>NC_091500.1:6028125-7446250 GCF_947461875.1 Haliaeetus albicilla | reverse complement strand
CATGAAAAATGAAAATATTGTAAATGTGTTTCCTGACTCTCCCGAGAAGATGACTTGGAAGAAATTGCCTACAGGTGAATACACTGAAAGAAGCAATTAAAAGGCAGTTCAGCACACTGCAGAACTTCTTCCAATTGTAATTCTTCCTGCATAAAAAGCCTATGATGAATGGATTGCAGAAATGTCATCATATTATACTACTATGTAATAATGACAGTTTCGATAGTCATCTGTGGAGTGGTTTAGGTGATGCTGATCTTGCCTTGGAACAGGTATAAAGTAGGTAACACATAAGAGTCCATTTCTTCCCTATTTTTTCATGATACTATGGATTTGCACAAGTTTAAAATGTAAGAATAACCCTTCTGGGCCAAGCCAAATACCTATCACCCATAGGTATAGCTAGTAAATTAAACGGGGACTGTTCTTTTGCACTGATATGGCTAATGCTTCTAACTCCCTGCTTTTCAAAAGCAGCGGCCATGTCCAAAATTTGCAACATCAGGAATGGTCCCTGATCTGTGGTAATCCATGCACAGTACAAGCATATCTTGTCTCTAGTAGGCTAAATAGTAAATGCTGAGGAAGGGCAAATAAAAAGAGGAAATACGAAGGGTATTTTCCCTGTTGAATTCACGCAGGGACTGGTAATCTGTGGTTTACTGATTTAAGGAACAAGATGGATGTGGTATCTGCTTCATGTTTGTAAGTCCTAAACAGACCTGCAGCCACTGAAAATAGTAAAATTAAATGCTGAGCCTTTAATCACAAACTTTTTTGTCATGATTAAAAGATTTTTATTTTCCTATTCGCTAAGACCTATTGGCTGGGTGTTGCTTTTGCCACTCTTCCTTCTATAACCTCTGGCCACATCTGTGTCTTATATGATCCAGTTGTTTTCCTTGGCAGAGCTACTGTCCAGACTGTCATTGTAGCTTGTCAAGATTCCTATGCCATGCTTGATCAGAAAATCCTAATCCAACTGCACCATTCAATTCTATTCAATGAGCTGCTCTGCAAACACATTTTTTTTCAGACTATTGTTTCTGTTACAACACTTGATTTCTCTTCAAGTTCCTTTTCTAAGACCAGGCCTTTCTTTCCCTGTAACATAGTATGCAATTGGACAATTAAGGGACCATGTGAGATTTGTTTGCAAACAGGTAAAAGCCAAATGCAGAAAGGGGAATGGAGTGACTGACTCTAGAGGTCTACTGCCACCTTATATGTAAATAATTCCCAGTACAGTAGAAGGTAACACACAGACACTTCACACTAGTATGTTGATGTAAAAGATATTTAGCAGGAAATAGTGAAGAGAGTAGTGTTTTTAAAATCCTTCTTCTCTCTTAGATGTAGGTATCTATACAAAAGTGAGATTCAGGCACCTGAATTCTACTTTTGGATACAGATGGCTGGCTCATTTTCCATTTGAAGATAAAGGAAAGAGAGAAAGGAAACTGCCTTTTTTAAATGAGAAATGTGATGGTTATTGTTTTCCACAAGGATGGAGGACATCTGAGCTCCTCAGCCAGAAGCTCTTCAGGCTCTACTTGTTCCAGTAAGAGTGCCCGAACCAGCTGGCTATTAACTAAACACATATGCAGGAACCCTCTGCTTCCTTCCAGTTGAGACCGTGAAGACAAACCCCCAAACTTTATGGGGACAGTGGAAGAACAAACAAGAGGAAATTTGGTTCTTTAATCGAGTCATGAGGAATGATTGGGGAATCCCAGGTTCTGCTCCCTGCTGTTTTATTAAAGTGTCCTGAATAAAATGCATGAACCTCCTGGAGGTTCCTGAGCACGGCTAACTGAGGCAGCAGCAGATGCAGCAGCTTGTGCAGCAGTCTCTGAGTTCTGCTTTGGGAGCTTCTGGATCTTGTGGGGACAACGGACAGGATCATTGGGGAATGCATGGGAACCCTCTGAGATACTTGAGCATTCCTGCTGCTGCCAGTTAAGGACAAGGGAGTGGGAACCACGAGGTTCTGGGACGGAGGAAGCTCTAGCAGCTTCTAACAAGCATGGTCAGCTGCCCCTGACCCAGAGTGCCTGGAGGCTTTGATACAGCTGCCCTGAATAGGGAGGATCAAGCAGCCTTTGAGCTGCTGTTTTCTCTAGGATGTACAATATTATGTGCATTCAGATCCACATTTAGAAACCTTCTTCCTCTCCATAGGAAGCACCGGGTTGGGAGCCATAAATCATGGGCTGTGCAAGTCCTAATCATGCAAAAAATCCTGATTGTCTTGTCCTTTCTCATAATCAACTCCTGACTCTTACAGAACCATGAGGACAAACAGTTAGACATATACCTCTATCTGCACTGAAACTGTTTGAATTTTAACCTTTCTTTTAATATCTTCTTATAACACAAGTGCGGTTCTTGATTTGCCCTGTTTATTTCTAGCTGACCATTAAATACTCAAACACTCTGGTCTTCAGTGAGAAGGCACATTATGAATGTCCACAAAATGACATTGTTGACTTTAGCAGATGTGCATGTTTTGTAGTTTGTCCAGAGATGGCATCTCTTATATTCAGGAGAACTCAGTTCATATCATGAATTAGTGATGCTTTATATTTTACATAATTAAACGTGACGATGCCATTTGATATGGACAATTAAACTCATATTTGTGAGCAAAGTATAATTAACAGTATAGACACTGTGCCATTTTGGAATTTGCTTTCAGTGAGTCTAATAACATCACATAGCTAAAATGCAATTGAAAGTTTATCTTTAATTTAGTTCTATCCTTTGCAATTAAACTTTTTAAGACAGCCAGATTTTTAAGACAGCCAGGCTGTTCAAACATAATGACTTCAACTAGACTGCATACCCAAAACCTCCCAGTTTTTAGGCTTTTTCAATAACAGATATTGTAAAAAAATTATACTCCTTGCAAAAAATGCATTTTATGACTTTATAGATAAGAATTTTTTTTTGAAGATCGTGGGGAGATGAACTTCCTGATGCAAATTCTATGCCCCTGCCTTCTTCTCTGTACAACTGTTTCACTGAAATTACTGAAAGATTTGGCTCAAAGTGTACACCAAGACTTGCCTTCATAACAACACAGATAAAACGAAAGTAACACAGACCTTGTTACTTTTTTTTCTGTAACAAATCAGGGAGCTTGTCTGCAGTTGCAATGATAATTCATACAGGAAACCTTGGGGTATTTTACAGCTATTTCTAGACTGGTAAATTATACAGTTCCAGTGCCTGAGCATTGGAGCTTGACTGTCCAATATTCTTAATGGGGAACCCAAATATTTTCCCATGGGATCCCTCTGTATGCTGAGAAGTTGGCATGTACAGTAGACTACCCCTAATAAGAAATTTGGGTGCATTTACCCATTTTTTGGTTAAGTGATAATTTAATAGCATGGCTGTGGTCATACTGGGCCATTTAAGGCCATGTTACTAATTAGTTCACTAGTACAGATTTCAACTGCCTCTCACAACAGCAAACTTGATTACATAGTCAGCTGATGCCATAGGATTTGATAGGTTGAAGTACCAGACTATGCCTACAGAAAATGTAGAGCCATTAAATCAGCTTCGCCTCTACTTTTAGTCTCAGTATTTCTAACTTAGGGCATAGGTGGGAATGTAATTAAAAAAAATTAACTGTTGCTTTTATCGTTATATGATATTATTGAAATATACAGACCAAAGTCTTTCAAATTATATTGGTCCTAAACAGAGGATCAGACAGTTAGAATATTGGCTCTCCATCCTCTGCTCCAAACAATGCCTGTAGGAACCTGCTAATCAAATGAATACATTTTCAATTTAAAAGTTTATATCTGAGCTGATTTTCTAAACTTCTTTTATAGCCAATGGAGAAAAGCAAGTGCTTTTAAGCTCCTTCCTTCTAACCTAGATGTTCAAAACAGCTCACATGAGTCACAGGCCGTTAAGAGCATATTTATGAGAAAAACCAGAAAAACTAACTCAGAAAAAATTAGATTAGATCTGACGTCTGGGTGTCATCTAGAGCACCCCTCTGCTTAAAGCAAGACTAGATCTGGCTGCCAAGGGGCTCCCTATGAACTGTTTTTCTCTGGCCTAGAAAAAGAGGTGATTAGCTCAGATGTGGATGCTTATACTGCATGTGTCCGTGTATAGGCAGACGAACTCTTTCCCCTCTAGCTTGTTTTTCTGTTTGTTTGCTGAGTGTTCAGATGGCAAGTTCTTCTGGCAGCTGTTAGGAACATCTGGAGCACAATTTCAACAATTAAAAGAAAAACTATGGTGCTTAATGAAGGAAAACTATATATCAGACCACCAGAAACATGCACAAAGTTGAACTAGTTCCATAATCACTTACCAAAGAAACATATTCTCTGAAGTCACATTCAGACCTTTTTCAAATGCACTTGGGATGTCAAGTGAAATGATTTGAGGGGCTGTATCCTCTTCCCCAGATCTGAGATATGAGTACAGAGGGGCAGCTCCCGTTGACTTTATGGGCATGATTCAATTTGAAATTTAAAATGCATTTTCACAGTTTGAAGCTTAGCACTTAAATTTAACTACTTACAGAGAGGTGTATATAGGCTCTCTAGGCAACTTAGCTGCCCTGTAGTCAGTGGAGAGTTGGTCAATGCAGTCAGCAGAGTCTAGAGAGATTTAGGTAACCAGTGACCGGGGCTGTGGTACAGGCGTCTAAACATCGCAGTCTTGTGTCATTTAGAATGCCCTAAGGATCCTACCTGTCCCCATCTGTTGTTCCAGAAGGAGAAGTCTTTCCTGTAGGTCTTGTCTTGTGCCACATATGCCAACTACGCATTGGCTGGTGTCTTGCATGTCCTTCCATGATGCTGGGTGCCTTTGAAGGCCACCTAAGGTGTCTTAATACTGAATTGCATACATTTCCCCTACCTGCCAGGCTTTTTTAGGTAGCATCTCTCATAGGTAGTCTCCTTTCTCTGAAAAATGAAAATTGCTCCCCCAAAATGCTCCCTCTGAATTATCCACAGTACTTGTACAAGCTGCAGGAAAGTGCACAGAACACAAAAGCTTCTCTCCTGAGACCAACACAAGTAAGCACACAGTAATACAAGTAATAACACAAGTAATAACACAGCTGAAGTCCTATGGGGCCATCCACTATTCCCTGGGAATTAAAAAAAAAGTGAAAGACTTAGTGAAGGTGCCTGTTCAATGAAACATAGCAGACTTCAGTGCCATTGCTTACTTTGCCACAGACCTACTGGTTAGTGTGGGTCAAGTTACTTTATTGCTTTGTGTCTTCATTTGCCTGTAAATTAAAATGAGATGACACAATTTCTAAATGCTTTGAGATTCTCGAATGGCAGTGACATATAAGAGCTGAGCAAAATTGTTTAATGCTTAAAATAATGAATAAAGATTTGGATTCAAATTGCTGCTGGATCTTTTGAGCCCCTGAGAAGGAAATGCTGGGGAAGTGAAAGAAAATTATGCTACAAAAGTTCTAGGAAAAATAATTAGAAGATCATCAAACAAGCAGGAGAACAGAGGCAGTTATATTACTCCAAGTAAATAATTCATACAGTTAAGTAAGAAAATGAGCTCATTGTTTAGCTCAAAATTTTGCTTGTCTGATAAAGAAATAATGTCTTATTTTATTTATTAAAGTTTTGATAGGAATGGATTGCCGAAATGACATTCCAATGTTAACTTCTTATGACAAGTTATGAGTGTGCAGAACACTGCTTGAATGTTCATAAATTTGGATCAACAAGACCAGGTTTCAATTTTGTCTGATAAGCTCAGTGTCGAGATGATACTTGATCTTTTGGTAACTAATTATGCGTCCTTCCTGACTATGGGGCTCTCAGATAGAATGGGGTAGTATTTAATTGAATGCAATTTAATAATTATAATCAGTCTGAGAGTCCACATAATAAAATGCAATGAATAAAAGAGTCAAGATACACCAGCAAAATGTTTCAACTTTTTTTTGAATTAGGACCTCCAGCACACTCAAATATCCAAAGTAACTAGTCAGTTTTGAAAACGTGAGTCTTCTCCACGAAATTCAGGAGTAATTCTAGTGATATTAATGGAACGACATGATAGTCCATTCTCACCAAATGGGCTATGGGACCAGTTCTTTATACGCAAAACATTTCTTTCCCACTTTCTTCACTCCCATAATTTCATCTGCCAAACATAGTAAGATCCTCATAGAAAAGATGGTGATGCATCGGCTGGATAAGAGCAGACAGTAAGGTGGCTTGAAAACTGCTGAATGGCCGGTCCCAGGGTGTGGTCATCAGTGGAACAAAGTCTAGTTGAAGGCCAGTAACTAGCAGCATACGCCAGGGGTCAAAACTGGGTCCAGTCATATCTAACTTCTTCATTAATGATCTGGATGATGGGGCAGAGTATACTTTCAGCAGATTTTCAGAGGACACTAAACTGGGAGGAGTGGCTGATATGCCAGAGGGTCATGCTGCTAGCCAGAGGGACATCAACAGGCTGGAGAAATGGGCTGACAGGAACGTCATGAAGTCCAACAAGGAGAAGTTCAAAGTCCTGCACCTGGGAGGAAACAACACTGTGTACTAATATATGTTGGAGGACACCCAGCTGGAAAGTAGCTTGGCAGAAAAAGACCTGGGGGTCCTGGTGGACACCAAGTTGAACATGAGCCAGCAACGTGCCCTTGTGGCACAGGCGGCTGCATTAGGCAAAGTATTGCCAGCAGGTTGAAGGAGGTGATCCCTCCCCCTTATTCAGCACTGGTGAGGCCAAACCTGGAGTGCCGTGTCCAGTTCTGGGCTCTTCAGTGCAAGAGAGACGTAGACATACTGGAGAGAGTCCAACAAAGAGCCACACTGATGGTGAAGGGCCTGGGAACATCCTCCAGTGAGGGAAGGTTGAGAGAGCTGTGACTGTGTGGCCTAGAGAAGAGAAGGTTCAGGGGGGATCTCATCACTCTATAGAAATAGCTGAAGGGAGGGTACAAAGAGGACGGGGCCAGGCTCTTTTCAGTGGAGCAGTGAGAGGGCCAGAGGCAAAGGGCACACACCAAAAGAGAGCAGGTGCCGTCTGAACATCAGGAAACACTTTCCTACTGTGAAGGTGACAGAGCACTGGCACAGGCTGCCCAGAGAGGTTGTGGAGTCTCCATCCTTGGAGATATTCAGAACCCATCTGGACATGGTCCTGCGCAACTGTGTCTAGGTGTCCCTGCTTGAGCAGGGGTGTTGGACAAGATGACTTCCACAGTTCCCTTCCAACCTCAGGCATTCTGTGATTCTGTGACAGTAGCCAAATTAGGTAAAAATTTTACAGACAAAATGAAACTTCAAAAATAAAATGGCTTTTTCCCATTTATATAGATTGTTAAAAAAAAAAAAAGTATGAAATCCTACCTTTATAATATCTATTTCATGAAATAACTGGCACTACAGTTGTTTTAATGAGCTATGGTTTGCCTTTGTGGTTGTAATTCAGGTAGGTATATCTTCAGAGAGAAATACTTAATCATATAGTGGTTGAGAATTTTTCAGGCTTATTTTTAACCTCCCACCTAAAGTTTTTAACCTCCCATTTGCTGTAAATTAAGACAGCTACAAGTTGTGACACAATAGATAGTAGTTGGGGCTGTGTCACTCAAAAGGAAAGATTGTTTCCCAAGAACAAGAGACTGAGAAAATGTTGCTTATTTATTCATGCCAGACTTGAGTTGCATTTATGAGTGATATACAGAACTAACAGGAGACTAATATAGAAAAGGTAAAGAATTGTTGCTTTTAAATCACTTTCCTGGCCTAAATAATACTTACTAATGCTTAATAACACTAAGAAATGGCAGACATGCTTCCAGAAGTGGGATGGTAGCAGGTTTTTGTGACAAAGATTGTGAATAGCCGGCTGGAGATAAACTGATTTGAAGAGTGAGCAGACATAAAATATGGCCCATGGTAAAATATGGAATTATGGTCTACAGGCGAATGAATACTGGTGATGGAGATTTTGCCCCATTTTCAACAAAGTGTTTCAGCACACACATAATTTTAAACATATAAAGAATCCTACTGAAATCAGTGAATATTCCTCAGTATTTAAAATTATACACATGTTTAAGTGTTTTGGATGAAAGAGCATTTCCAGATTATGGATAGATAAAGCTCAGCTGCACAGTGGAAGTCACTTGGACAGGATATGGAAAAAATATCTAATGAATTTATTGTGGAGCATCTGAATAAGGAAAGCAAATTTCATGACTGCCACAGAATTTGAGGCTGCTTATGAAATTCTAAAATAGAGTGCATTTGAAATGCAGTAATTTTCTTTTTTTAATTGAATACCAGGAAGGGAGTTTTGCTGAAAATGAGCCAGCTATTGGCATGCTTCTTCAGCAAGCTATGACAGCTTTTCAACTATATTTTCTTTTACAGCACAACATATAAAAAGAGCACATACATTTATTCACCTCCAGTACTTGCCGGAGGCTCCAAGGTAAGTGTGTGCTTTTGAGTAGGGGGCAAAACTATGATCATGTGGGACTGGTGTAGATCACAATTGGACTCAAGGGCATATCTATACCAGAAAGTTAAAAGGCTTCAGGGCAATGGAGTGTGATGGTCTGTACTGCTGAATTGTTCAAATAGTCCCTGATACAATTCTAGCATGGGCCAAAAATGTACCCTCCAAAATCAATCCTAGATACAGATTGGGAACTGGACTGATCTGGATCTCAGTCTAATTAGGCAGCTTGGAGATGACCACCTGGCTGCGGAGGTAAGATAATTTAGTAATGCTGTGGTATTTAATCGTATTCGTTAATACCACATGGAGAGAGTGTGCCCATTGTCATAAAAAATGGAGTAGGGGACAGGCTCTGCTTGGTTTATCAGGGCTTGAGTGAATATCAAGGAATGTGACTGCTACAAAATGAAACAAACACCTGATCTGTTGAGTATGCCTAATCTCATTGAATTCCAGGAGAGAGTTCACTTAAATTTCATAGTTTGAGGGCTACACACCTAAGACTTGGTTACGTTGGTTACATGGTACCTAGTACCAGTTGAAATGCCCTAGTTCAGCTCCTGGTCCAAAAGGACTCAGGTCTGCAATAGATCCCGTCACACCTGTGTGGACATTTCATTTCTGTAGTCAGCGAGAAGGGGCACCTCCAGAAGGCAGTTCATCCCATCCGCATGTACATAGGGTGACTTGCCTGCTGAGGAGTCCCTAAGCTTTCGATTGCCAAAGGCTGGATGGATTATAGGCACAAATACTTGGTGCCTGCAGCTGTGCTAGAGACTTGTCTCAACTGCCCACACACTGATTCTTGAGGGCAAGAACAAAGTCTCCAGATGGGCTTCAGTCTCCTGTGTGTCCTTTCATGTATCTGGCAGACCTGTAGGAATGTCTTGGATACCCATAGATGTCGCAAATGCTGCTAGACAGCTATGTTTAGGCAATGGAGTTGAGAACTGTGCTGATGATAAAAGTTGCTTAGACACTTCCAATGCTAGTAGACACCTGTCTATAGATACCTCCATAGAATTGCCAGTCTTGATGCCCACCTTGGCTATCCTATGCTTTTTTTCTTCATCTGCAAGTTCTCCAAAATGAGCACCTGCCTTTCCAGTGAAAGTATGAGTGCTTGGACTTAGTTGCATTATTTCCACAAATTCTCAAGGAGATCCCCTAAATCCCTGTATTCAAACCCTCATGTCAGCTAATCCATTTTCAGGATTTCAGGCAGGGATGTTTCTAAAGCAGTGGTTTGTTTTAGAGCACCCGTGATATTCAGGAGCAGACTTTCAGTTGCTGCAAGTCTCTAGAAAGCTTGAACTGGCTGGAGTTACGTAGTTTTTCCAGCTGCTCATCCTTTCTGGGGACTAGAAACTTTGAAGTTACATGGCAGTGTTTCTGAGGAACCTTTCAGGTTACTGGGCTAATGTTTCACTCCTTGATTTCAGGTACTTGTACCAATCACCTGCCTGTTACCATGCTTATCTGGTCCTGCTTCTTATAATACCTATTTTCAGTTGCTCATTTGAAACAAGATGAAATTTTCTATGCCGATTTATGCTTTGGAATTACAGCATTACATCCTGTCAATGGAACTAGGTCATGGAGCTTGTCAATATTTTAAGCATGTTAAGACACGAACGGATTAAAGTATTAAATAAATGCCTTACAAACGAGCACAATGAATTATAATAAACTTACACTAAAATATAATTTGCTTAAAAATACATTTCTTAACCTATAAAATGCATGTAGCTTTCAAGAGAAACAGTTTTCTTTTTTTCTAAAAGGTAGTCCAGTGAGTTGAAATAGTAATCCTTTACCTGAAAACTTCCACCAAACATGCTTTAAATATGGACACAAGTGGTGAGACTGTCACACTGTGACAACAAATGTAGTGCCAGTTGCATTTCTTGAGGAATGAAGACTGAGAGCTGCATTCTTGTATCAGGTTAACTTGGCAGTTAACTTGCTTGCTTTTCTTCTGTCCTTGGTGTGCCTTTCCATATGAAAGAGAAACAGAAGGAATTAGCAGAAGACAAGAGTGATGTGAAAAATCTAGATGAATGGAAATCTGCTCCACCATTGCTTCAGACTATTCAGTCCTTCAGCACTGCAGAAAATGGAAGAAGTGTGACTCAAAGTAGAGAGGTCATCTTCCAGAAATCACACAGATGTCCTAAACTGTTGCAGTACCTAGTACAAGTATCTTGCTTTCTTGAGGAATTTTTGTATTGGCATTTGTTCATTATCTCATCAGTTGTTAGGCACATAACATGACACAAGAGTAAATTGTAGTGCAGAAACTGAAGTTATGGGTCTTTCGTCCCATCCTATGCTGCTTCCTCCAAGTGGATCGTATCTATGTAATGAAGATTACATTTGAATGGCTGCTTTTATCTGTAAAGCTTCCACAGCTGAAATTTGTATTTTCTTCCTTGGATTGTGGCAGTAAATTCTTAGTTATGAACTCCCCTTTTTGCCTTGCTTTCCTGTGCAGCACCTCAACCCAGGCCTCCTGGGGGTTTTCCAGTGGGACTACCATCCTTGGGGATGAATGGAGGATATTTCCATTTCAAGAAGAAAGAGTTTGGTAAGTGTCTTTCTGTTCATGAAATCCTAGCTCTATTTAAGTCCATGTTAAAAATACCTCTACCCCTACTGGGGCCGGAATTTTACTCTGCCAATAGTTCAGTGAAGACAGATCTCAGCATATCTGCCTCCCAGCTTGTTATCTTTAGTGTCGGGGGAATGGAAAGCATCTCATACCCAAACTGGCAGCCTTACGCTGGGACTAAGGTACAAGTCCTATTGCAAAAACTATTCCAAAAAGTCAATTAGGTGACAGTGGGGAAGACACTAATTTGTATGATTTAATAAAGGATCTAAAGACAGTGATGGTAGTTAGTCCCCTAATCCTTCATTTTTGGGGGTGTGTATCTATGAATTGGCATGAGACAACATTAGAGCTTGGCTTTGGGCTAGGTTGTAGAAAAACCTTGCATTGCAGGAAACATTTTGCACTTGGTGCTTAACTGCACCTTTTTACTGTTCAGAGGAGCTTTTAGCTGCTCCTTGAGTGCACCGCTGAGATATACTGCTGATAAAAATGCTTTTTAACTTCCCTGTTGACGCATAATAAAAAGGACACTCGCTGAGGCCATCAGCTCCGGTGCAGGAGGGGTTTCCTGAGCAGGGAAATGCCAGGAGAGCGCGGAGACCCACCAGGAGCCGGCGAACCCTGTGCCCAGGTGGAGGACCTCGGGAGAAGGCTGTGAAGGAGTTAGATAGCTGGTTCCACGTGTAGTCTGCGGTGGACACACAGCCAAATGGCCAAAAACTCCCCCAGCGGCACACACAGAAGGGAGGGGGGGCAATAATGAGGAAGAATGGAAGATTGGGATGGCAGGGACCTGCAGGAGGAAGAGACCTCCTCTGAAGGCTGAGGTGGCCTTGCAGAACCGCTTCACCGCTCTGCAGAGGAAAGACCCGTCACATCAGGAAAGACGCTGGAGCTGTGTAAGGCAGTCCGATCTGCTCCCCATATAACAACCAGCGCAAAAAGGCGATGAGAAAAGGCGACGGGGATAGTAGTAGGTGACTTTCTTCTGAGACGTATGGAGGCACCCATCTGCCAACCTGATGCGCTCTCTAGAGAGGTGTGCTGCTTACTGGGGGCTTGTATCAGGGATGTCACCGAGAGACTACCCAGCCTCATCCAGTCCACTGACTATTATCAGCTGCTGCTGTTTCATGTGGGCACCAGTGATACATCCAGGAGCAGTCTGAAGGGTATCAAGCAGTAGATGCCCAGAGCCTGGAGAGGGATCACACGTCGGCAGGAGAGCACCTGAAGAGCAGCACAGAGGAATTCCAGCCACTCCAGCCAGTAAGTCAGCTTCATCGTGGGCCCAACTTAAATGTCTCTATGCAAATGCACGTAGCATGGGGAATAAACAAGACGAGTTAGAGACGTGCACATGCCTGCAGGGCTTTGATCTTATTGGCATCACGGAGACATGGTGGGATGTCTCCTATGACTGGCATGTTGGAATGGAAGGATACAGGGTCTTTAGGAAGGACAGGCAGGGGAGACGAGGAGGGGGTGTCACCCTCTATGTCAATGATCAGGTGGAGCACATGGAGCTCTGCCTGGGGATGGATGAGGAGCCAACGGAGAGCTTATGGGTCAGGATTAAAGGGAGGGCAGGGACAGGTGACATTATAGTGGGGGTCTGCTACAGGCCACCTGGCCAGGAAGACTGAGCGGGTGAGGCCCTCTATAGACAGAGAGGAGCAGCCCCATGCTCACAAGCCCTGGGCCTCATGGGGGACTTCAGACACCCCAATATCTGTTGGAGGGACAACACGGCAGAGCATAAGCAATCCAGGAGGTTCCTGGAATGTCTTGATGATAACTTCCTTCTCCAAGTGATGGAGCAGCCAACAAGGAGAGGTGCTGGACCTTGTTCTCACCAGCAAAGAGGGGCTGGTGGGGAATGTGAAGCTCAAGGGCAACCTTGGCTGCAGTGACCATGAAGCGGTGGAGTTCAAGATCCTTAGGGCAGCGAGGACGGCGCACAGCAAGCTCACTACCCTGGACTTCAGGAGAGCAGACTTTGGCCTCTTCAGGGATCTGCTTGGTAGAGTACCATGGGATAAAGTCCTGGACCAAAGAGAGGTCCAAGAAAGCTGGCTAATATTCAGCGATCACCTCCTCCAAACTCAGGAGTGATGCATCCCAACAAAGAGGGAGTCAGGCAAAAACACCAGCGGGCCTGCATGGATGAACAAGGAGATCCTAGACAAACTCAAACACAAAAAGGAAGCTCACAGAGGGTGGAAGCAAAGTCAGGTAGCCTGGGAGGAATACAGACAGATTGTTTGAGCAGCCAGGGATGAGGTTAGGAAAGCCAAAGGCCTGATAGAATTAAATCTGGCAGGGAATGTCAAGGGCAACAACAAAAGCTTCTATAGGTACGTCGGTGACAAAAAGAAGACTAGGGAAAATGTGGGCCCTCTCTGGAAGGAAATGGGAGACCTGGTTACCCTGGACATGGAGAAAGCTGAGGTATTCAGTGACTTTTTTGCCTCAGCCTTCACTGGCAAATGCTCCAGCCACACTGCTCAAGTCACAGAAGGTGAAGGCAGTGACTGAGAGAATGAAGAACCACCCACTGTAGGAGAAGATCAGGTTTGAGGCCATCTAAGGAACCTGAAGGTGCACAAGTCCATGAGACTTGATGAGATGCATCCATGGTTCTTGAGGGAACTGGCAGATGAAGTGTCTAAGCTGCTATCCATCATATTTGAGAAGTCGTGGCAGTCGTGCCTCCCCTTATATGTTATTACTGCTTATTAATACCAATAATTACCTATTCCTATGAATAAGGCTGAGGTCTGAGAACAGGACTCCGAAGATGAAGCAAAACCTGAAATTAGCCAACCCTTGATACAGTGAGCTGAGCAAAGCTTTGTTGCTCTACAAGTGAGCTCATGAAGCTCACCTCTGCCTTGAAGGCCTACGTTGAAAAGAAAGACTGTGCTGAAAGCTTTTGCAAAATCATCAGAAGATGCCCTGCTAATAATCCAACCCATGTTGCAGAAAAAAGCAAAAGTTTCATGAGGTTTCTCCCAACTTGGCACACAGGACATTTATTTCCTCAGCATTGGTTTGAACATAAGAGTAAGAATATTCTCTGTCCTGCAGGGATAAATTTGTGATGCATAAAAGAAGGGGAGAAAAATAACTGAATATCTCAAGTCAACTATTCAGTGAGGGAAAACACTCCTCACTCTTGCAAACAGGCTGAGGCCCAGAAATGTTGTATTTTAGTATACTCAGGACATCAATGGAGAGGCACAAATATTATTGAGATATCAAGGGCAATTCTGTTCTCCTCAGCACATGCTGAGAGAGTAGGTGACTGACAATAGACACACCTCTCCAGGAAGGACAACAGTCATCTGGCCTTCTCTCTACTCCCCTTCACCCACAAACATGTATTTTTACCAGAAACTTATTAAATAATCTTTTTTTTTTGATAGAATTATAGTTTTGCTGCAAGAGAACAGTGTTGGTACTGGACTGGTTTTGTCCCACCCTAAATGAGACCTCCAAATTAGCAATGTGATTGCCTGCATGATCTCAGACCTGAGCTCTCTCTACAATCGCTGAAAGGCACTTTTAGAGGATGGCTCAGGCTACTTCAAGTGTGAGTTGCTCTCTAGAAGTACTTCTGTGTCCCCATTGACACAGAGCTGAGGACAACTGCTTCTCTATGAGGTGTCTCATTTCAATGCCTAAAGTGAGGTGGGATGAAACCAGACTGACAAAACCATCACCTTTTCTGGTAACGTGATCTGATGTCTGATCACTGTCAATGCTGGGAAATGTCATCTGATTTCAAGGTGAAATTTATCTAGCTTCATCTTTTAGTCCCTTGACCTTTCTATGTTCTTTTCAGCAAAAAATCGGAACTTCCCCTTTATCAGATATGTATCTTTTCCAGGTGTGTCTACACCAAATGATCAAGCCACCTCCTAAATCCATCAATAAACTAAATAAGTTCAATGGTCTGGTGTGATTAGAGCCTCACGTTCTCTGAAGCTCAGTAGCATTTATTTCAGAACTGCAAAGTAGCTTCTGGCTTACTTTGCAGAGTAATATGGATATCTATCAGATGATGGTCCCCATCCTGCTCCAGCAGAACACAGCAAGACCTTTGTCATTCATTTCAAGTAGAGCAAATTTAGGCTGTGATGTTTAAATGCTTTCAAGATAAAAAATGCTGCTGTGAAGCTCAGCATTTATTTTCACTTTGGAGCATTTACTGTAGGAAAAGTTCATGCTCTGCCCAAAGCCAACATCCTGTCTCCAACAATTGTTCATAATGAATTCTGAAATAAGCAAGTTTGGTGATAATCATCTATGCTTTATATTCATCTTAACTCCTGGAGCCCAGGTACTGAAGCATGATCTTTATATCCCAAATTTTTTGCATCACAGTGGGTGAATTCCAGTCACCTCCAGCCTCACCAACCTGTGGACTGACGGAGCTTGACTGGTGGGTGGACTGATGGCTTGATCAAGAAAGCACTGTTTCTTTTCTTTTATAAACTCCAGTACTATTCATTATGTCATCCAAATTTTAAACACTGTCCATGAGGAAAACTGCTAAATACCAGATGATAACATTTTATTCATCTTCCTCATCCGCACACATCGCAACTGTTGTTGTACCTAAGGTGGTATGTTTAGTCTGTTTCTAAACGCGGATGAACCCATGATCAATCCCTCCTGTTTCCGTGTTATATAAATTATTACCCTTCAAGGGTGGGGATTATCCCAGCTAGGTTTAGCTGTCTAAAAGCAGGCATCTAGTCTAGACGAGGAATATAAGCTTTTAAAAAACTGACAGAGATGGGCATCTCCAGGAGGTGACAGAGCCCATGTTGAGCTAGACAGCCAGAACCTCTGTTCAAACATACCTCATAAATTGCCTCCTTTTCCTTATCACTTATCCACAGTTTACACTTTTTGCTCTCTAGAAGTTCCATCCTGACCTATGTGTATTAATATTGTTACTGTTCAAAGCCATATGCTACAACAATTTCCAACCTGATTGGATTTGTTACTGATAAAAAGTGTCCTACTCCTGCATGGTAATGCTAAAAGCCTTGGGATTTATGGTGAGTTGAGATATTGTGTAGTGTAGGACAGCCTGGCAAACTCCAAGGTGATTTCCGTACACATACAAGAGAAACCTATCCTAGACAATGTGTTTCTATTATTTTCAGGCACTGAGATAGAAAGAGGTTGCTTGTATAGGCAGTGTTGACTTTGAGGAATTTGAGGAAAATTCAAGAAGAGATGTTAGAATTAAATGTGCAGTGCTGAGAGGCAACAGGATTGATTTAAGATGTAGGCAGGAAGTAAAAGCCTTTAAATGAAAGGGTCATGAATTCTGTTTTTGTGAATAGCAAGGCATCAAGCCAAGTAAGATAGAAGCTTTTCTCTGCATTTCTTAAGATGACTTTGCAGAATTGCTAATCCAATAAATACATAGCCCAATACACTGACCTTCCAGGTCCTTATCCACTGATCTAGGAAGCCAAATGTCTTCCCTTGTACTTCTGCAATAGAATGAACGTGTGCCAAGTTCAGACCAGAAGTATGAAATCCGTGCTGCTAAGACTTGCATTAGGATATTAAGATAGTAAGTAGAGACATCGCTGACCAGAAAGCTCCCAAGTAAGTTAGCTATTTTGATCCCATATCTATCAATTATATCTAATAATAACAATTCAGTGCAATTTTGTGTCCATGGCAGGCTCCAACATGAGCTAAGGTGATAACAGTGTTTATTTTCATATAAATTAGATTTTGGTTTCTGATTTAGAAGTGAACTAAATATTGTTGAGCAGGGCTGAACTGAAGATACAAAGATAGTAATCTACTGTTGAGCTCAAGGTCTCGTGCACTAAATGCTGTGACAGCAAAAGTTTACTTCACGATACCTTGCCCATGACCCTTAAACATGCATTGAAGCACTTTTGTTGTAGAAGCAGCTCCTTAGAGCTGTCAACTAACAAAGATAACGAGGATACAATTTTCTTCTAAATAAAACAACCTTCTCTGGTGCCACAGAAATGGATTGTATTGTCCAGTTGTTATCTCAAATAACACCTACCCAAGATTAATTTATATATATTAAGGTTTCGTTAAAGGCTTAGCTAGGGAGGAAGAATGTGCAGAATTTGCAGAGAAAACACTCACTCAGACACATGCACTTGCTTACATTTTTATAAACATGGGAAAGCGCCTCTGAAGCATCCAGAGGGGAATTTAATCTGCCTGAATTAGGGGCTTTAACTTAGTCAGACAGATGACTGCTATGGAGGTGTCGAAGTCAGACAAGGTTTATATCATCTCATTTGCTATGTCATTTCTCAGTGAGCTGTCGCTCTTTGAAGTTCAGACAGTTTCGTACTCTCTCTACTGCACTGCACCGTGCACACCCCGTCTCTGTTCATGACTTCTAGCACTTCTTTAATGCAGAGGATAAGGACAAAATGCATATTTCTTGACAGGTTCCACTGAGGTCAAATAACTTGATACACATGTAATAGGCTTGGAAATGGGAAGTGAAAATTAGTATATCCTGGCGTATTTGTGCTCATGTTTTAACATAGTTGTTTGATTTATTTCTCAAGTCAGTCTATTGCAGAATTTTCAGTTTGAACAATGATAATATTAACACATAGATAGTATTTTAAATCTCAGTCCAATAATACCTAATTTTCTTGAAATTCACACTTCTTTGGAGAAGATATGTTAACATCTTAAAAATACGTGCAATGAGGGAAGATGAAAGGTTTTCATTGCTCATACAGGCATTATTCTTAATTTAACTTGTCTCTCACTTTTCCTGAGAGATCTCACCTGTTTCTGCTGATCTGTTCCAGCAAAGCTGTTCGCAAATGCCAATCAACTGCTAAATGGAAACAGTGCATGTGGTGAAAAAACCCTAATGTAAAGTGAGTGGGAGATTCCAACCCCAGTCACTCAGGAGGTCCTTCATTTTGATTTCATCTTTGCTCCATGGTGGCTGGGCTCATAATCTGGCTCCTGGCACCTATTTTTGATTGCATATCACAAGGTGAGTGTCCAGGTCATAGACTGAACAGTCTTAGAAGGAATACCACAGCCACATTTCCAAGCACTTATTCTTGAACGGAATGAATACTTTTGAAACCAAAAAAGTGAATTGAGTTAAAGGTTTAAAAGATTAAAATTTAAATTCTGACAAAGTATAGGTTGGATTTGTTATTGTTTGGTGTAAATGATAATGTTTTTCTTTGGGAAGCTGAATCAGATCTGTGAATTGGTATTGTGATATTTGGGGTTCTTAGCAAAAAAAAAGCAATAAAAATGTAAGGAACGAATGGAAGTTTTTATGTGAAAAAATCAATAAATTGAAAAAAGTTAAAATGTTATGAGGTCTGATGAGAAGATTTTGTTTGATTTGTAGCAAAAGTTCATTTGCACTTAGCGTGACTTTGGATTTTAATGGTTTGGAAACATCTGAAAGAAATCTTATATAAATATAAAATAAAAATGTTTCATAACAGAAAAAACCTGAAATGTTGGACTTTCCCAGATAACATCCTTTCACTCCAAGTGGTTCAGAGGAACCAGCGGTGGTGGCAATTCTTGTGTCCAGTGGCTCAGGGGATGGCTGTGCAGTGTGGGCAGCAGTGCAACCCCCCCTACAGCAGCAGTGTGCTCAGGCTTACCCTGCTCTGGGGGGGCGAACATTCACCGCAGACCTCAGTGGAGCGAGGGGAGCGGGGAGGGTGTTATGTTGGGCTCTCTCAAGGCAGAACAGGAGCCCGTGAGCCCACCTCGGTGTGGACAGTCGGATTTGGCCTAAAGGGGGTCCCAACAGAGTGGCAGTGTGAGGATTTTCCCAATCTGTGGCAGCAGCCAATTTTTGTGCTTTTTAAATGCAAAGACCTTGCGAACGCCTTGGGATGTGACATTTCAAGGGCTGATTTAGAGAATTCGACCCCTGTTCTCCTGTGGCTATTGAGAGCGCTGGGATGCGTGGAGAGTCACCAGCTGTGGTCCTTGCCCAGCCACGTCCTTCTTAACCACCTGCAGGACCACTCAGGATGGTGGCCAGGTAAATACTGGTCTTGCTGCCCAAAGAAAATCAGATGTCTCCTCCTTCCAAAGCACTTATTTTGTTGCTCTGCAGATACCCTCCTGTGTCTTTGGTCAGATACTGAAGCAAGAGATGGGGAACAGGCTGCGGCTAGAGACTGCCAGGCTGGGAGAAGGTTACACTTGTACCTGCAAGCATGAATGAAGCCTGTAACATCTAACGGTTCTTTGCAGTTCAGTGAGGAGCCTATTAATGCAATACTTCCACTCAAATGCATCCTCCTCTTGACTACTACTTACCTTATTTGACTATTACTTACCTTATTTATTAACTTCATGAGGCAAAATCTAAAAGCATCCCACAGGAAACCTTTCAGAACCTACAATTTCTGTTATGGGAGAATTTATAGCTCAATAACTCAGTGCTTTAAAAATTGACTACTAAGAGAACCACACAGGCACCAGTTAATATATATTTGTAATGTCCTTCATGAATCTGTGCACAGCAATCACAAATAAGAGAGTTCATTTAAAACGTGTGGTTTAAATGCATAATATCTTGGAATTAACACAGAACCAGCAGACAGGTGAAATCAATGTAAAGAAATATATATGCGATATCTCATGTTAAACACCATTTCTGACAGAAGTCTGTGTTAAAAGCATCTTATAATAATCTTTCTGTGCTGTGATATCTCTTAGCAATTCTTTGTTCCAAAATCCTACATCAATACTGAAAATGAGAACTCTCTGCTAACATTAAATCAATGTGTTTCTTAATGGCTCATATTAACATCTCCATCAGGAAGTAATGGACCTGTAGCATTTCCCATAATTGCTATATATAGATATTTTCTATACTAAGTATTGTGTGTGTTCCCATTAGCCTAGAAACATTCCCTGCTTCCAAAAGTAGCCTTACAGATCTTAAATGCAAGCTCTGCATAAAACCTACCAGTTCAAATGCAGACAAATAACAGAGATCAAAAGTTGTTTTCATTCAGACAAGCTTTGAATTGCCATTTTACAGAGGAGAAAAGGCTTGTGCAATTTTTATTTATTTCAGGCTGAATCCTTTGATCCGACAGCTCCCTCAAATCTGCTTCAATACATGCTGCCCTACAGAAGTTGAGAGCACTTTACCCACTGACGCCTGAGCAAAGTTTGGCCTCTGGTTTGTTATTGCTTTTCAGGAGCCCCAACAGCGACCTCCGGGCCCTGCAAAGGGACACCTCCTGCTGTTCCTCCAGAAAACATCTGCTAATGGACGGTGGGAAAGGATCTTGCATTTATTTTGTGCAAGCAAAATTGCCTGAGAGACTTTTTTTTCTAGAAGCGAGGTGGTTTATGTGCCCTTTGGAAGCCATCCATTGAAGTGCTGATGTCAACGCTGAATTGCAGAGGGGAGAATCTTATTAGACTTTTCTTGAGGCACAGAGTGAATTGACATAAATATGAGTTATGTGTTAATATTGTTGTTATCTCTGCCTGGCCTAATGACTATGACTCCTATCTCCAATGCTGGCCAAAATATTCAATCAAGGGAACTATGTTTTACCCTTTTGGACAATAAAAGTTGTGGCTAATCATTTTTTTGAGTCACCTGATTCATTTTTATTACTGTTTTTATTTTCTTTGTGCTGATATTTCTGAAGGATTTCATTGACTTTGGAAAAATTAGCTATTTGAAATTAATGTATTTCATTTTCTGTAGTGAAAATCATATTGTGACTCCAACTTCAAAATGAATTGCAAAAATTAGGAGAGTCTCTGTTTAACTTAGAATTGTTCTTCATGGCTACTTGCAAAAAATGTGAAAAATTTCTTAAATATATTTTAGTAGACAATTCATAATTTTATTTTAAAAATCTATCATCATTACAAATACTTACATTCCTTATTTCTTTCCTGCTGTAGAATGAGATGCAGAGTTTTTAATTTTCTTACAGGACAGCCACTGTTTTGGGTGTATGTAACTGTTTTTAAAAGATTGCACAATTTTCCATTGCTAGCACTTCAAAAAAGGATCAGAAAATGAAAGCACTTCTTTAAAGATATTTTCTTAATTTTTCCAAACCTGACATTTATTCTATTTTCCAGTTCAGTATAGAAACTGAGTTTGCTTTCAACCAATTTCTCTACATTAGAGCTGTGGCTCTGCGTCCTAAAATTGATCTCATTTCTTCCTTCTGGTTTATTGTGATTTTTTTGTATTACTGTCAACTGAGGGCTGCCTGCTGAGACCACAACCCTATGTTGCTAGATGCTGTATGAACACTTAAAGTAAGGCAACCATCATCCCGGAAATCTTCTAATCTAAATCACCCAGGCAAACAAAGCATGAGAAAAAAGAAATCTGATCCTTGCTTTATTGCTCAGGTATTGAGACACATTGGCGATTAATGGTAAAGTTCACCCTGGAGCAGTAGGAAGACGAATACCTCCCTAGTTGTATATCTACACATTGACGGTGGCCAACCAGTCCCGGTGCATTCAGGGAGCCTCCTGCTGTGACTGTCCCCTGAACCACAGAGCAGGAGATTATCCAGGGCACACAACTGTACATTTTGGGTACAGAAAATACTGTAGTGAATTAGTGCAGAAGCACTCTTCTTGACACAGCTTATTGCATCAGAGGGTGTTAATTGTTCATCCCTCATCTGCCTGCAATCACAGTTACTGACCTGGGACATTCAACCTCCTTCAAGGCCTCACCAAATCAGCCCTTCTTCGCTTCCTCATCATCTGGTCTCCTACCTCATGCTCATAGCTCTGAAAACACATTATTATTATTTTAGTCCCAGTTTAAACAAGGACTTCAGGCTTTTCAGCCTGAGCAGCCCAGCTGTACGTCCAGACCCGCGGCAGGCTTGTCTGTCATTCTGGTGTTTAGGAATCGGATAACGCTATTCAAAAGAGACCACATAATTCACTGCAGCACTGTTGTCTCCCTGCTGTCCCTGGACTTTTATCTCCTCACTCCCTCTCTCCTGACCTCTTGCTCCAGGTTTCATCTCACTAGGATGAAACTCACTTCTCTGTGCAGGGGAAGGAGGCGGTAGGAAGAACATGAGGCACGTTCCCCAGTGAGGTCCCGGAGGGTCCCTGCTTTCAGTGATGGGTGAGTAGGGCCAATCTTATGGCTGCAAGGTTCCCAGGGCTTGCACTGAAAGCCAGATTAGCCCTGGATGAGCAGGTGTGAGTTGTGGTCCCATAGATTTTGTGCCAAGATGGTTTCTCTGCTTGCCTCTGCTATTACGATAGCCTGAAACTTGGCAGTGAGGAAGAACCAGAATTCTCTGTGATAAGCATTTGCATCATCACATATATCATGTATTTCACTTGCATTAGAGTATATTAAAACATATTTACTACTACTTTAAATTATTACATTCACATGCTACGTGATATCTACAACACATTAGGTTTATATAATGATCTCTTAAATTCCCAGAAAGCATCATTATTTTCCTGTCTCTCCCCCCTAGACCCCTTGACCATCCCAAGAAAGGATGCTCAGGGACTGACACTTCCCTCTGTCAAAATATATTTCCAAAGGAAAGCTGGGTGACCACTGCAAGCAACTCCACTCCAAACAGTTGCTGAGAAGTTAAGAACAAGACTAGTGCTTTTCTGGAGGGGGTTCTTTTCTGAATACTGATGGGACACGGCTCTACCAAGTAGAAACCATAAGCATTCACACTGCCCATCTCTGAGATGAGGTCGGGTGCAGCTGTCAACACTACAACCATGCTGACTTCTTTCAGTGTAAGGAAAGGGCACCCACTGCCTGCTTGATTAGGCCAGATAAGATGCCAAGGAGTAAAGCTCCTATGACTGAGAAAGCTATTAACCCTCTGGGAGCAGAGACAGTTGGCAGCAGCTATTATTTTACTTGCTATACATGACATCAGGCAGTATACAGTTACCTATGCTTGCAGTGAAGATGTCCTCAGCACAGCTTTTGATGAACCATCTCAGGGAGGGGTAGCAATCTAGCTGTGGCACCCCGGAGCTCACTGAGCCTAATTTACTCTTGTTCTCAGCAGGCTAAAATAAACCCAGTCAAGCTCTGTATGGCTAAACCTCGTCTTGTGTTTTGAGTATTTCTAATTTATTTTGCAGCCTTTACTACAGACATGCCTCAAGTTGCACGATTTAATTTGCTTGTGATGTGCACCAGGCACATGAAACCCACCTGTGCTTATCAAATCAGTGCATTTACTGCCTTTGCATGTGAGGGAGGGATCATACAAAGATGTCTTTGTTTTCTCTTAGGCAGAATGTCTGAATTGCTGTTTTTCTTGCTTTCTTCATGATTATCCTGTTTTGAGAGTGAATATTTCAGTAATGCCCACAACAATTGCTGTAAGTTACCTGACTTCTCTTGAGGTTGAAAGTTTGAACTCATGTGGCATTTGTATGGGATAGCTGGATATTTCTGCATGGAGCTTACAGCTTTGATAGAATCTGGGTTTCCTGCTTTTTAATCCCTTTAGGAGCATGAGTGTAAGGTTTGCTGAGCAGGAGGGAGAGGAGGTAATCGATCACCTTATATGTATACTGCCTTTCCCCTTGTTATGAGTACTTAACGTAGTACTGCTAAGAGCAGAAGGGAGATTGAAGCTCATGGTGGTTTTGGAAGTGAAGGGTTTTATTCCTGACCTGCAAATTAGTGATGGTGCTTCCATTTCCTTGAGGCCTTAATATTCTCACGATCCTGTAAGAAGATAGTAACCTATTTAATGGGGTTAGGATTTAACTTGCAGGCCAGGCAGTTCTGCTGATTGTGTAGACAATAAATCTGTAATGATGGCTGGAGGCACTGCTGGAGTGTACCCTCTGGAGCTTCGGAGACTAAGAGCAGCTCTCTTGAAAAAGTCTTTCTCAGGCATGCTCAGGCAGGCACGCTGGTCTACAAGCTAGTTCTGACATATCCATACGTACTGTAAAGGGTGGAAGACGGAGTAAGACTGGATACCTGTTTTGCCCATTCTCGCTCTGGAAATCTGGTTCTGGAGGCGGAGACACACTTCTGTTGTAGCAAATTGTAATTGGGTGTCTACCAGGCAAATTATGCAAATGAGTCCAATAATTACATCTAGAAGGGAGTATAATTTCATACTGCTGTTACTAAGTCCTGCATTTCTATAATCTTAGCAATTTGGCCCTCTGGGATTTTAGTCTTAGGAATAGTATTCTACCCCTTTCTAATGTTGATGGGCTTCTACTGTTTTATTTGGGGATCCCGCGTCTCCTTTCCAGCTTGTTTTGAACCTCTGGTTCCTGTGAAATGCATGGGGGGGACTGGTGCTCTTGAGATTATTGCTCCAGGATAACTTGCTCCTGACATTTGGAATGAAACAGAAAAGCAGCTGATTCAGCTCTTAAAAAATAGTGTAGAAGTTCACTTTCATAACAGGTATTGCTGATCCAGTGATATCACGGATGTATCATTGACTTCCAGAGGAGCAGAGCAGAAGGTTGCTCCATTAAATAAGGCATAAAAAATACAAAGAGATTTTTTTTCCCCTGCCTGTTTCAGAGCTACAGAGAAGCCAGCTGCATCTCTCCTTGTCAGCAAGCTCTGCATACAAGCTTTGCCTGGGCTGGGAGTGTCAGTCCCACAGAAATCTTCAGCCATTCAGCCCCTGGACAGTCTCTGTGCAATATTTCTTTTACTTCCCTCCAAATGCATGGGAGAAATATGAACAAATGAGGCAACACGGTAAAGAAAGAGGTTTTCTGGAGCTTTTTCCCTGCTTGATGAGTGTGATCACGCACAGGTTTGATGTGTCAGCTCCAGCAGAGAAATGGGAGACCCTGCTGCTCTCCAGATTTGCTTTCAGCTCAGGCTCAGGGAGAGCCTCTGGCTGGGGCCTCGGTGGGTTCAAACTCAGCTTTAAAGCCAGACGGCTCGCTGAGCTGACCCAGAAGACCTCTCCCATGACAGGCACAAAAGCTGGAAAGGGAGCTGGGTTTGTCATGATGTCTTGATCTCTGAAATGCCTACAGCTTAGGGGAGACCAGAGAAGGGCAGCGAGGAGCCTTCGGGCATCAAGGTCGGGATTTTAAAAGGTATTTCGGTACATTTAGATGCCAGCTGGAGGTCTTGAAAGCCTTAGGGCACATTGTTTCCAAGTTTCGCAGGTGGGATTTTTTTTTCATAATTATATATATCTCTGTCTGATCAAATGCCTAGACCCTGTTAATGATGACAGGAGAGAAATCGGTGCTTTTAGAGAAAGATTTGTCCGATTGCAAGATAGGTGAGATGAGAAACAGATCATATGAATCACCCAGTAACGATGCCCGCTTCTCCCTACCGACTATGAAGAGAGCTTTCATGACTAGATGACATTTAGAGACTTCTAATGTAGGTTTCTAAAGTTATGTATCCCACATTAAGTAGTGAAATAACTTCAGAAATCAGGCTCTCGGGGAGCTGAGGCTGCCCTTGGACTTTCTCTGAAGCAAGTGGGGAGGTACTGAGAAAAAGAATGGGCAAATAGGCCAGCCTGGATGAATAAATAAAGAAATGTGATTACTGAAGGACGGTGTCTCTGCTTCTACAGCTCCTATCCGTAGACGCTCTCAATATGCTTTCTGGATCCTAGTGAGTCCTGACAAGTCCCTCTACAGCTGGTGTTTACCAGGGCTCCCATCTCAGCTGGGGCACTGAGAGGTGCAGGAACTGCATTTCCATTACATCCAGGACAGGGGATTATCCCCCAATCCTCCTCAGAGCACCCTGGCTGCCTTCTGATGAGGTCACACAGAACCGGATGTTTTTGAAGATATGGATGAACTTCAGAGAGAGGGAATTAAAATCAGACCCCCTCAGCTCCCTCTGCCATGGCTTTCTATATGAAAAATGGGAATAGTTTCACTGTTGATAGCCTTTAACATTTTGCTCATGCAGATCATAAATTCTTAAGAATGGGTATTATCTCTTGCTACTTGTCTGTACAATAAGGGCTTAATCTCAGCAGGAGCCTGTGGGTTTTTGAGTAACTCAAATAATGTAGTATGTGATTTACTTACTTATAAGGAAGCAGCTCATCTGATCCTGTTTTAGAATTTAAAAAGACCATGTACTCTATACTCTGCCCACCACAATAATGACAATAAAAATTCCCAAATGTACCATATAAAATGGTTCGATTTATGAGAGAGTCTGGTTCGTTTTGGACTCAGTTCTCACAGATGTTCTGGCAATAATTCAACCCCACTCTTCCCCCACCCCTGCCAAAACTTAACAAACCTCACTGTGTTGGAGCTGCAAACAATTGCTCAGATATATAGCCCTAAAATAATATTCCAAGCAGTATGCTTTTTATTAACTTTTTTTTTTTTAAAAAGGTGTAAAGTCAGAGTTTCAGTATTGCTAGCTTGTAGCCAAAAAGCATGTATCTTTTAAAGTGGTACAATATGTAATGCTAATTGCAAAGACACAGGGTGTCTGCATATGAAGTTCAGGATATGCAAAAGGTTCAAAAGAAGTTAATCAGAATCAAACGTTAAACAAACAGTTAATCAATTTCAAGGGAGGCATATACAAATGCAGATAGAAAAGATGGTTTTAGAATGAAGTAATAATTCCTTAAAATGGGACTAAAACTCTGTGCCTTAATAAAGTGCCAGAAAGAGCACTTCACAAGCAACCGAGAGGCAGCCTGGGGCACCAGGCGATGAGTTAGCAGAGGCTCAGTGTCACGGGTGATGCTGCCTTCAGTTACCAGTAGAAGCTGGCTGCAGCTCTCCCTCAGTCCTCCCACTGCCTCAGGTTCGACCTGCAGGTTGATGGTGACACCCTGTCCCCTGGGAGATGCTTCTCACCTCTTCTGGCTGGGAGGGCAGGAGCCGCTGCCAGTGGGGAGCCGATGGGGAGCAGCCCTGCTCTGGCACCAAAGCCTGGCTTAAAGCCTTGCCTGGACCGTCAGCGTGTGCGAAGCCTCACAGGATTTACTGTCAGAGCTGCACTTTTTGCTGGATAGTGTCTGGCTTGGTGGGCAGCTGGGACACTTCAAAAACTCGGATTTACACCTCTGTGCCCTGCCGGAAGGTACAAATGAGCCGTAAACCAATTGCAATGGAATATTGGAAGTCTTCCCTAACCCTGACTACATGGTCTGCTTTCATTGCTCCCCTTGTTGAGGGAAGGGCTGTATTGGGAAAGAAATACTGCAGATGGACCTGCAATAGGGCGAAGCATGGCTCCATCGCTCAGGCAGCGGGCTGTAGCATGGGTGAGGTGCAGAAGTGCTCAGTCCTGAGGGGCTGGATGCAATTCTGGGTACAATTTCAGTAGCACAGCTGGAAATGCACGCAGAGATATTAAAGTAATTGAGTTTGGATGCGGACAGCAAGGCAGGGCTGGGTGTGTTTTTCAACACAGATTTGCAGGTTTGCGCCATTTGCATTGCTATCAGTCCCACTTCTCTCACAGTCTTTGCAGACCTGCTTATTGCTAAAAACACAATCATACATCTTCTCCTTTGCTAGGATTTTGCTGATGCCACTGGACTTCCTCAGCTCACAGCTTCTCAGTTGAGGACCTGCAAAATTTAGCTTGGATTTAAGCAAAATATACCATAGCTTAGCACAGCAACAACAACGGTTGGATCTTTCTTACAGAGCTGGAAGGTACACTTAGGAGGTAGCTGGACTCATGGGGGTTTGGGGGCTGAAGTACATTTGCAAAATGTGTTGAGAATTGGGTGGATCAGCAGGAGATGTTTTGTTCTTGGGTAAATGGCTACCACATTATCTTAACTATAAACCTTGCCCTCTCAACTTTGTAAACACACGGCACACAGCAGGACTCAATTTTCTCATTTGATTACCTGTCTCTACTTAATAGGAACTATGGAATTCCACAAACTGATGCAAATACATTTAAAAACTAATTAGCTGGAACTACTATGCTTGAAAAAAACCATAAGTTGCCATATGCACATGGAATCAAATATCTACTTTGGTTTCTATTATGGTGATGGCTTTGTATTAGCAGTAGTCGCAGATTGGCAGACAAATAAGAAAGGATTGCAAATGCAGCTTTAATTGATGAAATAGTTAATCTGGAAATTAGGATTCTGTCTCTCTGCAATTTTCAGTCACACATGGTAAGTTTCCAACTCTTGAAGTACATTTTGCAGATTTTCTGCTGTGCATAATTTAATACGGTTCTCTAAGCACCTGCCTCACAGCCTTGTCCTCCCCAAAATGACTGACAAATTCTGAATCAAAGTGGGAAAGAAAAAAACCCCTCTGCTTCTAAAATGGGCTGAATTACCATCTGGATCAGAAAGGGTTGCTCCTCAGTAGCCTCACAGGATGCAAATGGGCTGGCTCACTCTCTGCTTAGACCAGTTTTATCATGCTGGTTCGAACCGCTGAAGAAATTAAAAATGGGACATATCCTCAGCTGGTGTAAATCAATATATTTCCAGGGACTTTCGTAAAACCGTGCAGACTTACACTAACTGCCCCACAGATATTTTAAGGCTGGAAAAGTTTATTATGTTCATCCAGTCTGACAACACAGGCCATAGACTTTCATCCAGGAATTCCTGTGCCGAATCCAATAGGTTATGGATGAAATAGAGCATAGCTTTTAATAAGACATGTAAGGCTGGAAGATTAATCAGTATAAATGGCTATAAATCCAAGATCTGTGGTTTCTGTGAGCTGAGATTCCAGAACTGAACCCAAGTTAAGGACTCTAACTAAGAGAGAGCTCATCACATTTCCCTTTTAACTGCTTCTAATTGCCTTGACTATAAAAAATATGCTTGTGTTTGCAGTTTGAAATTCCCCGGGGTTGAGATCCATCTATTGGATTTGATTAGCCCTTCATCAGTGATATTAGAAAGCCGTCCTGTATCAATTATCTTCTCCTTGCACAGGGTATTTTAGTCCCTGATAAAGAAATTCCCTTTCTTTTTCCTTCATTAGTATGATATAGTGAGCTCCTAAGTCACAGAGAACCTCTCCCTGCTCGAACCACCAAGAATCAGCCCATTTCCAGGTGGAGAAGATGAACCCGAGGGGCTGTTCTGAAACTCTGCACTTGGCTGTGGGGCAGCCCCCCACTCCCCTGTGCTGGCACTGCTGTGTTCGAAACCCTCCGGGGTAACCACTGGTGGTGGAGCGGGAGCTATGAAGCAAAGTTTGCCTTTTCCCTTGCATTTCATGAAGTATTTAGCAACACGGAAGGGTCCTGGCCTGGCTGCTGAGCATGTAGGCAGTGCGACTACATGACAGCCCAGATGCCAGACCATTAAGCTGGGACGTGGTCGATGTTATTGCTGCCTCCATCCCTTCGCTGCGTCCCTCCTGGCAGTGCCCTGGCCAGCCCTGCCTTGTGTGGTCTGTAGCTCCAAGTTACAAATAGCTAGAAATGGTACTACAGCAGCAAAATGTTTTAAGGACAGGCCAGTTAACTGCTGGGGAATTTACATTCTTGCTGCACACTGTTAGGAGATTTTCAGTAGTTTTTCAGCTATTGCTGTTTTATTGTCTCGCTGATTCCTCAGACTCCAAGCTTGGGTGGGCCAGGACGTTGAGAGGGGACTTGAGGCTCAAACCATGTCTCTGTGGAGACCTTGCTGTTACAGGCTCTGGTGAGAGCTGAAACATCCTCGACCTGCTAAAACTACCGCCATCAGCTCAAGAGGATAAAACCAACCATATAACTTCGTGGTGGCTAACGCTTGAGTAGATTCAATATGTGATGTACTCCTCTGGTAGCCGGCCTGTCTATGCAGGTGGGGAAGGGATCGACAGGGTCTTTGCCCTCGGAGCTGTTAACGGTGAGCAGAAGTGAAGAGCAGTCGATGAGACACTCATAAGGTCTTTCTTTTTGACAGGTGCTGTCTGTGCCATGTTCATTATTCACAGTGGCCTGAGCGGGGTCAGCTGTCACCTAAGATTTAATGTCACCTGAGATGGTTGTGCAATATTACATTCAGAGAGGATCCTCTCCAGAGTGTAAGAACTAATAAAGATGACCAGAACTGCCAAAGATGGAGGTGAGGAAGCACCTACCAGGTGCCTCTTTCCATCTGCTGAGAGAAATTCTACCTTGCTTCTCTTTGCTGTGTTAACAGAAGCTCCACCTGTATGAGAAGATGATGCTGTGTGAGTCTGTCCCTTGCTTCTAGGCACTAAGGGTGACGAGTGCTCTAGAAATGGACATGTTCAGGTAAGAAATGTGCAGAGCGGTTTGGACATTAGGGCTGTGAGCAGACCTCCAACTTATGGAAGCTGGCACGTCTCCATTGTTGGAGCTGCACATTGATTTCAGTGGAAATGGGCCAAGCTCCATTGCTCAGGATCTGGCTACAATCCTCCCCATCCTCTATCTCCCAAGTGGTGCCACTTCACATCTGCTTTGTGCAGTTGTCAAAAACAGGCTGAGGGTGCAGGGCAGTGGAAAGCCAAGCTATTTATTTGCTTATTTAAACGGTTTTATTTTTTCTGAATGGTTGAATTATAAAAAAAGTGGTATCTCACCAAATACAGCTAATGCCTATGCCAACAGACAGGGCTGAATGATAGATCAGCCGCCAGTGTACCCAATGTACAGTGAAAGCAAGCCTGACTGGGGAGAGGTTGATTTAATTGGCTGCTTTGCTCCAGCTTTGCCCCAAGCTGCCCACGCTTCCATCTGCTCTATGTGCATCGTCATCAGGAGCAGCTGATGCAGAACAGACCGGCCATATTCACAAGTCCTAATTCCTACAGATGAAGTGTCTGCTGTTCCCGACTGCTCTCTGCGCTCTCCAGGGCATGGATGGGGCAGCTGTGATGGAGCCTATTCACATGGCATTGCACGTTGAGGCCCAGGGAGACATTCTGCTCTCTTTGGTTTGGGACATAAGAGCAGCAATGCTTCAGCAGATGAGGAAACAGCTCCCTGGTTAAGAAGTGATGAAGGTACGAATTCTACCCGATTGGCAGCAGAGAATTGAACCAGGGCAGACACTTGCTTATGGAGGCAATTCCTCTCATTGGAGCTGCTCCACTTTGAGCCAGTGAGGTATTTATTTGCCTAGTGATTGATAACCGTACCTTGCCAGTGGCTGAGCACTGGTCACATACAAGCCAGTTCAAATCCATCCTCTAAAATCTCCCAGTTAGGATTTATATCTGGATCGCCTACTTCCGAGGTGAATATCCCGGCCTCGGGACTCTTGCTTTCTGGACTTTCTGGGTTTTTGGGGGAGGGCTTAGATGAAGAACAAAAAATAGGATTTTATTTTTTGTGAATGAAAATGAGTTGTCATACTTCTGGTCAGTCTTTTATCACAACTACGTCAAACATTGTTGGACACATAAAAGATACAAAAAATATAAAATGCTGGAACAAAGATTATTTGAACAAATCCCCTCTTGCTTAGCAGTGGCCTTGTGGTTAATGTGGCTGCCTAGGTACTGAAAGGTGTGAGTACCTGTCATATCCCTGCCCTTTATTTCCAGTCACTCCCTATAAAATAGATGTTTGTCCATTTCTTGGAGCTGTTGAAAGGTACCATACTTGAGAGATTATGGGCTGCTATACTCTTGTGTAGGTGACAACTGAATGGTGAGTACTTAGTCACTTTTGCACATGGGTAGCCAAGTACATTTTCACAGACTCTCACAGACTGTTCTGAAGTGTCAGCTATATTGATGTTTCATGAATGAAAGATAACTCTTGTTTCAGTTCCATCCTTCCACTCAGTTTCTGCTGGGTTTGAGGAGTTTCAGCAGAAATACACTTTTCTGCTATGTACAGTCTTCCAAAATGGCGTAATTATCACAAACACAACATGTGCTAAAAGTCCTGTAGAGAACAGTGTGAAAATTCCTTCATTGCTTTTAGGCCTTGGACCAGAACTTCAGTTTAGTGAAAAATCGTTGTCGGCAGATCCATGCCTTCTCAAGCATCAGAAGACAACGGCTTTCTCCGGACCTGTTCTGTGAACCTGTTCCCTGGACCTGTTCTGTGAAAAACTTTCCACCAATGCCAATAGCACTTGTACCCCGGTGGCCTTTAAGTATTATTAGTAGTATTATTCCTAGTGTCTTGGCTCTGACATGGCCCTGGCTAAGTTTTATGGTGGAGATAAGAGAAGTGATGCTGGATTGCTCGAGGCAACATTAAAAGCAATCCCCCTTGTTCTAGATAGGTTTACAGATCCCGTTACTAGGGATCTTCTTTTACCTCTGGAGTGCTTTTGGAGTAACAAGTGAGTCTGATGTTTTCACTTGCACCTCCTTATCCTTTGGCCCCATGGTCTATTCTCTGATGCTCCAGTTATGTTGGTCAAAGACATCTCTGCTTTCAGACCCCAGCTGCTCATCTCTGCTAGACATTGCCATGGTCTGAGTGCAATTGCTTCCACACTGTGTGCAATTGCTTCCTGTCCTATCGATGTCCAGATGAGCCAGGTTCTCAGATGTCCCTCTGCTGAAACCATTTACACTGGCTGAAACAGATTTGGATGCTCTCACATGGTAAGTTTAGTCTGCAGATCACTGAGGACAGTAAACTTCTACTCTGGGTGCTGGAAAGTGGCTGAGGTAAGACTGTGGGTTACAATATCTTTAGATATAAAACTAGACCTGGAAGCGAGCATGCACCATGATCTTACTTTTCCACACCCTCAGGTTAGGGTTAGCCTTTGGAAAGGGATGATGTGACCACCCACAGTTGCAAACCCCTTGTCTAAATCCTTTGTGACCTCAATTCTTTTGCGTCTACCTTTTTCTAACAGAATAAATAGATTTTTATCCTGCTAATGCAGTATTTAGGATCTTTTTTCAGCACTAGCACACATCTAATGTGGGGAAAGGAAATTATTGTTCAGATTTGTTTATTCTTGCATCCTCTGGGTTTGACAATGTGCCAGGAAGCAGGTGCATCATTTGACAAATGCCTTACTGTGGTGTACGCCTCCTCTGTATCTCCTTAGCTTGTAATTTTCAATGGATTGATGTATGGTATCTAAAATGGAGGAAACACAGTTTCTTGACAATTTGATTTTTCAGTTACTAGAAAAAGAAAGAAAAAAAAAAAAGTACTGAACAACACTGCTGGACCAGATGGAGAATTTACCAGATGCATCTGTAACTATGGAATGTTCCTCATGTGTAGTTACTTTACCCTTTAATAACTGCATCATGTGCTAATGAAATCTTTGAACATAGCATCTGTAGAGAAAACACGTTGCTGAATAGAGATGCTGAACACTCTTCTACTCATGACAGAAAAAAACAGAGGTCTGCACATCAATGACATTTCAATTTTCTGGCCAAAGAGGATGAAATTGGTGGGCAGCAGGTAGGGAAGGGTAAACGTAGTGCTATTTTAAAGAAAAATTGGGAAAATGGGTAATTGGGGATGAAAATTCTGATTTCTGTTCTTAGTATCCTTTTTTTTTAATTTATTCACTTGTTTAGCCAAAACATTCCGTTTTCCTTGGCTTCCCTTACACCACTGTCTCCATCTCACCCAATGCTTTTCTCTTGTGTTTCAAACATCTTTTTCTCCTCTTCCATGTTTTGTTTCTACCTTGTCTTCAGCAGATTAGGAGAACAACATGTTGATTTTCCCACCCAGATGGAGTTAATTGGTTCAGCTGCCTCTTGCTCCATGCTTCGTCCAAATTGTTTTCCTTTGTGTAGTGGGTTCTTCACATGGCGACTCCTCTTCTACTTCAGATCTTTTTGTTTCTTCTCTGTGGATACAACTACACTGGTTAGAAAATCAGGCCAAGGTATGAACTAGGGCCTTGTACCACTGATTTTTCATGCTACATAACTGCTAGCATATGCCCCGGCACAGTTTTATCCCATGTCAAGCTACCGCTGACCAGACAAAGCCTAGGCAAAGCTGGGGGAATAACATAGGGGAAAAAACCCCGTTGGGCCGTATATTCAAGGTCAAGCTGGGTTTGGTTTCTGCCTTTCTACACCGTCCTCCAAAGCTATCCCAGGATGCTTTGTCTCCTTGGCTGCCCCTCATGTGTTGTCAAGCCAGTGCCACAACTTGCAACACCTATCCTGAGTTTCATGCTACCAAAACAAGAATCTCATGGGATGCAACAGCCCTCACATGCTTTGAGCTGGAATATACACAGAAAATAATAGTAAATGTATCATCAGGCCACCTCAGGGGACACAGCTATGAAGTTTGCTTGTGGTCGAGGTCAGCTGTTTTGCCTCCTGTTTTTTTTACCAGCAGAAATATAGTCCATGTCTGTAAGGCTTGTTCTGCTTGTGACAAGGACCGTTGCTGGTTTTGTGATTGTAGTGACTCTACATTACCTCACTTTCTTCTTTTTCTTTTTCTTATTTTTTTCTTTTACTTGAATGGGAGTAATTAGCCTGGTTTTGTGGTTCCTCTACTCCCACTGATGTCAGTTGGGCCTGAGTGCTTCAATGCCTTGGAGTATTTGTGCCTCAGTGATTTCTGCTCTAAGCAGCATTCAGGTGAAAGGAAAGCTTGATGTTTTTACCAGTTGCTTACATTCATCAAGCAATGCTGTTTTCCTAGTTGAGGGTGTGATTAAGCAGTTATTCTCATACATGGCTGTTTTACTCAATAACGAGCTCTTTTTTGGCAAGGCTTAGGAAATGCCAGGAGAGGTAAGCCAGTGAAACTGTCCATCATGGTGCCAGACCCACAGCTGGTGTCCGTCGATAACTCAGGGCCAAGTTGTGGCGTGGTCCTTGCTAAATGGTACAAATCAACGAGAACAAGCAATGCCAGTCCTTCCCCGTCGTGCAGTGCCCTCTCCCGTGTCACACCAGTGCCCTTCCCCTGAGGGTCTGCTTCAGCCCCATGCACGTTGTGGGTGGGAGAGGCTGGGGGCTGGGTGGCCACACGACGTGGGGAGCTAAGCCATTTACACTGACCCGAAATCAGCGTTACAACGCTGGCAGGTGCTGGGAAGGGTCTCCCTGCAGTGATTCATCTTTAATCTGGTGAGCTATCCTGTGCTATTACCGAAACCATTTGTGAGGGGGTTTAAATTACGTGCTGAATGGGGAGCACAGTCTGATAGAGAGTAGAGGTTTAGAGACAGTTCCTTTGCCTGCTACAAGCTACCTCTAGGCTCTTTCATCAGCAAATAAATAGAGTTAAAGCAGCCTGAAGGCCTCATTCCTGGGTACAGAAGAGTTACAGAGCAAGTTGGTGGTACTGGGAGGCGACAGTGGCTGTCTGGTGTGCTCCTTGTTCACGGTGAATGTGGAGAGATGAGGAGAAATGGCATGGAGCTGCCTGATATGGGAAAAAAAAACAGTTCTCAGAAAATGGAACCACATTTTTCTGCTATTAATAAATGAGGACCCACTCTCTGGCCTGGAGGCCAACTGGCATAGTCTGGCAATAGACCGTGTAGCTCCTTGACATCAAGGAGAGCAAATTTAATGTGGAGCTAAACACATGCTTCTCCTTTGCTGATAAATTCAGTTTGTTTCCTGCTGTTCAGCTGGAACAAATGCTTCCATTTCCCCTGCCCAGATATCAAACGCAGGAAATAGCTGAAACCCTGGAAGGGCATCTTTTTAATTTGCACTGCATAAAGAAATGTGGGTGGTTTTTTTGTCAGTTAACCTGTTTTAAGACTCTCTCTGTTTTTCTGGCAAATACCTTTTCATCAGGTAATTTCTCATAGTCATATGAGTTTATTTAAAAAAATGCAGCTAGGTATGACAAGTTGGTTTTACTGATATCAATGACAGAATTGGAGAAACAGTTACATAACATTTGTATTTTAGCTGCCCACACCTGGATTAATCAATTAATATTTACAGTGGACAACTAACTCCCACGGGAGTTGACTGTGCTAGACTTACAGTTTGAAAACACAGCTGCAATCTTTTATTTGTTTGCCTCCAGCAGCAAAGATTTTTTTTTCTCGTAGCAGAGAAAAGAAATAATGAGGAAAGGAGGCTAAAGAGAAAACTAAATACTGTCATATCTATACACTGCAGTGAAAATATAGGGGAATCATCTCCCTGTGGATTTGCTCTGCACTTAAGCCATTAAAATTATCTCAGATCTCTGCATCTGCTCTCTTGTAGACATTTAAGGTTGCGTGGTTTAGATTCAAAGCATTGCTCCATTGCTACGCAGACGTGAAAAATGAAGCTCCACATCCTCATAGCACCCACAGCTCACGTTCCTGACTTAGTGTCATTTTTGCTGCAAAGAGAATTAACAAGAGAACAATGGTAAGACTGAGGAATAGTGGGTGGAAAAGGCTGGAAAATATATACACCTCTGTGAACAAAGGTGGGTTAATTAGCTTAGGTAACACAGCTGACAGAGCCAGCAATACCAACACTAAGCATATGCCAGGCTGGAGAATGAGCGAAAAGAAAGGAAACTGAGCTAGAGGTTGGGTCTTCACTTGTACACTCCTTTCCTCAGACCAAGGCTATATGAAGCTTTTAAATCAGGAAAATGCTTACCAGTTCCATTTAAAGCTTCTGGAGAAAGAACAGTTATTAAAAGGTGCTCTATTAAAAAAGAAAAAAAAAAAAAGAGTTAAACTTATCACTCTGGCAGTTTTTCCATTGCAAAACAACTGACATTCTGAACTGTGGAGTTCATGCACTGGAAGCTATTCTAATGTCTTGGTCCCAAATCTTCTCACACAAAAGAAATCCCCATCAGACCATAAATTTCTTTATAAGAGCAACCTGCTCTCAGTAAAATAAACAGTCCATTTTTTACAAATGAGTGCAATATTTTTCTGAAAAAGCACCTTGCAATGGAGTCACTGAACACAACATTTTCATACAGCTGCTACAGAGAAAATCTGGAAAATCCCAATGGAGTAATTTTACAAAGAATAATTCTGGTCTAAGCTGTCGAGTCTCCTCTGCTGAGGTCTAAAGGGGACTGAGAAACTAAGGCCAGGCTCAGTCTTATGAATCACTGCTGATTTCCAGCTATAGTAAATGAAATTTCTAACACAGATGAAAAAAATTGATTCTTTATGTAGGACGCCTGTTTCTCTACTTGCTCTTGCTGTTGTTAAACAGGTATGACTGTACTAAGGTCATCAGAGTTATATTGCACGAGCCGAGTTTGAGAAAAGATTTAGTGTAGATTTTGTTTGACACTGCCTCTGTAATAGCAGCAAATACTTTTCTTGAACAGCTGTGCGATGGAGTTTGGTTGTGCTACATTGCTCACTAGATCCTGCAGCAGGCTTCCGAAGATAAGTTGGAAATAGTGAATCAGGACATCAATCCCACCGAAATAAAATTCATAGATGAGGAGAAATCTGCCTTCAGTAAGCCTAAGAATCTCATTTTTATAGTATTAGGTAAGCTGGGAAGATGTTCTTCCAAGACATTGTGGCACAGTGTGACGATTATTAGCTCAATTCAGTGACACAATTACTACAGGCCATTTAACACAAATGTATCCCCTGTTGCTATCCATTATACTAGTAGCTTTAATAATGTCAGTGCGTACAGCTGAGACCACTGCATGTCATGAAAGAAATATGATTGTATGTTACTAGCACAGCTCAGCCATACATTTATAATGTGAAACCTATGACAACACCTTACCACTTGAATATTTAGGAAAAGGCTGCCTTGCATAACAGCTGCAGGCTACTGAAATCAGATGTTGGGCCAAAATATGATTTTTTCATCATCATCATCGTTGTCAGCCGTTAGTCATACGAACAATCATCCTGTCCTCTTGGATCAGGTTCATCTCACCTGTCTTATTCATCTAAAACTTCATTGTCAAAGTCTGAGCTAATCACCTTGGATTCTCTGTAGAGTCAGTACAGAAAAATGTGTATCTCTGGAGGATGATTTTTCTCATCCTAAAATAGATGTCTGGGATGGCACAGAGGAACTACACCTTTGCTTACAACTAACTAGGTGAATCTGCTTGTCTATCCCTAAATATAATAATAATTTTATTAGTCTGTACTTTGCTCAGATAAGTTCACTCTTTTCTCTTAAAGCCTGCCTAGCATCCAGAGTGACTTCGGGGTGGCTGGGAAGCCACAGAAGTGTAATTCCCACAGGAAGAGCAATCAGAAGTGGAGGCACTAGTCCATCCTGGCATCACGCGGCATCCCTCACTTAAATCTCTGGGACTCACAGGATTATGTGGGGTGTTACTCCACTAAACTGCAGAGGGATTTGGGGGCCTACTCCTAATTTAGGGCAGATGTCTTTCAGTGTCAGCTGTCAACCGGAGTCTTTCTGGCAGTAGACTGAGAAACACACCCAAACCTCTAACCTCTCTTTGGGTTTGTAACAACAGTAGCTGTATTTGTTTTACAGAAGTAATTTAAATGTTTAAATGAAATATATTAATTGAGAACTGGAAATAATCTTTGCTGAGGATTTTAAACTGTCTCACTTGAAAAGGAGTACGAGCTAACTGTGCAGAATGGTTTGCAGAGATGGGTACCGAATTTCTCCTCTAATAAAGGGCAGCAGGAATGATTGTTCTCTCTAAATGCAAAGGGAGATAAGGTTACGAACCTACAAGATGCCTAAACCTCTCTAAAAAGGCTTTTAGAGATGAGAACCTGTGTAATGGTAATGTAATGACACTTGATGCTAGAAACAAGAAGGTGACTGAAGAGTCCCCCTCAATGCTGCAATCTGCACACTGTCACCCCGGGTCCCTGCCCACCACTTCGGAGAGCAAGAGGCACAGACGCTAATGCACGAGCCTCCAACCTTGTGCTCGTTAGGACTGTGGTGCTCCAGAGATGCTCTCACGTCTCCTATGCAATTCCCTCAACGCAGAAGGGGGGAATGGAAGAAAGACTGACGCCCCTGCAATGACAGCTGGCCCAGCGGCCGACGGAGCGAGGAAGTGCCTTAAATTACATTGCATGAGAGAAATTGAAATAGGGATTTGCTGGGTTTGTGATAGACTTTGCAGGTCCTAATTTTGAAGAAATTTTCCAGGAACCCCAAGTAGCTGCTAAGAAAGTGCTGAGGAAGCTCTTGAAGAAATCCCATTTCACTTTGCTTATTTAAGTCAGTAGAAAAAAGACCTCCTTGTTATCTAATTTGTTGATGAGTTCATACACTTTCTGGAATGATTTCTTGCATAATTTACCTTATTGATACATTATTTATAAGCCCTCATTCAATTTCAGGCTCGGGGTTTGGATGTAAGTCTTATATAATGAGTAGCTGGTGTCACTTCACGTCAGAGGAATCAAAAGTGGTTTTGACAACCCAGGGATTGTCACTAAAGCAGCAATATAATCAGAGTTAATCTTTCATTGCTGAATCATTACAAAATGCTCACTTGCCATTACCTCATAGGAATCTAATAAATTATAATGTCCTTTATTGGTTGAAGAAAACAATTTCCTGAGGAGGATCGGTTCCCGGCTAAACTGCTCCCTAAACTGAAATCCAATACCTGTGACTGGAAGCTGTACTTTCATGACTGTCTAAGGGGATACATAAAGGATCCATTAAAGTTCAGTCCAGATACACAGATATGGGAAGATCCGTAGTGTTTGCACCGTGAGCTTCAAAGCATGGGTGCTTTGTAGACTGCTCAATGATACAGATTGAATTTAAAGAATTCACTGAGGCTTTGGCTTCTACATTGCCCCTGGGAGCTCAGGATTTCCTTTCAGTTCCTGGCAAAGTGGTTTAAAAAAATGTATATACTGAGAAGAGTATATGTATATTGACAGAATCTCCACTTACTGGTGGTTGGGAGACACCCTTTAGTGATGGGCAGTTAATAAGTTTTGATGGAGAAAGGGGATCAATTGGTTGCTTGAGATAATAAATCACTTCCTCTTATTTAAAAGTCTGATGCTAACTAGCAAAAAAGACTGCTCAGCCTGTCCTGCTGTGAGCTGAAATATTCTGTTTCTGCCTTGTTGTCTTGTTTAGTAAAGCAGGAAAAAAAAATACTGTTTGAGGTTTATTCCATGAGAGTTTATTACTTAATATGTCAAGCTTTGCATCAGGCTGGCCTTATTAGTGTAAGAATCACCTAATCAGTGTTCCCTGTGAAGTGTGCTGGGCATTTTACATGGAATCAAATCCCTGTCCGTCATGATAAGATCCACCGTAGGAGTATTTGTTGCTAACTTCAGGCAAATTGAGTTTTGCTTCTAGCTGTTTTTTAATGTCTGTTTAGAAATAAAGATATGGGTTTGAAATGGCTGTTCTACTATTTCCTTTCAGTTCCCCCCCAGAAAAAGGAAATCACTGCTTCTTATTAAAAAAATCACTAAATTTATATTGTATAAATAAAGTCTAATTGCCAGTACTTACGGTGTGGTGTTCTTCATTGACTGTACGTGAAGAATCATATGTTAAAGCTCCCATGGATGTCAATGTCCCAAGTACCTTCTGGTTTATTTTTTTTTTGGAAACAAATGCTTCATTCTTTTTGCCTGATGGCTTTTGAGGGATTAGTGGGCACTATGATGATGTTTTCAAAACAGTTCTTCACACCCTTCGGGAGCTGACACACTTTTCTGAAGGAAAGGGAAAGTGCATATTCCTTCCAATTCTCAGGCCTTTGCTTTGAAAATAGTATCCCCCCCCCCCCCCATTTTTTTAAAATTCTTTTTAGATATTAATTTTTAGAAGCTGGGATTGGATTGGATGAGCATTCATACCGAAGATCAGAAAAAACTCAGACTCTACATAAACAGACATCATTACCCAGTTTCAAGCAAGCACACCAGTTCCCCAGCCCTGTTCATAATCACCCTTCCACACCACGGTCTAGTGGGAATTCATTAAGTGGTGTACTTAATTATGTAAATGCAATGGCTTCTGCCTGCCCTCCGTTTGCACTTGCAAATTTGTTTATCTATTGATGGCTGCGGTCAGCTCTGGGCAGACCGTCTTTGCAAATGTGTTGGAAAACAAGCTGTGCAGCGCAAGCCTGGAAGTTAGCAAATACTTGCTGTTCCAGATCAGTAGGTAGCAAAGCAAAAAAACGTGTCCTCAGAAATATTCCCTCAGGTGAAGGCAGTCCATGAAAAGAAAGTAAAAGGGAAAAGCGGGGGTTGGGACAGGTACTTTATTTTGAATAGTAGCTGTCACAGACAATTAAGTGCATCTTTTCATGTCCACCCTCTCCTCTCATTCACACAACACCCAAGCTTGAGACCAAGTGTGGATTTAAGCCAAATCAGAGAACTTTCTGAGCTTGTGCACGTACTCTACCTTACAGAGGGATGGATGAGCTACAACTTTGGCCACCAGCAGCTGCCCTGCTTCTGGCCCTTCCCGGTCACCGTGTGAACTCCGTGCCCACCCACCAGCAGCTTCATAGCCAAGACTGTGAACAAAACGTGTATGGCACGAGTACATGCCACGTTTCCCAGTCAACTTCTTGCACAAGTGTGGACACCGAGGTCTCCAGAGTGGTCTTTTTCCCCCATACTGTGCAGCTAGAGACTGGGATAAGGGGAGACAGCCTAACTGGAGGTGGCCACAAAAACTAGCTTTTTTTTTTAACAATTAGCCTTCATTGTAACACAACATTTGCTGGAAGGGGGTTTGAAGAACACAGTTTAAGGAACTTTAATCATATTTACGGGGAAATTGCCTATATTGACAGCAGTAGAGAAAAGCATGGGTGAAGTGATATTGCATGGAGAAAACCGCCAGAGAATTTACATATGCTGAACATGACCATGTCCACTGTACTCTGGTCAGGAAAAGATGCCTACCTAAGAGTAAAGGGGCTGCAGATGAATTACAAGATGATAATTACAGGAGGTGAGCCCTCCTGTGAGAGCAATTCAGCATGAGATTTGGAGATCTGCCCTCGTACACAGTTAGTATATACATAACTGGAGGTCAGATGCAGGTCCCCGAGATGCTCATGCAGGCTGCCTTGTCCTTGCAGCCTCAGTTTCAGAGGTTGGCATCTCTGGTCACACTCTGCAACCACCCTACTTATGGTCTGGCAGCCTGGGTAGTGCTATTCTTCCACTGTTGCCAGCGTCCCAGGCAAGAACATTCCCAAATCCTGCTTGTGCCTTGCATTGATGCTCACTGGACTCCTGTTCATCCATTCAGAGCGACAAGCATTTTTCAGAGGGCCTTGACTATGGCCCAATATGTTGCAGATTTAACAAGGATGACTGTGCCAGACTCCTGTTTTGCTAGCATTTATGAATACCCGAATGGCAGGAAAAGGATGAATTCAAGAAGGACCAAGGAATTTGAATTTATGGACACCCATTAGCTGAGTCACTGTGACTAATTCTTGTCTCAGGTCACTTTTATAAATGAAAGTTCAGAAGATAAGTGTGCACAGATTTTAAAGATTTTTCTTTTCTCATGAGCCATTTATGCATAGTTTTATCTTCTCCACTGGTCGTATAGGAGAAGAAGACACAAAGAATAGCCCCATGGCTTGGAGTGAAAGCTTCATTTAGACTTGCTGGATGGCAAGAGATTTTTCTCTGAGTTCCTGAATTTTAGCAATAATTTAATTGCACTAGGTGTGTCAGCAGCTTGCTTAATGACAATAAAAATAAGAAAAAGAAAAAAAGATGCTGCTCAAGTTACTTTTGTTCAATAGGAAAGGAAAATAATACAGTGGTGCGTTGTTGGGTGTTTTATTCTCTGCAACTGCTAGAATGCAGCCAAGTTTGCTGAGTTACATGACCGTGATTGTCAGTTAAATAAAAGAATTTTGAGTTACACTGGAAGTTGAATAAAAAGTTATAAGCTCAATTTTTGGAGGATGTGCATGCAAACTTGTGTCTTGGCCTTACTCATCAGGTGGATAATCTTTGAAGTTTGGTAAATATAGCCAAAAGAGCGTAGATGTATCTTGCTGTACCAGTTTCTACCAGTACAAGCACCTGGATTTTGTGATGATTATGAAACAATTCTGTCACTTTTGCAACTCTATTTGCATTGCATTGCCATGAAAGTGGAGCAAAAAAAAAAAAGAAAGGAGACACCTCAAAGGAAGAATAGAAAAATAAAAATACACCCACTCTGTTTGTGGCTTCAAACTAGAGCAGAACATCAGAGATGAAAGGATCTGCTTTTCTTTTAATCTCACAATGCAGCTGTCTCATCTGTTGTCTGCAATGTGTCCGTGTCACAGTAACAAGTTTCACCTTTCTCCAAAAGCTATATCCTTTTGACAGTAGTGGTAAACAGCAGGCAGACAGTCAGGCTCACAGGATCTTCGAAAATACCAACTCCCTCGACCAGACACTCATTTCCTCAGGACAGCTGTAAATCATACTCCAAATTTTCTGGCTCCTAGGGGTCTCAGGGAAGCAGAGAATAGCAACGCAACCTGCCCTTCCTGGTCTTTCCAGCTTGCTCCTCTGTGAGCATCCCAGTCCCAAACAGCGATATTTTTGACTTGCTGCTTTTGGTATAACAAATACATGAAGTTGAACAGCTTCACCAGGAGGGATGTGGATGTCTGTATTTTGCTTAGCCGTGCCAAGGGGAAGGCAAACCCCTCTGGGATCTGAGCGATGGCCGTTCTTACCCTGTGCTGTGCCTCCACTGTAGGGTAACAACAGAGAAAACATACGATGGGACTTCCTGAGCACATTATCTGAATTCTCAGTGCTTTAAGCACAGGGACATCCTATGCCTTTTTTGAGAGAAGGACATCAGAAGATGTTTCTCCTTTACCATGTGCTGCTCCCAATGTGATCTGGCATATCAGTGGGTTAGGGGCAACAGTAGAAAGTCGGTGAAGAGCCACATCTTCATAATCTGGATAAGTTCCCCCAAGCCAATATTTAAACATTATAAAAAAATTGCATTGTGTCAGAGGAAAGAAAAGGAAGGTTTGGTTTTCTCTGAGATTCTGATGCAAAAAACCAATTTGTTGGAACTTTTTTTCTCTTTATGTGTAGGGCAAAATTAGTACCTGGAGGATACAGTAAATTTGTCTAGCCCTGAGGGTGACACATTTGATAAAAAATAAATGAATACCACAAATCTTTAGCAATAAACTGGTTAATAATGTATTGATCTCTGAATTAAGGTACATGGTAAAAGTACAATATATCTTTTTGGAGGGCACACCTCCATTTTCAGGCATTCTGCTTATTTACCTCAGACACATAGATCTGCATTACTGAGGAGAAAGTTTAGTACAGGATAATAGTGGCTGCTGATCCAAAATTTATTAGAGAGTGAGTTAATCATGTATCTGGCACCAGTGCATGCAAGAAAAAAGAAAAGATAGGCTGGTGTTTTTAAAGTAAACACAGCAATACCGTTTTTTTTCTGACTCGTATAAAGAATAACAACTAGGTACCAATGAGGTGTAGACCAATCTTCACTTTTCTTGTTTATGCAAATATTGATTTCCATATATAAATATATGTATAAAGCTCAATTATCATCAGAAAGCTTATTTATCATGAGCAAGATTTAACTTTGCTCTTTCAAAGCACTGCATTAGTGAGGTAACTGGGATGTGAACCTGTTGCCACTGAAATCAAGGGGAAAAAAAAATTGAGAGGCAAAAATCAGGCTCCTAATTCTCACCTGAGTTGCTTTATGGCTAATGCAGTTGCTCCTAGTTCACCAACCCTACGCTTGTCTTTCTAGATCATGCAAAATCTCATTGTAACTCAGTGCCCATTAAAATCAAGACAGTTGTTTGGGCTGCCTTTGTTTCTCTAGTTCACTATGATATTACAGCACAACAAACCATAGCAGGCACCTCCTAAGTTAATGCCAGCTGTATTCACAGAAAGCATCACTCCAGAGGCTTACACAGCCTCAGTGACAGCTGCACAGGACCGTTTGCATTAGATCTGTTGTGTCAGTGCTAGATGTTAGATTTCGGACAGGCCATAGAAGAGGAAAATATGTAGAGGACTGCCAGAGCATTAACTATTGAGAATACCAGAAAAGAGGTGTTCTTCTTCACCTTCACTTTGGTTGAATATTTTAGTAATTTAGACTTTGAGTCTGCAACAAAACTATGTGAAACTTGTAGAGAGGAGAATTGGCTGCAGAAGGAAAAAATGGAAGTTAGCAAGAAGATAGTTCTTGTGTTGCAAGATTAAATGCTACCTACACTTGTTGCACTTCTAGTACTTCCTTTAATAAGGCATCATTTACTTGACAGTTGTAAAATTCTCCCATGTAAACGCTTAGCACATGGAGAGGAGACAGAAGTAAATCAAGTGTGTGCTTTTCTGCTCCGATGCCAGTCCCATGGCAGAGAGTTTCAGGTGTGCAGCTCACTCCAAGACTCTCGCCCACTACTCCCAGGCTACATTTTCAAAAAGTGCCAGTGCCGTGGCCTCTGTTGTCTACTCTTAGACCAGTCTGGCCATGTTCATACTATTTAAGTCTTTATCTTCTAAATTAAGAATGGAGCTGCGCATGGAGAATGGGCATTTGCCCAAATTAACCCTCAGGGTAAGCTTGGGAGGTTTATTGAGTTATGTCTACAGCAGTAACTAAACAGGGACAAATTTTGAGTGCAAGTTCCAGTGTGTGGTTATCTATACTACTTAATTGCTTTAGCACTGTCACAATGTCCAGGCATACTTTGGAAGACATCATGGGCCAAGGAATATTCCCTATAGATGATATGGATGAGGCCACCCTGTATGGTAGAGGCAGAGAGTCTAGCAGTATGCAGCTGAGCTGTGCTGTATTGCTAGACCTTGGGGGCAGAGAAAGGAGCCTGGCCGGGGAAATTTACTGGTATAGATGTGGCATCTGTGTCTGTTTTGGAATTCTGAAGAAGTACTGTAAAAGTACTGCAAGCACAGCAAGTGCTGAATAAATGTGTTTCTGTGGTTAGCAACATATTACTTACAAAAACCCCACAAAACCAACACTGACTTTAAGAGCTGCTGGTAAAAAATGAAAACAATTATTCTCTCTATGTTTGCAAAGTAGTTTCTGTAAAAGTGAACATTTATATTACCAGAAGTGTGCATGGACTCTCTTTTTTCTGTGTTTCTTGTTAGTACTGGAGAGATTTCTGTATTAGAGAAGAATTTTCTATATCCCTACCTGTTTGCTTGATCGCAAAATGAAATCATAATCCTGATTTGGACATCACTGCTTATTGCCATAAATGTGAGAGGGATATTGCAAACAATATTATCACCTGCATCATCTGATGTGTGTCCCTTAGTGCTAGGTGTACATTCGTTTTCCCTACGTGTTTCTGTGCTGTCAAATTAATTATGAGCTTTTTACAGCAGAGGCTTTACCTCCACCTGTGTTTTTGTGTCACCTTGTAAAACCTGGTTTCCTCTTTGCTTCCTGGACAATTAAAAGAAAGGACAAATGAATCAATTAATTCTTGGGTGAAAAGGTAGCCCTGTTCAGGTAGTCCTGAACCAAAAGGACAATTCTGATGTAGCGTGGTGGAACTGGCCCTCAAAAGGCCCTTGTGGTGGCAGATAAGCAGAATGTCTCGTGGTCCTCACACCCATCTTCTGCCACCAGCAGTATCTCAAAATTGGTTGCAGAAAGCCACATTCTACTCCTGTGTCATATATAAGTTAAGTAACATAAAGGGCTTTACTCTGGCCTAGGATCTGCTTAGACAACTCTACTGTGAAAGGACAACTTGCACTATGATTGATCAATTGGTTTAGATACAATGGTTTAGATATAGAGAGCTCTTCTAGGGAAAAAAAAAAAAGAAAAGATCGCCTTTAATATCATAGGGGAGCACGCTGAGCCTTTGCTTTTACATTTGACAATGAGTCTGCCACTCTTAGTCTGCTGGTGTATTACTTAACTCACTTATCTGACACAAGAAGGCTGGTTGGACAGTTGCAGAGTAAAGTTTGGTTCAACACGAGAGACAGAGCTGAATGTCTGAGTGCTGCACACTCGGGGGAGTAGCAACAAGAGTCCCATTGACTTCAAAGGGTATCTTCTCTGAGTGCTGCCACCTCTGGCTCTCACACCAGGAGTCCCATACTTCCACCTCTGTCTAACTCAGCACCAAAACTGTTGTTTACACTCAAAGGTGCCAATAGCTTTGTCCTGACTTGTGTTCATAGCTTGAAACATTTCTCCATTTCTCCATATTTTCTTTGTGGACAGGTCATTTTTCCAATGCTTTAAAAAAGCCAAAAGGGTGAAACTTGTGCAGAAAGGCCATCGGTCTTCAGTAGGATGTTCTATTGATTTCAGATTAGTAAACATCATCTTAGAAAGGCTAAAGTTAGTCTGGTCTTAAGAAAACCGAACTGGGAAAAACGGTAGCAAGGGTCTTGCAAAGCACAGTTTTGCTCAGGCTGGGGAAACGGACTAGCTAATCAAATGCTGCGGGTCTTTCCCATTGCTGAGCATGGCAGCAGGATTCATCTGTTTATATTTTTATCATTTGTCAGCTTGATGGATGTGCCACATACGAGGAAGTCACATCGTTATGTTTAGACATTCATTTTAATGGGAAGGGAATAGAGATTTCTTTCTCAGAGGGGGGATGTACTGAAGAGTTCTGGTTGCCCTCCAGACAGACCAGCCTTCTCTAGGGTGCCATCTGACAAAATATTTAGTATGAACTATTCAGTAGGTCTTAAGCATGTGGGTCAAGTTAAGTACCAAGCTGATTTACTGAAAAGATGGGAATTGCAGATGCAGGCTCTTAACTATGAGAAATAACATTATATTGTAAAGACAGCTCTTTTTTATATTTATATTCCGTGCACATTTGGAATTACATTTTCATTCGGCATCCTCATGATGTTTGAAATAGCGCAGGGTGAGGTTAGACAGAAGGGTACATTTGAACCTGAGCACTCTGATGCCTTTATCTGTAGATTTACATAATCTCGGGTGTGTACTCCTGCAGTTAATTACATGCATTCATCATCTTTTGATGACATATTTCCATTACATGACATCTTTCCAGTGTCACTGTGTGCCTCTCGGCACAGATTGGTTTGTCTGAAGAATAAAAAGGAGATAATAACAGTCTTCCCACTGTCACCTTTTGTGACTTGAACTTTTAATGTCCATAAATAAAAGTGATGAGGACTGTTGTGCGCTACTAAGGCCTTGAATTTTTCTCTGATCATTCTAAAGAAAGGTTTTGAATCATTCAAGGGTAGAGTACTATTTTCTTATGAGCTTAAGATTTTGTTATGGGAAAACTTAGATTTCCTGCTGGTAGAGAAACTTCTTTGGAGATCTTCTCAGACCTTCTCTCTTGTGATATGAGAAATCTTGTATTGTTATGTGATGAGGGAAGAGGTGACTGAACTGCAACAGTACTTCAAAAAGTGCAATACACAAATCAGCCTTGAGTCATCCCCTTCAACAACAGAGAAAACTGAGGCACAGAGCGATGAGGTGACTTTACTGAAGTCACCCAAGGGCAGACGCTAGTCCTTGCAAATGTAATGACTCACCTCACCTGTCTCCTCTTAGCAATGCCATGTGAATTTTGAATATCATCAGCCACTCTGTCCAACACAATAATTTTTGGACAAAGCCAAGTAACAAATGTGTCTAGGGGTTTTCTTTTATTTTTTTTTTTCTTTTCCTTAATAACTTCTGAGCAGAAAAAAGAAATGAATTGAGCAACTCTGTTATTTGTCATGAAATGCGTGCCCAGTCCAGGCTACAGGTGCTGTCCCTTCTCCCAGTAGACAAGTACATATTACGAAGCCTGCATCACATCTTACTTTACCTAGGTGTTTTTTTGTTCTTCTTATTCTCAGTAGAAAAGATAAATACCAAGTGAGCCTGAAGACTCAACTGCCCTTTCTTTCACTTGATAGCAAGAAGCCGAGAATTAGGGCTTTATACAAAATACAAAGTTCTTCTGCCCAGGTATTCTTTAAGTCAGAACAGGTGACTTCTGTTATTCCTGAGACAGGGTGGGTGGAAGGAAAAGAATATACAGGCAAACAGGGAAAACCTATAAATCATCTTGCCTGGGGGGAGTTTAGGCTGATGTTCTTTAGCTCAGAAATGGAGATGTAGATACAACACTAGACAAAGGCTGCACAGACTAACTGCTCTTCTAGGTAAAGTACTCAAACCCCTGGTCGCAAAAGCCCACAAAAGGCAGGGTAGTGTAAAGACACCTGAAGAACTCTTCGACGAAGCTTTGAGCTGGTCCTGCTGAGGAGATGCAGCAGCGTCCCTTCCCTGCTGGCTACAACATGTGTTTGGCAGGTTCTCCTGCCCGCCCTTCTGCCATGCAGCCGGTGTGATCCTTTAATGCACACCTACACCACTCGTGGGGAGGGTCTGGGGGTCTCCAGCTCTGCCCACTGAGACAAACCAGCCCGTCATACCACTGGACCACCGTTACTGCTTCGCCTCTGCCGACATGGCAGTGTTAAACCGCCGTTTGTGCCAATGCAATTTATGGTTTCCTGCAAACTGGACATAATTTCAAATCCTGTCGGATCTCTAATATATGTTCTGATTTTTCCAGTCAGCAGCACAAGAAAAAAAATTCAAAAACCCACGGTACAATTCTGCAGCTAACGTAACCAGTAAATCACACCTACTTGTCACACCAAATACAGTGTCTAAGAATTTGCCTGGCTAACAGTGAGGTTGCCCAGACATACTTGAACTAAGCCTTCCCAGTAATCACGCTCTGTTCCGATGAATAAAGCTTCACATTTGTTCTAATGGGTGATCAATGGTACCTCCCCATTTGGTACAGCACAGAATTAATAGAGCATCTGGAAAATGAAAACAACTAACATTCACTACTCTTTTGTCATGGAGAAAATGAGCTAATGATAATAATAATCTAGTTTCCAGACATTGCACACACACTCTGCAATCTTAAGTACTCGGGCCTGGAAATAAAACTTGAGCAACTTGCATATGCAACTGTGTTCAAGGAACAGTCAGTAAGTAATCAAGACTTCAAAAATGTCAAAGTTAAGACTGTCCATGAAATTTTAATTTGCCTCTCTTGTGTGGTCATGCGCGGAAATGGTCTATAATTCCATGGGCACATTTTATTTGGTTACAGGGGGGCATGACTTGTTTGGTTTACAGCCTAAGCATTACTTTCAAGGGATAGTTACCTTGTGACCCCAGGATATGGCCCCCAGGAAATACATACTTTCTAAACAATCTCCAAAGGAGTTCTCAAGAGGTTGTGTTTCTCCATGCTGCTCAGGCTGGCCATGCTCAGTGCAGGTGGACTGGACACGTAATTTATGTGCTGGACTCTTATGAATCTTTGTAAAGCAAGCACAATCTAAAGGTTTTGTGGTTTTAAAGATTTAGTGAAAAGGTGGGTGCTTTTCAAAGAAATCGGAAAAATTGCATACCTGATACTAAATTGATTTTCCTGTCAAAGCTGAAGGATGAATGAACTTTCTCAGCAAAAAGTTGTCAGACATAGAATATGTGTATACACACACACACATATATTTATGTATGTGCATACACAAATGGAATGGCAAACCTATGCCCCCCATCCCTCTGCCCTCCCTTTTTCACTCGGGGGGGTGTGTGGTTCTGAAACTTTCCATTAAAATTATTTTTCAAAGTATAGGAAAAATTCTTCCTTTCCGGACATTGATTCTTTCCTCTTCCACATGCAGGTTGAAAAGGGTGCTGAAAATTGTTAAGTTTTCAGTACAGGTTTCTTCAGAAGCATTATTTTCATTCGAAGCAGGAGTGTCTGAGGGCTGAATGACCAGGGATCACTGTTTAAGTTTACATTCTGGATTGGTATTACTATAGACCATATCAAATATAGATGGCAATGAATTAAAATAGTTTCTACTCTCTCTCCAAACCCACATGTTCCCCAAAGAAGGGTATTTTTTTAAAGTTGTGAACCCAATTAGAAATAGACACTGTGAATGTGTAAATGTGATATCTTTCCACTGGGTTCCAATCAAAATTTTATATGAGTCTGGGGGATTAAATTATGAATTGTTCTGATGTTCATAGTAATAATTTCTTTATGAAAAAGCAAAACATAAATCAGAATAAATGTCAGGGAGATGCATTGCATACTAGAAAATTAACAACACCTCAAAAACTTTCCTTATGAAAAAATGAATTATTCAAGAGTAATTTTCTTGTGTTCAGGCTGTATTGGGCTGTACTCTCTCAATTCAGATTAGAAACCTCTGAGTGCAATGCAGTGACGTGAATCAGGACCTCATCCCCTGTACATAACTTGCATTTGCTATGATGATACGACTCTCTGACAGCTTTTGGTGAGCTATTATTGGCATTTCAGAGAGGACCATGGGAGTGAGGAACAGAGAGTAAAGAACAGATTTTTCCTAAGTACTAAAAAAGAAATGCCCAAGTTAGGGATGTTTCTGAGGGGAATGATGACATTACAGTCATCCAAGACTTCCTCTATGTCAAATGACAAACCTTCAGGTAAGAATCAGTGTGCCTCTCTCCATTGATGACAGAGAGATTTCAAGTGAAACAGCATCCTTAACTCAGAGATCTGAAGTTTTGTGGGATGAATCTAGGTCTTACTGACCTTCCAAAAGTCATACAGGCCACCTCTATGGTAGTAAATTAAACAAGACCAGGCATTGGATGATTGTAATTGCTATGAGAGCTGGGTCCTGTAAGAAGAGGAAGGGTGGACCTCACCCACGGGTCTGTTTGGATTGCACAGAGCTGGCACAGCAGTAACACATCTTGCTCTGGTGAGAATTTTAACTCTAGTTCAACAATTTCTTGCCTTACAGAGTAAGTTCACTGTAGGAAAGAGTGAAGTTCACTGCACAATAAATGGATTTTTTTTTTCACATTGCAATGAATCAAAGCAATGAGGGACTTGTATTTTCATTCCTTGTCCAGATGCTTTTATACTACTGCTCAGCATCCAGGTTATACAGCCTGTCAAATAACACCAGATACACATTATTATTAATGTACTAGTGTATCTTTTTGCTTTTGCTATGATGAATCTGAACAACTGAAACTAGAAAGGAATGATAATGATGATCATTTCAGAAGGGCCTAATGCCTGTATCTTCACTCATTTTCAGAAGGTGGATGCCATGAGGAAATTACTATTTACCTGAGCAACAAACAGCTCAAAACCAGCAGGACATGAGTCTTGTTAGTGAATGGTGAGGCAGGTAAAGAGGAGGCCAAAGGGTTACCTAGTAATAGCCTACAACTAATTGAATGGCATTTACCAAAATGATGAAGCTAAACCCTTCTTGGTATATCCATCCATCTTTTCTTGGTAGTGGCAGATGATTTAACATGACATGGGAGCCACAGACAGTGGCTTGGGTTGTTCAAGTTGCATATCAGGAAAAAAACAGATCACTCAGACAGGTGTTGACATCCTTATCCTTGGAAGTTTTCAAGAACTGGCCAGACAAAGCCACAGCTGATCTGATCTAGAGCTGGTGATGGTACTTCTTCAAGCAGGAGCTTGGACTAGAGATCTCCAGAGGTCTGGTCTCTTGTACCAGCCTCTCTACAATTCTATGATAACTTCATTTTCCACTGTTTCTCACCTCAGTTGTTTGTGCTTGTTAAAAGTGTTCTAATTCTTAATTCCCTCATTCTAGAAGCCAGAAAATACCTAAGTAATAAAGATAGCTTAATTTTCATGTTCCCACAATTATGGAGTCCAGCGTGCTGCAGAATTGATGATAGTGTTCACACTCTGGGACTCACAAAACCATGCACTACTCTCTCTATCAAGTATAATACCTTGTTTCAGCATACAGTCCTCTGACTTTTCACCCCAGCTCCATGTTTGAGAACAAGGGTGGTGTAGAGAGCTTTAAAATCACGTCTCTGACTGGAAAGGAAATTCCTTGCATGACCAGAGACCCTTTCTGCCATCTATATTTAGGTCAGACAGAATAAAGATGCTTTGCTGACCCTAAGAACAAAACCAAAATGGGTGTCAAGTGCTATCATTTGAATTAAGAAGTAATTTTAAATAAAAATTTTCTGGCACACTTTCTTGTATCTTAACCCTCAGATCTGTTTTCTAGCATTGGCATTATAGCCAACTTTTTAAAGTAATGTGTATTTTTACAATTTTCCATACATAAGAAGGAAATACTCTTATTTTTATAAAGAAAAATTGAAATACATTATTTCCTGGGCTTTTACAGTATTTAATGTACTATAAATTTAAAGAATGCATTCTCTTATCACTTGTATTGCTGCACTTTGCGTATTTTGCTGATACAATGTTGGGCGCGATGATTTAAAATGCTTCCTGCTCATTTACAATGGGAGAAATGTTTTTGAAATAATTTCCAGCTTCTTGCCTGGACTCACATTGTGACTGGTATCTCCCACCATGTTACATATGCTTGAAACTTGTGTTGAGATACCCACTTTTGAGATATGATTTCCACTGCCTGTGGGTTGGGGTGGAGTTGGTTTTTTTATATCAGTCAGAGACAGACAAATAAGTCAGGATTTAAGCATTGAAATAGGAACTGGTTGTCCAAAATTGCTTTTTCACACCTTCTCTGGTATAATGACAGACTTTCCTGAACATATTGCTCTATTTTGCAATGAAAGGTGTGTGATAGTCATAAATTTAAGTCTATTATGGTCAAGAAATAGTTAAGATTATTTCATCATGTACAGGATCAGGATTTCAGCTTCCCAAGTCTACCTTGTCTGTGAAGATGAAAGAATGCAGTCATGGGCTATGTAGCACCGTTTGCTTGGTATGAATAGTTGTGTCACAGCTGAGGAAGCTTTGACCCATGCAGAGTGATGCCTCTTCCCTGATAAGAGAAAATGCAAATTGTGTTTGGGTATATCAAACATCCCACGCACGCACAGCTACCTTTGGTAGCCACTAAGGTTAATGGAGGTAGGACTGTGCGAATGTCTCTCTTCCTGGCCATTTATCACATGGGTGTTTAGGGGGCAGCGAGGTTATGCACCTATTGCTCTCTTTTCCCTACATCATCCATGGTTACAGTCCTGTAAGTCTATGCTGGGATGTTTAATTCTTCTGAATCTCTGTGTATGAAGAAATCATAGTCTTATATACATTTATAAAGAATCACGTTCAAGCATCATAACCAATTCTGTCCTTAAGAATACCATACAATGAAAACTCTTGATACTAGCTCTTCAATACTCTTAATAGGAATCGTCATAATGGCTCAGATATTTTCCTGGAAGAATACACCTGCAGAAGCATCTTTTCTGTACAGCTCTGGTTACTTAAACTCTACCCAAAGCACCTGATTTAGGTGAATGGTAGGTCTGGGTTTGCTGAAGAGCCAGTGAGTTCTGCCACATAATTACAATTTGTGTGAAACCTGATTTTTTTCTCTTGTTTTAAACCCGATAACATAGGTGAGAAGACTCTTGGGTAAACAATGCCCTCCAGTTAATGTTCTACTGCCTCCTATTTCCAAAATCCACCCACACCCTGAACCCTAAAACAATCAAACTTTGGCATTTTTTAAATGATATCCATCTTCTGGACCCATGCGTGTTATTATATTTATAAATAGTAGAATCACAGATCTTTTATTAGTTAACAATGCATTTCAGGAAAAAAGAGAGAGAAAATATGCCATATGTCAAGATTATTCTTTCAGAAGGTGTAATAATGTCACCCACAAAAGCCCTGTTGCTCCTTACAGTCAGTAATGATGAGATCCTGAGACAGTAGGACCTTGTTGGTTTTGGCTCTTAATAAATAAATGCAAAGGGAAAGCAAAAGAGAAATACTGTACTGAATAGTGAGTGTACTTCTTCCCTAAGAAAGTTGATACATAAGGGGAAAACAACAGAAAAGATAATCTTAATATATTAATCTGTGAACGTCAGACTGTAAAGCTCCCCTGGCTTTATTCAGAAATCAAGGTTTTAACATGTGTTCACATAACAGAGTAACTAGTCCGGGGCAGATATTATTTTTCCAGAGAGAAAACTGAGAACAGTAGAGTGAAATCAGTAGATGCCTCAGTGGCAGATAGAGACCTGCACTGGTGGGCAAGAGCAAACAGGTGACTGTCAGTGCCACGGACATCGCATCTATTTGAAATAGAACGATTTGAGAACAAAAGCAGACGTGGAGATGAGGTGTATCCGCACAGAAGACAGCCTTGCCAGGCAGTAGCGGTCCCTGCGGCTTTCGGCGCACCGTTTATCCCGAGAGACGATCGTGTCTGCTGTTCGCAGACGACCAAGGTCAGCCACCGCAAACTGCGAGCGAGACCACCGCATCGTTTGCCTCCTGCTTGAAGTGCTCATAGACCACTCGCTTTTTTCCCAGAAGCCTAACCAAGTGTAAAAATTTCTCTTCTTGAAAAACCCTGCATGTATTGCAGCCTCGAGGCAAACATGGAGGGTGTGATCCTGCGAGGTGCTGGGAGACTCAGCAGTTCTTGAAGTTGGAGCTTTATGAGTCAAGTTCGTGATGCTTCTAGCTTCAGCTCTTTCATGATGTTTTTGCCTTCGCTGATTCCTGCTTCCAGGAGGAAAACCTCCATTTAATGTAGATGGATGCCTCTGGCTTTGCCCTGCTGCTAGCATCTTCAAAAGCATCAACATTTTAAAATTCTAATTAAAAATGAAAATTCATCAATTATCAGTCATTCTTGTGAATAGATCTGTGCTGTGCGTGAAATACCCTATTTTCTGTGTGCATATTTGCCTCAGTATAGTCATCCTACCTGTTCACTCATAGTTAAAAAACAGGGTGATTTTAGTAAAATAAAAAGCACCGGTCACACTTATTCAGTCCAGGCTCATTCATGCTGCTTAACTTCCAGTTGCAGGAGGTAATTCCTCTTCGTTATCACATTGCTCACTTCTCCCGTAACCCACATTTAATCTCAGATTCCCAAATTCCCTGAAGGATACTGTCCTGCAGCTTCTCTGTGTCCTGCCCACGCTGCCCTGAGCCACATTGATTTCCAGGTGTAAGAGGAGATACTCTGAGCATAAACAGTTCCTCTGTCGGTGGCTCACTAATACGGTGTCTGTGACAGATCTGGTCTCTTCCTGCAGACCTTGAGGACATTAATTAATGGACAAAATCCATAATTTCAGGGTACCTTTTACTTATACTGAAAAAGCCTAATCTCTGGCAGTATTACTCGCATCCTCTCCTAACAGTACAATTAGGGTACAACACGGTTGGGCCACCTGCAACAGGTTAGCCTTTTTCCTTGTGCTCAGCTGATGGATGCAAGGCATTTTTTAGAATTTTATAAGCTTTTTGGCTAACCCAGGTGAAAGACTCTAGTGACAATTATGCCTGTGAATTGACAAGACAGTTTTGCTATGTTAGTGAGGGGTGAGATTTTACTAATTCACTAATAATAGTGTAGGATGGACTAAATGACCCATATATGTGGGAACACACAACAAAATGTTCAACTCCAGAGTTATGTTTTTTGTATGTCTGGTTTGGTTTTTGAAAACGCCCACCAAATTAAAATCACAATTTCTTCATTCTGCAGGGTTTTTTTGCTTCATAATCCTTGCTTTATTTGCAGCAAGACATGGTGTTCTGCTGACTTCAGCATGATTAACTACATGTTAATGCTTGGCAAAAACCTGTGTTTAGCAAAAAAGCCTTTAAAAAAATCTTAAATGGTGTAAATAAGTGGAGAATACTGCCCATTATGCCTCACTGCTCCTACCACTTCAGCAGCTCACTGCTGCAGTAGTAGATTTATCAAATTGCACCTGATCATGTATGAAATCCATTTCTGACTAACACAACTGTGAAAGAAGAAATGCTTCTTATTTGTTGGGAAGTGCCTGTGTGCTGTTTCACATTGTGAAAATGACTGGCAGTTTCCAAAGAAAAGCTGCAGCTTTGTAACTAATTTCAAATTGATAGAAGCATATTTTTACTTGACAGTTTTGTTACACTCAATTTTTTAACATCCAGTCTTTTCTGGTTTTGAATATTTCTGATCAATATTATCTCATTATTTTATTTTAAGGAGTCCTCAGTTTTGATGGTTTTCAATGTTGGACTTGGCTAATCAATCAGAACTACACACTGACAATAAAGAATATCCATCAAAGATGAGATCAAATCCTCAAAAAATAACAATAAAAAATAGAAAACTTAGGAAATAAAATTTCAAAAGATACTATAACAGCAGCTGAGTTCTACTAAGAAGCAGTCCTTGCAAACATTTCAAAATATTCAGAATTAAATCTGAGCCAAAATCAGGAATGTTTATTGCTGAAGTGGGAGAAAAGATGTTCTGGACCAAGGACAACATCTGACTCATGAATTTTTATGCCTTGCTTAACCCATAAAAGCTTCTGGCCAGTGTGGTACCCAAAATTACTTGCCTGTAATAGCAGCAATATGTGTATCAAGGTGACGGAGGCTTTGGCAATCATCAAAGAATACTTTACAGCTGTGTCTGAAAGCCAGCAGAGACAATCAGACCAGATAGCACGTGCCAGGTGACGATCCTGAGCTGGAAATGGTATCAACACTATTGGACTGTCAGACAAATCTGTTGGCAAAACCGAGTGAGGCAGAGATGCAGGGGATGCTTGCAGTAGTTGCATAAACTGATGGGGGAGGTGATGGCGAGACTGGAAGTGAGGTGTCGGAAGAGTGAGAGAGTGCAAAAGACATTTTAAGACAATCATTGCTTCTTGTTTCAAGAAGGGCCCCGTATGTGGACCTCCAGGGAAGAGCTTGTGGCTGGTGACCTGAGAGGAGCAAGACGCTGTCCTGCATTATTGAATACAAAGTTGAGAGAAAGACCGGGTTAAAAACCCCTTTTACCATAAGCAGCTCCCCACTTATTGCCTGGATGTCTCTCTGAGCTGGATTTTGTGAGGCACTCAGCTTTCAAGAAATTACATTAACCATCATGCTTCTGCTTGGGGCTTCACCCTTAACCCTTCCCTTTCCTCCGGCGTGCTGCAGAAGTAGCGTCCGTGCACAGCTGAGGGCCTCATGAGAGCTATGTGCTAGCAGTTTCCCTCCAAACTGATCTGAAAACCTGAGCTGTGAATAAAGAATGAGACAGTGCCTAAAAAAATTTCATAGAAGAAGTAGCAGAAAGTAGTAGAAAATGTGGTCTGGGATTAAAAAATTGTCAATGTTACTTGTTCTGGGGCTTCCAGATGCATTTTCTTCTCGATTGTGTTCAAGATTTTCAGCCTGCGTTATGAAACCTACTGTGCAGTCATGTGGATCACAACAAGCTAAGCACTCATCCTGCCTGGGGTTCAGACCAATCTGACATTTTCTAGACAGACACAGCTGTGCCAGAGCAGTTAGAAAACTGGAACAGTTTTATTACAGTGTTAAGTTCTGTGGGTTATATTTCACTTTCTTCTGGGTGAAATGAAATTAATTAGTGCTTTTTTTTTTAAACTGAACTTTAAAAAATTGAGTGAGTTAATCAAAAGCCTAACTGCTTTTGTTCAAGTATTGATGGAGCTGTTGTGCTTGCTGTGGATGGGAATTCTTTCCCAGCAATGCTGAACAAAGCCAAGACCTATTTCTGTGATGTGATGTGTTATTCTATGTTTTATTTATTCAGCATCTTTCACTGGATGATTTAACACAAGATACTGTAGATAGCAAAATGTCCATGAGCTTAAAAAATGTCCAGACAAGTAATTGAAAACTATTCTGTTGAAAGGTATGAAATAAAAATAAGTAACCTTTGGCTTAGGAATGAGCCTGAGTTGCAAATGGTTAGGTGCTGGGAGGGTGTACCAAGGAAATATTAAAACACTTTAAAACATGTTGCACTTTCCTTGGGCAGCCTCATCTGTATGGATTGCAGCGTTGGCATTAGTTAAGAGTAATATGCTTATATTTCATCTCTTTAAAAAAGTGCCACGAGGAGGTTGCAGTTGTATCTGGACCTTACTGTTATGGCTTGTATTGTCCTTCATGGTACAGAGGTTGAGTGAACATAAAGAGCTTTTCTTGTTGAAGCTGCAGGACACAAACAGCATCCTATGAGTGTTTCTGTTTCTTTATGACCTTGACTGAAAGCTAAATGCACCTCTCTCTGATCAGGGCCACTATTCAGGGTTTTCATTAAATTCTGGGATATGGAAGAGAATAATGAATAGATTCACAGAATAACTCAGTCTGGACGGGAGCTCTTCAGGTCTCCAGTTCAACCTTCTGCTCAGAGCAGGTCTCACTTCAAAGTTAGACCGGCTTGCTCCAGGATTTACTTGCTTTCAAGTTTTGAATATCTCCAAGGACCGAGATTTCACGATCTCTCTGGGCACTTATCCTAGTGCTTAATCACTTGGAATTTATTGTCCTCTTATAAAGTCAGAAATTCTTCTGCTGCAACTTGTGTCTGTTGCTTCTTGCCCTTATACCGTCCACTTATAAGAAGAGTTGGACACCCTTTCTGTAGTGGAAGAAAGCGCCGAGAGCCCTTTCTAGCTTTCTTTCGGCTAAAATCCCCAACTAGTTCACTCCAGTCTCTCCCAGCAGTGGTTTTGGTAGACATCTCATTAAAAGACAAACTACCCCCCCAGGGTCAACCATCCCAATCCTGCTCACAGGATTGAGTGTGGTCACCGTGCCTGAAGGCGTAAGGTACAGCATGGGACAAACATGTTGAACTATTAAACTGCAGAGGCAATCAAGGATGCTATGACCTAGTTGCCTGTGACTGGATCTGTTGATATAATTCAGCTGTGAAAACTGAAGGAGCTGAAGGTAGATAAGCAGCGAAGGCTGCTCTGGCTGGTTTTTACAAATTGGGTGAGGGGGAAAGCACCCTCTCAGCACTGAGCCGAATGGGCTGTAAGGTGTTGGCGAACATTTTCAGTCTGTCTTGGTACTGCTAAACATTGTAGAAATGAAAACACTAGTGTATAGCAATCTTGTGGGAAATTAAACTGTTGATTATAGCATGTAGAGCTGGGTAGGATTTTTTTTTTTTTTTTACCAAGAACTTTGTTATTGAAAAGTGTCCATAAATTGACACCAATACCGAAATTTTCTAAGAAATGTACTCAGCTTGGCAAAAATTTCACCTGGAAAGTTTCTCTTAAGTGAGATGTAACTTTTGCTAGGAATAAAGAAAGCAAAGCTCACAGCTTTCATTGGGGCTTTCAATGTTGAGGGAAAAAACCTCACCTGAAGTCCATGCTTTGGACCAGGTACTGTTGCAAGGAGTGTGAGGTCTCTGAATTTTTTGTGCCTGGATCACTGACCCAGTATATCTGCAAGTGCAGATCTCTCTTTTTCTTCATGAAGTACTGCAAAAAGCCTCTCTTTTGTCTGCTGCAAAATGGATCCAGAGAGTAAAGGATCAATAGTTTATGCAAAACAGAATTATTCTTCCCTGATTGGCTCTGATATTATGCAGCCCCAGGCGTCCAGTGTATGTCCACAGGATACAAGTTAATAATTTCCAGCAACAAATCAACAATGTCCTCTTGTTATTTGCCATTTTATTTCAGTTGTTCTTTACATTTATTTTACAAAACATTTTTTTTATAAATGTCTGTTTTATTCCCTCAAAATTGAAAGAAGCTGCTCATATAAGAATGACAGAACTGCTGCAGGTCTTTTAGCAAATAAATAAGAGCTTAGAAAATTATTCTTCTGTTATGAAAGTTGCATTAAATTAAGGCTTTATCAACAATGAATGAAAGTTTCACAGCCACATTTCTTTTTCCCAGATTTACTTCTCCTCTAGACCAGTAGAATATTTCAGCTTCCAGTGCTAAAGATCTGGAGTATTTCCTTATCACTTAAATTCACTTGTTTATGCAAAGAAATAGGAAACAGGCAAGACATGCTGCTATATTTTAGGTCTAGTTACAGCATTCAACAAAACTCCAGTTCCAAGAGTGACATGAAGCACTGAATTACACTGGGCTTATGTTTCTCTATACCTCCTGTACTCCTTGGTTTTTCTGATATCTCTTACCTTGGCAAAAATGTAAGATCTGATCTTTGGCTGTAATTAAATGTGAACTGTGTAGAGAACTGTGTTTCATTTCTAGGTCTTGAATTTCTGAAATCTGTTTTCCTTCTTAGTGTGAAGGAATTCACGAGTTTTAAAAATTCTTATGTAAACCATGTCTGATATTTACTTGTCTTGATTTGATGATCTGGAGGTGGCACTTTCATGGGCTGGGCTCTACTGGGAAACAGGAGACCCCAATTAAATGAAGCCTTGCACTGTGGAAACCCTCTGTGGATAATTTTCCAGGGCAGCTCCTGTTCATATTTATCAATCTGCTATTAAAAATGACCTTTCCACCAGAAAATACCTATTTTCTAGTGCTTATAAAATGTGGGGCATTGGGGTGTATCCTGCAGTGTTTTGTATCAAAACTGACAGACAACTGAGTGCATGTTACCATCCCTTGCATCTGGTGTCTCATTTTTCACAAAAGATTCCAAGGTGCTGAGGAAGCTGATGATGTTGAAAGCTGTTTAAAGAAAATGTTTTCACTCTTTTTCCTGAAACTGGGTCACATAAGAATTCAGCTGCTGCTAATTAATTTTTCTGTTAGTCTGCTGTCACATCTAGCTTATCACATGATGGACCTTAACTGTCAGTGCACGTGCTACTTTGCCCTCCACTGTGGATCTCAACAACTTTGTCCCCAAGGCCAGGCACCTTTATTAACGGCTTTCCTTTACAGAATGTACAGTAAGCTGGCTCATCTGCTCTGATGCTATCAGATAAAATCTGATTGCAATGTCAGCCTCGGGGTGACCTGGCATAAGAAGCAAGGCATCATTCAGTCATGCAAGTGATAATTTTGCTTAAGTTGTTAAAAAAAACCCAAACCCAAACCTAAACCTCCTAAAAACCCACAACCAAAAAAGAATTACCCTGAACCAGTGGGCTTTGCTGGTGCTTTTGTGTTGCCCTGGGGTAGTTGCTGTAGAAACTGTGTGCTCTTTGCTGTCTGTCTAGGGGTGGGGGGACATATAGACAAATGTCCTCACTGGTAACACCTGAAATTCCCTTTTCATATAGTTGCTATCTGCCTCACTACAGGTCAAATCTGGCAGCATGATGAGGGACCCAGCACGAAGAAGAGTATTCCCGACCATTTTCAGCTTTCACGTAAGAATTAGTGTGACCATACGTGCACGTTTTGGTGGCTATTAAGGAAATGCTACAGCACCTCCTGTCCAGACTGCAAGTCTGGGTTATGACTCTGCCTTTTTCTAGATATGGACAGTGCGATGATAACGTTCGCTGATACCGTCCGCTTCGGACCCTCGCCAGCATGACACCTAACCACAGCCCTGGTAGGGCAGACAAAGTTCTCACCTGAATTATGGAAAGGCTCTCTGAGATTTACTGCAATGTGTTATAACAATTTCACTGCACTTCACAGTGCAAAATGAAGATAGGGATATATTTTGCTGTAAATCTTAGAGGAGCTCAGAGAATAGCACCGCCTTTGATTTGTTAGTTACTGCCATGCTGGTAAAGTGGTTTTTTGTAATGGTAATTGCAGTAGAGTAATTGTAGAGCACCTGTAGTGGAGAAATTACCCTTTACTTGTTTGAATAAGAAAGGCTCTGGGTGATGTATTAGATCACCTATTGAGGTTTTTTCCAGCTTATGTTTCTAAGCTTCTGTGACTCTGTTGGGATGACAAAAGCTAAGGACAAAGATTTGTCTCCTCAGAGCTTGCAGTAATTGCAAAGCAATTGCTGAATATGATCCTTACAGATGAATTTTACAGCTTTGGGACAATGGGCTTCTCAATTGAACAACTTTTTTCTTTCACTTCATGCTATTCCTTACTCTTGATAAAGTGCTCCCTTGGTGCTGCATGTTATCATCTTTCATAAGCAACAACTGGAGGAGCATTAAGTACATAATAGAAAAGGCCTGATCTTGTTCCCAGAGTGGTGTGGGTAAACTTTACGGTTGACTTATGTGTGAGCAGAATTTGGCTCCAGGGATAAGCTGCCTCTGGGCAGAGACCAGCAAACACTTGTTTCATCGCTCAGACTTGCACCTCAGGGTGATATTCAGCTGCACACGGGGCAGAGTGTGATCCCACCCGTGGGATGGCAGCCACCCACACTGCAGGGCACTGACCAGAGGAATCACCGAAGCACTAGTGTTGACGTGATAATATTGAAATGGTTTTTTCTTGTCATGGGCCTGTCCATTTCTTCCTTTCTTCCTCAGACAGCTCACCAGTTACAGGTGGTTCTGTGAGGTGCAGCCCCTCACTGTGGAATCAGGGCTCCAGCCCCTCCGTTAACCAACCGCAGAAAGTGCCAAGCTGGTTCCTTTAATTTATCAGCCCGATATCTGCCCCATATCTGCTGCAATCAGGCTTAGGTTTTCTGTGTTTCCACTCTAGCTGTGGGACATGTTCAGAAACATTCTTAACATATTTCCTGTGAACCTGGATGTTCCCCTCTCCCAGAGTAAATACCTGGCAGATATTGTCTAGAATTAACTTTTGTATGAGTTTCCAAAGATCAATTTCATTTCAAAATAACTTTGCCACAGAGGATTTGGAGATGTTTCGACCTATCTGGCATTCCCTCCTGTGTGTTGCCATGAAAGAGTCCTCCCCTTCCAACTACAAAGCGAACATAGGTCTTGTTAATTAATTGTCTTATGTTGGGTTCCTCACTTGATTCCTGAAGAGCAGGACTGAAAATTGGCCAAAAATTCTCCTGGGAGCTGAGGCTGTCAGGCTGAACCTAAATTTTAGACTAACGGTGAAACAGTTCTGCTGGAAGCAAATATCTCCATTTCTTGAGTAGCCAGTGTCTTGCAGGATCTGCCTTTGAAGGATTCTAGAGGGAAATCCTGTCTGCAGGTGCAACGTCTCACTGGAGATCCTTCGGAAAGATTGGCTTGCCAGGCGCCAGAGAGCAATTAATCTTGTATGCATGTATTTCAGAGAAGGACAAATTACCCTCTACTTCTTTATTTTCATTAAGAGTAGCAGGATCTAAGTCCTCAATCTAGACAGCTAGCCTTTAGATACCCAAATGAAGTCAGAGGAATCCACATCTCCTGAACCCCAGGCTCATCTCCTGAGGGAAACCTGAGGCAAACTTTTACTGACAGGCAAGTTCATAAGCATCCTGTAGTAAGAAGCAGGTTTAATACCTTCCTTTCTTTTCTATCCAGGTTTTATAAGGCTTATGCAAAATTATGTCTGTTCCTTCCAAACAACTCTGCAGCCATCCCAACTGCTCCCGTGGAAGTGGGAACTACTTGGGTTATTTGATGTTGTTTCTTCCTAGTCTGAGAGTCTGTATCAGATACCTGATTCAGTGCAAAAAGGCTGCTCAGTCATTGATTGACCGGTTTACTGAACTCAGCTAGAATTGCAGAGGTCTCCTTTATGAATTGTCCCAGCTCATATGAAAAAATAAAAAGCTGCATAAGAAGGGGATGGCCACATGTCACAGGTCCTTTCGTGTGTAAGACACTTGTAACGGTTTCCTTTGTGCATGTTGATGTTTTCACTAACTTCAGGGGTGCTCAGGCAAAGTACTGACACTGGGAGGAGCACAACTGTCATCTCTATTTAGTAAAGTTTGGGAAAGTGAAGGCCCATGGTTCATGAGGCCATGGACTAATAAAATAATCTACTATGAAATGCTACTAAGGAAAAACACAAATTAAATCACTTTTGCTCTCCCTGTTCTCTCTCTCTCAGACACACACAAAGTCATTTGTATATTGTATATAAAGGTATATGTATTGTGAAGCTTCTTGCAGCGCAGTTTGGAAGCTATGCCTTTCCTCTTTATGTTAAATGAAAAAGCAACAATGTATAGCATAGGTTTGTTACATCTTTGTCTTCTTTTCCAGTCTAAACTGAATGCTTGTTTCATGCTGAAAAAATCTTGGCCCTCCTTAACAATCAGCAAAATTTGTTCTGTACAAAATTATTTTTGAACAGGCTGTAATATATGGGGCAATGTGATCTAAAAATGAAGGAACTGATTCAATTCTTTTGCAGGTCATGCGTGGCTGTGATGCTTCAGGCTGCTCAAACAATAGGCTTGCTTCCCTATATCTTCCTTTTGACTTTCACTCCCTGCAAATCTTCAGGGGACCATTACTGCTGAAATAAAAAGTGAGTTGGAACTTCATTGACGTTTACCTTTAAAAATAGCATGTGATGAAGTAACAAGACTGCATTGTTTTTCAGCCTAATCTTTTATTTGTCATAGTCATCAGCTTCAGTACCTGGAGGAGGAGAAGGCAGGTGTGCTAACCAGATGGACAGATGGAGCAAAATGTCACTGAATTGTGCAGGCATGGAAATAGAAAGACCTAGGACAAATGGCATTTTGGATGGAAGGTGACCCAGTCAGCCAGTTGTAGAAAAAATTATTATTAAAGTTGAAAGAAACGTCTAGAAAACAAGTTGTAAGATGCATGTTACTCTTGTGTTAGAAAAAGCTGGGGACACAGGCTGGTCTAAAACTGGAAGCTTAATACACAAGAAACTTATTGGAAGGCTTCCTCAGAGGAATATGATGCTATTTATTTATTCCCTTCAGCCACCTTAGCTTAACTAGGAGATGACTTGTAGTCATTTAAGACCTTTGGGGAACACCCCTCACTTCAGAAGAGCTCTTTCTGGGAATATTAAAGATACCTCCATTCTCCTTTAAACTCTAACCTCTTTGGAGCCAGTTCTTCCACTTTTCCCTCATTGACTACAACAGCCCATATCCATACGTTGTTTCCCAGCTTCTCATTCTGACCCATGATCTGGATATTTTTTAGATTTTTTTTACCAATAACTGATAAACTGCCTAGCTCGTGTCATGCAAGAATTTATAATAAGGACTTTCCTATTATTGCTACTGTGTGCAGGATTTTATAGTAAGGGCCTTTTCTGTTACTACTGCAATATAATTATTATAGTGATAGCCTGAAAATAACAACTATAGTGAGATTCCCATCTTGGCTAGACAGCAGCATGGAACATGGCATTCTGGCACTCAAATTTTTGTTTCTGGGAGGCCATGAAGCCCCTACAATTGGCTGTTTTTCACTAGAATTCTAAAATCTATTTTTTATAGACATAATCCTTGAAAAAATCACATAAACTATAAAATTAACCTCAAATCTTTCAATGCCAAGCAGAAAAAATAAATTCTTTTGCCCCATAATTAAAATGAAAAAATAAGTAAGCATCAATGACTTGGTATTGTCCCAAAAAAGAATAAAAGAAAATGTGTTGGTTTTGGTCTTTTTGCAAAGTGACCAGCTGCCCAGTCTGGCATAATTAAACAGATATGCACAGAAACAAACATGCTAAATATCCTTAATTTTCAGTTCAGACACATGGATGCAGTGACTGAGGAAGAGCATAAGCCCACCCGTGACTGGACTGTAATCAACTATGAATATAAAGGAAGCTGTCCTACAACTTGAGATTCAGACCAAAGCTGACAGAAAATACAAACTACTGGCTCAGCACAAATATGTAGATTTCATCTTCATTCAATCTGATTCATCTGCACTTAAAAAGCAACTTATATTGGGGAGGGGTGGGGTGGGTTTGTATCGGTAGCTGCATTTCTTGATGTAAGTTTATTAGCAAAAGCAAAGACTTCTTTCTGTATCTGTACAGAACTTTTACAATGAGAAGGTTTATAACTTAGCATGGGAAAAAACATTGATTAAGGTATGTATGTTATTTGTGTGTGCCATTAAGCAAAAAAACATTTTTCTTTCTCTTCAGCAGAGTGCAACAAATGATCATTAGTAGTAACTACTATTGATATTTTTTACTTACTTCATCCCATTTAATAATCCTTAACTTTTTCAATACAACTGTCATGTTCAAAGACATTAGTGAAATAGGACCACAGTTATCTTGTAGTCATTTAGCTGTAAAGTAAGTGATCTATGTTTTTGTGACAGTTTTTGGAGGCTGCAACACAAGGTATTGTAAAACTCTAGGATACCCATTCATAATTGTCCTTCTTCCTGGAGGTTTCCATCCCCTCAGTGATGTTCAATTTTAATATCAAGTTTTATGTGTGTCCACTCTAATTATGGGAGATGGGAGGCAGGAAGGCAGAAGCAGCTTTGGTGGCAGGGAGAAAATGGTAATTGCTTTTTCACTTAGAAAGAAAGTCAGTCAATTGCACTTCTAGGGCAAGATTAAAAATCCTACTTTGTAATAGGTTGTTTCCAGTCCTGACCCAGTTTCCAGTCTTCGTGTGGATCTGCAAGCTGGCCCTGATGACCATCATAACTATTCACATTCATCTGTTATGGGCTTCAAATCACCAGTTTCTCAAAAATATTAAGGAAATTAGCTTCTGTGTATTTCAGGGGTAGGCAGATTTCTACATTGTGGACCTTTCAAGCCAGGCTTTTCCTGGCACAGTCTGTTCTTTGCTTGGTTCGCTTAATAAGTTGAGCTTAGCACTGTCATATTGTCTGGTCTTCTTCCTCCTGTGGCAGGGAGTCAGTCATTAGGTGGAAGCTGAGGTTACTTCAGCAGAGCAGAAAGGACAAAATTTACTTTATCTTTGGGTAAAATCACCCTCTACAACCCAAACTCTCCTTCAGACAGTTTCACTGCCTGTAAAAATGGTATGGGCACAATTTTTGAAACAGTCAATGTCAATGATGTTAGAGTTATTAACAGGGACCATCCTCAGTCAGCTGAAATAGCTGAGCTCCTTTGGGACAAAGAAGTCTCTGAATCTAGAAAGAAGATTTTCATGCTTTAATTTAGACTAGTCCACGTAAAGAGCTCATCTGGGATCATATTGTCTGTTTGAGCAAGGATTTCCAACATAATTAACGCTATAACTAAAAAAAAAAAGTAGTTTATGTAGAGCCACCTGGGATGAAGAAATGGAAAACAGCGGAGGGCTCCAGTAAACTTTTCAGGTCCCTTGCTATTTGTATGTATCTTTTCAAATTTTCCCAGCTCTTGAAGCATTGATCTAACAGACCCCAATAAATTAATTAACACTGAGATGGATGACATACTCCCCTGAGAGTATCCTAGCAGGCCTGGAGAGCAGAGAACATGCAGAAGAGGCTGAAGGACATCTTTAGGATGAGAGGAAACAGCCTCTTGCACCAGGAGAAGTTTAAGTTAGATATTAGAAAAAATTTCTTCACCGAAAGGGTTGTCAAGCACGGGAAGTGGCTGAGTCATCATCCCTGGAGGTGTTTAAAAGATGTGTAGATGTGGCACTTGGGGACATGGTTTAGTGGTGGACTCGGCAGTGTTAAGTTAACAGTTGGACTTGATGATTTTAAAGATCCAACCTAAATGGTTCTGTGATTCTATGACATTGAGAGCGACAGAGAAGCTTTCTTATGGGGGGTCTGACGATGCATGTGGCTCCCTGTACAAGGGCTGCCCATAAGGAAAGTGGTGAAAAGGACAGTCTGTCTTGACACAAAGCAGAAAGCGAGCAAGAATTGTACCTTGGTCCTGCAGCTCCTGGAGGTGTTTGTAAGTTGTGCAAATCCTTTGTTTCAGGGACCCAGAGTGCTCCCACATTGCATCTATCACACTTGAGAGACATAGATTTATCCCTAGGAGAAACCGGGATGGGGCAAACCAGCAGAACCTGGCTGGAATGTCCCTGTGGGAAAGGGAGAAAGTGACCTTGTTTAGCCTGTCAAGTGTCACAGCAATGGAATCTCCCTGTCCCAGGGTGAGAAAACACAGCAAACCCAATCAACTTAGGAGTCTTCAGAGGGACTTAGAAATGATTTGTGCATATTAAGGTATAGGGAAACATCTTGCTTTCTTAAGTTCATTAATAAGAGTTTAACCCTCGTTCCTTCATTCCTCATACACTGTTACCTGTTCCCAATAAATCTCCCCGCCTCCCTTCAATCTTGTATCCCTATCTGTGGGGAGGGAGGAGATCACTCCTGAGCTGGAAGTTGTTAGATTTATGTTCTTGTCTTTGATTCTCTGAGCTTGTCACTCCCTGCTAGACAGTGCTATTAGTACTGAATTTCTTCAAAGGCAGCAGCAGTCTCTGTCTGACACTGAGAGGGAACATTAAGGGCAGGTACTGAGAAACCCAGGTGTTGGGAAAAATATTCCAACTCCTCGGTAACAGTGGAGAAGTCCTATACACCCTTGGAGAGGGAAGCCATTTGAATTACAGCATGGGGAAGAAGCTGGATTTGCTTCTGATTTGATTGGGAAAGCATTTAGTCTTGCATCTCTACTCGTAAACTAGCCAGTGCCAGGAGCTGTTGTGAGGCTTTGAGCTGGCACAGCCAGTGCTGCGCTGTGCCATTCCCTTCCATCCAGTATCCAGTGCTTGATGGGAAAGGTCCCTGCTCTGAACTGCTCCCAAAACGTGCTGGGGAATGAACCATTTGGGAGGCTGCTGGTTGGTCTGGGCCAAACCAGCTAAGGGCTTTTTTGTCTTTTTAGCAGCATGGATGTTGAATTCCTGCACCTGTGCCCTGGTGCTGTTAAATTTACTCACAGAAATAGACAGTAGCAAAGGAAGAAAGAAGTTCAGACTCTAGGCAGGCTCTAATCTCATAACATTCCAGGGGAGCGGGAACAAAACTGCAAATATCTTTATTTTCTCTCAAGCCATAGAAAGCCAGTATTTAATATCAAGTCCTCAGCACCCCAATAAAGATCTCTTTCTTCAGTAGTAGCAATACAGAAAAGAAAATACAAAGCAAACCCCACAGTCCTCCACGGTTCACTGGACTAGCTAAGCACTGCAACCCAGGCTGCTCATTTTTTTGGGCCACCTACCCATCATTTCAAGTGGGAACACAGAATTTGAAGCACTAGGAAATCATGCTGGAGTGCCCTGGTGTCCCTTGCAGCTCTAAGGCAGTGAAAAGAGGACACCAGAAGTCTCTTCTCACCAGGGTTGTAGGCATTTGATATACTTTAATGTTATCAACAGGCAGGAGAAAATGCTGCTTGTGCTTTCATTGACATTGCAGTGTTTTTTATGATTGATGTCAAGTGGATATTTAGGTGCTTATATTTCTATGACTTCTATTCATACTGTTTTCTCTCCACAAAAAACCCCAATGAAACAAAACATTTAAAATGCCAGTAGAGCATACTGCTTAACAACTGACTACTTTCAGCGATGAGAAGACAAGAGAAGAGCAGTGGATGTCGATTGCCTTCAGTTTAGCAAGGCCTTCAGCACAATGTCCCACGGTAAACTTATGGCCAAATGTAGGAGATAAAGACTGCATGAATGGATGATAAAGCATGTGAAAAATTGTCTGGACCATTGGGTTTAGAGAGTGATTCTTGTGGTTTAACCCCAGTAAGCAACTAAGCACCACGCAGCCACTCACTTCCCACCCCACCCCCCCCAGTGGGATGGGGAAGAAAATTGGGAAAAGAAGTAAAACTCATGGGTTGAGATAAGAACGGTTTAATAGAACAAAAAAGAAGAAACGAATAATGATGATAACACTAATAAAATGACAACAGTAATAATAAAAGGATTGGAATATACAAATGATACACAGTGCAATTGCTCACCACCTGCTGAGCGACGCCCCATAAGTCCCTGAGCCATGATCCCCCTGCCCCCACTCCCCCCAGTTTATATACTGGGCATGACATCACATGGTATGGAATACCCTGTTGGCCAGTTTGGGTCAGCTGCCCTGGCTGTATCCTCTCCCAACTTCTTGTGCCCCTCCAGCTTTCTCACTGGCTGGGCATGAGAAGCTGAAAAATCCTGGACTTTAGACTAAACACTACTTAGCAACAACTGAAAACATCAGTGTTATCAACATTCTTCTCATACCTAACTCAAAAACATAGCACTGTATCAGCTACTAGGAAGACAATTAACTCTATCCCAGCTGAAACCAGGACAGTGATGTTCAGTGGTAGAAAGCCCAAATGGCAGTTGGTGTTAGTGGCAACCCTGAAGGTAAATTACTGGGGAAAATGCTGCTCGATGTCTTTATTAATAATCTGGATGATGAGGCAGCTCACTCTCAGCAAGTTCATGGACAGTATCATATTGGTGGGTGGTTGATATATGGAGAGTATGTTTGCTATATCAAGGAACCTAGGTTAGAAAAAGGGGCTGACAGGAGGTTTGACACAGAGAGAGAGATATGAAGAGAAAACATTGCCTTTATAATTTGGTAACCGATGGTCTGAGACCAGTCCATGTCACGTTACAGTGTGGAACAAAAGCCATCTTTAAAACATCAGATCTGGAGTGATAATTATGAATATTCAGGCCGATTGAGCAAGATAAGAGAGCAAACTTCATGGGTCCAGCATGGAATAGGCATCTCCAAGGTTATAGGAGATCTCCTTTTTATCTGTAGCACTATTGGTTAGATAGAACACGTACAGATATTGCATATTTTTAGCCATAGAGCCACTGGGCTTGGAGGGCGATATTATTTTGATGAAGAAAAATGCCATCGTCAGTTTGTTGTCCTTCATAGTTGCCTGACATCTCCAAAGAAAATAATCAGGTATTTGTGGAGGTATTGGTGATTCCTGGAATAGCATCTTTCATGTGAATAGTACTAGGAAGTTTCTACCCTGATGTTCATGTTTTGATAATCTCCTTCGTCAAGAGGCAAACCGGATTTAATTCAATGGATATTATTCACTGTCTTCATTAGGATTTAAACCAGGCCACTGTTTCAAACACTGAATGAGGCGATATAGATAACTGTGTGATCCTGTGCATATGATGATTGATTGAAATGGATACTTTGCAAATCATACAGTTGTTACTGGAAACTATTTGGTGGATATTTAAAATTCATAAATATGTTAGATGAAAAGTCAGAGCTTCCTGTGAATGGTTCATTAATTGAAGAGGCTTCTAAAGTCAGTAATGATCACAGTTAGCCCAACTGAATTTGGTCTTTCTTTGCATTTTAGTGATTTTCTGCTGCTAAGGGCAGAATATTGAATTAACTGAACACAGACTCATATTGATGAGATTCATCTCACCTTATTCAGGAATGGATTCCATCCTTCTGGTTTTGTATGCCCACAGTGTAGATGTCTGCATCTGAAACAGTCATCTTAGACACTGTTTGTGCACGATGGAAAGCGATGGGCAATTTTATCTATTTTAGCTGTCTGAGAGTGAAAGAAAAGGACTCGAGATGGTTATACTATCCATTGAGTTCAAAGTGAGCCTCCATTAAGTTTAGAGCCTTGACAATTAGATCAACTATGGATATTTACTTTGTAGATGTCAGCATGTGGGCAAAGGGATCAAAAGTGATATCTGTTAGTCCAAGGTCTCTGTATGATCATCAAGAGGAACAGGCACAATCAGTAGGAGATCCATTCAACATCGTTCAAGATGTGAGGAACTCATCTACACAGGAGTCTACTGCTCTGAGTTACTTGTGAAAGGGGCCACCTCATTCCTCCTGGTGGCTGCAGAAGGAGACAAGCCTTTTTGTCTTGACATTGTGAACACCTCCCTTTCTTCCTTCCTTCGCTTATGTGGTAGGGTAACAAGGAGCCAATCTATTAACTAATGGATCTGGGCCTATTTATCACACATAAACCTAAACACATCCAGTATTAGGCAGTTGACTTTGCATGCAAATTTTTGCTGTTCAGGCCACTGCAGTCTCTTATTCCTTTGTGTCCTTGTGTAGTTAATGGTGTGTCTCCATTTGACAAGGGAAGAAAGTTGGTTGTGACTTGACTCTGTGTGACGTATTTTTTCTTGGTATCTTTTCATGGTTCCTCCTGCTCGCCTTCTCATGCCTCCACAGAAGTACACCTCTGCTATCGTCTGCTCTAGTGGAGGGAAGATGAATGATAACTGCATTCCCATCAGGTGTCTTAGTGTCTTCATGGTGTTCTTGAGTCTGCTTTGTTCCTGAAACATCCTATTTTCTGTAGAATTAGTAACAGCTGATGCAACAGCTGCTAATGCGTGTTCTTGTGGGAAGGTGACCTTTGCAGTTCTTTTCTTAAATTCGGGTGGTGAATGCCCAAAAAGCTGTAGATGTCCATGAATGACTATAGTCACTTATAGCTGGTGTGGGGACTGACCTCATCCTCTGAGTCTAAAAAGCTTTGCTCTATCAGTTAAGAAAACAGACCAGTATGACAGTGCTGCAAAATTAAATCTTTGTTAAGCTCTATGCAGAGTTGCTTCAGACTTGAGCAAATCCTTACATGTGTTTGGATTGGGCTGTATGATAATTACCCCCTCTATGGCAAGTATCGTTGCTTGGTGACATTTCAGTCTCAGGATAGAGACTACAAAGCATGCACCACTCTATAACAACAAATATCCAAAAGCAGTTACATGCTTCTAGGGAAAAAAAGTCCATAGACAGCTATACAAAATAATTTGATGTCTGTCTCAGGAAGCCACTAACTGGCAAGTCACAGAAAAAGGGGAAATTTTCTTCACTTTTTGGATTTTAGGTGAGGTAGAGCTCTGAGCAAAACTGGCTGCTGCGAAAGACAACATGAAACAGCATAAAAATCAATAATTGGAAAAACATGTCCTGATTTTTTATTTTTTTCTGTGTAATTCAATCAAACAAATTGTCAAGACACATGAAGGTCTTCCTTCTGCTGTGCCCAAACAGGAGTGGTTAGATGGGAAGTCAGATCGCTAACCAGATTGTTACCCTTTCCTGCACTAAAAATAAAATGGTTGTCACCCTGTGCCTCATGTTAGCAGGCTTGTAAGAGGAAACTGCTTTTGAGGCTCTCAGAAGGAAACCCATTACCTACAAAAGAACACAATAAGTGTTTGTGCTCAGCCTCCATCAGGGTGATGCATATCTGTACCCCAAGGTTACTCATCAATTACCAGGCAAAATAAACAAGGCTCAGGGGATTTGTTTTCGCCATACCCATTTGCAAAATTGCTGTGCCTAAAGGGTGTGAACAGGAAGCTGGCAAGCTTCTGCTTGCAATAGTTAAGTTTAGCATCGGATTTAATTTGATTGAAGATGTTACTGTTGAAGAAGAAAGCGTAATGGGTGTAATACAATGGCTTGCCATATTAGGTCTGTATTTTTTCCAGATCCACCTGGTAGTTAACGGTAAATTGTTTCTGAGGCACATTAGTAAATGGATAAATGAGCTACAAATTTAAAAACTGAATTGTTGCAGTACTGTTTTGTTAGTAGTGGAGGGGTAAGGATGATGCTATTACACTGCAGTGCTATTACACTGTATTTTATGTTCCCTATGAGATCTAACAAAGAATCAGTGGAAATAAGGGTCTCAGTCACCATTAAATACGATGAGACATTTTACGGGTGTCATGAAAAAGTAATGCTACTGGTTTTTACAAGGAGCAGATTCATGTGCTTTAAGCCCAAATCATGTTCAAAGCAATGTATTGATAATCACATGTAATCAACTGACAATCGCTGAACAGTACATTCAGGTTCAATATCAATTCATCCGACAGATAAACCTCCATAATAAAGCTGGGGTAATACTAGGGGTGCAGGTCCCCTCTTGCAGCCCCCTCCCACGGTAGCTGTGGGTGCTCCAGATGTACGTGTGCTCGTACCACGCGTGCTGGGGTGAAACGTCCTGCAATGTCACACCCAGCACCCGGGGTCCCCGCTCACCTCCCCTGGCTGTCCCTTGCTGGAGAGGTGCTGTCTCCCCATGGTCTTCCAGGGGAGGATGCTTCTCCCAGCCTGGGCAGGCTGGTGATGACTTGGGGCAACTTCTGGCAGTGCCAAAGCAGGTTCCGACTGCTGCTCTTCTCACTGCAAGGTCTCTCTTCCCCCCATTACACATTTCCAGGCTTCTCCTACACTTCTTTTCAAGCTGACTTCGTCCGTGTTGCCAGAGTCTTTTTGCTCCTTGGGGATTGTAGGTGAAGATAAGCAACTGGGAAAACAGCCAGCTCTTGGAGACTGAAGGTTTCCTTGTCCTGCACCAGGCAGAGGAGCGGGCGCTCTCCTGGATGGGCTGCAGCGGACAGGACAGCAGCATGTGACAGGATTCAACGCTTCGCGGTGGCAGTTGCTATGTGAGAGCTTTTCCAGCTTTGCAGGGTGAGATGAGGAGGAATGCGTACATCACATCCAAACATCAAGACCATCACAGTAGTCTGCAGTTTTTCACTGCAGACCTTCTGTTTGCTTATTTATGTGAAAAAGCAAGAGTAGGTTGGCATAACCAGAGACCTCTGGCGGCCTCCCAACAACTGCACGCTAAACAAATACATTAAACTATGAAGTTCCTTACAAATGCTCTAAACTGACCTCTTTTCTGAATGCAGTCTTTATCTTGCCTCAGATAGCAGCAAAGTACATCTGTGAAAATCTCTTTCTCTGTCAGCCAAACTGCCACCTCTGCTGCAGGCACATGCTGGCATGGAAGCTAGAAATACTCAAGATTTATAACAAGTTATCAAAAGAGTTTATAATAAATAGGGGTAATCACATCTGAATGGAGCAATTCATTCCTGTAGTAACTCTGCTGAATTACACCTGGGATAAATTTGGACCACTATTTATTGTGTAAGTGTTAGCAGCCCAGCACAGTAACTATGATAGCGTGTCTGGGGATCCAGATGAAAAAGATCCATGTGGCTTTTTTTCCCCTGACTGTTTCTCACATTGTTCATAGTTGGATGTTTCTGCTAAAAATTAACAGTGAAGCTGATGACTTTGTTTTTATTGAGCTGAACAAGTCAAACAACTTGTTTTCCCTTCTCAGAAGGTTTATTTGGGCCTATCTTGAGACTGAGAATTAAACCCTGCAGCTGTTCCCAGTACTGATAACCAAAATCACAAAGGAGACCATCCCAAAATCATGAAACAGTATCACAAATTATGAGGTTTTTACAGAAGAAAAAGGTCTTCTAAGGATTTTTAAACTTTTGAACTTTTTGGGTCTAAGGAGTACACAATATTTGTTTCCTATGAAATGCCTTCTGCCAGGCATGTGGGAAACACATGAAAAACAGAAGTTTTGATATTTCCATACTGTCACCATTCTTGGAGCTAGAGATTTAAAATAAATGTCAAATCCAGCAAGAATTTTAAGAAGATTGTCAAGGTAGGTAGCATAGCTTGAACAGCAAGCAACTCAAAGGCAACAACCCATCTTTTCTCCTGGACAATAATCCCAAACAAGCAATGCCCTGCAGGGAATGCCATGTTTTGTGAGGTGAGTAATTCTTCACATTTTGTGAGGTTGAGGTAGCATCATGGTTTCTTAGGTCATTGCATTCCCTGGTAGTTGGGATGTTTATTCCTACAAGATCTAGAAATACCATTAAGCACAGGCACGATGACTTTTTTCTTATGAGCACTTCAGAGCTGCTCCTGATTCAGGGGAGTTGAATGCTGCAGCCCAGGTACAATGCAGTTATTTTCCTGAATTTTTTGCAGACTTACATTAGAGCAATTGATTTGGGAAAGTTGCAGCAATTTGCAGCAATCCCAGGTTTCCCTGCTCTAGACAAGCACTTAGGTTTCTTATGTGTTTTGATCACTGCTACTGACTAAACACACCCAGGGGTAAGCCCTCTTTGCAGGTTATTTCTGTTTTTCTCTACAGTCACCATTGAACGGCAGTCAGAGGGACTGTTTGCTCGGAGTTTGTTCCTTTCTGGTTATTTTATTTTTTGCTGTGGAGGAGTTTAGTCCTATTTAGCTTTCTTTTTCCTTATAGGCTAATCATAGGAAAGAATAGTTTCATTTATCAAAGTCATCCACATATTTTACTTCTCAGAGGAGGTACTGTGCTGTCATCTTTGAACTTGAGCTCAAAAAAAAAAAAAAATCCAAGAAGGGGACGCTCAAAATAGTCCTATCACAGTCTGAATGTGCCACTTATCTCATTTTTAAGTGTCTTCCTTTCAGACAGATTTTCAATAGGGTTATTTAAGTAGAGGCTTTTTTTAAACTTTTGAGTTTCTGTTCTTATAACTATGAATGCTCTAAAAAATGAGAGGACGGCTGGGAAAGGGCCTGTTTGTGTCTATGCTGCCTTTTAGATGCTCATGAACAATGAGGGGAGAGGAAGAGGAGAGCAAGTGAAGACAGAGATGTGAATGTTTTTTCAAACCAGCAAGACTAAAAGGAGGACAGCCTCGGCTTTATCTGCCCAAGCCTCTAGAGAGCCATGCACGACATCGGACTGATCAGAGAGGTGACCACACTGAGGATAATCAAGCAGCAAATTTAATAATTTCTAAAATCTTTCCAATTCAGCTGTTGCTTTGCACATGGCACCGAGGCATAGCATGCCTTGTGATGGTTTGGGAGTCACAGCCTGTCCTAAGAGAGATGCTGAGAGATAACAGATGACTGGCCAGGAGGAGGAGACACTTTAGGACACCAGAGGAAGTGGTAAACACATAAATAACCTTTCCCACTTCTCATGACAAGTCTGTGTGCCCTGCCTCGGGCAGTTAGAGATAGGCAGAGAACAAACAGTAAATCATTCTGCCCTTGCTCCTCCCAGAGGAGAAACACCTGAATGTTTCTGGTGATGGCCTTGCCGTGAACATTTTCTTCACCTCGACAACATGAGTGATTCTGCCAGGAGTGTGGGAGCTAACACTTGCGAGGAAATCATTTCCAATATTACAGAAAAGACATCAGCATCACTCCGAAGTGCAGCCAGGCCCTTTACCTAATCTCACATGCCTGCAGCACCATTGCCTGATCTATTTTAAAATGCGCTCATTGATGCAGCACGTCCGCAGCCTCCCTTGCTGGCCCTTGTTGCGGAGGGACATCACACACAGACCAATGTGATCCAGTGAAGTTCCTTTACTACCACGTTTGATACAGTTATATACCTTATGCACTTGTGCACGCACCCTACACAATACCCTAATTGGTACAATACCCCGTTTCACGCGACACTATCTTATTCTCTATTGGCTGAGCAAGCTTCTTCACGAGGTGTCCAGCAGTCACTTATCTCATTCTTCAGCATCCAGGTGTTGTTTGTCAGGCTCTTCTTATCTTCCTTTTTCCCAGCGTACAAGGACACAGCGTCCTTGTCTGCTCCAGCGTTTTGTAAACTTATGCTTCGTTCCCACCTAACGGCTGGATTGCTCACATTCCTTTGCCCAGCCAAGAAATCCTCAACAGGCCCTGACTTGTGTCATAGCACGGAGGTACCAGTCACTTGTTATGGCAGAGGTGGCAATCCTGTGTCACAAGGGATGCCACCTTTAACTCTTTGTACTAATGTGTGTAAAACAGTCTATAAAACACGTGCTACTCATGTCTGTTGCATGCTTTAATATCTTACACCTATGAATCAATAAGTGGCACCTTAACTGCAGTAATGATGACTATGAAACACTGCAGGTATAGACTTAACTGGTCTGGCTAGATTAATATCATTTCACAATGCTTTGGGAAGGAGATAAAAATAGCCAGAATAAGGGGGACACCGCCACTGCGTGACTACGAATATGGTGCTGGGAGATTGCATGGCACTGCTGCTGAAGGTCAGTCCTGTGCAGTGGCAGGATGAAGTGACTGTTTGGGGATAAAGGCGCAGGGAATACTTAGGGTCATTTTCATTGCTGCATATAAATCAGTGCTGCATCTCAATCTTGGTTCCTACCTTTTTATACTGTATCATAAAAAAGATATAATAGAAGTAGAAATTGTTCAGAGAAAGGTGATCAAAATGAGCTAAAGAAAGTGAAGGTTTTCTTTTGGGATCAGGCCGCTATGGTACCTTCAAACTGGCCACATAGAAAACATGTTTTATTAAAAAAGAAGGAATAAGGTTATTTACAGGGAGTAACTGGATAAAATGATCTCGCTAATGTTATCCAGATGGTCAAACCTGGGACCTTATTAATGTACAAGTTTTAATGTGGCCAACGGCAAATTGCCATTTATAATTGCATTATTCCTTCCCCCAAACCCCAACAACCTTAAACTCAAATCATCCCACCACGGGTGATATTGTCCTCAGATGTAATGGTCCCTGTGCTGTCCGCAACTGAATTCCTGATTTATTCACTTCTACAGTTGGCAATGATGCCTACTTCGCAGCTTGTGCAGACCAAGGACCAAGGTGCAAGCTTTTGCTATTTTTTGCTAGGGCTCTTTGTTTAACTGTAACCATCTTCACTTTAGAGAGATGGAGAGCACTGTCTTTCCAAAACAAGACTGACAACACTTTGGTCTCTCTTTGAGACCTCTAATTCTGGCTTGTATATGTTGCTGCTTCTTCTTTGATGTCTGTGGAAAGGTGCTGATTTATATTACCTGATAGCCCGGTCTTTTTTGTTCAACATCTACTTTCAACATTCACTGCCTGAAGGCCTGTTTGGTCTTTTTGCTATTATAGCATCCAGAAAGGGAGGAGCCTTGCTTAAACACACTTGAAGACCTTCTTTCTTTGAAAAATTTACATGGAAGGCATTGAACTATAAACTTCAAGCTCAAAAAGTGCTTCCCCTTTTTCTGTCTGTTATTAATGCTCTAGCTTAAGCACCATAGGCCTGTGTATTTTTCATCCTTGACTTGAGTCATTAACCTGTACCTAGCTCCATGTCCCTCTAATTGGGTTTTAAACAGGTTGGTCCCAAATTTTTTCTAAGTCTTTCTAAAACATGATTACACATAGACTGCTGACAAATTAAGTCAGATCTGCTGCAGGCTTCTATTCATATGAGAACAATAGGATTTTGTGCACTATATCATCTGTACTACAAACAACATTCTCTCCGCAGCCATCCCTTAATACTCCAGAGACATAAAAAATAATATGGCAGAGAGAAACAATGGGAAAGAGGAAGAAGGAAATTAATGAGCAGAGGCAGGGGAAAAAAGAGGTCTTCTGAGCACAGATGTTTAATGAGATGGAGAGGTGATGCATTGATGAGACACATGCAATATGCTGGAAGGAGAAGGAGATACAGAAACGGAACATCTTGTTACAAAAACTGCCTATTCTGTAACAGATGGCAAGATTGAACTCGCTATCAATAATATTGCTTAAATTGGTTGCTTTGTGATGCTTATGATATACAGATGACAGAAATCTGTAGTGTTTTGGTAGTGTCTTAGGCAAAATGACAAATAAATAAATTTGAATAGTAGACCTGCAGTTCAACTGCATCTTCTCACAAATAGCCTTTAACTTCAGATCCTCAGAAGCGTTAAATAAGGAGCTGTGCTGATATGCTGATGGGGGTTGTAAAACAGATAGCTACCTGGATGGCACAAGCTAGTGTGCAATTTCAGAAGGAAACGTCCCTCTCCTGGCTGTATTTTAAATATCTAGGGGAAGACTTTCATGTTATAGGTAGAAGAATCCATTATGGTCAGTTATCAGCAGCATGGTTCTCTAGCTATGACAGCCTGCCTTGTTTTCTATCAGCACAGGAGATCTGTGTGGCACAGAGTAGGACTTCGGTTTATATTTGAGCTTGAGGATTTAGGTGTGGTGATGAATGAAAAAAACTGCAGTGGTAAACTATGTCTCTGCCCATTACCTGCAACAGATGATAATTTTATCAAATGGGTTTGTCAGTAAAACTTAATGACCAAAACTGTCTATACAGATTTCACTTACAGTCTGGTTTTTGATTTATGCTGTGATACCTTTGGCTATAAAGCCAGGGCTTTTTTGGTAAGGTATCAATAAATATTTGCAAACCCCAAGCAAAAGGCAGCAAGTTGATTCCATGTTTTCTGGAGATATGCTGATTTAAGGCAGGCTTTCCTTTGCATTTATGCGGTAATTTATTAGCAACAGTTATTACAGGATTTCTGAGTTTTTTCCAAAACCTAAATGTAAGCTACAGCCTGCTCTACAGTCCTCAAATGGTAAAAATATCCCTGCAATGTCCTAAATACCTCCACCTTCCTGTGCCTTGGAAGGCCCAGTCTGTTGTTTAGGCAGAATAACCAAGTTACAGAAAGTTGTGTTTCTTGGCAGTCGAGCTTAAAGGGACTCCAATGGGACCAGTATCAGCGTAAGGGATCCACCATCTGTGCTAAAGAGGATGACAAGGAGTCTTATATGAATGCTATAGTAAAGCAATGTGGATCACCACGTATAATATAGGACTGTTGTTTTCATCTGTGGTACCACAATTGACTTCGCGTGTTTATGATCCTGGAGTTATGGAGAGTTTAAACATTTGGAGTTACCCAGACTTTTGGATCATTCAGCTGTAAAACTGGAGAATTAGTGCTGATCTATGTTCTAAAGCTACTTCAGGAGGCTAAGAAAAGTCTCTGTTAAAGTCCAAAATATTTTTAATTTCAGCTTCTGTAACAAAACTCAGATGAAATGCTTTGCATTGCCGGACACCAAATATAAACCAAAGATGGTTCTGACAATGCTAATGCTCAATATGTCAGCAACAGAATAGCCTGTAGAAAAATGTGATGCACATTTTTCAGCATTCAAAACCTTATTCCTAACCATGGTTTATAATGGCTGAAGGACATAATATCAATGCTTCACTGACTTGGAGGCAGAGCCCCAGACAAGATGCCCTAGTATTGCAAAACTCTTCTGCATCCAGCACTTTCAGATTTCCAACAGACGGTCACAAATGGAGATGACACAGACCTGTATGGTTTGTTGGCAGGTACCTTGTGGCACAAACTTCGGAACCTAGCTTGACCAGAACTGAATTTGATTTGCTTTCCTTGAGTTTGCAAGGAAAACCTAGTTTGATGAGGGACTTTTCCTCTTACAGAGATTCTCACAAAGAGCATAAAATTCCTCTCCCCTGCACCCGCACTGTTTATTTCTTATTCACATTTTTCTTTTTAATGTTACACAAGATTTTTGACCTTTTTACCCTGAAAAATCACCAGGCTACTGATAACAAAAAATCGAAGCCATCAAGTGCGCTTCCTCCTCAAGGAGAGATAAAGACCATGAAATTACCATCATCAGGGAAGACTTTTATTTGCCAACAACTTGGAAAGAGCTTTGAATGATGAAAACACCATCACCTCCTTATGTCTTTTCAGAATGATTTATTTCCTTTGTCCTTTAACATCTAACAGTGATCATGATTCAAATTGAAAAATCATCTATCATCATTCACTTTGTAGTTGGGTGTTAAAGGACAAAGAAAATACATATAGTAGAAAAAAAAGTCAGAGCTGAGTCTTCATTGGCTTTTCAGTTGCTAGCATGTTTATTTGGTACTTGTTGGAAGGTTGAACAAAAAATTGGTTATGTATTTCAGTGCGGCAAGAGGAGCACTTGGAGAGTTTGCTCAAAGAAGTTAGGAAGTCTGCCCTCCGTTTCATCTGCAACTCAGTGCATGATATTAAAGACTTGCTGAATCCAGCTAGGATATGAAAGCCCTATTTCAAATCTATCTTAGGAGGGAAAATCTGAACACCTGCCCGCACCTGATGTAGGTGGACAGAGCAGTCTGAGGAAGGGATGAGGCTAATAGCCTCTCAAGCCCTAGTTCAGGGGCTATCACAGCCAAACCAGAACAGGGACCGTCACATTTGGGGATAGGTATACACTAGCAGCAGTGACTCTTCTGCAGGAAAGACTCATACCTTGGGAGAGAACTGGGTTTTTTGTACGACATTCAGCCTCAGAGCTGACTTGGGCTGTCTGTTCAACTGCACTGGGAAGAGGTTTGGAGAAACCTGCTATTTTCCCAAGAACTTTTATCATCTTTACTCACGCACAGTTCCCCTTAACTCACACAGCAGTGGCAGCCATAGAAAGCAAAGGCTTGGACCTAGGAGTTGTTGTACACTTTGTGGGCTCAGCTCCTCCTGTCTTGCCGTCATAGATAAGGCCCATAATGTACTTCTGCCACAGTTTGCTCATTTCCAGAAGTGCAGATACATTAGTACAGAATGGGTAATACCTCCCTGCAGAGAATGTTTCTATTTTTAAGGAGGCTGTGTATTTGCTTTTCTCGCTCTTGCAGTCACATGCTTAGACATCCTCTGCTCCAGTCCATCTGGCAGCTGCACGTGGAAACAAAGCCCACATGTCAAGCGCTGCTGTTTATATCCTAATTAGCAAGGGAAACCTTTTGCTCCAACATATCTGACACAGAGGTAAAAATGCGAAACAACCGTTGTTTGACAATCTGGCATACAATTTAATGAAGCAACTTCTCAAGGCATAAGAGCACATAGGGATGAAAAGGACAGTGGGAGACTGAAATCTGTTTGTTTCATAATCACAGGCAAACTGTGTTATGGACAGCTAGTTCAAAGGATCCATGCCACATAACAAGTTGCAAACTTTCAGGAGATTGCTAGCAAACCAAAGGCAAAAAGAATAGAAGTTGCATCGATGCCTTTTTTGTGTACTCAGTTTAAGAGCAAAAGAGCACAGTTCTGTGTGAACGCTCTGGAAACTTCAGGGTCCCACAGAAAAGGGCATTGCTGATAATGTAGGTGCTGGCAATAGCAAAGAATTTATATGCTGAAAATGCCTGTATGATGCATGTCCTCTGCTACAAAGGAAGGAGAAACACTTTTAATTTTGTGAAATTTCCCTTTGCTGAATAGACCTCACCTGCAGGGACTTAATGCAAATAATACTGTGTATTGACCTGCCAGCAGGTAAGACAGCCTTACTAGTATATTTAATTGCATCCATCACTACATTTCCATAATTTACAATATTCTCTGGGCTTGCTCTGCATGGAAGCAAGACTTCCTTGTGTCTCATTTCTCGGAGTTGCCTGTCCTGAATCTGTCCTGAAGGTGCATTTCTGTCTCCCTTTACCACCTGGACCACCACAGTCTTCACTACCGAGCACGTTTTTGACTCAAGCAATAGCATTTTATGTGTGTTAAACTCAAGCTCAAGGTTTCACTCCTTGTTAATGATGGCTCACCCAAGCATGTAGTGTGATATGAGCACTGATGAAGGATGTCGAATGTCCATTCTTGGAATATTTCTGGAAGGAGTGGGAAGGATGGACCCACCCCAGCACCCTTTTTTGCAAAATCTGAGTGATTCATATATTCTTGCTTGCATACAGCAGCATAAATGCTATCAGTCCATAGGAAAATTGTGCCAGGAAAATTATGATTTAAATTAATTCTGTGAATTCTGATTTACAAATCTATGGTTTTCTTTCTCTGTATTTCATCACTATTTGGGCTTATCCTTTGGACGATATAGTCTGATCCTTTGTTATTCAGTGATTATAATTACCTATCAGGTTATTCCTCCTCTTCTCTTGATTAACCCTCATTCTACTTATTCTCCAAATAACTTTACTCTGGCAATTTAGGGTTTCCCAACTCAGATCTTTGGCAGATCCCAGAGTCATTTCATTGGCTATACAATTGTCTTCAAATATGTAATTTATCTGACAGGCAAATATGGCAGTACTTTTTTTTGTCTTGGCATTGATTTTAAAATACCATACAAACCTTTTAAAACAATAGGCATTAACAGGGAAATGGTGCATGAAATTTCATTCTTGCTCTTTTTTTTTTACAAGGAGTAGTTGTATCCTGATGATTGTTTTCAAAGGCATTTTCACAAAGCCCTTGGATTTTAATAAGAAAACAAATTGAGTAGTCAGGCATTGAGAAAATGAAAGGTGAACTTGTAAGTATCTTTTGGTCAATACTTGGCAGTGCATTCATTAATTATAATTGTTATTATTGCTTTTAAAAGCACCTTCTAAGACTTATCCCAAGTAAAGTTTGCATATCTAATAATTTATTTCTTTAATGTTTTTTTTCCACCCTGCAGTTATATAGTACCCAGCTGTAGTCATTATTACACCTACCTTGTTCTAACAGAGGAATTAGTCACTCAGGAGGCCTTTTCTGTTAATGACAACAATTCTGTGTTAACCACTATTTAAGTGGAAAAGCTCATATGTGAAGTGCTCAAGGTGAGAGAAATCAGGAAAGGGAGGAAAAGAAGGGTCTGTTGTGTAGCCACATGAGCTGGTCTTGGGTGGGAGATGTGCTGGAGACATCAGCTTTGGGCTTCTAATTTGGAGTCTTGTTTCTTTTCTTGGGATTGTGCCTCTGCCTCATATGCAGGGAGCTGGGGCATGGTTCAGTATATGAAAATATGTTCAAGCTTAGGTGAGAAATTATTGGATCTCACTCAAATGAAGCCCTTGGTCTTGTGCCTGCTCTGCAAGTAAAGTATGAAAGGCCATGGAAATAGCGCTTTCATGCCTAGCTCAAGTTGTGGGAGAGGGTTCATGTTGATAGATAGTTTAATAGTTTCTCTTAATAGAGAGGAGCAGGGAAAGTGTTTCTGCAGTGGGAAGTGTTAGAAAACTTTCCAATCTACTTTGGGAAGTGTCAGCACCTTTTGGGGGATATTTGAGTATCTGAGTGCAAATTATGAGTTACTGGCTGTGGGCTGTTTTGGGATGGGGCTCCAGTTTTCAGCTCTGATTTGCACCAGGTTGCTGTAGCCATGTCTGTCATATCAAAGTTGAATGCCTTGAGCACCAGACTGTTCTTGCATCTTCTATTACTGCCAGAAAAAAATCCATTGCTGATACAAAAAAAATCTATACTGTTCTTTGGGGACACTTTCACCAGTAAACTTCTTATTTATAAATAAATCAGTGTCTTCTTACTAAAAAGAAGTCACAAGAAAATTCATAACTAGTTCCCTTCCTTGATAAGGGTTCTCTTGTATATGGTTCTCTTGAGGGATTTTAAAACACCTTTGACATAAATCACTGGACAAATATGAGTTACCACTATCGCTCCTAAAATGTTGATGTAGAGTTGCCAGAAGCAGAGGGAGCTTAGCTCAAGACATGGTCTTAAGGAGATGAAACATCTTCAGCGGAAAAGACTCTGTTAACTCAAATTCTAAATAATTTTTGTGGTTATTTAGATCTGTCTTGACTATGCTTGCACTTACCACAAGAAAAAGTACCTTATGATGTTGTGGAATAGATGGGGAAGGAGTGTACCGACCAGTAGGTTGCTCAGCTCTGCTGTTGCTGTAGTGACGGACCATGGGTCTAATTCCACCCTTCGAGAACATAGGTGGCTTTATAGGAACAGCGCCTTTGTGCAAGGCATGGAGGCACCGAGGCAGGATGAAGGATTTGCTGTGTGTGCTAGACAGAGTTAGAGAAGCAACCTGACACATGCAAAAGGACGGAGGGGGAAAGCATTGCTGCAGAGTATAGTTGTCTTCTTTTCGGTTAGAGAAAGTGCTGATGCATACTTTTATTATTTAGCATTCAATATCCAACCCCTTTTTAGAGCTTGCTCACAGTGGGGGGATGCATTCCTTTCCAAGGAAGTGCTTTCTCTGCCCAGATGGCTGGGGGTTTGCAAAATACATTGGGCAGGCATGGGAGCAGACTATCAATCTCCTGTGTTTATGCCAAGGCCAAAGGCTTCTGTTCTAGCAAGCTCTGCATTGGGAAGAGCATTAGAGAGCTTCCTCCAGCAGCAGATCACAAATGCCAGGAAGGAAAGTCCAGAAGTAAAAAGCTCTGTTTCAGAGCAGTAAGTTAAATGGATCTCGACTCACTCTTTGGACGATGGTAATGCTACAGATCACCAAGGGCAAGAAAGGTGACGCATTTTCCGTTGTCCGCTGGGGATAGAATATCAGCTTAATTCAGCGGAATGGGAGAAACTCCGGTTTGACTTTGGTGGTATCAGGTTGTCGTTCAAAGTGTTGAGGTGGTGACTATGTAGGCTGTATTTCAGAGGAAAGCAGCTTTGTGCCACAGTGTGGCACAACTTGTCTGTGTTACATTGCACACATTGGTTTGTGCCATAGTGGTAGAATACGCGTACGCGGTGGTGATGAGCACATCTCAAGCTGCCAAATTTCCTGGAACTTATCATCACTGCAGATGGTCAAAAGACACCTGGAAATTTCATTTCTCAGGAAATTTCCATTTCCTGTCACAAAATAGAGTTTAAAACAGTCCTGAAAAAAATGTTTCCAGGCAGAACATCCCACAGTGCACTGTGAGAGGAAGGGTGTGAAAACGGAAAATTGATGTTTGTCGTTCAGACTGGCTGGGTGGTGTTTTACATGGGGTAGCTGGGAGAACTTCTGGGCTTCTCCACTTTCAGCAATCCTGATAGCATCATTTATATGTTTAAGGGGATGAAGTGAACCTCTTTGTGATTCAAACTGAGATTTTCTCTCATTTCCCGTGGACCTGTTCCATGGAGACGTGAAGATTTACTGATGACCACCTGGCATTTCCTTTGCTATATTTCATCTAGCTGCTCCTAATTATTTCCTTAGCAAACATGTGCTAGTTCCCCTGGCTTATAGATGGTGATGTCACCCTTTCTCTCTATATAGGATGCATTCATGGCATGAATGGAACAAAAGGAAATCATGGGGGTTTTAGATATTTTCTGAAATTTGTCCTCCCTTTAAATATTTCAGTGAAGTTCTGGGGTTTAAAAAGAGTAGTTTCAGTTCAGTCAAAATAGGTCACTCTCTATTTTTACTAATGTATAATACAACATTTCAAAACTATAAAAAGAAAAATGGTTCCTACAAGGTAAAATGGTAAGTTTTTATTCTAAAAATGATGAAACTGGACATTCAAATATCATAAGAGCTATCCCGCTCGACCCTTTCCTCCCCATGAATCTCCCTCTGATGTGAATTCATGAAATGCTTGCTTGTCTATTGAACAGGGTTTTCTGTTCCGACATGTCTCTGGACACCCTTTTGTATCATGCTGAAGGAGCATAGACAACAATGTGAACGTGCAGAGATTCTTTTCAACTTGCTCAGCCTCATACCATCTCAACTGCTCTGGCCAGCACTAAACTTCCTAAATAAGACCATAGTTTAATCAATCCTTATTTCTTGGTGTCTGATCACCTGCAGACTGACTACTAGTCGTGCATTCAGAAATAATCAAACTTTCACAGGCTCCTTTGGCTTCTTTCCCACTGACTTCAACTGGGAATGGACTGCAGGATTTAGCCATCTAAGTTAGCACGTGGACTTGTTTGGCTTATTAGCTCCGCTAACAACAGAATGACTGAATTTCCTCAAGCCTTTAAATCTCAACAGCCACAGCTCTTCCAGCCAAATTAGCAGTAACAGCAGGCAAGAGAGTGGCAATTCTGATGGAAGATGCTGCACTGCTTTTCCCCTTTGGGAATTGAGCAGAACGTCATGCATTTATATGTCTGCAAATGAGCAGAGGCACGTATCCTTCATAAGCAAATGATCCTTGGTGGTAACCAGTGGGCAGCTGGATTGGAATTAATAGATTACACTCATACCAATAATTATGCAGGGAAAATAGCATAATTTAGAGCAATGGAAGTGAAGAAGAGTTGGCAAAACAGTAGGCTTTTTAATTATTTTATTTTAAATAGGCATTGAATATGTCTTGATTGCTGAGCAAGGTGTGGGGGTGGAAGAAAACACCTCAGGTTGTGCATATCTGTCCTGATGCCAACTGCTTGATCTGTACTTTTTCCTTCTCATGTTCTGGTAACTGCTGGGTGTGAAGTGCCTTGAATTACTTTACCATAATCAACAAAAAAATCGTAAGACAGTTAGCATCCCTGAGCTCCCCTTCCATGCATTAAGGTTAACTATTAGGGATGGACTAATATATACAAACTTGGTATTTTCTCTAGTGTATTCAAGGAGGTAAAGAGCGGAAAATTGGGAAAAGAGCCTCACTGCTCATCTGACTTGCTTCGCTGCATACATGTGAAAATACTCTGAGCAAACAGATATGAAAAAGGTTGTTTTTCCACTCAAAGTTCCTAAATAAATAACACAAAGCCAGTATAAAGCCTAAAATATTGTAAAATAAGCAAGAAGCCTGTAGCCAGGCAATCAGAGAAAGGCTAGTCTAGTGAAAGGGAAAACTGGGCTGGTTAAGGTCCGATAGTGAATATTCACCTAACCTGGGCTGTGAGAGGTCTAGAGCCAAGTTGCTCTGCTGCAGGCTGCTTATGTGAGTCTGAACTATTTTCTTTGTATCTCCCATCACTCAGATTCCTCCTTAACCCCTGCAAATTGATTTACATGCCTAGCAAGAAGTTTGAAGTATTCATATTTAGTATTTGTCTAATAACCAAAGACAAAGAAGTAAAAGAGATCACTTTGGTGGGCTTGGCTGTATCTTCACTAGCTAATTAAATGGTGAGAGAATAGAATCGGGTACTTGAAGCCAACTGGCACAGAATGACCTGCATCTATGCTATTAAACTATCTTAACCTTCAAAACAGGGTGACTGCATCCAAACTGCCTATTAGGAATAGTTTCTGGCTTATGGTAACTTCTAAACCATATCCAGGAGTTGTCTGGGGGAACTGCATTTGGCCAGGGACCACTCTAACAATTTAACAGTATATAGACAGCTGGGTTTTAGCACCCAAGTGTGTTCACTAGCACAGCTTAATTTTCCGGTGTGAGATTAGCATTTAGGATGCTAATAACATTCTTAAATGCACTCGCCGCTTTTGCAAATGCAAAATATCTCTTTCCATTGGCAAATGGAGATTTGGAGCATGCACTCTGGGTTATTTTTTTAATCAAATTCTACTTTTACCTGCACAAACCATTAAAATAGTGACAGCAGCCTGTTTTCTGACCCTTTCCATAACCTCTTACTCCCAGCTATTTAGAAGGCCTCTCCAATGTTGCAACATGAAGCTCAAACGCTGTTCCCTAGTTTGTCTCTTAGAGAACTGTGGAGAGGTTCAGGGCTCTCAACAGAGCAGTCTTAATCAACTGCTGCTTAGCTTGTGACTCTTGACTTCTGTCTCTCTATAATGAAGAACACTCAAGTACTCATTATCTATCTGGTGCAAATGTATGGGGGTAATTGCATGTAGAAATGGATATGCCTGCAAATACTCAGCTGAGGAGAACTAGGGAAATACTTAAAAATCTCATATGTTAGAGTCAAGATTGTAATTTGGAAAGATGGAGACAATATGATGATGGAATGCAAAGAAACTCAGGACTGCAGTGAAAACAAGTCACCAGTTTATTCATAAGAAGTCCAGGTTTTGGAAGTAATGACTTTTAACAAGTTCAAACAAAATGTGGCAAATATAGTAGCAGCTAAAAAAGCAAACCTTAAAGAATTTGTGCTGCTAAGGTAGTCAGCAGTCTCTTCCAAGTCCACCCCAAGGGATGTATTGAATTCCTGCCCATTCTTTACTTACAGTTTTGGGAAAATATTTTAAGATCTGTCCTATTATATGTGAAACAAGAGAAAACTATAAAGTCCTGACAGTGCATAGAGTAGGATTTTCTTTATTAACTAGAGGTATTTCAGATCTGATGCGAGGGAATGGCATTTACTTATTAATATCATTCTCTCTCTGGACACAGAGGTCTATGAAACTTGCACTTCTTGTTTCCATGGCAGGAGGGGAGGCTGCTCTTGATCCATATCATTGCTTTACTTCTAGGCTCATTGGTGAATAGGAGGATAAGTCTATCACAAGAGACAGATTAGCTGAGGCTGGTTTGTTCAGCCTGAGAAAACAACGTCTAGAAGGACATAGATCACTGGAAAACCAGGTGAGGAGAAGCAAGCAGTGGGGTGTGACCAGTGAGGAAGTGAAGACTAAAAGCTAACAAACAGCATAAACATAACAAATAGCTGTAAACTGGTTGTTTAGCCTATAAAAAGGAAGATAGCTGGAAAAAAATTGGTGAGGGACCAGTCTAGCAGGAGGTGGATTTCCAGCACTTGGGCCTGGCAAAAGTTGATTTGCTAATATGGACACAACCTCAGTGTCTTCTTTCCCATGTTCCCTTTGAGTTTTGAGAGCTGAGCCCGACACATCTTTTATCACAGGGGTTGTAACACTAAATATACAAAACAATAACCTTGTATTTCACGCACTTTGTCCCTGGTTAAATGCGATGCTCACAGGGCAGTAATTGAAAAGCAAGGGAAAACAACCATAGCTCTTCATGCTGCGGGAGTTACATCTGTTATCTGAGTAATTAGTGACACATAATGACTGTATGAGCCTTGGCAATACAAAAGCTGCTTTAATTCTTGCCACTCTCCATGAAAACATCCCAATCTCACATTTCCATTTGTGACTGCAGAGAGCTATGTGTAAATGTCGGCGCTGGGAAGCAATACTTCAGAGGAATGATACACTTCAAGCAAGAGGGTGAGTAAAATTGCTTTGAATGGATAGGCAGACACATCTTGCCCAGTTTCGTTTACGACCAGAAGGAGGAAGTTTAGCCTTTTCTTCGTATGAGCCTGGACCAGTCTTATTTTGGTCCGATGGACTGGGCAGGTGCTTGGGGGAGACTGAAGTGCAGAGGAGGTGGGAGGGCTCTGTTATCCTGGACACTGCAGAACTGGATGGACTTGGGATCCCTGATCTTTTTATCCATGTTTGTTTTGGTAGAGCTTTCTTTTAGGTAAAATGTGTTTACCCAGCACGTTTCATTTAGATAGTGACTGATCTTCTCTGGTACTAAGGAAGAAAACCACTATCACAGCAGAAACTGGCAGCTGTGAGTTAATATTTTCTCTTACATGTATCGATTACAATGTCAAAGATTCAAAATCAATTCACTTAAATGTCTCTCTAGAAAAAAAATTTAAAAAAGAATCTGTCAGTTCATTGGAATATTGCCAAACTAGAGGAAAAAAAAACCAACCCTGAACCCCTCTGACCCCTGAATGCGTGGATGCATATGGTGCCAATACAAGAACACTGCCTTGATATCAACAACAAAAATAAGGAGAATGAAAAATAGATTAGCAATGTATCCTATTTTGGCAATATTTTTATTAAAACATACAATGAATTCAGAAATTATTTAAAATCCTCATCACAAAACTTCCTGACTTCTTTCACAACTTCCCCAACTCTTTTTTTTGCATCCTCTTTTCCCTGTTGCAGGTCAATGTCAATAAGCTTGCTGTCCTGTTATCCCAGCATCTTCCATATCTCCTTACTTCCATGAGATCCAGACTTACCAGCATCTCTGAGGGGGTTTAGTGACAATATGCTCCTCCCCTTTGCTCCAGCAAGTGCTAAATCAACATTTGCATTTGCTGAAGTTGCAGGTGTGTTCTGGACCCTGCCCTGAAGGGTACCTCACAGCCTGCATGACTGTCCCTGCATTTTTTTTCCTTCCTCTCCTTGCAATCAGTAGTTGAACAGGAAAGGCTATGAGACTACTAAAACCAGAGCAGGGCAATTTACTCTTTGCTTATGTTACAGGAATCAGTAACATTTTGCTTTTTGGCTGCGCACACAGTGGATTATTGATGTCCCTGATGACCAAAGGTCTCTTCCATTCCCACGGAATCAACAAATGCTCCATGTACCTGTCCCAGACTTTGTCTTCATACCTTTAATCACCAGAGACAGATGGTGCTGAGGCAAAAGACATAAGGAGCACTGCTTACCAAATAGCTTTCAACTGTTTCAAGTTTGGATTTTGTGTAGGTTGGATGTGATGTGCTGTTTAGCCTGGTTCTTGTTGTCAGTCAGCAGGTTTCATTCATCCCAAACTGACCCATGGGTATGAATTAATCCGTGGGGTTTTTACAGAGTGGCTGTATCTTAACTTTTTCTCATGGAGCATAAACCACAATCACTTACTCTGAAACAGTGTTCTGAAATTATAATTCCCGATGTAGAACTGAAGACGCCTAAGCTCTCACTGAACAAGTCTATCTTGCTCTATTGCCTTGTGTTGTTTTTTCAGGTGTTCCTCCCTCTTTGTTTTTTTTATTCTGCAACTTCAGGGCCAGCTGTGATTTGTCCCCAGAATTTAACCCTGAGAGAGTCAGAGAATGGGTTTCCTGGAGGTCACTATGAATGACTTGTATCCTTTGCACAATTTGCAAAGGATAAAAGCCATGATACTAGTGCATGAATAACATTGCAGATGGACCACACTGAGCTGCTACAGTGGGGCCCAAGGATGTGAACAACTGTGGCTAGAAAAAGCCATTGACTTTGGCTGCCCTACTGAACACACCCGGCTCATCATTTTCCTCCACTTTGCAGTAAATGGAGATGCAAGATTATACAGTACTACCAGTGGCTGCAGGCTTAGGGTCAAATCCTTAGAACTGTATAAACCAGTGGGCACTAAGGCAAAACTACACAAAACCCTCTGTGACATTTCCTCTCAAAATTGTGTGGTCTAGGATTTTTCCTAAAAGATTACAGAATTCTTCATTTCAGAGAAATGTCTGGTCTGGATATCAGCAGAACAAACTTCTTCAATGTGCCGGTAGTACAAAAAGCTAACAGGAAAAAATGAGCCCATGAGAAAGAATTCTCTTTCAAAAAAAAAAAAGAAAGAGGATCAAAACCCAAACCAAAATGTTCAAAACAATGTGTTTTGAACTAGACAAAGCATTATATTCAAGTCAAAGTAACTGCACTTTTAGGCATATTTAGGTGTTGAAATTAAACTTCAGAAGTACAGCTATTTTATTTTGATTTTAACATTGAAATGTTGCATTAAGAAAATGTGGGTATGAAATAGTTAATCTGTTTTTCTGTCAGAAAAGCAACATGATACAATCAAGACAAACTTGCCAGCCCTCATTTCCATATCTGGATGAGAAATGGCTTAAATAAGACTTGTTGCCCCACTCCAGTCTGGAAGAAGCTTTGTTGTCGATGATGGAAAGGGTTTTTTCATTCCCCAAAGGCTTCATGGTCTTGCACATTGATGGGCGGTGAGAAGGAAACAGTTGCTGGGGTTGGGAGCTCTCTCTCAGCCCAGCCCGTACCCTCGCCATCCGCAGGGTGTACAGACCGTGCCGGTGGGACACGGATCCGTTTCGGCTGGATGCTCTCCGCCATCTCACGTCACCTTCGGGGTACTTCTAGCTGCCCCGAAGCGGTCTCTGCTAGGCGAAATACTTCTTGCTGCCTAGTTTGGATTTCAAAAGGTGTTTTTTGCTCTGTGGGCAAAAATACAGACACAAATGGGTTGAAACAGGCTGAAGAGACTCTTATGCAAGTCTGCTGGCAGCTCGCTACGTAGAGTCCTTCTCCGGTGCCCTTGGTGCTGGCATCTCCAAAGGCTTTTATGACTTCCCTGCAGGTGGCTGCAGGAAGACCTTTTCCTCTGGTACCTCTGGGCTCCTTTAACCTCTAAACATCGCAAAGGAGCCGTGACGCCGACACATCCATCCTCCAGGGAATTCCCCACGCTGACTGAAGCTGGGCCAAGAAAGTGAGTCAGAACTGCAGCAGACGAGGCTGCTCCTAAACTCCTGCCTGCATTCGGCACGGCGAGCAGCGTGCCAGCCAGCGAGGAGAAGCTGAATAGATGTGGCAAGGCGTTAGGGATGTTGCAGACTCCCTCGCTGCAGGGGAAGTGACAGCTATGGAAACAGGCTGTTTTTAGCAGCGGGCCAGAGAATCCCGACTTGAAATTTTTTCTGGGGAAGGCAAGCAGGCAAGTTCTGTGTACGTTTATTGAATTTGCTTGGGCTGCAGGGGAAATGAAGCTTTTTGTGAAACTATGTCAAGTAGCTTTACCAAGAAAAGGGAGAAATGGCTTAAATGTTAAAAATCTTGTCATGACTTTTAAATGAAAAAATGGATTTTTTTTTAGAAACAGCAGCTCATGTCAAAATTAGCTAAGTTGAAAAAATCAAAGGACATTAATAATTTAAAATTAAATGAAACATGTTTTAGTCTGATGCAAAATGGATTATTCTGAGTGGTTTTCTTGTAGGTATTCTTTGATTGAAAAGAATAATTGTCTTTGGGCTGAACCAAATCTCCCTTTCTTTCTCCTCTCCTCTCACTTACTTTTGTGAATTGAGCACTGAAATTAAATGTTACTCACCCAGCTTTCCAAAAGGATCATGAGGCTGTCCCTGCTCTGGAAATGCAGTAAGTGATGTCTCTACAGATATTTTTTTTGGCTTGAGCTCTATAGCTCTGTCCATATTATTCCTGCTGTGCCTAGGAATGGACCAGGGTCCAACTCGCAGCCTGATGACAGGAATGTCACAGACGGGTATTGAACTACACCTTGTCACCAGTGAAGATCAGCTGTTGACTCTGTGTCCCCTTCCAGTGCAGGGCTTCTTAATCTGGATACTGTCCCATTGCACTGTCCCGCTGGAGGAACCTGCACGTTGCTTGCAAGTCAAAAATATTTTTGATTGACAGCTGTCCATGATGATGGTGAGGCCAGAAATTGTTAGTGATGAGTAAAAAATTGTGACCTGCAAGCAATTTATTCTAAGCAATGCCTAAATGTCTTGGGTCAGTCATTAGAGACAGCTATTACATTTTTCAGTATCGTTATCTAAACCACCATCAGGAGGGAAATGGTAGGCCACTTGATGACCAAAGAGCTATCAACCTAATTATACTGTGATGAATTCCTTTCAAATCTGTAGAGCATTTAATGCGTTCTTAAATGAAGCCATTCATAATTAGAAGCCTTCCAAAACACACACAGGCATCGGAGTCCAAGAGAAGCTGATTAATTGTTAATGAGGTTCCTTCACTTACTAGACAGATTGGAAGAGCGGAGGAAGCAAGGCTAGAGACAGAAGCTGGCATCGCTGTGCAGATTCAATGAAACTTTGCTATTTGTCAGACCAAACTTCTGTTATGTGACTTCTTGTTGTTCAAGCCCTGTGACAGCCAGTTTTGGCCATTAGGGAAGTGATTTCTGCTTTTCCCGTAATTCCAGTAACAGATGAAATTAAAAATGCCTCAACTTGACTGATGTTTCTGGAAATTGTGGAATAAGGTTTTTGTCATCACACTGCTAAATTCATGCTCAGCTGGACAAAACCAGTGATGTTTTTTAAAGTCTGCATACACATAGACATACATATCGTCTATATATTGTAAATGTGACATTTCCAGCAAATATCCAACTTGCTCTGTATATACATGGATCTGATGACACTGACATCAGAACAGGCAGTATAGTCTATCTGGAAGGGGAAAAGTAAGAAGTGTAAGTGGGTATACATGGGGAAAGCACGTGAAGGGGAACGTGCTGTTTCAGAGTAAGAAGCTGGAAGTGGGCCCGTGGATGCTAGATTTACTGTACCATTTTGGTTTCTGCATATTTTGCATTTCCCCGACTATTTCTCCTTTTATTTTTCTCAAAAGTAATAAACTCTAAATGCCTCCACTCATTTTGACCATTCAAGAGTCAAAATACTCTCTATTATTGTGCAATTTTTAATACATTTTTGCATTCTTTGCTTAGTTTTGTGACTGCCATGGCACAGAATTCACAGGAAATGAAGCTTAGACCTTGGGAAATTTAGAAATGTCTACTAAAATATATATTTTATCTCTCTAAAAGTATTATGAGTTTCAGGCTAGATAGCTGAACATTTCCCAAAGCGAGAAGAAAATGCTGTGTGCCCTTTTTTTATTCCTGGAATGTACTTTTGCTGCAGTGAATAGATGCTTGGAGCATAACATTTGAGGACAGCACCTGAAATGAGTCCTTGAATCTTGAGTATTCTTTTGCAGATAAACTTGGAAGGGGGGACAAGCTTTAAAAAACCTGTTTCTAATGCGTTGTTTATGTTCAGCTGTTTGAGTTCTGAGGTGTCTAAATGGATGAAAGTCACAGACACAATCAGAGTTAAGTATAAAAACAGTCAAGCTATATACTTGAACTTTTACTTCTGGGAAAGGTTCTTAGTAACTCTGCGTTCCTAATTATTCTTTTAAATGAATGAAAACTGCATGTTAGAATAATTCATTGAAGACAAATAAAGGGAAGTATTTATTGCTCCCAAATCTTCCAATACATTCCAGCAAACTGAAATTCATGGCATGTCTGTTCCAACAACATAGATAATGCTGAGCAAAGCTATTCTAACGCAGGCAGATGCCTCCTGCAATTTCCTTTTGAGGCACTGTAACTGAAAGCAGAGGCAGTTATTTATTTATTTTTATTATTTAATTGTTTCTTCTTGCCTGAACGGTCGAAAATAATAAACACGTCAGAGTGATGCAGCACTAACTCCAGGCACCAGCGCCGGTGGTGTTGTGGCCGTGTCACAGCAGAGAGAACACCAGTGGTGGCCCTGTCCCACGGGACCTGGTGGTGCCGTGGGTGGCCTGGGACAGGTACAAAAAGGGCTGTTCCAGCCCAGGCTGGCAGATGAGCAGGCAGGTGAACGCAGGATGACAAGAGAGGGCAGGGGAGGGATGGGCAGGGGCTGTGGAGGATGGCTGCTCCTCCTTTGCTGCTTCTCCTGTCTACTACAGCCAGATGCCTGGGCAGGGACATCACCAGACCACGGCACACTCCTGTCCTCTCCCTCCTCCAACACTCAGCCAGAGAGCTGTCAGCTCACTACAGGACAGATAAGATGGCCCCAACCCATAGCCCGTTATGGTCTGAGAGGGAGCTGGGAGCTCCCTACAGCCACGACAAAGCCACGCACCATTTTTCCCCAGGTAGCCCAGGAACTCCTGGCACCAGCCCTCGTGTCCACGTCCCAGCGGGGAAAACACTGGTAGTGGTCCACGTTGCAGTGGGGTTAGTGACGTGGTTGGAGTCTCCTGTCCGTCAGAGAGACCTGGGTTGGACAGCCTTGACGTGAGGCTGGGAGACCCCCGGGCAGGGAGGCAGGACCTGCTCCATGGCAATGGGGGGTGGCTGCTCTGTTCTTTGGGGGTCCTGTCTTTGACAGCTGCACGCCCAGACAGGGACATGACCAGCTCATGGCATGGACGTCTCCTCTCCTTCCTCTATCACTCAGCTGGAGAGCATTGCAACTTTCTAGAGGACATTGACCGAAAGATAAGGAAGCACGCGTAGCCCTAGTCCATACCCTGTCATGGTCCTACGGGCAGCTGCAAGCTCTCCGTACCCATGGACAAAGGGAGCTCTGCACCACCCGCCATCTCTGGGTTAAACTTATCTCGAAATAAAGCTTGATATTCATGTTTTTTTCTGGTGAAAGGGCTGGAAGGCATGTCCTCTGAGGAGCAGCTAAGGACTTTGGGCTTGTCTAGTTTGGAGGAAAGGTGGCTGAGGGACAACCTCATTGCTCTCTGCAGCTTCCTGAGGAGGGGACGTGGAGAAGGAGGTGCTGAGCTCTTCTCCCTGGGATCCAGTGACAGGACTCATGGGAATGGTTCAAAGCTGCTCTAGGGGAGGTTTAGACTGGACATTAGGAAGCCTTTCTTTACTGAGAGGGTGGTCAAACACTGGAGCAGGCTTCCTAGAGCGGTGGTCAATGCCCCAAGCCTGTCAGTGTTTAAACGGCATTTGGAAAATACCCTTAACAACATGCTTTAACTTTTGGTCAGCCCTGAAGTGGTCAGGCAGTTGGACTAGATGATCGTTGTACATCCCTTCCAGCTGAAATATTCCATTCTATTTCTGTTCTAAAATAAACTGGAAAACCTACCACATTGTCTCTTACGCTCCAAAAAAGAGAAAGTAAATGAAGTTTTACTAGGTGTAAATGTGTGTATGGGGGTCAATCTTGCTCAAATATATATAATTTTTGATTCAGATAAGGGTAAAGATCCAAGCATAATTGCAACATGACCTGTTAAAAACTGCAAAAGCTAGTCACCTTGTTTTTCTTTGCTTCCCTTATGCCCTCTGTAAACTCAGTTATGTGTGTTCTTTGGAAGCTTGCTTTACTATTTAAAAATTCCTATTAAAATAAGCAGCTTCAAATAAAAGGCTTCTATATTTAAAAGGCTTGTCTGCTTTCATGGTTTCTGTAACATCTAACCTGTCAGATTTAACTCCATCTGTGTTTAAAGCTTGAAATGCTGTTAAATTAGCATATTCATAGTATTTTTCAGTGCATATTTACATTGCCTTCTTGAATTGTTACAGAAGTGGTATTAATGATGAATTCTGATAAAATACTTAGATTGCCTTTTGTTATGTATATGTAATCAAAGCACCACCGAAAGCTCAATGGTTGGAGATGTTTCATTATTTCAGCCTTATCTAAAACATCCACAAATGGAATACTATAGCTGAGGAATTCACTATAAAATGAACAAAACCCCAGCTCAAAAGTGCACACACACTATTCACAGCTGCCCACGTTGTATTGACATTATAGTTGTTTGTTGGCTGACACTGTGCTGTATGTTATATTGCACCGATTACACTTTGAGAATTTCCTGATCATTTTACAGCATTAGCGAGATCAAATCTTGTGGAATGACGATAGCCAATTGCATAAACGCGAGGCCTGGTAGATACACTCCAGCTGCAATCTATCTTTACCAGTGGTGACTTTATAGCACACACTTGCATACTTAGCCCAGTTCACATTGATCTGAAAGGCTTTTTCACTGCACAGCTATGCCAGCAGCCCAATTAAGAGCAGGATTTAATATGAGAGAAACTTTATGAATCAGATCTTATTTAAAATTCTTCTGCTTTAATTTTCAACTTCCTTTTTTGGATAAGAGAATCATTTGGAAGCTTTTCCAACAGCAAGAAATGTAATTCTGCAAATGATTTTCTATTCATTGATAAAAATGCTTTTCATAAGATCCAGCAATGCGCTGCTTTTGGAAGCGTAGCTTGAAACAATGAATCACTTCCTTTTTAAAGACATAACAGGAGTTAAGAGTAGATGTTTTTAACGTTAAAATACTTATTGCAGTCATAAGGAATGTCAGAGTAAGTGCTCTAATTGAGAGACATTATGCCTTGAGCTTTAGGGGTTTTGTGCATGCAAAAAGTCAAGGATAGTGTATTGTTTTGCAGAACTGTCTGTGACACTCAGCTCAAGGAAACAAATGGACTAAAGTAATCCCTAGGGTAACTTTGCTCCCTCCCTGAGGCACAAATTCACTGCGATGTTTTCGTTTCTTACTGTTAGCAGATACTTTTTTAAAAGAGGGGAGATTTCCACAGTCGAGGAACTCTTCTACTATTATCTTGGAGCTGTACAAGACATGGGAGTCCCTACTATGGGAAAAGCAAGAAACTTAACACACGTGGTCTGGATGGAGCCTTAACTTCACAGAGCCTGAGGCAAGGCAGACAACCAGGCGGGAAAGGCATCAATTTAATTTATGTTAATGCAGCAGCGGGTTTTTATGTGTGTTTTCCCAAGGTCTTACTTTTTTCTCAGTAAGAAATAGATTCGCTGCACTTCTCGTACGGATGGGAGCATATTAGTAGTGTTTATCGTACTTAATAGCAGCAATCCTCCAACCTGTGGGTTGTACAGGGCTTCCTTAACCCAGCAGCAACAGCAACCAAAACTTTATACCACTGCCTGAGCACCTAATCCTGCCCCCCTCAAAATGCAAGGTAACCGAGATGGCTGGAAAGAGAAAGGATGTTTGGGACTTGGGGGAAAGGAAGATTTAGGTGAGATATATCTGTAGCCAGAAGAGGAAGGCCGAAGCGTGCAAAATGGAAGAGGTTTAGGAACCAAGTTGAATGACAAAGCATCTTTGGGGAAATAAAGTATGGGAACCCTTGAAAAAAGAGGAATGTCAATTAAAGTTAGGGAGAAATTAATTGAATGAGTGTGTGAGGAAGAGAGAGTGATCAAGATTTACTTGAGTACCTGAAGCACAGCCCAGATCAATTACTTGCTGCTGTCAGCATCATCAGTGCAATGTAAGAAAGATTGAATGCGTGCTATAAAATGCACCGTTTAACAAAGTTCAAGCTATTAAGTAATTAGAATATAATATGTGAACATGCTGAATATGCTTATTTAAATGTAAACGGTTATTCACTGTTTATTTTTAGTACAGAAAAATTATCCAGCTTGTTCAGTTGTCTTTGCTGTTTCATATACTGCTGATCTCCCGAATGCCTCTAAGCCAGCATTCAGAGGTAGCTGCTCTTTCATCAATGGCATCCAGGGACTCTTCTTGAAAGGTGCAAAGTGCATGAGCTGCAAAGGAAACAAAAGCAAGGTGGTTAATAAATATTCTTTGCTCCAATGGGCTGGGAGAATAGCATTACATTACATTTCCACTTACAGAGAGATCACTAATATGGCCATCTGTCAGTGATGTTAAGGGACAAAGCCTGAATGCCTAATCAACTAATATTACTCACTCAATGGGAAAGATTAGCCACAGGAGTAAATGGTTTTATTTGTAAGATGGGGAAATAGTTCACTTAAATGAGAAAAAATGGAAGTTATGCTGGTTGTGTGCTGGCATTTAACAGAGCAACCTCTCTTGGGTCTGCCACTGGCAAATCGGGTGGCTTTAGGTAGATCATTTCACCTTGCCATGTGAAATTATGGCAAAGCATTTCTCACCCATAGATATCAAAGCAATAAGTACTGTAAATTCCCAAATGAAGACCACAATTTTGCTCCCAATTACAACTTGCAAAACAATCATGAAATGTGAGGCATAGTTTGTCTGCAGGGTCCTTCCAATGTTAACATATGCTGATCCAGTAGCTGGCAGCATTAGGCAGAATTTAGGTCTTGATGTGGTTAGTCCTACTGATTTTTTTAATCCCAACACTTTCAAACTAGAGTTTACCAGCATCAAATCATGCTAGAAGGGAGGCAAAGAAAATGCTCATCTGCCTGAAAAAAGCTGTAGAGATACATCCGGTGTCCAGTAATAGAAGCAAATAAATCTGGGTGCAGATTTTTGGTGGGTTCATATTTAAAACTGTACAGTGAGGTGCCAAATTTAGTTCTAAGGCCTTTGTTTAAAGATCTCCAATGTTATTAGTCTTTTGTGACTGCAAACTATTCACTAAGTTCCAGATTCTGAAAAGTACATGAGAACCACTTTGTCAGCAACACCTCCTGAAGCATGTGGCCTTTAAGGTCTCTTAATCTCGCTTAAGAAAGAGGTGATCTGTACTTGGCTCAAGGTTAGTATCAGAAAGGAACAGTTGAATGTGAAAATACTATTCCAACAAGAACCATTAACATAATAACTAAAAGCCATGTCAAGATTTCACCTCAGTCTAAGCTGGATGCTCTAACAAATGAACATCTTGACAAAGGATGAATATACCAGGTGGTACGGGGTAAAACTCAGATAGAGGAGCAGCCACTGAAGTTCCTACTCTTAAAGACTTTCAGTGTGACTTTGGGAATACCAAAATCTCTGTCTACGTCTCTTCTAGATAATTAACCAGGGACAGGGAATATCCCTGAACACTGGAACATGATCCCCTCTACTGTTAAATTTTTAGCAAAGTGCTTGGCATGGTTTTGCCTGGATCAAATACAGTCTCTCAAACATTTCCCAGACACTGTCTGGAAGTCAGCAAAGGCCAAGGACCACTCCTAGAATAAATTAGGTTGGAAGGCAATTCTGGAAATCACCTGGTCTAACCCCATGCTGGAAACCGATCCAGTTAGAGAAAGGTGCTCAGGGGCTGCGCCCAGTCAAGATGTGATCATCACCAAGGATGGGGTTTTCACAGCGTCTCTGGGCTCCTCTTGGACTATTTAATTGCTGTTAGGGTAGAACAGTTTTTCATAGGTATTTTACATTTCCTGTCAATTCCTAGCTTTTCTCTAACTGTATGAACACCCCAAAGGCAGTTTGGATGAGTTACCCTGTTACGGAGGCTAAAGGAGTATAACAATATGGATGTAGGCAGACTTTGCACTTGGCCTCAGGGCCAGAGAACAGGTTAATAGAGATGTAACCTCCAAGTCTTGGCTCCCATCAGTAATTTGAATGTAATAGCACTTAATTGGAGGGCTCAGATCCCATCATTGCTGCTGAATGGGTGGGTACCACAAGGGACAAATTCCTGTGCATGGGTATGCAGAACACATACTGAAAAGTGAGTAACTCACTTTTGAGGATGAAGAACTAAAAATCCATGGATCTTTCTTTGTATCTTTAAAAATTGCCTTTTTTTTTTTTAAATCAACACAGCCAGAAGCAATAACTCCTGTTAAACACTGAATAAAGTGCAGTCTGAGCCAAGCAACTGCAGTCAGACAAGCAACTAAACAAACAATCCATGGCCCTTTAGAATATTTTTGGGCCCTTCAGGTAAGTTAGGCCTGTGTGGGAATACTTGAAAGCATTCAGAAAGATGAAGAGTTTTATTGGCAGATGAAGCCTGCCTTTTCCATTGTGTTCCTCTGTAGTGCTATCAGGAATACATTGGCCATGGACAGGGGAGGACTGAAGGACTTGAAGTGTGGGATCAGCTCTTATATAAAGACCAACATAAAATCTACATACAAATTCAGTGGTGCATTGGGCCTAATGCTTTTTCTCTGTGTAAGAGTAATTACATCTTCAGGGAAGAGATATTTTGAGCTGTGAATTGTAATTTTCTTATATTGTCACCAATATTCTGCACATATAGCCTAGAATATTACTGATACAAAAGTTTGGGTCTCGCAAACAAAAACAGCTGATTCAGTGGGTGAGGATGCTGGGGATACTGGTGGAAGATAGTGATTGTTTCGGGCAACATTAAAAGGACAGATTTTTTTTTTAGAATGGAAGTTTACCGACAGACCTTACACTGTGCCACACAGCTGAACACACATCTCACTCCAGTGAGCACTGAATACACAATAAATAAATATGCCATTATGAGACACCTGCCACATACCTCAAGAAAGTAATGTAAAAGAAACTTAGAAGTGAGGTGCATGTGAAACACTCTGAGGAAATTCATTTCACCCTGCAGTCTCTTCAAGCTAGGGGACCCACCTTGTCCTTCACAGGTTCTCAGTTGATGGGTGGTAACCCATAATCCTTGATCAGTTCTGATGGATCATCTATAGTCTAAGTTGGAGGCGTCTGTGGTACCTTGTAGGATTTCATGCTTGGTGTCTCAGGTGCTTTGGTCACTGCTGTCAGTCTGATAGTTTTTGAGCAGAAATGCTCTAATTATATGAAGTGTATTGAATAGAAGACAGCTGTGGCACCATCATTATATAAACCCTGCTGCAGAGAGAGAAAACTTCTGGTAAAAAACAGGTGGAGAAGAGCCAGATAAAAAATGATGTTTGCTGTTCTTCTGTAAATACTATTTCTTAATAAAAGATGACATTCTGGAATGATTCTGTAGGGCAAATTCTTTGGCAGTGGAGGATGACAAGAGACTGATTATATGCTCTGCAGCGCTAAGAAAGAGATCTCTTCCCTCTCCATTTAGATTAAAAATATAGACTTTTCTTTGCTTCTGTTTTTGTAAACATATATGTAGGGTAGACTTTATAAAAACTGTGTACAAAAAGCTAGGGCTTTCCCAGGGATCATTATTTCCTTGTGAAATTTCTTTCTATGTGGAGACTGTTGTTTCCTTGTGCTAGACTTTGCCTGAGCTGTAAATAAACCCTGTAGCTGTGGCCCTACCAATAGTCTGCAGGCCTTCCCCTTTGGTCTTGTACAGGGAATGCCTTTTTTGCCATGTACTGCCCCTTTTTAGGACTCAAAGACCAAGACACCATTAACCTGCACCATCTGACTTTATTTACATCTGTGGGAATTGGATGTCAAGTGCAGCTTCTTGCTGGTCAGCACTGGATGGACAGGATGCAACAGGATCTAATTGGAAAATAGGAATTAAGGGAGCTATGTGAGAGGCAGAAGGAATCTTATCACAGTCTCTGCAAAAGGAATGACAAAAACCATGCTCTGTTTTTTTAATATGACAAGAATGTCAGCAGATCAGGGTAATTCTATTGCATTGTGTTTGAAAGGAAAATCCTGTGTTTGATTTGTAATGGCTTTCAGTCACAGTGAAAACTCAAAGCTGGGGGATTTTTCTGAGAAACCAAGATTGAAGATTTTAAAAGGGAAAGATCAGAGGGAGTTGTGGACGAAGGTCCTTTGAAAATTCCACTTTCTGACTTCTAAATGGCATCAGGTTGGTGAAATTGTTCCATAATAGCACTGAGAAACCTTGGGAAAAGATTGGCACCCATTTGTGCTGCACACAGAAACAAAATAGCCCCCAGGACATACAGACCTGGGGCAGTGTTGATGATCAGGCAATGGTTTGTCCCAAGTGGCAGGCAAAATCATGTATTTTAGTATGATTTAATATGCAATGCTACCTTGTTGATAAAAGGATCAAGGCTCTGCCGTGGGAAGTATTGTGCAGTTATGTAGGAAATTGGGGTTTACGTACAATCTACATCCACAGAACATTTGTTGAAAGAGTTCAGCAAAAGCATGACATGGGTATTAAATTGCACAGTCACTGCTCAGATGTCATGTTTTTTCAGTAAGTTAGGCAGAGAAAGGTGGAAAAAAGCTGGAAATGACAGACATCGATCATCTTCAAGTTGGGGATGACCAGAAAGTGACTGTAGGTGGGGGAGCATGGATATGTGCAGAGACTGGGAGAGTGAAAAGGAAGGGATCTGGGTTTTGGAGGAGGAAAAAGGTTGTGGGATCCTGTCCTTGACAGCAGAAAGCGTGCATGTCAGTCAGTGCTGGTCTGAAGGACACAATGGAGTGGATGTTGGTTGTTAGCGAGGAAACAAACTCACAAAATACTCTGCAAGGAGCAATTGGGCACTGTGAGCTTAATCTCCTTCTCCTTTTAAATTCTTTCAATGTGTTTGACGGCTTTTTCTGTTTGTTTGCTTTTTATTTTTATGATGTGTCAGCATTCAAAGCTTAAGTGTATAGTATTGCAAAGTTATAGCTTGATCCCAAAGGAAATACCAGGCAGTGACTGCTCTATGGGCTGTGTGTATATCAGCAAGCAAGAAAACACAGCTCAAATAGCTTTTTTAACAGCAGCAGAGTCCCTTTAGACAACTTACATACTTTCACCTAAAGTAATTGCACACAGTCAGCTTCTAACATACTGTAGTCTTTGTTTTAAATCAGACCATCTTTCTATATTGCTTTTTTGCTGCAAACTCGTCCACAGGTACTTCATTACTTGTGTATTTTGTTCTGACTGTTTAATATATAGCAAACTAGTGATTTAAAATTGCAAAAGTCCCCTTTGGACCAGACTTTTTCAGTGAGGAAAAACTGGAATAATGTAAAGTACATTTAAGAAAGACATGCTGCTTCTAAGATAGAAAGACCTTTAAGATACTGGGATCTTCTGACACACAGAATTATAAATGTGGGCTGAACTTGGGATATGGAAATTAAGAAATTTTCTAAGTCTTCTAAAAAGGAGAATAGTTTTAAAGTTTTTAAAGGTTTTTAAATGGTATAAATTCAGCAAGACTTGTTCAACTTTGCTGTTTCTGGATGCTTCTTCTCAGTGCCCTCGTACCTCCTTTTCTCTGACCCAGTCTTATCCCAAATCAACAAACCATCCATAATTGCCTTTTTTCCCCTATGACTCTGGTTTGCTACATCCATATCAAAGTCTGGTATTCTCAAAACTGTTACCTACTGATACTGTAAATACTACTGCCTGGTATTACTGACAGGTTCCCTAGACATTGTGGCCTTGCAAGACTCCCCAGAAGGTCCCCTTCAATTATCTGTGAAGTCTGGTCACTTCTCACATGCCTTACCCTTGGATGGTAATGGAAAGGTATGTGACATGGCAACCCAGCCATCCCTCGTGGTGCTGTGACTTTTGTCAGCTTTGCATATTGCTCTTGTCTCATCCAGCAATTTCCCATGTCCTATTCAGACAACTTAACCTCAGCTCGGGGCTTAAGGAATGATCCAGTCATTTCCTTACAGCCCCAAGAGGACCAGTAGCTGTAGAAAAACTGTGAAAAGATTGTGCAGTACCAGTCCGACATTTCCGTTATGAATGGCTTTCTCCTTTCTTGGTACATCTGTCGTGCAGGGACAGAGAGGGTACGTGCTTGCTCCTGACAGTCAAGGTCTGACCTTGTTTTTCATCATCTTGAAAGTTTGAAGTTAGTATTAGTGGATTTTGCTTAGTTAATAATGTGTAAGTCAAATAAATGGAAGCATATGATTGCTTTCTTTTTTGAACTTCTTCATTTCTGGAGGTGTAATTGAAACTCTTGTGGGTGTATCTGATCTCCCATGTGTTGTGCAGAGGGATTATATGTGTGGTTTGAGTAAGCAGTAATGGAAACATCTTGCCTAAATATCCCACACGGGATTGGGAGGGAAGACCTTGAACGCTGCCTTTCACAGGGTAGGGCAGATTTGCCACTGCATGGAGAACTTGGAAGAGCAAACGCAAACGGTTGTGGTTCTCATCTGTTTGAGAGCACTTGTCATGGGTGCAAGTGAGGAGATACCACAGCAGAGCACTGGGAAGACTTCCAGGCAGGTGGAGGAAGTGGAGATAAGGAACAAAACTGGTCCTACATCTTCTAGTAAAATGAGTAATTCATATCCTTTAAATACACCAGATCAAGACAAAATGTAAGAACTACAAGTCACACTAGCACCTAGTCATCTCCGGCTCTAGGGATCCTCACCTCGCTAGACCATGGGGCCTCTGTGTGGAAGGGCTCAGTGGTCTCCAGCCAGCTTTGTGTCTCTGCCAGACAGTCTGGCATTCAAACATATGACTTAAAGGCAGGCACCAGGGCTCGTCAAATCCCCTTCACCACTACAAACATCTGTACACTGCTGGTTTTGCCGTATGTTTAATGCCTGCTCTTTAAATTAAACTAAATTTAATTAGTTTAAAAATAAACCAATTTAAATGAAAATACGAATGTAATCCTTGAAACAATATCCCTGCTTCTTTTATTTTTTCCTTCTTACAGATCATGGAAGTTGTATGAAATGTAGTTTTAGAGAGACACCTGCTGTACTCTGACTTCCTCAAGTATACTTTCTATCTTGATCCAACCCTCTAAATTTTTCTCCTTCTACTTCCTTATTGGATTCTGTAACTCTTTAGAGAGAAATTCCTCAGCTTGTTTTGATCCAGAGTTACTGCTCATTAAGAACAGATGCGATCATTGGACTTTTAGGATATAGACTTTCAGCTACGTGCTAGTAGGAAAGGAAGAGAAAATGTACCTGTGAAGGCAAGAGAAGATGAGGACCAGCTTTTAAAATCTACCAATGATTCCAAGAGTTTTGCTTTCTACTCCCATCATGGAGACAGTAGGGAAAGGAACAAGCCATTTATAAGCATAGTAAAACAGGGCATTAGTTAGACATGGTTAGTTACTAAAATGATTATTTTCAATTTTTAAATGGAAACCCCAAATATTTTCTTCTGCCTAGTACGGTAGAAAAAATTAAATGTAAGTGGGGATATTGCCAAAAGGTTTATTGAATATTAACAAATGTTATTTTTGGATCACTATGCAACTAGGCAAAAACCAATTCTTCAATACAGCATCTCAGTAAACAAGTGTTTGGTATTTTTTAATATTTTGATTGCAATAATCTGCCTCATGCTGGGTGTCAGTTCTGCTGATGATCAAATCGATGGATAAATTATTAAGCAGCAGTGATGGATAATCCTTCGGGGTAATTACTTTAACAGTAATAAAAATGAGTGTATGAAGTGCACATGCTGACACCTTTGTAATGGCAACTGCTGCTTTTGGGAGCGCTTTCAGCAGCTATGCCATGCTGTACCAGCACAATTGCTAAAATAATAGCACTCTAACATCCATGGAGGACAATAAGAAAACCTGGATGAAATGAATGTGGATGTTCTTGTCTATTTTCATATAGCAAACATCTCCTTCAGGAAAATACTATCACTCTCGGGGATCTTGTCATTATCCTTGACAGAGTCCAAGTGGGACTAGAGATTGAGCCTGGGAATTATTATCCACGAATACCAGACCAGTGAGCTGTTGCAGCATAGGAAAGCAGATATTGCCATCCTGCTCCACTTGCCTGTTTAAAGGGTGTGAACAGCTGGGCCCACAATTCCGTCCAGAGACTCTGTTCTGCATGTAGATGTCTCTAGAGTGTGCTCATTCCCATCAGTGGAGCACGTCCCCGGCCTATCCTAAGCGATGTGCTTTGAGACAGTACCTGTGGTTGGTGTCATTTCTTCCCTGAGGAAGAGATTGTGCAATGAGTTCTTGATTTGGGGATATTTTAGCCTTCTCCCAACTGGCAGCTCTTTTGAAGAGAAGGTGTGGATTCATTGCTGAGCAGACATCTTCCTCTTGCTTTATGTTTCTTTGGGGTTCTTCACGTCACCAGTTCTCTGCCAGTGCATATGCTTTGATCTGCATTCCCTTCATGACTTCACCTGTTTTCTGCCTGTGGCCCACAATTCTATTTGCTGGGGATGTAAAATTTGTGTGGCTAGGTCCTTTAGGATGGTTATAGGGAGTCTGAGAGATGCTTGACAGCAAGCAGCAGATCAGAGGCTTACCTGCTGGTCTCTTTGGACCTTGGTTGCTATAAAACCTGCTAAAGCCTATTACGCTTACATTGGAATGTTGTGATGATAATCACTTTGCACTTGAAAGGAGTCTTGTGATAGCTCAGACTCCTTTGAGCCCACCATAGGGTTATGCTGCCCTTTCTTCTACAAAGATGACTTTTATTTGTGCCAAAAGATCAGGATCCATCAACTTCAGTTACCATCGAAAGCTTCCTGGTGGTGTCAGGTAACATGGTTTTTTTCAGTTAACAGAGTGAAGGTGGCCATTTACCTTGATGAAGCTGACAAGCAGTAAGTCGTTAAACTGCAGAAACTCCATTTCTGTCACTCATATGTCAGAAATGATAGATTCACTGGGCACAGACCTCCAAGCACTTTGAAGCTGAGGGCTTGGCTGAGCCTGAATGGTGTTTCATGTTAGCTATCCTTGCTAGCATGAACAGGTTTGCAGCTTTATGCGTTTCTATACCAATGTATTCTCTTTCCTCCTAGGGTTGGGCCATGCCCTTGAGTACCACCGTACTAACACCTGATAATGGTTTAACTGCATTCATTTTTAGTAAGGCACTGACAAAGCCTATGTTGGCATTAGGAAAAATAAAGCATAATAAGAAGTAGAAGACATACAGTAGCTACCACAATCATGTCTAAAAGCTAAAAAAAAAAAAAAAAAAGATATGCTTTTAAATGGAAGGATTTTTTCTGGCAGCCCAGAAGAATATAGAAAGAGGAAGATCCAATAATTCTGCTCTAAAACTATTTATGTCTTCATGGATCCTTAGTGTTCCTGGTCCCCGCATCCAGCAGCAGAGCCTAGAAGCACCCTGGGATGCTGGGAGAATCCTCCATTCACACCAACATCATTTTCCCCCTTGCTTTCCACAAACAGATCTGAGGGTATAAACCAGAAAGGGACTGCAGTGCACTTCGGCCAAGGTCCCATCAGGACAAAGCAGGGGTTCAAAGCTGTGGGGACTGAGGGTACTTGCCCTGTGGCCTCTCCATCGTCAGCTGCAGCCACGCGAGAAGCACGGAGGTGGAAGGGAAGGCAGCGTCTTCTGCAGGATCAGTTAGTGCTGGAGAGGAGAAGGTAGCTGTTTAGCCCACAAGCTCCTCTTCAAATACACTCAAAAGATTTGTCCGATTTTTGCTGGTTTGTTTTGGGGACATTTGTTTTTAAGCTGTGTGAGTTAGCTTCTACACAGCCATGCTTCTGTCTTTAGAGTGGATCTCATTTAGTACACAGCCAAACTGCTGCTGCTGCAGGACCTGTGGGACTTGCTTTGCATTTGCTTCTGTAGGTTTTAAAAGATTCTTAACCTGTGTATTATTGATTTTTCTTGTACATTAGGTGGTCCAAGAGCAAGAGGTGCTGAGAAGAAGAGGAGGGTAGATATCCTCTCAAACATGCCTTAAGGGAATCTTGCAAGAAAAAGGGAAATTTAAGACTTGTTAGGTTGTGGTTGTTTTCATCACAGGTGGCCCTCATAGCTGGAACAGGGCAAGCTTTATGTTTGGTTTGTATACACTTCAAAACCATGGATGCCTCTATCGCTGAACCCCTCCCACAAAGTGATGAGGGAATTCTTCTGTGTTTCACTGCAAAGAAATGAAGCTGTCTTAAACTTCTAGAGGGTGAGTCTGAAAGAGTATCTAGAAGAGGTGAACCTACAACAAGAAAGAAATAATGCCATGTTTTCTCTTTTGTTTTGTGTATCGGTCTCTCTGTTAGATCTGTGCTATGGTTGCACTGCCTTTCTTCCTCTGCCAGAAAGACAAAACCTGACCCATTCACACTAGTGTTAGTGAAATAGTTCAACCAATGTCAAACCTCAGGTCTTCAGTAGCTTCTCTATCCACCCACTGCTCCTGTTGTAATAACCCCACCAGCTGTACTATTCTAACACTTGTCTGTCCAGACAAAGCTTGTTGCGGGTATATGTCATTGTGCTCATTCTGTAATACTAAACGTGGAAAATACATGGTAACAATATGGCCATACAAGAATTGGAGAAACTGGTGCAAATGTGGCTTGTGTTCACAACATCCTCAGCTTACGCTGATGTCAAGCGGGTATGTGAGGTCTTCTCTCAGTTTGTATGAATTAGTGAGGTTTGTTCCCTTCTCAGTGACTGGCATGGCCCTGAGGGCTTGTCTACTGAGGAAATGAGTTTCCAGTATACTTAGGCTTACAGCTAAAAGTGTGGGCATTCTTACTTTTATTTGACATTCATCTATTATCTTGAAGTGAGTAAGCTGTTAAAGGTCCAGATTTCTGGATAATAAAGATTTTCCTCCCTATCTTTGACAAATGTCTCATTGACAGTGAGGAACTCTAGAAGGATCTAACAAAACTGAGTGAATGGTAAAGAATGTGGCAGAGGAGGATAAATGTGCAATAGTTCACCTGGGGAAAATAATGTAAACCATGCCTCCTCAATACTTACAGTCAGTTCAGAAGAGACACCTTGGCATCACTGTTGGCAGGTCTCCGAAATCACTGGCTTAATGTGCAGTGACAGCCAACAAGCCAAGAGGAAAAGAGGCACCATCAGGAAAGGTACTGAGGAATAGGCAAAGGATGTCCCTTCACTGCTATATAAAACTTTGATGCACCCACACTATGAGGACTTTGGGTCTCCACATCTCAAGAAGAATGTCATGTGGTTTCGAAAAAAAGAGAGAAGAGCAATGAGGAACCAAAATTTATAAAAACATGAAGGCAGCGCAAAAAATTGAATGCAGAGCTCTTATTTATGAAAACCCACAATATGTGAACAGCAGAGTATTCCTTGAAACTTGTAAGACACCAATTTTGAACAAATTTTTTAACAGTGGTGTGGGTTTTTTTCACACAGTGAGTAGTGCAGTTCAGAAATCTGTTTCTATAAGAATGAGGATGTCTGTGGTCTGCTCCTGGTAGACAAAAAAAAACACAAAGAGACAAAGAAAGAAGTAAAAAAGCAGTAAAAAAGAAGGTTTTCAGCCACATCTAGCCAACTAGTTAGGAGCTGTGGGACACGGCTACATTCTACTTTTCAGGGTAAAGCATGTTGTGCAGCCAAACAGCAGTTGTTTTGGATGAATAAGCTAAACTATACTAGTAAATCAGACAGTGCTTGGTGATTTCCTACACACTGAAACTTAACCCTCTGTATTGTCAAACTGTTAGCATGGTTCCTGGCACATCTTTAGCATGGTCTGACTAGCAGCTTCCAAAAGATTTTTGGTTTTATTTTGGGAGTTAGCAGGGACCAGGGACCATTTTCAATGGGCATTTTGGATACAGCCACCCTAGAGTGGGTGGTAGGAGAGTCTAGCAGTGTGGATATGACCAGACAGCTCCACTTGGCTTCAAGGTGACTCAAAGAACACGTGCTGGCACTGTATAACTTACTGGAATAGGTATGACCAGAGTATTAAAGATCTATGGTTCAAATATTACTGCTGACAATGGGCTATGTGTATTATGGCCTTAAGAAGTCTCATAATGGATCTGTATCCAAATGTACCTACCCCACTGAAGCTGCCATACAATGTGTGTGGCAAATCAGGGTACAGGGGCTGATGAATCAGCTGTTCATTTCAGGTAACAGCATTATTTTTGAACTCTGCCCTTGGTTCTAGTTCTGAAGGACTTGGGAACAAATGCTCTTTCTGGCCCATCCCATGTTTGCCAATTGTGTAACCTCGGCCATGCGTATTACTTGCCTAGCTAATTTTTGCGCCGACACCTTGCCAAGCCAACTGTCCCATTTTTCTTGTATATTTACGCAAAAGGGTAGTTTTGCACAGCTCCAGTTCAGTGAGCTTGTAGAGTAATCAGTTACCAGGCTTATGGATTTCCATTGCACCTGTGCTTCTGGGAAGTGCCCAAAGATTTCTGTGCGGAGTCCTATACACCCGTCTCCAATTCGTTCTGTAGCCATGAACGAACAGCTGCTTCCAAGTCTGTGTGACTTACGAAGCATGACTACACCATTTGTGCAGGATGACAATTTTAGTGAGGAAACCACTTTGATGGGTCAGCAGGGGGAAGGCAAAATTTGAATAAAGCCATAAAAGACTATCTGAGACAAAAGCACTGTAAAAAATTCTGGAAGTGTTTCAACCAAGGAAATAAAAAGATTTTGAGTTTTGAATTTGACTCCTAACAGTAGTTTGCAAAATGAATGCACATCCAATAATCAAGGAACCATTCACTGTGAAATCTGGCATACAGGAGTTGGGTGCTGACATCCTTTGTTTATCTCCCCTATAATGACTTATATGAATCAGTTAACAGAGATTATATTGTGCTGGGTGGAACCTATCACGGTTTTCAGATGTCAGGCTAAATCTCAGCCTACCAGAGGTACTAGAGTACCATGTGTACATCAGAGGATGATGAGTAGTTAATCAGGTCAGAGTTTCACCTTTAAGTAACTTTGAAAAATTTTATGTGTTACTTTTCACTTCTGGGTAACACAAGAAATGTTAAGAAGAATTTTAGACTTGGAACTGCTCCACATTTAGAACTGCTGCACCAAATCAAGCCCGAGGATTGCTTGGACTGGTTTCCAATCACTGCCACTAGGCAGCATCAAATGCCACAGAGCAATGCTGAACAAATTTTCTCCTTCTTCCAGCAACCAGATGTGGTATAATCTCCACTTACATCCAAACACCATGGAAAAGCCTAAGATCTGAAGAAAGGTAATACCTTTCCAAAGTGTGCAGCATTACCACTCAGGAATGATTGAAGATCACCTTATTGTGAAAAATACCGGGTCTTTTTTGATCTGTGCTAAATTCTTGCCCTCAAGAAATACTTTTGTCTTCAGACACCACCATGAAATTTATTCCTGGAATGCAGCTTTGCAGAAAAGGTCCTGGGTGTCCTAATGGACACCAAGTTGAATGTGAGCCAGCAATGTGCCAGTAGGTCAAGGGAAGTGATCCTTCCCCTCTGCTCAGCGCTGGTGGGGCCACACTGGGAGTGCTGTGTTCAGTCCTGGGCTCCTCAGTACAAGATGGACATGGACTTACTGGAGAGAGTACAACAAAGGGCCACAAAGACGATGAAGGGACTGGGCACATTTCTCTCCTATGAGGAACAGCCGAGAGAGCTGGGACTGGCCTGGAGAAGAGAAGGTTCAGGGGGATCTCAGTGCACAGAAATACTTGAAGGGAGGGTGAAGAGGTTGGAGCCAGGCTCTTTTCAGTGGTGCAGTGACAGGACCAGAGGCGATGGGCACACACTGAAACACAGGAGGTGCCGTCTGAACACTTTTTTACTGTGAAGGTGACACAGCACTGGAATAGGTTGCCCAGAGATATTGTGGAGTCTCCATCCCTGGAGATACTCAGAACCCATCTGGACATGGTCCTGGGCAACTGTGTCTAGGTGGCCCTGCTTGAGTAGGGGGGTTGGACATAATGACCTTCAGAGGTCCCTTCCAACCTCAACCAGTCTGTGATGTCGTGATCTTATAGGTAACGTTGTAATCAGTTCTAACCGTGTAGGCAGGGATGCACAAGGATTTGTACCTGAGCTAGAGTGTGTTACAGGCATGTCTGAACTGACATTTCTTAACGACAGGGTGAACAGATATGACTGTAACATGGGATCCACAGCCCTCCCACTCACTGGGTTTAATACCAACATCCTTGCACTATTGCATTGCCTTTGTAACTTCCCCATTAACAGTAGTTACTAGGGTTACAAAACATTTTACTCTGATCATTAAGAACTGTAAAATTCCTGAAGCTGTATTAGTTTATTTGTTTTCTGTAATAGATTAAACAAAATGCTGATTCTTCCCAGTTATGCTGGCCATTATATCAGTAACATTAGTGCTTAGAAATATGAATATAGAAATTATTTCTGAAATCTTTCCATGTCTTTGGCATGCTACTCCCATGGGGAAGTGTAGTCATGCACATATACATCCATATTGTCTGACAGTCCAGATGTACCCTCCCGATTTAGAGTCATTGTTCCTTCTAGTATGAGAAATGACATCATTGCTGTAAGTGTGGCAATATATATTTCTGTGAATTTATGATGGTGGCACTGTTGACAAGTCCTGAATAAGCTTGGAAGGTACCTAAATACATGAATTCAGTTCCATACATAAGTAAGTAGTTAGGTCTTTTACATGATTAACCTACACAATTTCACAACAAGCTTTCAGGTCAGCTCCTCCTACTGATATAATTCAATAGATCTCAGGATCAGCAGAGCTGGACTGTGTCCTGGTTATCCCTGTGAATAAATTGAATTATGCTAGATGCTGCAGACTGATCCGTCTGCAACAGAAGTATCTGCACTGAAAGACTCTCTGCTGATGGAAAGCAGATTTGATCCATCCAGGCTGATATTTTGGGTTAGGGCACAAGCATGTAACTGCAAGCAGTTGTGTTGCTGCATCTCAATTAGTTACTGCTCCCCAGGTGCACCACAGTAAATAGTAAGGTGCACTCTGCTCCTCCTTTCCACTACAGCATAAAATGCATTGATGTTAGCTACCATAACACCAATAAGTTTTTCCTCATAACTGCAGCAGACCATCAGCATAGGTGCTTAAAAGTTGCAGTTTGGTTGCTCTGAACCACTTATCTGTACTCTTCCTATATCAGTGGTTAAAACTTCCACCCAATTGAAAATCTGAATTAAAAACTGGCAGACCTGTGTGTCTGTACACCATCTTGGCTGTTTTCTCAAAACAATGGTCTAATGACTGGGTTTTTTTAATAACTGAAACACACTTTACAGTGAATTTTTACTGTTCTGTGAAGGTAAAAGTAAAGGGCAAAAAGCTGTTCATCTACCCTGTCTGACCTGCTAGAATTCAACTGGACATTTTTCTGAAGTATTTACTAGCTTTTCTGTAAATGATTTTGAAAAAAACTTAGGATAGCATAGAAATAGCAGGTCCTAAGGTCCTCTTACTAATAGAAATACCTTCCCCATTTAAGTATGTACAGCAATGAGAGCATCTTTTCTTAACTTCTTGGTCCATCTGGGTGATGTTCCTTCAGTGCTCCAAGGTGGGTAAGTGTGGGACTTATAACTGCGAGACATTGTGGAGACCGAAGATATGTATAGGCTTAAAAAAGTAATCGAAGGAATTAATGGTGGAAAAAATGTCCTTAAAATGGCTATTAAATGTGTTTAGCAATAGCATTTAGCTCTGAAAGTCCTTCAACTGCAGCTTGCTAGAAACTTCAAGGCTGTAATGGGTGGATTATTCTATACTCACTTGCTTTCTTGCCCCTTTTCTGAGGCTCATGCTACAAGCCTTGAAGAGAGACTGAGCTAAGGAGGAGTTTGGTTTGACATGGTACAGCCACGCTTAGGAGTCTTTCTTTGCTTGTGGTTTACACACATCTCTAATCTTGCTTGCTCTGTGTGTGTACTATTGCCATGATTCCGGGGACAAGGGCTAATTTCAGTGTCCTCCACCTCAAACTGAAACTATTCTTCAAAGGGAGAAGTTGAGTGAGGGTGTTTCAGTAATGCAATTACATAAGAAATGACAGCAGAGAAGAAAATTAACTACACCTATTTTAAGGATGTATATACCACAGGGTACAATGCTATTGTGATGGGCGAATAAAAATGAGAGGGGCAGGAGGTAGGGGAAGATGTAAGCAGCAGTGGTTTTCTCTTTTTGAAGACAGAATACCTTGCATCTGAAAGTCAAATGCAGGATACTCTTATTAAGTATTAAGGATAAATTTGTCTTGAAGAAACACCAGATGCTTACTAAGTATCAGTGGAGGGGATGTACAAAAGATGAAAAGAACATTACTAGCAATGACAATAAAGGAACAGACGTAGGATATAAAAATGCAAATGAAAAAAAGCTTTTTGCACAGCATACGGCATTTTACAAACACAGAATCAACGTATCTGTGAGTCAACTCTTAGCAAAAGATGCCTTGCACTAACATCCTGCAGTTAAATTAATGAGGCTACTATTAGAAACAGTATTAGAGAAATGCCAACCTTGCAATGAGCATTTAAGCTAAGAAGCTTTTTCTTTCTCCAAGTTGTATTGTCTCTGAAATGTGAACGCCCTCTAAGTTTAAGGAGCATGTTATAAACAAAAGACATTATTTTTCTCCCTGCATGTTTAAAATGTAAAGTACCATCCCTAGCACTGCCACATAATTAACTTTTCTACTACCTTTCACAGAATACATGGTCAAGTAGCAATACTGAAGGCAATACAGCATCTGCATTTGAAGTGAGGTACATTTGTCTCAGGCTGTTAACAGAGGAAACATCCCTGCCCTTTTGACAGGCTGAAGTCAAGAAGACCTTTAGCTGAATATGCTGCTTGTTCCATAATAATGCCTGAATTGTAGCTAGCATTTGCCCATTTATTTCCTCTTTAATTGCCTTGCTGGTAGGTGTTAATGCAGTGTTTGATTTTTTTTTCACCTTGGCCAGTACCAAAAAATGCATAAACTGGAAAGCTCTTCCTAATTGAAAGCTAAAATGGACTTGTAGGTATCTTTGACTAGCACTGCATTAATATTGTGGTATCCAGCAATAACACAATACATATTTAGGTTTCACTTCAGCTGTAATGATGTGATGCTTTCTCCTGCTCTGGATGTAACCAAAGAGATACAGGGGGTCACAGAGTAGCCATTCAGACAGTAAATGTATTTAAGCACTTGCTAACTTCTATTCTGCTTTGAAGTCAGCTGCACTGGTAACTAAAAGACTGATATGCATCTGCTTGCATGTATTGCTTGATGATGATCCAAAAGCACAGGAGTAGCTACACCCCTGTGTTTCTCTCCCATCCTTAGGTAGTCAGTTGACTGCTGTGAGCTTCCATTCCTTATCTTTGTCAAGCTTCTACAAGCATTTTTCAGTCTCTGAAGTCTTGTGAAGTCCTTGAATTCTCTGACAGCAAGTGCTACAAAAAATGCAAAGCATTGCTAGCATATGGTAGCATGCTCTTGATTCCTGAGGAATGTAAAAGTCTGCACAGAGGAGAGAGAAGAGCTGAGAGGAGAGGACTTACAGGAGGGATAAAAAGCAGCCTCTTCAAAATTAGTTCTGCTAACCTGCATAGAATGGAATATTTCAGCTGGAAGGGATGTACAACGATCATCTAGTCCAACTGCCTGACCACTTCAGGGCTGACCAAAAGTTATTTTCCAAATGCCTCTTAAACACTGACAGGCTTGGGGCATTGACCACCGCTCTAGGAAGCCTGTTCCAGTGCTTGACCACCCTCTTGGTAAATAAAGGCTTCCTAATGCCAAGTTTAAACCTCCCCTAGAGCAGCTTCGAACCATTCCCACGAGTCCTGTCACTGGATCGCAGGGAGAAGAGCTCAGCACCTCCGTCTCCACGTCCCCTCCTCAGGAAGCTGTAGAGAGCAATGATGTTGTCCCTCAGTCTCCTTTTTTCTGAACTAGACAAGCCCAAAGTCCTTAGCTGCTCCTCAGAGGACATTCCTCCCAGCCCTTTCACCAGCTCTGTTGCCCTCCTCTGAACGCATTCAAGGACCTTCACGTCATTCTTAAACTGTAGGGCCCAGAACTGCACATAGTATTCAAGGTGAGGCTGCACCAATGCTGAGTACAGCGGGATAATCCCCTCTTTTGACCTGCTGGTTATACCGTGTTTGATGCCCCCCAGGATGGGATTTGCCCTCTTGGCTGCCAGGGCACACTGCTGGCTCATATTGAGCCTGCTGTCAACCAGCACCCCCAGATCCCTTTCTGCAGGGCTGCTCTCCAGCCACTCCTCGCCACCTCTTTCTTTGATACAAAGCATTTAATAAAATATTTCAGTTGTTTTTTTAACCAGAGCTGTGCTGAAAGTGGTTTGCTTTTTGGAATACATGGCTAAAAATAATAGCGACATCTGTTGCCAGCAGTCTTCACCCTCCTTTTTCTCTCTCTCTTTTCCTGCTTAAGGTGGGCAAGATGGATCTCTGTGCATTGTGTTCTCAGCTTTTCATCTCTGCTGATGCAGCTCTTCACTGTGCATTTTATTGTAAAGAATATTACTAACATTTGCCAGTCTCTCTCTTGTATTTCCTCTATGGGGAGGACTATGTGTGCAGTGTGGTGCTTGGGTTTGGAGATTAATTTCTTGTGGTGTCTATTCTGATATATGCTTTGGACAGCAGGTTGCACAAGCATACCTTAGCTTGGAACATGACTAAATGATCCTGAATTCTCTCCTGTGCGGAAGAGCTTTACCCATCTATCAGATATTGTCACTGCCCTTGAGAAGTGGAGCTGTCTGCTGTGGGCTTCAGTTCTGAGCAACAGAATTCTGTTGCATGTTTTGCTCAGGACAAGTGAATAACTGGATGACAAGAGGAAAGGGAAGAACTTCAGCAAAGGCAGCTCTCCATGGCAGCAAAAGGTTAATGTGTTTTTAATTCCTTCCAGGAAATTCACAAAAGACAGGACCCTGCCCTGGCCTTTGCAGAACTCTCTGGCTGAGCTCACGTGGGGAAGCTGAGCTTCCCTTTGCTGATCTGCAGATACAACAATGTCAATTTGCCTGCTCAGTGAGCTATCAAGGACTCCTTTGTTTGGAGGGCACTTCTGCAGAACAAGTCATATCTTTCCTGTTGCTTAACGAAGTGATGCTAGGCTATTTAAATGGAGCCATTAGGAAGGAAACCATGTGAAAGCTGTTTGTCATTAAAACAAAGTTCCTAGCTTTCACGTTAAACAAACAAACAAACAAAGACCAGAACAAATTGTGATAGCTAGTCAACAAACTGGATAGATCACACCTCTTCTCCTTCCTTCTGGTTACCTGTTAATTCACTGCAGAACCAATGCAGAGGTTATGTAGAATCCACTGCGATGAGGAATTGATCTCTGTATTTGGAGTGGTAGTATAATATTAGTCACTAACCAAAAGAAAAAAAAACTTTTCCAAAGGGATGAAGATTTCTTACTGTTTTTAACATCTTTCATACATCTTCAGTAAATCAGATTAATTTCTCCTTGTACAGGACTGACATAGTAAAGATTTTACTCTTATGAAAGACACAGCTAGTGTTAATAATTTCTTCCTCAGGCAGGGATGTGGGTTACAGAAGTGTAGGATCCAGAGCTGAACTGTCAGATACAACAGGCTTCAAAAATGGAGAAAAGCACTAACAAGCACTGGTGCCTGGCTGGACCAAATCTCTTCTTGATTCCCAGCCTGTGGCTGTTACTGCCCAAGCGTCCTGCTGATCACAGCAGGCTGCTGAACTCAGCTTGCTAAGAATCACTGCTATCCCCAGACCAAGAACACATCCTTCTCGTAATGATAATACAGCACGGAGTAGATGGGAGCTGCACAGTGCTAGGAATGAGCATCGTGAAGAAAAGAAGATTGATTGAACAGAAGTGTTGTACGGGATCCAGGCGACCTGGGTCAATATAGTTCCTCTGACTATAGTGGTATCCTCAGTAGTTCACAGTAGATATCAAGACCATAGAGTCTAGAGATAATTATGCTTTTGTTCAACAAATCCATCTTTACTGAAGTGCAATACACCGTTCAGCCATCACTGTGTGGTGGTAAAAGAGGCATTCTACCTGTAAGGTGTACAGTAAGTCACTGTGGGCTCCTATATAAACATGACAGATATCTGCTACCTGCTGATGTCTCTTTGTAACCATAGCTCTTACCCTGCTTCTTAGGCAAAGATCTATTGCTCTCTCTGCTTACCTGTTTGCAAAGCCCTGGGAAACAAAAATCTTCTTCTTTGCAATGTGCTAATGGTTCACTAACTCTCAAATCCCTGCAGTTCCTTAACAAAGAATGGCATGATCCAGCAATAAAGGAAAATAAGTTTATAGACAAAGTGTAATTAGAACTGGCAAAGCTGCTTTTTGCTATTCAGGAACATACTTGACTATGTTTTCCAGTTGTTTACTTATAGTCTTTATGCATCTGAAAGAATGGATCTGAAAAGGGGAAGAGGGACAGTATTTTATTCAGAAAAAAAAGGGGTCCTCACAGACATGTAGAAACAAAAGGAACTGAAATTACTGTTGAACCCTGTCTGGAGAGCTAAACTGGGGTAAGACAATGTAACCCGTTTGCTTCAGCATTATTTTACTGGTGGACACTCCCAAGATGGAGTACACTCCCAGGTACACCCAAGCTCCTTGTTGGTGCTCTTCATATAGGCCCAGCATGGTGGGATCTGTCCTCCAGGGTATGACAGTCTGGTGCCCGTGTGTCTCTAGGAGCTTTATCTTGCAGGCAGGCAGCGATGTGGGTAGGTGGCTGTAAGGTGGGAGTATGCTTTAACCTTTCAGCTATGGAACCACCCTGTGGACAGCCCACAGACAGCCAACCTGAGCTTAATGACTACCCACGAGGTCGGGTGCAGAAAGACTGGTGGATCCTGCCAATAATATAGGTTATTTGACTCCAGAGAACAGAGCTGGAGTGTGGGAAAAAGAGAAGACTGCAAAGTAGAATGCTAAATCATGCTCAGGTCCCTTCCAAATTATGCAATGTTTGGCCTTTTAATTTTGAGATCCATGTTTTCCTTTGAACCACAGCTACCACTTTTTCTTTTTTCCTGCCTTATCCTCGGTGGCTAATTTTCTCCATTCTAGTTCAAGAGTAAGAGCAAAACTCCTTTTCCAGCTTCTTTGCTTCATTTCTGCATCTATGATTCTCAGATTTAAATTCTCTCCCTGCTGTGAAGAGTACTGCACAGCTTAAGGCCTAACTTCGTTTTAGGTAATTTGGTCTTCTGACTTTTGGTTCATCAAATTTTTGACTAATGATTATGTAGGTTTTTTCCTGCCTCCCTCCTCCCCTCTCTCCTTTCTTCTCTCTCTGCCTCCCTCCTATAATCCCTGTCTTCCTGGGATGAAGGTTATTTTAGTCTGAATGCCAGCTGAAATTCATTCCTTTCGCCTACCACTCCAACACTGATCCCCATGCATCTGCTATTTTATGTGCTTTTTCAATCTCTTCTTCAAACTCTGTTGGTTTCTAAAACTGGGAACACTTTTCATTTGCAAATGGCTTCAGTTCTCTCTGCCTTTATTTGAATCACCAGCTTGCCTTCTATAATTTACCATAACTTTTTGATAGATATGTGGCTACAGAGCACTTCCACTGACTCACCAGATGAAACCTCTGAATTTTAAGCTCTTTGAGGAAAACACAGTGATTTTGTCCTAATTCTGCAAAGTGCCACATATAGTGCAATGCACAAGTTGGAGAAAAATACTCTTGGAAAATGAGTGAGGAGCTATTTGAGTGGAAATAGCGCAATGGATGTTTAAGACCACCTGGGAAATCAGTGACCACTTAGCTTGACTTCAGTAGGCTAGAATGAGTAGCGGGGGACTGTAAAAATAAGTATTTTGGGGAAATGAACCTGCTGAGCAATAAGCACCATGAGTTTGAGACATTAATCATGTCTGACAAAAACTGTGGCCTCTTTTGATATTACAGGGTGGGTGGGTGAAACACATATGGTGGATATAATCCATCTTTTTTTGAATAAAGTATGTGATGCATTGCAATCTAAAACTCAGGATACTATGGAAAGATGATGGCGTGATTAACATTGGCTGGCAGATCACATTTGCCAGCAGACCAACTTGATAATGGAGGTAGGGGTGGAGGTGTTGAATATTTAAGCAGTACCTTTCAGTAAAATTATAAGAGCTAGTTAAGTTTGGATCCCAGCCAGAAGTGATCTCAGACAAGGTCCCAAAAGTAAATATGGGACGAGGATTTTTCAGGTTATTCTTTCTTTCTTGATTAACATGGTACCATGATGGGAAGTGGTATAAATGGCAGCCAGAAAGAAAATCAAAATAGCTATTAAGTACTGTGGTGAGAATAGAAAGGAGGAAATCTTAACTGATATGAAATTTTAAAATAGTAAGAAGCCATGTGATATACATGAGTGCTCTGGAAAAATGACTATTGAGTTTCTTTCCAAGGAATCTTTGAAAAATATTGAAATGCAAAAGTTATTTGAAATAGTGACCTGTTAACAAAATTAAGTGCTCTGCAATCAAGAGGAGATTGCTGTAGAGCAGGAAGTGACCTACTTAAAGCTTTGTTTCTGAAAGTCAGAGGTCCTTCAGCTGATTAATATTGCAGCATTAAATAATGTTCATACTGCAACGTTTAATGCTCTTATATGTCTGAGGCTGGTTTTAGAGCTCTTTAGTTTGCAAGTACCCTTTGGGGAAAAAAAATCAGCATGAAAATGGTAAAACCCGAATTTGTTTAGAAGTCAGTAATTTAACTTAATCAAAGTGTTTTATATTTTGATTAAACAACTGAGAATTTTTTACAAGGCTAATTTGGGTGGGATTCCTCTTACCCTGAGACATCTGAATTTGGTCACCAAAGGCTGAACTAGACCCTCAGATCTTGTTACAGTCCATGCAGAGGAATAGATATAATCTGTGATATCTGCTGTGAATTACTGGGTTCCCTCTAGGTAGGTGTCTGAAATGAATCACTCACTGGAGCTGCCTAACTCACCTCCTTTTCTCCACTGACAATAGAGCTAGCCCAAGCAACTAAAATTAGATATGGAAAATTGTTTTATATCTACAGGATAAATCCACTAAGACTGTGGTTCTCAGAGTTTTCAGGACTGGAATATTCTTTTCTTTTACAGCAATTTAAGCCTCACTTTCTCACTATGGGTGCCACTATCACTGTGCTGATAGCATCTGTAAGCTGTGATGATAGTCAGTACAACCTATTTCTCTCCACAGAGTATTTTGCGTCTCAAATGGTTTGTCCCTTATCAACCTGTCCTCTCCAGATCTTGTGTCTGATCTGTGCACCTCCGTGCAGATTCTCCCCCAAACACCTGACATTGCCACCAGGGCCGTTTCCCTTGTACAGCCAGTCTGGGACATTTGTTGAGGCAGAAATCACTGGGCATTTCTCTCTTTATCCATAGCATAAACTCACAGCTTCCTTGTCCTCACTGGCCAGCCTGGGTTCTGCTGGGAAGAGGAACAGTCTTACCTGGGTTTTGCAAGTGTGCAAGAGCACACAGGCGAGGGCAAAGGAGCTGACCTGCCATCCTCTTAATTGCTGACACTGTTTTCTGAGCCATGTGGTGCTCACTCAATTTCAGGAGAAAAGCTCTTAGCACAATTCATGGAAAAGCTAAATCAATGACATCATTTTAGATGTGAACACAGCTCAGTCTTTGTCCTGTTGAATGAAGTACGCTGAAAAACAGTCAAATCAATTTAGAACATGGCAAGAATTTATTTCTCAAAACTTTTTTTCCAAGATTTGTTCTGGCTACAAAACTTAAAGTTAGTATGACTTTCACCAGTTATCTCTGGTCAGTCTTAGTTAAAATGGATTTAAATCTAATAAGTTCTGATCTTCATTAGGAAGATGGAAAGCCGGCTGCTTGACCTCAGTTCCGTCAGATGAAATGCTGTCTTTTGGTGCCTCATCATTCTTTAAAGATGTAGTAACAGGACTGTGTTTTCTTTGAGGTTTCAGAAACATTCACTATGTTCATTGTTAATCATCACCATCCCTCAGCACATTTGAAAGTCTTAATGCTTCTTGTGATGAAACAAAAGTAACTGGTAACATCCCGGACATTTTGCAGAAGCTTAGTGAAATGTTAAAAGTTTCAAGTCAAGATCTGCCACATGCATACTTTTTGACTATGTATTGGGCTGCTAGCCCACCTATAGTTTGAGCCCTGAAGGTGGCCTTCTTAACACAAGCATCCAGATTTACACACTCAGATTTAGGTCTCTATAAAGTATGTGTCTACATGTGTGCTAGGTGTCTAATCTCCCATAACAGTCAGTAGAAATGAGATGCCTGAGGAGACAAATCTGTTTTTACACCTCCTACAGTGTCTAATTGCTTTCAGTTACAGCTGGATCAGGGAGCTGTTAATGACCTGTGAAACCATCAGAATAGAAGTCTAATTTGCAAAGGTAATGTCCAAGGGCTGCTTGATGCCCTAGTTGAACAACTGGATTTTAGGGGTGAGCTTAGGCATCATTTGTAATGAGCAGATCCTTCCCATATGTCAGCAGACTGTGGTCACTGAGGCTTGCTTTCAAGGCCATTTGTTATACTTTAGGATATCTGAGACATCCACATGAGAGTGGTAGATATGACAGAGGACATATATGAGACCTGTGCAGCTATGCAAAGGCCTCTGGAGGCCAGGTGGGACACTCCAGCACATCTCAAATCACTTAGCATGTTATGCATGGGAAGCTGATTCAATCTCCAACAGATGTCCTCTACAAATCAGCTATTCCCCTGTTGTTCTAGTTTAATTTTGCCGACACTGGTGTGGAACGGTGTAGTTCTGAATCTGTGCTCTTGTCTTTAAATTCCTAAACCTACAGGGCCTATCTCTTGCGATACTTTGGTTCCATGAATGTCCATGATATTGCTCCTGAATCATGCAGTTTGGCACTCGTGCTCTGGGGAGGTGGAACAGTGTGAAGCACAGGATGGGTTCTGCTGATGGTGACTGAGAAGAAGGAATGCAGGTGGGAGGTCTGGATCCTTGGTGGAGAACCATGAAAAACGAAAACTGGAGCAGAAAGGGCAAGAACAGAGCAATTCTTATTGCAATGGCACTGAATCTGATGGACAAACAAGAATGGGAAGAAATTTGAAGAAATTTAAGAAATTTAAAGAGCAGGCAAAGTAAGTGAGGTCTTTGTATTTGGCCTAACCCTTCACCCCCACCAGAATATGAAGGATAACAAGAGAGGGGATTAGACTGCAGCAGTTCAAAGGTTAATAGGAAGGGAGAGAAACTTCAACCAAAACCACGTGAATGTTGTCAGAGACACGTGAATGGTTAATATTTTTAAGGTATTATGGATACCCAGGTCATGCAGAAGAACTATGCACATGCATTCTTAGGGATGTAAAGTGGATACCAAGTACTGGTCATGGAAGTTGCGCTTCTTTCTGGTGCATAACAAGGAAACCACTGTAAAAATCACCATCCAGAATCCAGACCCTCAGTGCTTGTATATACCTGTTTACAAAAAGAGGGTGGAAGACATAGATTGCTTCACTTATTGGACCACTGAGAAGTGCTTGCATGTTCTGGGTTGGAAAGTGGTATAAAAGCTTCCAGGGAAAAGGTTTAGATGTGCTAGATTTATTTACAACTGAAAGGTGGGAGGGAGGGAACTCATAACCAAGAAAAAGAAATGTGGTTTCCTATATTGTGCAATTAAGACTAAAAATGCAATAAATTAAAAAATGGAACTGCCATTACATGGATAATAAGAATACTTCTCAAATTGCTTTGGACATCTAGGAAGTTATGTCAAACCTCATGCTGCAAGATTACTAATATATAATAAACACTAGATCAGAAACATCTCATTTCAGTCTGGTGAAGGACTCTGTACTCGCATCCTTTTCAGCCCCTGGCAATGGACGTTGTCAGAGGTGGCATTTGGGATTAGGTGTGCCTTGTCTTGATGCAGAATACCAGTTTCTGTCTTCCTAGGTCAGGTGGGAACCAAGGTCATTTTTACATCCTTCTTCAATGTTGTTTAGATACAGTGAATAATTCCTGCATGGTGAGAATGTTTTGACTGCAGATTAGGTGCGTAAGGGAAATGGTAGATGCTCTGTCAAATAGGCAGTGGATGAGGACTGAATAAAACACTGTGGAAAGTGAGGAGCACTGAGAGCTGCGTTGATGAGGCAAAGATTATTTGACCAAGTAGATCTCTTCCTTTCATTTGTAACTTTTGCACCTTCCCCTCACATTGTCTTGATCTTTAGCAATAAAAGAAAGAACATTTTCCCTATTTTACATTGTCCTGCTTTCGGCTGGGATAGAGTTAATTTTCTTCCTAGTAGCTGATATAGTGTTATGTTTTGGATTTAGTATGAGAATGATGTTGATAACACACTGATGTTTTCCGTCATTGCTAAATAGTGTTTATACCAAGACAAGGATTTTTCAGCTTCTGATGCCCAGCCAGTAAGAAGGCTGGAGGGGCACAAGAAGCTGGGAGGGGACACAGTCAGGGCAGCTGACCCAAACTGGCCAAAGGAATATTCCATACCATGGGACATCATGCCCAGTATATGAACTGGGGGGGGGGTTGGCCTAGGTGGGGGATCGCTGTTCGGGAACTAACTGGGCATTGGTTGGTGAGTGGTAAGCAATTGCATTGTGCATCACTTGTTTTGTATGTTCCAATCCTTTTATTATTATTGTCATTTTATTATTCTTATTATTATTATCATTATTTTCTTCCTTTCTGTTCTATTAAACTGTTCTTATCTCAACCCACGAGGTATTGTTTTTTTCCCCGATTCTCTCCCCCATCCCACTGGGTGGGGGGGAGTGAGTGAGCGGCTGCACGGTGCTTAGTTGCTGGCTGGGGTTAAACCACAACATACATGCAGCCATCACGGTTTTAGCCAAACAAGACTAGACTGATTACATCCTTTGGAGGTGGCTTTCCAAGTTGTGTGAGATACAACTTCATCAATTTGCATTGTATCTGTGTTGTATCTGTATTCCTGATAGGTTTAGCATTTACTTTGCACTGAGATTTTTCACTGCATGGTAATGAATTAATCTTCTTTCCGTGGCTTGTAGAGTCACAATAATGAAAATTAATTAATTAATGACAGGACTAGAGGCAATGGCTTTAAACTGAAAGAGGGTAGGTTTAGACTGGACATAAGGAAGAAATTCTTTACTGTGAGGGTGATGAGACACTGGAACAGGTTGCCCAGAGAGGCTGTGGCTGCCCCATCCCTGGCAGTGTCCAAGGCCAGGTTGGATGGAGCTTTGAGCAACCTGGTCTAGTGAAAGATGTCCCTGCCCATGGCAGGGGGTTGGACTAGATGATCTTTAAAGGTCCCTTCCAACCCAAACCATTCTATGATTCTATGAAAATTAAAGTCCTGTGCTGTTGTGTGGCACCAGACCTGTTTCAGCAGGACAGCACAGCCACTGTGCTTTCCTTTCTGCTTACCGTGGTGTGGGTGGTAGCTGTGGCAAAGGCAGTGATGATGCCATCTGATGATGACGTGGCAAACACAACTGAAACTGCCACAGTGCTTGTTTATTGGTCATAAATAAAACAGTGTGTTCTATAGGAAAGGGGAAAGCTGGTCTATATTGGAGCTGAAGGAACATCTCCTGTTGCCTCAAGCCTTCAAAAGTCTGATTAATAAATAAGAAGGTGGCGATAGTTTAAAGAAAAAAACCCGAAACATGAGAAGTGTGGTATGTTTGCTGTTCAAGGACTGTTTAGATTATGTGTACTCAAGGTAAAGCTTCTCCAGGTTAAGATTCTGCTTACAACAGAGGATGCTTAAGGAGTCACGGACTTGCTAATGAAGGACCTTCATCCTCCTTGGCATTGAGCAACGAGGGGTTGCGAAGAGAAACAAAGACCCTGGTGTCCTCAGATGACACACGCCCACAGAAGGGCAAAAGGAGGAGGGGGATTCTTCCCCAAACGACCCCCGAAGACCACCAGAGACCCACGCAGGCGTAGAAGGCTCTGGGATGACTGCTCAAGAGAACACCTTGTCATGCTTGCTCAGCATAATGAGCATGCAGTAGTTAGGTGGAACATATGTATTAGGCATGGTGTTTTAACTAAAGCGTGTAAGTATGGACTGAAAACCTCAGTGGGGGTGCTCGATTTGTGGAAATCTTCCACCTTGCACCTTGCGCAGAACAAAGCAATGTCTCCTCTCTAAACGTACTTTGTGTGTTTCGGGAGTTAGTTACTTCCTGGTCACGTAACGCTTCCATTACTGACGGGTGCCTTAAGCAACAACCTCACCGCACCCGTGAGAGACTGACAGAGTGAACGTCTCAGCCGTCGTGGCGGGGCAAGTTCTACCCGGCCCCGGGCCCGGCCCCGGCCTCGCTCGGGCCCGGGCCCGGCCCCGGCCTCGGCCTCGCTCGGGCCCGGCCCCGGCCTCGCTCAACCCCGGCCCCGGCCCCGGCCCCGGCCCGGGCGGTGAGGAGCCGCGGGCCTCAGGCGCCGGGCGCGGAGCGTCGGGCGGGCCGGGCCGGGCCGGGCCGAGGAGCGGCTCCGGCCGCCCCCCGGGAAGCCGGGGGGTCCGCTGCGAACCTGCCGCCCCGCCCCGGCGGGAGGGCTCTCCGCGTTCTCCTCCCTGCCCCGCTCCGCTCCGCTCCGCTCCGCTCCCCAGAGGAGCCCGGCTGGCGGTACCGGTGGGGTGAGGGACGGTTCGCTGAGGGAGTTTCCCGCCCGCTCCTGCTGTGGCAGACCCCTCCCGAGTTCAGGCCACTTCTGCCATGAATAAAACCTTCAACTGACCGTCTGGTGTCGTTTCACCTTAATTTAGCCCGAGGGAATTCCGAACTCGCCACGATCCCCCCCCCCCCAGCCTGTCCGACACGGGCTGTGACAGCGCCTTATGGAAGTTCCAATTATTTCATTGTTTGGCCTGTGCTTAAATACGCTTTTTGTGAAGCGCTTGGTATGTGCTGATCTCTGGCATTACTGAGATGGTCTGCACGTTATTTCTATGAGATTAAGAGAAAGGTTTACTGTGCTGCTTTCTTAAAGTTGACTATTTCCCTACAGTTGCAGGAAAGAACACCTCAGGTTGAAAAACAGCAGGAATGCAGTCTAGCAATTTGAAGGAGTCAATTGTTACGAAAAACTTTCTTGCAGCTGTATTTAAATTTATAAGTTACTTTACGACAGAGAAAAATAGGGAATAATTAGATGTTCTTCCTGTGCTGTAGGCCTTTGGGGAAAAATACTGTGCTCTAATGACCTACAACTCACAAACCTGAGTAGAGTAAAGTTAATAATGGAAAAAAGTATACGAGGTTTATCTTTTTGGTGGTGTTTGGCAGCAGAGAAAAAGATGATGTAAATATCTGTATTCCATTGACAGGTTTAGTCAAAAGGCCAAGGGACAAGCTTTCAGATGGCACAGCATTACAGAAGATAAAACCAGACAGATGTTTTCTACAGAACGCAAACTTAAACTCATCTACAGACAATGAGAGACTCAGCCTTATTTTGACTATATCCCCCAAATCTGGTTAGTGCAGATGCATGTGAAGCGGTTTATAGACATCTCATAAAGGACAGATGTAATGAGAAAGGATAGTCCTACGGTTACATTTCTGGCTTGAAAGGTATTTCTGCAAGTGCTGCTTAATACTATTTTTGGATGCTGTCAGTATCTTGTATCTATATGGGGGACTTTTTGGTCCTAAAAAGAATGACAGAGAGAGTAGACAGGGAGTGGACTAGATGGCAGAGCGTGAAGCTTGTCGCTTCACGGAAGTGGGGACAACCTGAACTACAGTTCAGAAGCTTAGGCATTAACTATCTACTGCCTTTAGAAACTAGGAAATGGCAGATTTTTAGAAAAACCTCTCAACCAACCATTTCAGCAAAGTCAAACAGGTGACGTTAAGGAGCCACAGAAGGTGATGTGTGCCAACCTGTTTGATTTTGCCCTGGGAGAAGCTTCCCTTGGAGCTGGCAGGCACCTCTCAGCTTTCCATTGCCACCTCTGCCTGCAGTACAGGGACTGATGGGCTGAGAGGCCCTGAGTCGTCACAGGGCAAAGGCAGACAGGTAAGGATGGGTCACAGCTGGAGGAAAGCACCCCCTGAATTCCACTATGACTGATGAGGAGCATTCACACCACCGGTTGTGTCTATCTGATGCACTTTGAGAATTTACTCCTTTCTCAACTGGGAGTAACCCAAACAAAATAAATGGTGATTAACCAAATAAACCCATATGGATGGGCTTAGCACATTAGCAGACATGACATGGGGGGTGGGGATCAAGACCTCAGTCCCTTAAACCCAGCAGACATCCTAAGAGTCTTAGGGCTTGAAGTTAGCTCTGCTCTGGCCATCCTTTGTGTCCTTAGGCATTCAGTGTGGTTTTGTTCTATAAGGTCCTGTTTGTAAAATGAGAACTTTAACAAGCCTGTTATCTATTTATGCTGTAACTTCTTTGAGGCAAGCATTGTCTCTTGCTATATGAATATACAATGCTTTGCATAATGGAGCTTAATCTAAGTTCCTCTAAGGTATCTCTGTTGAATAATAATGATTAATAAAATTGAGTAAATAGTATTTAGAAAAGATAAAATGAGTGCAGTGATTGACTTTTTTCTTCATAGGAAATGAAGTGCAGAAATAATTGGAACCAAATAGCAGCACCTATTTAAAAGTGATAAAAGAAACTTTTTACACACTGCAATATTAAACTTCAGATCTTCTTATCGCAAGCTCTTACTAGGGTTTGTATTTCGGTTGAATGAAGGAAATTATTCTCAATGTAAATTATTCGTGGGTATTTTTCCTAAATGCATACCAGTGTTATGAATGCCCATCCTGTAAATGAACCCTCACCACAGAGACGTACACAGGGTTACTCATAAATATGTGCAACACAGCCCTTATATCTATCTTCTCATAAACTGTCTTCTCACAGAGAGAAGAATGGGTAGTGAATTAATGAGACAATATACAGGTAACTTGGTAGGAATAAGACAAAATGTGTGAGTCAGACCTTATGGACTTGTTTATGTGACTTTATAGTCACTGTGGGGTAGGATTAATCTCTGGTCCCTTAGCACCCTCAGCACCCAGTGGAACCCCCATGGCATGATTCCACTTCTTTTGGGCAACTCATCTTTTTAAGGGTGCTGTCCTTCTCAATGGACTAGGACAAGAAGTCTAGTAATTAAAGTAGGTGAGATGCAATTTTTCAAAGCTGGCATTGAGGGAATTACTCTGTCTTCATGTAGCATAGACACAAGAGTTAACCTTACACTAAATAGTTCAGGTACTTCTGTGATAGCATAAAGTTTGACATCTACTGATTCAGCTTGCTGGGTGCCCTTGCTGTTTATGTGCAGCTGTTACAGCAGGTATCCCATTGCCTGTCCTTCATTAGGCTGCTTTAAAACTAATGAGTGCCTGTGTAAGCTGTGATCACACAGCTTTCTGTGGCATGGTCATATCCTCCGTGCTGTGGATTGGTGAGAAAACCTTCTCAGCAGCTCTGTAATGGTCCCTCCCAGCATGTTTGTCAACAGCAAGCACTGTTCTGTTTTTTTACATAAGGTTGGAACTGATCCTTTTTTGTAATTTTCTGCAATACAAAAAACCCCCCATATAATGAGGATGGGGGTTCCCTCCATTTGCATTCTTTCTCCCTTATATATGAACTTTTACCTCTATGTTCCCTTGCACAGCTAGTAAAAAAGGCAAGTACGGGAGCAACTTCAGCTGTTCATTTGCAGGCTTGGCGATGTTACGGTTGAACACAGACTGTAAAAATGGCAGAAGGTGTGCTGAACCATTCAAAGACACCTGCTGTCCTGACTGCTAAAAACAGCCCTGAAAAGCCAAAGACTATTACGGTTCTTGAGTAGGAAAAATACTCCTGACTTGGCCTCCTGCCACCCAGCCACATCTGTTCTCTTAAAACGTTGGAAGCAAGAGGAAAGTTGACATGATACAGGAGGCATTGGAGTTCAGAGGATGGGACAGCAACGTGTTAGTGAGATGACACCTTCACCTTCCTCTTGCTATTTAGATTACAAAATTTGTAGATGCAGGGACTGTTTCTAATGTGTTTGTATGGTGTTTAGGAAAATGGGGTCTTGTGCAAGACTGAACTTAGCTCATCATGAAAATTGGGGATGACAACTACTGGGGATCTTTTTTGAGCAGCTGAATTTTGGTACTGGATCTAATATATGAATCTTGAATAATGGAGGCTAGAGAAAAGGACTTTGTGGGAAGACAGGTGAAAAGATAAGGAGCTTCATCAGAAGGAATGATGAAGATCATTGGAGCAGCAGGGGGAAACTTCCCTTGTTCAGATTAGCTGGGGAGAGCCAGAGGCAACCCTGCATTAGGATTTGATTCTGAAAAGTGCTGAAATCTATATTCCTTTCATCTCAGACATTCAGTAAGCCCAGAATTGGACAGGATCAGGGTTATAAATTAGATTGCACGGTTAATCTCCTCTAAGTCTTGCACCTTTTATATTTGTGTTTCATGGAACTGCAAAGTCCATGGATGAGGGCCTGATTTTCGGATAACATGAATCAGTTGAACTGCTAATTTGCATCAGCTGCCCTAGTGATCAGATCTGACCCTTACGCATTTTGCTTAGAAAGGAGGTATGCCTATTCAGAAGGATTTAAAAAGACATAACTAGAGTTTCCAATTTCTGTATTTTTGAGATGTTGATTTTAGTTCAAAACTTCTTAAGCCTCCTTAATATCCCAGCTGTAAATGTGACAAAACCCACAGTATCCTTAAATAATAGATAAGACATACCTGAGAATGGTGTCTTGTCTTTCGGGGCAGGTATTTTTGATGCAAAGTGGAAAACTATGGGCGTGAAGAAAACTCATGAAAAGAGAGCCTTTATCTTGGTTTGTGAATTGGGCATAATACAGGTCTGGTGAGCAGACAAAGGTGAAGTGGTAGCCAGATGGTATGTGTGCAAACAGTTTCCTATTAGCAAAAAAGAATCCTGCATTAACAAAGAGTTACAGTGGCTTCTGAGTGTGCCATGAGCAGTTACTAGCTTGCAGAACGTAGATGATGACATTCCCAAGGGTACCGACTTGTTATGCTGGAAGGAAGGAGCTCCACAAAGAAGGAGATGGCTTTGAAAGACAGCCCACCTGGGAGAGCTGGAAATTCCTACTTCAGCCAAGTGTGGGCAGCTGCAGGCAGCAAATGGTTCTGTATCTGCAATAGTCTTAATATTCTATTCTATTCTGTTCTATTCCCACTTTTTGTGCCTTCCTGGATGCATTATTAGCACATTTTGAGTCAAAATCCAGCAAAGAATGCTGTTGGTGCATTAGCATTATAACTATATGGAAGCAGTACCACAGCCTCGTACTAGAGGTTTCTGAGCTGCATATGATTATCCATAGTCCTTTACTTTGGGTATCCATTTATATCTGTGCAGATATCTGTGCAGAATGCAAGACAAATTGGAATCATAGCACTTAACAGTCATTTCTGCAAATGACTGCCCCAAGTATGCTGAAGTGGAGAATTGTGACCCTCTTTTGTTTTTTATGATCCTGCACGGGCACATAACATATTTCTGCCTGTGGTCTTCTGGGAGTGCTCACACTGGCAGCATATATAAAATGATGATGTATGGAAGGACCCTGCTCAAGGAGTTTCCTTTTGGGATAGCCAGTGCAGCAAAGGCAGGACTGAGATACTGAAGTGAAATCCCACATTCCACCTAGGTGTCAAGCAATGATTTATCGCTTGGCACACACTGCAATTGCGAGCATGCTGCCTTACACTACCTTTAGCTCTGTCTATGTTTCCATATATCTATTTTTAAGGCTGTTTAACAAAACTAACAAGGCCATGGGGGAATTGGATGATCTACTTTCCAGGAAATTTTGTCAGTTGGGAAAAAAAAATCTATTCTGAAATGGGAGGAAAAAAATCAATACATCTAAACCTGCCAGATTCCTCACTTCAAAATTAAAATTTTGTAAAAGGTAAATTTCAGGCCTTTACAACTGTATTCTTTTGATAACACTGAAAAGTTTCATTCTGATTTTAGGCTTTAACAACTATTTGTTATGGATTATGGCATCTCAAAAAGTTAGAAAGAAGTCATTTGGAAAAGGAAGTTCAGATACTCTCAAAACATATTATTATATCTTCACTTTGTTTCAACACAAAGGCTCTTTTTTGCTGGTGATAAAATACTATATTTGGAAGGAAAAAATACTCTGCTGAAAAATATCTGTGTGGCTCCAAAAATCATGTGTATTTTCAGGATTTTCTTAGAATGGCTAAAGTTATGCAGTTCTTCAGTGCTATTAATAATTGTACTTATAACTGTGCTTGTGATGGAGCATTTGCAGACGGGAACACGAAAAGCCTTGGATCTGAATGCCTGTAAATAAGAGGAAATGAAGCTGGGTGAGGCTGAGGTCCAACTCTAGCTGTGATCCTCAAGGCAGGAGGAGGTTCCACTCATTCTGCTCTTCTGGCACCTGCTGAAGTTCACAGGCCATTTCTTTTAGTATGAGTTGTGAGCAACACCACCATTTCCAGCCCACTGCCATTTGCAAACCATAGCATCAGGTATTTGCTTTCATCTGCATATGCACGTGAGTTTCAACGTTGCCTCCTTTAATTAGGTCAGTACTTTGAAATTCCAATTCAGGGCTTCATTCATGAGGTGGGAGATCATAAAAAATATTTTTTTTCCTCCTGCTCCTTCTGTGATAGTTGGTTCAATCACTATATTCCACTTTGGCTTTTTGCTAGAGCCTTTACTAGTTTACTGTTCAAGATGCTCTCTCCACACAGCTTCCTTACCTGGGAAGTCAAATTTAGTCCTGTGATGAACAACTCATAAGTTTTCAAGAAGAAAGATCTTAATTTACTTTCAACCTTAACTTCAGAAAATGTAGAATCAGGATGACATTTACAAACATTATACCACAGCATATTTCTTCTTTGGCCTGTGACTATAAATGCTTATTAAGGGTAATATGTATATACATACACTAATTAAAAGTAGTCTATACCTCTCCATTGCATGTTATCCATGAAACTGTAAGGAAAAATCAACCTTATTTTCCTCTAGATATGGTTCACTTTTTCCCTTCTCTGACAAGTCAGAAGATAAAACCTCTGGTAATATAGAAAGGTATGTAAAAGGGAGGTATCTGTGTCATCTAACTCTAGTTCCCAAGGGCTGTCATGGATAGATAGAGAAGTCTTAGTCTGTAATGATTGAGAAGGTGATTGCCGTGAGGTGGTCTTGCCATCTCTGCTACAGAAAAAATACCTGTTGTGGATGAACTCCTGAACCACTGCAGTTTACAGCATTACTTTGAATAATGCTTTGTTATGCCATGATCCAAAAAAAATCACCTCATGGCCTGAATCATGTGCTGGGCAAAACAATATCAGGCCTGGGTTTCAGTTTTTTCCTCAAGGTTCTAGACTTAAGACTTCTTTAGGTGTTTGCTCAATGCTGCCCAACTTTCTGAAATAAATTGCTAGCTCTCGGTAATATCAGTGCAAGTCATGTCAAGTTTTAAAAATAGCAAACTATCATGAATGGTAATCATCAATGGAGAGTCAGTCAAACAGGAATGTTTCTCATGGGGACCAACACTTTAACATTACTACTAATGATCTCCAAATACCTATAAAATTCTGGTAGATAAAAATTGAGGATGACTTAGACATTGTGAGGCAGTTGTAACTACTGTGGTGAAAAGTTGTATACAGCACCTGCTTAAGGTGTGTCAATTCAGACAATGTGTTTTAATACAGTGAGAGAAAAGTAAACTTCTTTGGAACAATGCAATGAAGCTGCATGTAGAATATAGGAGACTGCATCCAATGATCAACTGCTTGAAATTAAAGTCAGAGAAATTCAAATTAGAAATCAACACCATGTTTTGTGAAGTGAGATTGATTGACCACTGGAATGAGTTACCAAAGCAGGTAGAAGTTTTTTCATCTCAAATGTGAACACCTTTGAACACACTTCAGAAAATCTAAAGTCTTTGGTGATACATGCAAGGTAAAAGGGATTTCCTACTGGTCTTTTCTATGGGTTTGACCTATGAACCTCTAAAGTTCTTCCTCACATGATGGCCTTTGTAGTTGGGCCACTGGAATAAATTGTTGAAATCTGTGATATGCATATCTGTTGCCTGATTTTGGAATATTTTTTCATTTTAAAATTAAAAAATACATAGTAAATAAGAAAATAAAACAATAAAACAACACCCACTATTATTATTATTATCATCATCATTATTATTATTACTACTAGTCTTACTGTTATTATTTTACATTTAAGTGGGGAGTAGATATGCAAGCTGAATACTGAGTGATTTGCTTTCCATGAAGATGTTTATAACTAATTTAAGAATGACTTGAGTATTCACTTTACTGAGATTCTTTATGGCAGCCATCTAAGTTTAATGAATTGTTGATACAAAGAACAACACAATGCAAATTAGACTCAAGCTGTCCGGTTCCTCAAGAACTAGGAGTAGGACTCAGCTCCAGATTTAGGTACATAAATGTAGGTGTCTACATGTCTAAGCTCTTGTTACAGTCACTGGAGAACTACCTGTTATTGCCAATTGTAACTAATTGTTAAAGCCAAGTGATCCCAGAGGGGGATTCTGCTCCTCTTGAAGTAGGTATCTACATTTGATCAGGTGAATTGCGTCTTGTGTGCCATTAATTCTACTGATTAGGGATGTGATTCACTTACCAAAACAGAGATTTTTAGCAGCATTTGAGAAGCCTTGCCCAGTCTCCAGCTGCCACTGCAGAAAAGCATGCATTCCTTAGAGATCCTGCATCTTCCACTCTTCTGTAGATGCCCCAGAAACCCTTGGGCACCTCAAATCACAATAGCTGCCTAAGTTTGGGTAGCTGACTAGAGACCTAAGCTTTGCAGACACAACTACATTGAGGTGACTGAGACTGGAGCTGCAGCCAGATGTAATAAGGGCTAGATCCACATTCCGTGAAGTAAGGGAGTTTACGTTTCCGTACAAAGGGTATTACACTGGCAGCTCTGCTTTTGTGTCTGCCTTAGAATAATCATTTCACAATTTACTGGTACTGAGTGACCTTTCCAAGAGCACTATAGCTAAACCAGGCACCAATTTACAGTCAAGAGCATTAATCGTCCTACGAACAGCAGCTGGCACTATGCCTATGCTTGGAGATGGCGGTACCTGTGAGTTGAACAGTAGAGGCTCATAAGCGGTGATGTGTGTTTTGCCTGGTGTCAGGTCAGTCCCTTCCTCTCTGTTCTCTTCACTGCATGATTGCACTCTGCTGAAGACACAGATATAAGTAGCTGCAAATATGCAGCAAGGGGAAGAGTAAAATGTTTTACAGTATTAGACAAGATCCACCTGCTGTTACGGAAGCAGCTCATTTACTGCTATTGTCTTCCCTCTGTAAGGATGTCCCTGGATTTTGGAAGAGCCATGCAGCTCCCTGCCTTTGTATTTAGCTGCTTTCTTCAAAGAAAGTGATTTCCATTCTGCTGAGGCTGCATGCATTTTTACTAGTTCCCTAATGTATCTTCTAGGTACTAATTAATAGTCAATTAATGATAGCTATAATGATTCAATAATGCTATTGCATCACAAATTAGTACATTTAAAGTATCTAAGAAGAAAGTAACTTTGATACACAACATATTGATCAAACAGCTAAATAAGTTTCAGAAAAGAATGTAAAGAAGGATGGGTATCTCCAACCATTAGGCAGGAAAAAAGAGGTAGATTGCTAACACTGCAAGTTCAGAAGGTGAAATGGTGTGAGGAATAATTTAGGAAATTGTTTTCATCATGTTGGTTGCTCACAGACACCTTCTTTTGAATATTCTCATAGTCATGGATTTCCTCCTGGTCTGCTATGGCACTATTAAGGGCACCACCGCATGGTGGGGAAGATAATATGTCTTTCCTGATGGCATTCGTAGAGGTGAAAATGAGGAGGTTTCATTATGGTCATTTAGCTTAATCCCCTGAATATCACAGGCCATAAACCTTTATCTTTGACCAGTGGGAGGTAGGGTGTTAGCCTAAATGGATTAGTTGTCTTTGTGGTATTTCCTAGCTGGTTCAAAGACGGTTACAATCCCTTAATTACAGCTATCTGCAGTTGGCTTAGGTAGTTTTTCCACCCCTTTCCCCCCCTGCAGAGAGGTTAATTGTTCCATTTTAGACTAGCTTTTTCAACTTTTTCTCATTCTTCCTGTATCTACTCTAACTGATCTAAAGCAAATCAGTGTACTCTCCTGAAAGGGTCTGGCTTCTTGTTTAACTACTCTGATGGTTTCAAAAATGTCATTCATCATTATCATGTTCTGAGCAGTTCAGTGTGCAAAGACTTGGCCAGAAAGCAAACATGATGCCCAGGCAGATAAACTGCAGATATTTTTCTGCATTTAAAAGTCCAAATTCAGTTTACTTAAGTATTAATTCAACAGATGATTTATAACCTGAGAGAAGTCAGATACCTAACGGGTACTTGAAAAACACCTGTATAATATCATGAATATTTGACAAACTTCAGACAAACTATTCTACTGGCAGATCATTATGAAGTTGCTACATGTTTCTTACCTGTTTAGGTACTAATCCCTTTTAAACAGGAACCCTTGCCACAACTGGGTACAGCACCTGATAAAATGATACATACGTTTTGGTGTGAACTTTGCATAGTCTGGCAAAGCAAAAAAAAAATTACCATTGCTTATGGGTTTCAGAAATTCAAACTTCAGAACTTGGAGTCTCTGAAAAATTCCTGTGGTTTGAGTTTTGGGTGGTGATATGAAAAAAGGATGTCCCTGGATATAAAGATTTACAACCTGCAGAAGGAAATGAGACCTCAGAATTTGTTGGTGAACTGTAGGTAACAAAGCTCTTGCTAATACTCTGCTTACTGTTTCCTTATAGTGCTTAACTAACCTGGAAATATTTTTTTCTGTCATATCACCTCTTCATTAGATTGTTCTCTGTGTAGACACACATTTCTCCCTGTGCTAAGTAGAATCTATCTCAGTTCCTCAGATGTGGCATTTTATTCTCCACAGCTTGGGGATAGTATAATATTCAGTGCAAGTAAGACAAGGAACTCTTTGGTGTGTGCAATATGTTACAACTCTGGGGTCATTTGCCCGATGCAGCACTGCTGGCATGTGCTGTGCATCTCTACCCATCTGCACATCCATGTAATGCATTTAGGTAATCCACAGTTTCAGTATTATGGCTAAGACCACCCAAAGATGAATATCACTAGATGTTCTTCTGGTAGACCATCCCTGCATCCCAGAAGGCACAGAGGAATCCTAGCTTTGGCTGAGAATCTGCATTTCCAAATGTGGAGTTTCAGAAGAGGCTGAAGAAGAGATAGATGTTCACTCATTCCATTTTGTAGAAGAGCTGTCAAAAAGTGAATGCTTGAAACACCACAGACCCAAAGTATTTGTTATGCTTTTATTGGTTGAGATTTAAAAACAGGAGCCTGAGTGACTTTCGACAGGAACTATTAGAACCGATTTCCATAGGATGATAATTCTGTGATGACATAAGCCGTATGGTTATTTCTAAGTGTGATGGCTGGAGGGCAGCCAATCCTTCTGTTTTGCATAGCTGTACCAACCACATCAAATGGTGTTTTTCATGTCTCCAATGAGCAGATTTTTGGTTTTAATCCACTCTTGTTCAAGTTCAGGTCTTTAAAATGTGCTTTGTTTATTGTAGTCTTTCCACCAAGGAAGTGGGATAGATTTCTTTGCCATGATCTTGGAAGTTATTAATTGTAATTGTTAACATAGAAAAATGTTGCCTGGGAAAATGATTCATGATTCAAAAAGATTGGCAATGTTAATGGATTTTCAGGAGGTGGGCCGTGAGTACAGCAACGTGGCGGGGGTCATGTTGATCTCATCTCTGTCTCTTATCAGTGTACGTTATCAGCAGGGTCCATAATGAAGGGAATTGCACTGTTTCTCTATAGTATACACTAAAAATTAATCAAGGAGAACTACCACTCGTAATAGGTAGCAAGCATTCTGAAAAATACAAACTTGTTTCCTCTAGGGTGACAAATGGGTAGGATGGCTATTCCTCATTTCCTATGTTCCTTGACATCTTTATTAACTTGCAATTCAGTCCCCAGAGGCCCTAGTCAGAATAGGAGCCTTGTTAAAGATAACAAATGTATGTATTTAGGTATAAACACATCCTGCCTTACAATGTTTACAAACCAAACATGTAAGGCAGGAAAAAGAAGGTGCGGAAATGACAGGAAAAGTTAAAGCATTTTCTTATGGAATGAAATCTAACCTTTGGCCTGCTTATAAGGCAGAAGAAGTTACTCATGACCAAGCCCCTAGAAAATTTCAAGTGTAATAACAATCAGATGACTACCAAGAGAGAGGAAGAACTGTTGAAGGAAAAGAGTAGTACTGCCAGAAGAACAAGATGAGACATAAATAATAAAGAAGTTGAAGCTGGAATTTGGGAAGGGAATGGACTATCAAAGGAAAAACGTCCTGGAAGAGACTTTCAAAGATCTGGTGGAACAGAGGTAATGGACTTGTAAGGAGGCATTTGTCTGTTATATTAATATGATATGGATGCCTTTGATTAGGAAGAGTGGGAGTCAGACATCTAGTCCTAAGTTCCTAAACTCATACGGAAATCTGGAGTAAATGTGTGTTTCAACCGTTTCTCTCCCACTCTCCTTCACATCTACTGTCTTAGAGTTGGACAGGGCAGCCAAGGTAGACTCTTGCAAGAAGGGGAAAAAACCACTTCACATATAAAAAAAAAGTGCACATTTTGAAATGAGATTTATGGTTATGCTTCACTGAGCACCCATGTCACAGAAATGGGAGCTCCTGTGTGATTTCTTTCCCCTCCTCCCCCTACATCTTTCTTTCCATTTTTTAAAACCTCCCAGTCACAGGTTGTGTGATTGACAAAATTCATGTCAGGTTGTTAGGGTAATCAGCTTCAACTGTCAGGACAAGAAAAGTCATTGGAATTGAAGTGGCAGGAGCGCTAGAATGGCAAGAATCACCCTGGGATCACCAGGGACAGTATTAACAGCTGTTTTTAAAAAGAAGGTGATCTGAGCTATGCGGAAGTTTAGTGTTTCAAACAGCCAGTGGAATATTCCAGACGAAGTTCTGCTCATAATTGTGGGATGCTCTTTTTTTAGTACCTTTGCTGAAAGCAACAACAAAAGCCCACAAACTTTTGCTGAGGTCTAACACAGTAAAAGCACCAGTCAGCAAAATCTGAAGTTTTTTCTTGGGGAAAATCTCTACTAGCTCAATAATATTTAATATGGTTGAATTTTAAGGATTGTTTTCACCTAATTACTTTGCTTTTGCATCTGCACATACTCCCAGATGTACAAAACTGCAGCAAGTCAATTTGAAGAGGTTCTTCTAAAATCTACATTGCCTTTCTTGGTGAGGAATGCATAGAGCTTTCCAAGTAATTTGAAGAAAGCAGGAGGTGATTTCTTGCCATGCCTCTTTCAGACAGCTTGAATGCATACAACAGAGAAAAATGGGAGCAGGTCATCAAGGAACTAAACCTGTTGAGATCCAACTGAATACGTGATGTTGCTCAGGTTCCCCCTGTGCAAATGCCAGACTCCCAGGCAGGATTGCTACTCAGCTGATAAATGCTGCAGACCCACCAGAGGAAAAAAGAGGAGATGGAAAACTCACTTCAGTACAAAATGCCAGCCTTTTATGGTCAGTGAACTAGGAAAAAGTGCTTAAAACACTGAGAACAGACAAAGCTTGTATTATTGTCTATACATTGATGTATGTTGAGAAAAATGTACCACGTCCGAGTTCAAATGGAAACAGTAAAATCTGTGAGAAATGGGGGAGTTGGCAAAGCACCTTGCTCCCATCTGCTGTTATCTCTAGCTACATCAATAGTAGTCAGCTAAACTAGAGGCAAATCTGGCTTGTCTAGTCTCCAGATCAAGGTGGCAACATCCAAAGTGTCTTTGGGGTGTAGTGCATGGCCTCCCTTTCAAGTGACCAAAAGCTCTCAAATTCATCCATGAGCAAAGCTCTGACACTTCAAAGACAAACTGAGTGGTTTAGCTACATCCTCCTAGATTAAGGCTCTTGACAGGATGACCTAATTTAGGAAACAGATTGCCCTGGCCTGCCTCTACAGTCAGCACCTTCTCCTTCCAAATCTATCTGCCTTCCCCCTGGAGGTATATCTGACTGGATGGGTGACCAGGTCCTAGCTCAGACATACTGGTTAGGTGTCTGTGTTCAGCACAATGAACGCCTGCAAATGTCTCCCCTTGGCCTTGGCTTTGCCTTGGTCACTTTTGCCAAAGCCAGATAGTTCAGAGAGGTGTTGTACGTGTCAGCCATTAGGTCAGTCCTTTGACAGTCTTGCTTTCACTGGGCTAGAATATAGTCCCTACATAGCTGTAGACACCCGGTGATATCACAGTTAATTTTCTTTGTGTTTTTTTTTTCTGCAAGGATGGAAAAACACAAAATGAAAACCAGTGTTATTTTGGGATCACAAACACCCGTCCCCCCAATCTTTGTTTTGCTATATTTATTTAAAGCTATATAGGAAAAGCTAATTGTTTAGCTTAGGCTCAAGCAAAAGTTAATGCTAAAAATGATCAATCAGTGACATGTTTGGAAATGCTAGAGTCACAAATGATGAATACAGACACACTCCTAAGTCCATATTCGGATTATTCAGTGGCCTAATTTTTAAAAATGTGGAGCATTTCATAGTTTGATCTTGTGATGGGTTTACCCTGGCCAGCAGCTAAGCACCCACACAGTCACTCCCTCCCTCTCTCCCCCTCCCAGCAGGATGGGGGAAAGAATTGGAAGAACAAAAGAAAAAAAACTTGTGGGTTAAGGTAAAGACAGTTTAAAAGTGAAGGAAACAGGAGAAAAAAAAAATGATGCAAAGGCAATCACTCACCACCTCCCACAAGCAGAATGATGCCCAGACAGTCTCTGAGTAACAGTTGCCTTGGAAAGACATAAACCTCAGTTTTTATTGCTGAGCATGATGTTATGTGGTAGGGAACGTCCCTTTGGCCAGTTTGGATCAGCTGCCCCAGCTGTGTCGCCACCCAAACTCTTGCCCACCCCCAGCCTGCTTGCTGGAGGGACAGAGTGGGAATAGGAGAAGGCTGTGACACCGTGCAAGCATGGTTTGGCCGCAGCTAAGCCATGGGTATGCTATATCAACGCTGTTTTAGTCACAGGTCCAAAACGGGCTGCTACGAAGAAAGTTAGCTCCATCCCACCCAGACTCAGTACACACCCTTACAATTCTTCCACGTAAAAGTAGATATAAAGTTAATGAGCCTCATCCCCCCTGTCTCTCACTTGCCTTGTTTTATGCTAATGTATGCTAAATGGATTCAATAAAGTTAGCCTGAATTTGTAGAGATGCAAATGAGAAAAGTTTGAATTGGAGCCAGTCTGTCCAAAACCACTGTTATTTTTGGTTGTAATGTTCTGGAGTGAACCACCCGGAAAACAACCAGAGAAGCTGGTGACAGAACTTGCCACAGCAGTTGTACCTTACCTATAGCGTTGGGGCCTTTCCTAAAGAATGTGCACTCCTGTACAAGACCAGTTGTCCTGGTATCTGAACGCACTTCAGGCAGTGACCTGCGCCAGGCTCCCTGAAATGATGCCCGTAGCCATCCCTTGAACTGTTCTGGCCAGGGAACGTCAGCCCTGTCTATGGTGTGCATGGGAGGATGGATCAGAAACCGCTGAATGCGCACTGGATGAAATGGCATTGCATCAGGCAGTACCTAAATTAGGGTCTTGCAGGCTCTTGCATGACGTTTTCCCGCGTTCAGATTAAGCTCTGGGTTCTCTGGACTGAGAGCTCCTCAGCGTGGTGTTGCCATGCCTTTGGATTAGCCAGGGTAGGATCCATTACGCAAGGCAGCCTCAGCTCTGCTTCTTGTATAACAACTCACTGAGGGCATTTTTTGAAACATAATTTCTCTTTAAATTAGCTGGAGTGCTCCAAATTAAATATGATGCTTTTTTTTAATTGCTCAAATACCTCTGGCCTCACCTGATTACCTTTTGCCTTCTGCAAATAATGTGAGATGCTTTGAGGCTCAAGTCTGTTCCTCTTACATATCCTCTGAACTTGCAGTTAATTGGTGGGCTGTGTCATAATTGCTCCTGAATTAAAATACCTTCTAAAAAACTTTTCAGTTCCAATATCACCTGTTCCAATATGGTTACACACCAACAGCGGTAAGTGTAGTGATGCAATTATTTTCTAATGGGCTTTTACAGTAATGGAATCAAATTACTTTAGGCATATGCGTAATTTCATTGTCTTTTCTGTCTAATTTTACATGAGGATTCTATTTGTTAAACAAAAGCTGGCAATATTGTTAGCACTGAATAGATGCAGATGGCAGTTTCAATTTTCCTCGTACTTCTTTACTCATCTATTTGATGTCATAGACCTTTCCTCTGCATTATGGGCCTAGAATGCAATTTTAGAAGTATGTATGAAGACTAATAACACCACTGTATTTTCAGCTGCCATTGAAGAAATTTCATGCTTCCTCTTTGGAGCAATATTAAGTCTGAAAATACAGCACAATTGCTACGACTCTGAAGAGCACACTGGCAGAAAGATTTGTAAGTTGTAAGAAATTAAAAGAATAAAGAAAATGAATATATGGTCTTGGTACTGGCTGCTACCAAAAGGCTTAAATACAACTGGGGAAACGGGAATTTCACTAGTTTTTATCTGTGAACAGGCCATGTGAGTAAAAACAGAGAAAGAGAATGAGAACTGTAAATATCTGAAGGTTGCAAATTTAAAGGAGGAAGAAGCTCTAAAGCCTCCATTAAACAACATGAAAGAATAACTGTCTCTTTGTGCGGTGAAGCCATGCCAGCAGTTGTTTTCGTTTGCATATCTCCTGCTGTGGTGAACGGTTAGGTGCCAGTCAACATGGAGATTTGCTGTGGAAATTAACTTAAAATGCATTTTGAGGAGATTTCTGGATAATATGAATTGGCTTTCAGGTGGGGACTGTATGCCTCTTCATCAGCAGTGTTTAGCATAAGGCACACCAGGATATGTGATGAGATAAACGCTATACAGTCATCTCGACTTCACATGCATGTTAAGGCTGGACGAGTCCAGAGTGTGGGGCAGGAAAAAATCGAAGGGAGTATTAAAAAGGTCTAGGTTGTGTGCTAGAAAAGGTCATTTTTTTTTGCTTTCCCTTTTTCTCATTTTTACAGCTGTGGTTTTTCCTTCCAACAATATGGGAAAAAAATCGCAGCACTAATGATAACCTAGAAAAAAAACAAAGCAAAAGATCTGAACCAACTTAATTTCCGAAGCAAAATGTCTTAAATAGTAGGTATAGTATAGAAAAAAATAATTTTGTTTCATGATACATAGTCAAATTAATATTCAGAAGCTTTACATTAAAAAACAGGACCAGGCAAAACACTTCTGGAGAATATTTCTCTGTTGGGATTTCTTCAATGATTGTCATTATTTTATCTGCTTATTACCAAACATTTTCTTGTAACATCACGAGAAGAAGAAACTAGGTATTAACACAGGTGGCATCTTCTTCAAGAAGATGTTTAGACTTAGGAAGATGCTTCCATCATATCACATCTTCCCAAATCAAATTGTTCTAAAATCATAGTTTGGACCACAACTTGCAATAAAAAACATTTATTTTCATAGCTCATTAAAGGCTACAATGTGAACTTATAAAAGCAAAGTGTTTGCTTTTTGAAGTAGAAGCAAAAAACTTCAAAACTAAATACAAGTTGAGAACAATTGCTCAGAGTGTAATTAGATCAATTAATTGCTGACACCATTTGAAAGCAAAGGTAGTTGGTACCTAGGAAGCAGAAGAACATTTCTAAGAGGAGAGACAATGGGGTGATTATCTTTGAAGGAAAGAGAAATTGTTCTTTTAAAGGGCAGGATATAGAGAGCCTACCAGAGAATTATGATTGTGTATTATCTTAAAAAAAAAATGTTTTGAATTAGTATGTGTTAGCATGCTGCAGAGCTGTGGGCTTTTGTTCCTAGAGTCATATTTTAAAGGATTTTGTAGATCTCCCAGAAGCATCAGGACTGAGAGGTCAGAGACTTCATGACTGCCTTGTGACTAACAGTCCTTTCCCAGCTATTTTTCTTCTATAGCAATTCTCTGAGCGAGTTCATTCTGGTGCAAGGTGGTCTTTTTGTTTCACCTACGCATCTTCCATAAAAGCATTTGGTGCATCTTGTAGGTGCAAATGCAGGACCTACTGGTTCTCTGGTAGGTTGTATTGTAACTGCAGGAGTTATATGGATGGGCTGGCAAGTTTACATTTTTTACCCCACGTAGTCTCAACCTGTTCAATACAGATGGTCTATAGGTAGCTGACTTCTGTTGAGGTTATTGTTGCTGGAGGGCTGATTAAAAGCTTGGAAGGGATCATTCTAAGAAATATTGTTCCAGGACAGGATCTTATTAATTTAAGGTTCATTTAGATAATGATTCCTCCTTTGGCATTAGGTTATGATGGTATATGATAACTAAGTATTTATGATTGTCAGGGAGATCTCTCGGTACTGAAGTAAGTTCTTACATGATGTTTGGGTGCTTCTTTCAGTTTTGTGATGCATTTCATTACAGTGAAGGGTAATGGTGAGGGCTGAAGTGGTTGTCACTTGTATTCTCCAATATCTCAGGGTATCCTACATACATATTTCTCCCCTTCTTCCCTTCTCCTTCTTCCCTTGAAGTTAAAGCCCCTGTGTAGCCAGGAGTAAGGCCAGAAGAATGGCAACCAGGAGGTGCTAACTCTCCTGGTAGGACACTGACTGGCGAGTGGGCACATCTGGGGTTCAGGACTCAACTTCCAGGAATGGTTTTATCCAGTGAAGTTCTAATACATTAAAGTTTCACCAAGCAAGGCTGGACTGCTGGGACTCTGCAGCTAAGAGTTCCATAACTAACAGGCTAGGATCAGACTACCTCTAGCTTGGCCTTTTTCTGGTCCCATGATGCTTGTTCTCCTGTCTCAGCATCAAATTGCATGGTAAAATATATTTATTATAGCACAACCTACTTCTTCAGTGCCTTGTCCAGAATTTAGCATACAATTCTCCCATCAGGTCAAGGCCTTGCATTTTATGGGTGAGTGCACTAAAAAGTAGGCAATTTTGTGGAAGAATTACAGGATGCTGGCACAAGTTGCCAGTTTACTTATATTTCTATTGATGGTTAACACCTGGAGCTTCTTTGGGGAATCCAGGCAGAATCCTGCTACCTGGTGGTCCAGCTTGGATGTTTTTGGGTGTCTAGGAAAAAGGTGGTGCCCATTGCAAAGACAAACACACCCAGGGACCTGTGAGCATGGCTGTTACATGCTCTGAGAGGTTTCAGCCTGAGCAGGGTGACATCCACAGTTCTGAGGTGTTTCCAACTAGCTTAAGCAACTCTGAAAAACAAATGGAACTGAATGTCATGGGGCTCTAGTGGCTTCTGCTGCAGAACATAAGAGTGTTGCTGAGAAGTACAGATTGTTAAAAAGGATATTATCCAGTTATGATATGCTACAACTGTTAGTTCTGAAGTGAAGGAATAGACAGCGATGAAAACTGATAACAGCCTAAGTATTTCCAACCTACGTTTAATTCTTAAATGGTCAAATAATGTTTGGAATGGTTAACTAGTGATTTTTCATAGGTATAATTTTTGAATTGATGCTTTTCTGCTCTAGAAAGCCCATGATTTCTACCCTCAATTTACCACAACCAGATGTAGCCTTAATGAACAGATTCATTACTGTAGCAGTTCCAAAGGAAAAAAACCAAACCAATCCAAAACCAACAGCCCCTCCCACCCCACCCCAGTGCATTACAGATATATTAATTCGTGGCTTTGGATGAAGAATACAAATACAGATTTCATGTCAGCTGTACATACATTGTCGGCACTATGTTTTGAACTTGTCTGCTTGCTCATCACATTTTAATTAATGAGGGCATGAGCCGAAACAGGTGTTGGTAACAGAATAGACAGCAGCTGGCAAACAATTTTTAGATCTACAATTAACTCATTTATACTATTGTTCCAGAACAGAGAGTTCATATAATTTTACAGAGGAGGATATTATCGGACTGAGCTGTAGAGGCACATTCATTTTTCTGTTTCTGTTTTGTTGGGTTTTTTTAAAATGACATTTTCTCAGGCTTAGTTCTTATGGTAAAGCTGATTGAAAAGTATAGGCTATTTTTTTTCCAGCAGTAGGCAATTTATACTACTAAAAAAATCTAATCAAGGAACTAAATGGCCTTTGAATAGAGAACACTAAATTCACTTCATTATCATCTCTGTTTCCAGAAAGAAAGTGGCATAAATTGCTCTGGAACTAGAGCTCAGCAAAACCCTTCTCCAAATCTGTGTCTGTATAAATTGCCACAGAATGAAAGTTGTACAAGTTCAGCAAAACCTAAAGTACATTAAGAATCTAGTCAAACTTAGACTTTCTCTTTCAGGTGTGCCCAGCTCTTTAGAGAGCAAAACTGACTTTATATGCCCTTGCTGTTACCCATTCTGAAACTTTTCAGATATAGCATTTTTTTGTAAAAAGTCATCTCTTAAAATGTGAACTTTTGGCATTACCTGGAGTGTCCGTCATTCCTTGGTGGCTTAAAGCTGGGTGTCTAAAATTAGCAAGCAAAAACCCCATTGATCCATGAAACCATGAAGGATAATAACATGGTGCTATTTGCCATCTCCACATGTATTTATGTCAGCAAAACCCATGAAGAAACTGAAGACGGAGGCAACAGTCTGAGGGAGAGCAAGTTCAAGTTGTTCTGATCAAGTCATTCCTCAGATTTGTTATTTTGACAAAATATTTCATGCTATAGGGATAATCAATGGCTGTTTTAGAAACATTGTAGAAGAACTAGCGAATGTCAATCTGGTGACAAGGCAAGAACAGGAGCAGTGGTAACAGAGGAGAATGCTGTTTCTATGCTAGATCTGCAAAATGTGATCGATCTCTAAGGCTTAAGGTGTTGAGGCAAATGCCAGGAAAAACATCTTTAATACCTTCGTATCCTTGTTTAGAACTTAATGACAAGCATAAAAATCTACTCTAAAGCTGAATAGGGACTGGAGAAGTTTTTTTTTAAAAGAAAGACTGTAGCTCTGTGTGGGTCTCTGTAACCAGCAATATTGCCTTTATTCTGTTGTAGTAAGTTAAATAATGAGAATCTGTCTATGGGACCTAAACTGCCCTGAATATCACACTATCCTCAGTACATGTCTATGAAGTACTTACGTGGAAACTTGTGGATTTTTATGGTCAGGGACTGAGGTACCACAGCAAGAGCAGGACCAAGCCTGTCTACATGAGCACATAAAATGGGACTGCAGCAGAAGCTGACCACGGGGCAGTTATAGATAATCTGGGCCCCAGCAGCGGCAGAGGAGAAGCCCTGTTCTGATGTTTACCTCTCTGCAGGTGGGAATTGTGTTTTGCGCATTCTGTGTCCTCAGTAAAAGGAGCTAACTGTGTCCAGACAGGGGCAGCAGTTGAGATACAGCCCTTGCTTGCATACTCCTTTTTGGATAGCTGCATGGGTCTTCAGGATGTCCTTCTGGCGGCAGTTAGCTCTTCACTGGCTATAGAAGGAAAGAAGATGTCTAATTCAGGTGGTTTCAGTTTCCCCAGTGTAACCAAACAGCTGCTACTTAGTAACTGCGATATCCAAACTGGGCACCCCGAAGTCATGGCTCTCTTTCCTTCAAACACTTCTTCTGGGAAATACAGACAGACTGAAGCATGTAAAAGTACGTGATCTGATTTTTTTAATGAGGTCCCAAGTCCTCTTTCCTCCTATTTTCTGGCTCTAAACGATAGCATTGGACATAAAGGTCCACATCTACTGTAATTTCTTCCTTCACCTACATCTTTCACTTTAAAATCTATCAAAACCAGCCCCTACCTGGACTTTAGATACTCTAAATCTAATATACTTAATTTTGAGGGCTTTTTGACTTTGTCTTTCTCAAAACATTCTATATCTCCATTACTTTCTAGAGTAGGGGAAATGCATTTCTCTTTAAACAGAATACAGCTTTCCTAAGATGTACAGTCTTTGGGAAAGAGACCTAACACTGCTTGTCATGGACCAGCAAACCTTCATGTAGAGTGCTCCTCCACTGGGTCTGGCTGAGAGAGAGTTAACTTTCTTCGTAGCAGCCTGCATGGTCTTGTATTTTGGATCTGTGTCTAAACCAGTGTTAATAACACACCCATGTCTTCGCTATGGCCGAACAATGCTCGCACAGAGTCAAGGCTTTCTCTTCTCCTCACACTACAGTGAGTAGGCTGGGAGGGGGCAAGAAATTGGGAAGGGGCCAAGGAAGGGACACAGCTGACCTGAATTGGCCAAAGTGATTTTCCATGCCATATAATGTCATGCTCAGCAATAAAAACTGGTGGTGGGGAGGTTTTGTCTTTCCAAGGAGTCATTGCTTACAGAGTGGCTGGGCATCGGTCTGCTTGTGGGAGGTGGTGAGTGATTGCCTTTGCATCACTTGTTTGGTTTTTTTTCTTTTTTTATTTCTTTTTTTCTTTTCCCCTTCACTTACTAAACTCTCTTTATCTTGACCCACAAGTTTTTTCATTTTGCTTTTCCAGTTCTCTCCCACATCCTGCTGCATGGGGGAGTGAGTGAGGGGCTGCGTGCATGCCTAGCTGCTGGTGAAGGGTAACTCACAAGTATATATGTTGTATCATTCTCTGTCCTATACAGTTCAACATTAGAATTAAGCTGTACACTCCAAGGCTACATCTGACCTCAAGCTGTATATAAAACTACTGCAAGCATAGGTCCTCCTGCCTTCAGAGCAATTAAAGCATCAACTAAATCAGCACCCACAAGATCGTTGCCGGCTGTTGCCAGGTAATTCTGTGGATGCTGGGTGGGCTTCCCCTCCCTCATGAGCCCTGGAGAGGAAAATGTGCACCCTGGGGTCCTTCAGGATGGTCAGCCTGCTTGTCCAAAGAGTGGAGTATCTTGACATTGGCATTGATGATTTCCATAAGACAACCATGGGAATAAGGAATTTTCTGATCCCTGAGACATTGTTCTTTGCCCACAGGTAGTTTCTTTATTACTTTGCTTTCTTACCATGTTAGAGGCTTTCATGTTAGAGCCCCAGTGGTGTATAAACTCCAGCTAAGGTCAGCCAGGGAACAAACTGGTGTCAGGATACAGGCTCAGGTGCCGACCTCTAAATACCCATACTGTTTAATGGTTAGCACAGCTCCTGGCATGCTTTTGGTGTGTGCTAATTAGCATGGCCCCGGACAGTGGTCTGGCGCTGTTTGGGGATCACGTTTCTCAGAAGTTAGTCCCACCGGTAATTTGAATTTAGACACTGTTTCAGGGGAAAGAGTGTTTAGATATATAAGCATCAGTCAAACCATGTCATTTGGCCTCAGAGAAATGTCCTTAATTGTTTTACTTAGTAGGATAGGCATAGCTTGGAGGATCAATGGGAAATAAAAAGTCTTGCTAGCATCACTTGAAACTGAAGGTTAGACCTGTGAGTTATTGCATGAATACCACAGCATAAGGTAGCACAATTTTTAAGCATGAAGAATTTATATGCTGAATGACCCAAAAGGCCAAATGAGTATTAGCTGTTGTAAGGAATATTATTCAGTGCACACAATATGCCTGGAATAATTAACAGAGTAATGGATTTATGTTACTATAATAAATTTACATTTGCCATTATAATTTTAATATATGCACATATCTTTGAAATTATGATAGCAGCTGTAAAACTAGTGGATTTCTTTATTAAAAACACCTAGATCATATAGTTCAAAGAAAGGTCAAGGACCAGATTTGTCAGGTAGATAGATGTGTAAAGAAACACACAGTCATTGACTGGTATTTCTAGTATGATTCAGAAAGCTCTCCAGGCACCAGTCAGCAACTTAGGGTTCTACACAGCTTTAAAAAGCTGCCCCTAAATTTATAGCAATGTTATTCTCTCAGTCCTTACAAATGAAAGATGCAAATGCCTGAAAACAGAATGGGAGGAGTCAGTGTTTGGGTAGCTGAAGCCAACCTTCACTCCCCACAGACTCCCATCAGGTGTCAAACACCTTGCCTGAACGCATAGAAAAGATCACTGAGTTTATCTGGGCTGAATCCCACCCCTTAAATTTTCTGCAAAGAACCTGTAAGTTGAAATATTTAAAAAAAACATAAAGCAGGAAACCAAATATAATCCTTTTATATATTCTTTTTTTTTTTTTTTTTAATTTCTCCTTGGGAGACCACAACAGGTTTTCATCTCTTCAGTACTGCTTGAGCAAGTTTTTTGCCATCTTTCAGAGAATATTATCTTCTGACAGTAAAACATTTCCCAGTCAACTAGTCTTTGTTACTTATAGTCACAGTTTTAAGTGAGGAAAGATTTTAATGAACCATTGTGGACATCTCTGAAAACTTAAGAGATTCCAAATTCCTAATAGATTTTAAATACCTTAGAATATACTCAGGGAATTCTGAGCCATTAGTTTGACATAATTCTTATGATAATTGTTTAATAGTTCACTTAAAATTCTAGCAACAAAAATTAGAGGTTAAATATATGATAGACATTAGTTAGCATGGTGTCAGACAATATCTTGTAAAATATATTGGTTTTTTTTTTTTTTGGCTAGGATTATGTTTATGATTGATAAAAGAAATAGGATGGAAATAAATTTCCTTTGACTAGAAAAGCTCTAGATTTAGTATTGTTTTGATGGGAAATTCTTTAATTAATATAAGGTATTAAATGGGTTAAAAACTGGCTCAGTGATAGATCTCAAAAAGGTGTTATTTATTAGCTATTACCTGTATGGCTTCTTAGATAATTGTTCAACTGCATTTAATATTTTTATCAATAGTTTATGAAATACAAATGCTTCATGGCAGAGCTTACTGATGATGCAAAGACTGACAGAACAGTAAATGTTGGGTGTGATTTATTATTTATTAGGATGGTTTGGATGGCTTGGTTTCAAGCCTGGAGAATTCAGCTTTTCCCACAGTAAATCTACATTTGATCAACTGAATAACTTTCTAGACCCAATTGACTGTATTGACTAGATCTTCATTGCCTACAGTGGAAACTTAGACATTTAGCACTTCAGTGCAGATAAACAAAAGTAATACAACAGGGAAAGGAGAAGACAGGCTTTGTCATGGCTTGTGGGGATTTGCTGAGGACTCAAAGAAGATTTGGGGGTCTGTTGAGTTCAGCCTGCAAAAAGCTAAATGTCAGGCATAAGAGAGTGATCTTTCCCAAGGATAAAGCTTTGATAAGACTACTGTAAGTCATTTCTAGTTGTGAGACACCTATATTAAGATGTGGAAATAATATTAGAGAGAATTCAGGGGAGGATCCAAGTGTTGGAAACCAGCCTTACAGTGTAAGCTCCGTGGAACTTATCTAATTCACTTCATTGAAAAAGAAAGTTAAGAGGTGAATCAGCCGATTTGTGCAGCTATTTATGCATAGAGGTTGTGTGGCAGCAGTGAGGTTTTCAAATTTATGGACAATAGCTTAACAGGAACCATGGGCTGCACACTGAAGATAAAGAAAATTGACCTTCAGATAATCCACTCTTGTACCTTGTGTAATAAGGGCGGAGAAATGCAGGGGTAGCTTACTGGGGCATGTAGTTGCAGGTACCACCATTAGAAAGACTTTAAATAAGACTGGGGTCTTTTGAGAGAAATTATTTACTCCCTGAATGTAAATAGTTTATGAAATAGTTGACCGGGCAAGAGGTTTGTGCTGGTTCACTCTATCACTAGATTTTTATCTCCATCTTTCTCAGATGCAAACACTTCTAATACTTGAAATAGTTCAGATAACATATGCAATTAATTAGCATACATCAGGGCTTTCACTAGTCACCAGAAGCAAATCTGAAGAATGCTTGAGAACATAAGCAATAATAAGAGATGGTACAATGGAAATTCCTAGACTGTATTTCTGTGAAGTATATTGTTAGCCATTAATTTGTGACACAAAAGAGTGGCACAAAGCAAATATTCTGAAAAGTTACATTTTTAAAAGTCAAGTTTGAAACAGATGCCTCAAAACTCAGCAACAGTTTTTGTTTTGAGTTGATGTCTTGATGTGTTGTTATTTAGTCTTTCCAAAAGCTGAAATGAGGAGCCATATTATGCTGGCAAGGAAAAGACTGTCACTTGCTGTTGATATGTGATTTTTAAAGCACAGACATAATTTGGCACATTTATGGAAAAGTGATTTTAAATAGCGATAGTGAAAAGAAAAAAAAAAGTGCTTTCTCTGCTACCATATTTTTTTATTGTATAAACTTTAAGGTACAGAATATGCCAACCTGTAAAACCTTCTGTGAAATAAATATCTGGAAACACTGATGTACCTGTGGTGTAAGTGCCACATTCTGTAACATAATAAGAACGATTACTTAACGTGTATTTATTCCAACAGCAAAAGCTGTCACATATTGACCTTGTTGCACATATCACGTGCAGGCTGTAGCAGTAGTTTAGTGTCCTGGAGTTAATTTTGCTCACTCATTACACTCTTTGGTGTGAAGTAGGGTTGATTTTTAATTATGTCAAAGCCCTATTCCATTACTTTGCTCTAATTCTTCCAGCACACATATATTTTCACTTTATCCAGGCTCTTGTTCTGACACGGTCACTTTTCCAAGTAGTTTTTCTAGCTTTCCTAGCAATATAAAGTGATGCCTACTTAGATCAGTGGCAGCGGGATTGCCTTGTTTTGGGTAATGTGGTAGCACAACAAAGGCGGCAATCTTCTTTCCTTTTGTTAGCTACTGAGTTCCTAAGTTACTGTAGATAGTTATAGCTCTCTTTCAGAAACATTTCCCTCTGTGTCCCACACATCCCCTTGGCAAAATGAGAACTACACTGGACAAAGCACTATAAAATCGACTCCGGAGAGGGATGTGCAGCGCCTCGGAGCACTAATAGGTCTCTTGAATTTCTGTTTTCTGTAATTCATTCCTTTTAGTACTAATAACGTGAAATGTTTCCCAGAGAGCTTTCATCCAAATATCTGGGAGTACTGCAGGAAAGCAGCACGGGGTGAGTGAGCTCCCGACTGGCTGCGGTCTGCTTATCGATATCTACGTCCTCTCCAGTTCAGGCCACAGCAAACTGGTTTCTCTTGCAAGAAAACAGACTAGGGAGGTGAATGGATGCTTGGAATTGGCTTGCAAAGGTTTAACCGTTATCAGTAACCAGGTGATAAGAGGATTTGCCAGATTGTGTATTCTGCCTTTGCTGTAACAGTTGTGAATGGTAATTCCCTCATTAAGAAGCTTTGGCAGCTAGCAGTAATGAAGGACTTAGTGCTGTACTGGAAATCACAGTCAATGATACAAGGACAACACAGTAAGAGTACTAATTGTGTAGTGGGTAAGAAGGAAATGGCAGAAGAAAGAGATTCTATTTATTTCCTTTGCTCTTGTCTATCCCTCCCCCCTTCCATTTCCATCATCTGTGATAAAAATGAAGATGCAGCACAAATGTGTTTCTCTAATGAGACCAAAATGTAAGTACTAAGATATGGTTCTGTGTTGGATCTGCTGTGTTAGATCTGCAGGTTAGCAGCGATGGTGGTTTTCCCAAACAGGTTTTCTATTATTGACCCCCAAAACAGAGAACTGGGTGTGTGTGCGCAGACAGACTATCGTGGTGTTTTTCCTTTCTTTCTTTTTTTTTCCTCAGGTGTTCTGTTTGGGTAAATGAATAAAAAAAAAAGCCATAAATTAAGGGTCACTTCTGTGCAAGAAATTTCATATCAAAGCCACTTCTTTACAGTTTCTGGTCCCACCTTTAAGTGGGCTGCTTCTTTCTTCTCTGCGGTAACACCTACAAGCCAACTCTCTGATTCATTTGCCTTTCTGCTCCACACAGTCTGTCTGTCAGATTACTCTGACAGCTTCTTGTTTACTACCAGCTATTCTGCTTCTGGACTGTGTCGTTTCAGCTTCCAAGGGCTCAAACGTCCTTCCTAGCTCTGTCAGTGTAATAAAACCTGCCAGGGAAGCTCTCCCGCTGTGGGTGGTGGTCTGCCTTTTAATGACTGAAGCAAATAGGCTCACTGCCTGCTGCTCTCTGGCACGTGGGGATGGTTACTTTAATGGGAGATACTTCTATCCTAGGTGTCGTATAGATACTACTTGGGAACTGTTTGCTCTGCCCTAAAGCAGATGGTCAGCGTAAGTCAGAGCAATTGCAAGGCTGGAAGTGCCTACTTGGCTATGGGGACAGGCAGTTTGAGATGAAGGGTTCAGTTCAAGAACCTTGAAATATAGCAGTCAAGAACCTTTTAACGAAAATTAGGGTGTTCTATGCCACAGGGGATATCCTGACCTATCTCCTGGTCCTGAACTCGAAGGCATGGTCTGGTGTGTGTATATTACTAAATTCTCAAAGCTCTCAAGACATGCCAGTGACTGTTTTGGCCAAGGACCTAAGTTAGCTGCCACGTCCCTTCTTCCATTTGGTCCCTCCTTTTCTTAAATCTGACCCTGACTAAATTTCAGCAGCTAAAATGAATGATCAGATGGCTTTATGAAATTTTTCTAACATATATATCACCACAGTCAAAGTTCTGTCCACAAAAAGAAAAGCAAAGGTGAGCCCCAGTTCTGTATGTGTCCAGCCCATGTCCTCTTTGACTTCCCTCGGTCTTTGTGCCGGTCCTGGTTCAGGGCTCAGGCTGGTATTGTCCCATCCAGGAAAAACCCACAAACACTCATTTGGGAAGTTCTGAGCAGATCTGAAAGCAACGTGGAAGATATGTGCTGTAATGTAGCTACAGTATTTTAATTGCAGGCATCTGCCATCAAACTAATGCAGATATTCGTTGAAATGTTTACTTCATTACCGCCTCACAAGATCTTAATTAGGCTGACTGGAGATTTGAACAAAGGAGGATGAAAAGGCATCAATTATGTGTATTACCACACTGAATAAGGCTCTGAAACTCAGACCCGAACTTCCGTCAAAAGGGGCTGTTCAGGAACGCTTATCTGAGGCTGGTGATTGCAACCCATCATTTTGCACACTCCAGGGTAGGGCTGCATTCTTCTCGTGGCAATAACAGCCTTTCATTTTGATAATTGTGGGCTGTTTATGCAGCGTGAATGTCAACGGGGGGATGTCGCGTGATCTGACAACGTTAAATCACAGCGAACGACAGCAGAAATGTCAGTCAGATCCAGCAATCAAGCTTGCGGAGCACCAAATCCAAAGTCAGGTGTGGTAGATATAAGCTTTCCTTCAAAAGCCTGTATAAGTTTAAAATTATGATGACGTGGACCTAGTTCTTAATAAAAAGATGCAGCAGCACTGTAAAGCAAATGGAAATACTTCTGAAATAAATTTGGATGTTACGTGAGGTATAACACTTCCATGCAGCCTTATTCCTCCCAAATCTCAGTAAAAACTAAAGTTACATCCAGTTAAATATATCTGGAGTGAGAAGTTCTTTGAACAACAGCCCAGCCAACCTAGTATTATATATTCAGGTTGGCAAAAGAACTATTTTTATTAAAGAAAAAGTATTAACACCTTTATGTTGTTGTTAAACATTCATTCCTTAAAAAGTTTCAGAATTTCTATTTTTTAACCTGGTTTGGGTTCAAAATAATTTGGAAAGCAAGCAGTCTTCTGTGTCTTTCATGGCAACTCCTGTATGATTTAAATATACTTTTTAATAGTAATAGGATGTTAGGGCTTATTCTGTTATATCACAGTAAAATGACAGTCAATTTAATTCCATTTAACTATGAATAATATTCTGAAAGTGGAATAATATAAAGGTAAATTAAATATTTTAATTACTACATATGTAGCTGTAATTAATAGCATTAATAACACGTGGCATTGGTTTTTAGTACAAAAATACAGGCAGGGCTACTGAAAGTTTTCAGCAATACATTGTTTTGGAAAAATGAGTTTTCATCTGAGTCAGATAAAGCTGTAAAATATTTGTGATGGATGGTCTTGAATGTGTTACTTTATATTTTTGGATCACAATGTACAGTGAAAAAAATACTGTTTAAGAAAAAGGCAAAGTCCCAGTACATAACCCCTCTTCAGTTAAAACATGTTGGTTTCAAGATTTTTTATAAAAATGAAGGGTTAGGTCAAGGCCATAGGCAAACCATAAACTGGCCTGCAAGTGAGATAAACTGCATGTTTCACAATTACAATATCCTACATCCAGTTTCACCTGCCACTCTGACAATCACACAATGTTTAGAACTAGATGAGAGTCAATTAACATAAACCATTTGAATACATAACCTTAGTACTTATGCTGTGGCTTATATTAATTGTGACCCTATTTCCATTCCTTACATGAAGTATTTTCCAGCTGAGTGGTTGAATTGAAACCCAGTTTCACTGATTGTATTTGCAGTGTTTTTATTTACCGTATGCCTGATTCTTTTCTGTGTAAACATAGCATTAATTCCAGTTGTAGTTAGGAGTACCAAGCGATATGAGACTTGCACTGTGCCATGCACTGTATAGTATTTTCTTTTTCTGTTGTACTTTGCAATGATCTTTACCATTAGCACTGATAAGGACAAAAGGAAACCAACAGAGATGGCTGCATCAGCAAAGACCAAGAAAGATAAAGCTCTTGTGTGTGTTGGGATTTTTACTAGGGCAAACAGCACTGTAAACAACATTCCTCTTCCGTAAAGAGGAAGACAGACAAGCTAACATCGGTTTGAGTATTGTAGTCCCCATTGTTATACATATATGCATCTTTCTTAGCTGGTTTTATTTAAGACTGGATTTTTCCTATATTCTGCAGCAGATGTATTAGATGGACTGTTTAAACAGACTTCAGATGAGTCATTAGTTTATGATACTGCCCAAATGCTACAGTTTTGACTTAGCCTGTTGCTCTATTGAATAACGTTGTGCTGTACACATTGACAATGATGTGCGTCAGTTGATAAATTCTCTTTCCAGAAGCTCTCCAATCTGAATTTCTTCTTCTTTGAAGAGAGTCTGCAGTAGAGAAGGACTTAAAGAAAGCTCAGGGGAACTAAATGGCATTAAGAAAAATAAAAATATTGAAATAAATCTGATTTCTTTTGGATTTCACTCAGTAAAAAAGGCATGGCAACATCAAATCATCGTGCGCTATGCTGGCATTTTCAGAATGACAAAATGTTTATTGCTTCATTTCAAAATGACTAATTCAGATTTTTCACTTGTACTACATGAAAGTCAAACTCAAACAAAATATTTTGAATACCTTGTAAGGCTGTTTTTATTTCCCTTCACTGACTGTTTCAGTACTTACCCATCCTTTGGAGTGGTTTGAAATAAAGATAATTTTCAGTCTTGAAACCTGAAACTGATCTGCCCTTTTCTGTGGATGGATAAAATTGCCTAATAGCATGGGATTAGCTTTTTTTTTTGCTCTGTTTTTAATTTTTTAGGGACTGGGGATACCTCAGGCTGAAGACCACATGACTGTAGACATAAAGCTGAATTATCTTCTCTAGATGTTTGGTAATGAAGAAGTCAGATTAACGAGTCTCACAAATCGCTGGATTTAACCATTCTTGAGGCCTCTCCTGGACATCTACAGTCTGAAGGTTTGGTTTGCAGTGAAGATACAGTTTATATTCTAACTCCAGAAATTATCAGAATATATCAGATGTGCAGAATGACTATCCAATTACATTGTGAATCAAGTTTTCAAACAACAGACAGATGTTAAAGTTAGGAGGACTGGGTAACAAATTAGTTCATGCATTTTTGATGGGAGTTCAGGGTTTTTGTTTAAATGTTGATGTAAAACTCAAAATGAAAAAAAACAACAACCAAACCCTAAACCTGTTTGTAAAGTTGCTGGTTGTACAAAGCATTCACTTATGAGGTGCAACATTTCCTTTGTCTCTGACACTCGTGCTTATTTTGTATTTTAAAAATCAGAGTATTATCATATTGACTTAAAAACCCCAGATATTTCTTTTCAGTGTCTATGCTATTCTTTCTTTTCTGCTCACAGATGGTATTCTGACATTTCTAATACACACTGCATCTGTATGATAGTTTCCCAGAACATATTGATAAGAAACTCCAAAAGCCAATTTAATTGGAGAGCAAATCTGATGTCAGATTGAAAAAGATCTGCCAGTTTTTGCTAAAAAGAAAAAAAGAAACAAACAAACTCCTTTCAGGAGATGAAAAGATAGACTTATCCTCCTCTTGCTATACAACAACTGAAATCTCTGAGATATGTCAGGCTTTATCCTGACTTGTTTTTTTCCTCCTGACACTAGAAAATGAGAATCCTTTTGGTGTCTGATATTTCTTTTCTCTCCTGCAGCCCCTTTGTATCAGAATCAGTTCTAGCAAGACGGAACAAGTCAGTCCTTTATTATATACTATGCAGTTTTCTTCTCTCTGACCCCAACTTCAAGATAACCTAGAGTTTTTTCACTTTGTTTTGATGGGAAGAATATAGATAGTGTTGGTTTAATACTGCAGCTCTTTGCCTAGGTTAATTTTTACTCATAAAGGTATTCCAGTTCATTTGGGTTCTTTGAGTGACATTCATCCCTCTGAATTTTGGATGTCTAAAAGTTAGCTGTGTTACTCCAAGCTGGCCATCCTCGTTCCCTCTGCAGGCAACGTGAGAAGATAATTCAGCCTCCCTGTCTGAGATGATACCTTTTGGAAGGAAAAAAGGAAAAGGGAGGTTTGCACCCACCAGTCTTTCTGTACTAGCTGTGCTGGAAAACTACCCCAGGCTGGATGTCTGCCAGCTGGATAAAGAAACAAGAAGAATCCTGCTTCTTGAATGTGGAAAGTTGCAACATAAGGATTTGCAAAATTGGTCTTTTTCATAAAGGTCAGCATAAATGAAAAAAAAGGAGAAATTTCATTTCATAGTGGATTCTGTATCCTCATTTTTCAAAGGAATTTTTTAACAGCAATTTCTTAATATTTCGAGTAAGGTCAAAAATTCTGAAACTTCAAAATGCTTATCTAATGAAATCTAAACTTTGAGTACCTATAATATTTCATAATGATATGAGGGACTGATTTCAGCCTCAATAAAGCACAAATGTGTATTCCTTTTGAAAGTGGGGCAGCAGTTATCACCATGTATATTTTTAGCTTGGATTTCAGCACAGAAACAGGTCTCATACCTTCAGTAGAAGTAGCAGTTTCCAGTAGTACTGGGTGCCCTTCTACATGGAAATATGAGATTTCAGCTAGCTGATATGATGTTTTTTTAACATTGCATAGAAACATGGCACATCAGCTAAACACAGACAGCCTTCACAGCCCGAACCAAGCTTTCAGAGTAAGACCTTGAAATTTTATTGACCTTGTCCTGGAACAAATGCCAAAATCATTCTAATGATTTCAAAAACTGGAGACAAAATACTCGAGGACAAGACTTGTGAGAAATCGATTCAGTGTAGAGAGAGGGAGAAGGAATAAGGTTCAACTTCCAGATTTGCTGGCAGCACCAAGGAACATTCATGTGAACCATGGCATACCTCCAAAAGGCAGCACACTTTTATTCCTTCTACTTTATTCCTTATACTAAGAGATGTTATTCAATACTTAGGAGCGATGACAAAGCATAGAGAGTGCACATGAATACTAATTATATACTAACGTCGTCATTATAGGCAAATTTAGTGCTAAAACTGCAGTAACCATTGCTATCTGCAAAGCTACCCACCAGATCTTAACAGCAGGTAGCAACAGGATTGTTTTTTATGGGAATGCTGCACACACATTTTTGTAGTCATTTATTTCTTTTAAGACACTTAATAGGATTGTACTTACTGATACTTTCCAGAAACTTTAGTCAATGCTTCCAATATTTTCCACAAAGCACCACTGATTTTGATGAAACTTTGTTTCAAAAATTAAGTGGGAGAAAAAGCTTCAAATCATCAAGTGATAGCATTTATAGGCTTTGGAAATTAAACTTTTTGGGTTTGTTTTCAAAACCCCCTTTGATTAGAAACTGACTTTTTTTTTTTCATCAATAAAGGTGAAGGATGAGGAGGTTCAAACAGAATGAATGGAAAAAATGTTTCTCTAAATGTGAAAGTCTGTTTTTTTTTGCAAAATACAGCTTGTTTACTTAGTGAGCTTTCAACAATCCGTATCACTACTCCACTGACATTGCATTTCTTTGGTAAGCAGACACAGAAACATGCACGCTTACATTGTCACCTCTACAAAGAAATCAGTTCCAAGTAAAATATTAATTAAAAGGGGAGTTGTTTTAGGGAGGGCAGGAGATGCAGTTGAGAAAGTACCAATTAGAGGCTGGCGGAGGGAAGAGTCAGGTTTCCAGGGGCTGTCAACTTACATTGCTTCCATGAATTTGACTGCTCTATACAGAATTACACAGCTGAGATGTGACAGATTAACTTGCATGCTACATGCTTCTTTTCCAGCGGAGAGGTCATTTAAAGGTATAATTGCCCTCTGGAAGTCCTGGAAATTAGGAAAGTGAACTGGCTGAGGATACAAGTGAAGGGACACGGGGATCCCGCTACCAGAGAGAAGATGCATCAGTCTGACACTTGGCTTTCTCCTCTCTCCCTCCACAGACCTGCCAAGCTTGTGCTGAGCATGAGATTGAGGATTTGGCCCTCACTTCAAGGTCTTCTCCCCATTATTTTGCACCCACCCCTTACTGTGCTTGTGCCTCTCATACCTATAGCATGGAGTGGTTACTTCCCTCCTGGTGTTTGACTCCCTGTTGCAACTGCCTCTGGTCATCGCATTCAAAGAAGAGTAATGAAGCTGGTGAGGGGCCTGGAGCACAAGTCTTATGAGGAGCGGCTGAGGGAACTGCGGTTGTTCAGCCTGGAGAAAAGGAGGCTGAGGGGAGACCTGATCGCTCTCTACAACTACCTGAAAGGAGGTTGTAGTGAGTTGGGTGTCAATCTCTTCTCCCAAGTAACAAGCAATAGGACAGGAAGAAATAGCCTCAAGTTGTACCAGGGGAGGTTTAGATTGGATATTAGGAAAAATTTCTTCACTGAAAGGGTTGTCAAGCACTGGAAGAGGCTGCCCAGGGAAGTGGTGGAGTCGCCATCCCTGGAGGTATTTAAAAGACATGTAGATGTGGTGCTTAGGGACATGGTTTAGTGGTGGACTTGGCAGTGCTAGGTTAACGGTTGGACTTGATGATCTTAAAGGTCTTTTCCAAACTAAATTGTTCTATGATTATATGATTCCATGATTCTATGATCTTGATCTGCATTGGAACTGCAAAACAGCCCACCACCACCCTTGCCTTGCAGTCAGGAGAATGCCATGGCAGAGCACTGATTTTAGAAAGTTAGGAAGGGCCATCCACCACATGCTGTAACATGCCTGGTAAGGTATCCATGACATGCTCTGTTGCATGCAAGCGTGTGTCTCACATGACCTCGTCGCCTGTTCTGCATCCATTGTTACATCATCCAAGCCAGGAGTCCTCTATGATGGGATTCCTGTGGCTTGAGAAGCATCATTTAGCCTGGGCTATCCGGGGGCCAATGGTACCGTAATGGAGAGAAAGGCTGAGAGAGGGAAAGACTATAAAATGGAGTGAAAAAACTCAGCCTGACCACTGGGCTAATATTGAAAATTTATTTAGGTAAAGGATGCCTGTATTGATGGCAGCACAGCTTATACTGAAGACAAGTGCTGCTGGAGAGCCCTTGCTGGTGACTGGCAGACCATGTGAGGAAATTATTGTTTACTTCGCTTTTTCTTATACTCTTATGCAGTATGCATTTGCTTGCAGTCGCTGCTGGTGTCAGGATGCTGCTAGAAATGGACATTTAGTCTTGCTTGGAATACGTATTCTTACACTCATATGTGGGTACTTTGCAAATTTTTACAGCAAGATCACCCATCTATGAGTTTCTGAAGACTTACTGGACCCTCCTTCGTCTTCAATGTTTCCAATTCATCTCTGAGATGGTTGCTTTGAGATATGAAATGGTGCAATTTCAAATCCTTCCAAGGAAAAAGCTATTAAGGAAATCTGTCTGGTGAACAAGCTATTTGGTAATAAATTTTAACTGCTTTTCAACTGTTCTCAGCCTTTAAAGTCCAAAATGCTTCGGAAACAACAGAAGTGTGTTTGCAATCACAGATTATGCAATTAATAGCTGGTGACATTCAGGGAATAGCAGTGTGTCTCTTTTCCAAAGATAAATATTTATAATATAAACATTTAATGGCTTAAGCATCTTATTTAACTGCCCTTCCCTTCCATTGTCTTGTCTAAACATTGCACAGAATTCTACTGGCACTAATTTCTGAAGTAATACATTTACATCAGTGTTGTGTAACATGCTAGCTAGATACTTCCAGCAGAGGTAACCCCCCCGCCCCCTCCACTGGTTAATAGGAAAATGTCATTCACTGGTGTGGTGATAAAGAAAGAAGTGGGTAAATTCATTTCTTTGGTGGTCCAGTGCAGGCTGTGAAAAGTGGGCACAATGTTTACTGTCCCCATAGAGGTGGGTGAACTCTGTGTACTTAGCGACTACAAAACAAATTCATCCTTCATGGAGATGGACATGTTCCTTCTGAAATTCACATGCAGGTGATGACAGACTCTTCAGTGTTTGATTGCTGAGACTGGTGCACCTGGAAGAGGCTTGATTTCCATAAGGGGGCAAGCATATGCTTTTATTATCTAATTCAGCAATAAAGTATATACAGAAGATAGCCTTTAATGTTGTACTGTGAAGGACGTGGACCACAGTCTAATGCTGTCTTGATATTTTTCCAGCCTCCTGCGTGGCATTTCCCACTGCGGTTTTACTCCTCCTTCTGTTACTAGCACACCTCTAGTGTGTCTAAGCAATGGGGTTGCGTTGTGCGTGATGCTGAGTTGTCCTCCTACTTCAGTTCACAAATCTTTTCCACTGGGGGAACCCAAAACTCTCCATAACATCAGGGAATTTCCAGTAACTTGAGTTATATAGCCAGAAAGGCTAATCCTAAAAACAATGAAGCCATCAAGCATGTTGGTGTTAAAAAAACCCCACTGAAGTCTGAAAGATTTGGTTACTTTGGATTCCCTAGGTCAGACCTAAGAAAGGACTAAGGTACACCTATTTATGCATTTTGCATAATGCTGTTCTTGGATTTTAAACCCCAAAGTGTCTAGGAAGTAACCAGGCCAGTGCAGAGACAGGCCTTGCTCCAGTTTTGTGTTCTCCATCGCACGGCTGCACAGCTCACGGGTGACCATCTGTGCCCTGCGCTCACCACGCTCCCAGCCGGAGGTCTGGCTAATGGCACAACTCGTACAAACGCGTCACTCACTGGCCAGCCAGTTATAAAGTGGGTAAAGGTGCCACATCAGCCACAATTTAGAGGCAAAGCAGCTATTTAAAAACCCCCTCCGACTGATTTGGTTCTGGTATGGTGGATTTCTAACCCTGCTGTGTTCAGGCAACATTTTCACTCTAATGTTTTAGAAATACATGTTTATGTTTATCTGCTTGTGTGTACGTACCATACATACACATACATTTTAAATGTCAATCTGTGTAAAGAGAGCCAGTCTGAGAGACTGAGATGAAGACACCAACTTTTAGAGGTCTGTTGTCTTCATTTTCCAGCAAAGAAGTTCATTACAAAGCCAGAACGAAATGAAACGGGGTCATTAAGTATGGGAATGCATTTAAGGAAGGTCTTTGATCCAAAAGAAAATAGACACTTAGACTAAACAGTTCAAGGAAAGAATTGTGTAAGCATTAAAGATGAATTAAAATTAATAGTACAGGGAACAGTGACTGCATTTCTCTACCTGGACAGACAATGCTTCTAGAAGAAATCTAAGAAATGTGGCATGAAACAGAACTGACAGAGCACTGAGGAAGGAGAGGAGAGGAAAAGAGTTAAGAGGCAAGACAGCCAGGAAAGTGTCCTTTGGGATCTGTAATGGTGTTCACTTAAAAGGAGTTCACCAGGGAGCAGTGTGATATGGCTGATACTGTTTCATTCTTTCTTTAAAAATTGCTGTAATTGGATGTTTCATTCCAAAAGACATCCCCTAATGTCTTAATTCAGTGACAAGGAATAACAAAAAGGGGAAAGAAGCCACAGGACAACATACAGTTTGCTAAAATAAAATCTTTGGCTCACATTAGTGGAATATTTGGTTGCTGCTTGCAGGTTTCTGGTGCTGGTCCAGAGAAGTGATAAGAAGACAGATATAATGGGAACAGCAATGGCCTAAAGCATGTTCAAGTGATGGTGTCTTAACAAGAGACCCGCTACCAGCAGCACCACTGCTGCTGTTCAGGGCTGCTCTTGTTGGAGCAAACCAGACTTGTTTGCACCAGAGTTTTATACTGAGTTTGTAATTAGGTTGTAATTTGTACTGCAGGCAGAGCTTTTAAGGTGGTGGAGAGAATTGTATACCCACCCCTTAGAGCCTAGATACTATAAATAATTCATAGGTATAGTTAACTTTATGGATTGCCAATATTCACCCTGATGATATATTTAGGAATGTGCCTGGACTATTTCCTGGGAAGGGCTTTTGTTATCAGCCCTCTTCCGTCCAGACAAGGACAGATCATTTTCTTAACTTTATACAGTAACTCAGTGGGGTGCCTTTCTTTTATGGTCTCCTTATACCATTGAAATGGAGATAATAATGGGAAATGAAAAAACCCTCAATGTTCTGGCTGAACATAAGGAAATGTTAACTTCAGAAACAATACTGCTCTTTACTTACAGAACTGCTCTGAGATCCTGATCCTGAATGCACATACATTGAATTTATTTTGTAACTGAAAGCAAACTTCAAAGGAATTCAGGCACAGAATTGGACCATCCTTGTAGATTATTTAGCTTACTTCAGTCAACTCAGTTTAGTCTGAGTTGACTGAAGTTACAGAACTAGTTATAGACAGTAATAGGTATTACAAAAGCTGTAATATACCACTATTATAAATAATATTAAGCAATTGATTTACTCAGAAGTTTTATCATCATATGCAGAAAATTACCCAATGTGTAATTAATCCAAGGCTGACCTAGCAGCAGAGGCACTGGAAACAGCATCTGGCATAAACATCATTAATATCAGTTTTCTTCTTCAGTCCAGAGCTTGTCACTAATTATTATGGCCATATTTTTGATAATTTTATTCATATATGTCATGCTACTATCACAAAATATATCCTTCCTTTTAATTTTTTCTTTATTCAGAACACAAATGACCTAACTAGAGAAGGAAAAATGTTAAACAGCAAGTGATCGGAAGTACTACGTCCAGCTGTGGCTGGTTACTGGTGACATCCCTTGGGGATCAATACCGAGGCCAATAGTTACTCTTTAACACCTTTATTAATGAATTTGATGATGTGCCAGCGTTCTGTCTCAGCAAGTTTGCAGAAGATATTTGCTGTTCAAGGAGACCTCATCAGGCTGGAGATATGGGCTGGCAGGAGCCTCATGAAGTTCAGCAAAGGCACAGGCAAAGTCCTGCCCCTGGGACAAAGTAACCTCATGCACCAGGACCAGGTGGGGGCTGACCATCTGGAAAGTGGCTTTGGAGAAGAGCAACTGGGGGTCCTGGTGGACAACAAGTTTACCATGGACCAGCAATGCGCCCTTGTGATAAAGAAGGCCAACATCCTCCTGGGATGCATTAGCAGAATTCAGCCAGCGTGTCTAGGTAAAGTGATCTTTCTCTTCTAAGAGAAGTTTCTCACTGGTTTTGGGCTCCCCAGTGCAAGAGAAACATGGACATATAGGAGTGAGCCCGGTGGAGGTGGACTTATTGGATGGAGTCAACGTAGACGAGCACCCAAGATGGATGGGGAGTAGCAGAACAAGTTGTACAAGAAGCTGAGGGAATTGAGTTTGTTCAGCCTGGAAAAAAAAGAGCAAGCTTCAGGGGCCATCCTAGTGCTGGCTACATCTCTCTGACTGGAGGATGCAGAGAAGACCAAAAGACTTTTCAGATAAGTGCACGGTGACAGGATGGCAGGCCGTGGATACTAGCTGCAACATGGGGAATTCAAAAGAAAATATATAAAGAAATTAATTTTTGCCATGAGGGTGGTCACAACCTTGGCACGGGTACCTGTAGAGGATGTGGAATCTCCGTCCTTTGGGATACTTTCCCCATTACTAATCCAAGTTCCAACAAAAAAGCTAAAAGGAGGTCTTTTTGTTGAGACCCTAAAAATTACTTCTTAAAGCATTTTGAATATAGCTATTGTAGAAGAGAGGCCAGATAATATAACTTGGTCCATCTCCAGTGTCTCAATAGAGCCCATATATATCCCTAAATGTAACTTTAAAAAATGTTTCTTTAGAGAAGTTTGCATATCCAACCTGCCTTACCAAATATGCATCTGGGATCTTCTCCTATTCAGAAGCACACATATGTACTGATTTCAGTGCTGTTGCTAACACTAATTAGAAGGTGAGGGTCTGGTTGCATTAGCTCCTCTGCCAATACAAACCAGTAAGGACCTGACTTAACTCCCTTAGATGGTGGGATAAGTATTTTTATGGTATTTCCCCTACACTTAGAACATATAAATGGATAGTAACATTGCCAGTTGACAGATGTTAATGTGGTGTCAATTAGATCCTGTGCTAAAATGGTGCTACAGCTATATGCATAAATTAGACAACACTGGGGCGCTAAAATTCAACCTTCTCTACTTTTAATCATTAGACCAGTTGTTGAAACTTTTTTTTCCTGAGCCAGCTAGCACTCTCCCAGACAATTTCTGTGCACAGTTTGAAAGTCAGCATGGACCAGACACTTCAGCCATCTTGTTTTGGAGGTTAAGAGTTTTTGAGATTTGGGACACAAAAAACACATGCATTTTTATCTCAGATCCAGGAGAGAATCCCTGGTACTGTTTAGTTTGCTAGTAGAAATGTAGCTAAGGTCTTCTTATTTTTATTCCTCAGCATCTTATCTGTATAATAACAGAAAAATAAATCTTCTTTTCTCTCCCTCTTACCTAGCAAATTGCTCCTGCCTTGGTCAGGGATCATCTCTTTCATTGGGAATAAACAGCACTTCACATAGCGATCTTTTCATCTTCTGGAGTTCTAGACAACACAGAAATATAAATAATTAACAGAAATAGTAATTACAAGGGGCCATCTGTCCTTTTGCAACTGTTTTACATGCTACAGAATGTTAATACCAAAATGCATTCATCAACTTTAATAGTTATCTGGAGCATAATCATCCAGCAACCACTTGTATAAAAGTTGCTGCATGAAATAATTATCAGTGAAATATGGTAAATAAAAAACTGTCTTTGAAAGTATTGAAACAGAAAGCAGATTTTTGAAGCTCCAAGAATTAACAAGGAGAGAAGTACGCTACCACCTGATTTTGCTGCTGTATAGTGTTTGGTATCTTTTCTTTAGACAACTTAATTAGTCTGTATATAAAAGCCACCAGCATGAGCAAAGACTTCAAATGTTGGGAAATTTGATCTTGATCTGTCTGGTCTAGTTTCTTCCTCCTGTCCCTCCTTTTTTTTTATGTAGTTTGCAAATTTAAGAACATGATTTACATTCAAAATGTCTTCTGGCTCATTACTAAGCAGACCAAATGATGCTGACTCCATTCTTTCCTCTCAGTACTGCTTATCATTGTGGGGTTTGCAAATAGGTCGTGGGACACAGTAATATCCAAGAGAGCAAAGACTGTGTCAAAAAGATGAAGGGCACCTGAATTGCAATGAGATAGCAGACCTGCTTTTAGATCAACGGTGTTGTTAACTATTGAGAAAAATTTGCCTACCTGCTGTCTGGAAGCAGAAAATACAGCAGTGCTCAGACCTTATTTCTACTTAATGGTATTGCCAGGAATGTTGATATAGCTTTGGTCATTCTGTGATGTTTATTTAAGCAATGGCACAAAAGGGCAGATCAGAAGCTCCTGAAGCCAATATGTCATGTCCCTATGTATTTCAGGGCTCTGGCTCAGGTTCTTAAAACCTTGAAAAGCAAGTAAACTAATTTTCATCCCTTTACCATGCAGAAGTTATTGTGTTATTTTCTCCGGCCTCCAGGCATTGAGTAATTTGCACATGCAGTACAGTCCCATTTGTGATCAATAGAGGAAGTAGAAAATACCATGTTAGAAATAGGGTATACATGACAGTCTCTCCTCAGGTTTCAGATGTCTTACTGGAGACCTGATTTGATCACCCCAGTGGCTGGGTCTTACTAAAACTTTTTGGAGTAAAGCAGAGACCTGTCAATCTTTTCCCATAAATTACTCCATCAGGAAACTGCTTCATCTCTTTGAGTCCCAAACTCTTTCTTCCTAGAGCACCAAAAGACAGTTAGTAGATTGGTCAAACAGGACAAATAGGATTTTGTTCATTGATAACCTAAAATTTCCAATACCCTGGATAAATTACCAGTCCCATGTCCCCATGTCTTTTTTTTTTTTTTTTTTTTTAATCAAACATTGGATCAATATAGTCCCTGAGTGGCAGCAACACAGACTTTTTGATTAATTCCAGGTTTTATTTCATTTCCAGATCCAGTCTCACACATTTACAGTTGCAAGTTACTTAACCCCAGTTAATTAAACCCCAATTATTTTGGAAAGTCTCTACTGAACTGCACACTCATCAGTGACTGAGAACGGGCTGTTGTTGGGGATAAAATGAGCAGGAGGAGAACAGAACAAAGCAGGTCCTCTTGCTAATGTAGCAAAGATCACCTCCTTCAGGGATTGTCTGATTAATGACAAGGATGTCATACTTATTGGCCTGTAGCTGGGCAATGGCACTTGCCATTTCAGGAAGTTTGGTCTCTATCATTAAGCACCAAATGATGCAGCATCTCTTGTCAATATGAAAATTTTCAAAATAATTTGCACTTAGTATGGACAAAGCCCTCAGAATGTGGAAGGGAAACTGGTAGCAGATGCATGAAGTTCTCAGATATTTGTTCTGTGCTGATATGTAAGTAAATAACCGACATTTTTGAAGTTTCTCCTGGTTACTAGGAGATGAAAAGGGGAGAGGACATTCTAGATATTGTCTGTTTACTGCCACATTTTAAATGCCAATAAATAAATCCATTTAAATACCAATTAATTACATCCATTAAACCACCTCTAGAGTTCATTAAAAATTGTTTAATTGCAGAATTTCTGCCTTTCCATGTTTTTCTGAGAGTTGCTAGCTACTTTGAAAAACTTCTGCAACCTTGTGTCTTAGACTAGGTGAATTCTGTCAAAAGAGTAGCGGAAGCCAATGTACTGAGTACACAAGGTGGATTAAGCAAGCCCACTATCTTCAACAAAAGCGAAAAAGCCAGTAATGCAGAATGGCCCCTGGCTGAGCATTGTGATGTCTGTTACATCCTAGTTATCAGATTCACGGACATCTCAGAGGAGAATAAGGATGGTATGAAAATAGCTTTAACTCCCACAACAGCAAGGAGGTGACTGAAAGAAAGAGTTTTTGCTTTTCTTTGTTATAAACCAATGATTAGGTAGAAGTCATTTGTATGGAGAGGAAGAGAACAACAGCAACGTGGACTATCTTCTGAGTGAAGCTGCTGTAGATACTTGTATAATCTCCAGGAAAAAGGGGTCTGGAATCTGATAAATAAGTAATTCTGCACAGAGTAATGAAAATTACTTATTCCAATTAACACTGAAGGAGTGTGGGCTCAATCCTGATTGGGGTTTACTTAGAGTTACTGCTTTCAGGACTCATACAGTCTTTTAACCACGCACTGCTCTTTACTGCTGGTGACAAGACCTTGGTGGCTCTTGAGAGTCATCCAGGCTTGGATTTCTTCTGATATGCTTCTGCTTCTCTCCCTGGCTTGGACTGCAAGGCAGAAAAGCAGGATGAGGATAGTGGGAAATTAACTTCAGATTCCAGAAGTTCAATTCAGGTTTTGGCTCAAGAAGATGGATGTAAAGGAATGTGTGTTTCATTGTGTTCGGAAAGATGCAGCCATTTTTATTGACCTACATTTTCCATGTGCTTCCCCTCCTGAGTATTTCCCTTCTCCCTTTCTTATGCTTTTTGTTAATATACACTGACTAAAGCAGAGGGAAAAAAATTTCTTAAATGTCTTAACTAGATTCACTGCAAAAAGAAAGGTAAGAAATATCCTGCCTTTGCTCCTTGTCACTTTTTCCTCTAGAATATAAAATCTGTAATAAAAACATTAGAAGGGTTTAAAGCAGATTCTGAAATAATGGGGATTTAAAAGGTTGTGTGCACATGCATAATCCTCTTTAAAATCAAGGTGATAATTTGGCTGTACCCTGACAAGCTTAGGGACATCTAGAAAGACCCAAAATATCAATGAGATTTAAAAATGGGAGGGGGGGAGCCAGCTGGATGCATTAATAAAAAATACAAAAAGTTAATTAGATTGCTAATTAAATGCTATCCAGGATGAAATGATTAAACATTTATAGGAAATTTTCTAAAGATATTCTCCTTCAGAACTCAGTGAGCCAACCTGGATTTGATTTTTTTACAGCAATATGAAGTGCCCGTCCCTTAAAAAAGTCCTCCTGCCTTCAGCAGGTACTGTGCTTACCCAGGGGCAGAACTGAGCAGCGTGACAGTTGTTACAGAGATTTCCAGCCCATTCTCCTGTTTTTCTTCCCAGAGGATCTCTTTAGTTACTACCGCAACAGGATCCTGCTGATGCAATTATGCAGTGCCCAAGTGCCGTGGGTACAGCGTGCTTTTGCTCTGAGGTCTCATAGACACATCAGTGGTACCGCGTGTGAGGTCTACAAGAGTTTATCTCTCAAGACAGCAAATGAGTCCTCACACGGCTGGTACCAAGCATTCAGCTTTGCCCTGATCGGTGCGCTCCATAAAACAGATACAATGCCATGCAGAGATCATCAGTGAGGCTTGCTTGTAAAATACTGAGATATCTGAGTGAGAGTCCCTTTTAAGCATGAATTACAATTGCCGATAACGCATTTTGGTTTTGGTAAAATTCTATTCAAGATATTTGGATCATCAGTGAGACAGTAGTACCTTTTCAGCTGGAGATGGGGAAGAGTTTGCTCTTCAGAATTTGCTCTTCAGAGCCCTACAAGACATAGAAAGCATTTTTAGTGTTCTTGTAGAATATTCTTACGAAATGTTTTTGAAGTGTCAGTAATGCCTCTACAATCCCAGAGATAATGGGATAACTTAGACAGACATTTGTGCATTACAAATGTATCCCTGAAACAGTTTCAACTGCAATTCCTAACAAGCACTTAGGATACGTGTATGAGAGCTGCTATTTTTGCTGATATAATAGTAGCTGCGTCAGGGATCTGAGAACTAAACAGCACAAACTATTACTTTTTGGAGCTGAGGCTGGTTTTGCCTTGTCCTTTCTGGATTAGGGCACAGAATGGACTCTCTGACACAGACTCTTCAGAGCATTACCTGTCAAAGCTGTTTTCTATAGGCTGCACTCTACATTTTGGGTACTCTGACTCTATGGAGAACAGAAGTTAATAATTTCTGCCTGTGGAAACACACATACAATTAAGACAGTTTCCCTTGAGCTGAAGTACTATTTTATAAAAAACATTTTATTTGAGGCATAGTCTTACTATTAAATTCAAATGACCACAACATCAGGCTTATTTGTAATTTGAGTCACAGGGAATCTTTATATATCACATAGGTCCCAGATGTGAAGCTGTACAACGGGTTTCAGATTCACTTTTTTTTTTCCAAAGTGCAGGTTTCATGATGTTGCATTAAGTTTTCCAAATTTCCAGTTCCTACCAACAATAATAATATAATTAGAATATAGTCACTTTTTTCCATAACAATTACCAAACAGTTTTGATTTGAAATTATCTTAATTTTCAGATTTCTTTGGAATTAGCATGGGAGAAATGTCTGAAATTGAAATAATTGTAGAATCTAAAATATTTTTGTTTCTGGATTTTACTTTTCAATTCAACAAAAGCTATCTGAAGGGTTTTGTTTCAGTTCAACCCAAATTTTGGCTTGAGCTTCTACTTTCCAGAGGTATCAACATACCACAAAAAATAAATTAGTCTTCTACTCTGATTTACCCCAGTGCAATTTCCAACACCTGCAGAATTGAAATACAATTGGTCTTCTTTGTTCCATTTAAAAAACAGCATGTGACTCATTCTCAGCTCTGATTGCCAGGATATCATTACCACTGTCATTTTCAGTCACCACTATTTAGTCACAGTAAATTGTAGGCATCTGTACGTTCTTATATGCCTTTGACAACACAAGCATCTTCAGATTGGATGGTGCTGAAGAACTGAGCAGGAGCCACCTAGAGTATCCTGGAATTGCCTTGTTGTTGCCATTGAGTGCATGCTCACAGTATGTGATGGGAAACAGGGTAGAAAAAGGAATGAAGACAGGCAATTTAGGAGCTGACAAAAAAAAAATGAACCAGATTTTCTTCTGTTCTATTGATTCCTTTGTGCATGGGTTTGCTTTTAATGGTCCCTTCTCTCTTGCAAATTTTATACAAGGCATTTTCAAAAATCAGGCCTCTAACCGCAAAATCCAGGGAATACACACTTTTAGCTAAGGACCTATTCTTATCTAGATTTAAGAAAATTGATTATATCAGTTAACACATATTGTCATAAAATCTATGTGTCACCAAAAAAGAATTGGATGAGTGTACTGTAGTTGTCTTTGCTTAGATACAATCAATAGATACTTATTAATCTCTTCTCATAAACTTCATCCAACCTAAAAGCCAGTCCATGTAACAATCCCAGGTGGACCTTGAAATGACAGTGAAACTCAAAGAAGAATGGATTAAGCTTGTACTTCATCAATTCCCATCGCTCTGATTTTTGCCAGAGTGCTAGATTAATTTCATGGCACCTTCTTTATTGTTTGAATTCTTATCAGATGAATATGGTGCTGGAATTTTAATGACAAACGTATACTACAATTTCGGTCAAGAGCAGTAAATGGAGAGAGTAAAGCTAAACAGTCAATGAGGTTAAAAAACTAGAGCTCTGATTCTGCAATACGTGCTTGCCTGAGTAGATTTGATGTTCATCTCTGCCCTTGGGAGATCAGTCAGTAAAATCTTTTCTAGCTTTTTTTGCCTCTCTGATCGGGCTGTATGACAGGAGGTGCACAGATTTCTATTAAATATGAGCAAAAGTTTCAAAAATAGGCTCACAAAGGATATTAGCACTACTATTTTCTTGTTACACCCTCGTCAAGGTATCTGATCCTACCAATATCCATGCACAGGCATAATTTGAATCACAGAGTTTTCATCGTTGCTCTGGAGCTGCTTATGGACTGAATTGTGTCAGGAATGGGCTTCATGTTGTTGCCATTTTGTAATATCCTTGCGAATATTCACATACTCTTCAGACCATGGCCTTGCTCTATGCCAAACAGCGGTGATGTTATCCTTCGCACAAGGTGCAATGGAGCTTTTCACTGATTTCGCTTGATTGTTATCTGAAAAGGACTTACGTGCTTCCTAAAGCACAGGCTTATGCTGGAAAGTGCTACTGTTGTGTTTTTAAACGTAGAAGGAGAAAGACAAGACTGTCTGGTTTTGCAGTTGAAGGTCAAAACTGTCTCCGAGAATTCCTAAGTATTTTTTACATATATGCAGCACACTGAAATCGATCTAAGGTCTAAAGTAGACCTCACCACCCTTAAAAACACAACACAAAGATCAAGCTGAAGAGAAATGACACATTTTCGGTTTTCACTGAAACCATAAAAATCGCCCCCTCCTCCAAATTAAAACAAAAATGCATTATTCAGCCCCAGGAAAAGTGTTTGCTTGCAATTTCAGGGGGCCGTACGAGGACCCATCTCCCTTCTCCACAAGAAGCAAGAGCAGCAGCGGCTTTCTTTATTCAGCTCACCCAAAGGGATGTTTGAGGGTACTTTTCTGGAGTGAATGGAGAGTGGGTTGAAGTGGATTGAACTGCTTTGAGCTGGGTTCAATCTCCCCTTCTCTCAGAGATGCTCAAGCACACAGATTGACTGTGCTGCACAGCTGGTGACAGGCAGCACCATCGGTCTCTGTGGCCGGTGGTGTTTCACATGGGAGGTCTCGGTGGACCCTGGACTCCACGTAGACTCCAGATCCCCTCGACTCCAAGGCTGTCCAGGCGATCCTGGTGCAAAGTGTTTCTAGTGAGAGGCAACGGTCCTCCAGGAATTGGTTGCTGTGGCACGGTCAGACGAGATGCTAAGTCATTTGCACAAACATTTGGGTGGGTTTTGGTTCACAGGATTTGTCTTTGGCCGGTTAACACTGTGAGAAACAGCTAACATTGACAAGGTTAAGATGGGCAGAAAGAAAAGCAATGGGGCAAAATGAGGCCGGGGCAGGGAGCAGAGACGGCACTTCTCCAAGGACAGGTCTGGAGTCGGGCTTGGCATGGCTTTCTGCTGGTTGTTGTCTTTCAGGCAACAGCAAAGTAATTCTGGCCAGTGTCAATTTGCAGTGGCAGAAAACTAGCAAAGGCTTCTGGGTCTCAATTTTTTACATTTGTGACTGAATATTAGTTTAAAGAAGGGTGGCTGTGATAAATCCTACCCAGCAGATCATGGTTCCTGGCATACCGGCAAGTCCAACGTATGTATTTGGGTGGCTACGGGCCTTATACCCCATGCTTTGTGGGCTTTGCCCTTTCCTTGAAGCCTGTCTCCAGTGGGATAAAGAGAGCTCACAGTTAGACATTCCTGAGGTCAAGTAGCTGTAACAAACATGTTTGTGCTGTTAGCTGAGCACGTAGAAAAGGCAGTGTATCTAACCCTTCCTCTTTGCTTTGGCTCTTCGTTAAAGTACAAGTCAAGCTCCTTTTACCACCTGATCATTTCAAAGAACATTCTGTAATACAGATACCATACAGCTGAATGCAGCTACTTCTATCTAGGGCAGCCTGATCTTGAAGGGATTTAATGTTCAGATGGAGGGAACACGACCTTCCATTTTTAAGCTTCCATTTCAACACTATTTATAATTAACTGCATGCATAGGGCTTCATGTACTTTGAAAGGCTGAGGTTACGCTTGTGTTGCAGAGCCTGGGGAGACAAGCTTGTTGTCCTGATATACTTAAACCATCAAGCTGCTTTGCAAGGCAGAACTGTAAAAGAGTTTTAGCTAGCTTCTACCCCTGTAACGCTTTGATGTGTGCAATGTGATGATCAATTGACTGACTTGGATGATTGATGCTCCTTTGAATTTTCAAAGTAGATCATCAGATTCAGTGTGTTTGTGATTCTCATTTGCTTTGATCTTTCCACCCAGAGATGGTAAGCAAATGCCTGACTAGGGTGCCACCAAATAAAAATTCCCAATAAGTTTCTACTGCTAGACTCTTTTGTACCTAACTTTTAGAAATTATAAATAGGCAAGGAAAGCTGCAAGCCAATGAAGCATCAGTCCCAATACGGGCTGATTCAGACATACTCACTTTGACAGTCTCCTCTGGATTCATAGATACAGTTCCCTGCATCTTTAAATGACACCTTTCCCCTGAGGATCAGCTTTAATTTCTGGAAAACAAAACAGCAGCATTGCAGTTTTCCATGCTAGGAGTGTTTCAAGTACAAGGATCTGACTGCTCATCTGTCTCTGCCTCCTGGGCCAAGGGGAGGAGATAACTCCAACAATAGTTGCAATTGAATGACTCAATTACAGTAGCAGCAATTTTCCAGCCTGATTACTTATGTCAGGTGATAATCTGCGAGCTCTCATGCATGGTGTCACTTGGAAGCAGACCTTCTTGCAAAACTAGTCCATCACATAGCAGGAAAGTGGTTGCATTAGTTCAATATTTTTTAAAACCACAAAATCATTCTTTAAATATTAGCTGAATGTGTGTGCATTATAAATGTTTTGGCCTCAAAAGATGGCTCCAGTGAGATTAATAACAGGGTCCCCACTGAAATCAGCAGACAACAAATTTTATCTTGATCAGTTGTTAGAGCAGATGGAAGAACTCTAAGGTAAGCAAGACTTGTCAAAAATACTGATTTTGTTGATTTGTCACAAAATCTGGGGAAATTTCATAAAAGCCAGAGAAAAAAATGGAAGAAAATGGAAAGGCTAGTTTTGGCTTTTTCAGAATGACTATAAAATATTTTTAAAATTTACTTCAGATGTATTTTCCCAAAGATTGAAACAATGTTTCAACGGTTATGAAGAAAATGCTTCTGTTCATTCCAACTTACTATTTGGGGTGGATTTTATCTAGTTAAACAGTTGTTACATAAGATACAGCACAACCTGGTGGATATAGCGTTGTCTGAAGAAGAAAAAGTAAAGGTCTGGTACTGACTTGTGTCGGCCTACAAAATGCTTTAATACGGTGGGTCTGATTTTCGGGAAGCACAATCTGGGAGCTGTACTGCCTGAATTTGGGGGTGCACACAGAGGCAAAGAGATTCCTTGCTGCACAGAGAGCAGCTCCTGCAGGAGACTAAGGGATTCTCTGCAAGCAGTCACCTCCCCAGAGCCTGCACAGTTTGCAGGAGGCATTCAATAGATCTTCTTCTCCGTTCCTCAGCAGAGGAAAATACTCTCTTAGCTTCATTTTGGGGAGGAGCCATTTCAAGGCTTTTCAGCACTGCAGGCAGGAATGAGATCAACTACCTTAGGATGATATCCAAAGGATGACAAAACTCACTTTTGCTGTGACAGCAGACTTGGTTCAGGAAGAGAGGGAGAGCTTACTGCAAGTTTGGCGAAAGCACAAGAGTACAGAGCTGAGGGGCATCAGTGAGATCCCAGCAAGCTCAGGGTGGGTTTTGGGTGCTGTAAAGGTTCAGTGGGGTCTGAGGCAGTTTAGGTGGGGAGGAAAGCCTTCCCTTGCTGCCTGCGGTAGCCACTACTGCTGCTTTTGGCAGCTGCCGGAGGAGGTAGCGATGCATCGTTTGTACTGCAGGTTAGAGCAGCCAGTTCTTCCACTCGGCTGCTCCCTGCTGCTAAGTATTGGTCTATTGATCGTGGGCTCCTCTGAGTCCTTCGTATTGTCCTAGTGCCTTTTATGTGGCTTAGAAAGGGGCACGATGCTCACTCCCAGGAGGTCACAGGTGAGAGGTGCTATGGGTGGGCAGAACCTGCTCCCACATGGAAGTAACCAGGGAACTTAACAGCTTCAAAACGTAAAAGCCGCAATTCCCTGTGTCTGTTGCATGTCCCAGAATAACCATTCTTAAACCTGACCTACAACTTATCTGTGGGGGAACGAGGCTGTTAGTGTGGGTGAAGAAACACTGGTACTTATGACTCCACTACCGTTTCCTGGGTCTGGGGACATTTCCTCGGCTGCACTGTCCCCCCTGGCTGTGCTCCTTGTTCTGGCACCAGGGTTTCCTTTAATGACATTGGCATTCCTGGCTGTTTTGTTGTATACATTCCAGTTCCCAGTTACTGGTTTCTGCCGACATGCTCGGATATTTGCGCACTAAATTCACTGTGTGCAGTATATAATCTATGTGCTATGCAAACTATACAAGACCTTTTTAGAGTGGCCAACTGTGGCTGTATTTTTGAAAAATGCAAGAGAGAGGATAATAGAATTGGCCAAGTGTAGGATTCAGTGCAATTTAATATCCAGCATAACAGAAGTTCATTGAATCTAAAGAGAAGTTGGAGAGGGAATGAGAGCAGATGCCAGTGGGTAACTCCAGCACTTCTCTCACATTAAACCATGCTGCTGTGTGGGGATGCCAAGAAACTGCACATCAAGGGGATGGCAGAACTTAGCAGACATATTTCTGGGGAGATGAAAAACAAAATCAGCATCATTTGAAATCAGCATCAGCTGATCTCTTGCAGCAAAGAAAGAATTTCAGTTTATAAATCAAATGTTTCCTCCTGGAGTCAAGCTGTTATCAGGATTCAGCTATGTCACGTCTTTCTTTGGAAAGCTGGTATTTAACACATTGACTGTCACAGGAAAACCCTTTGCTAGGAAGGTTTGCCAGTTCCAGTTCTTCCCCTGTGTTAGTACCTGGTATTAACATCGCTTACAACAGGTTCCAATAGCCCCATTATCTGGAACTGGCTTTTGTGAGAACTATGGATGAGAGTTTCCTCCTGCCACAGTCTTTGAGTGGTGGACAAGCTCAGAGCACATTTAATGACCAGCTCCTCAGGGATTTGGGCATGGGGAGAAGGCTGCCTCCGGACTTCTTCACAGTGTTAGGCAAAACTGAGTTTTATTTCTCCCTGAATCTCCTGTGGGCTGCTCCTACTACAGCAGGAGGTTGGAGGAAGGGCCCCAGACAGACTTTTTAACGGCCACCAGGGAACTGGGAGGAACAGGGACTGGGACTGGTGAAGGAACAACAGAGGCTTGGTGCAGCCTGGTGCTTTTCATGGCTCTGGAGCAGGCAAGGCGAGCAGCAGAGCTGGGATGGATGTGCAGGCGCCTGGCTGCCCAGCCAAGCAGTGTCGTTCTGTCCTCTACCAGGACCTGAGGCTCCAGGAGAAATTTTTCCCCCTAAGCTCAAGTGAATCTCCTGGCTGGGTCAGGTAACATGACATGCAGAGAACATTAGCAGCGTTTTGGCTTCGATGCCCCAATTCCGTTATGTGCTGGGTGCTGCCTAAAAGACAACACAGCATAGTTCCCTGTCCCGCAAGTATCTATAATCCAGTATGAGAGAAGAAACAACATATTTCCTCCCAAAACAATAGCATTTTGGTCATCAAAATGAGGGTGCTGTCCTCATTACCTTACAGTTACCTTATTCTTTGCAGGTGTCAGGACAGAAGAGATCTCAGAAGGTATGGAAGCAAGCAGTGAGGATGGCTCGCAGGTCTTTACGGGGACACTCAGCACGACAGGCCAAGCTGAAGGTGTCTGAAAACTTAACATGCTGCTGATGTCAAGGACAGCCCTGATGTGCTTGTGCTACATTGAATGAAAGAGCCCTGGCAGGTCTGGGATAAACCATCCATGCCTGATGTTTGATGTGTTAGAGAGCAGGAACTGAAAGAGAATCTCAAAAAAGAGAATATTGACACAGTGACAGGAACATTTCTCAAACTGTGGGACTCCATCTCTGAGGCTGGCATTAAAATGGGACACCGAGCATTAAGAAAGATCGTTCACATAAATCCTGGCAGCGCTCAGGGAACAGGGCAGCAACTCCTCCAAGCCGGGGAGCGAGAAACGGCTGCAACTGATGGCTGCAAGCGCATACTGGGGAGCGAGAAATGAACTTCAGCCTCAAACCTGGAGGGGATTTAGCTCTGGAGGTAGGAAGAGGGAGAGATAAACCTGCTGCCAATGGGTCTGACACACACTGGTCTCACAGTATGGTTCAATATAAGAGGGAAATAAAAGTGGAGTTGTTCGGAAGGTGGGCAGGAATCGAGACACAGGATAACAAGGACCCGACTGAGTTTTCTGCTCTGTGAACAGCCAGGAAAGAGAGTGTATGCAGAAATAATCTGAGATACTTCACTAGTTCTGACTATCCAGACCTGGAGATAGGGTAGTTTAACTGTAAAGTCATCCAACAGTGATGAATTTGCAAGTTGCCTCAGGAAACAGCTTCAATAACTTGCCCTGGTAATATAAATACAATTTCCTAACTATTAGGATGTATTATTATTTCTTGTGTATACATTAATGCTCTGGAACTCGAGGCATGGAATAAGGTTTATCTGCATTTGTGCCACAGGAATACAGGAATCTGTGTGTCTGGAGACTGTAAAATAGGAGACAAGAGTCAGGAGGTGGAAAGCTATGTCAGGGAGCTATGCTGGGTACCACGGAATAACCAAAGAGGATGCCAGGAGAGCCCTAAAAAATAAATATAGTGAAGAGAAGCACAATGAAAAAAGAATTCAAGGAAAAAAATAATCAATGAATGTCACAGAAAAAGGGGAAAAATAAAATAGGAATGGTTAGAAGATGGAAAAAAAGACCAGAAAAAAAATCAAAGAAACAATAGCTGGTTTTAATCTGAGTTCTGCACAACACAGAGAGTTGGCAACACCTGTGTGTTGCACCATTGGCAGCTACGCAAAAGGAACGGCAAGGGCAGCTCATCTGTTCTTCTCTTACTCCTGTAATGAAGAGAGACATGCTGTGTGCTGGAGGGCAACAGAAGAGCTTTGATTTTTCATGGGTGGGTTTATTTTGTTGCTCACTTTCAGTTTTGCTTCTGAAACTTTTCCAGAAGAACTTTTTTCTTGCTCTCTCCAAAGCTTTTCCTACTTTGCATTTTCCAATGTGTTTCTGAAATTATGATTATTTTTTTTTAATTAAACCCTTTTGGTTTTATTTTTAGCCTTTATATCCTCCCTTATTTCTCAGTAATGGCTAGAAAATAATACGTTAAGAATTTTGATATAGAGGGGGAGGGGGAAGAGCTTCCCTGTTCTGAATCTGCTGACTTAATTCTATACAAGCGCTAGCTAAGGGGAAAGATATTTCTGAGCTCCCTTAGAAAATGTAATTATAGATTTAATTCTCTGGTACATGTTTTGCATGGTGCTGCGGGAGTTGGCCAGCTTCATTCTGAGGCCACTTCCTATCACCTTTGAAAGGCTGTGGCAATTGGGTGTTCCCTGCAAACTGGAAAAAAAAGGTAATTGTTTCTCTCATCTGCAAAAAACCAAGGGGGAACTGACTGGTCAGTCTTGCCTCTTGCCTGGGAAATTGCTGGACAAATTCTCCAAGGAAGCCATTTCCATACGCATGAAGGACATGAAGGTGACTGAAAACCTAGATTGGATTTACCAAGGTTAAATCTTGCTATACCAACCTGATTGCTTTCTGTAAGGAGAGGATGGGCTCTGAGGATGAGGGAAGAAAAGTGGATGTTTTTTACCTTGACTTTAGAAAGTCCTTTCACACAGTCTCTCATGGTGTCCTTGTAGCCAGACTGAAGGGGCTGTGGGCTGAGTGGTTGAACAGAAAAGTTGCAGATAAACTCGCTGGATTTAGCAAGTTTGTGGATTACAGCAAATTACAACAAACTGGGGGAATAACTGATAACCTGGAGGACAGGGTTGCTATTCAAAGACTGGCTAGAAAGAAGCTTTGCAAGCAAGGACCTGCGGGTCCTGGGGGGCAATAAATTGAACAAAAATCAGCAGTGTGCTGTCGTAGTGATAGCGTTGAACGGGATCTGGAGCGTGCAACTTACAGGAAGAGGCTGAAGGCGTTGGGTTTATTCAACCAGGAAAGAGAAGGTTAAGGGAGGATTTAGTTGCAGTCTTCTATGTCCTAAAGAGCGGCTGACAGGAGAAACAGGCTCTTTCTAGACACACACAGTGAAAAGGGACAGTGGGAACAAGTTACACAAGAGATATTACAATTACACATTAGAAAAAAAAAGTTCTTCATAATGAGAGTGGTTAAGCACTGGAACAGCTTGACAAGATTGGAGATTTTCAGAAAGCTGAATAATCTTGAGCAACCTGATCTTACTCTGAAGATAGCTCTTTGAGAAGGAGGTTGGACTAGACCTCCAGATATCCCTTCCAATCCAGTAATTTTTCCTACGATCCTATTGTGTGAAGGACAAGACTTTTATGGCATGTTGACTGTAAAATAAAACTCTGCCAACATTACCTAACACAGCCACTTGAGAGAGGTGGGAAAAGGAACTATTCTCAGTTATCATTTGTCATATCTGTGTGGTCAATGCACTTACAGAGAACAAGTCATAGAAACGTTGGCTAGAAGAGACCTCTGGAGGGACTTAATCCAACCTCCAACCTGAAGCAGAGCTGTTGCTGACAGCAAATCATGTAAATCATAGCATTGTTTAGCTCTATTTTGAAAACCTCTGAGACCAGAGATTCAACAGCCTCTCTCGGCAAGCTCTTTCAGGACTGCACCACCCTTCTAGTGAAAATGGTTTCCCTAATACCCAACCTCAACCTCCCAAGCTGCACTTTATTGGTATTGCTGGCTGTTTTACCACCTGCCATTATTACTAAGCTGAATTTGGCTCCATCATCTTTAAAACCCTCCTTCAAGTAGTCTGAAATTAGATTCTTCTTTGGATTCCTTTTTCCAGATTAAAAAACCTCAACTCCCCCATACTCTTCTTGAAGGTTGTATGCTCTAAGTCCCTGACAATTTTGTTAGCACTCTGCAAGTGTTTTTCAACACATGTCTTGAACTAGTGGACCCAAACCAGATCACAACATTGCAGGTGTGACTTCCCTATGAGCAAGCAGAAGGTTACAACTTCTAATATGCTGGTCATGCTCATTCTGTTGCAGCCAAGTATGCAGCCTGAAAGTCCCACGTGCAGGTTTTTGTGTTGTTTCATTTCTGAACGTCATGAGATTTTTGTTGGCCCCAGACTCAAGTCTATCAAGTTCCTTGAGACTTGAAATTTTACTGTCATTTGGCATATTTCCATCCACCCCATCTTCACCTGCAAATTTGCTGAAGATGCATTCTGTCTGATCATCCAGGCCATTGATAAAGATGTGGAATAATATCATCCCAGAATCAACCCCTATTGTACTCCACTTGTTACTGGTTGCCAGCTGGATGCTGAACTATTCATTACTGCCCTTTAAGCCTGGTAATCCAAATAATATTCAGCCCATTTAAGCCCATTCATGCAACCTGTACTTTTCTCAATCACAGAAAATGCTTTGCAATCAGATGTCAAAAGCTTTACTCAAGATATTTTACAACTACTGCTTTTCAGTAGAGCACTTACTCAGGGTGATGAGATTCAGCTACAAGCAGGAGTCAGATAGGACTTAGACAATGAAGACGGAACTACTGGTATCAGCCATCATGAAAAAATGATGGATGTTTTCAAAGGGCAGTTAAGGTCTCACTCCACAGTCACATCCAATGTATTCCCAGTCAATGTGACAAAAGCTGCCTTGACCTGGAAAGCTGGCTATGTACATGACCCTCCTCACTAGTCTTGGTCTGAGCTGCATGGTTTCCAAACCAAGTCTGGGACTCATGGGATCAGGGTGCAGTCAGAAGAACTGCATCCCTGTCCACGCTTGACTGCAGAAATGCCACTCACTTTGAAAATCCCTGTCAGTCCTGACAATGGCCTGCGGGATCTCATCTGGGACTTAGCACACCTACCATTAGCTCTTCAAAAATTAGTTTGAACAGGTTGCTTTGGCCATGTTTGAATAGAGAATGAGAGAGCCCACTCCGAGGGGTCAACCGATCACAAATCAATTTTGGCATTCCTTTAAGTAGTCTATGTATGTGGGATGCAGAAAGGTGTGAGTGTTTTACTCGTGTTTCTGGGGATCATGGTGTTGTTTGCCTTCTTTTCTACACAAAGAAAACCTGCACGAAACAGTACGTTCCAAGGTACAGCCAGAGGCAGGACCTGCCTGTGCCATGCACGCTTTGCTGCGCTGACTGCTGCTTTTGCTTCCCTTGATCAGGTACGAGTGCTTTCACCCTGAGCACAGTATTCAATGTCCTTGGGAGAAAAAAAAAGACAGTTGTAACGATTTCCTCATTTATGTGGTGTGAGCACAGGAGAAAAGTGCTGTGGAGTTTTCCAAGCTGCTTTTCAGCACCATCAGATAAATGAGAGGAGATGCTTTTTGCTTTTCCTCCTGCTGCTGAAGGCAATAATCGCCTGGGATGAGGAGGTAGAATGTAACAGACCTACTAGTACATAGCGTTGCCCATTCTTCATTTGCAGTCACCACATATAATTGAATTCAAACAAGAGGTTTCCTGTTAAATCAGATGTATCTGTGTTACTTCTTTACTTTTCATGAGGAATCCGGATCCTCAGCTGGTGAAAATTCTTGATCTAGTTTGCCTTAGAGGCTGGCCCAGTGTTGTGACAAGCACAACTCAAACCTTTTGTAGTATATTTTGATTAGCTCCCTTCTGAATGCCACGGCCACAGCTGAAGATGTCCATCTCACAGACATGCCCATCCACCTAGTTATGAAGAAGACGACTGCTTCCTTTGGGTAAAGGGTAAGTGATGTGTCCTGAGCTACTGCGTGTACGAAATTGAAACCTGCTGAAGTTGGATGATGCTCATTTGAAAGCAAGATTCCCTCAAATCAATGTAATATCCTGAAAGGATGCAGCGCTAATCCTACTCCTGCACTTGTATATAGAAAGTACAGCAAGGTCACTGCTTCTCAGCCCTCTTAATTAAAAAGCAGACCTCATGATAGGCAATTGTCCCTCAGGCCCACAGATTTGCTTATCTCTTGTGAGCTCAGTAGCCAATACAGCCTTTATCCAGCAGTAGGATGAGAAGAATTGAAGAGCAAGACTCCCCACTTCTGATAATCCTTGTAATATGCCTCACAGAAGTAAAAAGACATCTGCAAGATGTTTTTTAACATAGTACAGGAAGCACAACAGCATGTGGCATCTTAACAGCACTGAAGCATAATATCATGAGTTGCCTGAGCTCCAAGTGAGGCCAGGGCCTCCCATCACCTTTTTAATTTGTCAATGCTTGCAGAAATAATAAGTGAGCAGCAGGTAGAGTTGGCTGAGCCCAGGAACTAATAAACTTATCTAAACAAGTGGAGGATATAGCAGGTCTCTGTATTTTACTGCCAGCTCCACCATGCTTCAGCTATATGAACCATAATACATTCCACTGGGATCAATGAAATTGTGTTAGCACATCACTAACATACTTGAGGATCCAACACTTATAAATAGTTCCCATGGTACTACAACTCCTTGCTTGGCCTGCCAAAAGATACATCTCAGTACTGCAGAACAAGTCTGATCACAGCACAGAAGTCTGAGAAAAGCAAGTTAAAACTTTCTACAGCCCCTGCTTCTAATGTAGCTGCCATCCTTCAGTCAATACTGACTCTCTTTGGGATCCTAATGACATTGTCTTTTCATTTGTCTTTGTGTACAGAGAATGTTAATAGAGAGCTCCCTATCTGTATTTATTTCTGTAATAATGCATATTCAGATCCACTGTGTACATGCATACAAAATTATGAGGGTAGGCAGCTACCTCTCTCTGCTTATGGTGAAGAGAGCTGTTTAATGGGGTTATACAGCAGGGCAGGAGCAAAGAAAATGTGATAAAATGATACGGGGATTGGACCAATTAATCCAGAGCTCTCACTGATGTGATTTGCATGGGCAAGGAATATGTGGTTTGCCCTCTAATATTTTCTTGAGGCTTTTAAGATCACTTATATGCTCCTTTTCTATATAAAACAAAGAGAACAACTGCATGTTTTCAGGGAGGAAGCTTAACATGTAAGTCTCCTTTGCAACTTCTTCCTGTGAACCAAATGTAAAATGGCTGCCAGATGCTCTAGTTATAGCTGTTAGAGATTTATGGCTTCAGCCTACAGGCAATGAATAGAAGAAACAGCTACATTTAAAGACAATTTTATCAGTATAAACACAGAGACATGAAAAAAAGAAGACTTATTATATGCAAGGAATAGACTTCAAGGGAGAAGACCACTGGGAACTCAGGTAGGAAACTATGAGAACAAGTGGCCTCTTTCAGCTTCTTTCAACTACAACAATCAACATTTTAATATTACAATTCAAAGCCGGAGATGCAGTTTAAGGTGACATAGCTCACACCCTTTGTGGGAGAGCTTGCATGGTCCTCTTAGCAAATGGCCTGGACAGCAGCCCCTGTTTGTCTAAGAGTGTGAAAGACACAGACAGTGTGGATAAAACACACAAAACTCTCTGGAGGGCATGTGCCCCAAACTCATCATGTTAAGTGGGATGACCATTAGCCGTATTAAACTAGTGAATTACAGAGATTTCTAAAATGAAGAATCATCCTAAAAAGAAGTAAAGAAGCAGCATGAAAATTTGTATTGGGGAGAGGGATCTTGAAGTGAGAAAAGCAGCAGAGTGAACCTGGGGCTGCCAGAAGTTGCCCTGTGGCATCACCAGCCTGCCCAGGCTGGGCTGAGCATCCTCCCCTGGGATGCTGCAGGGATCTGGTACCCAGCCAGCAAGGGACAGTACATTTAGTAATCTGTAGTTGTTAACATTTGTAAGTATCTAGTATTGTGATCATCTGTCATACTACTGATCCTGACCCTGAATGTACAGTTCACCATTTGTCAGTTAATTATGTGTTGATAAAAAATGAATAAACTGCTTTGATTCTGATTGAGCTTAAACTACCTGAGCAGTTTTTGCCCTGCAATACTCTCTCACATCATCTGTGACTGCTATCATCTCAGAGTACCTTCATACAAGGCCAAGCCATGTATCTCCCATCAAGTTTTAGGTCCTGTGTTCTGGCAGATAAATAACGTATAGACTCCACATTTCTGGAGCTAAATTGGCCTCCTGAGGAGAAAACTATTTGCCTATAGCATGTGATTACAGACTGATTGTGTTATGTTTTCCACAAACTCTTCCTTCTGCAATCTGTGCTCCCCCTTCCCAAAACGAAACTGCTATGAACTGTCCTGAAGCCACAAGGACTCCCAGAAGGATGATTTCTCAGGGAAAAAATATGAAAGCAACCAAAGCTGTTGTCACCACTGTCTCACAAAAGTCTTTGATTTCATATTCTTCCTCCTCCGGAGACATGTTATTTCAACTTATAACTAGGTCTAGCACTGGGAAAGCTTCTCATACTTTCTGCATTGAACTTTAACCCTTCAAGGTCCTTTTCCATGGGGCACAGTTGTTCTTAGGGAGAGGGGATTCTTCCTTTGCTTTTTCAGAAATTACTTTTGATGACCTTGGCAAGCTGGAACACAGCAGTGTTAAAAACCAATGCACTGTTGCAATAAATACAGTATTGTAATTTCAGCAAAGCAGTAGCATTGATTTACACATATAATCAAATGCCACGAATAGACCTGCACTGGATGAAGAAATATGGCCAACAGAAGCTCAGATTTTATTTGCTTTCCTCTTCTTATTATGATTATGTCTCTGTATATGTAGAGTACACACAGTTGCTAGTTTCCTGGATCTCTGTCACTCAGAAATGTTTAGGACAAGCTGTCTCCTCTGTTCAAACATTAACAGGTATGATCCTTTCCTGATTAGCCTTCTGGTATGTTCCTAATTAAAAATTAACAAAACCAGGTCGAGAATTATGATTGATTATACTTTTCCCTAGCAAATGCATTTTGGAGAAATCATCCTGTATTTCTGTGTTCTTCTCAGAAATTCTAGTTTTCTAGCCTTTATCTGTAACTGTCATAGTGCCATAACTCTCCCATTCCCCCCATTTTCAACATTATTCTGCTAAATATGGCAATTCTGGGTGGTAGCTGTCATGCATAATTTTGAAGTTAAGAAAGCAAAGCACTTCAACTCCAAAATTTTGGGAATGTTCTCACTGTGATTAACAATTTCGGATGCTTGGGCTGTTTTCCCCTACAAAACATGTGCTGTATAAAGATATCTGAGCTAACTAGAAACTGGCTTGGAGACTGCATGAAGTCTAACTCTCCGAAAGCTAAGTGTATCCTTGGCTGCTCTGTTACAGTGGTTTACTTAAAGCCAGCTTGGGTTATATGTATCCTATAATCAGTGTAGACACCCTGAGAGTCAGCAAAGGCTCAGAAACCAGTAAGAGAAGCCAAGGTATCTTATTTTCCTGTCGCGTTCAACTTGGGTAAGAGAATTTGTCTAGGGAAGTCTATTTTATCGCTTATATATATATATCTCTATATATATCTCTCAAGGCAAAATGACCAGGTACTGGCTACAAGCTTAGTAATATTCTTGTTTATCTTCTGTGCTGCTTACTGTTGAGAAATCTGAGTTTTTCAGCCAGCTCCTTAAACCATACGTACTTTCACCTGTCCTCCTATCTCCTCTGCTAGTTGAGATCTGCAGCACAGAGGAGCGCTTTAGTGCAGATGTGCTTTTGTTCAGGGTGACATAGCCAGTGTGCACGGGTCTTTTACTCTGTTAGAGATGCACTGTAACGGATGACGGCCTCTGCTGGTCTAATAGCATCATTAAAATTAATAGCACATGCAACTTGCTGAACCGAACAAGAATATTCAAAAGCAGACTTCAGGTCTCTAAGTCAAAAATTCTTTAACCCTGTCTCTCTCCTTGGGATTGAGTGGAGATTTCCCCATCTGCCTGCAAGCCTATACAGCAAAAACCCTGTTTAGGAATCTCTGCTTAACCAGGTGCTTGTCTCAATGATTTTAAACATTGTTGAGTACATAAAATATCTGAACATAAGTAGAAATTATCCTGAAGAAGGAAGTTCCTATTAGAATGAAAATAAGCTCTTGCTGCAGTGAAAACAACCATTTTTTTTCACTGAATATAGAAATATTTTCTGTTTCAGACAAACCTGGAACACATCTTTCAATCATTAACATACCTTCCTTTACAACACAGTCATATTCCAGTCCTAAGAAAACCTTTAACTTCCTTTCAAATCTTGAAAACAGTACAGGTCATTCATTCCAGTTCATGTATCTAGACTCTCTTTTACACTATGAAGTAGGCAAGGACATGCGATTTCTTCTCACTTCCAAAGCTGCTGTGGCTGCAGTTCAACCTACTGATCAGGCTTACAGAGTATTTTTACGTGACAGCGCTCCACTAATATAATTGATTTGGGCTGTTTGGTACAGCTTACCGAAATGTTTCATGCAGACTCTGTTCATAAGAGTAACTGGGTTTTTGCAAAGCAGTGGCTGAAATGGGGCAACACTGGCTTAATTTTTTATTCTGAGATCAACTGTGGACCATCAGTTGGTGAGCAGTCAGACACAAGGATAGAGTGATCTTTTTTTTCTCCTTTTCAACCTCTTTTTTTTTTTTTTAATTCACATCTTGAACAGTGATGAGCATGTCCATTTTCCCCTAAAGTACACAGTAAAAAGAATATAAATCCTCCATGTGGCTATAACTATGAGCTCCAGTCTCAGCTCTCAGTCGTCTTTTCAAAGTGACTTCAAAGGTCTTTGAATGAGACTCAGACGACATATTAAAGGTCACAGAAAGAGTCTGTTGAAAAAGCAGAAGCAGAATGCCCATCTTGCCAGTGCATTAGGTAACCTGTGAATCAACAGATCTATTTTATGACACTGTTTGTCTTCCTTTCTCAACCAGCGCCCACCACTGTGGAAGAATGAGCTGGCTGGCTTCAAGCATAAGCACCTTTTGCAATTATTATTTCTGTTTTTCTGTGCCACAGGGTTATTGCTAACGTCAGATCTAGCATATCTACTTGCAGTCAATAAAGCATGAGATGGGATGGTTTAATCATGGCTAATTTTCAGTCCTCATTTTTTCTTGGTCTCCTTGGTGTGTGTCTGCTGTAGGTCAATGTGCAGCCAGTGAATTACTTTTTTTACATCTTTGGTAAAACTCCTACTGACCCTTCTATGCGTAGGCAGCCTGCGTTTTGTCTGTGCATCCTGCTGGAGTCAGTACGTGCTCACGTGAGATATCTCCTGCCTCTGTTCTCCACTCCTATACATTCTGCTTCTTAGGGTGCCAGCCTATGACAGGGTCAAACAAAGGGGGGAATGGCTGGGAGGTGCTGAAATGGCCCAGTTGTTCATTTGCTTGATGAAGTTCCAGACAGCATAATTAGAAATAGGCAAAGTGGATTAGGCGAGATCAAGACTGCCTGAGTTGAATGGGAATATTTGGTTAAGAAACGCAGCTTAGTGAAGAACCATGTCAAGTTTGCACCGTAACCTCAAAGCTTCGTGCTCCCAGAGATTTCTGACAGTCAAAAGGAAACCCACAGGAAACTCAAAGTGCCACGACTGCTAGTGGGCTTGATCTGCACCAATGCCTTTTCATTGGGAAGCACTATTACTCTCATGCTCTTCTTCAGCCCCTCTCTGATCTATAAAACCAACTCTGAAAAAATGATATTGAAATATACGCAGGACTTTGACCAGCAGTCAAATCACAGTGTGTCCACTAAGGTAGGGAAGCTCCTTGAATAGATAGTGATATCTTCCAGTAGTGCATTAACAGAGGCATCAAGATGGCAGTATAAATGGGATTATTTTCAGGCTGAGTTGTAGGGCTTTTGTTAGGTCACAGCAACTTTGACACAGCCCTTGTTAATTTTTTCCATGCTGTCAACAAGAGCTGAAGCCCATTCCCGAGCTCTGGACAGTCTCCAGTCTCTGCTATCAGCACATGTAGCGAGGAAGGGCCGCAAGCTCAGCAAGCAAATCTGTTGCCTACCTCTAACCAGGAAAAAATCCAGGGCAACGCGGAGCTGAAATACTTCATTCTAGGTGTTGTCAGAGTGGGCGAAAAAGACCGATAGGAACAAACAGGTAGAGGTCAGGAATGACTGCAGTTGGTTTATATTCATGTATCTACTGCTCTGAATCCTCACAGATCTTGAGGTTTGAGTGGCTTGGGAAAATTTTGCATGATCATTTTTAGTTAAGAAATTAATTTTCAGTGAAAGTGAGTGTTGCAGCTATTCAGTATAAAGGGAAGCATCTACAATACTCTTAAAACTATCTGTTTTGGTATTTTAGGGGTAAAATAGGGTAAAAATATTTTACTTTTCCTATCTATTTCAAATGTTTCAAAATTGTATTTTAAAATCTTATGTAGCATAAAAACAGATAATATATACACTATAAAGAATCTAAACAAAATGCCTACGTGGATCTTATGCACAAAAATTTAGTTTGTTTTTTTTTTGTCCTAAACAGAACAACAAAAACAGGTCAGCAACTCAACTTCCCTGTGGAAGCTGATTTATTTTGTTCCCTACTCAATTCTATTTGTGAGCTTTCCCAAGTATTAAGCCACCTGTAAGGGACAATATTTGTCTAGAAAACTTACAAATGCTGCTTTCTGTTTCCATTTGCCTCTCCATGTTAACATTTGTGGGCATTGCAAGCTGATTCTGAACAGCTTTACTTCCTTTTTAATTGACTTGTTACTGATCAAGTTTAGAGCCGCTCCCTCTGTGGAGTATACCAATCACCTCCCCTCCAAATTGTTGGGAGTTTAATGCAAAAACTACCTGCAATATTAAACTGTGAGGGCTGAAGCAAATTCAGGTGATTTCTGGAAGTATTAAAGTTGCAAAGCACTTACTGGCTGTGGGAAAATAAATTTAACCAATCTGCAGGTACACTGAGGTTCATGAAAGTGATGGTGCTATGTACAGTCCCAAGATGTGAATATGTTGATTACAACATAGTCAGTCCTGCACTTTACAGTACACTTTACTGGATGAAATGAAGCTTTTGAAAGAAAAAAAAAAAAAAAAGAAACAGATCATGTGGAATCCAATCTTTTCAGATTGTTAAACACCAATATAGATTTCACATTGGGTGTTAGTAGAGCCAAGTGGTGAACCAGTGCGGCTTCCACCGTTGGACACTGTGGTTTTGCAACACAGGTACAACTTCCAAATACACAGAGACAGAGAATAGTATCATGGAGAAAAGTGCACCATGAGCGCATTGAGCCCTGCTAATTTTTAATGTGTATCTAACATTATTCTCATCCATCCATGGGTCTAATTCGGTCTTACTAGAAACAGCTATAACTCCTGCTGAATTCAATGTTTAAGAGAAATGATCAGAGGTGATAAAAGCCAGACTGCAAGGTTATGAAATCTAGTGATGCACCATTACACTCCAATTAAAAGATGCTAAAAGTGACAGGGCTAAAATGCGTGTTTTCATAAGATAATTTTTTTCCTTGGCTGTGACAAAGGAGTTCATGTTTGAAGAAACACTCATTTGAGGATACTAAAAATTAGATTGCATGTTTTCTCTCTCTTTTTTTTTTTTTTTTTTTTTGGTGGAATGAAAGAGGGGAGGGAAGAAGCGCCCTTTAATCTGTGAGTTGAAAAACTGGACTGCTTCACAAAATGTAAGACATTTAATTTAGTCTATTTTGTTAACCAATATAGCAATTCACAAGCCACAGAGTCCCCATAAAGATGTTTAAAATGCAAATTGCACTGACATTATTTAATCTAATACTTTGGATACCTGAGGGCTTTTCTGCGTCTCAGAGCTTCCCACTCTTTGATTATGCGCTGTGCTCAGGCAGGACAGGAAAAAATCCTCCCACCACCAACAAAAAGTCAAATATGAGGTCTGGCTTGTATTTCTCATGCAATCCTTCTCAGCCCGTTTCTCCGGTATTTCTGGGCACGTACCTCCATAGTCTCCAAGCTGTGGACTGGGGACTTCAAGTACTTTTCATTGGGTCCTAATAGTCATAAATTACCATAGCCACAACTCCACATGTGGCATAGACAGAAGAGACAATTCGTCAGACTTTACATTCTGACAAGCATAAACCAAAGGACATCAAAGTGTTCACATTTAATTACAATTTAATAATTAGTTTGATGTATTGTTTCTGCTTAATTTTACTGTTACGTAGCTCTCATCTCCGTGCTCCTGCCCTTGAATAACACTTCCCATTCCCTCTGCTCTCATCCTACAGCTGCAAAATCCCTCAATTTGCTGCCATCCCATTGCTGACCCTAAAGCTGAGCTATGGGATCTACCGCTCCTTCGATACACAGGTAGAAGTTAGCTCAACTACGTCAGCAGCAGCTGCAGCTGAGTGAGGTGATTTGGGGTTAAAGATTACGAACTCTGACTTCCCCCATGCCAACAGCAAAGCAGGGACTCCTGCCAACACACAGGTGGGAAAGGATGGTGGAGATCAGTGAATGTTCCAGCTTTGCAGGACAAGTGTGACTATTCCCAGAGGCAGATCTGGGGCAATCACTGTCCTTCACTCCCACTGCAGCCAGGTCCGTGCTCAGCCCTTCCCAGGGTCGCCTGTCTCAGAGGACTGTGGCTTCACTGAGCAAAGTTTTGTTTGTGATTTCCAGTCTTCATCATCTAAGGCCTGGTTCTCCGACCGTTACAATTGCAAATGTACGTTCACATGCGTAAGATCACTGAGGCCAAATAGGCCACAGCCATAAATAACATCTGACATGAGAAAGGCATAAGCCTTTCTAAGGCAAGAGGTGCTGCATCTGGTGGTTGGATTCTGCCACCACATGAAAACCAAATAGTATCTCATTCTGCTAGCGATCTCACCGAAATAAATGTTATTTCTAACAAAGAAAGTCCTACTTATTAAGCTTGAGCCAGTCCATGAGTATATTCTGTGCAGTACAAAAGGAAGTCAAAGGAAAATATTCCAGCTGAACAACCTGGTGTTCTTAACTCCTCAGGGCTCAACGTCTGGGTCTGCTTTGCCCATCCTGGAGTCCAAGATAAGTCTTTCTTTTACTTACTTTGAAAATTAATAGGGCTGAAGGAAGTAATTATTCAAAATTCTCTCCCTAAGGAGATCAAAGCTCTCTAGTTATTTGCAATTGGCTTGAGGAAGGCCATCAGTATTACACATAAGCTCATATCTGGAGTGCTAAAGACTTCACCTGGTCAAGATCTTCAAGATGGAAATATTCCATTAGAAAAAGAAAAGCACAAAAAGCAGCATAAAAATTTAAAATCTAAGCCCAGCTTTGGAGATTCAAAGCCTTCACAGAGGCTCAAACCGAAGACAGTTAGAAGGTGAAAAAGTTCAGCTCAAGGGATGGCCAGGTCACCTGCAGCTGGAAAAAAGATGCTGGTAAACTGGGAGCCAAAAGAGAAAAACTGTTTTTTAAAAGAAGCTGAATATTTTCTAGGAATACAGATGGATTCTTTCATTATTGCAGTTTCATTGTAGTGAGAAATAATCAGTCAGCCCTACTGTATAGCTGTACTGAATTTGTACAAATATTACTTTGTTTCACAAGTTTAGAAGTAGTTAGACCTCGGTATGGGAAAGCTCAGCCACTGTCAATGACAATAACTTCAAGACACTATCTAATTCTACAATAATATCTTGTGGCTGGATTTTGGCCATAATTGTTTATTCTCCAGAAAATGAAAGAGACATGGAGCACTACATCATGCTCAGAATATCACTGGGTTTCTTGTAACTGCTGGTTAACCACAGTGATAATGCTGACGTGCCTGCCATAAGACTTATCTAGGATCCAAGGAATGTATGCATTGTATCAAGTACATTTTATGCTCCATTAACAGCATATTTGCAGAGATGGGATTGTGTTATACCTAAACACCTAATGTCATCTGTGCATTTCAACTGGCTGACAGGAAATCTTGGGAACAGAAATATCAGAAAGAAATGAACTAGATTGGGCAGGAGGGTAACCCCCAATTTGAATAGAAATTGTGGAGGACAGACTGGAGAGGTGTTCACTGGGGACATGGCACGATGTTTTAAAAAGGAAAAAAGATATGAATGGGATGACATGGAGAACATCACAGAAATAGGAAGGCTCACATCATGAAAGAAGGCAAGGAAAGTAAAGGAAATAACTACAATCGTTAGTCCATGAAAAAGAGGAGCACTGCTTCACATCCAGCCTCAGGTGAAGTCAGGAAGTTTGAAGTGCAGTTTGAGATCATCTGATCCTCGTGATGCATTGCAGAAATAAAAAAAACCAAAACACCAAAAAAACAAACCCAACCAAAAATCCAAGCCCCCAAAACATTCTTAGTTGTAAATTATTATGGCGAGAAACTGTGCAACTTCCTTCAAGAGAGCCTTCCAAGGCCAGAGCAGTACAGTTACATGTGCTCACTGAGGAGAGGAAGGATTTTTCATATGATCAAAACTGAGATATAGTACTTATAATAATTGTCTAATTTTAACAGAGACTTCCTGAGGTAGCCACAGTGCAGCTGCACTGAGCATAGGTGTCTAGTACCATCTGAGATGTCTGGGGTTATCCAGCCTGGCCTGAGGTTGACATCTGAAAACACATAGGTCTCCTGTAGGTTCAATGTCACATCTGACAGCTCCATCTGGGTATATTTGAACACCCTGGTGCATCTCAAAGGGCATTAGACACCTTTGTGTATATGACTGAATTAAGCCTTGATGTGCCACTTCACTCCAGATTTCTGAAACAGGTCTAGGATTTGAAAGACTTTCTTTTCCGGAATTGAACCAATGAGATATTTAGTGTGCTTGATGGCCTCTGTGGAGAAGGTTCAGTCTGAAGTTCAGACAACACAATACAAGGGTCTGCATGTAAATATCTACATGGAAACCAAGTGTCTAAGCAGAGACGTAATCAATCTAACCAGCATAGCCTAGAGGGTAATTCAGCAAATCAGTCACTAGATGCCTCCTTTTGGGAGATCTGAATCACTTTCTGCACACCATTGACTGTATTGATTAGATATCCATTAACTGTAATAGGAGCTGAGGCAGCCGCATGCCTTTAAACATGGATCTCAATTTAGCCGTCTTAATTAGTTATGGTGATTGCACCTTAGTGAGTGTGATCTGGTGGTGTAAACAGAGGAGCCATCTGAGACAGCCTAAACTACCCAAGACATCCCCATGGATGGGGCTGGCAGATAAGACATGGGACGAAAGGGAGAGCAGATGTGGAGTGTCCAGGGGCATCTCAGATCATGCTGCGTGTCTGTCTTAGGGCAGCTTGACCTCACCTGTGGAAGACTTAGTTTTGATCTCCTCTGGGTCTTCTGTACATGGTACAAAAGATGCTTGACGATACAGGCTTGCCTCAGTTGCCTAAGCTTAGACATGGGACACGACTGAAGGCACCATTGAGTACCCCAGACATCTGCACAGGGCTGGCAGGCAGGACACAGGACTTAAAAGAGACCGATACTCTTCTGAAGCAGCAGCTGAAGTCAGGTGGGCTGCCCTACAGCACCCAAAAAGAGGAGTCAGTTTAGCTGCATGTATTTAGGAAACTGAATTGTGCCCAAAGTCTACTTCGGAGGATGCTATGAACTAACTTCCATTTATTACTGAGGGTCATGAGAAGTCTTGTCATAGAAACAAGAGTTTTTGTAGCTCTGTTATCAGAATAGTTACTTTATTTTTTTAAGTTAAAAGTTAATTAAAGGATATGTCTCATTTGCTCTTCCAAGTCCCATCAAGCCTTATTGTTGGTGATCCAAGGATGGAGAGATATATTTATATTTTGAATCTTTGGTTTTAGCTGAATTGTTTCCCCTAGAGAAATTTTCTGCTTTTCTGTTTCTTATTAGCAGAATTGTGTTTTTCTATTCAGCATCTCTACAGAGAAAGGCTTTTTTTCTGAATGGCAAAATGCAGCATTTTTAATAGGTGAACAGATGTTGGTGGGAGTGTTTCAAATATACACTTGAAAATGTTGCACTTGGAAACAAAGTCTGATAGGTCTAAAAGGAAAACCTAGGATTTTTAATAAATTAGGAAAAAAAGTCCTAGCTGCACAATGAACCTTGCGAGATGCTGTGAGGACGAATACTGCTGCAAAGCTGGAAAGAAGCCAGGAGAACACAGTAAGCCAGGAAGACAGAAGAGAAACTAAATGAGAGAGAGAAAAAATAAGACACAAGACAAGACGGCTGATAGAAACACAGAAAAATGGGCCAAGTACAAACATAGACTTGAGGAAAAATGTAGAAACTGTAGAAGACACATGTAAGGATGGTGAGAAAAACAACAAACCCCAAACCTGGTGTGCTGTAGGACCAGTTGGTTGAATGGGATGCTTAAGGAGAGGGTGGATTCACAAAATGCTACTTTTGATAGTAAAACTAGCTTCAGAAATACATGCCTTCTCCTTCTGTTCCCACACAGTGGTTCCTGCACATATCACACATATCCCCACCACCTCGGCTACACTGCTTGGAGAATTTAGTTCTGTTTCCCTTCTCATTTTAAAGGGTTATATTTAACTTATATGCAACCCGTGTTTCTGCAACCCTGCTTACAGAGCAGCCTCATGAAGAGTGGCAGTGTGGCAACCTTGTGCAGCAGAGCAGGAGAGGAAACAAATCACTGCCTATGCAGAAGGCCAGGGACTGTGCTATCTGCCATGGCATTGCCATCATAGCTCACAGATGCAGAAATACATCCTAACCCAGCGACTCTTTGGTTGCCCCATTCTGCTTCTCTTTCCCCAAAGCTGTTCCACCTGGGGAAAAGCTTGTGGTCCCATTTGAATTCCTGGTTAATTCCTGCTCCCCACAGCAGCCCTCATTGCAATGCGTGCTAGGTCAGCAGACACAGTGGTTCCAGAAAACCAAAGACATGCAATCTCATTTTTTTTAATTTGTCCCTACCAGGTAAATTGGTGGTAAGAATGACACAGGGAAACCAGGGGTATATCTTGAACAGCTGTTGTTTGAAGGGATGTGATTTCAGTAACTGTGTGTACTTCTCAGACATGGCCAAAGACACATTAAAAAAGGTGTATTGAGGAGTATTCCAGGAACATGAAAATTATGAAATGAACAACACATTGCATGCCATGCTGACATTGTCATAGTACTATAAGTGCTGATTTCTCAACGTTGTAGCCACAGTCTGGTGGGCCCAGGCCCTGATGGGAGGACTTCATAAAGGCTGTCCTCCAGAGGCTAATGTCTACTGCTATCAGTGTCAACAAGCAAAATGATAAAAGGAGGTTAAATACTCCCTTTGTAATTGCAGCCATTACTCTATAGCCTGCAGCTCAGAAATCACTGGTAGATGACATACGCCTATTCATAGAATCCTAGAATCACAGAACGGTTTAGGTTGGAAGGGACCTTTGAAGGTCATCTAGTCCAACCCCCCTGCCATGGGCAGGGACATCTTTAACGAGATCAGGTTGCTCAAAGCCCCATCCAACCTGGCCTTGAATGTTTCCAGGGATGGGCCATCCACCACCTCTCTGGGCAACTTGTGCCAGTGCCTCACCACCCTCATTGTAAAAAGTGTCTTCCTTATATCTAGTGTAAATCTACCCTCTTTTAGTTTAAAACCATTAACCCTTGTCCTACTGCAACAGGCCGTACTAAAAAGTTCCCATGAATTTAGTGAGGCACAGTTCAGATCAGGCTTGATTCAAGTGCTGCCTACCAGCAAACACTTGGCAATGATGATGTTTTAGGAAAGCTGTGGGTTGTGGTGTCTCAAGCAGAACACCAAGAAAAGAAACATTGGGGATTACACCTCGAGGAGGAGTTGAGACAGGGTGAATGATAGTGTAAATAAGCTGTTACCAGTTTCAGTTGCATTTTGATGTTGCCTGTCTTCCAGAAACAGGATGAAAGTTCATGTTTCTCTTGAAATGTGAGGATGGTAATGATGTCAGAGTTCAAGGAGCATCTGGATGAGCCCTTAGTCATATGGTTTAGTTTTAGGTAGTCCTGCAAGAAGCAGGGATTTGGACTTGATGATCCTTATGGGTCCCTTCCAAGCTGAGATATTCTGTGTAATGTTACTAATGATGGCAATGATAAGAATGTACTGATAGGCTCTCTCCCCTGAGACAGTAAAAATTGCAGTGTTTTTGAGTCTTTCCAGCATCAAGGCTTTTACAGGGTTTGGCCTTTGCAAAATGCCCTATCAAAGAGCAATCTAGGATAATCAATGAAACATGGGGAGAGAGGTTAATATTGCACTGAGAAAGAGTGTATGTGTTATACAGAAACAGATGGCATGTAGAAGTATCTGTCAGGTCATTTTGACCCAGATGAGTGTGATTCTTCACAAAACGAATATGCTGAAAGTATTACTTGCTTCTTATTGCCTACACTTAATTGTATAACTAGAGTTAGTGCCTGAGACCAGCACTGCACAGGCCCTGGAAGCTGATACTGCAGAAGCAGATGAAGCTTTTTCAGAGTGCTGTGCAGCACAGGCCACAAAGCTTCCAGTAGCAGAAGTTGTCAGAAAACAGGAGAAATGTAACAGGAAGTGGAACAAAGACATAAATGTTTGGATGCATTTGGGAAAGTAGCAGAGATTAAAACAAGTGCTTGAGACTGGATGTTACATGATGGAAAAATCAAGGAAGGTTTATTTCTGGTGCCAACAAGCCCTGTGGTTGCACACTTGTAGCAGCGGACAATTTTGTGATTCTCCTATATTGTCCTCCTATGGGTACAAACACCTACTTCATCCATAAGAGGAATAAAAAAAAAAGTCCAGGAGAGTTGAAAGCTAGAGCTAAGGTAAGCACTCACAGAGGGGGACCACTGCTTCAAGGGTCTGTTTGGATTTTTTTACTTTAAGAAACTGCTGTGAATTTGAGGACAAAGGGGCAGTTTTGATGTTTCTGGAATGTTTTCTTGAAGCAGTGCTTTGAAATATTTGACATGACTCTGACAACAGTCGTAGCAGAATCTGGATCTTTGGGCAAGTCGTGTCTGTGGTCTTGCACATGATTACAGTGTCCTGTGTTAGTTACTGAAAGCAGGTGCATTGCTCATCCTCCACGTGTTTGAGTAAGGCTCTATCCACCACGTTAAGTACTGATGGGAAACGTACACTGCATGTTTTTTGCTTTGGGACATACCATATGCCTGCCAAAAAAAGCCTCTCAGCTAAACCCTCAGGGATTATGTATAGGCAGGAGGATTAAGTCCTGCAGCCTTTGGGATAATCCCATGACAAAATTACTTAGAGAACCTTGACAAGCATTGGGAATGCATGGGTCTGCTGTGTCTCATGGTTAAGCAGACAGGCTCCTGTATTAACTTTTTGCCATGGATACAGTGAGTCTAAGGCAGTTAGCCATGCTTAGAGCAAACCAGCAAACTGTATTTGAATCTAGTGCATGACCATAACACTGGAATACTCAGAAATTTAATTGGGAAACTACCAGGATGGTACTTGAGTCTAAAACTCTTCTAAGTTTCCATCGAGAACTTAATTTTGTTTGTTTTTCTTATAAAATGGTAAACCAGGTCCTACTTTTTTTTTTGCCATCTGTCCTTCATTAAGGCTGCGTGTCTGAGCAATGTGACTTTTTAAAGTAGCTGTTTTGACACATGCAAATTTGTTACATGGTGCTAACTTTGCATAAGAACCTGGATGAGAAAAGGGTCTATTCAGGGACAAGTCATGGAATCACAGTAAAGTAAGGTTTAATCTGGCAGCAAATTGGAAAGTTAATGCATTTTGTTCATTAAAATGCCTTAATGCATTGAATGGGATCTCTTATGGAGAATACTGTTACTGTACATTAATTATAAGTGCCTTATGGGAGCCATAAGTACAGCTTTGATTAGTATTACCTTGGTGCCTGACACCTTGCTACCACCACCAATCTGTTATAAAGAGGCACATATAGTTTACTATTGAGCTTTTAAACACTTTCTGCTCTAAGTGTGGTGGTGATAAGTGGTTGTAAACTGAACTGCTGTAGTAAATAAAAATCTTTGCCCCTCCCAAACCACACTGACCTCAAAGTCTGTTGAATTCATGGACTTTTAGAAATCTCTGAGTCACACCTTCTTCTGTTGTGAATCACTGTTGTTCTACATGAAGGGATGGAGCTCCAGCAGTTTACAGACCTCCAACAGACTCCACGTTTGTTGACTTCACCAACCGCTGAACTTGGATAGAATTATCAGATGTGAGAAATAAATGTTTTTGGGGGTATAATTAATCTGACCTCTTTTTAACCTCTACAGTGGGCTGAGGTGAATCGTAGTTCTTATTTCTCTCCATTGACTACAAAGAAAGATGACTGAGGGACTAGGTCAAAAGGAGGCACCTACAATATGAAACATATAAAGTTAGATGAATCCCATCTATTGTATCTGAGTACTTTAGTTCTATGTTTATTAATCATTCATAATTTGGGAGGCTCAGCAAGTAAAAACTCCACTTAAATTTGCTCCTCACTTAAAGAGTATGAAAGACTATTGTCACTGCTTTCAGTTTAGAGGAAAGCCTTTACTGCATTTAAAATAAATATACAAATATTACACAGTGGCTATCTTGTTCTTTATAGAAATCTGCCCCTGTAATGACAGATAAATATTTACAGTTATTTTTATGTTTTAGTCTTTTAGCTAACAGAAAGAATCATTAGGATGTTCTTTAGCAATGAGGAGTTCGCCAGTGTACCCTCGAGCAGTGGAAACCACTGCAAAACTGAGTATTCCCTGAGATTCACCCCTTCTATTGAGTTATGAATGCATTTTATTTGAATGGATGTTGTGTAGTTTTATATGGAGTCCCTTCTAAAGCTCATAAAACTCCATGGATTAAAAGAACCGTAGTGAACTTTGTACTATTCCAAAAACTTGTATTTTTCACTCGATCTCCAATATGTGCAATCATGAGTGCTGCAGTTCTAATGATAAAATTCAAGGCAACTGATATAAGTAACAGGACTATTTATACATTTTCATGGTGATTTTCATAAGGATTACACTTGATCTCCACAGATGCTAGTGCAAAACACCCACTTACATTTCATGAATTCCAAAGAAGAAGGAATTCCAGTAGTGCACATACCCAACAGTACTTGGGATCAGTTTAGAGTACAAGAGCTGTATGACTAAAAGTTTTTACATGTTTTAGGCTCAAATTACAGTTTGGAAAGTTTTATTCTCTTTCTACTCTTATTCTACTTTATTCTATGACTTTCATAAAGTCCATTAGCTGTCTGTACTAAATTTTTGTACAGCACTGTTTTACAGTAGTACATAATTTCTTTCCTTATTCCTGGCAATATTTTCAACTATAAACAAAGAAATTATAGAGCAAAAAGCCAAAAATATACATTTATATATGTAGGTACTCAAGAAACCCTACCTTAAACAGATTTTTGCAATGAGAAGCACTAACAATCCTGGAAATAATAAATTAAAAGAGGTCTAGGGAACCTTAAATCTTTTCCCATGTGTGTATGTGTTATGATGAAGGGTGGGATACAGTCCAACTACGTCTCACTTAGGCCCTTGAAATTCATTTCACCCCCAGACAGTAATTGTGTCTACCTCCTTTGTTCAACTGGCTTTTTCTGTAGCTAAGTTTTAAAAAGTTTTCCTACTTAATCTCAAATTTTTGTGGATAAAGTTTTCAGAAATATTTATTCACGAGTTTAGGAATGTCTGTTTTGAGGAGACAATTGACACTTTCATTCCTAAACCTCTGCTGCAATGCAAGGCTGATAGATGGGAACCTTAGTGTTTCTCAAGTCTCCTGAATAAGTTTGGAAAGCTGGAGTGATTAACAACCTCCATTAGAGCCATCAATATTGTCTTTCTCATGTGTATTGTTTTAGTCATTAGAGCACTTCCCCAGAAAGAAGTGAAATTGTGAGCTGGCAAGTTTGGGAGCCAATAAAACTGATTTCTAATCAGGATTCTTCTTAATACTATTTATTATCTTCCTGTCTAGAGAACACAGTCAACTTACAGTGCTCCCTTGTATAAATCCTTGTACAATTATTTAAAAAGAAAATATAGTCCTAGAAAGATTAAAATATTTGACAGTAACAAGACCCAACAGTGAGAATGAAGAAGAAAAAGTGTGGGCAAAGTGATTAGAGAATGAAATAATGCTAGAATGAGCATGTTTTACAGAATAAGTACTTTATAGTAGCTGGTTCTTAGGTGACCTTCCCTTGAACCTTGGAAAAGCCACTACATTTTCTACCTCTCTATCTGTAAAATGGAGATCATTCTTACCTTGCTTGCAGAGACACTGAATTCCAGGACATTTGTATTTTGCATAATGTTGAATGAATGAATGAATGCCTGCATGTCACTGCTAGCCTGGGACTTTTCAGAGAAAATGATGGGTTTTCTTCAGAAATTATCAAATGTACTGAAAAATGTTTCCAAGAAATGGATCTGCTTTGATAGAATTGACATTGGCAGGTCTATAAGTGCTTTATGGAGCCCGCTGATCTTAGATCATGTGTGGGCTGTAGATGAGTTTTCTCACTTTCTTTGGACTCTTACCATTGGCTGGTTCATTTCTTTGTCTTTTCTTGGAAAATGTCAAAATTTCACAATTGCTGAAAATGTTAGGGACTAAAAAGCAGTTTCCACTGGCCATTAACTACTAGAAACGTGTCAGCATTTTCATGTTTGTATGGATTTGGATTAATAATTAACTTGTCAAAAAACAGTGACTGCCCAAATGGATGGTTTTAGAGCCAAGTCCGGATATTGTCAGTGATCTCGTACTACAATGGACCAAACCCCAGTTGTAAAGAACATTTATGAAATTAAAAAGTTGTTCTGTAGCACTTAAATTGCTATATAATAATAAATAAATAAATAACATAATTATTTTTTAATAGCACTGTTTTCTTATGTGCAGTTTTTGCAGCTGTCAAGATAAATATACTTTACTTGAATGTCCTGAATTTAATACAAATTTCAGCATATTTCTTTAAAGATAATGAGAGAAAAGGATGGCAGTATCATATATTTCTCATTTTTAAGTTATATAGGTAAATATAAATTTTAAAAATTAATTTCCTAGAAATTTTGCTCTGTCATACAACCAATGGAATCTAAAGTGTGATTCAGCTTACTCAAAGCAGATACCTACACTTAATCTATTGAGCTTTGACCTGTTCTCAGACACCTACAGGAGGAAGACTGAGGAAGGCTGTTATGAAACTATAATGATGGAATGTAGTTCGCATATTTTCTCTCATTTTCCTGCCTGTGATATCTTTAAAAATCTGCCTGTTCTTACAAATGCATCTTACTTTGCAAATCAGTCTGCTGTGGGCTTGTTGCAGGACAGGATTTTTTACTGATGCAATACCAGTTTACACAGTGAGAAAGTAAAATGAAGGCAGTGTGAATTCTTTGTAATTATTGGGTGACAGTGAACTGGATGTCCTTGGTTAAAAAGGTTGCACAACACTTCACTACAATTATAGTGTAGACATAACTGTCTTATAAACAAAGGACTCCCACGGAAGAGGCTTTTTCTCAGTGTGTGTATGTTTTTACTGTAGGTAGTAATAGCAAATCAGTGTTTTTCAGACTGTAAGGTACATTTCATGCATAATTTTCCAGCTTCTCTATTTTTTTTTCCAAGGAAAATGCCACAAGCAGATCTAGCTACCTCCCAAAGCAGCTACCCCTGTGAACCTTGCCAGCTAAGATTAGTCATGGTCAACAGCACTCGAGTGATTTGCAGAACACAATTACATTTGGAAGAAATAATTCTGCATTTCTAATAATTGTTTATATGGATTGAAATAGAACAGCAGACAAAAGTGTTTGTAAATAGAACAGATTCTAGTGAAAAGACCCACATTACTCTTCATCCTTCTTCCCTGGAAAAGGATGAAGCTGTGATAGCTTATTTCCTGCCTGTCAAACTATCTTGAGTTGAAATAGTTCACGTTTTCAAGGAGCGGACCATGTCAAACGAGGGCAGTAGCAGAAATCAGATGGTGTGGCTTCATAGGCGCTGAGGTTTGCACGGCGTTAAAGCCTCACCCACGGTGGGGTTTTGCAAAGTGCTGCCACTGACATCTGACCCTGGTTTCTGCAGGGCTGCTGGAACCCAGGTAGATACAGAAAAAGACAGAAAAAACAGAGAAAAGAGAAAGATGGGCCATGCTCAGATCATCTTGCATTCTGAATTAGCTGAGATATCTCATCCTCCTCTCCAGTGACTGTGCAGGGAACAGGATCCAGCTCGTCGAGCACCCTGGTTCACTTGTCATTCTGGAGAGCAGATGCCTTACTCTGTCTGGGATGCCATCGCAGACAGCCTGGATACACACCGCTTACTTCAGGAGTGGACAGGGATAAAACTCCTCAGGTGCAAACATTCCTAGGACCACCGGCTACTTTTGTCCGCTAATACTGATAAAAATTGAGACAATTCAAACATCCCAAATTAATGGGCTCATTGAAATGTTGGCTTGTACACCCTGAGTGATAAATGCAAAAAAAAACCCCAGTCAGGTGGAAGTTGTTTGTTTGTCTGTCTGTTTGCTTGTTTGTTTGTTTGTTTGTTTTGTGTGTGTGTGGTGTTAATAAAAATGGTGCAGGAATTTTAACTTCACAGTCTCCATTGAAAAATACTAAATTTACTGAGATATCTGTATGTCTCATATAATACCAGTAAATGGAGTATATGTGGCTGAAATCCTTCCTCCAATGATTTAAAATCCTTAAAGTTAATTAAATATAGCTTGCACAATGGTATTAATAATCCAGTGATCATATTTCAGCAATCATATTTCATATTTCATGAATATGCTGTTCATATTTTCTTTATTTCCATGATAGAGAAAGAGGAACAGCTCAAAAAATGGGTGTATTGGAACATCCCTTACCATTATTAGTTGTCTTAAAGCGTGTTAAATTCATTTTTTTCCAACAGTGGAAACTGTCCTTTCTGAAGACAGTTTGCCCTGGCATTTCTTTGCTGTATAGCAAGTGAATACGAGATCTTTACCTGCAGATGTCTCTTTGCCTTATGGAGTTGCAGATAGAATGTATTCTCTGGCAAACAAAAAAGCAAAGCTTGAATTCAAGCTGAGGGGAAAGCTGTTTGTGTCTGCAGTTGCAGCTATTAATGAATGCCTCCTATTTTAAGAATGACTGTGATACCAGCTATCCTGCCAAGAGTTGATGGGATTTGTGTGGGGAATGGAAGGGAAGGCAAGGGGTTTGTGTGGGGAATGGAAGGGAAGAAATGGAGAGAAAAGGAAGGAAGGAAGGAAGGAAGGAAGGAAGGAAAGAAGGAAGGAAGTTAAATAGGTATGTTTCTAATTTACTCTCTTTGGTTTTTCTACATTTCTGCAACAACTTGGGGGAAAACATTCAGTTTTTTAATTTATAAATTTAATTGTAAAGTTAGCAACTGCTTGATTTTGCTGCCCCCGTTTCAGCATGTTTTTGTTTACCTTCTTCTTCTCAGCCTTCAGTGATACTTGTCATTAGTGTTTCCCTGACATATTCAGAGTGTCATCATTACATTAAAGATCTTCTATAAGCAGTAAACTTTTTCAGTGTCACAGCACAAAGTATCTCATTGATGTTCTTGTCTATTGAAACCTGACTTTCTGTCAACTACAATATAAATTGCCTTCTGAAAAGAGATATGAAACAGTTAGACAAACAACAGCTACTCAGTTTGTACTTATTTCAGTCCACTTCTCACAGGAAAAAACATCACCCATGACGATGGTTTTCAACCTTTTGCGATCTGAGGACTCTTTAAACAAGACCCATGTAACTGTCAAACCCTGCTTAGTAATTCAAGACAGGGACAATAGGCTTGCCACTGTTTGTGGGTTATTATTGAGTAATATAGTGTGCAGCAGATGAGTTTATAACTACGGATCTTGAAGACATCAGTTGAATCCATGAACACACACTTACATGAAATTGGGAACTGAGGTCCTGTGTCTACCTTCCCTGATTTTTAAAGTGCGTGTAATCCTTTCTGATCCCAGACTCATTTTGCTGAAAATCTGTGCTGTTTATTTAACTGGACACCAGGTCCAAATTTCCTGGGTGAAATCAGGGATTTAGGTTTCAGTAAATCTTGCACTCAGTCAATCAGCAGAAGTAATACAGCTTCTCTGCAGCCCCACATTAATCTGCCTCAGACTACAGGGTACTCTGTCAACTCATAGCTCTGCAATGTGTCCAGCCTCTTTGAGTAGAGAATTTGGGGACAGAAAACCTTTTATGCCTGTTTTCAGGAGTGCCTTTTAGTGGCTTCTAAGCTGTGTGCTGCAGCAGCAATGCTGTTGCTCTGCAGTTTCCAGAGAAGCAAATATATCAGCATGAAAATGAGCTGGACCAGTTGCTCCCCTGTGGACACGTTGTTCAGCTGAAATGAATATCTCGTTAATGGAAGAAAGGTCTGAATGTTTTCTGCAAGGTGGAGGGCAATGCATTTAGGCTGGTATCTTTCTCATTCTGCTGAGTGGGGCAGTACTATTTTGCCTGACAACCAGGCAGCTATCAGAAAATGTGGAGGGAAAAGAGAAGCTCTGAATTAAATGTACTTCTGTAATGGGTTTAAATCTGTTCCACTGTTAGAAGAGGGAAATTTTAAGAAGGGCCAGATGCCAAATTGGAAAGGAGTGAGAGCTAAGAGTGAGTCTGCTAGAAGCTCAGAAAAAACCTATTTAACTCGTACATTATGTTCTCTTGTGTTCAAACCTGTCCTTTGCTGTATTTCTTGAACAGCTGTACCTTAGGTTCAGCATTCCAGCAGACAGGTCCTCTCATCCTCTCTTCAAATCTTCCAAAGTGAGCTAGTGAATTAATCTGCCTATCATTTGCATTTAAAGAGCCTTAGGGCCAGATAGTTAAAGGTGTCTAAGAACCTGGAAATTCAGAGAGAAAAAAAGTACCTTTAAAAATCTGGCTCCAATGACACTCTAAATGGCAGGTTCTTCTGCTTTCCTACTCAGGTCATACTTTGCTGCATGTCAGTAGATTGAAATTTCAAACATAACATGTTAGCCTTTTAAATTTTAATAGGCAAGAAAGAGCAGTTGCATCAGAGTAGGAAAACACACACCAAGCCTGGAAAGATTTGAGTTAAGGAGGATCTGAACTGGAAATTCTGGGGTCATCTGATAGTGCTGTTTGCTGGAATATGTTCATCTATTCTCAGCTTACCTTTAAGGAGCTGTGTTAGATGTTGTAGCTAGAACTAACCCCATTCCTGGTCATTTATTTTGTTGCTCTTGTTCCATTCAGAAAGTCAAAATAACTCAGTGCAAAAAATAGTTGGAATGTGTCATAATTATCTGCATTATTTAAATAGCATGTAAAGACTCCATATTGCTCCATAAGTATTCCTTTCCTTCCATGAATGCTTATAGTCAAAATCTAAACAAAGGCAGCAGCTACCAGTGGGGAAAACTATTACCATTTCCATAGATGAAAATGGAAATCCTAAGATCCAGTCCATCTCACTTGGATTCCTCGCTTGCACATAAATAAGAAGTGCTTAATAAAGCAACATTCTGACATAGGTGCCTGTGATCTCTGTTGGGTCAATGGAGCGAGACACATGGCTTGAAAGGCCTCTTATTCTGAAGGTCTGCTGAAAAGTGAAATGGGAGAAATTCAAAATATATGAAAGAAAATGCCTGTCAGCCAAAGATGTATCTGGCTGTGCTCTATAGCTGCTTAACTCTGGCACCTCGACTATCTCTCTCTATTGACTGGATAACAACTGTACATAGCAGGGAATCATTCATTGCTCTGTTGGTCCAGATGCCACAGGAATCGCATTGCTATGGGCAGCTATAACAGGTGGACCAGAAAGGACCTTTGGTGCAGAACTGGACATTTTTCTCCATCACTGGTGCGTAGTTCTTAGCAACATTCGAGGACAGATTCTTAATTCCTATAGATGGCAGAGGTATGTATTGTTCTAATAGTTATTGCTAATGAAAAAGGAGATCAAGGAATATTGAAACACATTCTTCAGCTTACAAATTTCAGCAGGTTAGAAGACCTTGACAGATGCTTATCTCTAGGATGCTGCACATTTTGTTATATTCCTCTCATTCCTTTATGTTCCAGGAAGAAAAACTTCATGTATTTTTTCACTGTTTCTATGGAATCTGTTACTTACTCTGTTACCCTTGTCTAACTCCTCTATTCTTTCTGGAGGTGGGGGAATGAGGACAGCATACCATATGCAATCTATGGATGCTCCATTGATTTATAGAGTTGTCTAATAATGCTTGATGTTTTTTTCTGTTCCTTTCAAGGCAGTTCTTAACATCTTGCTTGCCCTATAAAGCACTGATCTAATATTTGCATTGAACTGGCACTTATGATTCCGAATTCTCTTTTCTTGGTGGGAATAGCTAGTTCAGAGCTCATCAGGGGTTACCTTCTGGTATGGTCATTCTTTGGTTTGGTCCCAGCCCAAAAGTTTGGATTCTGTACTTTTGACCTATTTAGGTGAACAGAAGTTTTTATTGAACAGTGCCCTGAAGAACTCCATAAATGTTATTACTTTTAGGAACCCTGCACAATAACAAGAGAAAGTGACCAAGAGAATGGCACAACTGCCAGCCAAGAAACAATCCCAAAGCAGATTCTTGCCATTTCCACATACAGTTTTTTGAGCTAATACAAATTAGTGTGCATGCATCCTTGCAAGTGTTCTGATCTGGTTTCTCAGCGAGGAGGGAAAAATATACCCCATTTGCAATTTAGTGTCCCAAGGATTGATGGGTGACGTTAGTGTTGGGTCTGAGAAAGCAGAGAGTAAGGTGTTGCAGACCAGATTGTCCTCTGAAAGGCTCTGATCATACAGTAAGAAATGGATTGGTGAAGCATGCCCCTGATCAAATGGGATGGAGATGCTCATCATGGGTAAGGCTAAGGGATTTTAGTGGGTCTCGGTGGATCTCCTCATCCCCCACATCTGTTATGCCGTAGCACCTCCCTTGCCGTGTGATTGCATTGATAACTTGCAATCCATATGCCTTAAGGTGAGAGCAGTAGTCATAGCAATTGCTGTGATCCTGTCATTCTATGTTGCAGCCTACTGAGATTTCCCTTGCTCTTTCTTTCTTGAAAAGAGGTATCAGAGATTCCCTGGTGGGAAAAGAAAAGAGGGTTTGACAACAAACTTGGAAACAGCAACTCTCAGAATGCCTGAGCTGAAAATCAAGCACCTGGAAAATGTGAATATGTGATACAAGAAAAATATTCTTCTTGAAGAAAACAGAAGCATGCCAGCAATGGTCAGAAGTCAAAGCATCCTTGACATCATTGAAAGAATGCCAGGTAATGGAAAGACCCAGGAGCCAGTTAGAAGTCAGAATTAATTAATTATTTTTTTTTTCCCTGAGGATTTTTTTTTCTTAATCCCACTCTTTCTCATAACCCCCTAAACCATATGAAATGTAGCATCTTTGGAGGCTACAAGGTTAAACTTGTAACAGAATTCATTAATAACCTGCTTCTGTTCCAGTGCAAGGGACAAACTTTGCTCTGAGCTGTGATGGTATAAATCAGGGTCTTCTTCCTCTGAGTCAGTGAAAAAGCAGCATTGTAACATCTGAGCAGGTGAGATCAGTATCAAGCCCAAGGTATTTTACCTGACAAATGGTATATTATTTAATGTGCAACTCTCCAGGGTCTCAGAAACTGCTCCGCTCATTATTACATGGATCAGTTTCCTAAGTCTTTCTGCAGCTCTCTTTTATAATTTCAAGCTATGTTTCTAAATTCTCCCACCTCCTGGATTCTAAGCCCCTAACAGCTGTGTGTTGGGTGCAGAATATGAATAATTTTTTACAATATGGGCTGGCTGGCAACCAGACTTTTTCTGAGCCCTGCTTCTTTTTCCATGGGATTCTGCTTTTGCACTGCATTTCTACACTCACAGTAACTTAGCAATATAGAATCAAATAGAAATGTATTCTTTAAAATGGATGGAAAATCTTGGGACAAACTACTTAAGTCTCAAACAGAATCAGCTTAAACTTTTTATATTTTCACTGCTGTAAAGTAAATATAATGTCACTGTTGTGGTTTAACCCCAGCTGGCAACTAAGCACCACACAGTCACTCACTCACTCCCGCCCTCCAGTGGGATCGGGGAGAGAATCAGAAAGGTAAAAGTAAGAAAACCCATGGGTTGAGATAAGAACAGTTTAATAATTTAATAAACAGTTTAATAATAAAACAAAACAAAACAAAATAATAATAGTAATAATAATAATAATAATTTGCCATTAAAAAGCAAATAACAAAAAGAGAGAGAAAGAAAACCCAAGAAAAACAAGTGACGCAAATGAAAAATGATTGCTCACAACCAACCTACCAATGCCCAGCCTGTTCCCGAGCAGCGGCCCCCTGGCCAGCTTTCCCCCTAGTTTATACGCCGAGCATGACATCCTACGGTATGGAATATCCCTTTGGCTAGGTGGGGTCAGCTGTTCCAGCTGTGTCCCCTCCCAGCTTCTTGTGTAGCCCAATCCTTCTTGCTGGCTGGTCATGAGAAGCTGAAAAGTCCTTGACTTGGTATAAACACTGCTCAGCAACAGCTAAAACATCAGTGTGTTATCAACATTCTTCTCATTCTAAATCCAAAACACAGCACTATACCAGCTATTAGGAAGAAAATTAACTCTATCCCAGGTGAAACCACGGCAGTCACAAAGGAGTTGACAGGAATACACAGAGGTCACAGTCTTACAGAACAAGTGCACTAGCACTGTATTTTAGTACAGGGACAGAATAAGACTAAGTTAACTATTTATTTCTTGTCTCTAACTTGCTGTTTGAAGCTGTACAGGTTTTATAAGCTAAATTAGGAAAGGCAGTGGAGAATGTACAGTAAAGAACAATGCAGTTATATGACTCGGAGATGGATTAGATAAACCTAATATACCTCTTCCAACCCTAAAATCTATTATTATAGAAAACAGTGCATCTGAGCACAGTTGGGGTCTATTGATTTCTATCTCCAGTGACTTAAGATGGCAGAGAAAATTTTCCTTCAGCTCCAACAATTCTCTTCTGCCATATCCCCTTTTCTACTACAAAAATGTAGGTATCTGCATATGTATGGGCCATCTTTTCCAAATCAAACAATTTTTTTTCCACTGCAATTTTTTTGTTTTGTCTTTAGTATTTTTGTTTGATAAACAAGGCACGTGGGCTCTGCAGCACTTGGATGACCATGTTGTGAAGTGACAAGACAGAGTGAAATAAAATATCTCTGCAGCTGGATTCACAATGGTTGGACAGAGGACAAAGTCACTGCCTGGGATCCATGTTCCAACGGGGGTGGAGGAAGCCCAGTGTGTCTTCTGCATTGCCAAGAGACGAAATTTCACCAAAACAGCCTACGTTGACCATTAATAATGGGGCAATAGGTTAGAACTAGAGGGTCAAGTCATTGTTCAATTCATATACTTGTGAAAGGGATTAAAAAGGCCAAAGCACGCACTTGTACTCACAGAAGAAAGAACAGCCAATGCAGAAGCAACCCAAGCAGGTAGATGGGAGGAAATACATAAAATAAGGAATAGATGAAGCCTTGAGTCTGCTGCACACAACACAGAGGGCAAAACACCTGTGCTAGCTGACAAATGTCTGTGGGGCCAAACAGAGACTACACATAAAAACTACCCTAGTCAAATAGAAAGACAAATAAGAGGCACATGGACCTAGATTCAACTAATTAAATGACCGCTACTTAGTTGTCTACATATTTTCAGGAAGCAGACATCCTGAAATAGACAGAATAGGTTGGAGGAATCATGCTTTAAGATTGTCTATTTGGGAAACTTTTGGTGAGCTGAAAAGTCTAGAGGTAGCTGTGTATATACTTGTCTAAATTTACATTAAATGAATCACAGTGCCTGGTTTCGTCTGCCCTATACGCAAGACTTTTGGAAAAACAGTTTTGGAGCTCACATGGGTATATAGTATTCAGCAGAGTACTACATGCTCTCTGTTGTACAAGTGGAGGAAAAAGGGAGAGGAGAGGAGAGGAGAGGAGAGGAGAGGAGAGGAGAGGAGAGGAGAGGAGAGGGAGTTCACTCACAGTAAAATGCAAAGTCCTAATAGAAAACTCAGCAACAAAGAAAAATACTTGGCATCTGCCTGCATATGCAGGACAGGTGCTGTATATTTGTAGGGGAACACTTAAGTAATAATTAAGGTTTCTTCCTAAAGAACGTACAGTTCCTCCTGCCAAAATTAACTGGGAACACACTAAAGGAGCTGCAGCTAATTGCACAAATACCTGGAAATGTTTCTATTCTGCTCCTGTGCTGTTTTGGAGCACTACCAATCCATCTGCAAGCAGGATGCCAGTCCTAACATTGGAATTCAGCTTTAAAATAAGTGGACATTCAGAAAGTCTAATATTTTGATGGGAATGATTGGCCTGCCTTCAGCCAGAAACCCAAACCTTTATGTTGCAGATGTTCACTAGCACAGCAAATGACAGAAAACGTCAATGAAATAAATAATTGCTCCCTAGTTAGTATGTGGAATCCAAGAGCTGTGACAGTGACAGATATGTTGATGTGAGGACCAAGACATGGACAATGCTGTGGGTGTATTTTCATTGGTCCAATTTGTCAATGAATTCCCTGAGAAGAAATCAGTCTTTCTCTGAATTGACCCATAAAATCAGTCACCAGGTCTAGGCTGCAGATATCTTTCAGCTGCATTATCTTAATCATTACAGCATTTTATTCTGGCAGAGTGATTTTTTAAATGGTGTTTATTTTCCTCTCATGAAGTCTTGCAAGACAAAGGTAGCAGGAGGTGACATATTTTGCTCTGATTCTATGCTTTGTTTCAATAATTCTGTGGCATTTACTTTCTCAGCAGACAGGAGCTTTTATATTCTTCGGACTACGGTTTTGTTTGGTCATTTTCCAATCTTTGCTGCAGTTAAAATTAAACTTTGACTGCATAATATGTTAATACCTGAATCACGAGTACTTCACTGACTGAGATTCCACAGAAAGGCTTTGTCTGCTGAGGACATGGTATGAGACCTGCTCAAATCCACATTTGCCTTTTCCCCAAGTAGATTGCTGCAGGCATTGGGCGAACTCTAAAGCAGAGCAGTGCACGGCTCCCTGTGCCTCACTACACACTGCAGTGCATGTGCACATCCATAAGCCTCATCTCTGTTTGCACACTGGGCAGTGCCAGGGTTATTCTCTGGCCCAGAGGCCAGCTGGCATGCCACAGCCGTTCTCCGAGCTGTTAAACTTCTCAGTCTCCAAGGCAGGATGGCCACACACAAACCTGTTGGGAGCAGTTCCTTGCTCATGCGAACTCCCAGCCGTGCCCAGGGTTTGTTTGGGACAGTGCTCATCGAGGGGAGGCGAAGCCAGGTCAGGATCATCCTTACAATTTATTAGTAGACAGGCTGAAATTTTTGGGCCTCAAACAATGTCCTTGGCAGTGTCCAACTTACTAAAATAGATGTAGCCTTGAACCGGGTATAGGCACAGCCTTGGGTGCCTGGGTGTAATCTACCACCCGTGACTCTTTCAAGAGTGTGTTGATGTCCTAGACCAATACAAAGGGAAGCCAGTCCTACATGGAGCAAGGCGTGGTGGCATAGGCAGGATGTCGGAGGTCAGTCTGACCTGCAGACTGTGTGCGCTCCTCACTGGAGGTCTTCTGCAAGCACCACCAGCTCTTTGGAGAGGTGCATTTGCAATGGGAGAGGGCTGGGCCAACAGGTGCAGAAATGCAAGTGAGCTCACCAGGCAAGACAACTCTGCTGATTTGTGAAAGACAAGGGCAGCTAACTCCTGGTGAGCTTGCAACCAGGCTAGCAACATGCTTTCTCCAGAGCTGGAAGGGTACAGTGAACTATGAAATACTCAGTAGTCATTTTTTTCTGCTGCCAGTGGAGACTGAATTAGGGTAAAATTCCAAGTTAATTGGATCAGACTCTTAAAATCACTAATAAGGGTAGCACAGTGCCCAGCCTCTTATTGGATTATATATTAGGCACAATGACTGTCATGCAGCAAGTAAATTCCCATTTTTATCATAAAAGAGGCAATGAGGACTCCCATTTTTTCTCTTCAGGGAACTTTTTCAATGCCAGCTTTGTAAACTTCATTCAGAGGCAAAGAACAGTTTAAAAATCTAGTAATGGTAAAGAAAGAGTTTTCAAAGAGAAATTCCCTGCAAGTACAGTGCAATTGTTGTGCTACATTTTCTTTTGAAATGCCAGCAAGAAAGAATTAAGGAGCAGCACTTGTAATGTATAATTGATGGTTTTCAGGTATCTAGAAACTTAGAGCAATTAGGCCCAGGGTGCAACATTACTTATTCATCACCATCTGGAACTTATAACTTTATAAGCCCTGCTATAGTTTATGTTTGTCTGGCAGAAATGGCAAGTTTAGTGTTTAAGTGCTGCATTATGCTGCAGAAGGTAAATATTTAATAGTGTCCCGACATAATGCAGCTGAGTGGGATAAGATGAACATGTTGTGTGGTCAGAGCATAGAAGCATGTAGATACTGCAAAATATAAGGAACAGAATGCCCTTCCCAGAGCAAGAGGACAGAGAATACTTCCAAATAAATCTGCAGCATTTCTATTGCATCAATAGAAAGCTGTGGCATTGATCCTTGGGTCACAGTGTGCATTATCTAGTAACAGCTGTGACTCAACTTCAGATATGATTCAGATGGGTGAAAGAACTGTTTCTATGAAAATCTGAGAATCTCCCACTTTCTTCTTTGATGTTAAAGTAGAAGTAGACTAAAGATGAATAGGGAATTTTGGAGGAAATGTTTTCTTTTTTTTAAAAAAAAGCCATTTCATCAAGCATCAAACCTGTTCTAGTTACTGTTTTGACAAATTTCCCACTGGAATAAACCAAACCAAACCAAACCAAACCAAGTCTAATCCCAACCAAAACCACAAACACAAAGAAAAACAAAATCAAGCCACAAATCCAGAAAAGTTAATTTTATGTGTCTTCAATGTTTTCTAAAGGGTGAAAGTCCTCCTTGGGAACAGAACTAATTTTTCTTCTTTGTGTAACTCCCACTTAAAACCTAAGAGTAAAACTAGGTGAAATGTTCTGTCTGGATCTATTCCAATGTTCTCAAGATCCTGAGTTCAAAGTCATGTTCGAGAAATTGGCTTGATTCATGACTTGAAACTTTCTTACAGCATTGAAATTCTTATGGTTCTGGAAGACCAGGTTCTACTCTGCTCTGGTCTGTCAACCCACCCTGATTCAGCTGAGAAGACTGGCAGTGGATTGACCTGCTCCACCTCCAACCTGCACATAGGAATCCTGCAGTAACAACTACGTTTTAAAAAGCTTGATAAGATTAATTGATTTTTCTGCACTGTCGCTGGTCTCACAGATCCTGACAAGTACAGTCAAAGAGCTTTAACTATTTTGTATGTACATGGAGGGTGATAATGTTATGCCTTAATGGCTGGTCTACATTCATTCAGTGAACAATGGTGCAAAACAACTTTAGTGGTAAGATAAAGGTCCAGTTTTAACCCTTCACATTAAACAGGTCCATCTAGGTGATGCCCTACCTGGGAACCTGAAGTTCTTTGGCATGCAGGTGCTTACAAAAAGCTTCCTTGGCAGGAAAAGGACCCACCGATGCAAAACAACTGAGTCTTGGTGGCTGACTGCAAGTGGGTAACTAGCTATTATGGTCAACCTTTTGGAGACTCACAGAGGAAGGTTGCAACATAAAGTACCATGCAAACTCTTTCCTTGTTCTCCTAGAGACACAACTGCAACAAATGCCATAGTGTAGTAGATTACAGTGACTCACAGAGTGATTCAGAAAGGTGCTGTGTTGTTTTGATCCTCACAGGCCAACAAGTTGGCATTGACCATACTGGATTGGTATTGCCTTATCTACAATGTCAAATTGAATGAAACGATTGTTCACTTTCCTATCTTAATTTGTTATTTCTGCTTGACTTAATTACCATCTTGCGTGTATTCTTATTCATCCATTTCATTGATTTACTTGATTTGTTTTAAAAGTCCTCATCTAAATCTACAGTTATGCAAACAGACTGGGCCTTCTTCTGCAACTAGGTTAACACATTGCTACTTTCATTCATTCAAATAGTGCTGAAACTTGAGTCAGTCTACACAGGAATAGAGCATGATATTGCCAGTGTGAATTTCAAAATGTTGTCTGGTTTTGTTATAGCTCCAGTTCCTGGAATCCAGTGATGACAAAAATGTTTTAGTTTTCATGGTTACATAGAAAACCAAGAAATCTGACCTATAAATGCTCAAAACCTGAAAGTGAACGAAAACAACACGTTTACTTTGTTATTGCTATAATCTCATAATTTATTAGGGACCTCAACTCATGATGTGTACCTGTTTGAGGATAACAATAATTAGATTCTTCAGTGTTCAACATTTTATCAAACAATATTACAAAGCTAGTTGAAGCCCTAAGCAAATGAGAAATTTGTCTTTGCTTTCTCATGTACTGTTGTAGAAGAGATTAAAAGCATGCATTATTAGTATAACAACACGGACTGTTATTCTCTCCAAAGTGCCCTAAGCATCATTTATTAACATCACTAAAACATTTAACAGCACTTTTAAAAATAATTTGCAGGCAAGAAGAATCAGTTTTATTTCAAGTACAATTTTCACCGGGTAGATGGTCATGTTCAGCGCAGGAATGATTTACATTGGTACCTTATGTTTTCAAACATTTTGTGTATGATGACAGCACAGAGACATACATCATGTGAAGCTAGAGAGTAGTAGTGTTTATCACAGCAGGCTCAGGGGTTGATTAAGGTGTCTCCAGCCCTGACACTAGGTAGCAGCTGCCAAGGTCTCTATTATCCTTTAAAACCCCTTTTCCTTTTATTTTATTTTATTTTTTTTGAAGTCTGTGGCCGTAGTGTTTGTGGAGGAGAGTTCTGTGTTGTGAATCAGATGCAGTGCTGTAGCGATGTCCACCCTGAGTCTGCTGAGAGTCTGAAACAGTCTGATATGGACTGACATCAGCACCATCCCAGAAAAAAACCCCTCTGTGGAGCAGGAAAAGCACAACAGACCACTTCACTGCTCGAACACAGTGGCTCCCTTGCCATTTTCAGAGGAGCCAGAGGCATCTACTTCACAGGTAACCATCCTTCAGGGAAGAGAAAATAGAGCTTTTCTTCCATCAGTCCAGTTTGGAAAAGGCAGGGTCATGAAGCGCAGCAGAGCCCTGGGTCCCTAGGACCCGACGCTATGTCACAGCTGCACTGGGCGCTGTGGCTGTGCCTGAATCCAATGGGATCATTGCTCTTCAGAGGAAGACCAACACTTCCCAGAGCTACAGAAATCAAAGGATGAGCATGAACAGCTAAATTGCCATAGGGCATTCATCCTGCTCCTGCCCTCGCTCAGGATTCCTATCTGATCAGGTGCATCTGAGGGGAAGATGCATATTTCTGATTACTTTCCACCACTCTTGAAAATCTGTGGGGAAAATCTCCCTGAGAACTACATAGCACATTGCTGACCAGCCTAGACATAGGAGAGAGGAGCGAGCAGCTCTGTATTCCTGTTTTCCCAGGTGGCTGCATGCCAGCCTGGTCAGATGAAAGCATTTGACACTGGGAACTGCAGCATGGGAAGTTGACTGTAAAGGAAAGAAACTGTGAAGCAATTGCAGCTGCCTAGGATGGCTGCAACAGAACTTGATTTAGACTTTGCTTCAAGAAAGGACAAAATTAATGTAACCAACAGCTTTTAATATAGTCTTAGAGTATGTGGGATGAACACTTATATCCCAGAGTAGCCCTTGCCATAGATGGTGGGCAAAAAAAGAAAAAAAGTCATCTGTAAACATCTTCCAAGCTTGTATTACTTATGTAGAAGAGCTTGAATGGAAACATTGAAACTAAAGGGGTTTCATCCATGGTGATTATTTGTCTGTGTCACAGACAAATGTAGGAACAATTTCCAGCCTATTAATGAACCAAAATTCTATAGCAGGAATGAGAACCAGGCAAAGTGTTGTGTGCTTACACCAGAGACCTGTGCTGCTTCTGAATGGCAGCGACAACCTCCTACCAAAAATAATGAAAAAGCTCCTTCCTTTGGAGAGGTCAGCATCCAGAGTCAGGTTTAAGATCTTTCCTACTCACGCCTTCTCTGCTGCAGTGATTGTAGCGGCTGTCAGTTACCCTGTCACTGTACTGACTTTTCCCTTACTGTGGACCACAGTAAATGTAGGGAAAGTACGGTGCTAACTGAGAACAGGCAAGCAAAAGTACTCCAAAGAAACTTAGCAGGGACATTTGATCTTTTTTGTTAGCAAATAATGACATTTACTGTCAAGAGCTGCTCAGGTCATCAGCTGCCCATCTCCTCCATTGGGTGTCCCCTGGCTATTTTTAATTGGATTCCCTTTCATCAGGATCTAGAGATATGTGCTGTCCTCTAAAGTTTAGCTATTGCATCACTTTTCCTTGTGCAGCATTTGTTACACAACTTTTTTTTTTTCAGCCTAGATTTTTTTTTGTGAAGGTCACAGAGGACTGGCTGTGATAAGAGCCCAAAAGCCTTCACTTTGCTTCTGAATTGTTCTTGTTAATTCAGTGCTGATTGAAGATTGATAAAGCCCTGGAGATCAAAGTCTCCTATCCCCCATGACAGCTCAAGCTTCTCCTCAGGGCACTTTTGGCTTGACCTAGAGGTAGTACAGGTTCCAAATCCATTAAGTTCTTCACCCTTTTCAGATGAATCTCATTGCTGTAAGTTTTGGTAATGGTTTTGAGCTGTGAACGTCTGTTGTCCTGAAATTAAACTGTCATCTAACTCCTTCTGGTCACTTGGCTGAACTGAGATCACAACTGAGAGCGCTCTGGAAGCCAGCTCTATTATTTTTCATAATCATCCAGTTGCTGAACTGCCCTTTGAGTCTTCAGGCACAGTCACTGTCAAACTACCTACCTACAAGAAAAGTGGCATCACCTTTCAGTTCATCTGTGTGCAAGTAATAGCACTTGTTTAAAGCTAGTCAGGGCCTGGAATACTTCAAAATCCATATACAAGGATTTAGGTGAATAATACCTTTGAAATAGAAAGACCAGGCTGCCACAGATAAATCACTTTTTCATATGTACCAATCAAGTAGTTCACAGTAATAGAGCAACAACATGGCCACAGCAAGTCTTGTTGGGTCAGTCTGTCATTTATCACAGAAACATCACTTTCTCTTGAGTACTTCTAATTATGGAAGGGTTCTTTTTATTAAAATGCATTTATTTCATGGGTATACAGATAACACACAAATACAAAAATTAATAAGACAATACCTGTCTGTTATAGACTAGGCATACAAGGAAATCTGTGTGAATTTAAACCCTTCTACATTTGCAGAGGTGAGCACAAGTTATTTGTGCAATTTTCTTGTGCTTTCATTTTGAAACAATAATGCTACTATTATTATTTATACCCAGATCTACCTAATTTTTTTTTAAAAATATATTTAGTCATGGAGAGATATGTCATTTTACACTGTAAACTAAATTTCTTCCAGTCTTTTCCTGGTGCTCCAAGACCTGTGAAGCACTTTTTTTGCGCAGCTGGTTTTCAATAGTTTTGGGGCATTGGAAGAAGTAAGTTTTTCTTGATTTTACTGGAAGCTAGGGACTGCTGCGCTACTTGACACTTGTGAAAAAAGTTTTGAGGAAAATAGCTCCCCACACTTTTCCACATAGGCAGGGGATGTCATCTTATATGTGGCTGTGAGGAGCATAGGCACGGTTCATGGGGTTTGCAGTATATACACATTTGATGGACAGCATTTTGGATGATGCATGAACAGCGCAAATGATACAAGATGCTGAAGGTTAAATCTGATGGCAGGAATGGGAGCTTACCAGGACCTTACTACTGACTGGGTAGATGGAAGGGGCTGGAGGAATAAGAAAAATGCTCCCCCAGGGACTTCCTTCTCTTTTTGATCTACAAGTAATAGTGATATGGTCATCTGGTAAACACCTGATGATTAAGAGTTTTAATAATTTACATATTTTGAACCCAACTTTGTGGCAATTCTTGTCTCCTTCGAAGAATGTTGCTGAACATCCTTATGGCCAGAGTGGACCCTCTGTCCTCACATTTGTAAAAAAAAAAGTCCCTGTCAGCCAATTCTTGAGATCCTTGAGATCTTAGTTGTGGAAATGAACAATAAATGTATTTTATATTCTTACAGTCATAGCAAAAGTACCTCTTTTTCTTATTTCATAAGCTGTCGTGAGCTTGCTGACACAGCTGTGAAGAAAGGTACTTTGGTTGTCACTTTTGCTCTTAAATCTTAGAACACAAATAAGTAAGAAATCATTGGGCTGAGGCTGGGGTGGTGCAGGAGACAGAGTACCTAATAACTCTCCAAACAGATGACCAAACCTGGGGGCAGAGCAGCCAGAAATAAAACCCAGTGCACATCAATGTTTTTGTTCCCACTTTGCCTTTGCAAACATTTACAAAGCTTTTCTCTTAACCCTCTGTGTTTTTAGCTTCATGTCTGAAACACAAGTTTATAATGAAGGCTGTGAGGAGGTCCCAACAGAACAAAATGCTGCAAGCACGTGCTTAATTATAAGAATGTTCTTGGGTCTGTCCCTATTCAGCAGTGTTAGGTGCCTGCTCATGTTCAGCTGTCTTGAGGCCTTATTAACAAACGTACAGCTTTATACTAAGGCTTTCTGTTTTAATGAAGGTGCATGCCCTTGGCTTTCTGCAATCCTATCCAATCTAGACCAACCGAGCTTTTTGTGCGATGAGGAGTAAAAGGCTTTCTATTCATTCCTTATCTGAATTAGCATTGCTCCAGGTTTGATTACAGTATGTGGTTTCATCACTGTTCCCTCCAAGTTCATGGATGGTTTTTCCTGACTTCTGTTTTTATGATTTCTTTTCTGGAAATACAGTATTGGAAAGTGTCCTGGTATTTGCCTATTTGCTTACTGATTAGAGAGACATGGTTTCTGTTTAGGAGAAATATTAAGGTATTTGCATTCAAAGTTGAAACATAACAACATGTCAGAACTGTCGTAAAAACACTTAGTTTTCCTGCCCAAACAGCATTTTCCTCTTTTATCTAGCTACGAGGATGCTACATGGAAAAGTTCTATGAAAGTTCTAGAGGAGACTGTCATTTTGGTTTTCAGTCTATTTGCACTGGTAGCTAAGAGTGCTGAAAGTTAAATTGTATTTTTTTATGGATAATTGGTGCCCAAGCTGCCTGGGACAGCATAGTGGAACCTGTCTATTAGAGCTGTATTTGCATTCTTGTGTACATCTAAGTACGAACATTAGCAGTCTGACACCTCCTTCGTTGCAAACCTAACACTATTTCACACTTAGTGGGATTTGAAAATTGAAATGAGAATGGCTTAAGTAAATAGTTTACTGCTGGGCTCTGCTCAGTGGCAGGTAGACACCCAGGCACCTAGTGGCAGGTAGACACCCAGACATGCTGGTGACAGGTCTGATCCTGCCACCAGATGCCCTGCCTTCACCTGGCAGTTTTCTCAGGCAATGGAAATTGTTTTTTCCCCAGACCACAGCCAATTTCCATCTCTCAAGAAAATATAAGTGGCTTCTGTATCATCAGGCCATAGGTAGGCAGAGATGCCTCATCATATGGTATGAGACTAAGTTCTGTATCTTAATCGTAACAAACATTTCTAAATAATTGCAGAGACAGTAATTCCAAAGACAAGCCTGGAGAAGCATAATGTTCTTTTCTGACTGCTTTTCTTAGCTACCTTTATTGAATATAGGCTGTTGTAACAGATGCAGGCATTCAGATTGACATTTAATTTATCCTCTGAATTAAAAAAGGATGATAGAGTTTAGTCTCTGTTAAAAAATGCCAGCACTCTGTCACTAAGGCTTACTTCTATCAAAGTCACATTAGTATTCAGCTGTTTACAATTAGCTGAGCTTCCCATGCAAACTACCTCAATAAATAGTTTAATAACAATGAAAAGAACATGTTGCAAGAAGGGTCTACCCTTCTTGGGGAAGAACAATTAATTATGTAGAGAAATTAAGCTGAAAACAGATTACCTGAACATTATATTTTTCTTGATTTTACGTAATGAGCTGTAAAATCTAATCAATGTGCCTCCAAGGGAACAGTACTCTTGGGCTAGAGCGAGCTAACACCACTTGGTCCATCTACCTGAAAGATTTCTGACTGATATGGCATTGTGCTGTTATAAGGCTATGCTTAACTAGAGATGTCATAGATATACGTACATAGTCTACTGAGTATTGAGGACATATATAAATAAAGACCTTGCAATAAGGACATGCTGATCATACTGAACATAGCCAGAATAGAGTGGTGAGTAGAAAAAAGGAGAAGGAAGCTGATATGAGATTAAATTGTTTATATTCTTATTTCACAATCTGTTTCTGGGTTAATAATTTGTTTCATTAAAAAACCAAACACCACCACTAACTCATGCAAACAACAAATAAGTTCATCCCAGAGATAACAGAGAAGTTGTAGAATTCAGAGGGGAAAAAAAATTTAGTGTTCAGTTAACTGGTATGTGTGCTTTTGATATATGCATCCTGGCAGATCCCACTAGTGCTCAGACTCTTTCATTACCTTCAGTATTTCTCATGAACTATCATGGAAACTTCTAATCGGAAACACTATCTTTAGCTTTTTGATGAAGTTTCACAAATCACACATGCAGACTGCTTAACATGGCATGACGGACAACAAGGGGCGTGTTATGGGCTGGTTCTGCTAAAGGATATCGTTTTGCACAGCACTCATTAGTTCTGCACAGCATTCATTGCATGCAATTATCTGCCCATGTCCAATGGCTGTGGATTTTCATTAGAAGTGCCATGCTTTTTATCACTGGGAGAATAATACATGACCTGGGCTACTACAGAGGGCTGTTTGTTGCAATGGTAAAAAAATATTCAATATCTGAAGTTAAAGCTTTGGAGTCAGAATCTGTACATACTATGAAGAGAATAAATTTAACTTCCGTCTGAGATTCCTAGTCAAAGGACATATCAAAAAGTTAAGGAGGTTCATGTGAATTATAGCATAGCTTGGAAAACATGATCTTATTGCTGTGAACTCCTGGGAGTCCACAGGATGACAAGGAGGCAAGAAGAACATAAGATATTTTCACATTTTAATCGATAGGAAACTGCCTATTGCAATGATGATGGTCATATATTCACTAAATAAACTGTCCTTTGATTTCCTAAGAGTATTCTCCCAGGACAGTGAATGGTCTGTGTTAAACTCTCAAGCACTCAGACTCCAAAAAAAGGATGAGATAGATATTTATATTCAAGTTGGGGATCAAAATTTGGCCTAGTCACTGAGATGGAGCATATCTAAATTGAAGTAGATGACATTTTCACTGCATTTTACACCTGTTTTTCAAACTGTTGTCCTCAGAAAGCTTATTTATTGGTCAGGAAATTCTGTTTGTCAGGAACAAGAAGCCCAGTGGTGACTGAGAAGACAGAAAAAGAATGGGCCACATGAATAATTATTCTTTGGTGCTACAAAGAGCTGTAAAAGAGCTCATGGAGGGAAATGAAATGAGGAAATCCAAGGAAAAATATCATGGTGAAGGGAGAATCAATATTAAAGCTATCGCTCTCTCCATGCATATTAAATATGCACAATGAAGACAGATTGCTCATAGCAGGGTTCTGGTACTAGAATATTACCATATAATATGTCCAAATGAAAACATGTAACTCAGAGCTGTAGTTTTATAATAAAGTTTCTCTTTGCTTAGTTTTCCTCCTCCCCCAAGAACACTTTATTTTTCATACCGCCAATCTGGAAGACATACAAGAGGTCAGGTTTCCAGAAAAACTCTTCTCTCTTTGCAGGCATCCTTAATAAACTGAAAATAATGACATTTGTGGCAGTACAAATGCACCAAGGGTAGAGCACATATTAATTAAGGCAGGCTCACAGAGCGGCAGTTTTTGCTGAAGCTGGCCATTTTTGTATGCTTTTATGTCTTATAACTGCCTGTTTTCCCAGGAGACATCTTATCAGGCAAACATTGTTCTGGCATCCCAGAACATGACAGACTGTCATTAGATAAAGGAGAAGGTTAATAAAATAGAAATCCAGGTTACAAGCAATGTTTTAGCCAGAGGCATCCCATGGGTTGCGGTGAAGCAAACAGCAGACTAGTCAAATGCAGCAAATTACAGTCAGCAGAAGAGTGCCAAATATCCAGCTCTTATTCTATAATTTGCACATGCCAGCAGAATCTCAAATAATTCTTTTCGTTGAGATATTTGAACTGAGTTTCCTTCGGTCTGTGGATTCCCATTTCAATATCCTGAGTCTGGTGAGCCCAGTGGGTTAGGAAAGGCTCCCTCAAAAGTTATTATGTGAGGATAACATAATCAGGGAGGGCTTTTTCCCCCTTTCTTTTGTTTCTTTTCTTAAAGCACTTCTGGAAATGCCTGGTAGAGTCTGTGGATGTCAAGTGGAATCAGAGCGCATGGGCCTAGGGCAGAGCAGGATTACTTCTCTGGCTCATCTCTGATTGAAGAATTTTCTATTTTATTAGGTTGCAGAGTGATGCTGGCAACTGCAAATATTTCTGCAGAGGAAGTATTTTTTTCTGCTAGACACTGTTGAGACATACAGAAGTGACCATTGCCCCCAGGCCTTTGGATAGGATGGAAATTAAACATTCAAATGAATAATTATGATGAGGAAAGAACACAGCTTAGTTAGTGGTTTAGAAGGTAAGTTTTGCTTTTTTTTGTCTTCTTCAGAGATGTCAGAGGCAGATTAGGATGTGGGAAGAGAAATAATTCCAGCTGTCATCTGTGTAACCTGAGCAATGCACTATGTTTTCTGAACCTCGTAGCAATATGAAGCCTTCAAAATATATTTGAAGAAGAAAGTAGTGATTGCTTAGATTTTATAAGACCATTTGCTCCTGTTTTGAGAAAGAAAGAGGGGAATTAATGTCATGAGCATTTACAGAGAGTTAGGTCAAAGCTGAAGAATCCTACAGAGAAAACATGGAAAGTTTATTGCAAAGGTGGAGGAAGATCTTTGAGTGGATCATAAATGTGTTTAGTGTCAGTGCTGATTTACACTAACTGAGGATTTGGCCTTACAGCTCCATCCTAGCAGATTTGTCTTAACTCTTCTGAAGGAGATTTTCTGTTTCTCTACTTGGTTTGCTTGTGTAACTTGACTTCACAACCCTTGTAGTATAGGGACTGTGGGAGCTGCCATGTGCGGCTGGTAATAGGCTCCTTTAGTAGTATTCAAAAAACCTCTTCTCCCTTCTAACGAATGGGGAACCATCCTCTACCACAGTCAGCTGGGAAGCTAACTTCTCTGTGGCCTTAAGAGGCTGGCGCATCTATGGATGGGATTTCAAAAGATCTAATACGACTTAACTTTGTTCCCTTCAAACTCCCAGGCAAAACTTGCACTGAGTCTTTTAAAAGCAGAGTTTGGGTCATGCAGGGCTTTCCTGAAACTTCTGTTTTACTTCTGAGGTGCACAGGGCAGAAGAGAAGAGCAAAAAGCAGCCAAAGGAGATGCCGGAGAGAACTACTCTACATACAAGGCATAAAATAAGGAGGATAGGTGTGATTCTCTACCATGACTGGTAAAAGAAGACAGGAGGTGAATGGCTACAAGGAGGGGAGAAACTGAAATGACAAGGAGGCAACAAGGTTTTCAAAAATCACAGTTGTATCTGTCAGGACATTTTCCAGTCTCCCCAAGATGGCACAGTGAAAAAATTATTTTGCTGTCACTATCATCTAGGTTTGATATAAATGTCCCATACAGAAAAACATGCAACACTTCTCTCCCAGGAGACTGATACTGAAGACTTACAGCCAAAATTAATAGTCTGCATGCATGCTTTAACCCATCCTTTCTAAAATTTTACACCTGTATTCATAGTCATGCCTTAGTTAAACCTGGAGCACTTGGTGTCTACTCGTTTCAAATGTATGGACGTTTCTCTCTTGTACTGTAGCTAATGAATTATTTTAACTCCTGCCTTGCCGGTTTTTCTGCATTGCTTACATTTTGTCACACGGTTGAGGCTGCTCTGCACCTCACTTCTAAACTGACGACAATCTCTAGAATTTTATTAGCCCATGTTGTCCACTGATACTATCTTGGTATTGCCTAGCTGCTTGGATGAATCAAGGCAGGAGAAAGGCGAGTGAAAGGTCTCTAGGATGGTGGCTGTGATGCTTGTATCAGTATCTTATCTAAACACACTGTACTACAGTACAGCTACATGGATAGAAGAGTTAACATTACTTTTTTGCTAACTGCTATACAGAAGAAACAGGAATTCAAATGGAAGAAATATCTAAAAGACAGCAGACCAAATATTCCTTACAAGTCTACCTTTTATAAAATTATCAAGTTTCTCTGTAAGTTAAAGTTTTAATGGCAATCTATTCAGCAGAATGTTTAGGCATGTATTAGCCTTCTGGGTATACTTATTGCTCTTGATAAGGCCCCTTTATCTCTAAGCAGGAATTAAGTAAAGCTTAAAGTGTTTCTCTTAAGCATATTCTGGAAGGTCTGTGTAAAGACTTTGTTGTCTTGTCATAGTTTATCTTATTCCCCCTATCAATTCCTGGCATTGCTTCTTTTCGGAAGAAAGAAAAAATCCTCTGTATTTTGCTACTGCAAAATCATTTTGATCGGATATACTGGTAGAAACTGCATATAAACAATGATATGTATATATAATCTTTCACAAAGGCAGTGAGGATCCATCTATATGGAATTTTCTGCTCTCAGTGGAAGTGCTAATTGACTTTTCTTTGTTGCTGCTGCATTATCAGCAGTCTGCAAGAAGAGAAAAAGTACCGTCACGCAGATTTGCTGCAGAGAGCAGCATGCTGCAGGATGAGGACGCTGCCCAGTAATTTTTGCTTTATTTTCCTTTTATCACTGATTGTGTATTAGACATGGAATAGCTCCTGGACAAGGTAAGCATTTCCACTGTGAAGGGTTCAGTTAAAGCCCAGTGGTTTTACTAGAGACTTACAGTACTGACCTTTGATATATAGGCAGATGAGCAGGTTACTAGGTGGGGAACCTGTAGTTCAGCAACTACTCCACAGTCACTGGCTTTATAGAAACCCTTTTGCTACAGTAACCCAGAATATAGGTGAGGTAGCTTAGTATGCATGCATACTCCTACTTAGTTCCTGTTTTGACGTAAAAGAAGGCATATAGACAGCTACAGTAGCTATCACAACGGAGGTTCACACCATAGTTTACATTTTCATTTGCCTCCATCTCAAGTTTAATACTTAAATTGTAGCAGCTCTTTCTTAAACAAAAACTCTACACAAACTTTGAATTGTATACACCACAGCAGAAAAAAACCCCTACCCATATAACTACTGAATACTACAGATGTGAGAGCATGCTTTTTCTGGGAGAAACATAAGCTTTTCTATTAGCTAATCTCAAAGGAGTTAAGCACTGATTTGACCACTGTCTCTAATACTTACAAACAGAAGATTTGTCATGGTTGTAGATGCTTCGTTACAATGGAAGAAAGTTTAAGAGGACACCTAGAGCTGAAGCTAGACAAGTAGAAGTAACAACTTACATTAGGGGGAATGATCACTGTAACAACTTCAAAAGCACAGTGCACTCTTTATGACTGAAAATCTTTCACAAACCAAAAGCTTTGAAAGACTAAAATACAGGCATTAATCTCAACTAAATAAATTACTTCATGCAGAAATGATAGTAGGATCCTAAGATCCTGTGTCCAATGATATATTGAAAGTCAGAAAGTGCAGCTGTGATCACTATTTTTGTCTTTCCCTCTCTTTGAGGTATGTTTTAGTGAAATCATTTAATGAACAAGGTTTAGAAATATTCTACATTCATAATAACTATTTCTCCATGATGCCTCAAATAGTGAATGACTTTCACATAGATTTCAAGCCCCTTAACTTAAGGACATGGTTTGCTGAGCAGGTGTCTTTGCCCAGTATGAGGCAGATGTCTTGTCCTTTGAAGACACTTTAATTTAACATGAATGCAGCAATTTAAAAACATGAGGTCAGCTTTAAAATTTTGACTGATTTCTATCTCTGTCTTGCACCAGTAACTTCCCTTTAATTGCCCCAAATCTTCTTTTTCAACTCCAGTTTACTAAAATATTTTTAATCATTTGGGAGTATTAGGGCATATTTACTGGCATACCCCATGATATTTTGACAGATGAAAGTCTTCTCAAGTTCTGAAATGTCTTCTAACATTATTTTGGAAAATCAGATCTTAAAAATTATTTCACCTAGAAAGACCCAGAATAACAAAATGTCCTGCTTGCATTGCTGGCTAAATTAGCTTGTGTATTATCTGGAAGACTGAATGTTAAGAGTTATTTGCTCCAAGTTAGGTGTTGCTACAAAATGCAGTGCAATGTACATATATTCAGACTAGCTGTAAGTAAATTAACTTGTGAAGCAGTAAGGCCACATCGGCTAAGTAGGATGCTTTAGCACAGCAGAGAACTGAGCAAAACATGTGTTGTTTAATTCCTCTGATGCCCAGTCTAGTCCACTGACAGTTTTTAAGACTGCTCAGGAAGCACATCATTTGAATAATATATTATCTAGCAAGTGCTGTACAACCTGTTCAGACTTAGTTCATCCAGTTATGATCCACAATTACAGCTGTCAGAAGTTCAATAATCACAAGTACAGCATATTGTGAAATTTGGGCTTTGTACAGATAGCCAACAAAACTCTGATGGAGACCACCTGTCATTGTATTCCCTACTGGGGAAAAATGTACTATACTTTGTATTTCTAAAGAAGAAAATATGGCAATGCAAATTAATAAAAAGTTCAATGAATGAGAACTTTATCAAAGCTGTCCTTTTGTTCCAACTGTTGCTCAGATCAATAAAATTTTGCAGACAGTTTTCCATTAGGAAATGTCTTTTGAATTAAACCTTATTTTTTTGCCGTTTTAAGGAAAAAAAAATAATTGCTGTTTCAAGGAAAAAACCCCACCAAACTCAAGCATTTATAAGTATTTGTTCACAAAGATCCCATAAAAAAAGAGAAATCTTTTAAAACAACATTATTAGGTCAGAATAAAAGGATACTTCAGATTAGATGTTACTCCATTCCAAGATTCTGTTTTATCTGTCAGTGCAGCCTGCAGGCTTAAAATCCATGCAGAAAATAATTCATAATGGAATAGCTTTCCATGTGAATCTTATCATGGGGTACACTACTCCATATGCCTAAACTATTTTGGCAAGAAGCCTTTTTGAAAGCCTTGGCATTGGCATGACACTGATAAAAATGAATGATTTACAAAATCATATTAACATTCATAAAGAGGAAATGAGGAAAGTTCTTGATTAAAAAGCTGTTTTTAATTAACTAGGGTCTAAATATTAGCTTAAAGCATGCTGATAGAACATTATCAGAGTACTAATGTAGATAAAACTGACATTTAGGGTGGGAATCAACTCCAGAGATCTAGGGCTTGACTCAGTTGCCTAAATAGAAGCTTCTCATGTCGTGTGAGATTTCCTGGAATTTCCTATCTGGCAGAATAGCAAAATGTCTCCATATGGATGTCCTGAATACTCTAGAACATCTTAGGTGGCTCTATGTTTAGACAAATGAGTTACTTTCCTAAATGCAGTGGATTGATTCAGCTGTCAAAGTGTGGGCATGTAGTATTATTACCTGACATTCCATGAGGTGTTGCTTCTACTTCTAGCTGATGCTCCAGAAGAATATGGTGTTCCTGTAGACACCATGGCATACCATACACCCCTGGGCAGATGCCTCACATACCCTAGGATGTCCCTAATGGTAACAGATGCCTACATGTGGGCATCTGTGTCTAGGTGTCTTCAGTGAAGGGTTACACCTATGAGCCAGATGTTTCGACTGCCTGATCAACCACTCCAAACATCCACCCCTTCCTTTTTCTCCCCCCAGCTTTATACGCTGAGCATGATGTCATACGGTATGGAATATTCCTTGGATCAGTTGGGGTCAGCTGTCCCAGCTGTGTCCCCTCCCAGCTCCTTGTGCCCCCCCAGCCTCCTCACTGGTGGGGTGGGGTGAGGAGCAGAAAAGGCCTCAGCTCTGTGTGAGCACTGCTCAGCAGGAACGGAACCATCCCTGTGTTATCAACACTGTTTTCAGCACAAATCCAAAACAAAGCCCCATACTAGCTACTGTGAAGAAAATTATCCCAGCCAAAACCAGCACAGGTGGCCAGGCACTTATGTCTAATTAACTGATTCAGCCCATGCAGACATTATATTTCAGGTTTGCTAATTTCAAACTGACACAACCCTAAGGGATCAGTTCAGTTGCCTAAATATTTTTTTGTTGTTTGAGTTACCCTATGGCATCCACATAACCTCCAAGTGCTAGTCATGAGAGTCAAGGTCCTGTGTCATATCTGCTCGCTCTGTGAATGTGTCTAAATGGTACTAAGCACCTGTCCTCTGATAACTGATGTGAAGTATAATGGATTTTATCAGGACATCCAGAAGGACCTGAAAACCAGACAAAAAGCACATGGAAAGCCAAAGCAAGGAAAATTTGCAGCAAGAACCTGCATCTCCTGAGGCTTCTCCAGTCCTGGACATTTTTATACCCCTATGATAATTAACAAACTACTGCAGCTGATACACAGCTCTAACTTTCATTGCTTGTGATTAAAGCCATTTCCTCACTTTTCCCAAAGTCTTGTGACAAAATGACAACTGAGGCTGGACAAGAAAGGAGATCCCACTGGCAAGGATGCAACTTTAAGAATTGGCAGGTTTGTTTCCCTGGTAAGATTAGTGCCACGTTATTGCTCAATGCAGAGCAAGTTAATGAGCCAGCAGCTCCCTGGGGGATATTGTTAGACGATGTATATCCTTAGTATATCTTTAAAGATGCTTATCTTTATTCCAACAGGATTGAGGGTTTGTAACATAGACTGAACACAGGTATGACCTGGACTATACAGGCATATGTTATAACTAACAGCTGATGCTACTAAAACAAAATGATTCCACTTGAATGTTGTCCTCCTTTATTCTGTCACATGAAAGCTCTAATTTAGCATCCTCAACATATGCAATTCTCTGCACTTAAGATGTACTTTCTCAATGCTGGCCCTTTCAGTATAGAGGTCTGTAGTTTGTTGTGTGCTATAAACACATATTCTGTTTCCTTAGAAGAGTTAAGCAGATAGTTGTTTCCTTTCCTATTCTACAAAGCAGTTAAGCATAAACTGAAAGTTCAATGAAATCAAGCTAAACATGCATTTAAGTGCTCTATTGAACTACACATTTGAATTTCTCAGGCTCTGTTGATAACGTCTCATGATGCACTAGCCTTTTGATCCATAACAAAGTCTCTTTTACATAGAACATTATATAAAAGAAGGCACACACAAAAATGCCTGGGAAAGATTGTAGGAATAGACTAAGCATGAATGGTATGCTTCCTGAATATATATACAGGCTTCAATATTTCCTGAGAATTGTATGGTCTCTGCATGTTTAATAACTTTAGTGTAATATTTTCTTGCCCAGTTTTCATTTGAGTGTGCGTAAAACTTGTGGTATTCACAACATCCATTAGTCAAACTAGCTAATTGTGTTTGCTGAGAAAAAACGCTTTTGACTTTGATTAAACCTGCCTCCCAATAGCTTTAGCAGGTGACTCCTAGTTCTTCCTATGCTGGAGGAGGTAGTAAGCAATAATCTTTTATTCACTCTATCCTTGTCATTCATTAATTTTCTTTTTCTTTCAGGAGTAACCTTTTCCAGGCTGAAAAGTCAGAGCTAACTTAGTCCTGCATAACTTAGTTCTCTTAGCAGAAATGTCAGTCCACACTAGGAATCATTCAGTTCAGCCTTTCCTGTATTTTCCTAGCTTTATTATATCCTTTCTGAGGTACTATGAACAAAATGTCTCTGGTTTAGGACACTCAACTAAAGACAAAATATAGATAAGATTGTTACTATCAATGGTTGGCATATAATGCTACTGAAGGATTGGTTTGGGATTTCCTTTTAAAAATCTGGTAGCAGAAAAAGGTTGCTATAGCTTTTAAATTGTAAACAGTGAACATCCTACCAAGTGCTTACCCATCCTAATATCTGAGGTATGTGAAGTTCACCCACTGCTAGTAAACCATAGCCTTCACATTATGTGCATAACAATATCTGCCTTTCAGTTGTCTATTTGAAAGACCTGACTATGCACATCCATTGCTAGAGCCGGTCATTCAGACATTGACTCTGTTCCCAAGCATAATGCTGTCTGATTTGTTCTGGTTTATCAGAGACATTCCTGTGCATTTCACAGATATTACAAATATTGCAGGTATTACAGAATGCAATGCGCACTGGGGCATCTCAAAAACACTGGGTATTTATGCTCAGGCAAGTAAGCCTTCAGTATTTGTCTCCTGAAAATGTAGCTGGGAAAGAGAACTACTATGCTAATCCACTCTGCTCTGTTTGTCTTTTAGGGTGGAGGATAATTTAGTCCTCATGATCATTTAGTTACTGCCGAGATTTGTCAAAGACATTAAAGTTGGCTAAAAATGTGAAGCAGTTTTGTTTTGTGAACAAGTATTTTTTACCCTTCTTTCCCTGTTTATTTTTCAGCACTATACCAAAATAAAGCAAAAAAAAAAAAAAAATCCAAATTCATCCTGTAAACACATTTTCAAGTTTATGAAAAAGCTGAATGTTATGGATACTGTTCCACGCTACATTTCCTTGGGACCAAAATATTAACTAGAATTTATTAAGCTATTGAATAGCTATCACACCAAGAGAGAAGGAACTGCATCCTAGGAAAAAAAAAACCCAAAAGACTGAAAAGGATGTAGAGTCATAAGAGATAAGTGATTGAATCTGACCTCCCATTGTAGTTATGGGGACAAAACAATGAGAGTATCTTTTGAATGTGTTAATGAAGTAAGAGCAGGAAGGTGGTTTTCCCAGGGTCATGGCATTGGTGAGACTAGTACTGGAATATAATATAAAATAGTAATATAAATGAGTTTTAAAGTAACACTGAAATCCTGAACATCATACAGCAGAGCCACATTTTTTTTTCCAGGATGAAAAATAACATTTTACAGTAATATTTGTTTCTCTGATGAATAAAAAAGGCTGTGATTGCATCTAATCTACATGCTGGGAGAAGAAAATGACATGGAGTTCAGATTTTCTGGTAGTCCAGACCCAGGGACCCATGTTTTCCATGCAATTTGGAAGCCAGGATTTTGTTTACAAAGAAGTCAGAGTGCGGATGATGGGAGGGAAATTACATATGCCTTAGTCTCACTCTGATGAGGAGCTGGGATGGTGCCAGAGTGCCATATAGACAGAGCTTAAACATTGGCTTCATTGCAGAATACATAAACCTTTGCTGGGAGGAGATACCAGATATAAAATGGCTCTTTAATCTCACAGACAAATTCCAATTAGAAATGCACTACACACTTTTTACACTAGGCGTGATTAATCACTGGAACAAACTACCAGTAGAACTGATGAATTCACCATTTCTTGATGCCTTCAAGTCAAGACTGGATGCACTCCTAGAATTTATGTGATAGCCAAACGCATGTTATAGTCACGTACAGTACTTGTTATTTGTGTTAATATTGTAATAGAGTAAATTTTAGCATTTTTTTCATACAGCAGAGGTCAATCTAGTGGTCTTTTCTGACTTGGAAATCTCTAAAGCTGATGAAGACTCTTACATGGACAACACTGCTCTGGTCTACATGTGATCATCCTCCCCATATTCTTATCTTGCCCTTTCCCTGCATTGTCTGTGACACAGTTCTCATTTGAAATTCAAGCTCGTGAAATCTGTTTAAGTTCCTTCATTCCCAAGTAAATTAATTATTGAATCTAATAGGAAGTTAATAGATTAATAAGATAAGAGATCCTAAACATTTAATTGGATTTGGGTCCAAACACCTTCCAACAAGCATTAAACAAGCAAAAATGAGATAAAATACCTACTATTCATCAGCAAGATTCATTTTACGTAGGCTTTGTTTTGTAGCAGGTAGTTCCTCATGAGCGCACAGCCTGGAAAGAAGTTCCTGAATCACCAAATCCAATTCTTGATATCTTCGAGAGGTAGCTGAATAGCTCCTTTCATAAACTGATCAAACTCCATTTTAAGAAGGCAAAAGTCATTGTCTTACCTCTAGTTCCTCTTATTCCAAAATCTGTTCCTTTGTCCTACCTCTAATGTCTCTTATTCCAAAATCAGATCACTATATATTCACCTTGTAATTTTCAGCCCTCAGAGTCTGTAAATAACTGTTCTTTACCCACCTTTAGTCTACTTAGTACTTGTACCTTTCTGGAGTGTAGACGCCAATATATTTAGGCCAAGTAACCATATTACATCTAGGCTTTATTTTCCTGAGACAAACTCTTATACTTGCTTCATTCAAAGACAGGTTCTCCATTCATAACATCACTGTATTGGTCTTTCTTCTTTATTCCTTCAGTGAGAATCGATCTTTCTTAATTGTGGATGACAACGGCACTCTTACTGATGTCTCAGGAGGACTGCAGACGATAGCAGTATCTCTCTACATCTCCCCAAACCAGACAAGTTTGCATTAGCCTTTTTCACAGCTATATCACATTAGTGGCTTGCAAGTATCCAGTGACTATGTAAGACACCCAGATCCTTTTACTTTTCATTATTTGTGACTCATAAATTTCTACCAAAAGATAGAAATTCTTGTTATCGGTCCCTAAGGGCACAAGCCTGTACTTTGTACTATTGCATTTTATTCATTTTTTTGGTACTTCAGTTCTCACAATCATACAGTTTTCCCAATAGCTTATCTGGCTTCCTCTTGGTATGAGCAATGCTGCATATCTTGTTTGTATTAACAAATTTCAGTGGTGGACTTTTTTGTTCTAAACTCATTAATGTTCAGTGCTCTGGATTATTGGTTCTGAAACCTCATTCAAAGGAATGAATGATGACCAGTGTCAATAAAAGTATTACCTGAAAGAATGCACATGTAATAATCTCCACTGTAATAGTAACTATTGACTGATGATAGAGTTTGAACAATACATATACAAGGATTTCTGTTAGGTCCCTAAAAGAGACAAGAAATGAGAATAATTGGCTTCCATTCCTATTCTAGTGCTGACAGTAAATGTGGTCCATCACAGTGGGGAACAGACAGTGCGCTGTCTGTATAGTTACAGCAGGGCACACAGAGGCTGCCCAGGTATTAGCATATCCTCTAGGATAGGATGCTAGCACTTTATTTTAACAGAAAAACTGAGCCTTCTGCAAAGCAATTGTAATCTCCTCAAAATGAAATGTCTGCAAAAGGATGTAAAAGGGTCTACAAAAGGATGTAATTTACTCATAAACATACACAGAGATTTGCAGATTACCTTCAAGTTCCACCTGTGGGTAGCTCACCATGCTAATTACATGTCTTCCTGGAAGGTTTAGAGGAGTCACAAATACAGACAACATACACTGTACTATTTTCAGATTACATTTCCTTTTTATAGTTTGGTAATGTATGTTGATCTTATGTATAATTTCATAATTTTTTGCATAATTATTAAAATATTGGGTAAATGTTGTAAACAGAGGACAGTACATATAAACTACAATATAGTTGTGTGTTTTCTGGATATAGTTACTGCTAACTAATTGGTCCTGGACACTTAATATAAAGCATACAAGTGCTCACTAAAAAACAATGATTGTATAATCACCATTTTAACACAAAGAGGATGCTCTTGTGAGCAGCTAAATGCTGCCTACATTAAATATAGATAGTGCGTTTCTCAATTTCTTTGGAGACTATAGAACTTAAATATGAAGACTTATTACTGGTTTCATTAAAAGCACTGAAATATTTGATTTCAATGACTGGATCTTTGTCACAAGGTAAATTATTAATGGTTATTTGGCATCTAATTATTTCCAAATGTTTTTATTGCTATATATTAAATTAGGGGAGGCTAGAAAGGAGGGAGTACAATTTGAAATTGACTGCCAACTTTTAAATGAGATTGTTTCTCCTGAGACTATGGTGATTGGAACTTGTATTAGTAGCTCATTGAAGCACATATATTTCTTCTGGCATATGTCATAGTTAGATCTTTTTATTGATACCAAAATGCTTTTCTGTTTTAAAGTATCACCACAGAAGAGTCCTCTCTAGAAATTGTTTATATCGTAATTGTGCATTTTGCAACAATCCAAATACATATACTGTTACATTTAATGGGTAAAATGCTAGCTGGTAATATTCTGTGAGTTTTGTTCCATTGTTATTTATTTTGTAAAAATAGAACTGTATTATATGTGATTTTCTTTCCACTTACAAAATGTTTCATTGTTTACCAGAATAATGAATAATAATCTCTTTCAATATTTCCGTTGCTATACCAAACTGTACTATTATGGTAATGCTTGCTTATTGTCCTCCATAGAATAAAGCTGCAAATATTTGACCTTGACTTACAGTGGAATAAATACAAGCTACTGCCTGATTAAGAAAATCTGTATTATATCTAAAACTGCTGAGGTCCAAATCTTCAAAAGCCTTAAAATACCTCATTAACATTTTGGTTTCTGTTTTCAAGAAAAAAATAAAACACATAACTCTGTATTTTGTAACATCCTTTTTTGTGTTGATGTTACCTCTAAAGAATTAACAGCTAGAAAGATCAAGAGAAGACCTTAGGTTCTAAGAATATAATCTTGAGAACTTCACCCAGTACTTTTGCATCAAAGCTAAGATTGGAGTTTGAACATATTCATTTTTCGGTACATCTAGATAATCTTTGTTTCAGTCTGAAGTGAACTGGCACTCCCTGTGGGCAAAGGACCTGGGTGCAAGCCAGCTCAAACAGCAAGTCTTAGGAGTGTGTTAGCAGAGTGCTGTATCCTCCTTCATTGCCAATCAGTAGAGATTATTAGTCCTAAAGTAATACTGCAGTAAAAATATTTGCTCAATTTCTGGTTTGAAGTTGGTTTAAACCAGACTACCTTGGAGTAAGTGTGAGCTCCTAACTGTCTGAAAAGTCTTGTGGGTTTGTGTCATTAGAAGGTAACCTTGATTCATATAGGATGGCTTGAAAATGAGATACAAATCGACGTGACTGAAAGTGTTGGATTCATTTCACCTAACCCCAGATGTTCATTCTGTACTTATATGCCTTTGAGGTATTCTTATAGACTCTTGACATACACAGAGTAACAAAAGACATTTCTAGGTTGCAAACAATCTCATCCAAAAATAGTCATCCAAAATAGGTTAGATGAATTGTGCAGTTGCCAATTTTTCTTCATTGACTATAAAGGGAAGAAGAAGAACATTCCTCTGAGGAATACTTAGCGATGTCCAACATCTGTGGGCAAATCCCCAAACTGAGCCCCACCTAGCTGTCCAGCTGAATTGCTCTCTAGGCTCCACAGACAGTATTGACAAGATCTCTTCTGTCAATAGAAGTTTTTGCTCTTAGTGTCCATAAAACCACCTAGTTTAGTCATTTAAAGTGTCTTAATCTTGAATCAGTTGAGTTGAAGGGATTCGATGCAGTTGCCTAGAAAGAGGCACCTAACACCATTTGAGGTATGCTGGAGTATCCCAGAAATCCCAACGGGACTAGCAGGAGAGATAAAAGGCCTGCAGAATGACCTGTGTCCTTCTGTCCCGTCAGGTCTCCACCAGATGGGATAGATCATAACTTTTCAAATGGCAGTAGATGACTCAGCTTAAGGCACCGTCGGGGGTCAGAATCTCACCCACTCATGGCTGGTGAGAACAACTACTGCAGTGACTGCCCTTATATAAAAAGACATACAAAGAGGCAGAAACTTTCTACTGTTGGGAAAGGAGTAAAAGACCAAAATCCAGAATACAAGAGAACTGACAGTCAGTTGCAGAGTCATCTCAGATGGTTCATTCCGGAGGGGAGATTTGGGTAATTCTGGCTGGGCTAGCATTGCTGGGAGAAGTTTCTGTGGAGGGATGGCTCAGTGTTCCAGTTTAAGGATAGCGATCCAGGAAAGAAAACTTTAATAATAAAGGACTGGACAAACAAAGGCACAGTGATAACAGCCTTGACAATTTGCAAGTCATGATTCAGGCCCCAGCAGGCATAACATTTAAGAAACAACATTATAGTTGGGTTGGTCTTATGTATGGGTGTTGTTTGTTTTTAGTGTTTTTACTGGACCCACGTTGTTCATCTTTTATTTCTCACCTCTAAGATTAGAAACATGTATCTTGAATGAAACAACGTCTCGTGGCATGCCTCCAGCAAGTGGCACTTTGGGGAAAATGCACCCAAGAGTTCCCTATAAAAATCAAAACATCAGGATTAACTTCTACTTCACATATTTAATTTCCATTGCAATTACTTCAATGGCTGTTCCCACCTGGTCAAGTCAGGCACAGGCAGGAGTCTGTCCAAAGTGTTGCCTCCTAGTTTGCACACATCTGATTTGGCTAAAGAGCTGCATATTTTCCAGTGTCAAGCCAGGACAGCCTGCGCTGTCAGCCATGCTCCCTCTCAGGACAGGGAATCAATAGCTGCTGCTGGCAGAGACCTGCTGACTCTTTTCGTATGGGGCTTTCACTGCCCTTATCCTTGCACAGCCTGTATCAATTTCTGCTGGGGAAGTGTAGCCTGATATAAAACTTTCCATTCAGATGAGCAGATTTGACAGATTTGTCTACTTATTAATAGACTAAGTTCAGCAGAATTTAAGATGCAAATTTATTCTTGGCCTATTTTCCTTTTTGCACTCTCAGTCTCTGTTTTCTCCCCTGTGCTTTTTCCCTAGCTGTTTACATTTCCTCATCTCCTCTGGTCCATATCAATAACATTAAGAATTGTAATCTTTTAATCTCCCGTAATTCACTAGACTACCTTTTAAGTGAGGGAAGGTGACAATGGGGCTGGGACTTTGTGGCCTTTCCTCCCCACCTTGTCCTTGTGGGAGAATTATTAATGGCACCTGAAAGAGAAGAGCCAGGCGTGCCTCCTCTTCAGCAGGCAGAGCAGACAGAAGCCAAGCTATGCCAGCAGAGAGAATAAAATCCTGGGGTGGGGAAGGGCGAAATAGTGACAAACCAGCTGAACCGTGGCAGTTTCTAGAAGCCTCTGGCAGCCATTTTGCAGTGAAGGCAGGTCACCATGGTGGACATTTTGTGAGAAGCAATGGCCGTGCCGGCAGCCATCTTATCCTTGCTGAGGGGAGGAAAACTAATACTGCTAGAGGTGGAGGGTGGCTCTGTCCTGGGTGCCACCAGAGCTTCTCTTCCACTGGGGCCAAGCACTGCAAATAAATATTTTGTCTAAATATGGTCATCTTTTGGGGCATGGTGAAAGTGCCAAAAGCCTGAGAGGTACAGGAACGTAACTCAGCCTGGTGAGTGAGCCGCACGGGCTGCTGCTCTCCTCCAAGGGTGGCAAGAGAGAGATATACCCTGCCAGCCTCTGCTGTTCCCTGAACTCCCGTGCAGGAGTCTGGCAATCCCTTCCATGACAGGGGAGCTGAGGGCTGATAGAGGTCGCAGGCTCCTGCCCTGTGGGACTCTCTGCCGCTGGAGTCCTCCAGACGTGGCAGCTGGATCGTTGCTGTGTCGAGGCAGGGCACAGGGGGTGTGAGGCCTCCTCCTGCCTTTGTCCCCTCAGCTGCATGGGGAGCGAAGCAGGCTGAGCTCTGCCTTGCCCTCTCAGCAGGACAGGTGCTGCTGAGCTGGTCAGGATGGGCCTCGCAGGTCCGAGTCCGAGCCGGTCGAGTTGTTTTTGCCGATTCATGGATCAGAGGGCCATAGGAAGTCATTACGGACATTCAGCTTTATCTGCTAAGGAGCACTGACTGTAAGCACTTCCCACTGTCCTCATTCGCTTTTAAATGAGATGGAACATATATATTTTTAGGAAATAATAAAACACCCAAGCTCGGTTAAAAAAACTAATTACTGTTGGGAAGTGGTGGGAAGCTGCTGATGCTGCAAGGCCGGGACGGTGCACCGGCACGGAGATGCCAGGATGCTCGATCCACCCAAGCACGTGCAGTCCTGGTAGCCAGGACATTCCCCCACCCTCAGTCATCCTCAGCCCAGGAGCAGGATTGAGTCCTGTGGTCAGGAGGAGGGATTTGATTTCTCCCTCTAACACCTTTTGCCAAATTAAAAAAATACAAGAAAACAACACTGAAACTGGACTATAGTCTGAAATACTACCATAAAAATGGAAGAGGGGACTTCAGCATCAACCTTTTCCTAAAGACTGTTTATGCCCATCTATTTTTTTTTTCCTTCCTGTGACTCAGACACCTTGCTTCTGTTTTCAGTGCGTAATACCTATCTTTAGCCAACAAAGGCAATTGGATCTGATTGAGCAACCATGTTATAATTCAGAATTACAAGATTTTCCTTTGTTTCCCTTTTTGGTTAGTTGTGTGCTGCTACTGATTTTATTTAGCATGTTGACTCTTGTAAGGGCTTTTGAGGCAAATAAACCTTTTGCTGCGAAATGGTCTCAAAATACCTGGAGATGTGTGTGTTCTCCACTATCACGATATGGCATCAGCATTATATAACATTTGTCTCTATTTTTGTCAGGGAGTTAACAATGTCATATTTACTTGTATGGATTCCTCCTTGAGGTGTAATTTTACATCAGCTTCTGCAGTCTTTCTCTGAATCTTTTCTGATGCTCCAAGGTGCTCCAGCTTCTTACATGACACAGAGTCAGCCAGGTTCAATCTATTACAGGACTTGCCCCCTCCATTTAGCCAGCTACCGGGCTGAAACTGAAGATCGCAACTTGTCTGACTAAGTGTGGTTTCTGTGGTGGTAGCAGCACTGTAACGTAGAAACTGCCACTCTAGCATGCAGCTAAAATAATTTTCAAAATACTTTTTCACACTTCCAAGCTATTTCCTACAGACTAGTGAAAAACAATGGTTGCATGTAAGGAAGAAGACAATATATAACTAGTATTTGCTGAACTTCTGCAAGTCAAGGTAATTGCCTGCCACTACTCTGGTTGTCAGGGGTTCATGCTCACTTAGTACTACTGTTGTAAGATCTGAGGTTCACCTAAGCTGCTCCTTAAAATTTTTTTACCACCCAGAGTTCTTGAAGAATGTAATTGCTTGCTAATAACCACAGTATTTTAGCTTCAATGTTCTTTCCTGGCCAAATAATGAGGTCACGGAAGTTTTGTCCTTAGTTGACAGTTTTTTTATGCCTCGTTTATGCTTTGAGATAATTCAACCTAAAGCAGAGCATGAACGTTGCAATTGCCCTTCCTTCACTTGTTTGTAATCCCTCTTTAGCTCTTTTGAGGGTTTGAGGTATATTTTCCAAGTTGTGGGAAAAGGGGTTTAATTGCTTGCTCTTTATTTGATGCATGTCAGATTATGTATTTAATGTTAACTAGGAATACATGTGTATGCATTCATAAATAATTAGCACTTTTTAAAATCTCCAACCCCTCCAGTTTTTTAATCAACCACTGAAGAGCAATACATCTTGAGGGGCTTTTTTTATATTTCTTACTTTGGTATTTTTCCTTGTGTTCTGTAAAACCGTTACCTTTTCTAAAAATATCATCAAAAAAAATGTAACCTTCTCTTTCAGTTCTCAAAACCTTCCTTTTACCCATCAAACCTAGGGACCATTATTTTCTTCTACATGCTAGTCAAAAAGGGGTGACAAAGCAAAAGTAAAACTGCTCAGTTTTGAAAATGTCTCAGGTTTTGAAATCCCTTAAGAATATTTTCCATTTTAAATAAAAATCCTGTTTTCTCTCCCTACAACTTTGCTATTTAAATATGATCACAGAAATATTTTTCAGTCTCTTTTTTTGACACAACCCAAGCTATTGGCATAAAAATGCAATTCTGCATTTTCTGATTAAGTAGTGATAAATCCAGTACCATTGTTCTTTCATTTGAATCTTTTGGTCTGCATTAGCTCACATTTGTTCTTATCCTGGGGAAAGTAAAGCATAGTTCTGGAATTCAAATCTTGATCTACCAGAGGAAGGAATTTGCCTTCAGGTGAGTGGAAATGTTATGGTGGCTCACGGTTCTTATTTTTACTTTATGATCCTTGACAAAATCTAAATCAACCAAAGCAAAAGAAACTTTTTATTCTTGACTGAGCATTTTAACTAACTCAGGCAAAGTGAGAACAGTCAGAAGATAAATTTAAGTACCATTTACAGACAGACAAAGAAATTTCTTTTCTGTGCAATAACTAGAGGTCTCTCCTTCAGAAAGTCCCATAACAGAAGGGGATCCCCTTGTCTCAGGGGAACAGACTGATGCCCCTGACACTGGAAAGGAGTTCCCTAAGCAAGTTACCCTGGGCTGAGGTGTGGGAAGAGGTGAAAGAAAGAGTAAAACTGAGTCTGGCTCTCAGTTAGTTTTGGGGACTTCTCACAGAGAAATAATTGAAGGGGAAAAGCACTATGCCTCCACCTCAAACTCTGTCTCTGAATTATTACTTCTTTTGAGCAAAAATTTTCAATGTTTTCAAATAAAATTCAACAATAGGTCAGGACAATAAAAACAGTATTCATTTACTGTAAATAATTAACAAAAATATTGCTTGGCCCACTCTGTCTCTTTCTTTGTTTGTTGAGTCTCTTATTTTCTCCTCTCCTCCTGACAATTTGGAGGAACCTGCTTTTGTGTCATTCTAAGATATTTGTTTCCTCAGATGGCAAACATTAAAGTTTTAAAACTCACCATAGTCCTTAGTCTTGAGAATAAACCACTGAAATGGCCTGACTATAAAGTTGTGGTGTTCTCACTGTCAGCTGAACTGAACTATGATGTGACAATTTTGTACACAGACAGACACTGAAAACAGACATGCTTTTGTAAAGAGAATGGAAATATTTTGATTCATTTGTCAGCTTAGCTGAAAGCATAATTAAAGCATTGGGGCAAGGAATTTGGAGTGCCGAGACTAAGACGAAAAGAAGAAAAGGACTCTGCAGTGTGCCATGGGCTCCAAACCCACAATGTTCATAATGCCTAACTTAAATATCCTACCTAAGAACGAATCTGAAAAATGGGAGCGGTTATTCACAGGGAAAATAAGTTTTTATATTAAAATACCAAAACAACAGAAAAAAACCCACAATGGTGGTTCATTAATTGCATGTGCAGGGCACACACTGGAGAAAATAAATAGATCCTGTCATACCTGAAATAGAAAAAGGGAGGAGATGACGGTGGGATAGAAGAGACAAAGTGATACATAAGACACGACATGAAAGCCAAAGTCAGATAAAGTGAAAGACCAAAATAAGAAAGAACAGTGACAAAAAGTCATAGCACAGTCTTAACAAGCCAATGTCAGGATACAGGATCATGGATGTTTTCAAGCTGTCTGCAATTTCCTTCAATAAATTGGCTTTAAAGGTTTGATAGCATTTCCCACAGAAAGGTCTGCAGCCCTATTAAGATATATTGCATTGGCTAGCCACAGGTTCCAAGTCCCACTATAAAGTTGTTTTCAATTCAGAGTAAAGGATTTCTTCTATTAGAAATTATCGTTAATAACAAGATGCCTGTCAGTTGACCTTTCTCAGCAAAAATATCACTGGTAAAATCTTTCTAAAAATCTGACATATGTCTCAAATATATCATTTGAATCTTCATTTTGGGGCCAAAATCTCGTCTTCAGCTACATGTTCATAATTCTCCTTAACATCAGTGGAAGCTTAACTCAAATCCAAGGGCAAAATTTGTCCTCTATTCCTCAAAAGGGTCTGAAGTTGTATGTGAAAGTTTAGATTTCTATAGATCATAGAATCATAGAGATATTGGTTGGAAATGGCTCCTGGAAGTCTCTAGTCCAACTTTTGACTTAGGGAAGGAGTATTGCCAGCACTGGATCAGATCATACATTGGCTTTGTCTAAGTAAGTCTTGAAAACTTCCAGGGATGGAGACTGCACAAACTCTCTAGACAAACTTTCAGTGTTGCACTGCCCTACTAGTGAAGAAAAGTTGTCTCTGCTTCTCTTTTTTTTTTCTTTTTTCTTTGTGACTACAGGGAAATGGGATGTGGAATATCTGGCCCTAAATAGATGACATATCTGGTTCCTGACTCAACAAAACAAATTACCATTGACTTAACCTTAAGCAGATGCTTCTGCATATTGAAATGGAAGAAAATTACCTAATAGAATTTCAAGTATGAATTTTGACATCCAGGACAGTTGTGGTTGTCTGACACTTAGTAGAGTTAAGAAAGAGCTTAAAATTTAGCTACTTATTTACATAGTGTAGCAGATTAATTTTCCTTTGCTAATAGTATAAACAAGGGTTTATTTTGGAAACTACAAGTTTTAACTGAGCTGGGCTGTTCACACTGTGAAAGCCAATGAAAATGTAAGACACAATTCTTTAAAGTCTGCTCTGTAAAGCATTTGAAAGGCTTGATTTGTAGTTTTAGCATAGACCTCAAAGGTGTAACTCTCTTTGAGATAAAAGATCTGAGTTTATGTGTCAACATGCAATTGTTTACAGGTGCACTAGGAATGGGATTTAGCTGCCTGAGCATAAATGCTTTGTGGCAGTTGTGATGCCCCAGGTTATCCAAGGCATCTGCACAGGGCTGCACATTACAAAGTCCATAGGGAAGATCTGAGCCCTCCTGGAGAGGCTGGTGGTGGCCAGATAGGGTTCCCTCAGATGGCAGCAGACACCTGTGCTAACATCAGAATCACAGCCTCTCTATCTTATTAATATACTAGAAGGAACCTATAGAGTGATTCAGCTCAGTCTAAAGCAAAGATCAAGTGTCCATAGGTAAGTGTCTACAGGTACAACAGCTGTCTTAACACCCACTGCAGTCAGTGGAGCTTTTAGGGATCAAATTCAGTTGTAGGTTTATAGTTGCCTAGTGCATTTGAGATGCCCAAGGGATGCCTGAGCTGTCTGCATGGCGTTGGAAGATATGGCAAAGAATTTAGAGGATACCCATATCCTTCTGATCTGGCAGATGGATATGAGGTGGAATATCCGAGGGCATCTAATATAAGCAGAAGGCTGCTGATTTTGGCAAGGTGTGGGAAGTGAGAAGGAAGATGCGGGTGTTAGACAGACATGCTGAAATCCTGTCAGTAGCCAGCTCTTGTCACTGTCTCTATATCACAGAAACAGTTGACAGCACATATTGACACTTTCCAGTGTAAAAATTGTCTCAGTGTCAGTGTTTCCCAACAGTGTAAAGTGTTGACACCCTAAATGATGGATCTCAAAGAAAGAGAGAAAAAAAAGAGGATACTGTGAAGGAAGAGGGAGAGAAAATGTATAAGGGAATCAGAATTTGTGGGCATAGTCTCTGGCACATAGGGGAATGGAAAGTACTCAGACCAGAATGAACTCTGGATGGCGGAGGACAGGGCCAGGGCTGTGAAGGTGGTTCTCTGAGCCCCGAGGCTCTGGGGAGCAGCAGGATGGATGATATGTGAGGACCCTGAGGAGAAGACATACAGCAGATGGCAGGGATAGAGGCTGGAGGGGAGGGGTCTGCATAGGCTATACTGCTAATAATACACAGCACCAGGGCCTGTTCACTGGCCCCAAAGCCAGCTGGCACATTTTGGACACAGCCTTGCTGTTAAACACTCTCTGCCTCCAAACAAGAAAAAAATACGTCCAAGATTCCTCTTGGGAATGTTTCTGGCCAGGGCTAACGCCTATGTCCAGGCAGCACTGGAGCAATGCTAGCTGACCAGTGACAACACCAAGAGGGACTATTTTAATGACAGCTGTGTGCCAGGGGTCAGACCTCTGTCCTGGCTCTATTTGATTTAGTAGTTGATGTTCATATTATGCATTCCCAACAGCTTTTCCCAATGGCTACTTTGGACGCAGCCCTGTTTTGGGTGCCAAGGAAGTCTAGCTATGCAGATATGAGCCACGCTGTGCTGGTTGCCCTTGAGGCTGCAGAACAATCCTTTTCTTACTTTATTTGCTCATATAACAGTCTTTCCAAAATGGGCAGAAGGAGAGGAAAGAGGACTGGGACATATTGATAAAGAGGAAAATTGGGGATAGGAAATCCCCTGGTCCCTGGGAAAATGACGGAAAACAGCATGAGGGACAATGACACCTTGATTTTGGAAAGGATGGTAAGGCAGATGTAGGAAATGCCTCTGGAATATCAAGGGAATGTGGAAACACAAGAACCTTTGTCTAAAGCATCTGAGGGTGATCCTCAGATCACATATCACCTTCCTACTCACTTATGCTTGAACCACAGTGTTAATTCTTGGCTGAAGCACTGGCCAGTTTTTAGGACTTTGCAGGACTCTGAAGAGCCCTGAACAGAGTGAAAGTCAGAAATGCAGCATCTGAAAATGGGAACAATAAGCACTGTTATGACCCGCTTGTAACATTCAGAGGATACCAAATTATCTGTTAGACTGTCTGAATTTCATACAAAGAAGCCAAACAGTTAACTATCCCAGGCCCTCCTTCACTGTTTTCTGTAAAATTGATCTGTGCAGGGTTTAGTGAAGAAATTTTATTTAAAAGAGGATTTTAATGTTTTAAAATATATTATTTTTTGATTCAGAACAAAACCTCCAGAATCTGAAAAGCCTGATTCCATGAGATGACCTCAGATCTTTGGACCCCAAAAGATCTGTGGTTTTTAGGAGACTCTGGTTTCCAAGATCTGAGTCAATCTATCAGTAAGTTTACCCTGAATGTTTGGTCTGTGACAGTCCTGGAGAAATGGCTTGGCAGGAAGCCAAACAAGCTTTCATCAAAACATTGCCAGATTTCTGGAGCAACATTGTCTGAGCTGAACAGTCCTTACAAATGGCTTAATTGTGATAAAATGACAAAGTCAGAATATCTGAGTATATATCTGAGTATCTGAGCAGCTCTGCTCCTGATTAGTAGAGCCACTCGTGTCCTTTCCAGGTCCATCATTTCACTCCTACCATTTCCTGGACAGAAACAGCAAAGTACTGCCTTCCCACCACTTTGTTTTACTCCTCCCTGGCTTCTCAAATTCTTTTTCCTCTGGTAATTTTCCGGATATTTTTGTAACCCCTTTATGTATCCACAAATCTATTGTCACCTGAATTTTTCAGTCATCTAGGAAGAACCCATAGTGAAATCTCAATTCCTTTAAGCAAATTCCAGGATCTATGAATTGTCAGCATACAGAAGTCATCTGTGTGGTTCAAGGTAAAGAGCAGGGTTCTTGGTCCTCTGCTGGATCGTTTATTTGTTATCGCTAGAAATAAGAACAAAACCATGAGGGAATCTTCTACAAGCAAGGATGTTACTCATACAAGACCTCATCAATTAAAAAAATGTATCCCAAATATCTCAACAGTGTATTATTTATTAAATTAATTTGCTCTTGCAGTTATGGTTAGTGGTACCAATTGCAGACAAAGATGGCACTGCCTAGATATGACATGAACACAGAACAAGGCGATTGTAAAGCTCAAGGCCAGGGAAATACATAGCTTAACGAAGACTGAAGATAGTGTGTGGGCATAACGAACCAGGGAGCTCAGGAAGAAAGCTGGACACTTTCCTCCTGCAATGAACCCAGCTGGGTCAGATAAGGGATTTAAAGCCCCTCATCTGATTGAACTTTGTCTTGTTTTTTCCTGAAGATGAGAGATTCCCTATTTAAGCAGCAACCCAGGAGATGATTGGGACATTTATAAGGGCATATCATTTGTAAAAGCAAAGCCAAATTTTCTCTTCTTGCCTCAGGTGATCTGGGTACATAAAATAGATACATAGATTTTGTGTGGTCTGATTTTTTCTCATTAGCTTGGAATTTTCTTGCTTTTTTTCAGACCTGAAGAAAGGTTTAAGCATCTGAAAGTTTCTCCATTTTAGATCAGTTAATTGAATAGAAAGTACTGTCTCCCCCTACTATTCTTAATTCTCTTATTCTCACTAATAAATAATGTCTGGAATAACAGTTTAAAAAAAATGCATTTTATCTCTTATCTAGTTCAGAATTAAGGTGTGTCCACATAATGTGCCATAGTTTCCTCTGGACTTGTGCTTTAGTTCTTGGTACCCTTGTTCTCCTCTTATGCACTGAGTTTTCTGTTAGATTGCAAACTTACAGTAAAACTAGTTTTCCCAGTCTCAGCCAAAGGTCTGCTTACCGGGTATCATGTAATAACTGTGTTTTTAAGTAAGTGACACAGTCCAAGCAAGGAGCATTACCAAAAGGAGAAAGCAGATGCCACCCTGACAGCTACTCCTAAAAAGCATGTAATAGTTGAAAGGATTACTAGACTAATGAACAGGTGCTTGGACTTAGTTCAATAAACTGAAGAGAAATATTTGAATTTCAGAAGATCAACATGTTTTGAAAAAAACAGATCCAAATGAAGTTATTCAGTATTTCATATTTTCCAGAATTTTTGATTTGATGGAAATGTCAGTATTGTGTCTGAATCAGAATATCAAAAGGCAGGGGGGAGAATTTGTCCACAATCAAATTTCCAAGTATCTTAACTAGTCTATACTAATGAAGCTCAGTTTTCTCCCCTGAAGTGTTCTCTTATGAAGATCAATAATAGTTGCCCTTTGGCAATTTTTTCCAGGCCTTTATGTATCCACAAATGTTTACTTCATTTCTGTAGCAAAACTAAAGCGCTGCAAGCATTTCATGTTTACACGAAAGCTTATTGCTGTAGTAAGCATCCTGTAGTTGTACAAACTCACATCCCATCTTTTACAACGAACAAAGAGTTGACATTGCATTGCCTGTGTGCTCAACACTACCAGTATAAAACACAACTCAAGCCTCTACACTGCCAGTTTTCTTCACTGACTTCAGAGGGCATTCAGGCAGGTCTTGGAAAAATGTTCTAATTTCACTAGTTGCTTTCTCATTATTTGTAACACATTCTTATTAGCTTTTTTTTAATGCATAAGAACCTTGAAGAGTAGCTAAGTAGATCAGATCAGTAATTCCTGTGAGCTAAGAAAATGAATTATTTTCTCCTGTATTTTCTAATTTAAGCTCCTTGTGGCCTACATAAAATTTTTGCCTGCATTTATTTATAGTGAGAAGGTCAGGAATAACTGTAGCCAATAAACAAAGAAGCAAACAATAATAGTTAGAAAGATTAATGCTAGTGCCTGAATGCTCAGTGCTAGCAGGGAATTTAATTCCGGAAAATTAATTTTCCTGAAAACATTAATTATTCTTTTTCCTAGGTCCAATGAAAGTTGAGTAAGTGCTATGCTAAATGACCTTGAAGGTTACAGAGGTTGATGCAACTCTCTTGATAAGTTTCTGGGTCTCTCATACTTTGAGCAGATCACACATGCCCTGAAGCCTTCCTCAGTAGAGACTGTTGCTGTCGTGGTTCCCAAGATCTTCACAGCCCTTTGGATGCTGATAGTCTCCTCTGCTCCCCATGAATTCATTCTTCCCCAAAAGGTGGATTTCTCTCACCTGAAGTTGGATGACTACCACACAGCTGCCTCTATCTGAGCAACTCTCCTTGGATCATCTTTACAGACACAAAGAAACGGGTGCTTTTAGTGTGCTGTTCATCTGACCTGCCTGAGGAGAAGCTAAATCACCAAGTGCATTGCCCAGATCTCCCCTGCTTGCAAAGAAGGCCTGTGATGATACCTACATTGAGCCAGGTGAATTTTGCCCCAGTGTAGGACCAAAAGGGTGGGCAGCAGAGTGCTCGCAGGCTGTACAGACCCAGGCTGTGCTGTCAGGGGATTAATTCTGCAAAGAGAGCCGAGGTCCAACTGATACACGGATCTGATCTGGCCAGTCTGCACAGTGCTGCATCATGTGCGAGCTTAATGGTTCAGAGACCAGCTTGAACACCTCGTCACTGTGCTGCAGGTTGCCCGGTGTCCATTTGGGCCTGATATACATGCATTTGGGAACACTTTGTGCCAGAAGTCTCTTATTTTGCCAGTGCTATGAGCTTTTGTGATTTTATGACAAACTTCCTCGTATTTGCTGTTTTCCTTTTGTTTTCCTGAAGGTCTCATTCTTTAATGTCCTGTTGTATAAATGACTGAACTTTCATTTCGAGAGAAAGTGCAGTCTTCTGACATGGGGAAATATTTGAAAATTCAGTTCCACAGAGCAGCAGTCAAGTTAAAAAAACAAACAAACCACACAAGAACAAACCACCCCCGATATTGTTTCAAATAATAAATAATAGTGATTCTTGTTTTCAGCGGGAGCTAGATCATGATACTGTTTCTCCCTCAGCAGTCTTGGTTTTGACTAGTGATATGTTGCTCTTTTGATTTTTTTTTTCTCTAGCAATTACAGGAAAAAGAAAAAAAAAAAAAACACTCTTCCTTCTGCGGCTGACCACAAATCCTGATGTAGCATTCCCTTCCAAGGTTAAATTCAGCAATTCTTCTCTCTGTGGTTTTCCTTGCACGGAGCCAAGGGCATGCGGCTTCCCAGAGATGGACCTGGCTGGGCTCCACTTTCCTGCACTGCTCTTCTCCAAGGTTTTTCCCTATTTAGCCCCCCTGCCCTGCTGTACTCTGATGGTCCCAAGAGATGTTTCTGGCAGTTGCAGGAGGTTTGGTGCCCTGCAGTGTGCGGGGGCAGAATGAAAACAAAAAGACCATCTGCTTTCTAAAGCGTTGGTCACTTAAGAAATGGTAAGCATCTGTCCCTCCTGGCTAATCTCAAAGGAAAAAGGTGGGAGCTGGAATGGGTGGGGGATGCTACATTTGCCAGTGTTAGGTACTGAATGTGTGATCAGCTACCAGGACATATGGTAATTACTTCCTGCAACTCATAATATCTTACAAGAATCTTTACTCGGCTAGAACCACTGATTCTTTTAACCCTTTCCATCAAGGGAAATAATGGAGAAGATCACTTAGTAGGTGCTCTGTTCAATCTCTATTCAAATGTTGATTGTAACCAAGTAAGTTTGCTTTGGCAAAATGCTTTTGAGCACGAGAGTAGCTGCTGCCAATATTTTCCTGGCAGCATCTGAGCCTCACCCTACCTATGCTGGTGATTTCAGACCTCTGTCATGGTAGTCTGAACAAAGGGAGCACCAGCTGGCTACAGAACTTCTAAGCTTTCTTTTTTTTTTAAACTTTAATGGTATTACTCTTTTGCTTGCTTGCTTGCTTCCTTCCTTCCTTTCTTCCTTCCACATAGATAAACCTGTGATGTGTATTGTTGAATTTAATATACCTCATAAAGGAGAAATACACCTGTTTTAAACAAGCAACCTGACAGTTCATAATTTCAGACAGGTATCATGTCTCTTCCTTCTCTCAAGTCCCAAATTTAAAGAACTTTAAAACTGATGGAGAGGACCAAGGCTTTACTCCATGTGATGCCTTTTGAAATGTTAATTTGGAAGGGACAAAAACCTCTCAATTAGAAACAGTGCCATGCCCTTTGGGTATGATCCCCTAATTAAAGTTTGCTCTGATGACATTGTTCTGCATATTTTTTGGTTGGATCTGATGCTGATAGGTTTGGGATAGGGTGGAGTTTCTGATGAACAGGGCAGAACTGAAATTATCTCCTTCCTGCATTTGCAATTTAAATAAATCTCAGCAGAATTAATTGCTTGTGGTACAAATACTTTGCTTCTAAGTCATAACTGGATTCATCAAGGCTGATTCCCTTCTCAGTTGCACACTTTCTCCAGTAAACGAGTCTCCAGTAAAAAGAATTATTTGCAAAACTCGTGATTTGTACCAATGAAATGAGAAAAATAGGCCTTTTCTTTAATTTTTTTTAAACTTTCCTTCTTTGGAAACTTTGAAACTTTTCTTCACACATTTTGGTGTTGTCTCACCTGTTACATGGAATCCTATAAGGAGCTTGGAGGTTTCCCATCTAAGCCCTTTTAACTGATGGTTTAGCAGAGAGAAAAGTACAGGCTAATGAACCAAATGTCCCATTAATGACTAGCCTAGGTCAGCAGCTTCAATAAACAGTTTAATCTCATTGTTAAAAGAAATAGTGGTGCTGTTGTAATATGAATAATTGATAGGTGCTTTAGTGGACATCAGAGAATGTTAACTGGAAGAACATTAATGGAAAGAGAACCAGGTTGTGAGCATTATGAGCCAACTGGAGGCAAAAATAACTGCAAAGATGAAAGAGCTATAGCTTTTTACAGGAGTAACTGTGCCCCAACAAAGAATTCTGTTTTTTCAGGTCGGTACTGATTTTTTTTACATGTCTTCCCAGTGTCTGTAGTCATGGCCCTTCTTTCCAGCTTGCCTGGCTCACTCCAGGCTGCTGTCAGGCAGAGGGAAGTTCCCCTTCCCTCTGCAGTGGATGGAGAGGTGACTAGCCTCAGACCACTCTCAGCTGTTTCTAACCAGCAAAGTTACTTCATTTTCCTACCAAACAGCTCAGCAGCTTGTGACCATGCTCATTAGCCTGATTGAGAGAAAACAGACCAGATTTGCTGAAATAATTTGGGTCCTGTTGATAGAAATGGCACTCTTGCTTGCTGCTGAGCAGGAACTGAACAGGAAAATTATAATCATCAGGAAAAGGTCAAGGATGAACATCTGAGGATGGGTTGGAATTGGTGACTTCAGCCAGGGCAGTGGTGAGAAGCAATGAGCTGGCTGTTTGCCAAATCACAACTTGGATCACATTTTAAACTGCGGTTGGGAGGGAGTCTGTAGGTCCCCCTTTACAGACCCTCTCTGCTGTCCACTCCCTCCTCTACCTCTCTCAGCTTCCCTGTGTACCTCAACACACAACTACAACTATTAACGTCAGGAATTTCTCTTCTGAGGCTCCAGTCTTTTGGAAGAGCCCTCCTTGGTCTCTGCCTCATTGACTTACAGTTGCTCATCAAACATCCACTGAGAACAAGTATCCGTTTTCCCTTTTCTAAATCACCTAATTGTTTCCTTCCTCTCAATGATGATTTATCTCCATATTTAATTAATTAAATGTTTGGCCTTTTGAGGTACAATTCTTCTTTAGGATGTCACATAACATGAAGCTTTGGAGTAGGCTTACAGTTGGAAAAAGCAGATGGATGATAAAAAGCTTTAATTTATGTTTCTGCAGAATACCAGCTACATTTCTGTGGAGAAGTGCACATTTTTCCACCCTGTCGAAACTGGCAAAGAAAAGAACATAAAATGGAAATGTTTTCTGGGCATTGCACATGTTTCATCTCCCCAGATGTAGACACCAACATTTATGACAGAGGCAGTCACCCTGGGCTCCCTCTGGATTGAGACATTTTTAGAGCAATATCCATGCCATTCTAAAGTAAAACAAGTCAGATGATTAATTGTTTCCTAGAAGAGCTTTTTCTATTTCTGCGATTTGAGTATAAGAAGAGACCATCTTGACTTATTCCAATTTTCACATCCACCCTGTAGACCTCTAGCCTTAAGTGTCCTACCCATAGTACCTTTTGGTGAAACACATGCATAGCCTACTCTACTGCACTATCTTACTTTTCAGAGGAAACATCATTATGGGGAACAGAAAGAAATGCAAGGAGGAGAAAGGAACATTTGTTCTAAGGAGCTATTAAAATGAAAGCTGAGAAGCATCTATGAAACTCACAGATTGCACATGCTGACCGAAGTATAAGGACAGTGACATCTTCACTGTAAAAGCTTTGTTTGCATAGCACAGCAAGAGTAGTATCTGCCTGAGGCCCACATGGGATGCATTCTGGACTGTGAATTTTGGCTCCTGGCTTTCATTTCTGAGAGATAATGAGGAAGAGAGATGCAACAAGATTTCTTAAAAAGAGGCTAGAAGCCCAAGTGGCCTGATTCATATTTTTGATACAGGGCATGCATGCTATCGTAGAACTCCTCATTAATTACATGTTTTCATCTAACTAGCAAAAAAAGCTTCATGCTGGGATGAAAAATGGGACGAACAATCTCATCAGTAAAGCTATGGACAAATTTAGCACATGCACTTAATGTCAAATCTGTGTTCCATCGAGCTCACTGAAAAAAACTCTCAAAGACTTTAGTAGGCCCCTAGTCTTTTCACCCTCTGCTTAATTATGTTAGCCTCTGCTTAATTATGTCCTGGTAGTATTATAATGCTTAGAAACTTCTTCAGCCTGCAGAGGAGTCTGCCCATATTGGATTCTGCTTTTTTTATATCTTCCTCCAATACAATTCCGAATCAGAGCATAAAAGCTGCAGCCACGGATTCTCCTGGAGGATTTGACAGAACACTGCAAAAGAGCACTTGATTTTGTCTTTATTGCACCACACATGAGTGCCTCCATCTCGTTAATGTAGGAAATGTGTTATCTGAGGGAGAGGAGCTTGGAAGCTTGGAACGTCAGTGGTGTGTTTTAGAGCCTCTGTTTTTTCATTTTATCTATTAGATGGCATGGCAAATTAAATGTCTCATCATGATGAAATAACAGCTTTTTCAAATGTGTCCATTTGGCAAGAAAACAGTGTATTTTTGTCAGTGCACTAGCCTCAGTCCCACAAGGGGACCAACTGGCTTCCAAGCTGTAATAAAGGAAATGACAAGCTGGGTTAGTTGTTGCTGGGCTCTTTTCGTGCTGAAAGCATTTATTTGTTTGCTTTCACAGGGGTTCACTCCCTCAAAACTTATTCATGTAGAAGCCTACTTCATTCACAGAAATGTGAGGTGTGGAAAGGAGGCCTAGAAGCATCTGCGTTGCCTCCTGCGTCTTCTGCAAAACTGCTCTTGTCTGAGCCTGCACTTTCCTCTCCTCATGGCCTTGTTCTCTTTGCAGACTCCCTCACAGTTAAGCATACTGCAACTACTAATCAATGATTTTCTAACACTGTTACTAAATGCTAATGCCCATGCCAATACTTCAGTACCTTATGAACTCTTGAATCTGATAACTTGCAAAATCCCGGAGTGAACTTCTAATTCCACATCCATATACTCCCTTGATCTTTTTCCTCTGAGATCACATTTTTCAGTCTCATATATTAGGTTGCCTCTTAAACCAGGAGATCTTTAGGCCCACCCACTAAGGAAGGAGGATGTGAAACTGCAGGAGGGGCCTGCTGTCCTCTGAATATGTTGCTCATGCAGCATGACCAGCCCCTACCCCTCTGCTGACCAGGAGGCAAAGCCATCAGTAAAGGTTGAGCTGATGCAAAGCTGTATGAGGAGTATGATGGGAATGGACTGGTTGGGTGTGGAGGAAACATGAGCCCTAGGGCAGAAAAACCGAGTGACATAGTGCGATACGAAGACAAATCTTTCAGGCTGATATGCAGTTTGATACAGTCCTTGCATAGCTACTGTGACAGGCTGTGCACCACAGCCCATCTCTAGTCTAGGGATGACTTTGTCAATGTCATGGTAAGTTCTCCCAGTCAGGGAAATCTTTCTCCTGAGGGTTCTAAGCTGAGGAACCAAAATCAGTTATTACTTTGTCCTTTACTCTTTCTTCCCCACTCTAAATATTAGAGTACTTTTTGACAGCACCTGTGTTATATCTTGGCTGGACAAGAGCAACAGCCTGTGCCTAAACCCCTGTAGCCCCTAAGAACTCCCATCTCGATCAGGATCACGCAGCAGCAGCGAGCATACCCACAGGTTTAACAGACCTGCTTTCAACTAGCCGCTCTGTCCCGCAGGGACTAGTATATCAGATTCTAACATCTTGCTCTTTATCGCTGAGATAATTAGGGCATGCCTTCCCCGTGGATGTAAAGAAACTTGAACCAGCTCTGCAGCTAACTCTGGGGATAGAAATGCTATGTGTCAACTGAATGTTTAGATCTTCAACAGCTTTGGCACCTCTGCACCTTGTTCCAAACCGTGGCATAAATCAGCCTTTAATGAGAGGGAAGGAAAAATTTAAAAGACTGCAAGGGAATCTTAGCAGGGTTTTTCAACCCTCCTTCTCTGACACAGGGGCTTCAGCACCCCAGAAGCTCTCAACGATCAGTGTAACATTGTGGGCATAATAAAGACCCAATACACTTAGCTCTGACTGGCTTCAGGGAGAGATGCAGGTTTCTTTTGAAATTCACAAAAGCAAAATATACCTGTTCTGTAACAACAGCAACACAGGCTCACATTTCCTCCCACCTCGGGAGAGGAGAGCAATGCATTCAGGCTCTAGGTGATCAGACCTGTCACAGGAGGATGGAAATCTTTAACTGGAAAGACAGGAACGGGCTTGAAAAAGACATCACACAGAAAGGCACCATGAAAAGACTGGAAGAGGAGGTCAAGGTGAGGTTTGAGCTTTGGTAAAGGAGAAGTAAAACCTAATGCTCCACTTTTCTTCCTGAAGTGTATTTTTCTCTCTCTAAAGTGCATTAGAAGATTATCTGGTTGAAAAACAGACCCAAGAATAAATTACATCCTTACCCATAACACCCTTGTACTATGTCAAATTCATCTACACGCAGTCTTTCTGTCCTATCTACATATAATATTTAAATATAAGGTGCTAACAAAGATGTGGTTTTTTCAGGCTTTATGAAAAAAGGGGCCCAGAAAAGCTGCATAGAACAATGGAGGGTTTTTATTGCTCCTTGTTGCATTTTTTATGTTCTCCTGGGTAGATCCACTCCTGGCTTCCCTCACAAATTTCAAAACAGTCTAACAAATATATTTTCAAATTAGCAGCACAATTTTTATACTTTTATTTTCAAACTCCAAACTGCAAACTCCAGTGTGTCTCATATACATACTGACTAGTTGGTGCCTACTTTTTGCATTATAAAGTGCTGAATTCAGTTTTCTGGCTTATCCATTTAGAATCAGTATGCTGGATGGATAAGCAGAGGTTGGAAGGATCCTATTCTTCATAAGAAATACACATTGTATCGCCATACTAAAACCCAAAGTTGTTAGACCTGGTTTCACTTGTATGAGTTTATCAAAGCAACTTTTGTTGTTTGCTTTTCCTTAGATAACATCAAGTTTCATTTGATATATATCTAATTTATGTCTATAAATTTAGCTGAATTCTGTCCTCCAAAACATTTGCTAAGATTTTAATTTAGATGAATTTGTTTCAACAGAATTGATAATTATCAGCCTGTGTGGAAGATGATACTTAATTTTGTCCATAGGCAAGGAGAAAAGGTCCATCTCTTGGAAATAATTACAACAGATGTGAGAAAACACTTGAAAACATGTTTTAGAATATATTTCACTAAGAACAGGACAGTGTCTGGCTATTTAAACCAGGCCATCTCTGTTTTCTATTACTCCATTATAATATATACTGTCTTTATTAGTTCAGTCCTATAATATTGATACAAAATGTCATTTTTTAAAAAGGACATAAATCTTCAGAGGCTACAGAAACTTGGTGAATGGAGTTAAACATTCAAGTTGCTTTTATCGAATGAAATGAAAGTCCTTGCTTTTCTGTCCTTTAAGAGGGTAGTAAAGTGATTGGGGGCATTGGCGCATGTGAGATTTTTACCAGTTTATAATGCACTTCCTTATTTATTGTGATGCCAACTTTTCAATTTTGGAAGAACTGTCATCTTTTATGATACTACTGAGCATCATTTTTTAAAACTTGGCCTTATAAATCCTGGTGAAGTTTTTATATAAATCTGTTTAGAAATTTTAATGACATATAAAGCTTCAATGGTGAAAGAAGCATTCAGTGCATTTAATATTACTGAACACAAGGATGCAAGCATTAATCCATTCTTTTGAGCTGTCTTCTGTAGGGCTTTTTTGAAAGAGGGGGAATAAAGTTATTCCTTTAACAAGATAATATTGACAGCCAGAATGAATCATGGTTATAGTCATGTATGATGACTCCAGCAACCCTCCTCTTCCTCCCAATGCTATTATCTTTCAACTTACCTTGACTCACAGGCTGTTTGCCATGGAGTCATCTGCATTTCAGAGTTAAATAACTTATACCAGTTTAAAAACACTCCCAACCTGCATTATGAAAGTGGCAATACTAAAACTCCAATTGTATATATATCCATTCTTTCCCAGAAACCTCTGTACTGGGCACTGACTTTACTAAAATGTTGGTCCAACAGTGTATTAAACACTCTAATTGTTCTGACTTCATCTTGTTAAGGTTCTTAATTACTGGACAACTATTTTTACTAATAAGGAAGCAAAATAACTTATAAAATTGACTGAAACCTGGAAAAAGTGACCAAAAGTATTTAGTTAGTTAAAAAGTGGAAATTTTTGAATGAGATGAAACATAACATATTAAGAAGATAAGGGTTGGTTTTTTTTAAATGAGAAAACACTAGGGAAAGCAAGGTCTCCCTTGATCACTGCTTTTGTCATTCCAAGAGCCAAGCATATATGCTCCATCTGCAGAATTTCCATTCCATACTGAAAACCAGAAAATAAACCTGAATGAGCCATAAAATAAATTTATCCCCCAAGAGCCAGATTCTGATCCTTTACTTCTGCAGATTACTACATCATCTTCTATTCAAAACCACTGAATTCTTATTGCCACACAGATTTACTTATCACAAGTATGTGGTCCTGCAGAGCCACTTTATAGGCATACATAGAAGATGTTAAAAACAAATGAATGTAAAATTTTTCTGCCAGAGATTTTTTCAAAATGCACCTAGGCAATTTGGAATAACAAGTCCCACTTGCCCTTGATAGAACTTGTTCTTCCAGTTTGCGGAGGCTGGTTCCCCCCTGCAAATCTCTACAGCAGATTTTCAGAAGTCTAAGTATACTTCAGGAATTAGCAGATCCAGAGTAAAGCATTAAAATTAAAAATTAATTTTGCCACACCAGTGATGTCAAATAATGTTTTTTTTCTTTCTTCTATAGATGAAGCAACATGGAATTAAATGACGGCTACAAGGGAAAGGAGTGGAGGAAGCCTGTGTCAGAGTGCATTTTGGAGGAGTGAGGTAGGAGGATGAGTGAGGTCTGTGTGGTGTGGAGGAGATATGGTGCAAAAGAAGGACTGAGAGAGGTGACTTGAAAGGGTTGTGGCAAAGGTATTTATCTTGTTCTTTCTTCATGTTTCCCATGTCGTCTTCCTCTTCTATAATACAGCATGAGTACTTTCTGCGTAACAACCTCTCCTCACCCTGCTGTGAGTAAATCTCTTTTAGCATATAGTGTAACTGAGATCTTCTCTCTTTTTCTCCCCATTTCAGCAGCCCCTGGGAGGCAAACTTTCTTTAGCTTTCTCTAGCTCCTGGCATGAGTAAGAAAGTCGAAAGGGGGAAGGGGAGAGAAGGTGCCAGGCTGGGCTAGGGGGCTGGGTTTACTCAAAAAAGTCTCCTTGCTACCACTGCTTGGGGTAGGTGAGAAGCAGGAATGGCTGTGGCTGGAGGAGGGCACTAGAAAAGTTTCCCCCTAACTTTGGCAGTGAAGCCAAGGGCACCATGACATGGTCTGGTGTCCCTGCACCTGTGAATCTGCCCCAGAAGTCTTAAAAATATAGCCTGTTTTCTATTTTTTTTTTTAACCAGAAGCCCATGGGATCACCTGTGAAGTTCATGGGACTAACTAACCCCTTGGCGCTTTTTAGTAATTACTGCATTTATTTGGCATTTTCCACAAAAATCCTTGTTTTCCAGCTATCAAAGTGTTGCTCAAAAAAGAGAAGGCTTTTAGATTTCTGATGATGGCTAAACCTTATAGTTCAGGAGTCACTAAGCAAGACTTCTTATGGTAAAATAATTATAGTCCAACTAAATGGGTAATTTTTTTCTTGAGCATTATTCCAGCACAGATCATTGTGAGCTCTAATTAATAAGTAAACAGCACATTCTTCCTATTTCTCCCAGGCCTTCTGGTAAAAGGAGCACAGCAGAAGGTATTTTTTCTAGTCTAAAACTTATGTTGCCACATTAACTATGATAAGCACTGAAATATTGATTAAAGAGAGTTTTGAGTTAAGGAGCAAGAAGTATATAATGGTATGTTAAAGGAAAGACAGGTTTAATGAGCACATTTCAAGTATGACTTTCTACTGTGAAAGCATTACAAGGTATTTAAATAATGAGACTGGAGTAAGAATTACAAGTTTCTTTTCTCACATTCTTTCCATATCCCAAGGCAATACAGATGTCACATCTTCGCTGTTTCCCTGCTCCCTAAAAATTACATCAACATTAAAAGGCAAATGTCTACTTAATATTTATACAAAGAAAGACATTGACGGGTAACATCTCATCTGAAATGCTTTCTCGTTAGAGAAATTGCACTAGGAACATAATGCCTTGCAAGCCTATCTAGGCCAGAAGTCTAATCAAATTAACACCACTTCAGTGCTAATGAGGACTGGTAGTCATTCACCTTAATTAGCCATTCTGAATAAATATATTTTTAGCACCATGCCATTTAGGTAGCTCAGATCTATGAACCCTTCCAACTTCTGATGACCTTAGCAATGAAGTTAGAGAAGCAGAAGGAGTAACAGCAGAGGAAGAAGTTTTGCTCCCCTTACACTCCTAACAAAAACCAGGTCATGTCCTTGGTGAATGTGTTCCCAATATAAAATGCAGATGATCACAGTAATATGTTACTATATTTGAATTACTGAATGGGACTTGCAGATTGGGGTCTGCACAGTCCCACTGGGACTTTTCTTATAGCTGCTGGGAGCTGCAAATCTGAATGTACAACAGCAACAAGAGACATGGCCTGGGAGTGTACACAGGGACTGGACTAACCTACTAGTCTCTTACTTATTTTTGATTTACCTTCAGAAAAAGGAAGTTTGCTGTATGTTATAAGCTGTTAATGCACACCTTCTGTAAAAATAAATATTGTGCATACGTGTGTGAACATTTGTTTTACATTAAGAGTGCCCAAGGTGGCTCCAGACCATGGTTGTTAGAAGAACGTTTGAAAATTCATCATATTTTAGTCTTAGTGACAGTTTGCTTTTTTTTGATTATATCAATTATGTTTGGAATTTTTCCTAACTTTCTAACAGACAAGATATACTACCAGCTCTTTTAGAATAAAGGACATAACATACAGGTTCATTGCAATCAATTACAGGTGCATTTCAGTTTACTTAACACCTGTGAATTCCATTTTAGCTGCAGAATTCAGTCCATACAATTAAGATGAAATGAGGTGTTCAGTACTTGCTCAGATTCAAATGCAAATAAATCCCTTTAGCTTTACTAAGAACTAGACAGGCATTACATGGAGAAAATAGGCTTGGAACAGTCTGGGAAAGGTTTGTTTCATTTTCATGGTTTTTCCTTGATCAGCTCACAATTTTTGAGACAGGAAAAAGGAGACAGACTGGGGATCTTCCTATTTACATGTTCCAGAGGGAAACCCTTTTAAGTTGTTGTCATTTAAAGCAAATGTTCTGCTGAATGTGGATTTTTTTTTTAGATGGGGATTTTGCATTATTATCAATTAATGTCACAAACACAGTTTTGCATTCCTCTTTCTTTACTGGGAATAGTAATTATTCTAGAAGAAAAATCTTTCAGTATTTGTAACTCAAATGCTGATTCTATAAATCCTTTAATCACTGTCCTGTATGTATCTTTCTGTGCAGATGCAGTGATTATCCTTAATCCTTATCCTTATCCTTCACATATATGGATAAGATTTGCTAAGCTAAAAGAAAAATATGATTATTTAATGATTTGGATTTCGAAAAGGAGAAACCTCCTTTGTAAATTTTCTTTAGCAGTAAAGCAAATTATGTTTTTTCTTACCACAGACAAATCTTCCCATGGCAGTCTTTGACAGCGATTGCAAGATATATGGATTCAGATTGCAGGTCCAACATGAATTTAGATACTAAAAATGTACTCTTAAGGAAAAATAAATAGCTGAGAAATGGGATAGAGTTGGTAGAGGCACTGCCATTTTTGTGCAGAATCGCAGAGTTTTTGACAACAACAATATCTTTATTCCCCCCCCCAGTGATCAAGCAGCAGACCAAATGGAGGAAGTTTGCCTGTCAGACTGGTTTTCAAATCAATGAGAGAAAGAAATCAGTGCTTCATGACATTTTCACTGGGTGCTGTTAACTGTTCAGGCAATCCTTACTCTGATGCTGACTCATTCTTGCTCCATCACTTGTCTCCATCACTGCAGACATCTCAGAATTATTCAGTTCCTTCAGACGTCTCCATGTCTAAAGTTTTCAGATACCTGGCTTTCAGACCTTGTCATAGATCATCCTGAAAAGAAGTCATTGTAAGTGGTAGTTTTGTGCCTCTAAAAATTTGGGTCCTCAGCCATCATTTTTATATTTGCCCCATGGCTTTTGTTTCCCACACATTTTGGAACTGTCACACTGAAACCTGTATGACACTGTCTCACACAACTGAGAAGAATGTACTGAAAAAGTATCCTATCACACTGTTTTTCCTGTTGGCCTTCTTGCTGAGTTGCCCTCCACTATGTGTGAGTACAAAAAGGTAGAAGATTCCAGGTAAAATGCATATCTTTATCCACATGCATCTTTCTGTTTCTTTCCTAACACAGTGTATGGTTTCTTTATTTTTGCAATGATATGGTTTTGAAGAGGAAGCTTAATACATTTTTTAGTTCCTATAAGGAACACAGAGCTGAGAATCAGCCGATGTCTAGTTGAAATGAAGCTAGGATTGTTACACAGGATAAAAGTGAGACAAAATTTGCAAAGAGAGGAAACACCATTTCTTAGACAGTCTTATTGACAGTTGGAATAGTACACAAGCTTTTGGATTCACTGGGTCTTTGGTTCTAAAGCAGAACCAGAGAGCTTCAAGCTAAGCAGAATTTGGAAACTGCTCTGAATTTAACTTAATTACGTTAGCTGATTAGACAATTTCAAAGAAAAAAAGGCAGTTTGTATCTTAGCAGAGCAGGATACTTAATCAGAATAGAAGTAATAACATTTGTAGCTCCTGTGGTTTGTAGAGATAGAAAGACAGGTAATTATAGCACAAAAGCTAGTGACTAGCTGGAATGAGATTTGAGGAAAATTACTATATGTCAGATCACTGTGTCTCCATTGATATAATTATTTTTGACATCCAATACAGTTACGACTGTGTTTCTAGGCATATTTTTGAAGCTCATTTGTAAGTCTTTCATAAACAAGACTGAGAAATTATATACAGAGATATCATTTTCTCAGAAAAGATATAGAGGTAACATGGTGTTTGTTCACTGTATCAGTTGCCTTGCCCAATTTCATGATGGTGTACAGCAGTGGCTTGGATTTACCCATATAGTTTTCATGAGTACCAGTTATGCAACGGATGAGGTATTCCTCATTTTGAGATTCACTGCTTGTTCATCTAAGGTATTCAAGGCCTTATTTCATCATTAACAATTTGGATCACACTGCTTTTTTACAAACCGGTTCTGTAGGAAATGTGTCCATATGCTTCTCAAGTAGCTTCAAAGAACCTTTGATAGATAAAAAATCAGTCCTTCCAGCTGCGAGTTCATATCACAACTACTTTAAAACAAATCTTTCATGTTATTTTAGTGAGTTCTGGTTGTTTCCTATACATATGGATAGCACAGTCAGAAATACAGACAGAACCTGCATTTTACAAGTCTTCCTGTAACTAGTGAAACTAATGAAGCCTAATTTCCAAGATTTTGTCCATTGTGGTTAGAATTTCTGCTGTTTAATAAGATGCAAGCATGTACTGAGTCTTTTACACTGTCCAAGGTCTTTGCATCTAAACTGTATGAAAAATTAAGCTTGTACTGTAATCTTCCCTATGAAGTGTCACTGACAGAGTCTTGCTATTAGTCTATTTTCATGAAAATTCCAGAAGATTGATGTACCTGAGACTTTTACTCCTCTTTCAAATCTGCGTGAAACTAGTCCTGAAGATCAATTAAGCTTAAAAAGATGGGACAAGCAGACACATAGACACTGACAGCATGACTGCCTTAACCTCCTCCCTCTAAGAAAGCAAGCTAACAATCAAACTACAAGCTTTTATCTCAACGGCAGAAAAATGCCTCCAGCTACCGGGAAGAGCAGGACATTAGTTACCAGTGCTGGCAACTGAAGGAAGACTTGCTCCAATTCCCACTGACAGAGTGTGATAGATTGTAAAACTGTAATGTCAATAACTAAAAATCCTTGCATGGGTTTGCTTTAGAACTTGCTGAGTGTGGTAGAACTTGGATCCTAATTCAGTGTCCCTTGAGCAAAGGTGTAGAAATGGTTAGGCCAAAGCAATGACACGCTCCAAGTTTGTAGGGTAGCTGTGTGGTTTAACATCTACAGAAAAGTTGGGTCCTAGAAGTGATAAAAGAAATCAAAACTCTCTGTAGTTCAAGAGCCTATGTAGTTCAGGAAGTTAGAGGCTCATCAGTGCTCCCCGCTGTAAGGTACTGGTCTTGAGATGAATATACAAAGAGAAAGGACTGTTATGAACTCCCTGAAAAGAGTTGAGCAACCAACATTACCTTGAGAGCCCTGAGATAATAGCTCAGGGGGGTATTGGCATCCAGGACTAAGTGGTGCTTCGTAGAGCACAAAAGGAAAACAAAACTGAGAACCTTCTAGTTATGTTCTTGAGTCCCTCCACTTGCAGATGTAGAAAATGGAGTACAACCAAACACAAACTATTTTTTACATTGCTGTATCATGAAGGCATCTCATTTGGGGCCTTTCGCTGTGCTGTGCTATACAAGCCGGTAGCAAACACCTCCCCTCCTTTTCTTCCCCTGAGAGTTTGCAGATGAAGCAGGTGGCGGCAAATACTTAGGGCACAGATAATTAGAGAAAGCAGAAATAAGACAGCACTGGTCTGCAGAGAAAAAAAAAGTAAACAGAAGACATGGGTGGCCAGTGTGAAGTTTTATGGGTCTTATGATGAAAGAAAGAAAGATCAATGAAGCTATGTGAATATTTACAGACAATTCCTCCTAAGAGGGACTGTCATGACCTAGGACGTGAGAAATCCCAAAGGTGGTTTTTTTTAAATGTATGACACAGTTTTGTTTTTCTGCCCATCAGAGGACAGTCAGGTGGAATGTGTTAGTTGGGGAGATATTAGGTTCTTTGTTGATATTTGAAAAGAATATCATTACAAGCTCCAGGGAGTCTGTGACAGATACTCAGATTTATGTATTTATGTGGATACAAACATACAGAAATGGCAATGTGATTTTGAAATCTTACAGAAAAACAAGCACAAACAGCAAAAGAACACCAACACATGTAGAAAGAGCACTAAAAAAATGCATTGCCTTATAATGTTTAAATTCTTCTTAGCACTCTGCATTCCACTAAACTTCTCACTCCTCAAATTGTTCAGGTATTGACATTCTTAAAGTAGAGAAACAATTCACATTTCATAGAATGAGGTCACTCCTGGTAAGATGTCTGCAGACAGACTTCTTGAATTTTCCAGGAAAACTGGGTAATCCATGGACTTGTAAAGCATTCTGCAGGTTTTTCCTCACAGCCCAACCCTGAACCTTTAGTGTAGCAAGTGAACTACACGAAATGCTACAGGAAGAAGTTACTGCAGGAAACCCACATACTTAACATCAGACTTTGAATTTGGCAAAGACCTTTTGTATGCAATTGTTTCCACTCTAACACTTTTGTGAAAAGGGAAAATAGTATATGCTTCAAAGAATTGTGCTTGCATGAGTATAATTATCAGAAATTTTTGTGCAGCCATCTAGAAAATTCAGGTGAGGGTTGTGAATTCTTCCATTGCATAGCAAAAGCTATGCTGTGTTGGGATAAGGAACCAACAACATATTATTCAGAATGAATGTTTGAAATGGTAGCTGCATCAAATAATTTTCAGGTAGTTCCTGGGGTGAAAAATATTGCCACAAGCCATTCACTGAGTAATGCATAAAATATGAAAATCAGTCTGCATAACCTATGAAGAAGGAAAGGACCTAGTTCAGTGTATTGGTTTGTGTGTTGGGGTTTTGGTAGCGGGGGAGAGGCTGCAGGGCCGGCTCCTGTGAGAAGCTGCCAGAAGCTTCCCTGGCTCCAAGTCGGACCCGCCGCTGGCCCAGGCCGAGCCCGTCAACGATGGTGGTAGCACCTCTTGGAGAGCAGATTTAAGAAGGGGAACCTGCAGGGAAGGAGGAGATCGGAATGTAAGAGGAACCCCTGTGTGGATACCGAGGTCAGTGAGGAAGGAGGGGAGGAGGAGCGGGACAGGAGGGGCTGCCCCCGCAGCCCGTGGGGAGACCAGAGGGCAGGCTGTCCCCCCCCAGCCCATGAGGGGAGCGGGGGAGCAGATGCCCACCTGCAGCCGGGGGGAGAGGAGCCCACGCCGGAGCAGGGGGATGGATGCCCCCCAAGATGGCCGCCGCTCCACAGGGAAGCCCGCGCTGGAGCAGGCTGCGACTGAAGGACTGCAGCCCGTGGGAAGGACCCCATGGTGGAGCAGGGGAGGAGTGAGGAGTCCTCCCCCCGAGGAGGAAGGAGCAGCAGAGACAACGTGTGAGGAACTGACCCCAAACCCCATTCCTCGTCCCCCTGTGCCACTCAGGGGGGAGGGTGTAGAGAAAATCAGGAGTAAAGTTAAGCCTGGGAAGAAGGGAGGGGTGGTGGGAAGGTGTTTTTAAGATTTGGTTTTACTTCTCATTATCCTTGTTTTGATTTGATTAGTAACAAATCAAATTTATTTTGTTTCTTCCCCAAGTTGAGCCTGTCTTTTGCCCGTGACCATAAGTGGTGAGTGATCCCTCCCTGTCCTTGTCTGAACCCACGAGCTTTTCCTTATGTTTTCTCCTCATCATCCCATCAGGGGGTGGGGGGGACGAGTGAGCAAGTGGCTTCGTGGTGCTTTATTGCAGGCTGGGCTTAAACCATGACATTCATTAAGTGGTTTACTGGCAATGACTTGTTCTCGCCTTGTTTTTCCATAAGCTATTCACTCAATAAATATGCAGTCCTGCTTTCTTGTAAGGACATGGAAGTTTGTACATGAGGGATGTAGTGAAGCAAGGTGGTCACCAGAGGAAGCAGTTTTGCTCTCTCCACGCCTCTCTCCAATCCAAACCCTATCTCTGTTGCACTCTTTTTTTATTTCCTCAACTGCAGGGACTTGTCTGATGTCAGGGCCCCAAATGTATCCCCTCTGCTTTGGGGGTTTGGCTGCTGGGGCTCAGGGGGCATGAGAGAAGAGCTGGTAGTCGTGAGGAGATCTCCTCCAGAGAAATTTGTGGGGGAACACCAATGAGGGCTGACCCCTGGCTGGAGATCTCTTGTCCTGCTGGCCATGTTACTGGGATCGGCTCCAGGTGGAGAGGAGGACAGGGAATGGTTTTGCTCTTTTTAGTAGCAGCTGAAAACGAATCACAGCATACAGCATTTACAAAAGGCAACCCACTCAAATCATTTACCTGTAATAGTGCCTACAGGCACATCAACTTAAAATCCTCCTGTGTCAGATGCTAGCCCAGCACAGTCTCTGCTTCAGACTACCTTAAACATTTCTGAAATTGGTTAGCTATAAAATAATTGTATTTCATGGTACAGAGCAAAGTTGTGATTAAACTGCCTTTGGGACTGTAGCATCTTAGAAGTCTCACCATCATTCTGCAGTATGAGATAATGGTCTCATTTTGAATTCCCATGTAAAGCCTCCCCTGCAAAATCATCTTTGCACATATATGTTAATGGAGTTGGAGGGAGAGAATATTTTGTGGATTTGTGACTGGTTTGACAGGTGCCTAGTCAGCTGTGACAAGGTAGCTGAAAGAGCAGTTATCACAACAGGTAATGCTAATATTCACTTTGGAAAAAAAAAAGAAAACCCAAATGGAGAATCTCTGCAGTAGCTAAAATCAAGTAGTTGAGTACAAATGAAGGATAAACAACTGAATTTAAATGCAAATAACAGTGAACTTATTTGGGGCTTGAGTTTGATAGCTGAAGTAATAGCTATCTTCATATCTTAAGAACCATAGAAGTCACTTGGAAGACAAGACATAAAAGAAAACCCCAAACCCACCAGTTTGATCTTTTGGGGGGAAAAAGAACAGAATTAATTACTTCCTCAAGAGTCACACTGCCTGTTTTTCCTCTCTGCATCCAGGATCTCCAGCTGCTATTTCACCACTGGTAGACAGGTTTGTGATATGCTCTGAGCTGACCGACACCCGCACCAGTTGCAGGTTAGCATTGCAGCCCAACATTCATCTCATGACTGATGTGACATCCAGTATGTGATCTGATGAGATATTGTCCTTTTCTCACTCTTTGGGAAAAAGTCTTTCCGGGAGGTCTGGAGATGCATTCCATCCCTGGGATGAAATTGGAGCCTCTGTGTATAAGACTGATCCTGGTGTTATTCTAATGTTTTTAATCAGTAGATGTCACACTAGCTTTTGTAAGCAAGGCTGGCAACATGATGCCTATAGTTCACTAAAAAGGGCTGGAAAAAAACCTAATCATAGGAATCTATGCATTTAATTGAGGCACATGAGACATACAGGCCTAACAGTTAAACAAGTAGATTTTACCTATTCCAGTAGTTTGAACAGTGCTAGGGCATGGGAATACACTCCACAGCTTGATTGTAGCATGAAATTCTCAGAGCAGCCCCTGCCAGTGTTTTGGCTGATCAAACCAGAATTACTTCAGACAATTCCCAGACAATTCCTGAGACTTGGAACAGGCCAAGGTCCATTTCAGAAAGCCCAGCTGGGTATTGTATTGGATGCTAAGAAAGTTTAGCTGTATGGATGTGGCCAGAACATATAGTTGGCCTTAGGGCCAGAAAATGTCCCCCAACATTGTTTAGTTGTCCAGTGGTCCAGATCCCCAAGTGATGTTTCACCTCTCACATTCTTACTTCTAGCCCTTGGAGTAATCCTACGTAAGACACATGGCAAGTGTGACACACAACCCACAAAGTATCATGGACTTGCAGCTGGGACCACTGTAAAGTTATGCTAGAGACCTCTCCTTAGGTCACCAAGTCCTGCTTCAGCAGACATCCTAGATGTCAACTTTAGGATGAACTGGGTCACCCTCTGAGCTACACTGACTAGAGTATACCAGTTTATACTGACTAGATACCCATTACTGATGGGAGCTGAGTTGTACAGTTCACATATGGACTTTTCCATGTAGACACAGAGAATTACGTCTGAAGATGAATCCCATCCTCTGTGGCTGAAAATATACTGCAACTGGGGCGTGTAATTACATGGCACCTTGGGAGCCTTCAGAATGCTTTATAGGACTATCAAACCCTCTTCTAGGGTACAATTTGCTACTAGTTTGCAACCTTCACTTCTGAATGAGATTGGATCAGGACATGGAGCTAAGAAAAGGTGTGTTTGCCTTTTGGTGGTGGAAAGTTTTCACCATATCTTCTCATGGGGATTATTTGCTACTCATGATGGGCACAGGATTGGTCCTAATTCATTCTAGGAACCTAAGCATCTTAATAATGATTGGAAATTTGGAAATAATGGTTTATTATTGGAAATAATGATTTTCTAATTCCATTCTGCCAACCTTACTTGCATAAGGCAGTATTTTGGGCCATACTTCCCCACTCTTCATTGCAAAATCTCATCCTAAATTCGTATGGAGTATTTTCATAAAAATGCCAACTGATTGGATTAATATATAAGCATATTTATCTTAATGACTATCAATATTCATTGACCTCAGTGTTAAGTATCACCTGAGGAAAAGCCAAGGTCATTATTTATTTAGTGGTGCAATCAGTCTTCATATTCTTGGACAGGAGTGAGTCAATGTATCCTATGTCATCTCAGACATTCACTGTTACAATTACTCAGCTAATCCCAACCAACGACACAGGTTGCTAGTAAAATTTTCATCTTTGAATTAATACTTGAAAGGAGCAATTACATTAGTAGCTTCAGGGGTAGTAAGGATGTAAAAATTGAGAGGAGAAAGAAGAACTATTATTCACTGAACTAAAGTCAGGATATGCTTATTTGCCTATGTGCTTCCCTGGTTAACAGATCTCAAAATACCAGTTTTGCTTGACCTTCAGGAACAGAAACTCACTGGGTCAAAAACCAGGCTTAATTTAAAATATAAATTAAGTATATATAAATTTTATCTCTTTGTGTATGAAATTATGTGCTGAATTTTGTAAGTGTACTCTTGTGCTATACAAGAATTAATTGGAAGTTTAAGAGAAAGAGTCAAGGGAACTGGACTGAAATGGGACAGATTTGACATCTACTTCTAGTCTGGCAATGTTTATCTGTATACTTTTTCATGAATGCCTTCATCTTCCTGTTACTCTTTTTTTCTGTCTTTGCCCATCATATCAAACTGGTAAGATAATTTGGGATTCATCTCACCTACCTTACTGCCTATAATGTTGACATTCATATCTGAGCTAACCCCTCAGGCTTCCTCTCTAATCAATGGAGAAAGATGGGTTCTTTTAGTCTGCATTTCATTTGAGCTATTTTAGACATCAGCCAAAGCTGATGATATAAATTCTCTCCTAGATATGCTTATTTCTCTCAGTTGACTATGAAGGAATCCTGGGGTAACTGTTGTGGGTGGAAGTGTCTACATTTAATAGAATAAAATTAATGTCTTTGGAGACAATTTTGTGCAGTATCAGCATGCAGCAAAAGAAAAAGGACTGTCCCTGGCAAAGGGCAAAACAGGACTAGCATGAGGGACAGCTTAATTTCATTTAGAGCATGTGCAAGGGACAGGAAAAGGGAGAGACATATTCATTTTTGGAGAACTGCTTTAAACAAACGGTGGTGTGGAAACCAATGACATCAGAAGAACAGATTTCAGAAATGTTTAATCAGACCACACAACTGCACGGAGCAATGTGAGCTCAGTAACAAACCAAGCTCTAGGCACAGGAAGCATTCTTACAGCTTTTGCTGAAATCTCCCCAACTTAGGATCTGTTGTAAATCATCACCGTTTGTTCTTCTGTGAGATTATTCATGTTCAGACACATTTGGTTGAGGTGACATCCTCTATGCACCTTTTACTGTGAAACTGTGTTTCTTTGTGTTCTTTTTAATTTTTTCAGTCAGTCATTGATGTACAAAGTTAATGGAGTCAGGCAATATTTGAGAGTGCTCTATCACTGGTGTGAGAAGTGTAATTAATTGAGGAGGGGATCACCCTCAGCGAGGCATTGGATGTGATGCACATCAGTCCTTGCCTAGCAGCCAAGGAAGGAGATTGCTATAAGCACAAGCATCTGAAATCTGCTGGAAACCATGTCCACTTGACTGTGGTTTTGAGCACAGGTTCTTCTGTGTTCTGCCAACAGCCTTAGTCCCAGTGGTCTCATTTCTGTGGCAGTGCTTTTAAAGATGCTGTGCGTGAGGAAAAAACTAAGTGCGCGTGGCATAAATTTAGATCAGCTATATTTTTCATGTATCGAGGCAGTAGTGACTTCCTAAAAAGCTGTGCACTGCAGCACATGAAATGAAAGAAAGAAACTAGACCACAAGGTGCTGTAGGCTATATAGTTCAGCCTGGGTTTCTGCTCTCCTTCCCCATGTCCCTTGCTACCTCTCAAGTATAATTTAGAGGGTAGATTGATAGCACAGCTAGCTGGAGGATTTGAGTCTAGACACATAAAAGGATTTAGGTGGCTCTATGTGGTGATAGAGTCTATACCCTCAGGCTGCATGCTCCACCTAAGCTCCACAGTCAGTACCAGATTGGGCAACCAGTCCAAATAACTAAAAAGCTGGGAAAGGGGCTTGTGCTCTGTCTTCTGGATGTTATTCCTTCTCCTTTCCTAGGAAAATTAAATGAAGCTACATGTATTAAGACAGTTTTGGTAATCTAAAATTAAGCAGATTAAAGATTAAAACACTCTCTCTAAACAGAGGGAGACAGAAAAGTGCTTCTGCACCCCTAGATCTGAGTGAGAAAGCTGGTTGCATCTCATCTTCCCTATTAAGATAGCATCAAATGTACCATCCTTCTATTTAAGTCCATTTTTTTCATTAAAAAAAGGAATCTGAAGTCATAGACTAGGTAGGAGACACCGCCTGTCCAGATCCCATTCCCCTTCATACCTGCTCAGCTCATACGCACAGGCCAAATTAGATGCAATCTAAAGAGTGAGGATGGAAGTGTAAGAGCAGGGTGGTTAAGTCACTCATCAAGGAGGGAATTAGTCAGGTTTGTATTTCCCACACCAAGGAAAATCTCCCCAATGATTTCAAGTATGTTGCACAAATATTTTTATTTGTAAGGTTTTATTTCCTCTGCATAGAATGAGCCACCTGACACCACGGGTGTCCTGTGACTCAGACTGGCAAAAGATAATTTGTTCACAAACTCAGGATTTTTATGTACTAATTTCCCTGCTCTGATTTTAATACAGCATGGTTCTGATTATGGTCTGGTAACCAGAAAGGCCTTGGAAAAGAGGGGAGAAAGGCTAAAGACTGAGTCCTTCTAGGTATGAGAAAGGTTCCTTTCTATTCATGAGCGAAACTGTACTTACATGATGTTTGTTATGAGGAAAAGGGAGATGTTTCTATTGTATTGGGGAAGGAAAGGGAGAATTCCTTTTAAAAATTATGGGGTAAAACCCATCCCATTCTAAATAATGGAGATGAATGCAATTCATTAAAACATAAGGTCTGGGAGACTCCAGGGGTCTATTACTAATTTTACCATTAGCTGGCAATAAACAACAGTGCTTTCAATGCTCTAGTTTTCTCATTTTAAAATGAGTATTATGAAACTTTCTGCATGGAGACTGCTTAATTAATTGACATTTGTAGAGCAATTTCAGATCCTTGGAGGAAAAGTGCTGGAGGAGAGCTAAGCCTTAAGGCAACAAATAACTTGCAAAACTCAAACTGGTTTCCAAATAATTCTGTGCTGATGGAAAAAAAAGGCTATATTGAAGTAGTATGATCATTGTCATATGTTTCCGTCCCTCCTTCCCCTGCCTTTTAATGCTACTTATAGTAAAATAAGCAAAAGATGCAAATAAAGCTGGAGAGGCTGTGGAGTACTGGATGAAGGAGAGAAATAAAAAGTTCTTTTCACAAGGTCAGGGGGCTAGATTTAGAAGAAGGAAAAATCAATAAATGAAGGCAGAAAAGGAAATAAACAGGTTGTGAACTGAATTTAACATAGCCTTGTGGTGCACCTATGCTCTGTACTTCACTAAGCAACCAAGGCATCTATATAGGTACCAGCCAAAGTATAGATTCCTAGGCATGGGGAACAGGACAGGGGAAGAGAAGCTAAAACTGACTCACTATTTCTCCAGGATGATGTGCCTTTCTATTTTATCACAAGGGGAAGCTTCTGAAAAGAGAGAGGTAAAAGCAAGTTGAACTGTTGCCCCCAATCTGTGAATCGCTGGTTCACTCTTTCCACATAACAGGGGTGTTCCAGCTGGTTTAGGTAACAGCAAGAGGAAGAGACTGGAGTGATGGTGAAGATGAAGAGTGCACCATCTCGCTAGCTTCTTGTTTGTTTGGCTTTATGAGACAGACCCTCTTCTGTCTTGGCTAAGCTGCAACAACAGTTTCTTCTTTACCAAATGAGCTGTGGCTCCAGATGGTCAGCATGACAAGAAATTTGCTAAATGGCTGATCTGATCGATAATCAAGGAGGCTGCAGAACTGTGCTGGAAAGCAGGTGGGAGATGGCTTTTTCTGTAGTACAGCATGAAGTGGGATCAAATTCAGAGAAACTCTCTCCATTCATGAGTTACCAAAGGCATCCCAGAGCAGTAGACAGCAGCACTCTGCTGCCCACAGGGCAATACTTGGGAAATTACGTCCAGCTCTAGGAGCAGGCTCCTTCCTTCTGAGACCTTCTGGAAGTCTGCACTGACAACGGACCAGATATTTTTCCTGGAGCTGCCAGTGCTACACCAGGCAGCACTGTGACATGCAGGAGTTCAGAAAACTGAGTGTAGACACTCTTCCATCCTCAAAAACTGCTCATCTGTTATAGGGAAGCCAGCTCTGATGGACTGCTCTCCTTAAAAAGCATTCTCTAACCCTGTTGTGGGGAAAAATAAGCAAAACAGGACTAAGAGAAAATTTGAAATCGACTGGGAAGGTGCAAACCATGGTTTCCTCCTGCCGCAGGAACAACTGTTGTTGCTCAGTGCCGCAGAGTAATCCTTTTCCTCCCACTCTCTGGGAAGGCAGGATCAGGAACAGTGAACACGCTTTGCATCTCTGCCAGGGATGAAGAAACCAAGGGGAGTAATAATAAATCTGTATCCCTTCAGCACTGCAGCTTCTTGTCTCTGTTCATCAAGTATGTTGGCTGTGGTATCAGATAAGATGCTGCTTATTCTTTGCCCCTTTAAGCTTCAGTGGCCCCACTGTTTAAGGGTTAATAATTACAGCAGCCCTTTCTTGGCTCCATGGCAGGGCAGACTATTGTGATACCCCACTCATAGCTCCTGGCACTCTCTTCTTCAGCTGTGAAATCCAGATCCCTTTCTCACACAGGCTTTTCACTTTGGTCTACCTTCACCCCAGCCTCTCAGACTCTTTTTGTACTCCTGTATTCCAGTTTCTCTTTCTATTGCCATCTTCCTGCTCATTCAGGTTTTGTTCTCCCTGTAAAACTCCATTTCTCCTGACAGAAGATGACGGCATTGACTTGTTTATGCTGCTATTGTTCTTGTTCTCATCTTTCCATTTCTTTCTATATTATTTGGATCAGAAGGTCCTTGCAGCAAGGACTATCTGTTCGTCTGTGTTGAGTATGACAGGGATGTATCCTCTTTCATCTCGTCTCACTTTTGTAATAGAACTCATTCATTCTGCAGTGAGATGTTTGTGCAAGGAAGTATTAGAGCCTGCAGTAACAAGAACTATCTTCTTGTATACATGGATACTTTCAGGACCAGATTCCAGAGCTGGGGCCAAATTTGTTTTTCTTTAAATTGCCTTCAGCTAGTTTAAATGCAGCACATTCACATGACACTCTTCATCCCAAAAGCATTTGTAGCATTTATGCAGAGGCCTGTCTGTCATGCCAGTATATCTCTGAAACAGTCCTACTAACATCAGCTGAGTTAAAATTTAACAAAACTAGATCAAGGACTGTATGTGCAAAAATACTTTACCACAACTTTGCAGTTGGATATTTACAGTTCTCTGGAAACCTTATCTTAATACTTGGCAACACTCAAAAAAGCAAATAAAACGTTAGGATGCATTAGAAAAGTAATGAAGAAAGAATCAGAACATATCATTATGCCACTGTATAAATCTATGGCTTGTCCACATCCTGAATACCAATGAGCCCATCTTGAAAAGGAGCTGTTTAGACCTTGAAACAGTAGAAAGTTGGGGCACGAGGATGCCTAGAAACACCAAAAAATGTTATGCAAGGAGAATGAAAAAGAGCAAAGATGCATCAGTGTGAAGAAAAAATGGCTGAAAGGAAAATATGATAGAGGAATCAAATTGAAAAAAATATTAATTATTTTTTATTTCAGAAGAGTGAAGGAAAAGCTAATAATTAACAGTAAGTGCTTTTTCACCTAATGCCTAGTGTAACCATAGGCCTTATTGTTGGAGAATAATTGGGATGCCAAAAAGTGGGTTTACATGGGTTAAAAATGATTGGGTGTGTTTACAGAAGAAAAATCTAGCAAGGAGAGATGGCCACTGAAAACTATTAAATGTGGTAGTAGAAATGTTCTTTCTGACTCAGAAAGTCCCTAAAAAAATCAGGCAGCTGGGAGCTAGGAGTGCAGGATCAACTACTCTGCCTCTGTTATTTTACATGGTCACTAGACATCTGCTATTGAGCATTATAACAAACACAGGATTGTTCTAGATGCACTTTGGTCTGGCCAAATGTTGCTATGTTTATATTCCTGTGGCCTTATTTTTGCAACTATTAAGAGAAAGTTGTATTCCAAGAAACAAAACAAGAGATTGACAGTTTCCCAACTAAAATAGGAGCAAGCTTTAGACAATTAATTCCAGCTGAAAAATAGGTCTCAAGTCTTCCACTTTAATATTTAAAATTTAAAGTTACAGCCAAGTAAATGTGTTTGTGGGGAAATATGGCTAAGGTGTATAGTATTTCAATATGAATACGTAATTCTTCATGCTAGGAGGAAAGAAGCCCAGAACACTTCCAGAATTTTGAATACCTAATAGATGTGGCTCTTACATATGCATCCTTCTATACATCCATCCATAGATAGAATTACCTTCTGCCTTTCTCCTCCTTCCCCCAGCCCATGCGATACAGACTGAAAGGATTCATTTGAGAGGGCTCAGTCAGATGCTGCACACAAACCCTCTGTATCAAGCGGCAGAGAGAATTCCCTACAGCTGGGAGGAAGGAAAAGACTAAATTACTTCATGGATGAGTGTAACAAGAGAAGACTGGATTGCGGTGGAACATATTTTGTTCCAATAGTAAAGCTCTTCCAGAGCAGCTGTTCTGTCCTTATACAAGTCCTCAGCACTGCTGATGTGCGAGTGATTTGCACCAGAGCACCGAGACCGACATCTGCCCCATGAGGTTTGTTCGCTCATTCATCCCTCACCAGGGAGAAGCCTGTGTGTGCACTGTCATGTTTTGTTAGGAAGGAATTGGCTTGGGGTTTTCTATAGGTGCAGAGGACTTTTTTTAGGTGACATCACATGGCATCTAAGATGAAGTCAGGCATCTATGATGGCATACATATTCAGAGGAGCAATGAACAATCTGGACCACCTACTCAGCAGAGCTATCAGACCCAGGCACCTGCATCAAGTGGGTAAAGATCTTCTTTTGGACCCTTTCAAAGCCTTCCTTCTTCCATCCCTTAATCCCATACAGAAATCAAGCACATACTTTAGGAAAACTAGTTGACAAAGCAATGCAAATGTATATGGAAAACATCTGAATTAGTTAGGTGAACTAAATGCCACATTCTGTCCCTGGGACAGAGATGGGCTGAAGGTGTTCAGTTTAGGTCCTGTATCTAGCTTATGGCTTCAGGCGTTGTGCTGCTGCTTGTTTCCAGACATTTCACGTCTTTAAGATGCAATATGCAGGTGATAATGGGAAAATCCCTCTCCTCTGATTTCAGTCAGGAAATAGAAAAGCTTGGAGCCAAGGGGAAGGGAGGTGAGTGGGAGATCTGACATAGATGTAGTAAAGGGAGTGGGTGGTGTTTGATTTTCTTTTCTTAGGTCTTTTTTTTTAAGATAAGACAGTAGCTAAGCTGCTAAATTTAAATTCTGAGGAGGACTCTGAATTTCAGGATCTTCATTAGTGCGTTGCTTTGGATCTAAAACAGGCTATGGGTGTGGGTGTTTCTTTCCTATTTTAAGTTAGAAAATTCCTCAGGGCCTTCCCTGTTCTGCTTTAAAACGTATCTGATCATTTCTTAGCTGTACAAAACTCAGTGGTATTTACCAATTTCAGAGCCTTGCAGCCCCCCAGGAAGTTTTGGCTACTACCTTCCTATAGATTTTGGTCTGGGGCCACCACCTATTAAAGGGTTTGTTTGTGACGCTGCTATTTGGGACATATTCAGCCTGCTGATAGCAGGTGTCAGTAGGAGACCCGTGATTTCTTCTATCCACCGACAGCAGAGTCAGAAAGGGTCTGGTAACTCAACAGCACGTGTCTGAATCAGTGTCTTTAACTAAAACACCCTAACAGATGTGGTAAGGATGAGTTTATCTATAGAGGGCAGTCTGAGAATGAACCTAGCCAGAGTCATATCAATATAAATAGGAGCCACTGTAATTAGTTTTGGCCTCTAGGCTTGTACTTAGATGGCAAAATGAGCATTAGCCCATGACTCTGCTTTTTCTGTGTTGTCTGCTTTCCATGGAGCATCTGTCTCTGAATTACTTGAGTAGCAGGCCGTAGAATGTATGAGATGAGATTATGTTTATGCACACTTGGTAGTGAAGAAGAAAAGAGACTGGTCAGCCTGCTTGGTTTCACTGATGAAAATAAGTAGTGAAGTCACTTCTCTGAGACAAACAATGTGGTGCTATGACAATAGCCATACCTCTGTTCCCATTCTTTGAGGAGCTGCCTCATCACCAAAGCATGATTGAAAAAAGAACATTTTTGCAGCATATGCAAGTCAGTATATAGATGCCTTCTGATTTCTCTCTTCAAAAGAGGATGTCTTTCATTATCAAGCCAGTAAACCATGATGGGCTCATAGAAGTCTGTTGCTGGAGCATGTTGCTGAAGTCCTGCACAGTTTACGGATTGGTAGCAGGGCCATCTATTATGCCAACAGAACTGCAGTTCATGCTCAATAAGTCTGTATGGCGAGTACCTTCATCAATGCGTTGGAGCAGCTATTGTTGCTATGCTGTGATCTGTTTACAAGAGTGAATGACTTGATTAGATTACACCCTTTATTTCTGTGATCAAAAGCAATGACCCACAGAACAGATAAATGACCTTTACTCTTTCGGCTTGAAATTATATCCACATTTGAATAATAGGAGTGAAAAAAAGTCTTTTCTTTTTTTAAATTTTATGTTTAGTAACTTAAAAATTAAACAAAACCTCACACACTGGCAGCTGAACTGGGTGCCTGGTGATCTCAGTCTAGCATTTTGAGGGGATCGTTGCACCACAGGTTCTGCCCCTCCTCTGACACTAGCCCTTAGACCCTCTTGAGAAGAATGACTTGAGCATTTTGCAAGGTGCTCTGGTACCAGAAGGCTGCAGGAAACGTGCACATGAAGCTGTTTTGCTGCTAGTTCTGCAATCCCAGCATTCTATCCTGTTTCACTGTAGTTATTTACTGCGTTACTAGGCACAGAGAACACTGACACAATTACCATGTGAATGCAAGCACAGCCTTAGCTGTGTTCCAATAAGCCATAGCTATAAGAGCAGATCTACAACGCACAAAAACCTTCTTTCTTAAAGGGGGAACACTGCTTTCCTCACATATCTTTAGCCTCCTTCCAGCTGCCACTATGAATTCCTGCTTCTTTTGATGCCACTGCTGTCAGCAATGTGATGGTATGACCACTATCTTGAGCCTATTTGCCCTTCCTTGGTACCCTATGGTGAGAGGGGAGATGCCTTTCCTCTCTCTCTGCTATTGCCATCCTCATGGGTAAAAGGCCTGGTCCATAGACCCTTTCACTGTGTTACTATTCCTCCTCTTTCCTTTTCCATTTTTTTTTATGTCTTGACCCTGACCCACTTTTAGGCTGAGTAGTAGATATCTCCCTTTGAGGAAGCCTTTCCAGACTGACATGCTTTGCGAGCAGAGCCCTTATAATTATATTTCTCACAGGATAACCACCCTGAAGGAGTTGCATAATCCTCCCTTGCACTGTCCTGATGATGAGCTGCAAATTGACACTATGTAAAAATAGTTGAAGCTTGGCCTCCTTTCTTCTTTTGAGACTGTTTTAGAAAGCTTCTCCTTTCTTCAGAGCATCACTTACAGATTTGGTTATTTGCATGTGGTGTGACTACCCTTAAATTCTGCTTTATTCATCGCTCGCTCTTTTTTCTTTTGCATGCCTGTAGTATTATCTCTGGGCTTTACTGCTTTTCATGCTTTTCAGTGTATAGAAAAGCCTGTGTGGCCAATGAAGAGGAAAGAAGTCTTCATTTGTGTAGGGTTCTTTAGTTCAAAATCAGCTCCTAATTACTGCAGTTTTATCTTTTTAGTAAAAAAAAGAAGAGCTTTCTAGAGGACCAGGTCAGGAAAGGAGGGTTTGGCTTAATCACAGCCTTAAATATACCTTAAATCCTGTTCGGAATTGTGATTGAGCCCAAGAATAAGGATTGGTTTGCTTTCTTGAATCTGTGTCTAAATGAGAGTCTGTGATGCTCAGTGAACTAAAGAGGAAGAAAAAGTTAAATAGCAGAGGTAAAATTTTGAGGAAGATTTTAAGGAACAGAGAGAGCATTTGACTGGCTCTTAGAATGATGAAAGCCTTTTCTCTCTGGTCCAGACTTCTTGGAGTGAGTATTCAGAATGAATGTCGAAAATATTCTGAAAACTGATCAGTTCCTGGCAGGAAATCTGATTGGTCATGACTGATGATAATGAAAATGTGAATGACATTATAATTTCACATAAAAAATTTCATTCATACAATCTGAGTAAGCTGATTTTTTTTCATTCCTTTTGCATGCTCGCACTTTTTAGAATGACAAAGACCTTAGAAGTGTCTGGATAAGTAGACATCCAACTAATTAAATCTGTGACTGAGATCAGAAATGCATTTGTGAAAGATTCTGTACAAGCAGAGAGGATGAGAGAGTCTTTGCCCTGACATGAATTCAACCTCCAAGTAAATGGATAGGATAAAGCAATAAGTGGAGACTAGCTAAATTGCAACTTTTACTTCTTAAAAATTTTAAATTGGAGGAGAGACCATTGACTCAGATAAACACTTGAGCCACAGTAGTCTAACAAATTCCCTTGCATCAGCTGAGTCACAGTAATTTATTCCTCTGCTCATTACAGAAGTTACTAAGTTGACAGATTTGCCATTGGTTAACCATATGCATAGGGACAGTTCACACACCTCAGCAAAAAAGTCTGCTGATACTACCTGAGAACAATGTTGAGATCATGTCTGGCGAGGAAGAGATCAGAAGTGAATGAACAAAAACTGATCAGCTGAAACTAGTAAAGAAAAGAATGAGAACATCCATCTGTTTTCCTAGAGGACTTTATCTGACATTGAGATTAGCTGAATGAAATAGAAATGGAAAGACTCTTTATCTTTACTTCTGAGATACCAGGATGGTCTATGGTACCATCAGGCTTGTGTTGTTCTGGGAGGCATTCACACTAGACCAAATAAGAGATCATGATCTGGTTTGTATCATGTCTCCCAAGCCCGAGATAGGCCATGATCCTCACTTGCAATGTGACACTTGTGTTCTTGTTTCTTCCTTTCTTGTTTTTTTCTTATTTGTCCTTTCCCTCTCTTCTCTTTATTTCTTATCTTCTTTTCTTGCCAATTACTAATTGTGTTTTCTAGGAAACGATGTCCCAAAAGCAAGCAATGTGCAGTGACTTACACAATCAGGTACAGATCTGACTTCTTCAAGCAAATCAGACCTAATCTGTTGGTCAATGCTGTACTGAAATAATCACTAAAATATGAGCTTGTGTTTACACCATTGAAGATAGTGTGGTGTGGTTGTTCTCTTCTGCAGTAGAGTGGGATGGAGACAAAATATTGCATCCTCTCTTTACTTGTTTCTTCTCTGTGACTGTTTCATATTTTGCTTTCAGGAAACTAGGATGACTCTGACCTCAAGTAAACATGAAGGCTCCAGCCTGTCTTAACTAACTTTTTCCTTATTTTTCCCTAAAGGGCAGTTTGGGTAATGTTGTGTCAGTTAGAGGGGAGAAGTAATGTTGGTTTAAGAACCATACTTAATGTTTCACATTTCAAGCATCTTTCTTGATTTTTCTCTGCCTCTGTTTATAGTAAAGGATGAGAGATTATTGATGGTAGTTATTTATTGAGGGATTAAAAAAGGTTCTATGAATAATCAGAACTCCAAGCCATTTATTTGATCAACATTAATGCAGCAAAGATGGAAACTACTATTTTGGATGGAAGTTTCAATTGTGCAGATCTTCAGATTCCTTAAACTGCAGTTGTGTGCTTCTGTTGAGTATATGGGAATACAAAAATACAGACATATTTGGGTTAATACTTAGTTGAATGAGTAGTTGCCTGTGTCTTATACACTGCTGAAATACTGTGTATGTGGATAAGGGTACACTGTCCATGCAGAAATAACAGGCATGTCTGCTGCTATTTGTCCTTAACCTTCCTGAAGGTTGTATTTAATCTTTAAATTTTCATGAATCTTTTCTGTATCTTTCAGAGGGAGGTATTTTTTCCCTAATCAACCATATGATCCTTCAAGTTGTCTCTTCAATGTTGAGAATAGAAAATGAGGGATTTATTTCTGTACTAAAGGAAAATTTTGAGTGCTATGTCTCTATGCTCCTTAAAGCAGTAGCCATAGGCATGTTACAAGAATATGTGCGTGCCCACCTTCCTCTGTCTTTTGTGATGATCTGAAGAGTAAGGGATGTTTATTGATGGGAAAGCAATTTGGAGGAAGAGATAGGAACAAGATTGATCAGATGTGAATGGTACTACAGGAACTTTAGCAAAGGAGCAGGAATAGAAAGAATACAGAAATGAAAGAGAGAGTGAACTTCTTAAAGATCATATTTCACAGTTTTTTATTGCCGTCTGCTCCCTGTTCTATATGTATTGGGGAAGGAAAAATAGAAAAACTGCAAGTACAGCGATAAATACTTCTCTGTGGTGCAAATGACTTCATAAAAACTCAACTTTCACTTGTGTTTTATCATTCTTTCACCAGGCACCCGTGGTGTGCTATTTATAGCTGTGTAATTCACAGTAGACTGTCAATTATCCTATAGGGCATTTCCTGACTGTTGGTTGGAGGGCGATGGAATATCCCAGCTGAATGACAACATTTGCTGTAACATTATGGCACACTTGCAAATGCGATTTCATTGCAGGCTGCCTACGGCTGGCATGGAAATGTTAAGATAAGAGGGCACCAACAGCTTTTCTGCCTTCCTGCTTTGTGCCAAAACAGCTAAAATGAGTCGTGGAAAAAATCTCCACTCTCTCTTAAGCAACGTTTTCTTCAGTCACATTTTTGCTGTTCTTTTTTGCTGGGAATACAAAAACGTGAGACATAGCCAGGGTATAATGCTGAGGACATCTGAAGTTTTTCAGCTTTCAGAACATTACTGGCTCTGGTCTGGCCAGTTCAGAACATAAATAGGTGAAGGTATGTTTTCTTCTGCCCCTCTCAGTGTACATATGTTATTTTTAAGACGTATCTTTTTAAAATCTGCCAACGTAGGGATTAGCAAGCTTCCCACAACATTCATGCAACTTAGATTTAGACCTGAAAAGTGGAGAGGGTCTTTTGTTTAGCTGGCTTAATGTCTTTAGTGGACCATTGACTTCTACTAAGTTTTGCCTGTGTTGAGCTCCAAATCTTAGTTTTAATTTACTTTTTGCTACACAGAACCTTGAAGGAAGACACCTTCTTCATCTGAAGAAACAGAGTGAGTCCAGGAATCCACCATCAGCTAAGAGTACAGTCCCTGGCTGAACACTTATTGCTACATTTTCACACCTGATTTCCTACCTGCTTTTCATCTAGCATCATATCAGCTAGCTTTCTCTTTTTTTTTGGAAGCACGTACTCACAGTACATTGATTCCCATCAACCTGATCATCTGCATTTCACTATTCCTTATAAAATGTGGAAATCAAAATACTACTACTACTACTGCTACTATACTGTAGCATTCCGGTCTTGGTTTTACCAATGACATGTAACAGTTAACTTTTCCTTTCTAGCCTTATTTTTTGCTCTGTGTTCATCCATCCAGAACACCTAAATGCTTTTGAGGCTCCACAGGCCCTGGTCTGTATATCTGCACTGCAGCCCTTGCTCCTAGAGATAACTTGCAACAGTCAAAAAAATTTTAAAAAGTTAAAAAGTAGTAGTCAAGATCCCTCTTTTTGCCTGCTTTGCAATGGTGATTTACAAATTTGCCTATTCTTATTGAGTTTATCAGCAGCATATTTATACTCGCTCAATGAATGTGTCATAGCAATCTCATAAAAAAAGACAACTAATCTCTTCATTTAATGATTTTACATTAACGGCTATTTTTTGAGATTGGGTTGTTGTCTAATCTATTTAAACTGGAATTTATTAATATTGTATAGTTCTAATATTTTCATCAGATTGTTCTGTGCTAAGTCAAATGCCTTGCAGAAATCTAAGCACATTATATCTCTACTGACTCCTTTATCAGCTGAACTTGTAGTGTTCTGAAGGATGTAATCAGGCTTATGTGACAGGATTTATTTTTCAAGAGATGCTATTGAGAGGCAGTACTTATATCCCTGTTCCTTACTTCTCTCTAAGATAAATGAATGCTCAGTCAGGTTTTCCATTAATTTATTGGGGGTTATAGAAGGTTTTATGTTACTCGGGTTATCCCTGCTCACATTCTGAATATTAGGGTGTTAATGTTTCTCCATCTTTCCAGACTGCCAGTACCAGGTATACTGAAAATAAACAGCAGCTGACAAAATGCCCTAAGCCAACTTTTTTTACTTCTGATGCAACTATTTGGGTTTGTTAAAATATTTTCTTTCTTATCATTATGGTGTAATATCCCGCTGAGTTACTTATGGGCTGGAAAATACTTTATCATGCTAAAATGATAAGTGTAGATCACACTGCTTCTTTCAAAATACAGTATAGAATAACTTTTTGAACACATCTGGCTTCTCTGCATCATTGAGTATTTTATTGCTTCCCTACTTTTGTTAATGTTTCTTTTCTTCCTAATACATTTGAGTATTTTTTAGCCCTGCAAGCGATTCTTTTTACCCAAAGATTATTTTTTTTTACATTTTCTGCATGTGGGAAACAACACAAATTAAGTATTACCCTTTTCCTTTATATGTGTATGTGTCAAATAGACAGATAGCAAGCTTGTAATAGTACTATTCCTATTTCCGTTTCTATTTCCATCTAACTCACTTGCAGTAATAAATCCAACTGTTCCCTTTACTGTGCTCTAAAACCAGCATTGGCCAAAGGCGTTTTTCAGAATTGTGGTATCAAGACTTTTTGGCTACCAGAAAACCTCTTTTAAGTGGTTTTCTCCTGACTTTCATTCACATTTTCTTCCTAGACATATACATCCCAGCTGATAGGCAGTTTGCAGGTTATGGTAAAAGTATTCCATATTTTCTAATCATAAAGTTTGAGGAAGGCTCACTGTTGTGTTACTGGTTTCTTGCTGTTAGGCACCTTTTGTCTGGCTGGAATGTTAATTTGTACGTGCCACTGGTCTACTGCAACATGAGGGAAAATGAATTTGCATCAGCTCCTACTAAATGTGATGTTCCTACTCTGACTCAGAATCCTGGCGCTGGTGCGGATGCTGCTGAAATAGTTCCTTAACAGTCTTTGACACTTTTGTTCAATTCACTTCTGAATGGGGTCTGGCTGTTTAAAATCTTTTGCTTTAAATGGATTCTGCCTCCCTGTCTGCTCCAGTCAGTTGTCAGCCAACCATCAGCCCTTCCTGCCTCTGAGACTCAGACCCTTTTAGTTGTTCTTCTCACTTTTGGAGCACATGATCCAGTATTTCACAGAAATAATGCCTTGCCACATATTACAGTTCATTGCTTTGCCTCCAGTATTTCCTGCTGTCATTCGTTTTCAAAACAAGGAAAACTCCAAAGCTATCATCTGAATTTCCCCTGCTCCCTGACAAGATCCCAGAAGTCTTCTGTAACCCTAGAGTTCCACCTTACATCAATTCCTCCTTTGTAATGTAAAACCTCCCAGCAACACAGAAGGGGCCTCCTCGAGGTCACTGATAAAGGTGTTCAATGCCCAGCTCCCCAGACAGACCCCCGTGGTGCCCCACTTGTCACTGGCCTGGAGTTGGACCACAACCCATTAACCACTGCCCTCTGAGCCCAACATATTTTACCTGGTTGTCCACCCATCCAGACCATAATCTCTCAATACAGGAATACAGTGGGATGCAGTTTCGAAAGCCTTGCAAACTTAAGGCAAATGACATTCACGGCTTCTCCTTTGTCCACAAAACCAGTCATTTTATCACAGAGGGCACTCAGGTTGTTCGGGCACGATTTAGCTTTGGTAAATCTGTGCTGATGATTCCTGATCACCTTCTCCTCCATCGTGCACCCAGAAATGTGTTTGAAGAGGGCTTGCTCTATGATTTGTCCAGGAACAGAATTCCTGCCCAAGAACGTCCTGGGTGCTGCATTTCCCCTGGACTTCAGCTGCTCCTCTCCTTAATCTGCCATGCTTTTCCTTCCACCTTCAAATTTCATGGCTCAGTTAAATCAAATAAAAGCTTACCCAGAATATTTTAGATTAGGCATTGGGTCTGTCTTCTTCCCACCTTTAATACACTTGGCTGTACATCTCAAAGGAATATATTCACTGTAGGCTGCTATGAGGCTTTGCTACTCCAAAGCTAAATGTGTAAAAAGCAACTAGAAGTAATTGCAGGTAAATTTAACCAGTAACCAAGAAGTAAACTTGAAACAAAGAAACTAATACAGAAACAAAGAAAAAAAAAGATAGAGATAAATTCACTTTGAACAGGACAAAAACAGTAGCAAAGCCATGCCCAGGGCTCAGCGGAAATGTGGCACTTGGTGTATTCAGTAACTTCATTTTAAAATCTGTTTTTGTAAATAATTTATCTACTTCAAACTTTTTTTTTTGGCTTCTGCCTGTTTTCACTTTTTACTTATTTTCATCTCTTTCACAACATAGTTTTTACCTGTAAAATCTTAACTGATTTTTTTTTTCTTTAAACTTTATTTTACCTTAACTAAAGTTCTTTAGCTCCCAGAGCAAGCAAGTTTTATTAGTTCTTCTTTAAGTTCCCTACTTGTGCATGTTATAATTGCATCCCAAATTCTCTATCTTTTTGTACCCATTAGTCTTTCAGGATTGCCTCCATATCTGGTAGCATACAGCAGCCAGAGCACTGCAAATAGCTTCCAGATGGGGGACAGTAGATACTGCAGCTTCTTTAAGTTAAAAACCTCACAGTCAGGCTGTGGACAGAGCTTAGTTTCCATACCCAAACCTTGGAGACAGATATTTGCCTTCTCTGGATTTCTGTGCCAAGATTTCTGCGTAAATGAATGGAGACTTGATTGCCAGCGAGATATTTTTTTTATGCTTAAAATACATAACTTAATACCTTTAGTAGCAAGAAGTTTCTAGAAGTGGCCTGTGAAAACTGTTTCTGTCAATAAGAGAAACTTGCTCCTTTTAGAGGGAAGAGTTAAATGCAAATTTTAATTAATTGGAAAAAAAAATCACACACAAAATGCAGGAAGCACCAGTCCAGTCACCTGAAAAGTAGAAAACAGTTTGTAAAGTGTAGTCAATTAAAAATTCTCTTGGGTCTTAATGTGATGAGTGTTTGATGTTCCCATTAAATAGGAAATCTGGTAGTTGCAGGGAAGGGTTCCTATATCTACTAAGTTTAAAACTATACGCAAGGATAGGCTGAAGATTTAAGATTTGACTAAGACTACAATCAAATATTGGTTTCAGACTTCCATGCTTTCAGTCTGTGGTGCCTGAGCTGAAGCTGGAGCTCTTGAATATTTTTTCGGTCCTCTGTCCACCTCTTTTCTGATTCAGCTGAAATACACAGGTCTGGTGTCATTCTTTCTTCCTTTGAGTTTCATAAATATAGCTAGAGGTGCCCCTTTTACTCTGAGGATGCCTATCCTATGAATTTAAATAACAAACACTACAGGCAGATTGTCCAAAGACGCCTTCACCTTGGACCACTCCCATCCCACAGAGGACTAGGCATCTGCTGTGGCTGAAATTGGATGGAAGTGATCCAGAACTTCAGGTTACCCAAACCAGAGACATAGGCAATTAGCAACAGCGGTTCGGCTACTTTTGTTGCGTCAATGGGTATTGAGGCAGTTTCATCAGAGGAACATCGTGTCGGGACCTTTCTGGCTTTGCAGTGCTCCAAAATTTGATTTGATGGTGTGGTGGCTATCCAGCTCCTCAAGGTTTATCATCATCTATTCCATATTTAGAGAACCTACCTTTGCACTCCTTCATGCCAAGGCGACTCCTTTTATTTACAGCAGCAGTCAAGCTGATCTGAGTTGCTGAGATAAGAATAAATCTATCTATCTATACAAAACCTCCAGGGGAACAGATTTTGCTGTATTAATGAAGATATTAATTATTTGTAATACAGAGCTGCAGAACCCTTGGTGTAACCAGGGTTGAAGTCTCCTTGTAAAATGCATTACCTGGACATGCAAGGAGACACGGTCTGTGTTCTGAGGGATATAGGATATAGAAGGCACATGCATATACACAGGTGGAGGAGAGGTGGGAGAGTGAAAGAGCAATTGGAAAGAAGAGATGCAAAATACAGGAAAAGCACTCTGCAAGTTGATAAGTACATGATGTTTGTCCTTCACTTGTATTTGGAGGGCGATAACTGGGGAAGGCTATATGGTTGTGAGGGGTCAACTAAGGCAAAGGAAGGAGCCGGTGAAGAGGCACTCATGATAAGATGAAATGTAGATAAAAGAGAGCATTTTGGTGATGTTATGCAAGCCATTGAGTGGCAAGAAGAGGGCTCGGCACATACGTGCTTTGGAGAAGTTTGTGCAGCGAAGCTATTTGTGAAGAGACAGTAGAATCTAATTTGTTTGAACTCTACCATCTGTGGTGTAATTGCCTTATTGCCAGTGGGATTTATATGAGTAAATGAACACTAGAAAGAGGAAGAATACTAATAGTAGGTTTTATTTTATATAGGACTATCTCTGTTCATCTCTGTAAACCGTATCAAAATAAGTCAATTAAAACCTATTTTATATAGGATTATCTCTTTTCAGCTGTGAAAATTATATAAAAAAATAGGTCAATTACAACAAAACTTCTACTAAGGAGGAAAAAACACACTATCACAAAAAGAATCTGATTGCTCTCTAATTACAAAGAATAAAAAATTCACTAATGTCAATTCTAAGATGCATCTTCAACAGAAGAACAAAAATAAAATTGGAAGCTGACATCTTTCTTTTACAAATAGTTCCTCTAAAAACTGCTGGTTTGACAAGCTTCCAAACTGACATCTTCTATTTATATATAAAGCCTTTGCAATTTTTTTCCCCAGCTGATATTTGGTAACAAGGCACTTAGCAGATGGTATGCCAAGTTGGATCACTTCTTTTGTGATATTGAAGGGTGTTTTTTAAACTCCTTTCCTATTAAAAACTATGGATCTTGTTCTATAATGGATATCACTGCAGTTACAGAGACATTCATGCATCTTCACAAACCATGCCAACTAATATATCAGGCAGGTGTTGAGGATAGCAAAGTGAATTTCATGTTGTAGACAGTATTTGACCATTTCATATAGATTGAGACCCTTGGAATGTGTGTGTATATGGTCAGCTTAGTACTGCTTTGAGGACAGACTGATATCCTGATGTCCTTCACCTACACATAATGCCTAACAGTGTTGTCCCAAAGCTGGCCTTCAGTAAAGCAGCAGAGCAGACAGTTGAAATTACAGGCACCCTTTTTTTAACAATCCTGCTGCTGTGATTAGAACTGATAAAAGTAAATCAAGGGGCTGGAATAGAAAAACTTCATCAAATTCAACTGTGTATTAGACAATGTCCTACTTTAATTCTTCAGCTTCTGTCCACTTTCTGTGTTTGATCTGGTCACTAGAATGAGGCAATATGTGCATGCTGTCATCATGGGGTACATAGAGTAACTTGGCGGTAGTTTTGGAGTTGGCTGAGACTAGACAATTTCTGCAGGATGTTGTGATGCTGTGGAAAATGAGGGATGGCAGAGTTTTATGTCCTCGTTCTAAGTGGATATGGAGATACACTGAGCTTTGCCTAGCATTGCTTCTTAAGAAAGCTTATATACTGAATAACTGCTAATCTGCTGTCATTACATTAAACAATTGATGATTTTCATTCACTTGAATGATCCATTCTGATAGACCATTTCACAGATTTTTGTTCTGGTTTTATATCAGACTTCTGGTGAGATACAGAATGTTACATATCTGTGGATGAAATAAATAGACAACAAAAAAGAAAAGGTAGAGACACATAAAGAAGAGATGCTTGTGGAAACCACAGGAAAACAGCTCGTCGATTTACTTCTGCTGTCCATTAATGTTTATTTCACAAGGGAATAAATGTTGCCATGTTTGCCCACCACTGTGGTAAATAAACGAAGCTCGATCCTTTTGTTTTCATGTAGGTAGGTACCACCAACAGAGTCTTCAGCTGTTCACATAGGGCTAGCAGAGCCCATGGGAGACAAGCACCCCTCTGGACCAGACGTGGGAGACCAGGAATACCCTAGGGCAGCTCAAATGTCTTTAAATTCTTCCTTATATCTGTGGTGTCAATACAGTTTCTTACATATAGTTTCTTAATGTACTAATATTAATGAGATCAAATCAGATCTTTTTAGAGAGCTCCCTTCCTGCAATATCCAATTACTAGCATATTAGATGATGATTTTAAAACCAAATCCACTGCCATCAGGTCAAAGTATAAATTGAGATCCTAACTGATTCAAATCCCTCCAAGACAGGTTAATTCAAACTGACTGGCAGTCATTAATATTCAGTTCCTACTGTTGCAGGCATTATCAGGATCCAGTAATAAAACTGTCTTAATCAAAGTCTTCCTGGAAAATGGACAATGGGCTCTGATGAGTAATATCCTGGCTGCAGACAATTTCATGGGAGATTTTGCTAAGTATTGTTTAAGAAATGAAGTTTTTTCATAGTCCTGCACTGAATGCACATCCATGCATGTTGCCATTAAAAAAATAAAAACAGAAAAAAAAATCTAATGAAGCAATAGCTTCATTACATCATGCTTGGAGCAAAATACTATTTCTGAGTTTTTTGTGGGGCCACAACTTCTATGATGGAAGAGGGTTTGTCCAGAAGGCTGACTATGCCCTGTACAAACCTAAATGATAGTAAAGGTAGGGGGAAAGCCAGTAAGTATCAGAAAACTGACAGTTCTCACTGATACTTGTCATGTATCTTCCAGCAGATAAATACAATAGGACATTCTGGCATGGAAATAGTCTCATGTATTGTTCAGTCCATGTGTTCAAGTATATAGGGCTAGTGTTTTAATAACTGAGTTTTCTCATTTTCTGGTTTCTGCTGAATCTCGTGTTTGGGAAAAAATGAAAATTTCTCCATAGTCTCAATTCTGGTGCATAGCCCTCATGCAAATAGAAATAGAAAGCCTTTTGTTACCATGAATGTTGACTCATTTGGGTAGAAATCTCTTAATGCAATTAAAGTAACTACTCTTAGCCTGAATGAATTTTGAACAGACTTCAAAACCAGCCATAGTGTGGCATACAGCTGCCTGGTTCTGTCCAGACATATCTCACGTCACGACTACTCCCATTTTTGTGTCTTCCTACTGTAAGAGGTCAATAATTAAGAACTAGAATTAGTCTTAGTCCCTACAAACTCTCAAATATCAGTACTGCTCATTACAGCACTGTTGCTTGCTCTTTTTGTTTTCCTTTCCCTTCCCCCTCTTCCATTTGGGGAAAAGAAATGTTCTCTTGGTGCCCAAGATAAGGTTCGGGTTCACTGTACTTACCCTAATGAACGACCCAGCATCCTGGTCAAGTCCTCTGTTGTCACCATTCCTATTTCCCCTCCAACCCCACTGCCTGCTCAGTTCTTGTGTTATCCCTATGCTCCAACCACATTTGGCAGTGTCAGTAGTAGCTTCATGTTCATTAGCAGATGAAGATTAGGTGAAGATGAAGGCCTGTGATTAACTGAGGTTCAGCACAATTCGGATTAAAAGTATAAAAGTAAATTCAGCTGCTATGTACACTAGAGATGAATTTGTCCTTCCATATTTACATATTTACAAATAATAGGAAGGACTGAATATTAACTCTAAATATTATAAAAACTCCCCATCATATGAGGAGTTGACAGCCTAGCTTTAAGTGTGGAAAGAAAAAAAAAAAAAATTAAAATGTAGACATCTACCTTTTTACACAGTCATAGCAATTTTGGTGAACATGGTTTCGTACTGCCAAACTAGTACAAAACCTATTTGAAGGGACAGGAATTGCTGTATAATTATCACCAATGTTTCCCTTGAAACTCTTAGACTGTGAATCTGCTTGCAGTTGTTCAACTGAAACATTCTCTTGTTGAGAATTGTGAAGCTTCATTTCCTTTAAAATTTTCCAGGGACAGGATGTCAGTCTAGGCAGAATGCCCTTGGGGCGATCCAGGGGAACTCCAAACAATGCATTTAAAAAGGCTTGTCATTATAACTGCATTTTTACAGTTCTCACCAAAAAAAATTATGTATTGGGGAACCTTTATTTTGCAAACGTGATTAATGCTTTGAATATTTTTTTTCTGTTTAAGGGTGAAAAAAAGTACTAGAACATTTCCAGTCAAGGCATATAATTTTTTTTGTCATGAAATACCTCACTATCAGTATAATACAGAGGTCCAGTTCTTGATTATATGCTACAGAGTGGATTTCAGGAGCAAAATAATATTTTTGACCAGAGTCAATGCCTATGTCTTAGTGCTAAAGACTACTGTTGGTTGTTGTGTAACAGATTTGAAGGGAAAATGGTGAATATACCATCTGAGATGAGGGACAGGCATGAGAAGTGACACCTTTGTATTTGTTATAGAGAAGTCTTATTTACTGTAGGGTCAGGAAGCCTCTTTTATGGCTGACATGTTAACGAGGATTCTGGAAAACCTGGTTTAATTACTCAGCTATCCCAAGCTGTGACAACTGGAGCAAATCATTTAGGTGGGGATTCACCCCCACCTCACTTTAGCATCTACATGAGGTGCCGATGCTGGCAGATTCTGTGTCATCCCTGTACTCAACAGTGAGAGACAGAGAGGATTCAGAAGGTGGATGAACCCAACTAAGATCTGATTTTGGGATGTACCTAACTCTCTCTGTTGCTTACAGAGGGACCTCCGCTGTTCTCTGGTTAAGCAGAGCAAATCTAGCCCTTCATATCTTGATTTTCCACTTGCACAAGGAAACCATTTCCATCCTTTCAAGGGTTCTGTAAGTATAGACTGTTTCCCTGTGTTTATGTAAGCCAACACTTCTGTCTCTGAACTTAGGCAGAAAATGGTGTTATGAAAATACCTGAAAACAAGAAAAAGGCATTTGTATGTGTGTTACATTAACCTTTAAGTATGCCATTAGAAATCTTAAGAGAAGTCTCAAAAATATTCAATTGGAACCACTTTTTTCTGTCCCCACTTGCTGCCTAGGGCAAAGCTAACACTCTCCATTATACAAATGTCTGAAAAGTTAACCCATTGCATTTATTTACAAGTTAAACTGATTGCCCTTCCTCTGTGCAGCTCAGGAATTATACACATCATCCGATCCTGATGGTAGATCTGTATACTGCCAGCAATGACATCGTTTACTTCAACGTTTCTATTAACGATGAATTTAGCCAGCTAAAAGGATAAGGCATGTGCCCTCAGGTTGATGCTAAATTGAAATTACCACTTAGCCTGCAAAGAATTGCCCACATTTTGATTAATAGGCTAAATTCCAGATCTGACCTTTTCAAAATTATTGAATTACTGAATCCTGAGACAGACAACAGAGTTCCTTTTGCAAGGAGAAGTGTATTATGCAAACATGTAGGGTCACCTAGAGAAGAATCCAGCTCTCCGTACCTTGTAACCCGTACACACAGGTGTTAGCCAAGGTGCCATGTCAATTCATAACTGTGGTTTACAGCATCAGGATAATGCTTCTCCACTGGCCCAGCACTTCCCATCCTGCAGTCACACAGAAGATGGTCTGGAGGTGTTACATGTGGTTCTGCATTGTCTTTTCTAGTTTCAGCACATAAATTAACATTACTTTCTATTTCTAGACCCCCCCCCCCCCGAACTCTGCACTTTTACACTTAGAATGCAATAATACCCATGCTGAAGTATCTCTAAGTAATGCTGTGCTGTAGATATATATGACCTCAGTCAGATTAGAGGTCTCTGCCTGTCGCTGTTGAAGACTCAGTTCAGAGGGGTAGGTTCCAGCCCCCAGAAAACAAATTAAAGCGCTTTTAATTTGTGTGTTCATATCATGTAGAATTCATAGAATCACAGAATGGTTGAGGTTGGAAGACACCTCTGGAGGTCATCTAGTCCAGCCCCCTGCTCAGAGCATGGTCAGCTTGAAACATTGCTTAGGGCTGGTGTGTTCCTGCAGAGACGCTGCTTTCAAGGACTGAATATTTTCTTATACAATAAATGAATGAGAGAGACAGAAGAAGAAATGGCCAATGAATTAAAAGATCATGAGCCACTGTCATTAACCAGTGAGGCCAATATGCACTGTAGATCTAGTGTATTCAGCTGAAAAGAGCTAGATTCTGCTCTGGCACTGGTATGCTCTGGAATTAAGGTGGTGTAAATGACAAAACAACATAGTACAATGGATTCTCTGCTAAAAATAAAAATAAATATAAATAAATATAAATAAATACCCATATCCCACATAGCATCTTGCACTCTTCCAGTTTTGGCTACAAGTGAAGAAGTCTGGAGATAAACAAATATTGGATGACTACTTGCAATATTGGCTAAGTTTTAGGGAAGCTGCAATGTATTCATGATGAAACTGAAAATGTAGCTGAAGGTAAATGCTTGTAATCCTGCTGGTGAAAAAATGAACTGTTTCCTAAAGAGGGATGAAAGACTCAGGAAAAGGAAAACTCCATTGACCTTGGCAGAGAGAAGGAGATTGCATGGAAGGAATCAATGGACAGGGCTCAATTTTCATTTTTTTTATTTTATCAAAAATGGAGGCATTTTCATTAAAGAAATTAAAAATACATGCCATAAGGTGGAATAAAAAATATGGCTGTAATAAAGTGGGAAAGTCTGGAGTCCCCATCTATAGCTGAACACACTGGGGTGAATTGTTTACACGATGTAGTGCAATCATTTCAGGCCTTGTAATGTGAAAGTTTTAGATAAAATATACATTAAAATTATCTAAGAAATTTCTTCTGGGTAAAAGAAGTCAAGTTGCGTTTCAGTGTGGTGTGGTGTCTCGTTGCAGAATAGAAGCTATGAAGGAAAAATAGAAAAAAAAGATGAGTTAGAAAAAGTAGCAGGTGAAGGAGGGTGGCTGGCGAAGAAGGAATGAAGAGCTGCAGGATCATGCAACACAGTCGGACACAGCACCAAGGGTGCTGAGTGTCCCAGTGTGAGATGGACCAGGAACTGAGAGCGTTCGGGTGTCAGTAGGGTCTGGGGGGTATCTGGGGTAGAAAACCTCCAGCTGCCTTTGCAGTTTCTCCATCAAGAAAAGAAGATGGGAGGAATGTGTTATTGTATTGTTGTATGGAAAGGAAAGGGTAGCTGGTTATCTCATGTTGTCGTTTTTATTTCCTTGTCTTAATTTTCTTTCTTCCCTCAGGATGATACTGTTCTTTTAAGTAATTTGAGAGTCTGAAGGAAGGAAATATCACTCACAGAATGTGCAGAGACTTGAATTTTTCCACATTTCTAAGTGCAGGCTCAGGCTGGTGTTTATTATCAGCCCTTAGAAACTGAACCCAGCTCTGGCTGCTGCCCTCAGTACCTAGCAGAGTGGCTACACTCCACCAAACAGATTATTTCTCATGAATCATTCTTCCAAATTTACATGTCAATCATGTACAGAGCTGAGGGACACTGTTTATCACTAAAAGCTTTTTTTTTTTCTCATTGCCCAAACACATGAAATGAGACTGACCAAAAGAGCTCATGAAATCATGTTTGATCCAACATAAAATTGGTCTAAAAAGAAAGTTTATCCCAAAATCACAATGTTTCATTTCAACCTGTTCAGAATTAAGTCCTTAGAAAAGTGAAAACACCCTAAAGCTGCTACTCCATGAATTAAAATAAGCAACAAAAAGCAAAAATTTTGCCTTGCATAACTTGATTCCAAGCCTCTGCTTCAGCACATGAAGCAGGACAAGATCCATCATTTCCATTTTGCTGCACTAGGCTGACATCGCTGGATGTGCCATGCCAAACAATACCAAATTACGTTTTCATCAGCAAGTCACCATGATTCACTGGTCACTGCCTTTAGACGCTGTCTACTGTTCCTCAGTTTTCTTTTAGAAAAGTATCCATTTTAGAAAAGGTGAGTCTAATTTTGGCTGAATAAGGACTCACCAAAAAGAATTAGGTTTTGCCGTAACCTGTGTAGCTATGATTCTGGCTGTGCTTTCAATATGTGAAACTAACTCATGGTGAGTATCCAGGAAAGTGCTTCTGAGTTTAGTCTGCAATCAGGATGGAAACTGGCTGGGGGAAACTGGGACCATCCTGTTTTTTTGCAGCCTCATCTGTCCAGGTTTGGATTTGTAAAAGATAAAATCAGTTGAGAATTCCCATGATTTCTGTGAATTCTGTAGTTTCTGTCCAAAGTGCTCTCTCTGAACACCCAATGTGCTGCAGCCCCATAGCTGTAAGCAGCCGATTCCCCTGAGCAGCTCTGCATATCCCACTTCGACCTTTCCTCTCCTCCCACACCTCCTAGACTCATTTCAGTATCTGGCATGGCTGCAGCTCTAGATGCAATATGTTGGCTTGCTCAGATACCTCCAAACCTGCAAGCTTTTCCTGTTATTTTCCCTCACTACTCCCTTTTGCGGACAAGTCACCATGTCACCCTGCTGATGAAATCTCCTTATGCCCTTTGGCCGTTGCCTGGGACCCCACACCTCTACCTGTCACATCCCTGCCCTTACGCGACTGGGTTCTGGCTACATTCACAAGTAGTGCGGAGCAGCAGAAGCAGATTTATGCAGTGAAACAGTTGGTGCTGAGGATGCAACAACCTCCACATTTACATTTCAGAGTGTTTTGCTTTGGTCTAGGTCCAGCCTGGTCCAAGGGACTGCATGTGGTTTGAGCATGTTAGCAGTATCTTGGCATTGCATTTTCTTGTTCAGTTTCAGACAGAAAAAAAATCCCATTTGGGTGCTCTCATGGCCCTTTGTAGTGCAGGATAACCAAAATGCTAGGGTCGATGCCTCCCCAGAAGCCTTCCCAGCACTCCTTCCTGAGACAGGACTCAAGACTAAAACCATGTCTTGCTCCTCTATGCCAACACTGCGGTATTTGGGCTATTTTTTAACTAGAGGGAAGCATAATTTGACAGTTTCTTCCTCAGTGAGGAGAGACCTGAGTATGTTGTACTGAAGCTGTATTTGCTATTGAAAGCCCTGTAGTTGTCATAAGGCTCTTATTCTCATTAAGGTAGGAGCTGCAGCTTATTGGAAAAGGCTCCTGATGCATGCAGTCCAGACAGGGCTGTTCCTCGTTCAAATGATATTTGTCATGAGGGCAGTTGTGCAAAGAATCACAGTGAGGAAAAAAGTGCATCAGGAGATAGATTAGAAAGTCACCTTTCAAGGGCAAATAATTAGGCAGAATTGTGCAGTTTGGTTTTATGTAAGAATCATGCTCTAGTCTCTGTTCTTAGTACAAATCAGAGCTCTTTGGGGGAAAAAAGGAAATTTAGTAAGCAGCTTGTGCTGTTCCTGCCACATTTGCAGAAACTTCGGTATAGTAAAGAATATACTGTTCCTTCCATATTTTCAGATCACATGCAAATTTTATGTGGGATATGGTCCTGTGCTGAGTGAGAAATAGATACCCCTTGCTGTGTTGCAAGCTGGTGAGATAACATTTTTTTTTCTGACATGAGATGCTATACTAAGAGAAAGAAGCACATCTTAGGCAGATATGCAGAACAATCCTGCTCATCAATTAAGTCAGTGAAACACAAAGTATGTGGGGTGGTGGCCATGAAGCCTAACTTGGTGGGCTCTGCTCCTCATCATTGCAACGGCCCTGTGAACTGGTGGCCTTCTCAGAACCCATTGGCAGGGGACAATAACAGTACAAAGAATTTGGACAGATCTTTATCATCAGTGGTGGGGGGCACTTCAAGAAGTGATTTATCTTACCCGACGAGTCAAGGGACTCATCCCCCAGAAGCACCTGTTTTGCACTCTGGCTCCAGAAGAAGGGTGAAGGTCCTTTTTAAAGCAGATGCCCCACATTTAGCGGGGTAACGTTAGGACAGATTCCCCCCACCCCCAGAGGCAATGGGGATGTACGCATGCACTGTACAAAACCAGAAGAATCATCCACCACTTGTCTTTGGTGCTAATTTGCGAAGCCTCTTTTTTTTGTTGTTTGTTTGTTTGATGAGGCTCATTAGAGGCTAGTTGAAGGCTGCCAGCTCCTTCCGCACAGACTGCTGAGCAGGCTTTCAGCTGTGCTGGAGAGGCTAGATTTCAGCCAGCACACTACGCGCACACCGAGGCTGGATGTTTACTTCCTTTCATGATGGCTTTGCTTTGTCTAGTTGATTGTGGACTTGATTTTTACAAGTGTTATAAAAAAAGCCATTCTCAATCTCAGCTGGATTCTTGCAGCTGTGGGGAGGGGAGGAGGCAGGGAAGCAAAGACTCCATGTTTTCAAGAGCAAAAAGCTCCGACTCCATAATTTGTGCTGATTGCTGTCTGATACTTAAAGAAGGAGTTAATTAAGGTTCAAACTCCATTTGTTTCTTTTCACAGTACAGCACAGCTATTTTTATTTTGTTGTCTGCCTGTTTAGTGTCCCATTTGTGCTTGCATTAAAGGCACACCTCATTGCGTTTCCCAGTAGGAAGCCAAGGTCTCTCACTTTCATACTGAAAAAAAAGAGGTTTAGCTTTAAGTTTATAATGGCAAGTGCTCAAAGGGTAAGGAACATACAGGTTCTGGTTACCCAGTGTCATTTTAGGGGCAATAGGTACATCCACATATACATAGTGCACGACTGTTCCACTGCGGATGTAAAACTTACACACACGTGTATATACAGATGCCCTCACTGAACTTCTCACAGTGGTTTCCTGGAAAGCAAAAGGATGCCAAAATTTGGCAACAAGTTTTGAATTATAGAGGACAGGGTGTTTCCCTAGTGAGTCACCTTTTCTCTTCAGCCTCTTCCTACCCCTTCTTTCTTTCTTGCACTCTCTCCACCACCTGCTTCTAACTTCTGGCTTATTCCCCAACCCTTTTTCTGTTTCTGTCCATCCTTCCTTCTTCCAGGCCTTCACCTGCCCTTCTGTCCCACCCCTTACTTTGCATTTATTTTGCATCTCGCTCCCAGTTGCCATTCCCCCCATTCTGTGTTGGAGCTAGGCTGTCTTCTCCACTTTCCCTCCCTGTCAGACTGCCAGCTGCAGGAAGCACTAAAAGCACAAGTTTCATCTTCTCACTCCTGGAGCTTGTCACATGAAAAGCCCCTGAAGGAGAAATAACCGCAGGTGAAAGTCATGCTTTTCTGTAAGATACTCTGTACAGAGTAGGTTCAACTCGCAGACAGGGACAAACCCTGCAGTAGGTTCAACCACCCCTTGCAACAAAAAAATTTCAGCATTAAACTCAACCCTAATAAAGAAGGTCATCCAAATAAGAACTCTCAAAGTTTAAACCATGGCTAATTTTCCTTGGTTTGTCATGGGAAGGGTTAAAAGTATGTTCACAGTATTACAGAGGATCCCCCGCAAAATCACACACACCCCAGATTTTGAATCCTGTGAGAATTCTCAGTGCAACTGTTGTAACATTTGGTTTGGTTTCATTTTTGGATAGGTAAAATCCTGTATTATTCTCTCTTTCCTTTGGAAACATTTGAATTATTTTTACTGAACCTTCTCTAGAAAAATCATCCTGAGGGGTAGGTTTGTGCAGGTATGGGGAAATATCAGCAGAAACCAGCAATTCCGGCAATCATTTTAAATGCTGGAAAAACAAGTCCTTTTTTTAGCAGCCCTAATGGAGGTTGTGGCTCCTTGCATGCCTCGCCACAAGGCACAATGAAACCCTGATTTCCCTGAAAGCATCTGACTCCTCCCATAAAAACAACTTTTTCTACAAATTAAAATGATCTCTTTCTCTTGCTCATGTATGGAGAAGACAAAAACCTAGCTCAAAGAAGAAGATGGGCCAAAACCTTCTGTACGCCTTTGGAGTAGATAGGTACCATAGCTGGTCCCACCTGGCTCGGGGGAGCAAAGAAACCCTGGCTTCTCTGGTATTTGGATTTCATTGTATGGCAGCTGGTAAAGTCCTCTGAAATGAGTTTTCCAAGAAATATAATAAAGTAAAACTGGAACATAAATAGAAACCATGAAAAATATAAATCTTAAGGCATTGAAAATGCCAATACATTAAATTTTCAGTTTAATCAAAGTCATGGGTCATTTAATGCAATATGAAGAAAAAATATTGGGAAATGAAATCACAGCAGTTTCTTCTGCTGCAGTTTGTCTAAAAGACTCAGATTATATTGACTCTCTGTAGATCTCAACTTGTTTTAAGCAAGGGGATGCAGTCAATCTAAGGCACGTGGGATTGTTTGGTTGCGGTTAAAAAACCCCAACAGTTAATGGAGATGTATGCATGTGCTTACAGCAGTATATGGAGTCCAAAGAAGTGCACAGCTCTCAGAAAAAAACTTCCTTTGGCATGACCTGAATCTAAACTCCATTAAACTCAATGTATTTCTGCTGATTTTGGTAGCTGTAGTATTGGTTACAAATGAATTAAGCTCAGAGCATTATAATGGCAGATGTTTGACCCAGAGGTTAAGGCATGGGATTCTTGTGAGCACTCATGAAATGCTTGGAATCAGAAATGTGCTCCACTCTTCTGAGTTCACCCTCTTTACACCTTGTTGCCAGGTTTTCTGCACAAAGCTGCTCCGAAACTTGAAATGACATTTTGATGCTGTGGTAGGAAATAAGGAAAAATGAAAACTTTCTGTAAGAGCTAACTACAAGTCGTGAGAAAAAGGAGAATAAAGTTGGTGGTTCATGTGAGTTTAGACTCTGCTAAACTGGACCACAAACACATTTGGATTTTAAGTGGGAAGGATGTACAATAGCCCCCTCCTGCCGCATGTGAAGTTCTTTATATTCTTAGTCAGAAAAGAAAATAAATTATGCTTTTTGTTTGTTTGTTTTCCCCAACAATAGCATTCAAACATCTTTCCTACATGCCTCCCTAGGTTATTTGTTTCGTGTCTGACTGGGGCAAGCCAGACTTAGACACAGCGTAGAAGCTCTTTGTGGAGCTAAGAAGCCTTCACTGCAGGTGCCAGAAAACTTACTGCAGGCTTTGTTTGTTTACCACTTAAATGGAAAAGTCTCATCTCTGCTTACTGCACCTAAAGCCAAAATCAAAATGCATTCTGCTATCAGGGTAACTATTATGACTTTGAAACTGTCACATCAGAAATCACCCATCCACACTGCTGATCCTTTACAGTGATGGGGAGAAAAATATACTTGGAGAAGTTTTTGTTCTCATATGTTCATCTTACTCAACTTACTCATTTCTGAGCAATCAATGAAACACAGATGATAGATAAGTTGTTTTTGTTTTATTATTTTCCAGGTTTTTCTCTCCAAGCCTGGCTGCACACTGCAAATGGCAAGCACCACTAGTCGGTGGTGGAATTAGATGGTTCTGTCCTCCACCATACAATTTAAAACCTGCTTTCATCCTTGGCAAATCTCTCAATTAAAATCCCAATCACAATTTTTTGTGGGTCTTTGCATATCATCCAATAGATAGACCCAAGGAGAGAAACATTTTAACTTTCTACTAAAAAACAGGTAATGGTTCATCTCTGCACAATATATTAGTCACACAGCAAAAAATGCATTAAGAAACTAACGCTCCTTAGAATGAGGAAATTCAGAAGTTGCAAAGATGGCAGTCTGTATTTTGTGTTCAACAGGATGAAGTAACCGGGCATGTAATCATCTTTTTCTTGCAAATTGAACCAAGATTACTCTATATAGCTAAATAAGTACAATTACAATATGTTTATTTTCAGGCCTTTAAGGAAAAAATGAGGTCATGTAAGAATGATATGCAACAGAAGTACTGACTGTTCTTTAATATTTTTGAGCATTTGGATCTGATTTGTCACTGTGTCTACATTTAGATATTTTGTGGATCAAGGCACACTGAAGGAGTTAGGTTTCACTTATATGAAAATTCAGGCGAGATATTTTGTTCTGTAGCCTTTTTCAAGCTGGGGCTTTAACATTGCTACATTGTCTGTCACACTGAGACATAGGTTATGGTCAAGATCTGCCAGTACCACCATATGCAAAATTGCTGGTTTTGAGCTGTGACAGGAATTGGAAGATTAGCTGAAAATTATGAGGTTTAAAAAAAAAAAAAAAAAAAAGTTGTTTTCATCTATCCTATTTTCTCACACATTCACATTTCCAAACTTTTCCATGCATCAGTAAGAGCTAGAAACAGACTTCCTCATGCATTAAAAAAGAGAAGCTGAGTTTCCCATGTTCCAGGAGCTGGGACTGTAAGAAGGACAACAGAATAAATTCTGGGAATTGGCAATGCTTCGTAATAGAAATACTTGGTGACAGTTGGAATAGCATCATATTCTTTTGACTGCATAATTTTGATATTGAAATTACCTTGCTATATTCATTTCCTCTGAAAACTAAACCTTATGTAACTGGAAAATAATAATCTAATATCATAATAGAGTTTTGTCATGGCCATTAGCCTGCATGTCCAGTGGAGATAAATATCTATTATTAGTTCGATTTATCACAAGATCTTGCAGTATTTAGGAAATTCCCTTGGGTCATCATTGCACACACCTCCTATAGTAAATCTTAGATTGTGACAAATAATGGCTTTTTTTCCGTGGATGCCCACTGTCTTCCACCTCCGTTTGTCTTCCAAAATGTAACAGATTTTTTTATGCAGCAGAGAAAATGGTGGTTAATGAATGGTAGAAAAGCATCATTTATCCTATTAAAGGCAAGTCTTTGTTTCCCATTTCAGTGTGTTTTAGACCTCGTTGATACAGAAACAGCATGATAAATATTTTATGAACAGGATCCAACAAGCATACAGTGGAGGGATGCTGCAGTGATTAAAGGAAGTGTTTCAACTTCGAGATAGATCCCGAGTCCAGCTGCCATGAAGCGATGCTTACCGACGCTGGAACGGGATGTCCAGAAGCCCTGGGTAGCCCTGGCATGTGCACCCTCACCCTTTCCTCCACCTTGCCCCCTGGCAAGGTCCCTCAAATGCCTCTCTGTTTCTCCTTGCAGCTAAGCTAGTGGGGGCAGCCACACCACTGGCAGCAGCAGAAACACCCCGACACTCTCCTCTCTGCCTCAGCTGCAAACCCCCAACCTGCAACCAGCCAGCGGCAGTAGTAGATTTGCCAAAGAGCGCTGTGCAAATCGCTCCTGCCAGGAAAATCCCCTACAAGTCCAGCTGCTTCCAAATCCTCCCAGTTAGAGCAGAAATTTAACATCCCCCCATGCCACTTCCTTCAAGATCTTCCCACCAGGTCCAGCAAAGGCTTTACGATACCTGGCGTGGGGAAAGGCTGGCATGCCTCCTGCTTGCCCAACACGATCCTCCTGCCAGTCACCCTCTAGAGACTTGCTGCTAATTGCAGCAAAGAGCTTCCAGCCCAGACTCTGCCACTAAACGGACCTCCCTGAGCACTGCAATCCTGCCACCTGGCAGCAAAACCACCTCCCCGTCCTGGCACCACTGGATGGAAAAATAGAATGATAGGTAAGCCAAACTGTATGTTTAATGCAATTTTGCAAAAGCAAATCCCTTCCTTAACAAAGAGGTGGCGGGAACAGAATTGTGGTATTGGTGAGCAGGAGGACATTTACTTTGAAAAACATGGTGGCCACTCCAATATTGGGATGTATTAGTACCACGAAAGGTCAAAGAAGTGTAAATAAACAGCTCCATGCCAAGCCAAACAACAGGTTAACTCTGAGCTGCTGAGAAACATGGGGTGAGAAATGCTGGACCAGTGGGTGAAGATGGTGCATTCATTTACTCTAAGTGTATTACCGACCTGCTCTGTGCCTGCTCTGTGGACTGAGCTCGTTGGGTTAAAAAGAAACTCACATGTTCCCTCACAGAATGAGAAGTTATTCTTAATGCACTTGCACTTTATGCAAGAGTGAAGGCATGCTGCAAACTAGCAGAAGCAAAATCCATTTTGTTATGACTCAGTCACTGGGAGAAGGCCCAGAGTCAGCCGGAGGTTAGAGATGGATTTGCCTCTTTAAACTGCTCACCCCACAGTCACAGGGCTGGAGCAAGAGCAGCTAACTCCATGCTCTGCAGTGCCTGCCCTGCTGCAGGCTCTCTCCTCCACCCCGCGCTCTCCTGCCCTGCTCACCGCTTCCCCCTGAGCCCATTCAGTGGCTCCTAAGGAAAAGTGCAATCTCATTTTCCTTTTCCCCCTGGTTTTGCAGTTTATTCCATGTTCAGCAGTGGGGAAAAGGCCAAGAGGCAACCTTCTTCCTTGCTGCTTGCTCACAGCCTTTTAGAGGAGCACAGTGCAGTAACACACACCAAATACCATCGGCACAACAGCCAGGCTCTGAAACACAACCCAGGTATTTTCATTTCACTCCTCTCTGTGTGTGTAGGTGCATATATGTGTAGCCCACAAACGTGCCCAGAGAAACCTCAGTGACCGCGCCTGAGTATGTTAAACTGCTAATAAAGCCACTTCTGCTGAACAACCTTTCTGCTCTCTCCCCTTCCCGCGCCGGCTCTGAAGCCCTGACTGCAGAAGCACTGACTGACAGGTGAGTATAGAAAAATGTAAACAATTCTGTGAGCAGGGTTTTGATATTGCTGGAAGTGCTGAAAGCCTCATGGACCGGTCTGATGCTCTCAGATGGTAATTTTTGTCTCACAGAAAGGCCATTCCTACACTTTCTTTTTTTTTTTTTTCCAATGATCATACAACATTTCTATGACTCAATTTTCTGCAACAGCACCTTAATTTGTTCAATTTAAACATTACGTTCTAGAGAGTGTTGTTGAATTATTTGCAGATGGAATAACACATAAATTGCATTATTTTTTCAGAATACAGTGTGGATCCCAAATGGTGCTTTTTTTCTAACAGGAAAGTCAAGTGCTCATTAAAAAACTGAGTAGCCAGTGACAAAACTTACCAAATCTTAGGAAAACACGGCTACTGGTTTCTTAATTGTTTTCTCTAGCACATAAAGTACAACCCTATCATGATGTCAGATCCCTGGTATGGGCCACCCTTGGGAAAGAGGACACAAGGACAATTATTGGTACAGTCTATGGTTCATCATCATGTGTCAAAGCAAGAATTTATGGTTTAAAGTGATTCTTTAATGGTGTATCAGACATCAAGATACTCTCGGACCAGAAAAGGCAGAAAGGGAGAGTGGAAGTAGAAGCAAGTTAGAAAGGGATTTTTATATACTTTGAGAGAAAAAAAAAAAAAAGGCGAGGAAAATGCAAAGCAAATTGAGGATTTTGTGTCAGGGCTACATTGCTCATACTTGGTAACTGAGAGCTTATTCTCCTTTATCACCCTGTAGTCTGGGGAAAGGCTAGATTCCCACTTCAAGCAATTAAATTAGTCCTTTTTTGCACTTGTTCTTTCTTTCCTTAACTGCACAATGCCATGAATTGGTATCAACCCAAACTGCTTGTATCAGCTCATTCATCTGTAAAGGCCACCAACTTCCAATCCAATTCCTCTTCATTCACTGTCCTGGTGCAGTTATCGTTCAAGAATATACATAAATTTATGCTCAGCTAATGTTTGTTTTTTTAAATATGTTTGGAAGTGTGTGCAGTGTCAATGTTTGCTAAATTTAATCAAGAAATGCAAAGATGGATTTATTGCCTGAATCATTAGGCTTATTTTTTCTAATCATTAGGTGTTTGTATCCACAGTACCTTTTTAAAAAATACTTGGTCACCACAGAGAGGTGATCTAACGTGGTTAGCAGGACCATGGGGAACCAGGCGGGTCTATCTGTGGGCCCCAATCCCACACCTATGTGAGGTGAAATGAGCCAGCCTCTCCCCTCTCCCCATGTGCCTGCACCTTGCTGTATCTGAACAGGGATTTTGGTGTCCATGACATGGATCTTCAGCCAGTTACTCTGTCTCTGTGGTTCCTCTCCTTCTGCAGTGATTCAGCAATTTTACACAGGTTTAGAGGTTGGCTGGTGTCAACGGTTGCTAGATAGCAATGCTGGCAAAAATATTACTTAAGCTACTTAAAGACATAAATATGAACACCCCATCCACCCATGCAGGTTGAGGGCCAGAGAAATGCTATGGGGTATCTCAGGCCATGTCTTCCAGAAGAGGCTGGACCTTGTGATTGCTTTAGAACCATCTCCAGACCTTTTGCTGTCCACAGAGGTAAGAAAACCCTTAGAGGTGGGGTGGAAAGAAAATGTCTTGGAGCTGCTGATGCTGAAAACAATATGGGCAGGAGACTTTGTAACTCCCAATATGGAGCATAATGTGGCTCCTGAATTCGAAAATTTTACGTACTTCAACAGTACAACTATATCTTATGCTTCAACATTAGCTAAGTTCACTGATCCAAAGCCATTAGGCCCATGACATTTATAAACAGCTATCCCTACCCCTATCTAACCTCCTTATCTCTCAAATACATTGTTCACAGCTAAGGCTTTTTCATCCTTTAAAAAAGGATCCTCTAAAAAAAGATCCTTTTTTTTTTTTTATTTGGCTTCCATTAGGGTAAAACTCAGCCAGGCAAAGATAATGCTCAAGCTACTTAAAATCTTGGAATTGGTTTAAATTCTCAGAGCCTCTTATACCGTTCAGTCTGCTTTAAATGTTCAGAGTAATTTAAACCACCTATAGGCTCACATGTCTGAAAGCAGCACACATGTGCGCTACACATGGCATTAGTTCAAGGTCATTGGAAAAATTCAGTTATTCTTTGTTTCCACATCTTCTGTCTCATGTCCCTTGTCAAAAGCTAACCCCAGAGTAAAGTGATTAGAAGAACATGAGTAGAAACATGGTTAATAGTGCTTAAAATTCTTGAATCCGTTAGTGCATAACTTTAAAGAGATGTATCTTGGATGTATCTTTAAAAAAAAAAAAATCGGTAAAAGAGCTGTGCCACCTAAGTCTCTGCATCTGATAATCCTTTATATGTACCAAAAAAAAAAAAAAAAGGGTGTAAAAAGGTCATAACTTCTAATATCTAGACAGTATTATTCAATATGCAGCTGCATAAAATCTATAAACCAAGTCAAGTTTGGAACTTCTATTTTCAACAAATACAGTTCAGAGCTCAAAATTTCTTGCCAGAACTTGTAGGAAAATTATAGTTAGAATCTTAATTCTCAGGATTTCTTTCAAACTGTTTTGCTCCTTTAAGAAAATCTTGGCCTTCAACTTAAAATCCAGTAGAGGGAATTTAAATCTGAACAGAATTTGATGAAAGATGACAGAAACTAACAGGAATTCTTAAACAGAAGTGTTGGATGACAGGGTTTGCTGTGAGCATCCAAATCCTGTAGATGAGTTATGTGTAACAGAGAGCATGTTCACAAAATATGCTTTCACTTTTATGTCATTTTATTATCTGATCTATTTATCAAACCATGTAGCTAGTCTGAGCAGCCCTTAGGAGCTTTATTAATTTTTATCTTGCACCTTCAAAATAACAAAAAGCCATCAGCTATGAAAACAAAAAGCAAATGTAAATATTTCAGCCCATAACCATTTCAGGGCATCCCATGCCACGGACTAAGACACTTTATGAGTGGAGGTCAAATCCAGTGGCAGCTGCAGTTCTCCTTGTGAGACCTCTCCCTGCCTGCAGCTTTCAGTCTGGGATGGGACTGACCTTGTTCCTCCTTTTATGAACAGATATGTTAGCTGATTGCTGCTATGCAGATGATGGCTGAAGGAAGGAGTAGGAAAAAGAACAGAGGACAGAAAAATAGAAATGTGTAGTAATTCTCTTTCTTGCTTTCCTGCTACATGCAAAGAGCAGAAGAACAGTAACAGAACATCTTTGACTTCTTGAAGAAATGATGCCAAAGCCTGTGCAGCTCTTCCCTAGCCAGTGAATGGTTCAGGCTCCCCAAAAATCTGAATAAATTAAGGAATTCCTTCTTCCAGGAAACATGCATTATTGTTTTTTATTTCAGTTTGAATTTCTTCTCTGAAATCCCTGGATTGTGACCTCTTTTGGGTGTGCTTTACCTGGAGATTCCTTTTATTCTTCCTGCCTACAGAGTGTTTACTGCCACGGGCGATTTGTGTGCATCTCTCCAGCTAAGCATAACTCACCTACCAGACCCCTTGACATTGGCAGTTCCTGGGGCAAGTGACAGCATCGATGACTGAAGTGGTCCTTGGGCCTCAGCACTATTTAATTTATTAATGCAGATATAGCTATAATGTCCAACTCAACAATTACAAACAGCAGCTCACTATGGCTAATAGATACCCATGACCTGTATGCACAGCGTGATGCTTCCACATTTAACGATATTGTTATCAGTGACCCCTGATGGCCTTCTGTGTACTCAGCCATTAAAACATGTCTGCCAGCAGTGAGAGTCCTCCTGGACTCCTACGAGTTCGCCAACTACCATAAGCAGAAAGCTATTTTATAAACTGCAAAATGGCAGCGGAGGTTGCAGTTGCACTTTATCTGTGCTGCCTCACATGTGTCACTTGCTTGGCTTACCAAGTGAGCATCTCACGTGGCTTGATGAAAGTCAGCCAAACCTGCCTGCTTCCTATCAATAAAGCCAGGACAAGGTCTTTTTTTTCTCTCTCATTCCCTTCCCTGGGAACTCCTGAAGAATACTTTAAGAACCACTTAAGCGTAAAATAACTCAAGTCCCACAGAGCAGCAACTCCTTGCCTCGTGTGATAGCTCAGAGCCAAACTTCTTCCCAGGTGGTGCTTCCACCATGGGCAGGCGGTGGAAAGGTCTCACCACATGATAGGACATCTCTGCAAGGCGACAGGCCAGGGTTCTGCTCTGCCCCTCCAGAGCCCTCAGCGGAGAAACTCAAACAAGCCAGAGACCCAGCTAGGCTTTGATAAGTTTGTTCTTCATTTTTCTTCTGTTAGGGTGACAGGAGCAAATGAACAATTACAGTGGTTTTTGTCCAGCTGACAAATTATATGTTAGCTCAATTTAGCCTAAGCACAATTTCACAATCAAAGCCAAAACCAAGCAACCAAACAGGCTTACATTTTCTAAATTTCATTAATCCTGTTTGTCTTTTTCACCTCTCTAGGTTATTATTACTCCATGTCCTCAACCATAGAAGAAAGCAGGAGAGTTTTGGGTTTGTTTTTGTTTGTTTTTTTTTTTGTTCTCCAAAGGAGTCTATGTTATAAGGGTTACAAATACTTAATTAGAGAATGGAAATTCCACTGACTGACCAAATGCAATTAAGCTATCCAGCTCATTTCAAGGTAGGATGTGAATTTAAATAAGGCTCAGCTTTGTGGAAGCTGCCTCCCTCTGATGGACGCTTCAGTTTTGGATAAAAAGAGACTAATTTCTTACTATTCACTCAGCTCTGCTATTAATACAGATACCTGGTTAGAGTAATTGCCAAGCTGCAGGGAAGCAAAGATGTTTTTTCTGAAGCTGAAGAATACAAAAAAAGTCACAGAGAATGAAGGAAGAAGAGAGGTATGAACTTAGACATGTTTTGCCTAAAGTCTTATATTGGTTCCCCAGGGAAAAGGATCCAGAATAACCATCTGTATGAGTGGGGAGCTGCCTAGAGCTAATCATTGCACAATACCGTGCAGAGAAATGTGTCTGAGCTTCAGATTGTTCCAGTTTTTAGAAGCTTGAGGCAGGACAAGAGGTCCATGGGATCCCACACCTGGAGGTGTCTGCTAGGGGTGAAAATTGTATCTGTAACTTGAAAGAATGAATCTTAACTTAAAGAAAAGATCATGTTTTCTCTACAAAAAATATCCATCAAAGCCTGTTTTTGTTCCAATAATCATACGTAGGTGATTCATAACTGTAGGGCAATATTCTAGCCATACAGATGGGGTGAAAAACTGCCCTAGATTCAGGTTCCCAGAATGATTTCTGATTTTTATTCCATTCATTTATTATTTTTATGTATTTTTAATTTAATGGCTTTTCTTTTGTTTCCTGTGAAACACTTGAAGTATTTAGGACTCCCCCTTTCCCATCTGGAAGGAAATGCTGTCTCATAGATTTGGAGTTCTACCCTATTTTCTGATGTCATGGGCCTTTTGCAACATGTTTGATGGGAGCAATGAAGAAAGTGTTAGCTTGAACCTGAGTTTTCCACTTCTGGAGGAAGCTCTTATTTAATTTTCAGGTAGAAGATAGAGGAGGTAGAATTTAAAAAAAAAAAAAAAAAAAAAAAAAGAAGAATCACCGCCTGAATTTTGTGAGCAGCCTAACCACAGAGCTGAGAGTACGCTGGCTTATTTTGGTCTTTAGTCAACCAATAAATAGTAATGCCAAATTCCTGATGGTCACTGAGCTTAGCCAAACCAGATATCTAAGGGCAGAAACTAGATCCATTTTGCAAAGAAGCATAACTGTGTGTACCTAAAGAACTTGCATGGCAACCAGGGTGATTCCTTCTAAATTCAAGTGTCTCCCTTGGTGAAGAGAGGTTTTTTTGGAGTAGAATTTTGAACTTAAGTACCTGTGTCCATCTCGTTGCTATTAAATTTTATGTGCATCATCCTAAAGTCCTTGATTGGCTGTAGATTTTATTTTTAAAAAAAGTAAGATGGCAGAGAGCGACTGGGTATCTGCCTGTGCTTCACCCCTTCCCTCCTCTCAGCCCAATTCCTCACAGATAACATCTTGCAGCCTGTTGAAACATTAGCTAAATCACTGGGACTGCCACCATTTTCTTAGCCTCAGAAAGTCAGAGAAGATAAATGATAATGGTTAGCTCTTGTAGCACATAATGCTTTTCATCCGCAAAGCATGCAGCTAATATTCATACAAAAACAGAGGGATTTATGCAATAAAATTGTGCTTATAGACACTTTTCAAAATACTCTAGAAAAGACTATTAGCCAAAAGCCAATGAGGCATTGGCTCAGCCATTAAACACCTTGTAGATGTTTCCTAAAGACATAATGGCTGGATTTTTGAGGAAATTGCAAATCCAACAGTCAAGAGAACATATATTTTAGGGCATTGTTAATTTTGCCCTTGCCCTTGGAATTATTCATTTTAGACATGAAATACCCTTTTGGTGTCTATGCATCTATCTTTAAAACCAGACACTTTCAGGTGTAATGTCTTTGACCTCTTTTAGATTTCCATTTTAGGATGAAATGATCCCAAGGCCACATTTCTCTTCACTGAGAGACAAGGATGGTCGAGTCAAAGGTAGGCACTTATTTTAGAGACAACCAGTTTTGATCCGATGAATGCTACTTGAAGTGAGTACAACTGCTAGAACGTAGTGCCTGTGTTGTAAATAATCATGGACACTTTGTCCACAATAAATATATATATTTTCATTTTTTTAAAAGAATTTTTAGGCTATTTTTTATATCTTTAAATAATTTGTTAAGTTTTGTGATGCTATAACTAACAGGTCTGGCAGACTTTGCCTATATTAGTAAATAAAATGGGGCTGGGACATGGGATCAAGTATTGCTCATGAGTGCCCATGCTGTTAGTGCAATCCTCAGGCCAAGACTGGCTCATGCCAACCAAAACTCTCCCAGTCATTGTACAGGCCTGGAGCAGGGGATAACATCAGCCAGGGACTGTTCCTAGTAGGCAATTTGGACTGGGGAAGGAAGTTAGAGGTGTACAGAAGCAGATGTGCAGAGGTAATTCACTCTGTTCAACCTCAGTGTTAGAAAAAGATCCTTGGCTAATTTTATTTGATAGTGTAAACATGGGTATGTCATCTCAAAATGCTTGAAGGCATTACCAAATACTTCAGTAGAGAAAGCCCAAATGGCTATGACATAACATGGAAATTTGGCGTTTGATCAAAATAAATTATAGGGGTAGTGGTACATGATTATGATGCCTTACAAGGCTGTAGTCTTTTTTCTTGTTTGCATAAAGCTCGCTCTTTTTCCCTTTCTTGCATAATGCAGTGAATGACATGGAACAGGCTTGTATTCTCTGAGGCAGAATCATCTGTCAAATATTACTGAGGTGGAGGTATTGATTTTACTTCTGAGGCATGATGAAATGAGAAGGTTGGGAGTGGGCTGAATGGTTTGATGCAATGTCAGTCACAATTCCTTCACTTGACATCCAGTGTCAGTGAAAACACAAAAATGCATGTTCACCTTTATTAGTAAATATAGATTGAAAAATCTGATAGTATGAATTGCTATGGGCAATGGCTCTTCACTGAATGGGTATCTTCTATGTCATTGGGCTGTACAAATTTATGAGTGAGGAAGCTGTAAGATTTAGATTTTAAACTTTCACTTAACACATCATTTTTGACAGCTCTGATGACCTGATTTCCTGCCACCTCCCTGTGATTTTGATTCAAACCTGACTGAGCACTTGGAAAAAAATGTTAACTTGGATGAGTCTGCAAATAAGTTTGGGTACTTTTATATCTTTGTCCATATTTACATCAACCTAGTCATTTCAGTGAGTGCTTGCACAACTTTGAAAAACTTAGGCACAAATTAATTAGGACCAGAGCTGATCTCAGCTGAGGAAGTGCTCCAGAACACTCATGGAAGTCGATAACTGTGTGATGCAGTCTCACAGAGCACTCAGCAAGATGAAAAACGCAGAAGCCTTGATGGATACCTAGACCAGTACACCACACTGCTGTAGCTAGGTTCAATACAGCACACAAACTAGTCTGTTTAAAGATAGCTCAGCTAGCAACAGCAGGGACTGTGCTTGCTTTGTGTCAGTGGTGAAAGAACAGTAGTATCCTGTAGCATCAGCAAGATTCAAAGAGCATGAGAAACAACCAAAGGGACTTTGCTTGAATTGTTAATGAATTATGGCAATTATGATCTTACAGAAGGAACAGAGATAAAATGGATCATTCTCACAGCCAAAGAGAAGAGAAAAAGCTGAAGACAGTATATTCATCAGAAGAGTCGATTCTGCTACTGAGACCATTTTGGCAATGAAAAAATGAAATACCATGAATTATGGAGATTGTTTAATGTATGTGACTGCTCTGAATAGAAGAAGGTACAAAGGCATGTCAAAAGAGTGGGAAAATTAGCAGCTGAATTTGGCAGCTAGGCAGGAAAGAAGGCCATGTGCAAGTCATCGTGACAGGATAAAACAATAAACAATTGGAAAGGGCTGAGATGTGGAGGGTGGGTAAGAAGCTGAGCACTGGCTTGATGCAGTAAGAGAAGACTGCATGGGTACTTGGTGAAAAGGCTACTCAGAAAAATGGACAGAGAAATCACAGTAATCATGCTCTGAAGAGACTAGAAGGTGTGGGAAAAGTCTAACAGAAGGCTGCAACAGTCTACAAAAAATGGGGGCTAGCTGTGAGATCACTGGGGGTGCACAAAATGAAAAGATTAGAAAGGTTGGGGGTTTTGTTCTTACAATGGTTTTGATGGAAGAACACTACCTTGTGTATTTTCCATACAAAATTTAAGCTTTATCACAAATTCTAATACCACCATCTGTTTGCCTCCAAGTTGAATCTTCTGTTTGAGAAATGTTATGCTTCCTCACAGGAGTGATAGGTTGAGTGATTAAAACTTCTCCTTTGTAGGTAGAGCTTTTGGTTAGACTTCATGCCCATGAGATACCATGATGTTCCCACTTGCAGGAGCTATACCTCAAAGGAACTGTAAGCCAGCCATGTAGCTGAGCTCAGGAAACAGGGACATGAGGCTACTGACCCATTATACACATGGGACACCCACAAGAATAAAATCGCTGAGTTTCAGAGCATTTAGTTTTTCAACAGTACTTTGAAAATTTATCTTTAAAACAAACCTTTTATGGGAAAAATAGCATTAATCAGCAATCTAGTCTTGTCTTTGTGAAAAAAGTTCAGTATAAATTCCTCAAATATTTCTGGGAAAGAAACCTGGTAGAGTAAGGAATGTCAAAATATAGGTGGTATGAGATAGAAGGATGGTAGAGTCACTACTACTGGCCAGGTTGTATGATTGATCAATGAGATGGCATCAGTGGCAGTGGGTAAAGAAGGGAGGAGGAGGAGGAGGAGAAGAAGAAGGAGGAGGAGGAGGAGAAGGAAAAAAACGCATCATGGCAGCATTTCATATGGTGGAGCTGGGTTCAGAAGAGTAAGCATACGGGGCAAAGAGCTGTGATCAAACCATTATAACTTGAACACAGTGCAAACTGCAAAAGACTTTTGTTTCATCTTTTTCACTTTCTGAAGCCAGATGAACCCATGTCTCCAAGGCACCTAATCAGAGATAAAAGGAAAACAATGAAAAAAATGAATAACAGGAAAAAAACCAATAAATTCCATTCATGGATGAGGATAGCTATATCCTTCTGTACCCACAGATCTGTTAGTGAAAACATTTTAATTCAATTTAATGTTTTGGTCATAATTTCTCAGTGCAGCATGAAAGTAATTAAACAAAATAAAGACGTCTGCAGAGGCATCTAATTCCCACCTCCCAGCTGTGTTATGAAGCTTAATTCTGGTTACAGCCACGGACCAAGCAAAGAAGTTTGCTAAACATTTGTTTCTTTTCTATATTAAAAAATGTGCCCTTTTTTTTTCCCCTCACAGAAAAGGGTCATTGTGTCTCAGTCTGTCAGTAGGATTCCTTTCAAACTAAACCCTTATTTTATACAACCATTTTTATTCATAATTGTAGCTATGGGGCCTGGCACTATTTTCACACTGGGAAAATGCAGTCGATTTCAATACAGCTAGTCGTGGTCAGACTTCTGTAAATGAGATTAGAATTGAGCCTATGTCAAACACAGTAGAGCCAGAAAAAGATTTATTTATATCATTGAACTCTTTGGGTGAGAATTTGTCCCATTAAAATGCATTATCTATTATACTTTGGACAGCATGGCCAAACCAAACTAACACTCAAAATTGGATGTTTGGAAGGAACGGGTTTCTGTTTTTCTCCTTCAATACAAATTCATTTGAGAGCTTTTGCTGATCTGGGGACTGTTTTAAAGAGCCAAAGAGACAATTCTGCAAAGATCATGAAGATCTGAACCAACACCTTTGGCGAAAGCCCTGGGCTGTGTTTCAATGAAACAAGAGGGTGTTGTTCTTCAGGGTGCTCTGAGTTGGAAGCTGCACACTGTTTTATAGCCATTGATGCATTGGCTAGAAAATTTATTGCATGCCCAAGTCTTCAGATGATTTGTGTTTGTGGGGTGAGCAGGGCCTTGTGTTCACTTCAGGCTTGTGCAAGTGACCTGCTGAATCTTGGCTTTCTCCTGGTCCCCATTCAACAGTAAGTAAAATAACCCCATTTCTTTAGCATTAACCAGCAAACAGATGCAGTCAAAACGACTAGCCTCACCCACAGGAGCGCATATCCCCATCTTACCAGAAGCCTAAAACTTCCCAGAACTACTCTTGCAAACTTCCAGCAGCCCCCCCCCCCCCCCAAAATGTTCTTGGGTGAAACAGCTGGAAACATGGTTTCCAATAACTGCAGCTGTGTCTACCAACTACTTCTGCAGAGGATCCCCAGAAGCAATGTTCCCATTGCCAGTCCTGTTTATGAATTTTCTTGTTTGACCTTGAATATTTCCACTCCATCTCTGGCGGAGGTGGCCGTTGTTGTGTGTCCCACTGTTTACCCTGGATAGTCAGGCCTGGACATCCACAATACGTGTCTAAAGTATTTAGCATTGATAGGTATGTAAGTGCCCAGTGAAATCCAGGAGGGATTATTAGCTTCAAAGGATCCTAGGCATCCAAATACCTTTGAGAGTTTGAGAGCAAGCTTTTTTCTTTCTTCAATTAGTCTACACTGACCTTTATTGCTTTCCCTCGGCTTTCCCTCTGTTCCTTCCATTTCTTGAGGTCTCGGTGGTGCTGCGAGTATTTGAACCTGTCTCTCAAAGACACAAATATCCTGATCCTATGGCTCTCTCTGCATCTTTTGCAGGTCTCTTCTTCCACTGATTTCTTGAAATAAAGCTCCTTTTAATTACACTTTGGCATTCATTTTTGGGTACAATACTAGGATAGTAGCAGTATTTACTAAAACTATAAAAAGAACATGAAAAGCTGATGTGATGAAGGAGTGAAATAAACAGGAACACAATACTCCTTAAACTAACCCTTTTAAACTTAGATATTGCATTCTAAAGATGCCAGCAGTGCAGATAAAAAGGAATCACATCAAGAAATGTGAATCACAACCCCGTTCGAAGGACTGCACTGTAATTAGGTTTTCCTCCTCCTGGCAGACTCACTAAATAACTGTTGAAAGAAACACTGATGGCATCGGAATGCAGGAGCGCAGAGCCCATGCCACCACAGCACCACAGCCACCCTGCTACCCTACTGCAGGGTCCGAGGTCACATCGTTACACCGATACCCACTCTGAAAGGGAGATTTCAGTGTGAAATCAGGCGTTCTTTTGTGGATCCGGGAATGGTTTAAGAGGTCACTGACCCTCAAGCTCTCCACTACTTATGCTAGCTGAGAAATGATAACTGATTAGAGCAGTCCTAAATCCATGCCAGCACAAAGTGAAACAGGTTTTATAAAGAAAAGCCTCTCCATCTTTTCAGTTCACATCTCAGTCCAGTCAATTAAGAGCCATTTTTCAGCTCAGGGTAGGAAACAGCTCTTGAGGCTGAAGAGGTGAGTCGTGCTAGTCACCTCATTTACTGTTCACACAGATCCACCGGAGAGGTGTACCTCAGGAAATAACAATTACTGGTGTCAGCTACCCCTTACAGGGCAGTTTCATGGCAGCCAGCGATTGCATAAGCAAATATTCATTATTTATATTTACTGTAGCTTCAAGATTAGGGCAGCTTTTTAGGTTATATGTAGTGACTTCCAGACATGAGCTAGAAATCAAGGAAGTCAAGAAATGCTGTTAGAAACATAAATGTGCATTACCTGTGTTTAAATAAGATATATTGCAGTATTAGTAGACATGAAGAACAGTCATACGGCGTTTATAAAATCAATAATTACAGGGATAATTACTTGGTAGTTTACATTCAAAATTTCAGGTTGGCACAAGCAGGTGGTCACTGTACTGGGAAGAAATCTTACCTAATTTACCTGAGTTCAGAGACTACTTTGCAAAGGTTTCAGGGGATCTGGAAGTCAGAACCTCAGCCTGATCACAAGTTCAGTGCCAGGGACTGGCACCTCAGCACAGAAACCTTCTCTTATTGCCGTATCATCTAGTATAAAATCATCTGACTCTGTACAATTGTCAGGTGTTCTTTGTATTAAATTATTTTAGTCTGTATAAAGTAAATAACTGCAGACATTGGTATTCTAAAAATAGTAAAAAAGTGTATCTCATGCAAGCTGGCTTTCTGATCAGCATGAGAAAAGCCCCAACCCATTACTTATTTTTTAATAGTCTTACTTGCCACATTTTCTCATCCTCTTTATTTCCTAATAAGTAGCAGCTTTTCATTGACATTTTATCAAGCAGTTTTCCTATTGTTATTTCTGGTGTTATACTGCTGAAATATTGAAGTATACTAAATGAATAGTTTAAATTATAGGCTTCATACCTTGCAGGTGCATCAGAAAATTGACAGAAGTTGTCCTGTAACATATAGTTAAGAGCATTTAAAGAACACAGAATAAAAGCACAAAACTAGTCAGCTGATCTCCTTCAGTGAGAAACAGGGTTTCAAATATACCTTATGTGGAAGCCTGCAACCAGGCTGGTTGATCTGAAAGTGAGACCACGTGGTCCTCCTTGGGCTGAATAAGCATCCTGCATTCATTGCTCAGGAGATGAACAATGTAGAGGTCTATTAATCATAATAAGAATTGCAATAAATCGTAACAAGGATTCTGTCCCAGCCAAGGAATGAAGCAAACTCCGAATCTGGGGCTGAATGCAGAGACAAGTTAATTCATCAGTGAATTGTCAACAAAGAATGTGCCTTAATCTTAATTACTGGTAGACCACCGTGTCAGAGCCCTGAAACGTGTCTGAGTATTAATACAAAGAGCAAACAAGGTGTCAGCATGGAGTGATGTACTAATTTCACATCTTGAGGTGATACTGGCTACAAAAGGGAATGCGTCTTAGATTCACAGGTACCTTTAGCTCTCGAGCATCCTCTCCTTTATGCGCTATGCTGCACCAGGTATAGCGTATCAGCCAACCGCAAAGTCCTTCTCTGCCTTCCACATTAGAAGCTTATGGATCTCAGGCTGCTAAGTAAATGGTATTTTTTAATTTGCTTTTGAGCATGACAGGGGAGAACATGTGGCTTCTTGCACCCAGACAAGGTAATCTGTACAATCTTGCGGTCAGGCCCCTGGTGAGATATTAAAGCCAATATAGTTGACAGTAATGATGATTTTTATATGTGACACAGCTGTCCAGATTCCCTTTATAATAATGGAGAAAGGATTAGATGCTTGTAAACTGAAATGTATTTTATCCTAAGACAGACATTCCATGACTAATTTTTTAAAAGTGCTTATTTCTCTCCACTGATAATTAAGAGAGTGCTGGTAGCACAGTTGCAGATATCTGCACAGGAGACTTCTGAAGGAGAGCGGGGAGAATCTCCTCCTGGTTTCTTGAAGACTTGTTGCCTTTGGCAGCAAGTACTGTGTGGTGTGTTCATGGGTTCAGTAGGGAGACACGTGATGTGCAGCAGAGCTCCCAGCACAGACCAAGAAGTGCCGTGAAATGTCTGTGTCTTTCTATTAATCACTCTTAAGAAAGCAAGAGAAACATTTTTAGAAGAAGTTACCTACATATGTAGGCTTACACTCTACTACTCTCTGAGATCAGTGTTCTCTCTGTCATTAAAGTGATGCTGGCAGAGGAGGCCTAAAGTCCTCTGTAGCTTTGCCTATAAAAGGCACAGACTTTTTTATTTAGTCCCCAAATACCTATTCCTTACCCATTTTCATATCCCATGCATTAAGGTCACCAAAGTATGATGATCTGGAGGCATTTAGTTATCAGCAAAACTGATTGGATTCAGGGATAGTTTTTCTTCAAGCAAGAAAGTCTCCTTGATATGTGTCTGCTGAATGAAGTTTTGCAGTTTATATTTTCATCCCAAGAGGACAATCCATGAATTTGTGAGTGTTAAGTGCCTGAACTGTCATAGACACCAGCTAGCACTAGTTTCTGATCAGATTTAGGGTTTTTTGGTTAAGAAAATGAAAGAAGTAATCGATCAAAACATTCTGTGCTTTCTTGCCAACATCTTCATCTCTAAGTGCCATCTTCAGCAGTGTATTGTCAATGTCATTTATTTTTTTGTCTAAATGCTATACCAGAATCTTCTCTATCACTTTGGATTTTCAGCTTCAAACATAGTCAAGCGATCTGTGTTCTCTTTCAATTTCTGCCATCATTACACTCCCATCTTTTGGACATTAAAGCCTGGAAGCTCATGCAGAGCAATTATTGCTCTTTTTCTAACTTGGCAATTTTTATTTGTAGTTCATACAGTTTTCCTTTCAAACTTTTTTCCTCCTTACTGCATTTTTTATTTTACTGATGACTGTGAGCTGCTCCTTTCTAAGGTGACCTACAAATGATTTTTTTTTAATTGGACTTACACTTTGTCTCTTTATGATGTACAAAGATATTCTTTCTTTTTGTTTGTTTATTCATAGCAATTATTTTTTCTTGGCTATTTCAGGAATGTCAGTGCTGGCCTTTTCTGATTTTTCTGGATGCTACTTTGAATCTTCCCAAGGACAGTTATTATTAGCTCTTACATTGCAGCTGACTGGATATGGGTGTTGAAAGTTTAATCTGTTATCTCCATAAAATATAATTACTTGTACCCACCAACCTTGAAACGAGCCCATATTTATATAAGAAACCTAACTATTTCTCAGTGAAAGCAAAATTTACTAGCTACCTCGTATCTTCCAGAAATGTTCTCCAAAACTGCTAGCTTCATTACATATATATCATCTTGACTAAATCTCAGCCAGGCTTTCTTATCTATATACATGTGCCTAATATTAATAAAGTAAAATCTTGCAACCTCCCACTCCCTATTCCTTAAAGAAACATGTTGTATCTAAATTCCTTCAAAACTTCCAAAGGAAGATTTCACTGACACTGTGTAGTTGTCTAGCTTGCAGTTTCTTATCCTAATATTAGTGTTTAAAACTGATCAAGTGAATCAAACCTTAAATGCCTATTTCTCTTCCTTGTGTACAAAGAAAACTGCTAGCTCTTACAGCAATACATTTTATTAGGTGAGATGAATCCCATGTCTTGTCTCCATCCCTTATTTTGCCTTCCCCAATATGTTCCTCTTATCCTCCCTACGTAAGGCTACATGGTTTACATTGGATCATACAACATGCGATATACACGACCGATATTGGCCTCTGTGCTGTCAGAAGTAGCAGTCAACTTGTGTATGACCCTGAAAACTTTATGCCCAGGTTGGCCTTGACATACACGGACCACATGCAATCTATGACACTGGAACTCTGTAAAACATGTGGCGGAGCAGTGACTTCTGCCAGCCCTAAGGGAATGCAGCCTGAGCTGTAATGCACCCGCATCACCACAATGAAGCGTTGCCTAAAGGAAAAGATCACAGCTCCTCGTGTCTCTGATGCTTACATTTTCCACAGCTGACTTTAAAACCATTTTTGGTGACTATTTGGGCCTTTAGGGTAATTAGTTCTTCTCACTCCCCTGGTTTATTTTTTTGCCTCAATGGATTCTCATCCCTCTCTTCACAGTTTGTTTTATTACACTGAATAGGCCAAGATCCTCCAGTCCTCTCTTGACAGGGACACCCTTTTTCTCTGATCTTCCCTGTAGACCTTTGTAATTTCTCTTCCCTGGTGATGCACGGCCAGGACAGTATTCTAGATAAAGCCTTACAGGGACTTTCTGCAGGGCCATTAATAAGAAATCCCTCTCAATGGATACTAATACTTAGCTGTTAAGTAGGAAAGTGGACATCACTGAGGAGGAAATACGTAGGACTGCTCCACTCAGTGAAATGCCTTTTCTCAAATTTTGCTACTATTGCTTTGTGGCCATTTGGCAGAATAAACAGCAATCCTGTGTTAAAATAAAGGAATCCATGGCTCAAACACCAGTGAAGAGAAGTAGCTGTTGAATTGTGTGTCCTCACCTGCTGCTGCTGACAAGCTCAATGACAGAGATAAATGTAAGTTGGCAGCATTATTGGATCCATATTTTAAGCAAAAATTGAAACCTCGCTTCTACAAAGTGCTGACATTGCTATCTGGGAGGATGAACCATTAAGTGCAGGATCCATCCTCCCCCACCTGCTGTGCAGAGTGGTCTGCAAGTTGACATTTCACATGCCAGTGGAAAGAGCCACTGATGTAGCTAAGCACTCTTCTGAGTGGAAATAATACCCTAAACCCAACCAAGGTCAAAAGCTCTGTAAGGGACAGTGAGCCTAGGGCAAAGGTGTTTGGGGTTACAGTCTGACATGAGACGTGGGCTGGGCAATGCACAGCATCAGTCGAACACAAATCTAATTCTGTTGTCTAAAAATAAGTGTCCAGTGCTCTCTGCGATGCCCTAAGATGCTGTGTCTGGTCCATAGTTGCTGACTGAAAAGGGTGCAGGTCTCCTATATATCCAACGTGGTATCGCTTAGCCCTGTGCTAATGTCTTAGATCTTCTAATGCATGTCATATGCCACCAGGCACTTATGTGCTGAGAAATGAGTTGATCCCCTAATGCACCAGACCCCTAAATGTAAACTGCTAGATTTAACTGTCCTCATCTCAAGCGGAATCCCACCATTGTCCTTGGTCAGCTGAATCCCACCTCATGGTTGTGTCCTGCTGTACATGCTTGCAAAGGGAGCCTGTGGGCTGATCTGAAGGTGTGGAGGCAGGACAGGAGATGAAGCATGCTGAGCTGGTCCGTTGGAGGACTCCTTAAGACCAAAACGTTGTCATTTACTGCTTTTTGATTACTTGGTCCTAACTGGAGGGAACATACCACTTGTTTCTATATAGGGCAGCAAATTATATTTGTGAACAAGACTCTGTCTGCTTTAATCCCGTCTATTCCAAGAACAGGTTGATTAGAATATCATTCATTTTGTATAATAATTTATTTCTGTTTTGTCTTAGAAAGAGATTCATCCATCCATCAGGAGCAATTTCCAGATTTTTCCTACACTTCCAGAAAATCCTGTCTGATTTCAAATAAGTGGTTGATTGCAAAGTGACGACCATTTGTAGATGTCATCACCTTCAGTGAGATTTCTGAGTGATCAGCTATTCTGAAAATTAGGCATATATTATCTGATGGAGAAATTCCTACTTCCTGTGTATGAAATGAAATATCAGAATAGTCCAAGTAGGCTATGTTTCCTACATTTTTATCCCTATACCCATAATTTTCATCGAAAAACTGGCTGTATTTCATACATGCTAGCTGTTCAATTGTTTATACAAACAGTAATACTGACATCAAATTATTTGGAAATGGTAAACATACTTCACTGTTAAATATCACCTATAGGAAAGCCCAGAAAAAAAGGTTTAGGGATTAATCTAAAGGAGGATCTTGACTAAAGCTTTACATTGAATTAGAGGGGGTTAGATCTGTAGGGCTAATACAGTGATGATTCTTCAGTATTTCCCAAAGCCAGTGTCCCTTTATGCTGCCTGCTAGGTGATTCTTTAGAATTATGTATTACCTTCAGCTATATTCAGTTTATTACCATACGACTGGTGTCTGACAACAACAAAAATGTGTGCTTTTAAAAGCGTAGCCATTGTAGTATCTTCTTTTATTGTCTGGTAGTTGCAGTGTGTTCTATTACATTACACGAAAAATAGAGTCTGTCTCTTCTCTGATTAGATAGAGAGGAAAGATGGGTGCTGTATTTTGTCAGAATTTAGATAGGGGTAAATGAATAAAATATTCTACGTTAGTGTTTACCTTGTTTCTTCCTTTGCTGACTATTGGGATCGCTTCATATTCTTTCCTTTTATATAACAGACTTAGCCAAAAGCACATTTTTCTTTTTTCCTGATCTTCATCTTATTTATTGAATGCTGGAACTTATGACAGTGAATCTAAGTTTTGCAGCGGATGGCTGCTTTTTGAGCGGGCTGGGGGAAGGATTTTTCTTGCACTCCCTGAAACGGATCATTTAAATAAAAGAGCTAAAACTGATGCTAGTATTAACCCTTAAAATCCTATAAAATCATCACCGTCTGAGGACTGTTTCCTCGGCTCTCTATTTGTGTGTGTGTGTAAACACAGAAGTTCTGTGATGGATAAATCTAAAGCCAAAAACCAGAAGTGAAGATTTTTCTCCCAAGAGATTTAACTTTTAATGCATGCATTGGTTTCCCATTTCACAGAAGGCTTTGGAGTCTTTCACATGAAAGCTGCCATAGCAAAAGCACCACAGGAAAAAAGTATAGGTGAAGCATACCTGGTATCTATTACTAGCTCTACCAAAACCCAACCCAATGGAAGAATATCATGGCCTACATTTCTAAAGGAGGCTAGTAGTTTTTTGGGAGGGCCTAATTTTCAAAGCAGCTGAGTATCCAGAGAAATGAGTTAATTCCATTGGAACCATTCTTGACACCTCACAGTCATGTGTCTTCCTTTGGTCATGATACATTTTTTCGCAAGCCTGAAAAACAGAGACAGCTTTGGAAATGTGGGAATATTTTTGCATTTGAGAGAGAAAAGATTCCATTCATGCAAAGCAAAGCAAAATGAAACAAACTCTTCTATAAATGAGCCATAATCCATCTCCCATGCCCAATTAAAATGTCAGTATATCTCTAGTCTGACTTACTTATGTCTCAGTTCAAACTCAACATTGCTAAAACGATGTTCCTAATCTCCACCCTTTCCCTGTACTTGCATTCTTCTCTCCTTTTCAGTCATTCTGAAAAATAACACCATCATCCTTGTCAATCAAGCTTATCATTTGGTCATGATATTCACCCGGATGGATTTCTCTCCATCACATCAAGCTGTTTCTATATCTTGCAGACATTTCCTGAAAAAAGATGCAGTTTTTCTAATCCATCCACCCAGTTAAATTGTATCCAGGCTCTGAGTAACTACCTGATGTCTCAAGCCTCAATAAACATAGTTTTGTCTTATTGATGTCTATCCAGAATTTGGGTGCAAAAGTAACTTTTCTACCGCATTGCTTTGATCACATCATTTATTTCTGTATATTTCTTTAATCATGCTGTGTCTTTTCTGTTGCACCAAATATAAAAAAGTTCTCTTTTTCATGGTTTTACTTAGCTTTCTATATCTTAACAGTGAGAGATCTGCTTTCAAGCCTCTGCTTCAAACATAATGCCAACTTAACAGCTTTATGTTTTGTCCTTGTTTTGTCTCAGATGCTTGGGGTTAGTTCCCCAAAACAAGCTTTGGTTTAATATAGTCTGAATATGAATAAAAGTCTAGAATATCGATTTGGTACAAGTCAATGAGGTTACTGATTAGTAGTGGGAAGACTGTGACCAATCAGTAACATAGATGATATTACCAGATTCTGGTCTGGTATGTGCCTCAGTGACTGTAAATGAAGACCAGTTTAAGAGATGTTCTTGGACAGAAATATTTTTTCACCTTGTTGATGGCATTGAGTTTAATAGAATGTTCCAATCTCCACCCAAGTCAAGAGCAAAAGTAAAAAGTATTAGGGTAACAGGCATGCAAGCTGTAGGTCTGACTCAACCAAAAGCATTATTCAGTAATTCTTAGGTGGTCAATCGTAGTAAAAAGCTATAGAAAAAGTTTGGCTGATACCTTAATATAATTGTGTTTACAACATAACACTATACAGACCATCTGCTAATAAGCAAAGAAGCTAAATTAAAATAGCCAAATAGCATCATATGCCAATGATTTGCAAGGTCATGTCTTCTTTCTTCTTCATATTTTTTCTTGACTCTCTTCTCTCCTGTGATGTCTATAAAAACTTGATAGCATTCAGATTAAATGGGTGCTGCAAACCACTGCCTGTATCATCAGTTTCTTTGTAAGTGCCTTTTTTTCTCACCTATCAGAAATTACCTGCTTAAGGAGTTTTGAAAAAGGAATCACTTTTTCTTTTATATTTGTACAATAGCTGTAGGCACCACAGTAAGATTAAAAAAAAAAAAAAAGATAGCTACTATATTTAAACCGAGTTACTCAAAACATTTCTAAAAGTGAACAGCTTTTAAAAAAATGCTTTGAAAATTCTAGCCAAATATCAGAGTAAACTTGTGAAAGCCATCCCCATCTTTATTGAAGATAATGACCTTCAAATAAAGGTAAATCTGAAAACATTTGCAGTCATCCTTCTCTATAAGACTCCAAGGCACACATTTTAAATGGGATCAGTGTTTACCTCTCATCTTTACTGAACTGATCATTTACTTTATTCCAGCTTGGTTACTTTACAAAATGAAACTAATGCCTTCTAATAATGGTTGGAACAGAATGCCGTGCTACTTGGACATGTTTACATGAATTTTACATAAATGAGTAAGTAAAATAATGGTGGCTGTCAGTGTGGTATTTATCATTACTTGCTGAATTGCGAGTGCGTAGTTTAAAGGACGTAACTTACTAGCAATGAGAATCTGCACAGGTTGCTCTAGCAAATGTCGTCTTTTGTGATTTTAGCTTCAGTTGCAACCTAGTGGCCAGCTGTATTAGCTATAGTTCCTTTGTCGGTAAAATAGAGTTGTATTGGTAGAAAACATCTGCAGCCTCACTGCTCTTCAGGGTTGTATCATTGTGATCCTGCACCAGAACCTGTCCCTTTGGATCCCTCCTGGAAGGAGGTGCACGAAGCTGTCCCATAGGGTTCCTGTCACGTCTGCCAGAGCCAGGTGGGTGTTTCAGATGCTCTGTTATTAAAGTTATTAAAGCCTGATGTGTGAGCAGTTGTGCTGAGTTCCTGGGTCGTACATAAACATGCCTGGAGACATCTGCAGTTAAGTGTGAATCTAGACTGGAATACCATTCGAGATGTCTAGACTATGTTGGATTTATCAAACCTGTTTCGACACCTGCCTTTGGATGGGATGAACTCACTTCAGGAGATGCCCATCTCTCTCTGCTGACCATGAGTGTTTCAGACCAGACATCCATCGTGTGATGGCCAATGTCAGACTGGACAAACCATACCCTCCACATAGAAAGTCTTAGCAGTAATTGAAGTAGACCTAAACAACAGCCTGCAGCTCAGCTTTAAAGTGCGTAGCTTGAGTTAGGAAGTGATAGATAAGGATAGATTCATAGTAATAAGATTTCCTTTGGCATATTTCCAAACTGCACAGCCTGGTGTGGTGTAAAATCCTGGTCTTAGGATGGGAAGAAGCTCCTCCCTTGAGTTACCTTTCCCATTCCCAACACCCTGTACGACACCACTACATCTGCATTCAGTCTTATTGCTCAGGCTTAAATTGGCTTACTGAGTGGCATTGATTTGAAGCGAGAATCACGGGGGGTGGGGGGAATGTACATAATAATTTTTCAAGACTTTTTGCTGATTAAATTCTGAGTTGCCAAACACTGGGAGGATAGTCATAGATTCTCAAGAAAAATTGAGTGGATATTGTGTTGGAGCTTTGCCCAAGTTCTACTGTACCCCAAGCTACTTTTGATATTAGCTCAAGTAGTTAATAAAACAGGAGTGGTGTTTTAAAACAGTCTTATCTGAGCAGCTTGTTGTGATGCATGAGAGCAATTTCTTACGCCTGCCCAAACTGGACCCATCCTGACTGTAAGTCAGTGACACATCAGATGCTGGGCTGTTCTCAGCTGGCCTCTGGGAGGATGTTTGCACCCATTCAGAGCTTGTCTCATCAAACACAACCACAGTCTCTTCTCTAGAACTGCTTGGACTTAAAAAGGTTTTAGCAGATGGTTCCCTGTATCAATGGTCTTCACAGTGTCGCTTCTTATCGATGAACAAAATTGTCACAACTATTAGTTTTTGAGCAATTAGGTTTCCAGCCACTGTTCACACAAGATAGGTTTGGGGCAGGATCTAGGTTTGTCTCAATTCTCAGAGAGAAGAGGAGATGCTAAAAAGCACTGACCCATCAACAGGCTCTCTGTAATTTTCCTTGCATGCAAAGTGATCTGTTCTGAGTTATTTTAGCTGAGACCACATTCAACATGCAGAGCCAATGTTTGATTACACAGTTTATCACACCCCTGAGTTTAAATCAGGAGTAACACTCCCCGATGCTTATCATGGTCACTGTGCTGCATATAAAACCTACCAAAGCTCCTTCTCCATGAAGCGAAGGAAATACATGTAAACAGCAGCAATCAAGGTGGCAGACCCAGCTGTGCCACAACGCCTAGTTTATATGTATAATTATAGCTATAATATAACTACATTTTATATATATAACATTATATAAAATATGTATAATATAATAATATAATGTAATGTAGTGTAATATAAAATTGTAGCTATAATATAGCTATATTATATATAACATCTTATCTATGCAAGAAAAAGTATAAGCTATCAGCATATATATAAAATCATAGCTTATATTCTTTGTTGCCTAGATAAGTACTAAATCAGGTCTTGCTATGTATCTAGCTAGATGCAAAGAGTGTCTTCACCAGCTTTTCTGTTGACTTACCTACATCCTTGGTGTATGCTCTCTTCCTGGTGGGGCAGCTGTTTTGTGTTCGGGTATAATTTGCACAGGATATATGGCATGCATGGCTGTGTGCAGCAGTTCTCTTCCACAGGGACCGCATTCTGATTATGATTTTCCCTTCAGATAACACAGAAAACATCCTCTTTGAGATTCTTTGGCTACTTCTTGTACATGGAGCAGTACTGTAATGTTTATATTTTTCCCAGTGACTCCTCAGGCAGCTGCATTCCCTTAAACACCTGGATGTTCCACATTATGCCGTGTTCTCCGTAAATGGCTGGGATAAATGATGAGATTCAACTGCTGGGGGAGTAACCTAATCAACATACAAGGTCACATTCAAAAGCTTGAATGTAACTTCCCAGTTAGAGCTATGTATCAGGTGGAAGTCAGGAGATGAAATATTGATGATTTTCTTCACTGGCTAGTGATCTTTTTTCAGGGAAGCAGTTACAGTTTCTCGGCCGGTGTCCATGTAAAAGATGCATTCTTCCACTAGGTATTTTTTCTTCCCTTAAGTCAGTAAAATAAATCTCAAATAAAATCTGAAGAAATACCCTGCAGAGAAGACAAACTCAGAGGTGGTTTTTTCCATTATTCACATTGTGAATCGAAATCGCAAAGATAATTGGCTACATTCTGTTCCCAATTACCCCTATTTCTACTCCATTGATATCATTAGGGATTGCATAGATGCTGCAGAACAGAATTAAGTTCACATCTCTTCAAGGCAGTAGGTCCTTCCATGTGGTGGGTAGATTGCTCAACAGGAGAGGTTTCTGGATGGGAGGGATAACCAAGATCTAGAGGCAGCCTTGGTGCACTGAAACAGCTGAATCTGAGCACTGCGAGAGGCATTTGGTCCAAGGATGTTGGACCACACCAGCAGCGAATAGGGCTTTCCCCCTCTTCTGCTTATGAAGAGTGGTGTGGCAAAGTATTTCAGTGACCAGAAGAGACTTTCAGGCTGCATCTTTCATAACGCCTGTTTCTGGGCTGTGGCTGTCACCCATCCTATGCAGCCATAGATTTGCTGTTCAATGTTTTCCTATTCTTTTGCCCATTACCAATAATTCATTGCCTTCTCTCAGCATCATACATTTGCACCATTTGCATGATATTTTTCAAACAGTAGACTCCTTGAACAAAGGCTCCAGAGGTGTTTGAAAGTTTGCATACTATTTGGAGGACAGTTTTTGACTACAAATACTGACATTTATTTGAAACTAAGTGTTTGTTTTCAGACTGAAGTATCCCATACCCCTACCCCAAAATATTATGTTCCCACATCCCCTGGTCTTATGACATGATCTGAAGAAAAGGAAAAGGAAAAAAAACCTAAAAGTTTCATGTCAAGTCCATCTACACTGAACATATAGCTTAGATATAGTCACAGGGCAGTGCCTGAACTGAAAATACTTTTTTGCAAGCTTCCATTCTTTGCATAGGCTCTTCATATTTGTTGATAGCTGGAGATTTTCTTGCTATAACAACTGCTTCATTGTGTAATTAATTTAACTGGGGAATTCATTCACACAGTTATTGCTTTGCATTTTTCTATAATTAATTCCCAGTAAACAGGTTCATGTTTTTTTTATATTCCCTGTATTATTCCTGAATTGTCTTCACTTTGTTAATGTCACTGCAACAATCTTCTTCCCAGCCCTTCTCTCTGTCCTTCTCATGTCTCTCTTATTCTGTCAGCCAGTCCTCAGCCCTGCAGCACCCTCCAGTCCTCATTCTTGACAGAGCAAAGACAATTCTCATTTCTTGCGTCATGGCCAAATGAAGCCAGTTTCAGGACACAAAAAAGAGTGGATGGATGAGGCGGTTACAAGGCTTTTTGGAGAATGAATCAAGCAAATGCCTGGCTGGCTCTGGGTTTCTTGGCAGTGGTAAGGTGGTCCCAGGGACAGCAGGGTGGGCTGGAAGTAGCCAGTCAGGGTTTGTGAGGTCTGAGGTTAAGGACTGGGAGGACTTTAGGAGACTTCAGGAGGTTCCAAAGACCTGGAGGGAATGAAGGGGCCAGGAGGGAGATTTCAAGATGCCTAGTGGGGGGAAACATAGATGAGACCACTTGGCAGGGTTTCAGAGGGCTCTTGGTAGAAGGAGGTCCCTTCTGTCTCCTTACTGTGAGGGGCCTCAAATAGAGCAAGTTTGGTGAGGTCATTTCTCCTGGGAGCTTCAGCAAATACCCTTTGTTTTTCTGGATCATAACACTCAAGTCTTACACCTCATTGTGGCTTTGCTTCGAATTTTGATATTCACAAAGTTTGCATTTTCTTCACAGGTTGGTTATTTCTCAAATACAGGCTTGATCTCAATACCTGTTTCTTAATTTCACAGAAAGATATCTGCATTGTTACATTGTTTATTAGTTGATTTCCCCCCATTTGTAGTGCTTGATCAAACAAATCAATGGTAGGGCAACATTTTGTTATTATTATTTTCTGTGATACATTTTTTTCAATTATGCATTATACTGATCACTGTCAATAAGTAAATGGCTTTTTGGTATAACTTTAGCTTTGCAAAATTGAATGTGACCTTCTACTTTTTTTTTTTTGTCCTGGACAGGAGTTATGCCAGTGTTATAGAGAGTGGACTTTTTATACTCCTTCGGTGGATACAGTTAGGTGGGATGGATCCTCCGCACAGCCTCTTAGAAGAATTTCTTAAATGAATTTGCATGTTTACAGGTTTGTTTGGTTTTGCAAATATTTTCTATTTCCCTCAAGCTCATTTTTTTCCAAGTAAAATTTCTATCACTAAGCTTGATTACTCCAACGTTTGTCTAAAGGAGATGAATAAAAGAAAACTCAAAAAGTTAGAGCAACATTATTAGTTGACTCCTTTGCTTAGTCTAAAGGGTACAATCCAAACTTTCCTAATGACTTTATTTGCCTTTGGATTAAGTTCTGGCTGCAAAGTTTGGTTTTCAGGCACATTTCTGAAGGACAGGACACTGTGTTCAAATCACCAGCTGAAAAGAGATCTGTGCTTCAGGGAAAAGCAGTCAGAGCACAATTAAAAGATGATGTCTGGATTTGTCAAGCTTATGGAGACCCTTTGTATCAGAGTAGAACTCACATCTTAATATGTCAGGGCTCATCTACCTTAAATAGTCCATGATATTCCAAATATTACGTTCTAAGTTGCTCATCTGAAATATTCTCAGTAACCATCGTTAGAAAAGTAATACACTCTTTAGGGATTAATCCAAATATCACTGAAGTTACTACGAGCTTTACTTTAAATACTTTGGATTGGAGATACACCTGATTAATCTGCTTGCAATCTGCTTGTTTCGTAGCTGATTTCATGGCCTTTTGCAGATTGGTATGGCTTCATTCAACCCACAATCTGTAATGGCTAGGAGCTATTAATAATGGCAGCATGACATTGACTTTGAATTATGGTATCTTTTTTCTCCATATAGCATCAGACCTCGTTTCTCACTGATCGTGACTCTGCAGCTTCTTGTCAGCTTGAAGTGTGGACACTGAACGAGCTCAGGTCTGCCCGCAGAAGATGCTGCAGCACATTGTCCTCCGGCAGTATTGACCCTTAGCAACAGAGAAAGAGCAAATGTTTCAACCTCAGTCATTCAAGTCTCATCCTTTGAAAGGCTCTGGAAGGACAACCTTGTGCCATTCGCACAGTGCAACAACAGAGTGGATACTTGGCCCTGTTGGAGGCACAAAACCTTTGCTGTTGAAGTGGCTTACGCAGGTATAGCCCATCAGGATCAGCACATTAGATGCACTCAAGATGTTCAGAAAGTCTGTCCTTGCTTATCCCTCATTAAAACAAGATTTAATATGAACTTTATTTGAATTCATTAGCATACATATATTACCATTATTCCTTAATATTTTATCATGACAACACATTAAGATGGCTATATATGGGAACTGAGTCTCTGCTGGATGAAATTTGCCTGTATAATACACTCACACAGGGTTCAAGCTTTCCCTCATCCCTGCCAGCATAAGGTGTTGTTAATAACGTTAAAATAAAATTTAAAAAAAACTGAGCTAAGACAGAAGTGTAGTGGCACATGGTTCCTTGCCATGGAAACAGAAAAGAAATTTATAGTTCAGGAAAGTTTAATTAAAAAAAAAAAAAAAGTAATTTAGGTTTAACATTTCTCAATTAAGTGACAATTCCAAATTGAAAAACTATGAGTTACATGATATATAATTTGTCTAAAATTTTCATCCTGGTTTAGGATGAAAGCATTTGGGAAAATAGTTTCCAAATGTGTAAATCTCACTATTTCCCTCAGGATAGAACCTCACATTTGCTATTCAGTTGCAGACTCCACAAATGCTATGTACAAATGCTTGCAAAGACTGTGTCCTCCATCAGAGAAAAGGGAAAATGTTCTCACTTGGCTAAAGGTCTTGCTCCAGGCTCAGTGAATACCTGCAGCAGATCTCCAGTTTCCCAGCATTTCTCGCTTCTTGCTCCTGCAACGACCTGTGTCCATGGTCCCTGGATGCAGCCTATATCCCTGATGAAGGTATATCTCCCATGAGCCTACTTTATTCTGTGAATCAGTAATGGTATTAATTCTGACCATTAAAATCAAACCTTGGCATGCAGTTTTCTGGTAGCATCCTAATCATGAAGATTAAATGCGTGTAAACTATGCTTTCCTTGGTGTTTCAGGGAGGCCTTTCAATGAGATTGAAACTATAAACAATTGCACCTGAGAAACTTGTATCAGCTTTAATCTGAGATGTGCAGACTTTATATTCTCAGCCATCTTTGTCATTAGAGCTATTAATTTCTGCAGCTGCTGCAGAGTTTATGGGCCCTATAGGTTCCTTCCTTCTAAGGAAGACAGACATGACTATCTGGATAAAATTTCCTCCTGTAGAGGAAACTCATATTTTCCTCAGCAATTTTGAAGCCATGTAAGTTCTTCAGGAGAATGCAATTTTCAGCGAAGGATTAGTTTCTTCACTGAAATGGATTCCTGTGACAGTCTGTATTAACACTGATTCAATTTGATTATATGTTATTTTAACAAAGCCACATATTCCAAAGGAAAAATTGTTCCCAGTCAAAAGAAGTTGACCAACTTTGATATTAGCTGCAGAAATCTATCTTCCTTTTAATTTCTGGATGGCTTTCAGGTTAACTTGTTCTTTCTTCCCACCATTCAAACACACTGAATCCAGGAAGAGTAGCTGTGGCCTCCAAGAATGTAAAAATATATAGCTGCTTCGTTATTTAAACAAAAACCACCACACCTATTTACTTCTCACTTTAATTCCCTTTCACTTGAATAGTAGCATATTAAGCTAATTTTTTAGAAGATGTAAGGAAAAAACACATTTCACACTCTTTGTGCCTTTCTCCAACAGTTGTTTTAAGCAGTGATGTTCTCTTCCCTCAGTTTTCTTTCTGTCTTACGTCTTCCTGCTCTTCACTTGCCATTACAAGACAAACTCATGATTTGTTACAGTTATGCTCACCACCAAGGTACGAAAACATATCATGGTTTACTTTTTTGGCTAAAATACCCAAATAATTTTGCATCTGATGTTTTTTGACATGTATTGATCTGTGAGACTTGGTGTTAATGTGGCTGTCATGCCAAAAAATTTAGAATAAAGCAGAGATTAGTGGCCTAAAGCTAAATTAATTTCTTCCACACCCTCCTCCACCAGCTGTGTTTTGCATTATGTATTAGGCTTTTTTTTTTAATGCACATAATCTTTAATGTCACTGGAAAATTAGGGAGGAAGAAAAGGGAATGCATTTCAGTGTTGGATGGCAGCCAAAATTTTTTTTGGCAGGTCTAAGTTAAGAAAGCAAGAGTGAAGTTTTCAGAATTCTCTTTTGAAGATAGAAGTTTACCAAGAAAAAAAAATAAAAATCAGATTGCCTCAGCATATTCAAAAACACCAAAAATTTTAGAAGTTACATCCTGACTCCATTGAAATCCCTGGCAAAACACCAACTTGTTTCAATGAGGCAAAGATATTTGTTGTAAAATCTCTGATCTTGGAGGAGTTTGGCTGATGGAAGTAATTGCAGATGATTTGTTAATCTGGACAAAGAACAATCAATTAAATGATGAGGAACTGCATAATGTTCAGCAGCCCACTGAAGAAAAAAGTCTTAGCCTGAAAAAGACCAAATATTGAGTCAGGTAGGGTTTGTTGTACGAGCAAGATTAGCCTCAGCCAATCTCTTTAAAAATCAGGAATCTGCTCTGAGCTTGTCACAGAGGCTGGGATTCAACTCCAGCTTCAGACATCTACGTGTTGGCATCCACATCTAGGTGGATTCATAGAAGTGTTTAAATTGCCATTATGCTCAGTGGGAACCTAGTCGATACTGTCAAGCAACCTGCAAAGCTATTTGACTCATGCTACACTCAATGCCGTGATGCTGTTTCCAGTTGCAGGGAGGAAAACAGTATCTCTGGACGGCAATTTATCCCACTAATTTTGACACAAGATGGACTGTGCTCCCCCCATGGGCCATTTGCATCCCCACTGACCACAGAGAGAGCCCAGAAAAAACAGTTGAGATTAGACCTCTGAACTGTTGTGCAAAATAAAAGCATCTCGTAACAGGAGGGCTTTTGCAAACATTTGTGGCAGGCTAACACGTCAATCAAATTGATTCCTAATCATTACGGATGTGCTACTTGACTCCAGTAGCTTTGTGGCAGATAGAGGATGGTGCTGGGATAATTGCCTGGGGTAAAATTTCTGGATGGGAAAAAAAAAAAGAAGTCAGAAAACCACCGGCATTGAAACTTTGAGATCACTAAGATGCTTGAGATTTCTGTGGATGTAATATATGTGAATGTGTATATTAGCCTTGAGCACCGTGGTCATGCAGCATTATACCTTCTCCATGGAAATATGTTTTGGAGCATTTTCCTCCCTTGACATGGGACTTTTTTTTTTTTACATCTGACTCCTACCTAAGAATGACTCCTTAGTGTGCTTCAGAAGGGAGGATGGCTGAAAATAGAAGGAAGACTGTCTTCAAAATAGGAAAGCTATTAAAAATAGGACAGTACAGCTTGAAAAAGGGAATGTTTTGTTAACTAATGGCTATTTTTAAAAAAGCAATTCCATGAGTCTAACATTCACAAGCTCTTCCAATCCCAAATTTAGGAGGTGACAGGGATGTAGCGTTGAAAGGTTATGCACTTAGAATTGGCGATAAGGAAAAATGGAAATTAGATAATACTTACTTTGTCATTGAAAAACAGGACAGATTTTTATGTCTGGTATGGTGGCTATACGTGTTATCTGAAATCCATCAAGAACTGTGCATATTTGTCAAAGCTAGGCAGTACCACAAAGCCCTTAGTGATGAACCTTCCCCTTCTGGAGCTACAGATAAGCAATTTGGAGGTGGTCAAACAAAACCTGAGGCACTGGAAACTAGAAAGGATGGAGGCAAGCATGACAAGATCGCCGCCTTTGCACGTTGGAAATAGCATGAAACTCTAAAGAGAAGAGACTGTAAAGCTGCCAGATTAATACCTATAGCTTCCTCACCATGGCTGCGCATCACACACTAGAAATTCAGTCCCTCGGTAAGAAGTGAAGCCTTCTTGACAAAACTAAAAATATTGCCTCTGCTTTTAAGAAACATCAAAATCCCAAAGGTAGGGCTTGTGTTCTCTGGGTGAAGGCTCGCAGGAAGCCTCTATGCTTGGATTATGAAGGGTAACAGAAGCAGGAAACTTAGGCTGCAGGTAAAGCATAAATAAAAGTGGTCAAACTGGAGAGGGAACAGCCTTGCAGAGCTAGCTGTCAGATTACGAAGGAGGTAGGAGTTGCTGTATAGGAGCTATGGTGCATTTTATAAATTAAATTGAACTAGATGGTCAAAATGCTGCTACAGACTCTCAGTGTTAGAAGATTTTGATCAGCAATCTATCCTGGGAACTAAGTCTGTGGATTTTATTAATTGGCTGCAGAGGGCTACAGTCACTGCTTTTCATGGATTTCTTTATATTACAACATGAGAAATCATTAGTTAGGCTAACAAGAGGGATGGTTCTTATGGGTCTCTGGATAGAGGAGTTATCAATTCCCCTAACACAATACATCTTTGAGATATTAAGAAACTGTCTCTGTAGTTTCTTCCAGGAAGCACATATTTCTTGAGGTGTTAGCAGGCTATAAACAGGAGCTTTTCACTGAATGCACAATTTAATAAGTGCCTTCAAATATTTTTTTTTTTGTTTGGCGTTTGAAATGCTACAAAACACTATAGAGAATGAACATAATTTTCATGTTGTATTGGATGGGTTTTGTCAGTAACCGTATCTGGCCAGTCTTAGAATCTTTTATCTTCATACAGAAGTAAATTGATGCAAATTAATGCTGGGTTTTGTTTGCATTCTATTTCAAAATTTCATTACTGGGCACATGCTTAGGGTGATAGTGCCCCATAAGATGCATGGTATTACCACGTTATTCTCTTACTTTGTTTCCAGGCACAGCAAAAGGACTATTAGCATCCACTGAGAGGCTGTGGTTCCGCGGTCACAGTTTGTCCCATGCTGTTTGTGCATGTAGCAAGCTCTGCTCCAGGGCAAGGAAGGAAATAGTCCTGCTGTCCATCCAATTTCCAGGACTTTTCCCACCAGCACCCATTATTCTTTACCAGGTACGTGAGCTCGTCCATTCCATGAACCTTGGTGCATTCCCATCACCTGTGTGTTCAAAGACCTGCTCTACCTTGCTTTGAGCCTTCAGCAGCGTGAGGCTGGAAATAGCCACAGAACTGTAAATTCAATACCAAATTTGCTTAAGAGATAATGTCAGTGCAATGCAGTGCTGTGACAGGATAATGGTCTCCTGACACAATAAAACTGCCAAAAAGAAGCCAAGCAGTTTATAGATAATAAATGTCAAGACAGAGGTAGATGTTTATTTTCAGAGCATCACAAGCCTATTATCCTGTCAAGACCCTCCTGTTTCGATTTCTTTATTTCCATTATACTAAATGAATAAAGAACAGAAAGGAAGGCGATATCCCGCAGGCCAATCACAAGCCCGTTCAGCCTGACGGCTCCAGCAAGACATTCGTTCATGTCAACATGTGTCTTTATTGAGGAGCTGCATTGCTCTGAATCACTGACACGTGAGCTTCAGATGAACAGAAGTCCCTCCGTCTCTTCCAGGAGGTGTTTACCTGCCAACCATAAAGTACTTGTTGCTATTAAACCATCTTCACTTCGGTGAATGGGGGCACATGTAGAGGAAATAAGGAGAAAACATTTGTCCCTGCATTACACTACTGGCGTCTGTATCAGCTTGGCAGAGATGAGCATTAAATGGGTCTTTAGAGGGGGTAGATGAGGGTTGTGGGCAGTCAAACAGGTATATATTTGTGTAGGTACAATGGCCACGAGTTTCTAGAAGGGGAGAATGGGTGTCTTCATTTATGTCCACATTGCTAATAGATGTGGGTTGAGTAAATCCAATGTAATCTTTTACCTTGACATGTGTTTCCTCAGCTGAGCATTTTGCATTGTTCACTCATCTTTTGCTGTTGCTGTTGTTGTTGTTATTTAACAATAAGTATGTGTTTTATGGAACGGACTGGTAAAAATAATCTCTGCCCCAAAAGATGGCACAGTCTGGAAGTGAAAAAAAAAAATCTTTTATGTGGCTGAACAAAAAAGGGAAGTGGAAAAGGAGCTGGTTGTGCTTTTATTTGCTGCTGCATATAAGAAATAAAGTTCAGAGCTGCTGTAGTGTTTAAGATATCATGAACAAGCCATGCTGGCATGGGTCTGGAGAATGGATCTAAAGGGAAGCAAGCAAGAGTATCTGAAATGGGGTGAAAAGGGTGTTTCTAAAGGAAAATACACTAAGTAAAGACCATCACGCAAGAAGAATGCTGTGGTGACATTTGGTCTCAAAAACATTATTTATTTCGTCTGCAGCTTTCCATTCACCAACTAAGTGAAGTCAAAAGGCCTCCAGAAAAAGCAGCGTGACAAAGGAAACTCTTGGCAGCTTTCCTATGCAGAGAATGCCAAGGGCAGGTATTAACCTTCAGACATCCCGCTGGTCCCTTTCTCCTCCTTTGCTGGTTCTCCGGAGGCTGCTCCGCCTTCTCTTGGGGGAACGGCATTGCATTAACATTTTTTTATTCTCTTTCTTTCTTTATGACTGAAAGAAAAACACCCACGATAAAAACCTTCCACAGAGGAGTGCTCACCTGGAGACGAGCCCTAATATTCCCTGGACAGCAGCCTGGACTTTAACTCATGTACTGCCTCGGAATGCCTGAACATCCAACGGTCGGCATGTGAAAAATGCATTTCCAGGGGGAAGATTAATCTGGGCACCAAGGGGAAGTGCCAGCCTGTCATGGTGAGGCTGTTTCAGGATTATCTCGTGGTAGATAGGTGCAGTCCTTTGTGATTGCTGTGAACTGTAATTGCATTCGTCCACAGAGCCATGTTAATTAACATCAACACAGAAGGAGGACAGACTTACTGAAACATGCCGAAATTTCTGCCCAGAGGGAATTTTCCATGCCCTTCCTGGCCAGGCTTTTCAGCCCCATTGCAAGGAATGATGTCTTTGGTAGACCACCTGGATGAATGATGGTAGCTGACAACGCAAGTGACCCTCATAATCTGTAAGAGTACGTTCATTTTACCTGACTTCAGCCGCCTGAAGGCTAGGTATCTGGTCTGAACTAACCATCAAGGAGCCATCAATAGTCCCTGGAGGCAGACAGTCACGTCCAAACGCTATTTCATCCCCATCTAACTAAAAGTTCTAAGATAAATCTGAGATGAATCTCCTGGTGAAGATGTCTTTTTGATGATTATTAAGGGACCTACCTAACTAGATGAGACTAGGCACATAATTTTTAAACAGCTAACGTTAGATGAGTTGTAACCCATCCCATAAATTAATTTCATGACTTCTTATTGCATATTATTTCAATATTGCAATACAAAATACACTGTGTAAACTGAAATCACAGTAAAAATGGATAGATAATAAAATGCTAAAACCCAATTTTATCAGATGAAACGATGGGATTTTCAATTATGTTTTTATTTCAATAATAAGTGTCCTTAATATTTAATTTTAAATTCTGACACTTCTGTTAATCTACTTAGAATAAGCTAGAACTGAGATATATAGTTACTGCCATTTATATAAATCATTTAAATTAAAACAACTTCAAGCAGTTCAGGGTTCTTACCAAAGTTATGAAAATGTGAAATCATTTAACCTGTGAAAAGCACTGAACAAGTAGCAGGAAGTGGAATTTGTTGAAGAGCTAAATTAATGGCAATGTCACTAAGCTCTGTCTCAGTGCAGAGTATTTTCTGTTTATACCACTGATAGAGTCAACTAGGTTAGGTTCTAGCATGTTCAAAGTAAAGAAATCAACTGGGAATCAAAGAAGGAGGAAAATTCTTTATTCCCATCTGGAAGGATGAGATCTGCTACTGTAATGTTATGGTAAAATCTTGAGTTCTGAAGCAATCTGTTCAATTTATTTGTACAGATTATAGTTTAACTTCATCCTAGATGCAAAACATGTTGTTAAAAGCTCTCCAACCCTGCTAATGCATCTAGGACATTTAAGATAATTTTATTTAACTAATAAAAATGATTTTTAAAAACTTTGGTTTCTGTACTTTAATTAAATTCCTGGACCCTTGTGAAAGCTCTTTGGCACTTACTATGCGGGGGGAAGGGAAGTTAATTACATCTTTAGAAAATAAGAAATTTGTCATTCACACTTTTTCAGCAAAAGAGAAATGAAAAAATAAAGAACCTAAATGAGGTTATTCTGTGTATTTTCTTATGTAAATGCAGATAGATAGAGAATATCCAATATTTGCAAAAGTGTGTCCCAGATTCTGCCGACCACTGAAGATGAACATAAAAACATATATATATATTACAAATTTTTTTTCTTTCTCTGCTAGTTTTAGGAAAAAAAATAACATCCAGGTTTTAATTTTTTTCATCCCTGAGGAAGGTGAGATTGGAGAAATATGATCTGCTCCACAGCTGATGAGTTTTGCATGCACACTCCTCCAGTAGGAGGAACTTCAAGCCAGGGACTAGTAGGAAACTCATAGCAGACTCATAAAACCTTCCAGTGTTGGAGATGGGACCACTTCTCTGGGCAGTCCGTGCTAGTGCACTTTACCTTTTCTCTGTGTTAGAAGGTTTTGGTGCAATATCCAACAACCTGCTTGCTGAAGTTTATTACATGTTATCCTAGTTACCAAGGACATGCAAAACACATTAATTCTTCTTTTATATCTGCTTTCCATATATTTGAAAAAGACCAATGAGCCCTTTGTTCTTGCCTTTGCATATGCATACTGCAAGGAATATTTTTCTTAAAGGGAGCAGTGCTGTCTCAAGAGGAAAGTAAATAGGTAAAGCATAAAGAATGGACAAGTTTGCAGAGGGAAGAAGGTTTAGGATTAGTGTTGTGGTTCTCATAAATATTTGGGAAGGGGAAGGAGTGTGATATTGTCAGAGTATCATATCATATTTATAAGTTGGTCCTAATATGCAAAGTACTTCATGAACTTGGCATGGCAATCCTAAAAGAGAACCAGATTTTCTCCTTTTGGCAAGAGGGAGCCATTCACAGCAGAGAGAGGGCAATCAGGTCAGCTTATAGCAGAGCCCTGTGCAATTAGTTTACTGAAATTCTACTTCATAGTCCCTCACCATGGGACAATGTGCAACTGGAATCAGCTCAGCAAAGGTGAACAAGGCACCTAATGAGTTTCATGGCCACTGACATTTCAGCTGGGCAACTTGACTTCACAGGAGATAGAACCAGAAATATTTAAACAGAGATTAATTTGCTTTTGGAAAGTTTTGTTTATCTTTTATTGCAATTTAATTAAAAGGCATTGATATCAAATGATGAGGTTTCTGCTGCAGTAAGTTGCTCAAGCAATCATTTTCATGCTGATGGTGACAGAATCTTGAAGTCAAACCCAATAATTAAATTCAGCAAAGAACATCAGAGGAAAAATATTGACTGAAGCATCAATTCATGGTTTGTTGAGGTACAATATCACATGCCTTGCAGTGGAACCTGCTTGTAGTGAAGTCAGTCTGACGCATCTTGCAGCTGTTTCTTGGGTAAATGCTATGACAGAGGTGAGCACTGATTCCTGAAACTTGCTATCATACAGATGTGAATTTTCAAGGCAGAGAGGAAGAGGGCACTATTGCAATGATAGAGAATTCTACAACTTGAGGAAAGTACAGAGGCAGTGATGATTTATGTCCCCTTTGGGATGGGAGAAGAGTGACAGTCACATTGCATGAACACCCGACTTATCTTGTCTCCTCATAGTTTCTAATGTATAGGCAATGGAAAAAGTCCTTCAACAAATGAAACAGGGGTGACCTTTTTTTGCTAGAAATTAAAGCTCAGAGTAGACTGGCTATCATGAAACAGCACTGAGATAGGATCTTTCAAACAGCATCTGGTCCTTGAGCTGTCCTCAGAATTAAAACTTCAAGTCCAGACTGCACTTTACACTGGCCAAATCAAGTGTGTTTCTGGTTCATATCTTTATAACTTGCAGCAACACTGAGGCTAAACCGTATCGGGCCTTAAAGTGTAAGCAGGATTATGTGACATGTCTTAGAGACATGTCCCATATGATGTTTGGCTATTTTGGAAAATCCCTGATTTTGTTGAAAATGCCCAGATTGTGATGCAGTAAAAACCCCCTTTTATTAAAAAAACCCTATTAATCCAGAGATTCCATATCCTGTCTTAAGGCGATTATTATCTGAGTGTACAAATGTGCATTTAGTTGAATTGCATGCATTTCTTCCACCCTGTTCTGATTTCTATTCCATTTTCCAGTCCTTTCAGCCCTCGCCCTACTCGATCCCATTTGCAGGTGTAACACTCATACTGCCTGTTTGATCATCAGCATAACTCAATATATTTGGTAATACCAGACCAAAGAAAAAGTCTTGAGAAATCTGTCACAGTACATCTATTTGGAAAATGAACGAATCATAATTACTTTCAGGCAGTCATTTTCCAACCAGTTTTTCACCCACCTTACTTTAGTCTTATCAGGAAAATCTTTCTCCAGTTTGTTTGTGAAAAAATAATATGAAACAATATCAGTAGACATCCTAAAGTTAAGTATTTAACTACTGCTTCTTACCTATCCTGAAGCCTGCTGTAGAAGGAATTGACACTTTTTTTTTTTCTTAACAAACCCACATTACTGCTCATTTCTCTCTGTGAGCTTTCAGATAGTTATTGTTCCATTATGCCTGGTTGGCTGGCTGGTCAGTATCCTTTGGCCTTCTATTCCTCCTCTTCCTTTTTAAAAATGTTCACTTTATTTGCTGTTTCCTATCCTATGGGACCTCATCTGATTTCTAGGAGTTCACAGGCACCCAACAATAACACCAAGCTATTTTTCCATAAATTATCTGAGAATCCAATTTAAATTCATCTAAGTGTACAACCTCTACTATTTTTGTTCTACTTTGATTTTTATTCCTTTGTTTCTGGCATTCACTTTTTTAGCGCTCTGATTTGATTACACCTGACTCTCTTGCTGAAAATGGAAGAAAAATGCTATCAAATATTTAAACCTTCTTAAGGCTTCTAACACGTAAGGGAGAAAAGCAGTTTATTAAAATACCCATCTTGCTGAAGGATCAAGACGATCCAATCTAAGAAAATGTTAATGGGTTTGACGTACAGCAGTGTCCATTCTCTCCTGGGATGAACTAAACCATCAGAGATTTCCCTTCTCCTGGCCAAGAATAGTACCAGATTCTTGCAGCAGTGGATGCGGGCTGAGAGGAAGGACTCTCTCCTCGTATACAACAGCTCTTAGAAACTTGAGGTCTTTGGCAAGGGCTAGGGTCCACCAAAGGCAGAAGAAGCTGGTTAAAGTAGACGGTTTTAGAGAACCTCTAAACGCACAAGCAGAACAGAGGGGAAGAAGGAGAGGGGGGAAGCATTTGTGCAGTGGGATGGTCTGAGACTGAAGTGACAGAGTTAAATTTTCCGTGGATAGGTGCAGTTCATGGCAGGTCATAATTGCCCATTGACCTTCTCACTATTCTAGCGCTCTGTACTAATTCTCACATGTCAAAACTAACAGGCTCATTGGGGAGTGGAGCATTTTTTCTGCAGTTGCTACCTCTCTCCTTTCCTCTGTATTCCTCATCTCCCATAGAACTTGTCTGAAATGACACCCCTGGTTTTGACACAGCTACTCAACGCAATCACAAAAAACTAGAGAGGCTATGTATCGAAACACAGGAAAATTGCAGGCTGAGGCAACCTTCATGCCCAAGAGTTTCTAGAAAAGCATTTTCCAAAAGAACAGAATCCAGGGGATGTTCCAAAGGGCGGAAATTGATTGATTGATGTGTGTCTATAATAAAAAATGATGAATGAGATCTCCTGGGAAAGCCAGTATAACATCAATAATAGAACTGATACAGGAAAAAAAAGGCAAAATTAATACAAAATTAATAAAGAATAAATAAGTAATAAGGAATATAACTAATTAATACTAGTCACCAAAATTTTACAGAAAACATGCCTCTTAAAACAAATGCAATTTAAATATTTGATGGTTTTCCAAGGCTGGCTAATTAAGGTAACAACAAAGATATAATCTATTTAGACTTCTGTATGATGTTTGACTTTTTGCTGCAAACATTTTGATTAAAAAATTAGCTCCACGTAATATCAATACAGCACACGCTAAGGAGAATAAGAACAGGGTAATTCACAAACCTGCAAAAGGGTTTGTCAATGGGAAACCCTGATGGTGAGAGGATGCTCTTAGTAGGGTTCTACACAGACTGTTGCTAGGTCTGTTGCTATCCCGTATTTCTGGAAGGCAGTTTGCAATCACCATTGGTAATATTTGCAAATAGCACAAAGGCTGTCAGCATGCTAAATAATGCAGAGAACGGAGCAACAGTGCACAGCAATAGACATCACTCAGCAAGTTGATCCCAGACAAGGTTATGGAGCCAATGACAAGGAGGAGCGGGGAGGAGGATTGTCAGGGCTTAGCATGCGAATCACTCAACAAGAGCCGCGGCGTGTCAGGAAAGGGACTGCAACCTCTGCAGGGAGCAAGCTAGCAAATAGGGCAGAGAGGTGAGTCTTTGTCGGAGGACACGCTTTTTTCCTTTCATTGCCACCCCGACACTTGCAGGGGATTTTTCTAATATATCTTTTCCTGAGGAGGGATCCACTTTGCCTGGGTTGACTCTCTAAGCAACATCTGTATTTTTGGCTCCTATCAGAGCAGTCCTAAAGTACCTAAGTTCCCAGGCAAGCAGTGATGACAGATGCCCTGAAGGCCTTGAAAGGAAGATCCACTTTATCTAATTTAGGTGATTGAATTTAGGCAGGCAAGATCTCTCCTTGGAGGCCTCCAGAGCGCCCTGCCTATCTCCACTGACCATGTTGGGAATTTCAGCTCTTCTTTTGGGAGGAACTTGACACCGAGTCAGGTAAACTGGATCACATTCCCTGTGAAGCCACTTGGCCTATATAAATCTAGAGTCTCTACTGATAGGGGAATCTGTATTGGGCACTCACAGGTATTGGCTAAGCAGCCTTTCTTGCTATTAAGTTCATTAAATCAGTCCAGTGCCACAAAAACCTGACACCACACATGAGAATTACCTTTACTCTCTATAGTGCATACACTGTGTCAAAAGTTAAGAGCATCCAGAGTTTTCATCAAAGCCAAGATATGTCCTGAATTAAATTCATGCTTTGCCAGGAATTTAGGGCATGAAAATTGAATTTCCAACTGGTGTAAATGGGGACAAAATCACTGAGTTCCTGGTTTTATGGAGAAATAATGGTCCCTCCTTTTTCTAACGGTATGCTTTTCTTTTCTCTTTGCCTATCTCTCGGTTCCAGTCATTCATAATCCGCTCTTCTATTTTTCTATTTTATAGCCATCCCACAGGAGTAATGTGAAACATAATCAATCAGTATTTGTAAAGCACTCTGAGGCTATCAGGTGGAAGGAAGTGTATAAATGCAAATTGTTACGATTGCTCTTACATTGCTACCAAGGGACCTGCAAACAGAATCAGGCCCTCATATATTCAGATATACACAGACTTAGTCACATCTTGTGAAAGCAGCCAGAAGATAAAACCTGAGGAAGCACAGGAAGATAGAAGTTTAATAAAATATAGGAAAAGATGGTTCAGGGATTGTTAAGACTAAGTCTTTGTTCTGCCACAGATTTTTGCCCAGTTTTGCTTCTAGCACTGTCTATAATACCTACATTTGGACTATAATTACCCTGTGTTGTCTGTATCGGTCTATGTTGTTCATAATGTAGTGACCTACTCTTTCTGGGCTCCTCTTACAGTCAGTGTTATCTAATACAGCTTTTATGGTGCAATCCATGTGATCATTATTAGACATCCACTTAATGATAAATGGATCTCATATGATGAGTGAAATTATGCCCAAGTGTTTCTCTTCATTGACTATACATTGTCTGGGGTAGACCCAGACAACTGTCTCAGATGTAGGCATCTACATTTGATTAGGCAAATCCCATCCTATAATTACCTCTGTCAGTAGATTGAATGGTGCCAGGGAACATTCCCAAGCCCTGGAATTCAATCATCTATATTCTTCAATTTTTAGAATGCTGCCTGGAATGATTTTAGCCCCAAACAACCAGCACTTTCCTGAGTGTAGGTCAGGATCCAGCACCAGCCAGGGACTGTTCTGAGCTGTCGATTTGGATGCAGCTACCCTATTCCGGAGACTGCGATGCTTTAATGCTGTAGACACAGCCAGGCTGTGCCAGCTGGCCCCAGAGCTAGAAAATGGGCCCTGGCACTGCCTAGTTTACAAGGATAGTCATATCCACAGCTCAACACCCATCACAACTGCGGCTGGGAACGTGCAGTGGTTCACCCAAATAGACCTGGTGATCCCAAGTTGACAGGACTTACAGCCCTGCTGGATCCAAGCTGTTTGAGTAGGATCCCATTGGAACAGTGGGGCAGAGGCAGGAACAGAACCCGATCCCCTCCAGGCAGCATTCAAATATTTCACACTCCTGCAGCCACTGTCCCACTGGTTTCAGTTTGGTTTTGGTTGTTGGTGGTTTTTTTTTGCAGGGGGGTGTTTGTTTTGGTTTGTTTTGGTTTTTAATTCTGCATTACTCTTTAAAAGACAGAAAGAAGTTGGGCTGAGACACTTTGCATGGACTCATGACCATGTAGGTTTGCTCTTCACGAAACATGTTCTCTGGCTCTCTATTATAAATATCTTAAGGCAATGCAGCTTTTAGGAATAATAAAGTACTTCATCTTGAGACTCCTTTCCTAGGTAATAAATTAATTAGTTTTTATGCTCCTTTCTACCTCTTGTTGAAACCATCATGCCCTTCATGTCATTAAACAGCCAACACCACCACCAGGTGAGATTTATTGCATATCTCTTGATTTCATGTCAGTCTAAAGAAATGGAGTTCTGAAGTTGACTGCACTTTGCTCTTTCCCATCGGCTTCTGTAGCAGCTTCTCTTACGGCATTCAGCCCTGTCCTCACAGGACTCAGAGCAAAGGCCATCCGAGACCATCTCTGACAAAAGGCCAACAAAATTTGCAGAAGTAGCCCGCAGTAAAGGAGAAGCAGGAAACCTCTTAGGAGGAGTTTTATGAAGGTGGTCTCTTCTATAAGACCTATAGCATTGCCTTTCCAGTCTGAACCCACCACTCTAAACAGAAAATAACACTGCCGTATGGCACCACCCTCTGATTTGGGCTAAACACCAACACTACCCTCCATTCTCAGTGAGGAGGTGAAATAATGCAAGGCAAGTATCCAAGATGTTGTCAGGCCAAGGATTATTATCATCTATTTTCTTACTCGGATTCCTGTGCTTAGGACTCTCTTTTCCAGCTTCCTTTGGATCTGTAGCATTAAAAATACATTACAGGAGCTTCCCCCGTCAGCTTGAAAACCCACGGGATAGACATTGTCTCTGTATAAAGCTCTTAAGGAGGATGAGGGTAGCAGGTATAATTTACAGTTCCACAGATCTCCATCTAGAGATGGGTTGTAGCAGACACCTTTGTTTTCAAAGTACTTTTCCAAATAGGCAGGGACATGAAAATAAAGACATATGGTAATGGCAGAAATGAATATTCATTGTTAGTCTTTTATGATAGTAGGAAGCACAGTAACAAGAGTTGAAAAGATGGGGCTTAATTTTTGCAGAAGCGATAAGGAGAAACACATGTGGGAGCATATTTGTTCGATTTTTTCACTCATCTGAGGTAGCTTCCTCAGTCATTTCCATTTTCTCCAGCTGAATCAATATTTTCTCTCTCACAAAAGAAAACAAAACCACAACTTAACCTCCCCACCCACACAAAACATATTACTTAACTGCCTGCTGCTCCCAGCTATCTTTGCAAGTTGTCTTCTTTCAGCATTTTGAATTTTCAGTCCTCTCCAGAAATTTAAAACATTAGCATTATGCATTTGATGATGATCTTACTTGTCACAGATCTCACAGCTCCTTGCTGACACCGGAGGCTTTTATCAGGTGACAGTGTGAATTAGCTATAGTTGCTTAGAAAATGGCAAGTATATTTTTGCAAATAAACAAAAAACTTAAACAGGAGCAAAACCTGTTTTTTTTCTTTCTAATAAATTTCCAAGAAAGCTTACAATTTTTGTTGAAAAACTGGAATTTTAAAAGAGTTGCAGATTTAATCAGAAAAAAAAGTATTTCAAATCAGTTCATAAAAACTTGATTTTTGAATTGACAGGTTTTGTTTTTCAAAACTAAAAGAATTTGTTTGTTGTAGGAGAGACAAAACAATCCACTAAATGTAGAATAAAACAGTGGGTTTATGCCCAATATTTTTCAAAATCTGTTTTTCATATGTGAAAGTATTGGCGAATTTTATTCAACAAATATTAACCCTTTGAAAACACTGGCTTGGCAATCTTTACTTATGTGAGTAGTATTTTAGCAACTTCACCAACTGCCCTGCAGCTACTTGAGGAAATCACACCTAATTAGGGAATAAAACTTTTATAATTTTCACAGTTAAACCCCAGCCAGCAGCTAAGCACCACGCAGCCGCTCACTTCCCTCCCCACAGCAGGATGTGGGAGACAACTGGGAAAAAAAGTGAAACTTTTGGGTTGAGAAAAAGACAGTTCAATAGGACAGAAAAGGAAGAAAATAATAATAATGGCAATAATAATAATAATAAAATAATTAGAATGTACAAAACAAGTGATGCACAATGCAATTGCTCACCACTCACTGACCAATGCCCAGTTAGTTCCCAAGCAGCGGCCCCTGGCCAGCTTTCCCCCCAGTTCATATACTGGGCATGATGTCCCATGGTCTGGAATACCCCTTTGGCCAGTTTGGGTCAGCTGCCCTGGCTGTGTCGCCTCCCAACTCCTTGTGCCCCTCCAGCCTTCTCGCTGGCTGGGCATCAGAAGCTGAAAAATCCTTGACTTAGAATAAACACTACTGAGCAACAACTGAAAACATCAGTGTGTTAGCAACATTCGTCTCATACTGAATCCAAAACACAACGCTATACCAGCTACTAGGAAGAAAATAACACTAGCCCAGCCAAAACCAAGACAATAATAAAGCTGAACATTTGAAAATATATCAATACATAAAGGATCTGATACTTGCTTCCTCCTATACAAGAGTTTCAAAGGCTCTCTAACATCTACTTCTTTTGTTATTACCACTACAGCCTCCTGTGTCCTTACTAACAGCCTAACTGTCTTTGCTTTTCATCAGTCTCAGAGGTTTCTGTTTAAAATCTCCAAAGTCAATAGGTGCAGGTTTCTGGTCCTACAGGGCCTGACATCCTTTCCTAAAAGGCACGAGCCACTTCAGTGTTTCATGCCTTCCATTCCTGCAGCTGGCACAATTTTCTCAACTATTTTCAAAACCACAACATAATGCAAAAACAAACCAGCAAATTCAACCACAGTAAGCAGAGTTCATTTCTTTTGCCCCTGAAGGGTCACCCCAGCTCTTACATTCTTTTTCCAGTGCCCTCATCCCCCCAGTACTAAGCACAGACCCCTCTGTCTCCCTCTTTCCACCCCTGCCCTCCCTGCCTGGCACCTGTGTAGTGCTGGCCCTGCAGTTTGAGGAAGTTCAGAACTTAAATAAGGGATTTTCTCTTAAAATCCACATGTCTAAAACTAAACTCTATATCACACTGGAGTTTTTCTTTCCTGTTCGAGGTAGAAAATCATATAAGTGTACGAACATGAACTGCTAGTTGGTCTGAAGTTTGTTTTATTTACCCTTATATACACAGCCTCTGTGGCTATTCTAAATTATTCCTCTGTTTTTTCACTGTTTAATGTCTTTTTGTACAATTAATTTTTATTATATCCACCCAGCTATTAAACCATAACAACTTAAAATCACTATGTCAATAGGACTGTTTGTAGCTTTACTTGCTTGTGAATCAATGTATGGCAATCTGGCTCCCGGGCACCCAACTCTACCTTCTTCAGTACCTAATCAGTGCACCTATGCCAACCCCTCGAGCCCGTTAATAATTCTTGTTTAAACTATCGACAAGTTTACTGTGTTTTAGTAACCCTCATTCTAGTAACCCTCCAAGCTGAACACGGTCTCCCAGTGCAGCCACATCAGAGTAACACAAAGGGGCTGTTCCTTCCCTGCTTTAGGATATCTCTGCAAGTACATTTGTGTTGCTTTGACTTTCTGCTATGTAATGTTTTTTCTGAAACCATGCCTACTTTGCTCTATGCTGTAATCCGGGTTTTTTTTGTGCCAAATCATTTGTTCCCAAAGTTGTCTCCTTCCGGGAGTAGGCAACCCCAATTATTTTCCCCAGACACAGTTGCATTTTTTCCAAGCTGAATCTTGTTTCTGAGTGTTTCAAATCTCTCTGTGATTTGTTATTTCTCTGGGCTCCAGACTCTGTGAACCATCATTCAGTTCCCCCCAGCTAACATCCCTGACATATCGGTTATTGCCCTTTAAAGAAGGTCTGTTGGATGACACCAATGCTGGTGCTGATGCCCTGCTTGTTTCTGAGATGTACTTCAAACTGACTTTTTAGATCCTCCGTGGATTTTGCCATTTGAGATGACCAGTGCAATGCATTGGTCACTTGATCATCCATGTTACCTGCTGGGGCTCTTATGCCAGATCCCACTTTCTTATTGTGTACTCCAAGAGACAGGCAATGTGTCCTTTGGCAGTATAGCTTTATTTTCTTGCTCGGGAAGGAAGAAGCGTGTTCTCAGGCGCACCTTTCATTTCACGTATTTCTTTGCCCATTCTGTGCATGGTCTGTGCTTCAGCAATGCTGTGCCTGAATGCTCCACTGCAGCATCCTGGCAGACAGAAGTTGTCCAAAACTGGGAGAAGCTGCATAAAACCCCATCCATTGCCATACCTTATTTAGGCACTAGAGGGACCTGCTTCTCCTAGGGAGGTCCAGATTGCTTGGGCTGTGTTCCTGAACTCTCCCTGTGGTCAACAGGAAGATCTGGCCAACCTCCTGAGCAAAGACCAGCTCTGTGGAGGGCTTAATGGGCAAGGCCATGGCAACCAAGAGCACTGATTGCAGCTTTCTCCCTGCCAGACTACGTACCAACTCCGTGTAAGTCACAGAAGCGATGAGTACCAAGGACCCAGAGCTTCTGCTTGTGCTGAAGCCCACAGGGCTAAGGTATGTCTGGCAGGAGCACCCATAGCTTAGATATAGCGACATACTCTGTCAAAGGTTATTATAAGCCTGCACGTATAGAAATGAGGAATCAGGTTCTGACTTCCCACTCAAGGTCTCACTTCTGTGTGTAAGTACAAAGGCTCAATAAAGCCTTTGCATTTAGACTTTATTCACTGGGAGCACTCAACCATTGGCATAAGTGCATCATAAAACAGACAAAGAGCTGTAATTTGTACCAATGGAGCTTAGCATTTCCTGGGGTTGTTGAGGCAGATTTCCATCACGGGCAATGCTTTAAGACGAGCAAAGAGGAGGCTGATAGGGTCTTTTCTACAGAATTTCCCACCTTCGACCTTTCCTTCTTGTTACCTGTAAGAACTCCAGCCCACATTTGCAAGGACCTCCAGACGAGTAGTATCTAGGCCACTAAATAAAACCAGCCTGTATTTGAAAGGTGTGATGCGCTTGCAGCACCCATTCAAATATCTAAAAATGAAGCCAGTTTTACCAAAGCAGTTGTGAATCTTAGCCCCTGATTCCAGACAGGTATGTTTCCAATCCAATGCTCCCAGCCTCTCTGTTGCATCCCTTGGAAGAATTTCACATTTTTGCACTTCTGCAGGACCTCAAGCTCCCAATCAGAATCGCTGTCTGGGACCTAACACAAGCCCTCCAAAGCCCTGAAAGATGGGCTCCTTCTTTGTATGTCCTCTTCATCCCCACAGAAGTGTGCATGTGGGTGTGTCAGCATGAAAGGGATTGCCGAATATGCCTTTTTTCTCCAAAACACTGATAATTACTTCAAGCTGAGCATAGCCAGCTGTTTGCCTAGTCCTGGATTGGGCAGAGTCTGCTAACTGACGGTCTCGAGCTCCCCAGTTTCCACTCTCCCTCCTTCTGTTTCAGGAAGGGTTTATTATGGAAGAACCTTGCTCTCTCAGGCTTTGCACAACGTCCTTGGTCCCATCCCCAAATAAATCAGTTTCTGTTTGACAAAACTAGCTAAAATACAGCAGGAATTTGGTGGAGGGGGAGACACGGAGCAGAGATCTGCATTTTTCGGGTTTTGTTTTCTGATTACATTTCTGCGATTTAGACTTAAGCGTTAAGTAGAAAGCTCCTGCAAAGCAAGCTTGCCTTTTCTCCTGCCTTGCCTGCAAGGGGCTCTCAGGTCTGCGAGGGCTGGATCTGCTGTCCCAAGCAGTCCTGGCTGAAGCTGCTGGAGGAGCAGAGCTCGCTGCCTGGAGAGTTGGTGGGCAGCTCTCCTACCACAAATGCATGCATTTCTCTGCTGCTCTCCTTTGGTCTGGGGAGCTGCAGAATTTTTTCTCCTCTTATGTAATGGTCTGCTGATGTCTTTGCTCGGAAAAACCTCTTTCTCAGCTGGAGGGTGTCAGGAGCCCCGTCCTACCTCTCTTGGGTCACTGCTCGGGGAGATGCTGGCTGGGGATTTTTTTTGGGGGGGGGGAGAAGGTACGGGGCTGTCGGGCAGCAGAAGGGAGCAGCTCACTGCCCCTTCCTCCCCTTGCCCCAGACCTCGTCCCGGAGTCACTCTCCCCACCCGTGGGAGTACGGGGCAGCTCTGCCTGGGTGACCTCGGGCTGCAAATGGGGGAAAAGAGAGAGGTGGCACTTTGGGCTGGGAGCTGTGGGTGGGTGGGTGGGTGGGTGTCCCAGGGACCACGGGGCGGCTGGGTGCGGCGTGGAAGGGGGGGGGGGGATGCAGCAGCCGTGGGACTGGGGGACGGAGAACGAAGCTCGGCTGCTTCTGCCGTGGGGAAAGCGGTTTTGCAAAGTCTCCGGGCAAAGCTCTCCCTCCTCCGGCAGCCGGAGGGGAGCAGGGGTGGCCGGGCAGGGCGAGGGGGGGGGCGGCGAGGGAGGGACACGGGGGGGGTCGGGGGACCTTAAAATGCAGCATCATCCTCCCACCCCCGGCAAATTCCCCAGGGGAGGGGAGGAGAAAAGCCAGCAGTGGTGCTTTGTAGAGGGGGGAACCGGGGAAAAAGGGGGGGGGGGGCGGAGAAGCGGTGCGCACCGCGGGGCTGCGCGGAGCGGCCGCGGGCGCGGAGCGGGCACTGCAGAGCCGGCAGAGCTCCCGGTGCGACGCCTGAGCCTCGCCGGTGAAAGGGGGGCAACCCGGGCGGGGAAAAAGGGGGGGGGGGGATGCTAGTTGGCTGGGGGGGAGGGAGGAGAGAGGGGAAAAAAAAAAAGAGGAAAAAAAAGAGAAAAAAAAGAGAAAAAAAGAGAAAAAAAAGAGGGAAAAAAAAAAAGGCAAGGACCCCCCCTCCCTCCCTCCTCTGCCCGGTCCCTTCCACCCGCGACACACACACACGCGCGCACACACACACACCCCCCATTGATCAATATTTGGCTGTCTTGCTGCAACTTGCTGCAGTCTTTTAAAGGAGTAGTAGAGAGAGAGGGAGCGAGAAAGGGGAACTGACAGGAAGGGGTAAGGAGCTACACATGTCACATGTGCTTTCTAAGACGGCCAGGAGCATCTGCAGGCTGGATCTGGTGGAGGATGCTGCGGCAGGTGATACACAGAGGGCTCCAGTCGTTTTTCTACAAGCTGGGCTTATTCGTGAGCAGGCATCCGGTGTTTTTCCTCACTGTGCCCGCAGTCCTGACCATCATCTTCGGCTTCAGCCTGCTCAACCGCTTCCAGCCTGACACTGACCTGGAGAGCCTGGTAGCCCCCAGCCACAGCCTGGCCAAGATCGAGAGGAGCTTAGCCAGCAGCCTTTTCTCCCTCGATCAATCCAAAAGCCAGCTGTATTCGGACTTGCACACCCCGGGGAGGTATGGCAGGGTGATTCTCCTCTCCAAACCCGGAGGCAATATTTTGCATCAGGCTGATGTGATCCTGCAGATCCACCGAGCCGTGCTGGAAATGAAGGTGAACTACAAAGGCTATAATTATACTTTTTCCCATCTGTGTGTGTTGAGAAATCAGGATAAGAAATGCGTGCTGGATGATATTATTTCAGTGCTAGAGGATCTGAGGCAGGCTGCCCTCTCCAATAAGACAACAGCCAGGGTGCAAGTGAGCTATCCCAACACTAAATTAAAGGTATGCTCTTACTGCATGCTTTTGCCAATTAAAGAGGCAGCACTTCATTTCTTGTCCTAAGCAGCAAAGAGAAATATAATCATATCTATCTCTCTCTATCTAAATGTGTGTGAGCTGGGCTTTCCTCGCGAAGCAGCTGAAACCGGTGCCTTGCTATTGTTCTGTACGAGGAGGGAGGGTGGGGGGACCGTACGCTAACCAGGAGAAGCAGGGACTGGAGAACAGCCTCGGGACCAGGAGACCTTGCATTGCCTTGAAGGGTTAATACTTCGGGGAAAAGGGGCAGGAGGTCGGGGGGGGGGTGTGTGAGAGTGTGTGTGGGGGGTCACTATCACCTTCCCCCCCCCCACTGCCATGGTGGGATAATTTATCTTTAATATGGCCAGAAAAGGCTTTCCTCAAATGCACAGTGAGCTCCTCTATCTCCCTGCCCCTGCGAGTGCCGTAGGAGCAGCAGGAGGTTTGGGCCAGAAGCGATTTCAGGTGTCCTGCCTTCTTTTTCTTTACCTGCATGCAAAGAAGGGGATGGGAGGTGGAATTTTTTTTCTCTCGGTGTGAAAATAATTAACTCTGCCGCTGATGGATGGGCTGGAGTTTTGGGACGGATCCCATCAGCTAGAGGCTTCCAGCAAAGGCGAAACAAGGTAAAAGGTGAAAGAAGTTTCAGTCCTTCCAATTAAAAGAATAAACAGTTCGGCACAAATGATCTCAGGAATATTTCCCTGGCACACAAGCACCCACCTGCTTTCCCTTTCATCTGGAGCAATCCAGTTCACCAGGACTAACCTGCCGTGAGCAAATAAGGTGCAAAGTTTGCAGGTGGCTGCCGAAAGAAGTTTCTGTGAATTACTGTGTATCTGCATGCTCCCCCAGACATTGCGCCAGAGGCAGGATTTATCTAACAGAGTGTAACAAACTCCCTAGCACACTAGTTACTCATGGCTCAGGTCATAGGGAAGAGGATACGGTCCTTCTTGTAAACCAGAGAGGCTCTTGGGGTTACCTGTCCCCCTTTTTTCAAAGAGCTCCTCAGGGATGAGGGGGGTAGTGCTCTTATGAGCACCGGCCAGATCCTGAAGTTATCATTTGTTTCTTACTGTTCATTTACCAGGAAAAAAGTAAAGCTAGTCCCTGCCCCAAAAACTGAAGCAGAGACATAGATTGATTTTATTGGTCTTTTTGCTTCAGTAAAAGGGCCGGGTGGGACAGCTGGGATTTGGTCCCGTCGCTCTGGATGTCACAGTAATTGCTTTGTGCAGAGTTGTGGCTGTTTTGAGTTGAGAGTGTGGAAACAAAAAGGTGTCCTTGCTGCTGCTGGAAAGTCCTGAGTGCAAGGAGTGCTCAGAAACACAAATTGTTCTGGACTAAATATCCCTGAACAAATTTTATCTTTCAGTTTGCTGGGAAGACAATCCTGCTATTGCAGAATTAAAGTGCTTTCCTTCCATTTGGTTTATTTTTAAAGTCAAGATTAAGTTAGTTCTGTGGAGAACACTGATAATCTAGACTAACATCATTATAAACCAGCTTTATACAGAAATAGTCATTCTACTCCCACAATCCAGATTAATTTTCTTGTGTAGAGAAACCCTAACTGAGCTTGGCAAAACTAGGATGGGGTCACTTACAATGTAGTTTTTTACTAGGACAGTGCCTACATCTCCTCCTTTTTTTAAAGATAAAAGCAAAGGAAAAAATAATGTGGTCTGGATTCGTGATTTATTGGAATAAAAGTGATCAGTAGATAATTCACACAGAGAAAGGTTTTCCCAAAGCGTTGATGTCTGACTCTGAGCACTGCCAAATACCAGCCCGGCACCTCCAGTCCCCCAAGTAGCTGTTGTGTATCATCTTCTAGATGAAGGAATAAATGCCCTTAAGCATCTAGGTTTAAAGTTGGACAGAGCAGGCAGCCTTCTACCCACTTCTCCGTGAAGGGAGGTAAAGCCACCAAAATCTGTGACTGCACCTTCGAGAAAAGCTAACAATTACAACCCATTTCTGCAGACAGGCAGAGTCCCTGGTGTTACTAAGACAGAGAAACACACTTTGCCACAATTTTTCTTTTTCTGGTATGATAAGGACTCTGTTGTGGGACCGTGGTCAGCCCCGAACCCGGACTGCCCTTCAGCTGTGGTGTATCCTCAGAGACTCACCTCCTCCCGTCTCTTCTGGGAATAAATTACTACTTTGTATAGATTAATTCACTAGGTCATCTCTGTCATCTCTGTTGTCCCGTCTACCAAGGGTTAGGAAGCTGTGGGCAAATGTCTCTTGCTCTCCTTCAAGCCACGGCCAAAATCTTGGTTTAGTCCAGGCTCTGAGGCTATTTACTGACCTCCTTCTCTCTGCACCTCTGAGCAAAGGCTGTAGAAACGCAGGACTGTGCTGCTTGTTTTGGGATCTCTAGATGTGTTTAACCAGAAACATCTCAGATGCTGCACCCACTAGGGGAGATCAGCCTCTGGATGTTCAGCAATGGGAAACAACCCCTATGGCTGTAGCTATGAGGTTTTTGATTTCTTTTTACTTGAGTCGTGACATGAAGGAGTGGTTGTGACTAGACCTCATGGGAATGTAAACGAGAGGGCCAAATCTGCCTGCCTTATTCAGTATGGACCAGTGTTCACCACACTCACCAGTCCATGTCCTTGGGAGCTTTCTCAGCTAAACTTCCCTGCACCATAAGGACCCGCCAGGATCTTCTAGGTTGCCTCAGTTTCTCAAAGGACATGCTGCTTGGTTAATACTGGTAGATTTTGCTCTGTCTTGTTCTTTGAGTAATGGCCACAGATTGAATAAAATTCTTCTAAGAACAATACAGTAGGTTTACAAACTGTGAAGGTGTCCCAGATGTGTCTAGTGTGCAGCTGACATGGGTCAAGTGTCAGCCTGTACTGGTTTGGAAACCACAATGACAACGTTGAGCTGTTCCAACCCCTCTCCTGCTCCATCTGGGAGCTGCAAAATCATCTTGTAGTTTTTTTCCCTCAAGCCTTGTGAGCACCACTCACTTTGTCCCTCTTCTCGTCTCCTGCTGGAGGCCAAATTGGTCTGATTCTCTCAGGTGAGGCTGGCTGAAGGCTGGCTGTGGGTGAGCTCTTGCCAGGTCTTTCACGGGAGCTTTGTGGGAGCCGTACGAGCAGGTTTCAGCAAACTGCTCCGGTTTTGAAACAGCTGCTACTGGGCTGCAAAATCTAATGAAACTGCTTGGCTTTTCCTAAGAAAATCTGGCTGTGAAGGGTAATGATTGTTTAATCGTTACTTGCTGTAGTGTTGGAAGAGCTTATAGGCTTGAATACATCTATCTTCACTGCCCCTCTAAGCTGGGAAGTCTTGGTCTCTCCACTCGCCAGATAAAGAGCAGAGAGATGGCACTTACATCCAGAGTGCAGACTGCAGTGTGGTTTCAAATGCCTGAGATGGGATTAAAATCCACTCTGGCAACACAGGGCTCATTGTAGGCTAGTTTACTCTTCTGAAAGGCCAGGTGAATCAGGCTGTAGGAAAACGCCTGCTCCCATTGCTTGGGGACACTGTCTAGCCTGTTCACCGTTATTGCTACGCTACGCTGCAGTCTGCAGCCCAGCCAGAAGAGTGACTTGCCCAAGGTCATGCAGATAGACCGTGGCGGAGCAGGAAAACAAAGCTGCATGTATAAAGTCTTGATGAAGACTTGTCAGATACGTCCTGGAGCAAGATTTCTCATGCTTTCCCCAGCCCGGGACGAAACAACAACGTTCCTGTGCTTGGGGTCTGGATTGTGCCCTAGCCACATGGACTGGACAAGTCTACACTGAGCACTGACCATCAGTCATTAAATTGTTAAATCACAAGTTTTGACAAATCCCGGCATAATTTTTGTCAATTAAGACTTCCAGGACAGTGCTTGGACATGACTTGGGAGGTAACATGGGAAAGGGTCCGTTCCTTGTTAGTGTATTTACTCCGTTCTGGGGATAACCATGTGTATCTGCTTGGATATGTTGTACCCCTGCCCCCAGGGCCAGAGTATGGTCTGAGGCACATTATATTTATTGGTATAGACAGAATTATTGATCACCTGGGGATTACTTCTTGTATACTACCAGATATGAGGAAGGAGATTGTGTTTTGACCCTGATTTGCCAATAATCCTAGCAAATTTGCTGTCCTTATCAGGAAAAAAGAAAAAACAAAAATCACTACAAAGAATGAAAATTATTTCTGAACACAGTCCTTACCCAGAGGAAAAAAAAAGGCATGAAAGCATTTTTTCAGGTATTTCATCTTTACTGTTTCTTTTCATGTTTATTTGCTAGTTTGTCTGAGAAAAGATAATAACTTAGAACTTATCTCTCTCTGAGATCAGAATGAATATGACAACTGCTGGTTAAAAGCAGCCTTTGTAAGCAGATTGGGTTTTGTAATACCACCTCCAATTAATTAAGTATCAGCCATTTATGAACACTAGGCTAAACAGCAGCCAATAAAGCAGACATCTCCATTACCACATTTGTGATAAACACATCAACTGGATATTGAATCCTTTATTGTTTAAGTAGAAAAGTTACTTGCATTCACGTAGCATCTTGAAACCTGTAACTGCAGATTTGCAGCTGCCCAGATTCTCAATTTTTCTTACACTAACAGCTGGACTTTTAAATGACTCTTGCTCCATTTATGTTCATGGAGTCTTTCCCACTGCTCTAAGATTAACCCCTCCTTAGATGACCCCTAGGCACCGGCCACCTCCATGGGACAGAGAGGATATAAAACCAGAGCCCACTTACATCGGAGTAGGCTTATGTGTATCGATAATATCCACAAACTGATTATTCCTCCAATAAAGTTGGTCCAAGTATAAGTTTACTCTGACTCCTAGGACCATATGCTTCCTTGGAGGCAGTGTGGTTCTGTACCCATTTGTGATACCACCCGTCCCAATCCAAGCCTACGGCTCAGGATCCTGTGAAGTGCTCTGTGGCTGGGAAAAGCTGCTAAGTCAAAGCAAAGTAACGAAACATGAACAGGGAGAAGATCAGGAGAGGAAGGCTGGAGGCTGCAGATAGTTTTCATCTCAGCTTCTTGGATCAAGACAGGATTGGGCAGGCTGAGCTCAGAGTAGCTACTCAGTAGCATGAAAGCAAGTGGAAAATGTCTGAAGGCAAGTTGCCTCTTCTGGCTCACAGGTTAGGAAACTTATTTGGAGGAAAAAAAAAAAAAAAGAGCCCCTTGCTTTTCCAGCTGTGTTTCCGTACTGTCCGGCAGGACTAGGAAGGGCTCCTCACCCTCCTCGCCTGGAGGGACCGGTGGAGCTGGTGTCTGTGCCGTGTCAGCTGTGCTCTTGCTGGGAGATGTCCCTGCAGCTATCAGCTCCTGAGGACATGATCAGACAGCCTGCCTGCTCCGTGTGGGCAAGAAATGAAGTGTTTCCTTGCATGTTTTAGGAAAATTCTCCACTCCTTCCTCCACTTAGTGCATTAGGAAAGGTCTCCTTCTTAGCTCTGATAGACCAAGTGTTAAGACAACCCGCTTGCCTAAAAAGCAGGACAAACTGAGCCCTGACTGCACCAGGGACACGAAACCAGGTTACCCTGTACGAGGACAAGCTATCCCAACATAAACAAACAGCAGAAAGACAGCAGAAACCTATCAAAGTAAGGATGGGGTTTAGGGTTCTCTTTTTGCATTGCCATTCTTCAGTTATGAACTTAACTTTCCGTACCAGTCCCTGGGGTAAATTCCACCTTCACCCCACCAGGGCTGTAGACAGCAGGTTCCTTGGGTGTGGGGCTCACTCATTCCCAGCTAGCAGCTGAGAGCAGTGACCATGTGGAAGACAGCAAAGAAAATATTCTCTGTTGACCTCTCAGACGACCTTGTCCAGCTGCTTCCTGCCTTTCCCTCCCAGCTAGTCCACTTTTTAGTTCTGTCAGCACGTGCTGGGGCACATGGCCTTTTATGCAGTGCCAGGCCTTCTGGAGACCTTGCCATGATGTGAATAATAATAAAGAAGCAATTGGAAGGTTGTCTGGGTAGAGAGAAAAGGAAGGTGCAATTGCAAGCACCTTCAGTCAGTAACGACTGCTCATGGCTGCGGATCTGGGATAGATGTCAACCACTTGCCAAAGGTAGAAAGTCCAGTAGCACTTTGCCATCTTCCTACAATAGCTACTCTGCTGTGGACAGGAAAAAAAGGTTATTATTTCCTTTACTAAATATTCAGTTAATGCTTGGCAGTGTTTCTATGCTGACATAACATCTTCTAATCTCAGCCATCCCTATGCCTTTCCAAAATGTCTTTGGAGCCCCTTACTGTAGGGACTGTGTGAGCTGTTGGAGGGGTCTGAACTTCTCCCTCTGGATTTACAGCAGATGGGTATTCTTGCTATCTGTAATAAGAATTAAAACAAATTCAGATACTGCCATGCTAGCAAGGTGAGAGAATACAATTGACAAGCCTTAGTAAAGAAGATGTGGGATCTTCCCAGCCAGAGAAAGATGCTTTTGAGGAGAGGAGAGGAGAGGAGAGGAGAGGAGAGGAGAGGAGAGGAGAGGAGAGGAGGTCCTTAAACTAACATTAACTTATTAAATATATGTTCTGTGGGAGAAGTGGGAGGAACTTTGCAAGGTGAAAATTAGATTAATAAATCTGTTGAGAAAAATTCTTAAATTATTTAATGACCTTTATGTATATGTAGGTATGTATATTACATACAGGTCTGTCTTAGTCAGTAAACAATGATGTAGATAAGGTTGTGCTAGACATTTTGAAAATAATAATCTAAGAACAAAACCTTTCCAGCCATTAAGAGATAAAAGACCCCTATGCAGAGCTCTGCACAGTTGTTATTACAGAAATCATGGTGAAAAAACCTGCTGACTGTTTTTCCAAGAGGAGTGAATTGATTTATTAAAATAAAGATCTTGCATTTCTACAGAAAAATTTTAATTTATGCAGACCCCACATCCATTGCACGCTTCTAGTGCAAACAGTGAGACATGCTGTGCATGGCTGGGACTTGAGCTGAAAAGCAGCTTTAAATATAGATGAAACGAAGTCTTCAACAACATAGGAAAGCAGGTTCTCTGTGTGATGGAAAAGAGAGGGGAAGACAACGGGAGGCAGAAAGGGCAAGCTGTAGTCTTTTGTACCTCTGTTGCTTACTATATTAGTCCTGTTCTCTGTTTTCCTACCTACCAAGGCGCAAGATGCTGATGTGGAGAATAGATAGCAATGGAACTTCTTGGTAGTGGGGCTGTGAAGCATCCTACAAAGAGGGAGATCAGTGACAGAGCTCCTGAGCATTGCAGAGATGATCACATGCAGTGGCACATGTCATTGTCCTAGCCCTGGATTCACTGTGTGTGAATTACCCTCACTTTTACGCTGGTCAGGCCATTTAGGAGCAGGAGCTTTGGGTGAAGTGCTTGGAGATCTTTGATGACGCTAGCAAGTGTGATCTGGTGGCAGTGGGACGATTTCCAGCTGAAAAGAATTACCGTGGAACCAGCTCAAGGGCAAACTGGAAACAATTTGCTGGTGGGCAGCTCTGGTATGGCACTAAAATTTTGCTGAAGCTTTTTTTTCTCCTTAACCCCGCTCACACGTTGGTGGGTAATTCCTGCACGATGCCAGTTCTGCATGCCCAGCAGCAGCTCTGTGAGATGTCGGACAGCCCTCCCACAGCTCTGAGTCGGCCGGATCAGCTTTTCTCCCTGGTTTTGTGTTTTGGCACCAAACATACCCTCCTCCAGTCCCCTTTCACTAGCAAACTGGTACCACGGCCAGGGAGCTGCTGGGGGGATCGCAGGTTGTGAGACCAGCATGTCACTACCTGGCTAATATTGCAGAAAGGTTTTGGTCTGATAATGGGCTATAACTAAGATGGAAAAAGTCAGTCAGCACCACAGGTGTATAATGTTTCCTGAGTACATATGATGGCAAATGTTTCGGCGTCTCCCAGAATAATTATTCTTTGAAAATTTGCAATTGCACAAGCCCTAAAGCCCGCTTGTCTGCTCTGAGGGCATCTGAGAAGGCAAAGGGCAGTCCTGCCTGCCTGTCCCTTGCTGTTGAAGGTAATGCACATTGCAAAGACTTTAAGTTTAATGCAGCCCACCTACCTAGAGTATGCAAATCGAGATTAAAGGTCAAGCTCCTAATGGGCCAGTCTGCCATAATTAGTTTTCTTGTGCAGTCGGTGGGAAACCCTGGAAATTCCATTGAATACCTCCACAGGGAAGCCCAAACACCTAATGTGTATCCTTTTGCAATATATAGGGAACATAAACATCACCTATAGGACCGGTTCAGTGGGCACCCAAATCTTGTGCCCCAGTTAGGTACCTAAGCAAGACAGAAAAGTTGCCCTTGTGTAAGACAGGGTCTTGCTTTTCTTACACCTTGCATAACTGTTTCCACCAGGGTTACACAAGTGTTGTCAGTCTGACAGGGAGGTGTTATTCTTACCACTCACATGGTCTGGTTTTGCACATGTGTCAACAGCTTCGTAAAGGGTGCTACGATTCAGAAGTGGTCATGGAGCATTTTGCTGCTTCTGTCCTAAATCATGTTTTACCTGTGCTAAATCATGCATTCCTTGTGCTAAATCACACGTTACCTGTGCTGCATATAGGGCCTGCCCATAAAATTTCAGCTGATTTTTTTTCTATCAGAAGTTACAGTAGTCTTGAAATCAAAAGCATCTGTGAAACAATGTCTACCTTGCCCTTAATTATGTCTTGGAGGTAAAGAAGAGAAGGGCACATTCCCATAGTTTCATTTTGACATGCTCCCAAACAAAACACTTCCATTTTTTTGTGTTGAAATGGTTCTTTCAAAGTATTCTTTCAAAATTCTTTCCAAAATATTTTGCTCTCACATTATACTTTAGATTAGAAAATAAAGGAGAAAAAAAAATATGGTACTTTAAAAGGAAATATTTTCCCATGTTCAGACTTTGGGGAAGGAGAAGTCGCTCTGGTTTGAAAATCGCAGAGAAACGAAGTGACCCCACCAGCGCTGCCTGGCAGGATCCCTGCATGGCTGAGGACACAGCCCACTCCCTGTGGACATGAGTGTATCCCCTAAGAGGGTGCTCTGGCTCTTGTTAATGCCATTTTTCTCTGGAGACCAAGGCACTGTATTGATGGGCCGACTGATCCTCACTTCCAGTTTTCCGAGCAGGTTTAGTTTGTAAAACAGTTTGCAAAACAGTTTGCAAAACAGTTTGCAGTTCATTAAGAAGAAAGATGCTGTTAGCAGTACTTCATTATGCAATGCAATCTCTTGTTTGATGGGACCTGTGACTTAACCATAAATCACCCTTTTCCTAACCATTTTCCAGGATGGTTTCTTAGAGTAGATTTTGATTCATTAACAAAATACATTAACAAATTCAGTGCTGAGCAGATGCAACGTGGAAATATTCATGTGCATTTTTCTCCTTAAAATCCACACTTCAGTTTGCTCATGTTCTTAACTCCTGTCCAACTGAGTGAAGATTTATATACAGATAAGTCCAAAACATCTTCCAAAAGATATTACACCACATAAACTTTTGGATCCAGATGACAAACCTGCTTCTCTTCAGGATTGGCTGGAAGGTGTGGTAATAAATGCTCTACCAGTGGTGTTTCTTTCTTAACTAACATTAATGTTCCTGTCCAGAAGGGATTTTTCCATCTGCACATAAAAAACACTGACCACCCAGTTGATGCACAACAGATTTATCATTATAAATTGCATAGAAAGTTGGGACACCAGCAAAGAAACATGAACATTTCTGAATATTTACAAATGTCTCTCCAATTCTTTTTTTCCCCAGGCTTCAAGATTAGCACAAGTATTAGGCTTTAGGTATATAGCCCAAAATAAATTTCACAAGCTTGACAAGCTTAAAAGCTCCCCTGCTTTCATAAAGTATTTGATGTTTTGTTTTTGAGAAGAAATTATTTTTAAAGAAAAAGTATTTTGTTCTCCTAAAAGAATAAAGCTAGTATGCTTACAATGTTTACCAGCTTCTTGCATCTAGTGTAAGATTTTGGAGGTGGGAGAAAGAAGAGGACATCCTTGAAGGGCAATTTGTGTTACATAAATGCCAAATACTGTCATTGCATATGTTCAGTGGTCTTTTCATGAGAATATTTACCTCAAAAGGAAGGTTAAAACAGGTCATTTGTCACTACTTAACAGATCTGAACAAAGCTCCTTTAGGAATGAGTCTGATACTTTTCTTGTGGAAAACCCAATTACTCTTAGAAGTAGCAAAAATGACAAGGAAAAATAAAGCAGAACAGGACATTTTTCCACTTACTTTGGAGCAGCTTAATAAAAGGTAACCAGGATAGAGAATAGCCCAGAATGAAACTCAAAGAAATTCAAGTGCACCCCTAAACCATTTGAACTGGGTCTCTGAGCTGAACTACAGCCTCTTCGATGAGGATACAGTGGACAGAAAGGACAACATTTCAGATGCTGTTTTCTGAAGGAGCAGTTTGGGCTGTGGGATGGTGATTTTGGTGCAGAACCATGTATTCAAGAATTCATATTCTGCTGCAACTCAGATCCTTCTCTCCCTTACATTGATTTTCCCATCATAAAGGAGTGCTGTGGTGCCGCTGGAGAAATTCACAGAGCTGTTGGAGTTTTATGAGCAATCTCATGCCTCTTCCGTGTAACATCAAGAGGTCAAAGATGTAAAAAGTTTATAAGGTCAGTCTAGCCCATTCCCCGGCCTGTGCAGGATTATGGGGAAATCCTAATAGAAAAATTAATTCAAATTGGCTTGGATGGGAAATCAGTCATGTGGGTTGGAAACTGGCTGAAAGATTGTAAACGAAGAAGAATCATGATAAATGATAATGTAACAAGTTTATGGAAGGTATCTTGCAGGGTATCTGGAGAATTTGTGTTAGGCCTGGTCTCATCTAACATCTCTATTAATTATCGGGAAGTGGAATTGAATTGCACAGGAATGAAATTCACAGATAATATTAAACAAGGACATGTCAACAGCAGCTGAGTCAGAGAATTTACACAGACAGAACCAGAGCAGTTAGAAACCCGAACAGAAAATAAAACAATTTTCTGGAGAGTTTTGGTTGCATTCTGGTCCCCAAAGGGCAATCTAGGGTTCTCCCTTGGAACGGATTCCTGTTAGCTGAGTTTTGCAAACTTCGAATTGAAGATGCAGTGCTTAAATGATATGACCAAGGGCAAAGACAAAGTTGATGTTAAAGTTGGGATTTTACAACCCCCACAGAAAGGGCACTTAGTTTTACTTCTGACTCTGACTCTGCTTTGCAAGTATGGACATTTCACTACTCGGTGTTGTCCTTCATCCTTCACCTTCTTGCAGATCAAGTTCTGCAGGACAAAGACAGCTCCGTATGTTGAGTTTGAATGGTGCTTTGGAGGCTGTAGATGATCTGTTAAATGATCAGTAAAGCCTTGATAGACTGTTGCTTTGCCTTAGTTCTTTTGCTATCTTTCTAGAATGAAATCGGTCTTCTTCCGGAGTTTTGTGCCTACTGTGCGGATTTGGGATAGGCCAGCCTCGAATTTTTTTTGCCATGTTGTGCATCATCTGATTGTTTCTCAGCACTTCAAATTCAAATATTTTCATAGCCCTAATGTCACAAATTGGCTCCATTTTGTCCCTGTTGAATTTTGTCATTCATTAATTATATTCTGGTTGTGCCAGGGAAAAATTCTCGTAGCAGACAGTCTTAAAACTGAGTTGAACAGCATAGTTACAAAATATTCAGCAGGATCATTTCTACTGGTTTCCATCCAGCGTGAGTGTGATTGCAGACCAAGTCTCTAGGAACAGGTTGGTGACGTTTGTGAAATGGATTGTGGAATCAGGCCACTTCTACTCCTCTTCTTGACAAACGTCCACAACGTCAGGGCATTTGCTGCAGCAGATGGTCCCTGGTCTGGTCTGCAGAGTTAGGCTGTGACCCTGCCCTGCCACTGAGGGTCCATGGTGTAGCAGTTTGTGGAAGCTCATACAGAGAGTCACGATCGGAATGTTCATCCCAAAGACGGGATATATTTCTTCTAATTTCAGCCCTTTTATGTTCAGCATCTAATCTAAACTGGGCCCAGTGTGCAATCAGAGGAGAGAAGGGTGAACCTCCAGAAGCAATGCATTTAACTTTTTCTAAACAACTACATTAGGAGGGGATGAACTCACCCTTCAGAGGCATCATGGACCAGAGAAAGAGTGTTCATATTATGCATTTACCCTTCATATGGTTAAAATTAGGTGAGCTGAATCCCACCATACATTTATTTGAAACCACACAAACAAAAAAGTTCCATGAAAGTTCCATAAGCGTGGGAATATGCTAAATTTGAGGATCTTTATAGAAAAGACTTATGTCAGGTGAAGCGTTTCCGAATGACCTAGGGAATAATCTGCATTTGTACCGAAATGAGAAAAAACTTCCCAGAATAATTTAATGGGGAAAATCAAGGCTTCCTCTCAAGTCCGTTGCAGCTTTGTCTCACACCAAATCTCTGACAGGGTTTTGAAACACTCTTTTTGGGAATTATTATTAGACAGTTGCAAAAGAACTAAAATACATTAATCTGAATAAGGAATTAACTTCCACTGAAGGAACCAGAATTAAATGCCATCCTCCTGCAAAATAGATTGCTAGATATTGGCATTTTATTGCAGCAGGGAGACTGAGATTTTGCAGAGTACGCAGAAGACAAATGCTGAGGTTCTGTCATGTGGAAGTGCTTTACCATCTGATTACTCTGGCTTATTTTATCAGAATTTTTCCCTAAATATTTATTTGTTTGAAATCCAAAAGTGGCTAGATACCACAAGGTCCCACCATCTGCAGCACTTTTTTTTTAAATTAAAAGTCCAATCCTTCCTGTTCTGCCAGAATCAAAACCTTTCCAAATAGATTATACTAATGTAAATTGAAAAATCACTTTGCACTCCAAGGGACTTTGAAAAGCCTTTTTTTTTTAAACACATGTTATATTAAAGTAACTGTAAAATGTATTTTTGGGGGAAAAAAAGTTTTGATGTCTTGCAGGGAAACATCTCAGATAAGTTGAAAAGGTGGTTGTTGCAGTTATTATTATTATTATTATTATTATTAATTACAATGAATATACTACATTTCTTCAGAAGTGCTTATACACAGTAACTAAATACTCATCTTACTTGGTATGTTGAACTCATTCTTAACAATAGCACTACATTAACATACAAATCTAGGTACACATATACCCTAACTTAAAGCATGTAATGAAGGTACTTAAAATAGAGTTTGGGACATTGTAGGCATTAGGAGAACTACAAATCCTAAGAATGAGATTCAGTCCATTTAAGATCAAGCTTGCCTTCTGGAGATGCCCCGTTTTTCTCTTCTCCTTGGGCAGGCAGCCTGGTAGTCCTGGCATTTCTAACCTGGCAGGTTTGGGTAGGCAGCTTGACTCAGGATGGCAGAGCCCAAATTCTGACTTTTCATGTTTTGAGTCTTGTTCTGGCTGAAGAGGCACATCCAAATCAGAAACTCTGCTTGAAGTTAATAGCTACTGCGTACTCGCACGAAAGGACAAATACTCAGCTGTGAAATACAGCCACCTTGAGGATGAAGCTATTCAGGTGTTGCATAGCTGACACCACCACCGGACTATGGGGTTTGAGCACAGGAATTAAAGAAATCCTCTGCCAGCTGGCAGCAAGGAAGGAATTAAATCTTTCTTTCTTTTTTTTTTTTTTTCTTTTTCCTTCCCGTTGAGTTTGCATAAACCTGGATTATTTCTCCAATCCATTTTACTACATGCCACATGAACTGCTGCTCCCGAGCTTGGCAGGGAGGAGGTGCAGGCTCAGAAAGGGGAGGGAAAGGACTTCTCCTTTGCCGGCATCACCAGTTCATGCTGTGAAATACAGCGACTAAAGAAACTCCAGCATCCGATGGGAAGATCTTTGGAGCATGGGCAGATTCTCCAGTTGTGCGTTTGCGTGGCACCTAGCACAGCGGGGTCCTGGGCCATTCCAGAACCTCACTGGTGACCAGGGATTATGGTCTGGACCAAGACCTCAGCATCTGCTGTACCTTGTGTGGGTCCTCCCGGGCGTCCGCAGCACAAGGGCTGCATCAAGATGAATTGCTCCCAGCACGTGGAGCTTGATCGGCAGCAGTTGGTAGCAGGTCCCGCAATCTCTAGATGAAGGTTTTGGGCTGATGCAAAATTTTCAGGTTGTCGCACACTGTTGTTTAACACTTGTTTCTCATTGCAAATGTGCTCTGTGCTGTCTGAGACAGCACGAGACACCCTCTCTCACAGAGTATGGTGAAAAAAATAAAGAGAAGCTGGCCCTCGTAATGTCAGCAAACTTCCAGTGGGAGAGCTCTCCAGTGATGGGAGGCAATGAGAAGACCAAAGTGGAGATAATGACATGAGCTTTACTTTTTTTGACTGGAATAAGAATTAAAGAAAACATGTTAGAGAATCACACATGACAGCATCTTAATCTCTATGAGCTACTAAGAACATAAGATTTTATCATGAAGGGCACACGTTACAAGGTGATCTTGAGACAGATATTACAAATATAAAATCTACCTGCTGATGTTCATAAGTGGGGGTGAAAAATCTCTTTGAACATACTGAATTCAAAAGTACCTTGGGTGGGAGTCAGCTATCTCATATGCAGCTCCAGAACCCCAGCTTCAGTTATATTTTAATGCATAAATACAGGCCTACTTAAATGCTTCATTCCCACTCCCCCTTTCCAGATTCTGGTCCAACATTATGAAAAAAAAAAGGAAAAACATCTGAAATTAGACATTTTTTTGGCTCTCTCCAGCTAACAAATGTCCAAACTCATTAAAAACCAGTGCGTGCTGGAGGGAAGGGAAGGATGCTTCAGGGTAGAGAAATTGCTTCACAATGCCAAATTTGAGATTAAAAAAAAAAAAGAGAGAGAAAACTGGTTAATTATCTCTTAAAAAGGAGGAATTTTCAGCTGGAAGTGTTAAGTGTCCTTAACTGTATCTGCTTTGCGCAGTGCTTTGTTATATCTTATTGAGCACTGCGTGAGTGGAAGCTCCTGATAGGACTTGGGTAAGAGCAGAGCAGCACCTTGCTTTCGAAGGCTGGGCTTAGTTAAGCCTGCAAACTGCTTAGCTGGAAGTTAACCTCAAAACCACGCTAGCCCCAAAATCTTGCCACATCACACTTGGCTTTGTCTGATTCTCAGTTATTTCTTTTCTTCTTGCCTTTGATAAAACATTATCACAGTGTTTCAGTACTTTGGCTGCTGGTCCCCAGAGAAAACATGAAGAGCAGAGACAAGAGAAAATTAAAGAGATGTTTGCCAACATAAAACATAATTTAAAAAGAAAAAAGCACCCTTTTCTGTGTCATTATTGAAACTTCAGATTGTAAGAGCTTAAATGATTCCCGTGGATCTGCTTTACTCTTCACTTTTTATTCTCTGCTGTTTATTTTTTAATATTTCCTTTAGATGGAGTAATAAAACCAGGCAAATCCAATTCCTTTTGCTTCCTGGCAGGTTTTCTTCCTATTTCTTGTGTGTATTGGACTTCAAGCGGTGTAGGAAAAACAATTAGAAAAGGTACACAGTGGGGTGCATGCAAAGCAAGAGGACCTACAAACCTAGCAGTGAAAACATGTGACCCCTTTTTAGGATCTTTTAGGGACTATTGTTGGATCCCATTCTTATCCCCCCAAAACCCTTCAGCTTGGGCATATGAAGTGCGTGGTGAAATTTTGCAAACATTTTTGTGCCTTCTTGCTTTTGTTGATAAGGAAAGATGACAAGAAAGGAGGTTTTCTTGATTTTTAGTGTTTTCTGCTGTCTTTTTTTTTTTTTTACTTTAGTGATCGGGTTCTTGTTTAGCCTATAATTCCATAGACTTCAAGAAAGCTTTAAGATTAGACCTTCACAAGAGACAGAAAGTATTCTGGTGGAATATTGTGCTGTTTTGTCCCATTTGGAGGAAGCAATGACCCCCTTCAGATAACAAAACTCTCCTGGATTTCACTGAGGCACAAGATATCTTTAGTTCATTAATCTCGCTCACTTTTTGTTGCCAATTTCATTCAAATCCCTGCATTTGGGAGAAGGATTTCTTGGTTAAAAAATAAACAGTTGCATTATTTCTCCCCCTTCCCAGCAGCTCATTTCACTTTTCTGTTTGTTGAAGAGCTGGAAAATCCACAATAACTATGAGACTCCCAAAGGTGTCTTCCAGCCATGTTATGGAAGACACTGTCATGGTGTGTTGTGCTTTAGAAATGCACAGAGACTGAAAATTGGGCTAGACGGACCACTGGCCTGCACTGAAAATGCATTTCTTGTCTTTCTATGCTCTTTGTAATTTTCTTCCTTTCCTTTGAACATTTTTTAACATTGAGTTTGAGCTATGGATGAAATCAGAATTAATATGGAGAATTCACTAATATAAAGTACTCGTGCTACAGATTCTTAGAGTCTGACAAATACAAGAGATGGTAAATGTGTTCTTCATACACGTGCCTGCATACATGAGTGTAAGTGTTTAACTGTATATATCCAAATATTAGTGTTTTGTGCATCTCCCTTGAGGACTGCTCTCTCCTTAGTGATTCATTCCTACGTTTTTCCTTGGCACAAACAAAATCCTTTGGGATGAACAGTAGCTGTGCACAAGACCACGGAGAGAGGCACAGCATTTTTTTAATTGGAGCTGGGTATTCTTCACGACTTAACACCTGGCAAAGGCCTAGATGTTGTCCCAGTTTGCACAGGTGGAGGGCCACAACTGTACCATGCAATGCAGGAGCTTGGATTTCCCCTCCTAAAGCCATGTGGCACCTCCTTGCAAAAGTCTGTCATAAAGCAGGATTTGAATATATGAAAAACATGAATGCTGTCCTGCTTGGTGGTGTGAAGCATGGAGGTCCTGGGGTAGAAAAACATTTTCTGAGGAAATTCCCGCACCTCGGTGCGAAGCTCTGGTTAGCTAAATCAGCTCATCATGATCTGGAGCTTGCCTGCAAACAGTGCAGGCTCCGTTCAAAAATCTCCAGTAATCAGGACGTGGTCCCGTGCAGGGTGAGAGGAAACCACTGACCCAAACCCCAAGTCCCTGCTCCTTTCCAGACCAGAGACAGAGATGGAGTTCCTCATACAACCCTCTCCCTCTTCCCCCACTGCTCACCCTTTGCGTGTCGACCTGTTACTGGCCACTGGGGAGACCCTCCGAGCTGGGGACGGGCTTTGAAACCTCCCACGCTGTGTGGGTCCCTGCGCACAGGTCTAAGGCAGCACAGGGCTTGTGAACCAGACGTCCTGGAGCACGTAGACATCAGCAGGAAGAAAAAAAACATATGTGCTACCTATACTTGAAATTTCCTCTTTTCTGTTGAGGGGGACGTCAGTTTAGGGTAGCTAAACCCAGCCCCGCGTTATTGCCGCTCCGCTCGGTGCTATCGTGTAGTGTAGCCCGGGGTCCTGCGGGAAAGTGGGAAGGAGGGAGGCTGGAGGTGGATGGGAAGGCAGGGAGCGCCGAAGCAGGGACTGCAGAGCAGGGCTGTGCTCGCCTGCTGCCACCGGCACGGTGGCACAGGGCACGGGAGACGCAGCTCTGCTGTTTGCAGGAGGGTGTCAAAGCTGCTTCGCTCCCGCCTGCCTTCTCCTGCCCTCTTCCCAGGTGGTCCGGGTGCAATGAGAACTGCTGCTTTTGTTACCCCTCACCCTGTATTTTCCCTCTCCTGGCTTCCTTTTTCATACCTCCACACTCTTTAGGGCACCCAGCTCCGTAGTCCCACTTTTATTTCACAACCACTACCAACTCTGCTTCTTTTGCATCACTGACAACTTTCTTGCTACACAAATCCCCCCACAAAGCATACAACCCACTTGGTTTGTCTGTCCACTGCCACCCCTCGGACAAGAACCCATTCGTGGATGGGCAGGGAAAATTCGGTGCTGGTGTGCAGTGATGCTTTTTGCAGTCATCCTTCATCCTGGGGGATTTAGGGGCCGCAGTGCCAGGATGCAACCTGACTTTTTGCTCCGTGACACCAGGGAAGCTCCACTGGCAGGAACAGGCTGTGAAAAGCAGAGGGGCTGAGCCCAAGGTGACTGCCTGGAGGGCTTTTGATCCTGGACAGGACAGAGCAGAAAATCAAAGGACAATATAAAGCAGGGAGGGAGCTGTGGCTCTGTGCTTGCTGGAAACAAGAGGACAGCGGTATTTTAAGATCTGACCTGGTAGATTTACACACCCAGGCTTAACAATAACTTGAGAGGTCCTGCTGACATGAATCTCCTGTAGAAAGAGAACTGGTGTCACCAACACCAAGTTGTGCTGAGCCACCCCCTTGCAGGGCTTCCTATCCTGCCATCTCACCAGTCCCTAGGCCACTGGGCACCCAAAGCCATCCGCACCCTTCACAAATGGATCCGTCTCACAGGTCTGGGGTGCAGCCACCGATTCACCTGCCGCTGCCTGAACTGTCAGTGCCAAAGCACTGTGTAATAATTACACTGTGTGTAATCACAGCCAACATGGGTATTACCTTAGCAGCTTCAAGGACACCACTATGTCCTTGATTGCATGGGCTCAGTTTAGGAAAACCAGGGCCAAAGTTGGGCTGGGAGTGAACTGGGCAGTAAATCCATCCCTTTTTTTCCCAAAAGAACTGGAATGGGACCTGAGCTGGACCAAACAGGAGTCTGACCTTGGGAGTGAAGGAGTTACTTGAATGATGAAGAACTTGACAGTAGGACAAAGAATACAGGAGGCTTAAGAAGAATGTAAAAGTGAAATACAGTCTAGGAGGGAAGGTTTGGTGTCAAATGGAGCCAGTCTGGGAGTGAGAGGGCTTATCTTGTATTTTTATTCCTGAGGGATGTGCAGGGGAAGCCGTAGGTGGAGGAGAAAGCCTTTTCTGCTTTCCCTCTGGCCTTTCCCTCTCTTGACAGCTGAAAACCTGACAGGGTGATACAGAAGGAACAAAGTGGGGAGGACCGCTCAGAAATACAGCACGTCCAGCACCAGAAGCTCCTCCACAGAGAAGAGTTCTCTAATAGCAATCACACTTTGCTATTGCACCCTTATGAATTCCTCCATAATTTGATTTACTTGGAAGGAATAGATCTGTGTTAAGAATACTTCTCTTATTCCCTGTTATTGATCCTAGAGTATATAAGTGTCTTGAAATATTTTTCTCCTGCTCTAGTCTCTTCAAATTATCTGATCTAAAACGTGAAACCCAAACCAGTAAGGGTCTGGGCTTTAGCATGAGCCCAGACTCATCAGAAAGAGGTGCCAGATGGTTCTGGTTGCCTTCTCAGTGTTCTGGGTACACACCTCCTGCACTTAAAAAATCACAGTAGTAATCCTTGATTTCCCCGGGAGGTGGCTCAAGGTCTGTATGTTTGCTGACCTGCAGGACATGCCTGTGAAGGGGCCCGTGTGAGCCAGGAATGACAAGGCAGGTCAGCTAGTTTTGTGTTTGCAGCTGTCACTGAAGGTGGGTTAATATCTCCTAGCTTTTTAGCCTGATAAAAGCTAGGATCAAGTCTTAAGTAATCTTGTGCCTCTGCTGTAAATGGAGACAGACAGGCAGCTGCAGAAGGCAAGTCTGGTTTTGACCTGTACCCTAGGATGGGGTGGATCATCCTTTGGATGTGCCTGACTCTTCCCAGTGACTACAAAACAAATTTGCTTGACTAGCTGGTGAGCTGAACCTCATCATCGTCAGATAGCTGGAAATAACCAAGTTGCTCTTTATTGCAGCAGAGACCTAGAGCACTACTTCCTGGACAGCTTCTCATGGCCGCTTTCATACATTTTATTTTTGCTGAGTGAACAGACCACACGGCCATTGCTGTGTCCCTGTTCCCAGCCAGCCGAGGTGCAGTTTTCCCTCAAATGCGTTGCCCTCGGGGCTCGCTTGTCCCGGACTCTCTCTCCATTGGTGAGAATAGCTGCACAGGGACAAGTACAACAAGCAGCCTGATGGGTGTGCGAGAGCACCCACGCAGCTCTGAGGGCAGGAAAACTGCTAGGCTGGTGCCGGTCAAAGCAGGGAGCAGAAGGCAACCTGCCCAGGGCTGGTGACCACACGGAAACCTGGGGATGGGACTTGGGGCTGCAGCAGCTGCACTGACATTATTAAGGAAACAAAAAAGGTCCCAGGTAATTTAGTAGTAAGGGAGAATCGCTAGTATCTCTCTGGGCTGCACGCAGAGAGGATCTGTGCCTCCGTTAACACCAGCAAAAGATATTTAGCTCAGTAGGAGCAGCTGGTTTTGTTTAACCTGAGAGGTCCTGCGCTCAGCTCTGGAGCAAGCCAAACATCCCCATGCCATTTACACATCTTTTTAGGATATTAAAGGTCCAAGCATCCTTTACAGAGAAGTTTCTAGCCTGAAATATGGTAGGGGTTTATTCTGCATCCATCCATTCACCATTAGTGATTTTTACTGCTGAACGGACAAGGAGTTTGGATTTTCAACAATGTGCAAGACCAGGTCTGCATATACACAGGCGGCAAAGTCCATCATGCTGGGGGAAAAGGAGGATGATGCTGTCCACGTCTAGCAACTGTCAGTCCTCTGAGAGTCCTTAGTTCTCATCCTCCTCCCTTTTACAATCTGAATTTACCAAATGGCTTTGGGCCATCTAGAAAAAGAGAAGGGAGTACACAAAAAAAACAATTTACTCGTATCCATCAAAGCAAAGATTTTTGCTTGGCTCCTGTTTAAGATCACATATTACATGCCCCAGCAAGTGATCTGTGTTTCATGCCATTTTTAAAGATCTGGAGAGAATTAGCTGCAATCCGAATGGACGATGGCCCTTTTTGTCCTTTGGGAGAACAGACACTGTGAAGTTTTTGTTAGACATTAAAAAAAAAAGAGAGAAAGGCACATAGAATTTGGGACTGGGATACCTGGGAATCTGAAATTCAGGCTCCAGCCATGCTAGTGACCTTGCTAAAGACAGTTATCATCTTGTGTTGTAGATCCTCTGGAGATACACGGGTATAAAATGGTGTACAATCAATAAGAATTATTATTACTCTATTTTTTGAGTTTGCTTTTCTGTATATAAGATTAGAGAGTAGCAACATATGTAGGTAAAATGTGTAAGAGAGCTGTAGTCTGAAACATGCAACTGTTGTTATGAAATTAAAAATAGCATCATGTAGGCATATACCAGGAAGGACTTGCTGACAACAGAAAGTGCTTTTTTTCATTGAGGAACTAGGTGGAATGAGGGATCTTGTTCAAAACCTGCCTGGTCTTCAGGCCTCATTTATACAAGCACTGTGGCCTCATTTTCTTTCCCAGAACTTAGGCTTAGCCCAGGAGCTTAGCCGTTCATGTCTCCTTCTTTCACCAGCGTGGTCCTGGAGGACAACAGAGAACTTGGGATGGTGAATAACTCCTCTGAAGTGCCAGTGAGACACCAAGAGGTAGTTAGGTCCCTGGCTTGGAGGCCTCTGGGAAATGCTGAAGGTCACGTTGGCAGCACTGGGTCTTCATTTTCCAACACTTCAGTCTCCATCTGTAAAATGGGATGAGAGATGATGCTGTTCCCCATTTTCTTCTGTCTTCCTTGCTGAGATTGTAACCATTGCAATGACAGCCCTGCCTAGCACAACAGGACCTTTATCTCTCTTAGAGCATTTGGCAAAGACAGCATATGAGCTGTATTAGAAAAGGGTCCCGTTTTCCCAAATGCCATGGTGGCAGGTTCGTGTTTGCATGCTATAAAAGCAGCAAATGAAAACCCCTTGCATAGATAGGAAGCAATCTGCCTTTGGAAGGAAAGGGACGGACAAAATGACCTCAAAGCAATTCAGCATCTGTGATTTCCTGGATTCCATCTGAAAGCTCACTCTCTATTTTGCTGACATATGAGCTGGGTGCCCTATTGTACATCAGTGTAACAAATAGCTGTTATCTTCTGTTTCGTGGAAGATACAGCAGAACATGATTTATTTGTGCCTGCTCTGTTGCTTCTTTTGAAATGTTGCTGTCGTTCAGTGCACCTTTCGCAGCGGAAGGCAGATGGTCATCGCAAAGTTTCCCGTAACCTTGCCGTGCGTGCTGCATAGTGAATCAATGAAACCTGAATTACAGTCCATTGTCTGAGTTTGGAGCTGTGCTGCTAAAGTATCCTGCAGTGGCTGAAAACATTTGAATGTCAACACTGCATATATACTGAGGAAATATGACATTTCTCCCTAAAATTTCAAAGCAGTGCCAAAGGGGATTTTTAACTGTGAAGTTGTGTCTGATGTGAGCAGGGACTGCATTGCTCAAACCTTAATTACCAGCTTGGAAATGTACCTTTTGTGGGTGTGTGAGTGTTAGGTGTGACCCCTCTTTAGAAAAAAAAAATAGAAATAATGAATCAAAACAGGATTCTAACATAAAATGCCAGAGAAGAGGATTTTTTGGAGTCCAAACAGGACCAGCTGCCCCTCTGTGCTAGCTGTCTCTGCTTATTTGACATTTGCAATGAGGCTTCAGGTGATTTGAGAAACTGGCATTAGACTGCAAATCACCTCTTATGTCAGCTCGTGCCAGGATACCTCGCCAGAAGCCGTTATTTCTGTGGGAAATAACAACTGGGAATAGGGAAAAAATGAACTTCTGAAAAGCACTTTGTCACATTCCCTGGGCTGTGGCAGGCAAATGCTGAAAACAGTGTGAGCTCCTGCCATGAAAGCAGGCATAGGCAAAAATTCCTCAGTGGGAGGATTACCTCCTTTACGTACCAGAGACAGGACAAGGTGAGTATATAAAATATTTTCAACACTGTCTCTCAATTTCTGATATTTATTTGCTCTATGAGCAGACATGCCGGAAGACATCTATGTTTCATAAAGCCTGGTACCTTGCTTCATTGGTTTTTCCTTAGGATGGGAATCATTACGACGAGCAGGTCTGGCGATTTCAGATAATGACCTGCGTGCAGCACAGGTGTTTCTAGAAATGGCTAATGTTGGATGTAATAGATGTTAAATGTGTCTCCCCCAAATGCTTCTGGCCTTTTGCAGATGACTGCTTCCATGTGCGTGTGTAGAGCAGAGCATCTCCCAAATTCAAGCTGTCAGTCAGCTCATTCCCATAGCCCATCTAGGCAAAAAGTATTATCTCATGTGAACTCGCTGCTGCAGGATGGTTTGTACATTGACTGGTTTGACAATTTTATGTTTTTATTAAATACAAGAGGAAAGAAATCTGAAAACTTATAATTCCATTTACAGGGAAAAAAGCACAAAATCTTGTTATTTGGTGTGCAACAGACATTAATCCCTGGGTTTAGAGTTTTTTGATCAAAGAGATTACTTGTGGTAGGACATTTTTATCCAATATCTACTGAGTCTTCTTCCTCAGTTTGCAACTGCGTTTGATCTTCTAAATCCACGCAAGCTTCCCCTGTCTTGAAAGGCGCACATCACTGTTAATCTAGAGAACTAGAATAACCAGAGGCTTAAAAGCAAGGACCTTCCTCACAGGACCTTTCTTACAAAAAAGAAAAAAAATCATCTAAATGTGACCAGATAACTCTACCAAAAAAAATGATCCGGTCTTGTAAATAGGCAGGAGCTGATCCTGAGTGCACGTGATGTGTCCTTTACTGATTGTCACGGAGTACTTTATGTCCTAGCATATACTGAAATAAGTGAGAACAGAGTAAGGTTCATATTCTTGAAATACAAAGCCACCAAATCCTGGCTAAATTGAGGTGTAGGGTAGATTCTTTTCTCTGTGCCGCTGATAGAAATCCATGAAATCTCAAATAAACAATTCAAGAAGTCTGATTTTAATTATATTTTTCTGGAGCCAGAGTAGCTATTAAACTTTGTGGATCCGTCTACATTTACATCTGTATACTGAGGAACCAGGCCTCATTTTCTGTACATTTACAACTTTTTAAAAGCATTTCCAAAGTGTCAGGAAATCACAAATCTTCCAGAAATTGATCTTCATCTCAAACTTTCATACCTCAGTAACTGGAGATTTGTTGTCTGTCGGAGTTAAAACGTGGGAAAGCGATCCTCTCCCACGGGGTGAGGAGCTTGCATGCTACGTTTCAGTCCCCGAACATCTGGGACCGCAATGAGTATCAGAGCAGTCCCTGAACTGCAGCACAGAATTGCAAATGAGCCTAAAATGAGTAAGAAACGGAGTCGCGGCAGGGAACAGGGATGCGTCCCAAAGCCCACTGAAGTGAACGGCACGACTCCTGTTGACTGCAGTGGCCTTTGAGTGGAGCTCTCGGCATGTCTGTGAAAGGAAGGTAGAGCCAAACGGTATCACTGTATCACATCTTACGCAGGATAACCACATGCTCATCTTTTTTACTTTCTCTCCCAGGATGGAAGGAACAGTTTTATTGGCCACCAGCTCGGAGGGGTCATGGAAGTGCCAAACAGCAAGGACCAGAGAGTCAAATCAGCCAGAGCCATCCAAATCACTTACTACCTCCAAACGTATGGCTCTGTCACCCAGGACCTCATTGGGGAGAAGTGGGAGAGTGAATTCTGTAAACTGATGCACAAGATGCAGCTGGATCACCAAGATCTGCAGCTCTACTCACTAGCGTCCTTTAGCCTCTGGAAGGACTTCCACCAGACCAGTCTCTTGGCCAGGGGCAAAATTTTGGTGAGCCTGATGCTGATTCTCCTGACTGCTACCCTCTCGAGCTCCATGAAGGACTGTCTGCGTAGCAAACCTTTCCTGGGACTCTTGGGAGTACTCACTATCTGTATTTCCAGTGTCACTGCGGCAGGGATATTTTTCATTACTGATGGAAAATATAATTCTACTCTGTTGGGAATCCCTTTCTTCGCTATGGGTAATTATTTATCTTCATAATAATAGGATTAACAGAGCTTAATGACAGGATTGTAAATTACATCCTGGGTTATAAAGTGCAGATTTTACCTTGAGTGAAAGTCTAAGTCATTTTCATCTTGTTAAATTGATCTGTGCCTTGCCAAAAAAAAGAAGAAAAAAAAAAAAAGAAAAAAGAAACAAAACAAAGCAGTAGCAACAATAAAGAGCAAATGACGTTGCTGGAATCTCGGCCAATATGAGAAAGGGGCAGTTTTATTGATCTCTGTTACAAAACGAAGGAGAAATTGTTATTGAAAACTAGTCAGCTCAGCACAGAAAATGGATGTGTGTTGACCTGACTTTGATGGGAGGCCAGCTGAAAGAGTAAGTTAAAATAGGAGGGCACCGAGGAAGGAAAGATTTTAGCATCCTTCCCGAGGAGGGCTTCTCTTCCAGCTCTGTCTGAGGGGCAGAGGGGAACGGGTTGGTGTTAGAATAAGATTGACGGGCTTTATCTCAGAGAGGAGATTACTGTTGTGGTGTTTGCCAGGCTGTAAGCAAAGGGGCCTGTCAGTATCTGTAGCGCATAATCCCTCGGTTTGTGAAGTCCCAGATCAGCTGCAGAGATTTCCTTTGTGTCACACCCAGGCAGGGGAAGGTGCAGATGAAGAACAAATGTAAAACCCAGCTCTTTTAGCAGAAGAATTGTTTTCGTTCCTTCTGTTCTCATTTCTGTTCCAAGCACTTTTAGTGCATCTGTGTGGTTAATGAGTTTGCTGGAAAGGTACATTGGAAAGGAAGAGGGAAACGTGCCCAAAACGGCTTGCTGAGGCAGCGTTGTTTGGTGCAATTGCATCCAAGTTTGTCAGAGTTTCACCATATCACGAGCCTGAACCCCAGCAATGACTCTATGCAAAATCTCAGCAGTGGCAGCCAAGACCCAAAAACCTTCATGCTTGCTTTTTGATAGCAGGAAACTTTACTTGTGGACAGAACTCTGTATCTTTAGAGTTAATTTCTTAAATTCCATTCATGCATCAAGCACTCAAGCCCAAGTCCTATGCTATGGTGAGAAATAACTAAATAAGCAAAGCCACAAGCTAGAGTCAAGATTTGGACAAGGGTCTTATATTTTTCTTAAAAACCTCGAGCTCCCAAAACCCTACATTTTCTTGCTCTTCCCCTCAAGAAGAGTCTTGTAGGTGTACATCCCCCAACCCCTTGCCTCCTATTTTTGTCTGTCCCCTGATAATGCATCTGTGTCACTAACCAAGGGGGATGAGCTGTGGCCTCCTCAGTCCTGCACCCAGCATCTCTGGAGCAGCTGGCTGAGGTGGGATGGAGTGGGATGGAGTGGATGCTCAAGATTCCAGAAGGGAAAGGGAGGACTGAGGCAAAAGACCCCAAGGAATTGCATGATTGACTCAACCTCATTAATAGTGATAAAAAAAGCCATGCCAAAGCCTAAATCAATCATCTGTGCTGTTAAATTGTGACAACGGCCCCTGGCATGGTTTGTCCTGTCCCAACTCTTCAGATGCTGTGCAAAGCTCTGCAGTGTAAGAGGACTTGATGGAAAGAAAGTGCTGAGAGGAGGAAGGGAAGAACACACTGGCAGGAGGAGCAGAGAACGTGCCCAGTTGTGACAGGGATGGATCCTGACGTAAGCGAGTGGTGTGGGGTTAGGAAAAAGAAATCTGCATGGCAGAATGGAGAAAAGGATGACAGTGGGGAAGGGGAGGCTCATGCCTGCTACCAGATTATGGCAACCTTTTTGTTGGGTGTCAGGAGGTGCATATCAAAGAGTGGGGCCAAAAGGCCTCAATTGTTTATTCCTCTGCTAGTGTCCCTTTTTAGGCAGCTGTAGATATGGGTGGCCCATACTCTTTGATTGGCAGGTCCCCAGTTTGTCACTCCCAAGGAGCCCCAAAGAGTGGCTGTAGGTGAAGCTCATCTTTGGGCTGACCTCAAAAGCATCAGCATCCATACAGGCCAAGAGAATCAATTGACATGGCATTAATATTGCGCTCAATTTATACAGACCCTGCAGCCCCAGGATGAGACAAGGGTGGGAATTTCTGAAAGCAGAGTGGCTCAGTTTCCCATCTAGGATGGTGGCAATCCAGGATTTTGTTTGCTATCTGAGGAAAAGTAATGTTTATAACTTTCTGTTGTGTTTTGCGCTGTCATTCTTGCCACAGCCACTGCCAAGAGCAAAAGAAAAGAAAAAAAACCACCTCTCTTGAAGTGAGATATTTGCAAGGATTGCTTCTATAACTTTATATTGAACAAACTTCAGGCTGAAAAAGAAAACAATTAAGTAACCCTTCTACACATATTTTATTCAGGAACCTCAGACTGAATTGGAAGTATCGTTAGAGAACAGCTTGCAATGCCTGCGAACTGCTGCTGGTAAATATTAAGCAACAGTTTTACAGTTTGGTAAAGTAAACCGCAGGAAGCATGTCTTACCAAAGTCATACTGGGTTATATCCTGCAAAGTCCTTTAAGTGACAGTGCCAGCTAATGAGACCTTGCTCTGCCTGTGATATACCCAGGACCTCACAGACCTGGGCTCCTCACAGGGCAGCGTTTTCTACTGAACCTGGTTTACCGTGAACCGATCTGACACCTGAGAGTAGATCCACTGAAGACCCCAAGACTTTTGATTCTGTGGGTCAATACATAACTCTGGCCCATGTTGTACCAGTGTCCTTTGCTGCTAGCACAGCAGAAAGCAAACACATCAGGTAATAATTGAGTAAATATAGATGAAACAGTGTGTAAAGCGGGGTTTCCCAGGATTACAAGTGCCAGATTTGCAAGTCAGCCTTTCAAAGTCAAGTTACTTAGATAAAAAAAATAAATGGCAAAACAGGTAATAACAGCCACAAAGTGCCTGCAAGTGCAATGCTACACAGAATACACAGGCAACCTTAATTTTGGTGGTTCCTAACTTTGGAACACTTCAACCTGACATTTGCAAACTATCCATTTAAAGTATATTTTTTTGGTCAAAAATACACAGTTTCTTCTGACATTCACTTTTCAAAGGATTAATTTTAATGGAAATTTGGTGATGTTCTTCTGCACTTGTCCTTTTGCCTGCAGAAATGGCAGGATTCTGCCATCTGAATGAGAGGAATAACCCTGGACTTGTACAAATGTTTAGGTCCATAATTCCTATTGCAGTGCAGAGTTTCTGTGGGTTTCAGTATATGGTAGAAGCCTATATGAAAGTAAAATGCTTAATATTTTTCTAAATTTGGACTGAATGACCTACACATTAATTATTTGCTGTAGTCCTGCTGTGAGGGAATGGTCTGCTGGGATTAAGCATCTCTCTGATATACTGGGGGAAGTGTGTTAGCTCAAATTGGCTTTTCTCTTTATCCTTGAAGGTGAAAAACTTCAGTCTTAAGTTAGGCATGAGGACAGTGGTGGAAAATCCTACTTGCTCTGACTCCACGATACCATGGCCTTCTCAGATAGCTGCCTCAGGAAAACCAGTTTCCCCAGTACAGTGTCTACCACTGTGGTTTCTGAGTCTGTGAGGAGCAAGTCTTCAGAAAGGTCCTGTGCAAATAATGCTCTGACTGCCAGGATCTCCTGCAAACAGGAGCAAGAGGTGCTGATTTTTAGCTGTTCATACCCCAGACAAATGGGTAAATGTGATGAGGTAGAGAAAAGGTGCTTCTTTAGTTTCAGGGCTTCCTCCTTTAGGAACTGAAGTAGACTTAGGTGTTTTGTTTGTCTCTTTTTTTTTTTTAAAGTTGGGTTTTAGTAACCACCATGTGAAATCAGAATATGGGACAGTTCTACCTTGCATTTCTCTTCTGGGACACATGCAAACTGAAGTTTCTTCTGCAAGTTTGACACCAGCAGAGCTATCACCACTGGATGTGTTTCAGATAGGAGATAAAGGGTCAAATCATTGAGTTTCAGATTTGTTCTAGATGTCAGAAATGGACCTGGGTAGGTGTTCATATCTGCCTTTTGTGTTTGAATTCATGATGCAATTTCAAAGGGATGTTATGTACGTGACATAATTATGGTTTCCCATGCCTAATCATCACTAATTAATATAACCAGAAGGTTAACTACATAATTGAGATATTATTGGTGCCATGATTTGCTTTTTAATGCACAGGAAACAGACTGATATCATCAGAGAGATAATGATTTAACTCAGCTGAGGATCTGACTGTATATTTTTAAATGCAGGTATATTAATTATGTCATTTTACACTGTAATTATTTTTGGCCAGTCCATGAAGTACCTCATTATTTGGATTAGTGGAAATCTTATGTTAAAAAGGTAACTACAGTATAATTAGAGTATAATTATGCTTTTTGGATTATAAAGTATATGTTTCTTAGAAGGCTTATTCACAGTGGATGTAAGAAATATTTCTTGCTCTTTGTAAGTCCAGACCATGAAGACCCTAAGATCTTCATGGGAACAGCTAGTTCTTGTTGAGTCTTTAGAGACCACTAAGCTCAGTGGATGCCCTACAACACACTGCAATATTATTACTACTACTACTACCAATAACAACACTGTTAGTAGTGGTGTAGTAAAGAGATAAAAAAACTTTAGGAGGCAATAGGCTACCCCTGATGTAAGAATGCAAGATAGATGGCAGAGATTGTACTTACAGTGCAGACTTTTCTGTTAAAATTCCCAGTTATTCATTCCCCTGAGTTATTCAAATGGAAGGAAGAAGCAAGGCAAAAGCAGATGAGACTCCAGGCAGTTATTAGCATTTCAGACAGAAGCTATCTAACCTCCTTTGGATGACAATTGTTAAAATAATGGGTGGAGATCACCTTTAAGTAAATTTGAAATGTCACAGTATTACCATTAGTGGTAGAGTTGTGGTAAATTACAAAAAAAGTCCTAGTGCAGGTGAGGAAATTATTTTTTTAAACCTCAGAAGACAAATGTGAGTGCACGTTATCACTAGTTTACCTGTACATGAAGTATCACACTATTTCTAACCTTTGCTTCAAGCAATGGACTTTCTGATTACAACTGCAACTTAGAAATATTTCAAGAGTGACCCTGACTTTGGTTTTGTCCTTTTGAAGCAACAGTAAAGCAAATCCCATATGAACCTCATGTTATATGATCATCTCCTATCTGTATGAGGAGCAAGAGAATGACCCTTTAGAGCAAAGAGACCTACTGACATAAACCTCCACCACTCCATGCCTTAGAAATACAGTGAATCTGTCATTTTAGTTGTTACAGCAGTTCATGTCCCCACCCACTCAGAAGATCATTAAGGACTTGGAAATACTTTGTCCTTAATTAGAAAATGTCCATTCTTGACTTCTACTGTGGGAAATGGGAATAACAAAAAAAACCATGGGGCAGCAGGAGAAAAAAAAAATGGAAATATATAAAAATGTTTAAAATGACCTATTTGGATGAGCAGATAACATAAATAATTCATATGAATGGGTTTAGACATTCTCGGTATTTGTAAGGCTGATTTCCCCATAACCTGGTGTAGTCCCTAGCAAGTCTATTCCTGACTGCAGAGGGTTGGGTTTTTCTTTTTCATTTCTATAGGTAAGGTTAACCTCCTCAGAACAGTCTTTCCAGGATTTTGAGCAGAAGACCAAAGCCTTTCTGGGGTAACCTGCTACACTTGCACCATGCAGTCTGGCCCTGCAGCTATGCCCTGGAGCTGTCATGGTTAGGGAGAGGCAACAGGACTGGGGCTGTCCTTGTCTCCTCAAACACAAACGAGATGAGGATATTTCTGTCAGGGTCCTTTGGGCCTTCTCATGCCCCGCAGAAAAGGATGCAAAAAGAAACACAGCCAGCCTCAGTCCTAACAACAGGGTTTGTAGCACCTAATTTCAGGTGTCCGGAATGTTCCTCCCTTAACTGAAATGACACAATCTCAATTTCCTTTGCAGTCAATAGAAAGAAATAGGTAACTCCAAAGTCATTTGGACCATCACTTAGTACATATGTGGGTGGGATGAGTGGCACTAATCTGTAGAAGGTCCTATCCATCTCTGAAAAAGCTAGGGTGACTGCTTAGACTTTAACACCTAAGGTCTATACATAAGCTCCAAGATACATATACATGTGTGCATATATGCATAAACTGACTTGAATCCCTTACAGACTGAATTCTAGCTTTTCCTTTTCTGTAGAGACTTACCAGAAAGTCTCTTATCACCTCAGATGTCACCATCTCTTAGAGCAGTTGCCCCACCCCAGGAGGTGGCTGGTCAGTGATTCCGAGGCTCGGCTCAGGTTGAAGCGTTCATCCTTGGACCATTGCCCGAGGACAGACCAGCACTACCAGATCCTCCATAATGACAGAGCAAATACAAAAGACATTGGCCGGGTTTGTTGCTTGAGAACAGTCAGCTAAACTCTTCCTCCTTCTGACTCTAGTGGGAACCCAATTAACCCATTTGTCCAAAGTGAAGTCTCCAAATACAGTTGTCTTTTATTTTTATTATTATTATTAAAACAGCTTCCTCGGCTCTCCATCTGCAGCTAACAGACTGGTAACTGTTATTTGAGCTGCTTCTAATTTGCTGCAAGCATTTCTACCATCCTTTGAAAAAAAGTGGTTTGATAAGAGAAGAGAGCATGTTTTGAGCTAAAAAGTCAAAAGCTAAAGGGAATGGTTTTCTTTTGCACTTAAAAATGTATGTTTAGTACTCTTAATCAATACACAAATTCTGTTCAGATAGTAAAGGGTATTTCCTTTCCAGATGTCTCACGCATTTGTCTGAACACCACTTGCTTTCATTTTTCTACCCTTTCATGGCAATGCTCATTCCTATGACTGGGTTATTTAAGGTTCTTTACTGGATGCACCTTTTCTGTGTGTTGATCTCATTTAGCAGGAGTTTCGTTCCTTGTACTTAGTATGTATCGATGCACATCACATTTACATTTGGCTCATTTGGGCTGGAAAGGAGCTGCCTCATGGCAGAAATGATTTAGCTCCATGTATATCATCCCTAATAGGGCAATGACAAATCCAGCCTTGAATAGCACCATTGCTAGCAATTCCATAACCTGCCTCGACAGCTTGTTCCAGTGCTTAAACAGTCATACATTTATAAAGGTATTTCTTAATATTTTCACTGCTACAGTTTATGCCTATAACTTCAGAGTCTGTCTGGCCTGCCTGCGGAGTGTAATTTTTCACAGTATCTATGTACTTGCAAATACTTTTAGGATATTTTATACGTAGGGCTGTGCTTACTTCAGCTTGGATATAATTTCCTACCAGATCTTTTCTCCCCCGATATTTTACTGTAGTTCACATTTTTCTATGAGCTCCATCCATACAGGAAGATTGATGGGGGTTTCTGGTCTCTGCTGGAGCACTGCGGATCTGCAGGAAAGTGCAGATGTGGGATAGGCTGAGGATGTGTCCTGTGCTCTTTGGTGTGTGGTGGGAAAATGCAATCTTGCATTGTCCTTTCTTTTCTGCAGAGCAGGAAAGGTGGGCTCTGCTACCAGAGGGAGCACAGAGTGAATGATCCTATGCGCTGTCAAGCATGCTGTCTGCTTGCCTTAGGTACTGTGTTCCTCTGTAGGGAAATCCAAAGTTGTGCTTCTGGTTTTTAAGCAAAAATGAAAGGCAGAAAATGCATTGACTTTCTCCTGCAATACCTTTTGTGTGCAAATAGCCCCTGGAACTCACTGTTGTGAGCTACGGTTGTGGCTCAAAATTCAGCTTGGTTCAGAAAGGGTTGGATTTTTACACAGCTAGCTAAAATATCTTCATTATTTTGAATAACATTGCAACACTAAAACATAATAGTAAGGAAGAAATACAAAAATTAATGACCATGTTCAAAAGCCCAGTTCAAAAAAAAGGTACAAAGAAATTTGACTTGTGAAGAAATTTTCCCATAGCTGCCCTCTTTCAGTCTGATAATTTTCCCCCAAAGAGTTAGGAAAAGGGTACAGAACTCAATAGACCATTTACCAAATGTTCTAAATCAATATTTATCTGCTAGATTCATCTGCAATGTCAAAAACTTTGCATAGAATTAAAGGCTTAAAGAGTCTATTGCAAATACAAAACCAACTAAAAAGACCTTACTGGATATTGTATCATTTATATGTCCTCTTTTGTGCAATCACTAGCCGGTTGAGCTTTTAATAATTCAGTTTTATCCTTCCATTTCTGATCCTTTGTTTTTTTCACTCCATTTCTTTTCCATGAAGTGACTTCTCCTCTCCGGTAGGATAACTGCCTGCAGTAACATACAGCACCCTGAAGCTGCACTGGCTCAGGGTTCGTTGCTCCACAAGTGGTAATAAATGATAGCAGCAGCCTACATTATTCAAGAAGTATCTTCCGTGCCATTGGCATACACTTGTGTTACTGGCCTTCAGACAAAGGCATACTCGGGTATTACAGCTATGACTTTCCATGTGTTAGTCCTGCTGGATGAGATGAAGCAGGTCATGTTTCATCCACGCTTGTCTGACCGCGAGATGAAGAAGGGCACGCTCTTTTGGATGCTCAAAGCGGTCGCGAGAGCTGCAGCAGCAAGAGACGTAGGCACAGGGCTGCAAGTGGTACCACCAACTGAATGAGATGAAAACCTCAGGCCTTTGCAGCTTCGGATCGCTAAAGATACTCTTTAATTTTTGTTCTGCAAGATTGGGTATACTGTCCTCACTGTCTTGGCTGGATTTCAGTGTGGATAATTGCATTTCTATCTTCTTCAACTTCCCCCTGCTGTGCAGGTTAGATACAGTATCGGTGAGCACTGCCTGGCTGAGAGCAACGTGCAGGTGGTGCTCTGTTAAGCAGATGCTAGTTTTTACCCAGACAAGGCTATATTTCACTGGTGAATGCAATGGCCACATTACGTGGCTCAGCAGTCTCTAAAATCATTCTGCGTTCCCTAAGAATATGTAGCTGTGTCTTGGCATGTTGTCATTGCAATTTCCTGCGATAATCTGGCACTTCAGCAGTAGAGAATTTTTTGCTCATACTCTATATTCTTAAAGCCCAAGGAAGAAAAGCATTTCTTCGCAGCCTGATATGACGCTTTGACCTGCCCAACCCATACATCCTAACCCACATTCAAATGCAAATCTGCCACAGAAATTTTAAGTGCTGTAGCTTTTCCTGGTGTTATGAACTCCGTTGCTGTTGATATCCTGCATATAAAGAAAACTATTTTGCTAGCATAGCCATGAAACCAATTAGTACTGTATCATTTTGCAAACTTTACATAAATTCAGAAACTGCAGGTATAATCTACCAGAGGGAGCACTTGCATTGCTTTATAAAGAGGACAAATGGCAGATTACTGCACACCCAGTGAGACCCTAGTGGGTGAAATTTTCTGTGTTTCTTTAAGTTTCTAGTTGATATTTTCACTATTACTGTTGAGAAATTACTGTCCTCCAGGGAGACGCAGAGTTGTGGAAGTTCAAGGCAGAGAGGTGCTCTGCATACTGAGTGCAGAGCAATGAAACCTTTTGTCCTACAGTAACTTAAAACCGTTTAGGACGAAGTTTTCAGTTAAGGCAATTTAAACCTTCTGAAACTAGACTGGGAGCCCTGGGAACAAAAAGCCTGTTTGTGCTTAGAGTAGATACCACAGCAAAAAGAAACTGTGCAAAGAGCAAACCCAAACCCCTTCTAATGCACAATCTTCTCATGGGAGCAGCTGAAAGAGAAGACAACCCCACAGGAGAGATGCTAACTACGCTATTGAAAGCATTACCAGAAAGTGCAGTGTTGGGGCTGTACAAGAGCTGAATATACTAGGCAAAAAAACAGTGCAAATATCCCTTCCATCACACTTCCAGTCAACTTCAAGGCACCAGTTTTAGGAGCGAAAGCTGCTGGATTCGCCTAGTCTTTGGCTCGCTGCAAAAGTACAGCTCAGTGCCTTTTGTAATCCCTTGTGTGGGCTTTCAATGTCTCTCCCATCAGAGCTAAGAAACAGGGAGGACTTTATCATGCAGTTAGCCTGCTTTTAAATGAATAACCTTGGTAGGATGTTGAGGGAGAAAAGGCTTTACTAATCATAGATACAGATGTTCTACCTCTTTCTTAGGTTATTCGAAGTCAGGCTCTGAACAACGCAGTTAATGAAGCAAGTCTCAAAAGATCTCTCTTACGTGGATTTTGACCTCTAATATACTTATTATTTCCCTGAGGGGAAAGTAATAGAATCTCTTTGCGGACTATTTCCAAAAAAAAGTGTAGAAATTTATTATGATTGAAACCTCTTCCGCTCTGCTGCAATTTTTGAAATTGGTCAGGAGGTATGAAAGTAGTTGGTGGTCAAGGACAGACAAACAAAACCCAAATGCATACACAAACATAGAACACTGGGCAAAACAAGACAAAAATGTCAATCCATTTTCCTTATGTATAGTGTGAAAGAAAAAAGTAAAAAACTGTGTATGTGGTAAACAGTCATGACTTGGCTTTTACAGCAATGAAATCGTTAAACCTCATCCACTCGGGAGTTTTTTCTCACAAGTTGGAAAAGATACTTTGTCAGCTTTTAAATTGCAAGAATATTGTCAGTGCTCCAGGAGACCTTTGCTTGTCTTTTGTGACCTCTTTTACCCAACCCTGTCATGTTTGTGTACCGCTTCCCTAGGACCTGACACTGTATTGCAAAACACACATCAGACAATGTATTCCTTATGAATTTTTTTTATTTCAGCTATTGATAATTTTCCTTGGAGTTTATTCAATGTTTATTAGAAAAGATGAGGAGACCTTTAGTTTCATTATTCAGTGACACAAATATCCCCTTTAATGTCTTTTACTGGAACACTTTGCAAGGTTTCTAACTCTTAGAGGGGGTTGTTTGTTGACCTGACATTAGTAAGGAAAAGTGAAAGCATCACAGAAATTGTTGAAAAATAGAGAAATTCTTTTACCTACAGATCAGGTTCTTCCATGAATTTTCCCTTAACCGTGTGTGTAACTGGGTCACTGATCCACTGATAACTTTAATAGGCAAATGGAGTACACTGGTCATATTGGAGGTCCCTTAATAATAAACTTAAAACAAAGTTATTAGGAATGATTTTTGTCTTCTCGTAGAGAGGACTGGTTTAACTTGACATGACAAAACAAAAATGACATGTTTCAGGACGACAAATTTTAGCCTAGTACCCCTCTACTGAGTTTGGTATATTGACTAATGGGTGAAATTAAAAGGAAGCTTTAGGTCATTGAATCCAACTCCTTGTGACTGCAAAATCTTCATTTTAGCATGCCTTAATTCTAAAGCTGAGTAGATGAGTATCATCTCAGTTAACTTTAACCTTCTACAATTTGGGCATCTGTTTGAAACTTTAGGGTGATTTCTCATATCATTAGGACAAACAATCTGAGAATGACTCTGCCAGATCAGGCCAAGGTTTCACCTAACTGAATGCCCTATCTCTGGCAATGCCTGGTAACAGATAACCTGGAAAGAACAGCAGGACAGGGCAAGTGCACAGTTCCTGGACTATCCCTCTGGTTCAGGGAGTCACAGATAATTCCTCTGCACTTAGCAGCTCTTCTAGGATTTCGCTGAGATGCTTTTTTGCCATATGAACTTGTAGCATCCATGAGTGCAGCTTAACTCCCTGTTGTGTAGAGCTATGTCTCTGAGATCTGTCATAAGTGTATCACCAATTAGTTTCACTGATGACCTTAGTTCTTGTGTAGGAAGAGAGAGTGAACGTGTCTTCCTTAGAGATCTTCCTCGTATCATTCATGGTTTTATAATTGCCTCCTCCATAAGGCTGATGAGGTCCTATCTGTTTAAGCTTCTGTCATATGAAGCAACTCTATATGGGTTTGGCCATGCTAGATTCCCTTTTAATGACACCTGGAACCCAATTTCTCTGAAAACTCTTTGAAAAGCCAAACCCAAATGCTTGCAGGAATATCAAGTTCATAAAGAAAGAAACTACTACCCTGCAGACTTTATAGTTTAGGGAAAGGTAAATCTGCTCAAAGCCATAACACCCAGCTCATGTGCAAGTTTTGATATCCAACAATGTACAGAGAAATACCAATTTCTTTCTCAGAGTTCCTTAAAAAGAAAAGGAAGTTCACAGAACAAGAGCTAAACGGTCACTGTAATCTAGAAATGTAACTGGAACTAAATTCTTATAGCCAAGTTAAAACTTGGTTGCCAATATCTAGGTAGCCAAAGGCATCATGGAGCATCATGAAAGGAAATTGCTCAAGTATCTCAAAGACCTTAGTTAGATTTTGTAGCCCCTGATTAACTTCTGTAGTCAGAAAACCCAGACTGACCCTTATCAGTATCTGGATTAATACAAAGTTACTGAGAGTTACATGAACTTTATCCACTCATCTAGATTGATGGGGGGAGACAACTAACAATTAAAAATATTCCTCTATCATTTTGTGACTCTCCCAAGAATTTGGAGTTTACATTTCAAAGAGTCCTCAGAAAATTAGATTAGATTAGAATAGAATAGAATAGAATAGAATAGAATAATATTGGTTGGAAGGGACCTACAATGATCATTGAGTCCTAGTGCCTGACCACATCAAGGCTGACCAAAAGTTAAAGCATGTTGTTAAAGGGTATTGTCCAAATGCCTCTTAAACACTGACAGGCTTGGGGCATCGACCACCTCTCTAGGAAGCCTGTTCCAGTGTTTGACCACCCTCTCAGTAAAGAAAGGCTTCCTAATGTCCAGTCTAAACCTCCCCTAGAGCAGCTTTGAATCATTCCCACGAGTCCTGTCACTGGATCCCAGGGAGAAGAGCTCAGCACCTCCTTCTCCATGTCCCCTCCTCAGGAAGCTGCAGAGAGCAATAAGGTTGCCCCTCAGCCACCTTTCCTCCAAACTAGACAAGCCCAAAGTCCTTAGCTGCTCCTCAGAGGACATGCCTTCCAGCCCTTTCACCAGCTTTGTTGCCCTCCTCTGAACACATTCAAGGACCTTCAAGTTTTCAATTCAAGTTTCACCAAAAGTCAGCAGAGTTAGACAGTTATTTCTCATAAATTCCTTTTGAAAGAAATTGTAAAAAATTGTCATTGGTCCAAATGTAGGAAACTTTTATTTCCTGGGAAAAAGAAATGATAACTGTTTCTAGTATTTATAACATTCAAGTTCTTTATTTTCCACTCTAAGACCTCCTTTCATTTTTCTTCTGAGAAAAGGGGAAATAGAGAAAAAGGGGAAGAAAAAAATCAGGGTGTGAGGAAATAAAGAAAGGAAAACATCCAGAAGTTCCTTTTGCTTTTTACATTGTAAACACACAGGAAAGAAAAGAACACATTTTAGTAGATAGAAGCTTTAAGTACAAAAGTTCCAACAACCTTATCTTCTAAAATCTTAATGTTTTATGTGATGGCAACAGATGTTTTAACACCCTACAACAAATATTTATCTGGAAAAATATCAGTAAATATTATCCTATAAAATGACTTTTTATAGGTACAATAATTATTTCCATTATATAATGGGAAATAGGTCTTAGATAAACTTGATTTTTTGAAATTAATCTCCAAGTTTACACAAGAAAAGAAACCATGCTGGTGTAGTATAATCAGGTAATGGTAATTTGATTTACACCTGCACAACATTTTGGTACATTCATGTATTTGTACTACATTAAATCACTGTAGCTTATATTAAATGTAATGATGAAATATTAATTTGTAAATGTGCACTCTTCCTTCTGGGAAGACATAAATAATCAGGCCAAAAAAATTTCTTCTATGCTATTCAACACCTTTCCCCATGTTCTGGAGTGAAAAAGAAATCAATAGTAGTAAAATTCTCAGATAATGCAAGGTTTGGCAGATAAAAATAATGAAAATGCAGCCCAAGCACATCATCAGGCAGGCTCATTTTGTCAACATGTGCTTCATCACAGTTAAGTGCTAGATTATGCATCTAGAAACAAAGAATGTATTCACATTTGCAAGATGAGCAATTACATCCCCCGAAAGCAAAAACGATGAGATCACAGTAGATAATGCATTGAATATGAATTCCTAGTGTACTGCTGTTGTTAACATGGGAGGATGAAATTGCAAATGTGTGTTACAGAAAGAACAGGAAGGTGACATCAGTTAGGTGAATGACTTTAGGAAGATGCTAATTAGCTTTTTGAGTGGGATTCACCTGACAAAATGTAGATGTCTATCATGTATGCAGTATCTCTATGGCACTGTTGAGCCTTTCCTAGAGTATGTTTCAAAATAGACTACGAAACTGGAGTCCTTCACTGGGAAGAATATGATGTTCTTGTTTTCAACAGCAGGCAGTTGTATAGGGCAGGTGGAGATGACAGTTAAACCACTTCATACCAGAATAAAGGTGCAATTCTTTTACAGTGAAAGCAATTAACCACTGGGACAATTTTTCAGGGCTTGATGGACTCTGTATGACTAAAAACTTTCAGACTAAGACTGCATTTATATAGCATACAGGCTATACCCCAAAAACTGTGATTTTTATGCAGAAATGATAGGTTACAATGGTTTTGGCATATGATCTTAATAGTTTTCCCTAGTCTTAAAACCTATGAAGTTTGTGTTATGGAAGAACAGAAATTTTGTCTTCTGTCTGTGTGACAAATAAGTTTTGCTCTTGCTCATCCTAAATTTTCTTCTCAACTTTATCCCACTATTCCTATTTCATGTCCACCTTTAGGGAACTTCAGATAATTGTCTTTACTCACTAGACTCCTACAGATATTCCTACAGAATAATCTTACGGTCATATCTCTATGTTACGTATCTTTTATTTTGCAAGACTTTGATAATAAAACCCACTCCATTAATTAATGGTATTCTGTAAGACTGTCAGGTTACACCAACATATCAAAAATCCAAAATCACTTCCAAAAACTTTCTTCTTAGTACATTTTGATAAGTGCCCAAGCTCCACTAACCAAAATACACAAAGGCTTTGCTGTTTTGCTTCATTTGTTCTAGAACATATCTATCTTTTAGGCTCTTCAGAGCAGCCGTGACTCATCTGGCAAACTCTTCCAGGCCTACGTGCCTTTTTACTCATATAAATCCAATGCATGTAAAAAAATACTGGAAAGCTATTATTGTTCCTATGGCTCCCTGGCTTTTGATTACATTTTGTTTGAACTCATATAACAGTAGGACTGCGTGAGATGTTGCATCACAAGGAGTTTCTCTAAAAGACATACTGGATTCCTTTATTAGCTTCTGTATTTGTATTACTTCCAGCTACACATTAGTCTTAACAACATTGTGTTTCCATAAACCCATCCAGTGTTTCTACCTTGTGGCTAGTGCAGAGTCCCAGAAGAGAGCTGGTGAAATGCTCATATATCTATTAAATTGTGTGTTGCCTCTCAGCACAGAGATTAATTTCACCTAGTTCTCTTATCTGGTACCTTGTTAACAGTATTCCTCTTTAATACTTATCTTTCCTTTTGCCTAGACATGAAAGCTAGTTTCAGTGGTTAGCAATTGCTGTACTCTCTTAAGATCAGCATCATTATTAGTTCTTCACATCTTCAGTCCTTTGACACCCCTTTTTATGTCTTTCAAATACAAACTGGCAGCAACTCAGTAAAGCAGGTCACAACCATCATTCCCTTCACCCTGGTACAGTAGATGAGAAGGCTGAGTATTTTGGCTTTATGAAATGCAGTGATGGAGGAAGTCTCAGTAAGACCTGAAATTCAAGCTTTTCTTGCTCCAAGTTGTAGCACTTGCTTCTTAACACACTCGCTGGTTATGTGATAATCACAATCTGGATTTCACAACAGTGTAAAGCCCATACGCAGTGTCTCAGACTGTAACAGAGGGCAGAAATAGACTACTTCAAGTTTTCTTTCTTCACAGCTATCCCTTTATGACTTTCTTTTCGTTGCTTGCATTCCTCAGATCACTGCTGGATACTGAATTTCCAGTATGACAGATTAAGGCAATATCCAAATCATTTGGGAACCTAGCACTTTCTGGAAATCAGAAACTGCTGCTTTATGCAATCTATGTTTAGAATTACTAGCAGAAGGGAGCAATTTTTAAGGGAAATGGAAATAAAGCAGTTATATTGCTTTTTCCTTTTTAACCCCATTATGGCAGTTTTACTTGCTGCTGACTGTCTCCTAGAGGTATTGCTGTATCATTTCCCTGCTTCCACAGATTCACCTAATCATACATTTTTCTTCCACTCTGTGCCTCCTACACTCCAGGCTTCCTGTGGTCCATGCGGTTCATCAAATGTTCTTCCTTCACCCTTTCTTTCCACAACCTTATACGCCCTTGGCTCTTCAGCATCAAACTGTGGTCTTTCTTGTTTCTCTGTATCCAGTTATAACATTTGATTCCTATTTGCATTAAATGTATGACATGTGACCATAAGCCTCCTCTAACCGCTTTGCAAATCTCTTCTTTGGTTCCTAAAGAATTCAGGATAACAATGTTTCCCCACTACATCTTCTTCTTAGAGGCAGCATCCTCATAAATCCCTCTGTGCCAGCTGCATGCTGCATACGCTGGTAATCCCTAGATGAGGTGACATTGTCGAACCATAATCCATAGTCTCCTTGTTGCCTCTTCATATTTGTTAACTCCGTTCCTTTAATAGTCAAACACAATAATCTTCCAAGTGACAACTAAGGCCTCAGCTTATCTGCATGGAGCGGCAGAAGATCCAAGCAGCAAGTAAGGCTAGAAGGGGAATTTGCTTCCAGCCCCATCCCAGCAACCTTGCAATACGTGCTGCCTGCTCACCCAGGTGCTGGTTTGTAGTGTCTCCCCACACCAGCTCCCAGGATCTGGGAAAACACAGCTTCTTGTGGGGGCTGGGACTGGGACCACGGTGAGGAGCACTGAAGGACCTGACTGACTAGAAGGTACTCGGCTCTCAGCATCCTCGCACCTTTTCCTACATCTTTTGAAATTATCTCGTTGCTCTTCAGAAAACGTATTGGTAGAATGAACTAGGTTCCACTCTTCATCTGCACTTTACTTTTGGGATTTTGATAGGTGAAAATCTGCCATGGGCTGCAGGAGTTGTGTTGCTAATTGCCTAAGTGGGGTCTGTTCATGGTCCTTCAGGCAAAGTCCAGCTCTTAGGTTTTACTTGTCTCAGAGACCCCCATCTTATCCGATCACAGGCAGTCAAGTGCCTACAGTAAGGACAGAGGGAGCTCTGAAGAGCCCTGCAATGCCTGTGTCAGGAAGGACTTGCTGGTTTGGTCCTGGTATGAGCAGAGGAACAGGAGCGTCGTGAGACAGGAGAGCTCCTTGTACCAGATGCTTCAGAATGCTTGACTAAGATGTATTTATATTTTTCTGTTAGAAAAAACAAATATTGTTGGCTTTGTAGCGAGATAAAATATGTCTGTGGTGTGTCAGGGAAGGGGCTTCTCTACCTCACCCTCCTTTGATCTCCCCCCTTCCCAAAACTCTTCTCAAAAATCAGTGTGGAAATGGCAGAAATCATGCCCTTTTCTCCCTGGCTTCTCATTGTCACGGCTGAATTCACAGGATGAGTCCATCAAAGTCAATGGAATTGCCTCAGAAATTAATTTGTCTGGGATAGCTTGCAACAGATGTGCTGTTGGCTTCTGCTTTTATTATTTCTGTGCTTGTAGCATGGCCCTGTTAAGTGAGATCCGTTCCAAGCCCTGAGGACCCCGCAACACAAACTCGCTCCGTAAAATGAGAGAAGGGAAACCAGAAAGATTTGACCAATGTCACAGAGGAGACCTGGCTTTAGAAATGTAATGTCACAGTCTGATTTTGGACCGTGCCACCCAACTGCTATAAAACAAGGGTAGGAGTAACCATGGAGGAGGCCAGATGTCTGCTTGGGAAGGTATCCAGGGCTTGCCACCACCGCATGAAAAGAGAGACGAACAAGCCACTCAGACTACTTTCTAATTTGATACGTGTGATTGAAATATTTTCTCTCACTGCAAAGCATTTATTCATGATGGATGCAACTGAACTGGGTTGGAATCAGGCCACCAGTTGCTTGGCTAAGGAGGGTGTTGCCGCAGAGGTGGAGGTGCAATGCACCACTGGGGTATAGCTGTTTGCTTCATGTTTGGCCATGAGCCACCACCAAAACTCTGTCAAAAGGACTGAGACAGCTGCTCTAATGCTATATATGCCTATGCTATGCACTGTGGGACCTCCATGTAAGTGCAGATTAGCATTTAAGGTGAAAGAGGGTAAAGAAGGGAAGCAGCTTGCTTATCTGCTGGTCTGCACCCAGACATACCCACCCGAAGAGCTACAAGCAAGTAAGGATAACCATATCCTCTTAGGAGACCCATAATGATATTGGGAAGGTCAGAGTCTTGCTGGAAGTCCCTCAGAGATACTAGACATTGGCTGATAAAGGAGAAAAGAGGAAAACTCTTGCTCAATGAAAAGATAAATGAACAAGAGTATCAGTCATGGTGCCAGCAGAATTGCTACAGGTGCCAGCTTTACCGGAGAAGCAGCAACAGCAATGGCAAATAATTTTAATAATCCCTGCTGATATCAGCATCCTTCTGTTCAAGTATCTAGCTGAAGTCACAGCATAATTAACCTTGGCTGGGCTATAAGATCAGCAATGTCCTGAAGAGACTTGCACTGAAAGAATTTATACTGTCACATATGTGAGTAGGAAAATCATAAAAAAATCTTGCCAGAAATTTTGCATATGGCATTTCACAGCTAAATAGGAGCATTTATAGGAATGAAATATGTTAAAGGTGAGATATAAGGCCTGAATCTTTTTAAGAGAAATTTTTTTTGCATCCCAGAAGTGCATCCAGAGTCACAAGCGGGATGAGGCTCAGGTACATACTTTCATGATTACCAAAATACTAGTGTACTGTATAACTAACTGTGGTTATCAAAGTACTGTTGATTTGGTGTATTCTTCCTCAATACACAGTTCAGTTGTCATGTGCTTTCACACCAGAGGAGACACTACCTCCCCAGAAAACACCAGCAGGCAGTTTTGCACAGCTGTTCCTGCCTTGTGTAATGATTTTATGAAGAGACTCATTTTTTGTCTTAGTGGCTGCCAGCCCATCTGGGACAGGCAAACAGCAACAATCATTGCAAAGCTGTCGATAAGGCTTTATCCTGTTTCATCCTCCAGCATTGCAATGTATTTAGGCAAGCAAAAGCCCCAAAGTTGCCACTTAAATATGGATTAAAGCCAGATTTCCTCCTTTACACATGTTTTATTGAGTAGATAAGAAGGCTAAAACTTGGAAAATTACTGACTAGGTTTTTGATCTGAGAACCGGGCCTGGAACAGAACAAGCGCCCATAAGCACCTTTATGCTCTTCCACCAGTAACACCTTCTTGGACAAAACCAGAACATCTATCTAATATGGAGAAAATGTGGGGAGAAATAATTTAGATGAAAGGGTGTCCTTGGATGGGTGAAGAGATTCAAGATGAGGCTCAGGAGAGAAGAAAAAAAAAAAAACAAAGAAGAGAGAAAAAAACCACCCCAAAAGAAACAACCACACATCCTGAATCTTTTATCTATTCTGATGAAGTTTTAATGACTTAAGTTTCTTCTTTGTGTTAGTTAAAATATTTTTAATATCTTTCTGTAAAAATAAACTTCTACTCTGACAGAAGAAAAGGCATAAGTGATATATCCTCAGGAACAGCTACTATAATTACACTGTAGTTATGATGAGACGATAACATAGTTACATTGCAGTTAACTTTGAGACAGTTTTTGTGCCCATTTTTTACATAACTGACAGTTCATCTACGTGATGGAATTATTGATTTTTTTCTCTATTTCTTTTATGCTTAATAAGCATAGTTTGTGGCATAGAAGTAGTAACGTCAAAAGTATTTTAACCTAAAATATAATTATACAGAAACAACTTCAAAATTACAGCATAATTGAAATGCTATTACCCTCTACAAGCAGTTTTATGTAATGAAGTGTACAACCATGAATGTATAACTGAAAACTTTTGAAGTGATTAGATGCTATACTGGTGGATCTGGTAGGAAACCGAAGTCAGATGTCTTTTAAAATATATTCATGGGTCTTGCTTCAGCTGGCATATCAGCTCCATGGAAGGGTCTATGCTCAAAAGCTGTGGTTCACTCATCCTTATTTGTTTTAAATAGAATATTAAAAAATACAGATTAGTATAAGTATATGGCCTCTAAGCTCATCTGAGTATTTTAATACAATTTCAGCTTTATCTTTCTGTCCTTCCAACACATCCTTAACTCTAGTATAACTAGGAACAAGCTGAAAGTAGGAATCTTTGACTTATGAATTCAAATGTGAGTCTGATAATTAATGAATTACAATAGTAACATTGCTCTCTATTTTGAGTCAAATGAAATAAAGAGGCTAGGGGGATTCTTTAATAACAATAAACATGGAACTCTAATTCCTTTTTATGCTCTGTGATCAAATACAAAAGATCTAATAAAAATAATTGCATTAGATGTCCTATTTTTGGAGAAATGCATAGCTCGTATTTAGGAAGACTCTTATTGCTCTGATTTATCTATTAATGAAGCAAAACCTAGTTAATTACCTAATTTACATAATATTTTGCATCCACATAGATGCTGGGATGAGCACTGGGGAGAGGTTTTGCATCAATCCATTTTTAATAAGGTAATGAAGTTGGCGGGGCTGAATCTGCAGATCAAATCACTGGATGCTTTTCTCCTGTTGGACTGAGAACTTGTAAACCAAGGTACAGATCAAACAAGCTTGTGACCTGGAGAAGGCAACACCTTTCCTTCTCCACTGCCAAGGTCCTGTTACTGTACTGGAGCTGCAAACCAGTAACCTGCTGGAGGTCCCACGTTGTGGTTCCGTGACCTTGAGTGGAGGCAGTGAGGACGATATTGTAGCTTGTAGCCTCCTACCTCTTACCTTCTTCCCTGCCTGCTCCACTGCACCAGTGCTCCGAGGCAGGATATAACCTTGAAAACTGCCAGCCAGAGCTGGGTCAGTAATATCAAGGCAGAAAGTGCTAGGTCTACTGCTGCTTTTGCCTCCTTTTTACATCACACCTTCTGTGCTCCATGGTGTTTCTTCCCACTTTTTGTCTATCACTCCTTTGTCCCCTTGTGTCGGGATGCCTTTTTTCAACCTACCTATCCTCCTGTCAGTGTGTGCTGGATGTTTCTGCACCCCATCTATCTGTCAGGAGATACCGCCTCAAGAAAAAAAAAAGACTTATACAATTTTCCCTGAGGCCGTCCCAAGCCCTGTGCAGTAGAGGGTCTGATTTGCCATGTAAAGATGATTTGTACAAGAATGCATCTTCCCTAACATTAGCTATTTAAAACCAAGGCATCCAGTCTAAGCCAGTTAGTTGTCCAGGCTGAGCCTGCTGTGGCCGGACAGACCAGTATGTCCAGGGAGTGCTTCTTCCCGTCCCGAGGTGGGAGCTGGAAATAGCTCTGAATCCCCGTTGAAGTTCTCCTCTGTGCTGACAAGAGAGGGAGCCAAGGACAGCAAATTTAGATTATACACAAAACTCTACATGGCTAAATTTAGGAGAGATTAATTTAATCCTTAGGGTCTTCTGAAAAACTCCTGTACGCTCTCTGCAAGCACAGGAAAAGTGCCATTAAATATGAAAACTCACGAAACAAACTAGGTCTTAAAATACAAACATCTGCCATTGCAGAAATGAAGGGATTTGGCAGGAAAGAGCTTTCCAAAGAACAGTCCATAGTCTTCCGATCTCTGCCGCTTCAAGTAACAGCTACAACGTATGAGCCATTTAATACTGAAAAGAGGGCAGAGTTTCATCACTGGAGATAAATTACTAGGTCTGGAGACTCAGCTACAGTATAAAAGTAACAACCAGCTAAAAAAAATATTGTCCTCATTACACTGGGTCATATATTGAAATATGGTAATTTGAGTGCTGAGTCACCAACAGTGCTGAGGAAAAAGTTTCTGCTATAAAACGAAATTGGGGAAGTCTGTGTTTTCTGGTTTTAAAGCCATCATTGGGAATAAGATAAATAAAACCACACGGGCTTTTGATCTAATCAATGCAGTTGTGCTTGATTTTAATCTACCATTTTTTTAATACATTTGGACTTCTATTCAGATGATTTACCTTTGTGTCTAAGGTGAATTTTAACAACTAACATGATATTGAACCTCAAAGGGCAATTTGAGCTCCTTATTATTCAGGGCAGAAAGAATGTGACTATCTCTGGACCCAGTGGAGAGAGGCAGAAGCCTACATAAAAGCTCATCTTGTGTATCTTAGCTATTCAAAACTTATTTAGGCTTATAGCCTAATTACTTATCTTGACTAATTTTCATAATTGCTGGTGTGAAGCAGGTACCTTAGAAAGTGATCAATCCTACGTATTTTACCTGCTTAGTGGTATGCTGAGGTGCCTGTCTCTCTCCACTGACTGTAGATGGACTCTGACAACTAGTTTAGACTAGATGCATAACTTTTGGACCTCTAAAATTAGTGAGATGAATCCCATCTGTACAGCAGATGATCTTCCATGTGCTCCTAAATTCAAAACTGCATTGCATTTAGAGCAGGCAAAGGATATATTTTTACCCTGATATTCTACAGCACTCCTGGGGGGTGAAGTGGAGGGGTGTGATTTTTTTGATCTATTATTAAGGGGGATTTATGAAATCACTAAGTTGTCAAGACATTGAAATTTCTAGCTTGTTGGACATTAGACATAAATGTCATTAAAAGATTATACCTGCCTGAAAGAACTTGCAAAAAGTATAGTTTAATACCAATGGAAGCCAGTAGAAATCCTATTAACTTCAATTAATATTTGCATTAAGATAGCCATAATTCAAGGAAACATCTCTGATTATGAAAGTGTTTAATACTGACGTTAAGTATGACAAAAATTAAACGCTCCTGAAGAAGATGTATTCAACACATACTTAATGGCTGTGCTGAATTAAGGCATTTTAGATGACACCAGAGGAGAGAACCATGAAATGATCATTCTCATGAAAAGCTGTTATAGTGTACCAAGGATATGCCTGAACTACTGCTCACCCAGACTTGCTTCTACAGAGAAGGAGGCAGCTACAAAGGGCAATCATCCCTCATATAGTCTCAAGACGATACAGAACATCTGCTGTTCCTTTGCTGCAAAGACGACTGTCCTCAGCTTAGACATCTCACCCAGGGTTATCTGTGAGGGCAGAGCGCTGCCACCTCCAGTACCAAGTGCTTGTGATAACATCCCTATCATAAACATGCGACCATGCTTTCCTGTTTGGATGGAGATATCCTCCCTCAATATTTGTTCCCGGGCATCTTTTCAGAGTTTAACTGTGGCAGAGTGTGGGCTAAATAACCTGGTGTGTACCTGGCCGTTGTTCATCTGCAACTTCACTGAGAATAATGCAAGATCTGTGTAGATCTCATGCTCATGAGATAATCCTCTCATGGCATGCCGTGTAAACCTGATGGCACGTAATTCATAAGAAATGAAGACTTCCAAATACAGGCTTTGAAAAGTACTTGGCTTCACTGAAAGATGTCCTGGCAGCCTCGGTTTCCCTTGCATTGTGCAAGGGAGGACAAATGCCATCTGATAACACAAAAAGAAAACAAGATGATAAAAGTCTCAGCTCAATTCTAAGGGTAATCACCAACTTTCTCTGTTTTCTAAATGCCTCCCTCAGCTTAGTCCCATAATTGCCTGTGGGCACTTTTGAGATTTTGATCTGAACTGCCTAGTTACCAGAAAGACAACGAAGTAGGACTAGATCACGAGAAAAAGGAAAATGTAACCTAATGGACTTGTGTCAACCTAACTACTATTATCATAACATAGAAAACATAATACAACATTGGGACCCTAAATTCTGCAGCAATGTTTCCATACTCTCCTTCCTATTTTAAGTTCTGATGCTCTTAAGGAACAATAAAAAAAATTCCAGTTTGATTAGGCTAAAATTTCCAGCTCAAAGTAGCACACAAATGCATGGTAGAGCTAGCATAAATCAATCTCAGTCCAGTGAAGCTTACAATGACTTGAGCTCTGCTGTTTTACCCAAGCATTTTTCCCTGAGCGTTATTTTCAGCCCTGGGTGATGCACCAATGGAGCCCATTGCTTCACACAGCACAGGCTTACAGACACAAGCACGTATATCAGCGCTGTGTCCACATTTGTGTCAGCATGGCATCACTACCAAGTATTGTTGGGCTCTGTTTTCTAACCACAATGCTGGAAAATTATACAGAAAAAACAGGTAGCAGAAGAACTGTCGGTTCCAGAATTTAATAAGGAATCAGCTGGTGACTTAAGAAACTTACTTTCAGGAAACAGATATATGAAAACAAAAAAAGAACAGAAATTCATCTCTTAAATCCTCTCCCCTCTCCTCTCCTCTCCTCTCCTCTCCTCGCCTCGCCTCGCCTCTCCTCTCCTCTCCTCTCCTCTCCTCTTTCTTTTTTTTTCAGAAGAACATCTTCCTCTGGCATCTTAAAATCACTGTAAAAGTCACCTCTGGGAATAATAGTCCAGGCATCCCTGAGCTTAAGGTCTGCTTGAGAGCAAAGTGATGTGATTCCTCTCTAATTGCCATAAACTTAGCACACAGTGCAACTAGATGTCAAAGTTTTAAATTCCCTAATCAGGCTGGCATTTACTTTATCCAATGAGATGGGAAAATTATCTTAAAATACAAGTAAGTATATAAATACATGTTTGTATTTCTGAGGATAGAATTAAAGTGTCTTGTTTCATTTGTGAGAGCCTTGCAATTTTTTTCCACAGCTGAATGTGAGGTCTGACAAAGTAGGAACATGCTCTCTGGGCTGATTAAACCAAGGGAATTTCACAGCCTCTGCAGATGAGGGTTGAAGGTCTCCTGATACAGTAATGGTGCATCCTCCACTCCCAAGAGGTGGGAGAGTGTTATTTCAGGTCTGCTGAGGGCTGGGCGTTTTATGAAGGGTTTATTGCCACATTGCATTGGTCTGTGCTAAAAGATCCTTCCTCCATGAGGAAAAGCAGCTGACACTGGCAGTTTTCAAGTAAAATTCTTTGTAGGACAGAATAACAAGAGACCATTGAGATTTCCTGATGTGACCTCCCTTCCAGGAGGGAAGGGAGAAATAGAAACTGACAATAGAAACTCTTGCATTTCTGAAGCAAGTGAATAAAGCAAGAAAAGAATGAAAGATAAGATGCTTTCATCCTCTTTGTGCTGTTACTTACCTTAACTCCACCGAATTTGGTGTGAGCCCTACATTCATGGCCCTTGTGAAAAGCACAGATGGAGATTTTTTTCAAGATGGTGAGTGAACACTTCTGAAAATGTAGGATGCAATCCTATTATTCCCCAAGTCCACTGCACTGGGTCAGACAGAAAGAAAACAGGCAATAAGCAGAGAGTAACTGGGAAAGAATATGACCATGGGGAATAAAAACACTCATGAGGAGGGTATAAGAGCAAGGAGAAGCCTTTGGCAGCAGGTATAGTTCCTGTGAGTTTGTCAGTAATGACAGCCCAAAGGAAACCTGCCTCTTGCAAAGGGGAAAAAAACCCAAACCAAACCAAACTAGAGAAGGAACTTGCATAAAGAGGAAAAGGACTAGGCCAAAGGGAAAGGAAAAGTGAGTTTGTTTAAGGGCTGGCCATGATGCTCGAACAGATAGAGGTGGAAACATTTTTTAGTGAGATGGAGGTGATGACAACTAGGAATACATGTTCCAGGCTCCTCAGCCACCTCATAGCCTGTAATACTGACAATCAACAGCCACATGTTGAAAAAAACAACCACCGTTGTCATCACTGTTTGGATGTTCCCTCACTTCCAGCACCTGTTGGTACAAGCATCTCCCCTACAGTCCTTGGGCTGTAGAGAGCATGGCTGAGGCTGCATGACATCCTAGTCATTGCTGGGAAGTGCATTTCTTCTTGCTGTTTTGAGTTCATTTCTCATTCATTCCTGCTTGCACAGTATTACACCTTGCTCCTCTAATGATTACACAGCCCTTACTCAGAAAAGCACCGCTTAAAAAAACTAGTCCATCATAGTGCAGGGAAAAAAATGTGAGGTTACTCTCCAAGGTGAGGTTGGTATGACCAGATATTGTTCCTTCCCTGATGTACATACTCTTCTGATATTTATAACTGCATTCTCTTTACCTCATTTTTTATTTTCCTCAGAGCATGACATAGAAACTTCCTCCTTGACTGGCTTTTGAAGACAGAAAGTTGTCAGGAACTGCCTCTGAATTAGACCCCTTTCTTCAACTCATGGTTAGTTTCCTAGAAATGCATCGTATCATCTATTCGACACCTTTCTCTGATGCACCCTGAGGCCCCCCCTGCTCTCTTCTGACTTCAGACACTCATGTGAGGTGCCTGCTTCCCCAAGGCGCTTTCTATAGCCAAATGGAAAGAGGGATCTCCAGCAGGTGGCTCTGATCTCAGTAACCTAGCTCTTCCCAGGGATCATAAAGAAGACTGGTGAAACTAACTACTAGTGCAGGTACCTCTTAATTGCCTAAACCTAGGAGGATGAAGCCAGGAACTAGCATGTAAGACTGAATGCTATATTCCATGTAAAAGCCACACAGACATTGTACCCTCCCCATCTCTTAGGCTATTGCTGACCTAAACTGGATGATCCTTTCTTTGAAACCACGCAATGCAAAAACCACCTGCTTGATCTGGTCTTTTTCAGCATTAACCATCACTAGTTACTTCATCGCTACTCACACGAGTATCTGGATCTTGTCTTCCTTTTTGTTATTAGATCGGTATTTTCATAACAATTTTCACTGTGACAACTTCTGTCCATGAAAATAATTCTGCTGAGTTCTGCTGATGACATTTTTGAGAGGCAGTCAGCTCAAGCTAAGAGAAAACAGGCTGAAAAGAGATGATCTCCTTTACAAAGAGACCAAGCTCCCACCACTCCTGGTAAACTGACGGTGATCTCTTATTCCTCAGTCTCTCCGGAATTTTAGTCGCTCTATTTTTGAATTACTGAATCATGTGTACAACTATGAACAATAAAACTGGAGCCTGGGAGGCTAAAATATGACAGCAAAATCTCATCTAAGCTTTGCAGTAGACTTCTGTGATAATTGCATCCAGCATCATTCACCACCACCAAGGAATATTCCATGATTTATCACTTTAACCTATTTCTTTGTTGCCAGTTTTTGCCAAAAGGAAAAAAATCTATGGATTAGCTATTTGACAGACGTGAATAGGAATACTTCCAGTTAACTCTGTAGACTTATGTTCTCTAACATCCTGTGGTGGTTCTGGTGCTATTTATCTGTCATGGAAGAATGTATAAATGCAATGGAATAAAATATACCTTGACACATCTGTGCTCTTGCAAGAACCATGCTACTGCAAAATGTCTTCGCGCAAAATAGCTCAAGCCTTTGACTATCATGTAATCAAATAACAGTATCAGGAAAAGTACAAACTTTTATGCAGCTGAGAATATTTATACTTGCTTTTTTTTTTTTTTTTTAAATGTCATACTGGATAATTTGAGGGGCCAAGCAAAAATTTCACTTTTTCTGGACTAGAAAGTGGGATGGGAGTAATCATATAATCTTAGCTGGCCTCACAAGGGAAATTATTTTCTCTCTAGTTACTAGTGAGAACTTGCCTTATTTGTATATTGTGTTAATGGAGGAAAGAAAATTTAAGAAGGCCAGTCTGTAAAAGCATGTTACTTTCTTTAAACTTCAAGGTGTTGGTATTTCTCCTAAGAATAAAGCAGGCACATAAATTTATGTTGCTGTAATTTTATAAAGGATGTCTCTAGCAGATGGCACATTTTAACGAGGTTGAAAAATCCCTATGGGCCTAAAAGAAGAACAGAGAATATAACAAACATTTTATAAGGAAGCTAAATCCAATATATTTAAAAAACAAAAGAAGAGTTTTTTCCAGTAGCCAAACTATATACTGGATGTTTTTATTCTCAGGGGTCTTTAAAACAAAACAAACGCCAACCGTTTTAAATGTGGCTGAAAATCATTTTGGTTTCCTCTAGGATGTTTCTGATGAATGTTTTACCTCTGGTTTCCATCATAAGCATGCTTGAAGAATTCTGTAGAAAATTACTAAAAATGACGGTGTATTTTTATTTCCTAAGGGCTGTGACAGAAAAAAAATCACCCCTTCCCTAATTTCCATCAAGGCAGCCTCATCCTTGGTATAACATCTTAGATGACTAGAGATCTGCTTTGAATAAAATGAAGCTGAACCAATGGAGCTCATTTATAGAGGAGTGAATCCAAAGTAATTTAAGAAATTTTAGCAGATGTACTTGGGTTTAAGACAGTATAATTGAGATGGCAATTCAGAAAAGTATTTAAGCACAGACATAACTCCATCTCTGTTCATGCATTTAAATCCAATCACTTAAGTACATGCTTAAGTATTTTCCTGAATGGGATGCTTTCCTGAATCACAGCCTAGAGTCTAGAGTGATGTTCACATTTTATGATGTGCAGTATATTTAGGTAATGTCACACTTCACAGGCACTCAGAATGGGAAACTTAAAGTGGTAGTGATGCTTTAGAACAACCTTACTGTTTATTATGCAGACTTGTCTTGTGGCGCTGTGTTTAAGGCCGTTTTGACTTCTTTTTTCTACTAAAAAATTATTTCAATTCCTTATTTTTTTCCAGAGAGCTTCAGTTACTTCACCATTATGTTTTGAACTCTTAGTCAGTAGGTCTGAACAACCCCATGAAAGATGGTAAGGAAAATGAGGTGTTAATATGCTACATGGTGAACAACGTACGTGGAATTTCAAAGTTCTGTTGGAATACCTTGAGAAGTCAAAGATATTAACTATTGAGTCAACCACTTCTGTTTCACATCCAACCATTTACAAAGCTCTCTCTTGAAACACATACTATATTTATTTATTTTTTTCAGACTCTGAACTGCAAGATTTGTGATACTTAAAAATTTCAGATCTTGCCCACACATCAATCTTCATAAAGATTCTTTTGAGAGATTAATCTCTTGAAGAAGACCAGTCATTACAGACAAAAGGATGGGGAGCTTGAGAAAAAAAAAATCTCTTTATATCCTGTGTATTGTCTAGCATGATTTAGTCTTTGGATATTATTTTTAAATAAATAAGCCATAATTATTATCATCAAACCACTTCTTAATATTTCTCAGTAGAAAGAGGGACTTATCTCAGGTACCTGGAGGGTCTCCTTTCTCTCTCCAGTGACCAAAGAGGGAGCAGAGGTGATCATCTCGGACTAGATCCCTTTCCCCTTGGCTGAAGGTAGGGAAGATGACTCCCAACCACCCTTGGTGTCCATAACGTTATCATCTTCGCTATAGGCCGATCAATCACTGCAGTAGAGGCATCTCCATTTCCAGACACTTCTAGGTTCTCTGAGGCCACAAGGCAGTAGCTGAGGAAGTGTGAGATGAAGGCATGCTTCATTATGGTATTTATGCAAGCCAGTTTGGGGATTTGCATTTGTTTCCTCACTTTTTCTTTCTAAAGCATAGCTGATCAGAAAATAATTTGTTGAAAGCATTCTCATTGAATTTCTACATGAAAGCACATGCTTTTCCCCTGGGGTAATGCTTGTTTGACAAAAACAAAAGAAAACCATTGTCTCTGCTTTTCAACAAACACTTGTTTTTAGGCAAAAAGCAACACATTTTGACTGCTAGGCATCTGGTGGTTTCTAGTTACCTGGAATTGGTTAAAAGTTCCAGCTGCCTGAACTCAAAACAGTAAAAAAGTTGAGACATTCCTTGAAAAATTTAACAAAAAAATGAGCTTTCTGATAGGAAATAACTTGTTTTTTCTGACTGACTCTGATATTCTGAACTGTTCTTTATAAGCACAGCTTCTTGAAATAGTGTGCAATCTTATTCTGAATGAGATTTGCTGTGGGTGTGCAGCTAATTTTGTGGAAACATATCTACTGTGTTCACCTACATCTGTTTAGATATCTTGCATAAGAAAAGAAAGTGGGCTGATATTTCTTCACGCTTCAGGCTCTTCGTGTTCTGTACGCCCTCACATTTCTGAACTGATAGCATTACTGGTGCCACTACCACAACACTGCAGCTGAATACTCTTGGCTATTTTTGCAATTAGATTTTTGTTTAGATTAATGTCATAGAAGATAACTTCTTCCTTCCCTGGCACTTGAATGTCTTCAAATAACATATATTATAGCCTTTGAGCTATAAAGAACCTATGCAAATGCATTTCTAATCCTGACAGATGTCTCCGGACAATATTTTAGTAAAATGTATTTACTGCCAAATGGCTTTTCAAAGTTAATGGTCCATTGTTAAAAATGGTATCTCATGGTATTTGAGTTCTTTCTGAATTTAGGGCACTTCACTATGCAAGAATGTAACCTCATCAGAAAGAAAAATGAATTGATATGAGTGATATCCTGCTTTAGTTTCCAATTTATACCTTCTTGCCCAGTACAACCAGATCTGTTTTGCAGGAGAAACACACAGTGAAATAAAAAGATGTTTAAATCCAGAAAGTGTGTTCTCCAAACCCATTTTTATTAAAGCTTGCAATATGTTTTGCTGGCATTATATCTGAAAGAGAAATGCTTCGGGGCTTCCTTATCCCCTCTTTCAAAAAAATGTTGTCAATCTAATCCAATAAAGTGGGAAAAGGGAAAAGCACAAGAGAGGCTGCAAAGATTTGCCTGCCTCATGTGACACAACGTATACAGTGGGCTGTACCATGGTACAGGTAGGACATCCTTTGTCACCTCTCCTTCTCTCAGACAACAACCCCTCTAGTAAATTTGTGACCTTTTGTGATTTGAACTCCTGTAAAAGCACACAACCACTATAAGATGCTGTAAATTTATCCCCAAGCTGAACTACAGGTTTAGATCAGAGTAAATGCTTGCAGAAGATGTGAAAAATTATATCCTTCATATCTCCACCTCATCTTTGGAAAGATAGGAAGGAGAAAAATAACATTCTTTGATGTCTTCTTTTCCACAGTTACAAATCAAGCAAAGCCTGAGTTTTCTGAATTAAACTTTTCCATTTATATTTACTCTTTTTGTTCTTCCTGATGCGGGCAAGACTCTGCCAATGTTTGCTGACCTCACAGAAAATGCTTGCTGAACACTGATTGAAAAACTTGACTTCCAGACATCTTAGTTAAGATAGATGGTGGTTTTATTATAAGGTATACAATACTCTTTAAAAAAAGTTAGCAGGGAGATTGTCATATTGCACTAAGAACTTATTCTTGTCCTGACAGCTTATCCTTATTCTATTTTCTCTAAAAAGGTATTGCAGTAAGAAAATTAATTATGCATTTGAAGGGCAAGATCCAGGGGAAAAAAAAGTGGAGGAAGACATTCTTTCTTAGCTTTTGAGGAAAAAGATAGGCCAAATGTATTAATTTTCCTTGAGCTGCAATGGCAGAGAAAAGCAGGTAGCATTGAGGAACATTACCTGTGAGTGGATAAGCTAAAGAAAAATCACTTATGAAACTTGGTACCTGCTAGTGCTGTTCAGAGAGACTTCCAAACGTGTTCAGATAGTCCCCATAAACCAGTGAGCCTTTGGATTATTCCAGTCTTCTGGAAACAAAAGATCTAGTTCTTACCTCCACGGCTGTTTAATATAGCATAAACCAGAGCATGACAACAATCATATATTCATCTTACATATTTTTCTCTTCCTAAGTATGAAATTTGCACATGGAGATTACTTAAGTCCCTCTCCAATGTCAAGTCTGTCATGGTAGCCCTGATAAGGAAGCTCATACTCCAAGTGGGATCTTCCAGGAAGAAGGCTTTTATTTCTGTGAATGCTTCCCGATGGCCAAACAATCCCAACAATTAATTCAGTCTGGTTCCAGGTCTGGGACTGAAAACATTCCAGGACTCTTAATGTCAATTTGATAAATGTTGGAATACGTGATGTGTAAGTTGGAAAGTTTCACCTGACAGGGAGAGAACTTTATATAGGGCTTCTGCTATAGAGGAGTGCTTGATGTTGGAGAACTGAAGAGGGTCTGTGGTGTTGTCTGGCACCCCGTGCGGGAGTTACATAGAATTTCATTGCCAGACCATGGTATCTGTATGAGAGCAATCTCAAAGACCATTTCTTGACATTGAAGGAGAATCATGGCCAACAAGGGAGGAGAAGGTGGTGAGAAAATGGGGAAAATTAACCAGAGGAAGCAAAGTCAGCTATTAGGTGAGATTTGCATCTCCCCCCTCTATTTTAAAGGATAACTGACAACTTTATCCATTGCAGAAAACTGCAGCCTCTTTGAGGAAAAGTTCACTTGTTTTTTAAATTCTGCCAAGGGGCCGTGTCTAAGCTTGCAAAGGTGTTTACTGTTTGCCCATCTGGCAACATGCAAGCAAAACACATGAATAAAAGAAACATCTTCTCTAGGCCTTCAAGTCAGAGAGAAAATGTCACTCAGCCCAGGAAAGATAATTGAATATGACAAAACCCCAGAACCTCAAAACTATTTGGATATCTTATCCCACTGATAAGGTGATGGCTATGTTCCTGTGCACCTTAGAAGATTTAGGAAAGATCAGAGGCTTTTTTATTCATAAGACACCTCTACCAATCAGTTACGGGGAGAAAAAGCATAGAAGTGCTGAACTGTGTTAATTATTTATTCTGACAGTCTGAACAAGCAATTGAATTGAGACAGTTTGGGAGTCTCTGTTGACTAATAGGGGAGAAATATTCAACAGCTTAAAGGCAAGAAGTGAATTGAGAGTGAGTGTTTATTAATACATGATTGAATTTACTACTCCAAGGAGAAGTTTATTAGTATGTTATAGCTCTTTGGCCTTCATCTGCAGAAAAGGATAATTTGGAAAGGCTCTAGAATTGTTAGGCAGACTCTGAAACATAAAATCATTAAGACAGTAAAAAGTTAGAGGGAAAATCCTGAAGGAGAACAAATAAGATGTACATCGATCATCATTCCTATGCAAAGTGTAAACTAGGCAAACAGGAAAGAAATAAGGTAACTAGAGGAAGGACTTTTTTTTTTTTTAAATGAGGACTAAAAAGGAATTACACAGCATAGAACATTTAATATCACAGAAAACCAGAAAGACAACAGACTGATCTTGAGCTTGTTTTATTTGGTTTAAGTTTCTTGGTTTCAGTATTATGATGCCAACTAACTCTTACTGAGCAGTAAAAACTTTGTAAAAACCGAATTAGAAGGCAAAATTGAAATCCTGAAACTCACAGAAGCCAGAAACAATAAAGGATGAGCTATGCACAGTATTGCTGTCTGAGCTGGTTCTCTGAGCGAGTCATCGTATGTTCCCTTTGTAATCAATGGGATGAAATATGCACTGTTGGGTCATAATTCATCTGTCCTGATTTAGAAGCCCTCCTAGACTGAAATGAATTGTCCCCTAAAAACATTCCCCTTTCATGGACTAAAAAGAGTGTCTGAACAGCTAGCTCAGAGTTAACGTGTGTTCACATGAAGCCCACTCCAGATGTTTTATAAATGCGTGAAATTCCAAGGAAGAAAATAGAATCTATTTGATTCTAAGCAGAATCTATATGTAGCAAGGAAGAAAGAAAAAGTAATAATTTGTAGCTTGGATTCCTATTCTCTTAAGTATTTATGCATCTAATAGCCACTGGAAGCAATGGCTGTATCCATACCAGCTACCAAGACTGTGCCACTGTTTATTTTTTATTCTGAGGGCCAGCTGGCATTTTCTGACAACATCCATATATTCCAATTCTCCTAGCCTTCAAAAGAGAGCGGTCATATACAACTTTCCTATTAGGAATGGTTCCTGTCCTATAATACATCCAAAACTGTGCCTGGGAACTATTTGTGAGAATGCTACTTGGCCCAGACCAAACCTGTGCCAGGAACCTCTCTGACAATCAGAAATATGGCAAATACATTTGCAGTGCCCATTCTAGGGCATTGTTTAATGTACTGATATGGAGGTACCCACTGAAAATTACTTTATAGCACAGCTTTAAGAATTTCGGCTTCAATAACCTGTAGCACACTTCAGTAAAGACAGTGGCAAAAAACCACCTCAGAGCATGTTGGATTCAGCTCCGAGTTATCTTGTCTCCATTTTCAATAAAATATAAAAAGATATTTGGAAGGTACAGAAGAAGGTGATAATATAGTGAGAATGAATGACAGCTGGTGCTGATAAAGGGGAATATATGCTGGGTAACCTAAGTATATATGAATATAGGAGATACAATCAAAGGGAAACAGGCATTAAAGTGATCACTGGCAAATAACTGAAGGCAAAGCAGACCAAAAGAACAGAAAATGACTACATGGTTTATTTCTGATCACTATATAACGACAATAAGCAATCACAACAACATAGAATTAAGCATTCAGCTTATCTTTGAAGTCAAGAAGACGATAAATCCGGAGTTCCACAATACTGCATATCAGTAAATAAGTAGTGAGTGATCCAGTCTAACAATGGGGATGTCCTGACAACTCACACTTGATGTCAGTAGGAATAAGAATGTCACCAACCATAACACTAAAAGAAATATCTAGATCAATCTGAAAATACAGACTTTCAAAGAGAGTGCCAAGACGATTAAAAGCCAGCTTGGGCTCTCGGGGAACAACAGACAAGATCTGGATGGTTACTACCAGCCTTTCTCTAGCATCACCATTATTTTAAGAGGTACAGTAGTATTGCAAAAGATAAACTTTCTCTATGGAGGAATAGTATTACAGTAGAAATTATATTTGAAAATGAAAAAAAAAAGGAGAAAAGAATTTTAATTAAGAATAGTAGATATTTACATGTCTTGTGCAACAGAAGTTGATTCAGTTACTTAAACAACGAGGTCTGCTGCTGCTTGAATCATGCTAAAGGACATTACTTTAGAGACCTATGGGAAACTCATGTTTTTCTTGAATCACAGGTAGAAACCCACCAGGCTGTCTACCCTAGGACATCTTTAATGGCATGAGATGCCTATCCAGGGGTATCTGAATCAAGATATGTCTTTTTTGGTTCCCATTGTATCAACAGAGGTTAATGGTGGGATTCAGCTGTGTAAATGCAGGCATCTTGTGCTGTTTAAGAAGCCCTGGGATGTATTCTGTCTGGCCTCCAGCTGCCAAATCAAAAGGACATGAAGAGACCCTGTGTCATTCTGTCCTACCTTTGTCTGTGTGTCAGATGCTCAAAAGTATCTGAAATGTCAGTGGATGTCTACATTTCCACAACTGGATTTCATCACTAGTAAACAAATATAGTCAAGAGAGCTTTTCAGTTGATCAAATATATTTGTCTGCTTCAGGATGTGCTGAATACTTTTATAGATTACACTGACTATCGAAAGGGCTTCCACTGACTATGATGAGATCATGAATACTTACCTCCCAGGTGCATACCTACACTGCAGATACTGAATTTACATACCTGAATGTGCAGCTGAATCCTTCCCCTTTCTGTGGGTGTCTGAATCAACAAATAAATTCCACTTTCAGGACTTAGTTCAATTTTCTAAGAGTATGGATCCCGTCAGTCATTTCTAGATATCTTGAATACTCAAGTCCTGGACACCTATGTTTAGGCATCTGAATGGAATCCCTAGTGATTTTGAGTAACCGTATATTGTCAGGTAAGATAAATGTCTCCAAGCCAGCAGAGTCTGATGAAATTTAATTTCCAAACATTCAAGAGACTATCTGAAATAATCTTGTAAACTTTAGCAATCACTCCCTTAAAACTTGTGGAAGCCAGGACAGGCCCCAGAGGATGGGAGTAGGGCAAACATGATACTCATCTTTAAATAGCAGCAAAAAAAGGAAGGATCCAGAAACTTATAGACCAGGCAACATAACTGTGAAAGTCACAAAGATAGAGAAGAAGATTGTTGAACAACCACTTTGCAACCACTGGCAGAATGATAAGGTGATAAGAAACAGCTAACATGTATTTGTCAAGAACAGGTCACATCCAACCAACCTGATGCCCTTCCATGATGGAGTAGAAGCATAAAGTTTAATGTAAAGATATATACAGCAATTTATTTTAGTGATTTTTGTATTTATTTTCATTTTCCCATAAAGAAAGGAAGCCAGATCATTAGTCTCTCTTCAAGTGCTTTTTATATCTTGCATGTGGCAAATGTCTCTGTTTAATGCGTGGTACATTCCTAGGAAAATGTCATATTGTTAATTGACACTCTGCAGTAACTGCCATACTTTGGCAAGAATAAAATGAGGCATATGTACCAGAATTTGTGATGGAAGTATTGCCACCATGAGAAATTACTCACATCCTTGAGGGATTCCCCTTCTTGAATCACAGTTTTACATCTGTTTCTATCATGGTCAGAATTTTTCAGTTAATCCCATTCTGCAATGATGCTATCAACCTGATTTCCCCAATACTTCCAGTGGTACTCAGAATGCTGTGATCATTAAACTGTGCTGATGTAAAAGAGTTATGGATCAGGTTCTTGATTTATAGAAACAACACTAAATTCGAAAGCCCTTTTAGAGCAAAAGGAAGCTTTCAGTAAAATGACTTATGAAAATCCAAAGTCCTTAGGATTTAATATGAAAATTATTGACTAGTATTTTTGAAAGCCCAAGGCTTCGCTCTTAATGCTTTTCTGCTAAAAGTGTTATAAGGTAAATGACTACAGTGTTCAACTTTTTTGTTTTTTTCCCCCAGTACTATCATGGTGGACTTTTCAATATGGACTCCTAATAATATTTCATTACATGAAACCTGCACTGAATTATGAGTTGGCTTCCAGTAAAGATTTCAGCAGCTAGAAGGATATAAAAATACTAAATAAGCTTGGTGCACTCATCTTCTCTGTATATAGATTGTCAGTACTTTCTCAGCTTTTTTAGATTAAAATAGTTCTCAGGAAAATTGGTAGGGTGACATTTGTGAAGTTGAGCATAAATCAAATTTCAAAAGTGTCTAGAGGAAAACTGACAAATGTTAATATGTCTACACACGCATACAAGCAGGATTTTAAAAAATGCCTCTGAGGTAGATGGAGAAATGACTTAGATGTCTATCAACCAGTTTAGATGTCTACATACTTTTTTAATTGCCTTTTTAATGTTATGAGTGCCTAAAATCTCTATGTTATCTCACCTACAGTTAGCAGTCTGAAAATTAGATTTCTAGACTCCCTCAATAGTCAGTGATGTGAGGCAGGCGTTCCCAGATGACAATCCATCCCACTTATTTTAAGATCCAATTAATCATTTTTTTTGTCTACAGAGGAAGCTCAGGTGCCTATCTTTGGCTTGGTGTCTTTGAAGAGTAAAGAAGAAATATCAGGGTATACGATGTACAACCTTGCAGAGAAAACAGCTGGGGGTGGGAACTGAGAGAGCATTGGGCTGGTGGTTTCCTGTTTTACTTCATTACGGACTGAAAAATTAACATGAACAAAATGAGCATGTAAGATGCTAAAGTAGGACTGCATGTATTAAAGCATCTAAAATTCATGTGAAAGTTAGTGTTTACTGAGGCTGTTCTCTGACAGAGAAATGTCTATGTTCTTCTTACAGTCCTCTAAATATTTCTTTGAAGTTCTTTTCAAAGTTTCTTTGAAGTCTATCAACTTACATTTAAGCACCTAAGGATTTTCTGTAGGACAACTTCTTCATAGATTTGTAAAATTCAGGTTCAAGGGGAAGAGTCTCAGTCTGAAAAACTTGCATCTAACTCCCCGTCCTTTTCTTGCCAAAATGCTCAAAAAAAATTACTTTGACATAAAATGTTCAATTTGGCCTGAATCAAAGCACTTTTTTAGACCCTTGGGAAAAAAAGCAAAGCAAAGGCAAAAAAACCCCTGTATTAACAAATGATGAAAAGTATCCCTGTCCTGTCAGTAGATCAATGGAAAGAGTGCCTACACTTGCTTAGAACCAGATCCAGGGTTAATTCCCATGTCTGCCTGAGAGCATCAGTGCCCACTTGGTTCACTGTCCAGCACAGTCTCTGCATCACCACGCAATGGGAGCACTGGGGGTAAGACAGTGCCCATCTAGGCACCGTTAGTCTGTCTTGACAATATTTGTTGAATCAGTGATTGAATTGAGAGGTCACTGGATTCAGTCCCAGATGAGTGACAAACAGGACAATCATTCTCTGTTCTCTCACTTTGTCTCATCTCACTTGGTTTATGCATTTAAAAGACACTTTTAAAGCCAACTCCTAAGAACAGGAGAGGAAAGAATTATGTGTTTTTACAAAAAAAAAAATTAGCTGGTTACATTTCTACTCTGTAAATTTATATCAAACCAAACCCAAACTTTATGGTACCAGACAGCAAATAGACTGAGGTATAATGGCAACAATTCAGTCCTGAAAGAATAAGGATAGAAAAAATTTCCCACCAAGATTCCTCATTGTTCTAAATCTACTCTCAAATAAGCCTAAAACACTCCTATGGATGCTGAATACTTACCAATAAGGCTAAAGTAATTCCTCTTCTTTAGTTGAAAATAAGAGGTGGACAGGAAGGATTATTGAGACATGATGGGGTACTTCAAGAGCAGTGATAAAAATTGTTAAGTATAACCACAGTAAAAAGGTTTGCAGCTAGCTCATTTTGATTAGCTCCATCTTTGAGTAGATGTTCAAGTCCATCTATGCCTGTGCAGGTTAGAATGTGTCTTCAAGGTCCTCCTTCAAGGGATAGTGTTTGTGGGGTAAATTACTGTGTAAACAAGTTTCCTGGCCAACACACCTGAAATAATAGTCAAAATGGGACCCTTGCCTTAAGTAACTTCTATACTTGTATTTTTTAGTTCAGGTTCTTCAGCCTTGTAGCATAAGAACTTAAAATCGTTACTTCCTTTGAACAAAAACCTGTGATTTCCATCAGAAGTTTGTCTTCTGTTTAAGGCAAGCTCAGGTCTAACTGACTAGCATTAAGCTTTTTGCATTTGCGGACAAAAATGGGTGTCACGGAGGAAGCGCAATCATTCACAGCAAGGCTGGGACTGGGTTTCCTGCCAAGCTGCAAGAATCACTGCAGTGAGAGTCACCAAGTGCCAGGGGACACTGAGCACCCTTCTACCAGCGAGTAGACACTGGAGAAGAAGAAAGCTACACCTGAACAAACAAATCTGTGAAAAGCAATTGGGAAAGGTCTCTCAACCGCCTATGCTAAAAGAAAGAGAAAAAGAAAAAGAGATAAAAGGGCCAATATGAGAATGAACATTTTGTTTTCTGTTCTACTTAGTTCATACCTGAAAGCCCAGGGAGCAGACAGAGAGGAGATATATGAGCACACCCTGCCTTCATCTGGGCTGCTGGCAAGTCTGCTTGGACACACCACCTCCCATTCTGCTGTTCCAGAAGCAATAAAATCTGCCATCATCGTTCTGTTAGTGCCAAAGGCAAAGAAGAGTTTTCTGCAGAATGGTTTGTGAGAAAATTAATTGATGACAGGCTTCTTGGCAGTTTGCAACCATAACATTTGTATGATCTGCTGATGCCATGGTTTTATTCCCTGCTAATCAGATATTGCTCTCTTTACTATGCAAGGGCATCTCTTCTAGCTATTGTTGGCATGGAGAAGGCAGACCTCCTAGCAGTAATAACTCAAGTCCACAACAACTTTCAGTTCTTACAGGCACATATTTTTATAAAGTCTCAGAATACTCCACGGAAACAACCCCAACACATTCAAACTGTGACAATCTACCTGATCACTTCGTGGTGTGGAAATCCAGTTTCACCAGCCACCTCCGTAGCTTCAGTACAAATCCCTACCTCACCAAATGAGCCGATTAGTAAGAGATAATCTTAGTCTTTATTTACACACACCTGGACTCATCCCAGCTGACATAACTGAGTTGTCTACATCTGAAGCTCTGTCTTGAGCTCCCTCTAAGTCAAGAGAAGGAGACAGACACCTGCCTCCAGATAGACAAGCTGTGTTGTCCTAGACTTGAAGGGGGAGGGGGATAATATCAGGCCTGCCCGTGACAAGCTGTGGGATGACAAGCCAAGGTTGGAGGGATGGGGTGCTAGTGAGGGCACTCAGCTCGTTGCTCAGACATGCTGGGTACAGTGCAGCACACTCGAAGTCTTATGGAGATGAGCCAAGGGCTCCTGAGGTAACAGGAGCCAACAGAGAAACACCGGTGAAATATCTCAAAGGAATTAAGGTGTGTTCCTCTGAGAAGGTGACACGGCTGACAGCCGAGCTGAAGTACCTCTACACCGATGCACACAGCATGGGCAACAAACAGGAGCAGCTGGAAGCCACCATGCTGGTAGAAAGCTATGACCTAGTTGCCGTTACTGAAACTGGATAGGACAAATCCCATGACTTGAGCGCAGCTATCGATGGCTGCAGGCTGTTCAGAAGGGACAGGTGAGGAAGGAGGGGTGGAGGGGTTGCCCTCTATGTCAAGAAATGGATAGATCGTGAAGAGCTGTCTCTGAAGAATAGCCACGAGCAGGATGAAAGCTTATGGGTAAGAATTAGAGACTGAGGCAACAAAGGGAACCTTGCGGTTGGCATCTACTACAGGCTGCCTGATCAAGGGCATCCTATTGATGAAGTCTTCTTACTCCAGCTACAAGACGCATCGTACTCTTTGGTTCTTGTCCTGCTGGGGAACTGCCCAGGCATAGTTGGACTTCAACATCTGCTCTCCTGGTAGTCTGGTGTCAGAATTTGCGGGCTTTCTTTGCAAACTAAGAGTGTAGAAAACTTCATTTTGCTCAGCTGAGGGTCAGGATTCTTGCACACCAGAAACTGGAGCTGTTAGAGGAATCCTGGGTGCCACTGCAAATCCTGAGAAAACAGCATGGGGCTGCAATAATCTGGTGCTAGAGCAGCAGATCTCCATGTATAGTGAGAGCACAGCTACGTGAAGCTTTCACCTTCCCATTTAAAAGGAAAAGATATTTAATATTAATATTACATATGTAAGCATAAGATTATATCTAAAAAGAGGTTCCAAAATGCAGATTATGTAGTAATTTTTTTATGGGTAAACAATTGTTTCAGTAACTTACTGCTTCTCTTGAAAAATACACTTTGGAAGACACAGGGTACATCTTACAGACCCCAGATAATGTTGTTGTAAGAAAATGAACTTTAGTACTCCTTGCTGTTACATTTTTAACTTTTCCCCTAGTGCTCCGGTTTGTATTTAGCAATCTTTTAAGTTTGTACAGTGCGGTTGTAGCCTTATGAATGAAAACACCATTACAACAATCATTTATCAGCTTGAGAGATATAGGCTGAAAGTATACAAATTTCTGGTTCAGTCTTACAATGATAACTCATGACAATACCTAAAATCACTTTTCGTTCTTTAAAACTGAAAGGAAAGAGCAATTTGCAATGTCATAGTTTGGATGAATGAGCAACGTTCTCAGAAGCAATCATCTAAAATAATCTGATATATTGGTTCCTGTAGGAGGCAAACAATCTTAAAATCTCTTTCTAAAACAAAGCATAACTTTGCATTCTGTCCCACATTTAAATTGCAGTGATTTATATATATAGTTTGTTCATTTTATATTTATTGTTATCTGCCTTTCTGAGTAAATTCAATGTACTGAGAGCACATTGTGAAGTGCTACTCACAAAGCTTTGCTGACATAGAAGTAATAAAAAGAAGTATGCCGTGAGATCAGTGATTCATTGAGAACAGTCAGCACCTTGCTTCTGGTGTAGATTGTAATTTTCTTTCTCCTGAGCTTAGCAAGCAAAACCCTCCTTTGGTAACAGACTAACAGGCTGCTTCTTTCCAGACTTTTTACATGTCTCAGTTACATCTACCAAGCAATCAAATGTGGTCAGTAGTGTGGGGTCACGTTCTCTCTGCCTTACGCCCATTGCAATCACTGACAATGCAACATTTTAAAGTGTATGATAAGCACTAAAACCAGAGGGTTTGGAGGAGTTGGATCTAGCAGTTTCCTCATTCCTCCTTTTTCTTTCACAGCACTGGGCTTCTTATAAGGGCTAATCTCCTATTTGTCAGGCTTTTTAGAGAAGAAAGATAGCTGAATCAGCACATCAGATAAAAAGAGAGGCAGAGATCACCTCCCCAATTCCTATTACCATGAAAAACTCTGCTGTTTCTTAATGGTTGGAGAAATTAATGAATGCACACAGTAAAGTCAGATGGGAGTGATGAGCTCAGAACAGCCGAAGGTTTGGTCCTAAAGCTGGTGCTTGTGATATACTGTTGTGTCAGTTACCCTATGAATTAAAGCAGTCCCTCTCCCTCCCACCAGTACAGCTCTAAGTACTTTCAACCAGTGTAGTCATCTCTATAAAAGAATGATAAACTGAATTAACATATTGTGCTTTCTCCCACGTCCACGAAGAAATTAAGACTCCCCACCTATGTTTATAGATATAAACATGAAAGTTAGGTAACTCACTAGAACCAGAAAATTAAGCATCTCTTTGGTTCTTGCACGTGCACAGTCGCAGAGCTGCATCACCCTTTGGCTAAAGCTTTTTCTAGAAAATAGAACAGGGCCAGGGCTGTGACTGTCCATACAGTATTAAATTGTTTGCACTCTCCCTGGCATGATATTGCCCTTCTCATGGGACTTTCCCAAATAATTCCCAGGTACAAATTAGGGTTTGGATGTGGCCATTCTATTTTGGAGGATAAAGAAGTAAAATAGCATAGTGATGCTTAGAATGCACTAGCTGGCCTCCATGGCAGAACATTAACCCTAAAAATAATTTAATTCATTAGAATGGATGTAGGTTAGGAATTTCCAATGACCACTGTGGGACCTATGCACAACAAAAGATTAATCAGAGAAAGCACTCCCTCTCCAGTTCTCTTCCTACTCTCTTCCTCCTGGAGGTATTAAGAAAGTACACATTCAAACTAATCTCATGTTCAAAATTATTCAATATATCTGAAATTATGGATATTCAAAATAATACTGGGAAAAAGGTGGGCAGCCAGCTGGCTTACTCCTCCTGGTATTCCTAGCAAAAAGGACCCCCCCAAACCAGAAGTGTTTCTCATATATTCTTTTAAGGCTACAGTGAGTTTAGGCAGCATAATAATTAAGTGAAAGTTTAATTATACCCCCCTGGGACAGACTGCTAAAGGTCAGATTTCAGATACATTAATGAGCTGCTAAATGCTGCTGGGAAAGGCTTTTTTTTTAAGTCCCGCACAAGCCAGCCCACTCATATTTTTAATGCCAACACTGGGCATATCAGATGTCTGTGGGAGTTTTGCCATGAAAAAAAAGCTCATCTTGTGCTTTATTTACAACCATTTCACCGGGTTTTATGAGAAGCAGCTTGAAGATGAGGCCATGCACCACAAAACTGGGAAAGAGCTTGTTGGTCTAATTCCAGCTCTTCGCGGGGTCCTCTGGCCAGTGATTCGGGGGGGGTGAATCAGAGCCATGCAGGGAAGGATGCCTTTGCCGGTGGCAGCCCTGCCTCTTGAAAAGGCTGAAAAGCAACAAGGGCAGGAGTCTAGGGCTTGCGGAAAAAGCAGCAGTCATGTGCTATCTTCAAAATTGGGAAAGCAACATATTTTAACAGAGCCCTATTAGTTTGCATGGTTTGCTTTTTCTGTGTCTTGGTCTAACACCCAAGGTACGAATCCCCAAAGTATGACATGCATATATTGGTTGATATCAGGTTTTAAGCATCTAAGTTGCAATATAATTCCTGTGTTATACGAGAACAGCAAGACCTAGTCAATGCCAAGTGCTCATTGATGGAACCTGGTGATATTTTAAAACTAGATTTCTTTTTGCCTCAATTTCCCTGCCATAAAACTGGTGTAATATCCATAACGATCTCACAGAGGTCGTGATATTCATTAATGTATGTAGTGCATGTGGGAATTGATGCGTGCACTGCTATATCAACCTATGGCAAAATAATCAATTTGTAATCAGTGCGGTGTACGAATGGTGAGGTTAAATAGGACCTGAGACCATGCAGTGAATAAGGCAAGTATTTTATCAATTCAAAGACAGGTTTCTAAATGGTATTACTATAAGACTAAAATTAGTAAGTCAAAAACTTAAATGCCAGAATAAAGGGCTGAAGGAGTTGCACAGCTTTCATTCATTCTTCACGTGCATATGGATTTTAAAGCAGTCAGCCCCATGAATACAGAGGGACATAAAAGCATTCAGACTGATTCAGGCCAAAGGGTCCATCCAGCTCAGCATCCTATCTCTGATAGCAGCCAATGGCAAGTGCTTTAAAAATGAGACTTCCAACAGGTCAGGCGTAAAGTCATACTTTCCCAAAACACTCCCTCAGGCTCCAGCTGCTTCTTGGCTCACTGGCTTCCACGTCCAAATGTGTTGTCTCTGATTTTAATGACCCCTTCTACGCGGTTTTCCTCCATGAATATACACAAGTCCTCTTAACCTCCTGAATGATCCATATCAGTGTCACAGGTTTTTGAACGGTTTTGATATCAGTCTAGCTGAGAGGCGTGGAGCGGCAGGCATAGCATCAATATGTTGCAGTTGTAATTTTTCAGTAGAGCTGCGTAATGAAACGTAAGGAGTAAGGTTTTATTCCAGTCATTTGGATAAGTCATTTCTTCTCTCTTTGGTTCATTTTGCTTTTCACTCTTTGTCTAATGAGAGGAAACTCTTATGTCCAAGGATAGGCTTTTGCCTACGCAGAGGCATGCTGAGGACCGTTATAACCATTTGGCAGCTCAGCTGAATGAATTCTTGCATCTACAGCATTCCCTGGCACTGCCGTTTGATAAATATATGTATGTATGATAAATATAAATATGAATATATACGCAACCTACACATCCTGGATCTGCAACCTGAGATCCCCAGGCTACATTTAGAGGGACAAGCTGGGAATATGGGAGAGGGCTGTTGCTCCCCCACGGCGTTACTGTGTGAGCAGCACAGTTTGGGTATCTCGACGCTGGGGCAGCAGCCACATCGCCGCTTCAGCTGCCTGGGTCTGGCAGCCTCATAGGAGGATGCTTCCCCGTCTGAGCAATCCCACTAGCGGGACAACCCGAGCCAGAGCCGGGATGCTGTAACAAAGCATCTGCACTGCACCCAACGTCTCCTTCTCGAGCACCGTCTCAGGCTTGGCAAGGGCAGCAGAGCAGCCTTCCTCCATATTCTTGTGCAATGCAGAACCTGAGCTTTTGGGAAAGGAAAAGGGGAGATCTGATAACTCTTTTTCAAGTTGCTGAGTCAGTCGCCCCTATTATTTCCTTCATTCCCAGCAAACAGAAGCGCAAGGGTAACGTTGCCTCCCGCTCTGACTTCCCATCCCTTTTCTGAAGTAAACAAATGTCAGCAAATCCTGCACTAACAGCACTGTTAAAAATATCACCCTGTCAGCAGATGGGTTCGTTCTCTTTGGTCTGGAGCTCTCTCTTCATTGCAGAAAAGGTGTGGGTTTACATCAAGATAAGTAGTTTAGATGGAAAGCTCAGTGGCCGAGTAAAGAGCAAGCGTGCTATGCTCCGCACCACGGTGGCACTGGCTGGAGTAATTTCCAAATAGAAATTATTAGAGAAAGAATGGATTTGACCTGCCTTAACTATCGAGATAGAAGTTAGCCCTGATTTTCTCAGCTGGAACCTGGCCCTGGGCTAACAATTAAAAATGAGCTACTTCAGCCAAGATGCAGTACTCACGCTCTTTAGCATATTACAAACCCCATGAACCAAGCTGTCAAGGATTAACCCCAGGCGGCAACTAAGCACCACACAGCTGCTTGCTCACTACCCCCCACCCAGTGGGACAGAGGAGAGAATTGGGGAAAAATAAAAAAGCAGTATAACTCATGGGTTGAGATAAAGACAGTTTAATAGGACAGAAAGGAAGAAAATAATAATGATAATAATAACAATAATAAAATAATTGGAACATACAAAACAAGTGATGCACAATGCAATTGCTCACCACTTGCCAATCGATGCCCAGCTAGTTCCTGAGCAGTGATTCCCCCCCCTCCAGCCAACTTCCCCCAGTTTATATACTGGGCATGACATCACATGGTATGGAATATCCCCCTGGCCAGTTTGGGTCAGCTGCCCTGGCTGTGTCCCCTCCCAGCTTCTTGTGTACCCCAAGCCTTCCTGATGGCTGGGCATGAGAAGCTGAAAAGTCCTTGACTTGGTATAAACACTGCTCAGCAACAGCTAAAACATCAGTGTGTTATCAACATTCTTCTCATACCAAATCCAAACCATAACACTATGCCAGCTACTAGAAAAAAAACTGACTCTATCCCAGCTGAAACCAAGGACACAAGCTCACCACAGAACCAGATCTTCAGCCAGTGTGAAAAGATGGTGCCCCATTAGGCTTTGGGGATGTCTGAGAAATGTCTGAGATCAGACAGACTATATCCCTTTCAAAGGGAGGTAAATCCCCACAAAGCTTTGTCCAGGAGGGTTTCCAGCTGTTCAAGCAAGGGGATGTCAGTCGGTCAGATGACTAATTTCACTGGGGAAAGTGAAGGGTGCACTTTTTCCTGCTTATTGCTTGTTATACTCTGGCATCCTGCAGTTCAGAAATTCAGATTGTGCAGACAAATGCGTCTTGTCACTGAAAGGTAAAAGTTTTCCCTTTTCATAACTGGGTCCCACCACTGAAAACATTATACACTTCCCTCATGGATAACTCCAGAAACTTGTCCCACTCTCCTCAAACACTCGTGCGTTCCCTTCATTGGCTCAAACTTACAAATGCACCAGTCATTTTTCAGACACATATTCTTTCACATCTTTTATTTCACCATTTTGTTGCTTTTCTTTGAAGAATCCACAACTGAGCTCTCTCTGCCAGAAAGTAGCAAATGACCAAACTCATTGTTTCTATAATGACTCAAGTATATATTATTTTTTCTGGATGCACACTCGATCAAAGCATTTTCATTTCTTGAGACTTACTAGTACCTTATTCATCTGATTTTCTTTTGGATGTTACTGGATTATCAAATTCAGGTGACAAAGCATTCCGATCAGTGTCACAAATCCATCCTATACTTTTAGCATAAATGACTATATAATAAATTCATTAATAGCTTGATCTAAATTCATTCCCTTGTCTTCTATGTCACTTAAATTCTTATCAATGAATAGCAATTTCCATATGTGCAGTCCTTGTTTACAATGTTCATTAAAAGGCTTAGATGAGAAACAGCAAAAAGCATTTTAATTCATTGCTAAGCACAGCAGAAAACTAAGCAGGATTCCAACTTTATATACAAATTGCAAGCCGTATACATTAGCTGAAATGTAAATCTCACATAATGAGGTGTGCAGCCTGATGACTAATCACATCCATTGGAACATTCTCCTTGTTCAGCTCTGTTTCAATGCATGGGGGGCAGGGGGAGGTTGTTATTTAATATTTCAGTTCCTTCTAACAAGAAGAAGAGGAGCTTCTAGGCATGAAAAACTGTAAAATTTGACCTTAAAATGAACTGTAGCAAACAAACCTTGAATACAAAGTGGTGTCACTACAGTTCAGTTAGGAACACGTTTGCGTCTGGACTAGCAGGTCTTTGGCTCATCTCCAGCGCTCAGCCCTGGGCTGCTACCCAGGGATGCTTATGGTGAAGCTCTGGAAAGTCCTTGTCAATATGAAAGATCCAAAACTGGATAAGATTCAAAATCAGGGCTGCCAAATTCATGTTAGCATTAATTATTCTTAATTCAAATCAAGATCAAGGTCCCATTACGCTGGTCTCTGTGCAAACAGGGATAACAGTGTTTGCCTTGGAGAGTCTGCGAAATGAGAAACAGAAACCGATGAAAGATTGAGGATGTGCCGAAGGGATGTGACATGTAAGTAAATGACCACCATGTGATTTAGGCCAGTTCCCATAGTTGCTTGCTCATGTCTGGGCTTCTTGATGTTGTCTGAGACAACATTTATTTTGAGGTGGATTGGAAAGGGTAGAGAGAGTGAGGGGGGCTGTCAAGGTCTGTGGAGCTGATTAGCTGAAGAGAGTACGTAAAAGAAAGGAGACCAAAAGAGCAAGTAAACCATCACTTTTCATCTGTCTTTCCAACAGATTTGCGTTAATGTAATTTACAGATTGATGTTCCTTAGGATCTGGGAAGGCAATTTAACAGAGAGACTCTGCTATGACCGCTACATCGTTACATCGTTTTCTTCCTCTACAGGCATATGTTTCTATATAGACTTCCTTCTGCAACTGAAAGATTTAAGAAAACAGGATGGAGACAGAAGATATGATTATTCTCATGTAATTTTAGCACTTTAAAAGTCAGGCCTCTAGGCTAAAAGTCTCAGCTCCCTTTCTAACAGGTGAAAAGAGAGTGACGTTTCATCGGGAGAGTCGTGCAGACAGGTAACCTTAGGCTAAAGTTAACATCTCCTGCTGCAGTCACTGCAGGGAGATCAGCTACCACAGCTATGGCTGTGGTTGAGAAGTTGGTAATATTTTATGGGAGCAGTGTTAGGCTATACTGAGCTCTTCTGAAATGCCATTATACAGCAAACAATAGACAGAATCAAATGTTTGCCTCTCTCCTCACTGCTTTTCGGCCTCAGACACTCACAGGGTTGCTATCTGCCAGGCTCCACTGAAATACCCATGAGGAGACTAACTCTTTTATATGTTGGTCTCATCAGCAATTCCCAGAATTATTTAAAAGGCTTTCAGAAGTGCTTATGCGAGCAGAAATAAATGCAATCACTTGGAGCACACATGAAGGCATCAGTCATAGTCTGTATGTTTAACAGAAGTGCCCCGTGATGCACTGTTACTTTTTTAATGGGGTTCACGTTGTAATGGGGATACACCAAAACTTGGGAGCTGGAAGTCACTGACATGCTCAGGCCTGCAAATTGGTCATAGGCTGGCAGAAAGATTTTTAAGGAAATTGAAATAGCTATTAAGCATAACTGACTTCATTTATGAAATTTGTGATAGCTTCAAGTGTATTTGCTGTGTTTGTGGAAAGTGCTAAAATCTAGCAATACCAAAGTCCCTTGTGTAGTACTGGAGATTTCCCTGAGGTCCTTGTCACTAAAGGTACATGGTTCAACTGGCTGAGGTTTCACTGCACTTGGTTAAACACACCTGCTATAAAACCTACCTCTGTATATTAGCCAATTTATTATGAGAGGGACCTGTTACTTAAAAGAACAATTCTGCCCTGCATACTTTTCAAGATGGAAAGGCACAGCAGGATGTAAACCTCTCTGTCAGCATGTCTGCATAAATCCGATTAGAGAAAAAAATGTGTATGCCATGGCATCACAAGGAGAATGCACCTAGAAATGATTTAATTTCTCTGTTTAGATGCTTTTTAATATCACAAAATGCCATGTATCAAATGAGATAAAGAATCATATGTTCTGTGAAAACAAAAATTCTGCAGGTGATTCACCAGCAGATCTTGGCTGGAATTTATGTATTTGTTGCTGTAAGCTCAGTGACATTTAGAAGATGTAAATACTGTAATATCACTGATAACCCCTATAGCTCAAGGAAATTCCTCCCTTTGGATAATGCTAGTCAGCAGTGTATCGCTTCCACCGTAGACCCTCTGTCCCCAAAGTCTGAACCATCCCAGGCATCCTACTGGCAGGATGAGGTCCTACTTCACTTCTTGTACTGGTTCTGGAGAAAGAGTAAACCACTAACCACGTTGAGAGTGATTTAGTCCCTCATCTGCCTCTTCAGACTGCCTTGGTTACTCTAGTTACCACTAAAACAGCACAATAGCTAAGGGAAAACTAAATAAAGAAGAAAAGGTCCGCAATCCAACTATATGAACAATTCAATTACAATCATTTTAAAGGTACATAAAGAGATAGAAAATTAAAACCATTTTTTTCCTACCTATATTTTAGGTTTTAAAAAATATACTCTATCTTCTCTTTATCCTTAATCAAGCTGGGAAGTTGTATACTTGGCCTTGTGGTCAAGGCCCACCTCTTGCCCGGACGCATTGTGCTGAGATTTACCTTTTTGGAACAGGATCTCCATTAAGGTACACATTTCCTCATATATCCTAATGCTACCTAAGGTATCACCAAGCTTCAAATCCTCTTTGCCTTCTGCATTAAAGACCCCCAAGGATTTACTGACTCTTCATAAAGAAGTAGTTTAATCATTCTTTCTATTCCTTCTTCCCTTCTGAAATGGGGATGGTCCTTAGTGACTGTGATTAATTTGCTTAATCTCTGTGCTTTAGTTTTCTAAATGTAAGTGGGGATACTAATATTAGTGATTAAGCAGAAGAACAAATGCATCCTACATTGCACTGTGTTGAGATGCAAAGTTCTTCCTCTGTAAAAAAATGATTGTGTGAGCCTAAACTATCTAAAATGGGGGTGTATTTTCAAACCAATAGACCTGGATAAGTTCATAGTTTCATAAATCTTAAGGTCAGAAGAGAATATTAGATCACAGCCTCACTTTCTAAGTACCACACACTGTTAAGTTTCACCTAAATAAACTGTATTGTCTCAAAACGTTTAATTAGACAGACAATAGGTCATGTCAATATGCTACTAATAGCCATGGCCCCTGCTATCATGGGACATTGATCAGATTAAAAAACCCCCAGTTTTTCCAGGAGATGAATTAGCCTCTCTAGTGCTAAAGAAGAAAAAAAAATCTCTATGTGCCCTTTTTGCCTATTCCTAGGGGAAAAAACCTGTGATTTCCCCCCCTCAAGAAGTTATAGGTTGTTTTTCTAGATAAAATAACGGAAAGGTTATTTCCAGTAGACTCACAGCAAGGTATTTTAATGTAAAAATATACTTAGCATCCACCACTATGATTTAAAACAAAGCTGTCCTTGCATCCAGTGTATACATGGCAAGATTACAGGTGTGGTTGTTAATGAAAATTGAATATAATACTTGGGTTTCTTAGTGCAGAAATGGTGAGTAAAGCTGTGCTATGGCACTTACTTCTAAGACTTTTTTTTATTTGAAATATAGCATAGACAAAACCGCTATCACCACATTGACTGCTACCACATATAGCAGCAAACCTTCTTCTTTATGTCTTGACCCCAAAAAGTACACTCATGTTGGTCTTCTTAGAAAGTACCCTGGTGGTACCCAGCCCCTCCCTCCAGCAGTGCCTAGTGATTTCAGACTGGGGTCTCAGTGGATATTATGCTGAGTGACAAATGCAGCTCAAATTCCTATCCCAAGAAGTTGATGGGTCATGGCAGAAGCAACAGATAAATGCTGAAGAGGCATGCTTTGGTTAAGACAATACAGAAGGCAGACTGGTTGCCATGCTTAAGTATTCCTATATCTGTTTAAGTCAAAGTTAGGTATGATGGTACAAAAGTAAGACACCTCAGGAATCTGTATAGAATCCACCTCACAGCACTAAGGCAGGATGTACCTAGCACCTCCATTAACTTTTCTTAATCTAACCTTTAGACTTGCAATGAAGAAGACTTTATGACCTCCTTAGATAGTGTGTTCCAGTGTTTAATGAACCTTAGAGGAAGAAAGCTTTGGGTTTTGTAACATAAATGTTTTTTCTGCAAATCAAACCAATGATTCCTTGGGCCCACCAGCAGAAATGAGAAAGAATTGATTGTTGTCCTCTTCATAATAACTTTTTTCATGTTGAATGTTATTGGGTCCCCATTGACATTCCAGTCTATAGGAGCAAAAAAGCCAACAGACTGAGTTTTTCTTTGTGCTTTTCATATTTCATAAACAGGTTATTGTTTGTTAGTTTTATTCCCCAAGGCATTCACCTTAATTTTTCCAAATTTTATTTAAATGTCCCTGCCTGCAGAGGGGCTGGAACTAGATGATCTTTAAAAGTCCCTTCCAACCCCAACCATTCTATGACTCTATGAAAATATCATGCCCCATTTCAAAACAGTGGTCCAGTTTATGACTCCATCATACTAGAGTAAGCAAAATTATTGCCTCCAAATGTTTATTATTACTGTTAATTCAGCTTTTTGTGTGTTGTAACAGAATATTTTTTACTTTTTCCCTTTGAAATTCCCCATATCTTCTAAACAATCTTCTGTCTCACTTCTCCTTCACCTGTTATTCCTTATTATGCATTTCTTTCATTTGATTTCCTAACACAAAGTGCCTTGCATCTATCTTCATTAAATTTCATCTTACTGATTTCTGACCACTTCTCCAAGCTTAAAGTCTTGCTCTACAAAGGGTTTGAACTCCTCCATAGTTTAGCCTCACACACAAATTCCATAAGCGTCCATATCATTAATGGAAAAAATCAGAAAGAACCAGGCCCAAGATGGATCTTTGATGCAATCTCTCTGATGCAATGTCCCTGTGAAAATTGATAGATCATTGGAAACAACTCTATATGTGCACACTTTCAATCAGTTGAATACATATTTCCCATTGTTTTCCTCTAGACAGTATTCCCTTAATTTGCTTGTCAGAATACTAAATACAATAGTATTTAAAAACTTGCTAAGTCCAGTAGAAAGATGTTAAAAGCCTTACTGAGAAAGACAGCCTGTCTCCTTCTCCTTCTTTCCATTAGGCTAGTTACTTTTCAAAGCAAGAAATTAGGTTGACTTGAGATTATTTGGTTTTGATAAATCTGTATCAGGCTTTTCTGATCACCTTCCTATCCTCTCAGTGATGGTAAATTGGTTTGCAATTGCTTATTCTATGATCTTTTGAGATATGAACTAAGCTGATGGGCGTTAAGTTCTGCAGGTCATCTTCCTTCTCCTTTTTGAAGATAGATACTATGCTTGTTCTCTCTGTTCTTCTTGGACCATCCCATCTACATTCATGCTCTAAGGTGACTGCTAATAGTTCAGAAATTGCTTTGGCTTAGCTTTTAATTGATTCATTTCTTCAGGCTCTTCCAGCTTGAATAAATTTAACTGAATCAAGTGGTCTTTAATCTGTTATTTCACTATTCTCATTTCTATCCCTACCTTCTTCTAACTTATTTTAAATATCTGCTCATAATTAACCTTTTATTTTGAAATTTGAGGAAGAAAAAGCATTATATATTTCCACATTCTCTGCAGCCTCCCTTATTTGCTCTCCTGACCTAACATGTAATGGAATAAAAATTTCTGTTGTCTCCTTTCTGCTTAAGTAGTCATAGGCCATTGCCTGTCTGGCAAATAAAAAGTTGCTGTACTTCATTCATGTCATGTTAGTACCTGAGAAACTTGACAGTTTTGACCCAGAGCTAAAGACCCTGTGAACCTTCCTAGAACTGCTCAGTGAACTTAACTCCACTCTCAATGTTGTCAGTGACATTAGCGATGAAGCTGACGGAACAGAATTTTACAGAGTGACTGTGGTGCCTGAATCATCAGAAATGTCAGAGAACGTTCAGAAAAAAATGGATTTGTATCCTTCTTGGAAAAGGGGAATAGACCTGCTTATTTGGGGAGAACAACAGAGGCTGACTGGAAAAAATGTTATCAGAGTAATGATGTGGGAAAACCAGTCAGGCAAAGATTTATTCTTGTGGCAGCAAGGGAATTACTGCACTGTATTCCCCAGTTCCTGTATTTATGTGATAGAGCTGACGTTATCTGTAAAAGGGGGATAAATGGAAATTTTACGTTTGTGTAATAATAATCAACTTAAGAAAATCAGTGCCAATTTTCATCCTCAAAGAAGTTACAAATGTCAATATTTTATTACCTTAAGATGTTACTAGTTCTATTAGAAAAAAAAAAGTCTAGACCTTAATTACAGTATTCTAATTTTCAGTATTAGTTTATACTCTTGGGTAGTCTTTGCATACACATGTTTCACAATAAACCCCCTTTCTATTAGTCATTACGTACCTACCCTAAGATTAAATGCACCCAGGTACTCATCACTGAGAATGTGATACACTAAAATTTATTAAATTAATAACAAAAAACCATGGCAAATATGCAACTGTGAACATAACATTGCAGGTGGGCAGATAAGTGACATTTTGGAATAAGCAGAGAAAAGTCAATATTGCTGTAAATTGTTGATAGAGCTGGTAGAGCATTGCTTCACCTAAGGCTTCTTTGGAAAGTGATAATCCATCACAACTTAAACCGTTTCTGCGAAAGGACTTCTTCTAATAAATTTCCAATTTAACTACATTACAATGATCCGCACTATTGTTTTAACATTTTCAAAATCTTTTATTTTTTGTTTGATTTTGCCAATCACATTTAGCTCTGATTCCTAACAAGAGACTCCCACATTTATTCTTTCCATACATTTGCATGTATAACATGCTGCAAATAATGGCCCCATTTCAGTTACATCTAGAAGAGGGATAAAGATCTCAGAGACTACTGCAATCCTAGAAGCTTTGTGAAAACTGATGTCTAGAAAGAGGAAAAAAGTCCCAGATTAGTACTTCCTAGAGGAGGTAGAAGGCAGAATTCAGCTATTTTATATTTTATTGGTAACATCCAGATGGCAAATTAGCACATTCATCTTGGACAGCCAGCAAGGAGCACACACCCAGCTGTGGACATGTGGTCGATGAGATGTGTCAGAAGGGTGAAGGATGCTGGAATTATTCAGATGGGAGATCCCAGGAACAAAGGACACATGCATAGAAAAAGTTTTATTAAAGATGCTGTTCATGGACCAACAGGTTTACATTTTGCTTAGTTCAGCCATAAAGTTTTACTGGCTGAGAGTTTGAAACAAACAAAGGCAAGTCCTTCCTTCATTCAGCAAGTATGAAGTTATAAAGATTCTGGTAGCAGGAGGCTGTGGTGGCCAAAAGTATGCATCCATTTAGAAATGGATTAGACAAACGAATAAAGGTCCCTCAATGCCTCCAAACATGACGTTGCAAATGTAGCCTCTCGTTTTGGCAGGCCTCTTGGCTGAATGCAAAAATCTCAGAGGCTGAAATAGGAAAGAATTACCCTGTGTGACCTGTTTCCAACATCCTTTTCTTGAAAATCTATCCCTGCACTTTGTCCAGTCAACTAGAGATAGAGCAATCCTTGGTTTGACCCAATGTGGCTACTGTCATGTTGTTAAAGGCAGAAGAGAGAAGGTAGAGAGGAAAGATGTTCTCCAAGTCTCATCTGGACTCTAAATTAGTGTTTCCAATTGTGAGGTCTGTAGACCAAGGATTGCCTTTGTCTTAGATCACAGCAGGGTACCTGGGAGAGTGGGGGGAAGAGAGGAAACTGAGGTAGAAAACAGCATCTCGACTCAGTGTGATCACTCTGTCCTCAGTGGAACAGTCTTGACGGGATGGGGAGATGGAAGGAATGACACCAGCAATAGGAGCAGAAATCCTGTGCTTTTACTTATCTCTTCAGCCTTCCCATAAGAGAAGAAAACAAAAAGAGAGAGAGAGAAAGAAGAGGGGTGCCTAAAGCTGGAAGAGAAGGGGCAAGAATGAGGTGAGGAGCTGGTTCGGAAAGAGAGGTGTTATGGACATATGGGAAATTAACAAGTTGTAAGTGGTAAAGTCATACATTAAAGAGACCTTTGTCAGAAATGTCTGGAAAAGAACCATCCAAAATCAGTCGGTGGATGGAGAAGGGGTGAGCACAGATATCTGAGGGAGATCATTGTGCTCTGCTGTCCCCACAAGAGAATGAAACCCACTCACTGAGGTGCTGGAGCGTGTCCAGAGAAGGGCAACGAAGCTGGTGAAGGGTCCAGAGCACAAGTCTTATGAGGAGCGGCTGAGGGAACTGGGGTTGTTCAGCCTGGAGAAAAGGAGGCTGAGGGGAGACCTGATCGCTCTCTACAACTACCTGAAAGGAGGTTGTAGCCAGGTGGGGGTCGGTCTCTTCTCCCAAGTAACAAGTGACAGGACGAGAGGAGGTGGCCCCAAGTTGCACCAGGGGAGGTTTAGATTGGATATTAGGAAAACTTTCTTCACCGAAAAGTGTTGTCAAGCACTGGAAGAGGCTGCCCAGGGAAGTGGTGGAGTCGCCATCCCTAGAGGTATTTAAAAGACACGTAGATGTGGCACTTAGGGCCATGGTTTAGTGGTGGCCTTAGCAGTGCTAGGTTAACGGTTGGACTCGATGATCTTAAGGGTCTTTTCCAACCTAAATGTTTCTATGATTCCCATAACATTAAATTAAGCCATACCAGGACATGGGCACTAGAAGTGGTAACCAGCCAGCCTGGTCCACACCCTGCAGGGTACTTTACACGCTTGTTTTAAGCATAATATAAAATTTCATCTGAGTCATGGGATTCTGCAGCTCTACTGAGCCCAAGGAGCCAATTCTTTCTGCTTGATGGTCCAAAAGTGACAGTGTGCAAGACAGCTGAGCCTTTCGAATTTGAACAGACTCACCCTAAACTTACCAGGGAATTCAAGGTCCCTCCTGAACCAAGATGCTGATTCACAAGAGAGCAGCATTTCCATACAGGCTTTTTGCTCACTGCAAGAATTCTGTAATACTGTATATTCATCTTTCACTGGGGACACAGATTTGCACTAAAACAGGTAACATTCCCAGAACTTGACAGTTTATGCTGTAATTTTCCCTGTCTAGAATGGTTGTCAGGAGTCTGCTTTGGGCAACATAAGCAGCTATATGAATCTAAACAATTTAAATCAAAAGACAAACTCAACAGACTTTTTGTTGCCTATTACACACTTGATTATTTGCAAATGTCCTGTTGTCATATTTCTGGTTTTGTTACAAGAAAATTACCTTTGTGTATGCTTTGTTGCATGCAATTCTGCTGCTGCAGAGAGTGAAGGCACACAAACAGAGGCAGGAGCATCTGCAATCTGCTTCTACTTCTTTCTCTGCTCAGCAGTGTGTTTCCTTACACTGTCCAGAATTTTGTCAGGGCTTGATATAAAGTGCACAGAACTTTCCACTTTCTCATCCAAACCTAAATACGTGTTTTTAATTTTTGACCAAAATTTTTATTCAAAGCCAAATCCTTTTGGCTTTGTTTTTTAATGTTAGTTTTTATATTTCCCCCCAAACTGAAATTCTCTAATGGGAAATAAAAGAATATGGGGTGTATACACAGATATATATTCAATGTATAAATTATATGAAAATGTATACGTAAGGAATAACTTTTACTAGTTAAACCTTTTCCAGTAAGATTAGCTTCAACTTTACCATTCTGTCCCAAAGTTTAATAGCTGGAGACCTCCTGGACTGTGACTGTGATGAGTAAAATGAAAGTAAGTCTGTATCAAGCTTAAATTTCTTAAAAAATTATACCCCTAAAATACTTCTCAGGACAGAATACAAAGTAAGAACCTGTCATGGAGCACTGACCACGTCTGACTCTTTTCTGAATGTTCTCTCAGATGAGCTGAGGAGTTCCTTCTCATCAGGAGGAACTCTGGATAGCTGAGAGAGAGAAAGAGGGACATAGGGAGACATAATCATGAAAAAAAAAACCATACCTTTTCTAGACAATTAATGCGGACCAATGATTAAGCCATTACTGTACTCTCCATCATTACCACCAGCATGTCAAATTTCACATAGTGTGGAAACTTGTGTACTATCACTGAGAAGTTCCAGTTTCACTCAGTAGGTAGAGAACCATCATACAAATTATTCTGGTTATTTGTACTTAATGGCAGTGTATTTTTTTCCTTTGTTCAGCATGAATAACCAAGATGTCCCTTTCTTGGTGACACCCATTTCTCAAATAAAGCCTTTAATTTATACTCTGTGGAAGAAAATGTTGTTACTTGCATTTTTAAGTGTTTCAAACTGAATCCTTGAAAGGTGTAGTAGGACGCCACAAGGAACTTCAAGAATGAACCCCAGACTTGAACTAAACTTCATGTTCTCCTTTGCTCTACATCTGCAGTCCATTTGGGAACTAATTCAATGCCCATTAAATTCAATGAGTGTCTTTTAAAGAGTATTTCATCATTTCATTTCTGAGCATGGAGAGTCTCAGAATATCAGGCTGTTAATTTAAGCACCTGCATATGAATTCTGGTATCTAGTTTTAGGCAGATACTTCACAATTTTCCATTTGTTCAACTGGTGAAAAAATCATAACAAAACTTAGCTGGCAAAATTTTTGACTACTGGAGGATGAAAAACCTGGAGGATGATGGGACCCCCTTTATTTATGCACATGTATACACTTTGTTTTCTCATTTCAGGTCATGGAACCAAAGGAGTGTTTGAACTTCTTTCAGGATGGCGTCGAACCAGAGAGAATCTGCCATTCAAGGACAGAGTAGCAGATGCCTATTCAGATGTCATGGTCTCCTACACAATGACAAGCTCCTTGTATTTCATAGCCTTTGGCATGGGTGCAAGCCCTTTCACCAACATTGAAGCTGTAAAAGTCTTTTGCCAGAACATGTGTGTCTCCATCCTGTTGAACTACTTCTATATCTTCTCCTTCTTTGGCTCCTGCCTGGTCTTTGCTGGCCAGTTGGAGCAGAACCGTTATCACAGCATCTTCTGCTGTAAAATCCCTTCAGCCGAGTACCTGGACCGGAAACCTGTGTGGTTCCAGACCATGATGAACGATGGCCATCAGCATACTTCTCATCATGAGACCAACCCGTACCAGCATCACTTTATCCAGCATTTCCTCCGAGAGCATTACAATGAGTGGATTACCAACATCTATGTCAAGCCATTTGTGGTGATACTCTATCTCATCTATGCCTCTTTCTCCTTTATGGGGTGCTTACAGATTAATGACGGAGCCAACATTATCAACCTTCTTGCCAGCGAGTCTCCAAGCGTCTCCTATGCCCTCATACAGCAAAAGTATTTCAGCAACTACAGCCCGGTGATAGGCTTCTACATTTACGAACCTCTGGAGTACTGGAATGGTACTGTGCAAGAAGACCTAAAAACACTAAGCCAGGGGTTCAATACAGTTTCCTGGATTGAACAATATTACCAGTACCTTCGAGTGGGTAACATCAGTGCAACCAACAAAAGTGACTTTATCAGCATCCTCCAGAGCTCCTTTTTAAAAAAGCCAGAATTCCAGCACTTCAAAAATGACATCATTTTCTCCAAAGCTGGAGATGAGAACAACATAATTGCTTCTCGTTTGTACCTGGTGGCCAGGACTAGTGAAAACACACAGAGGGAGGCGGTAGAATTGTTGGAGAAGCTGAGGCCACTCTCTCTTATACAGAGCATCAAGTTCATTGTGTTCAATCCTACATTTGTCTTCATGGACCACTATGGTTTATCAGTAACTATGCCTGTCCTGATTTCTGGTTTTGGCATCCTGCTGGTGTTAATACTGACCTTTTTCCTGGTTATTCATCCTCTGGGAAATTTCTGGTTAATTCTCAGTGTCACCTCAATAGAGCTGGGTGTCCTTGGCTTGATGACCTTATGGAATGTAGACATGGATTGCATTTCTATACTGTGCCTTATCTACACTTTGAATTTTGCCATAGATCACTGTGCACCCCTGCTTTATACATTTGTACTAGCTACAGAGCACACCCGAACTCAGTGTATAAAGAACTCCCTCCAAGAGCATGGGACAGCCATTTTGCAGAACGTTTCTTCTTTTCTTATTGGGTTGATCCCCCTTCTCTTTGTGCCTTCAAACTTGACCTTCACACTGTTCAAATGCTTGCTGCTTGCCGGCAGTTGCACACTTCTGCACTGTTTTGTTATTTTGCCTGTCTTTCTAACCTTTTTCCCACCTTCCAAAAAGCACCACAAGAAAAAGAAACGGGCCAAAAGGAAGGAACGAGAAGAGATTGAATGCATAGAGATTCAGGAGAATCCTGATCATGTTACAGCAGTCTGAAAGGCTTAGAAAAAATAGTATATTCTCTTTTTAAAAAAGCGTTGCACAGAGATGCAGGGAAAATAGAGCAAAGATCTCAGCTGCTTGTGCTGGCCAGGTCTGACAAGGCAAAGGAAGATCAAGAAGGGGTATTCATGACACATCAAGGTGCAAACTTTTTTTAACAAAAATAATGAAAGTAAAAATAATCTCAAATGTTTCCTTTGAATCCTCATTCTCCACCAGGGAAGAGTCTGTTGGCCATTAAGTGTTCCTGAATCTCAAACTGTAGCTCTGATGGGAATTGCCTGATCTGACATATGTAGGACCGAAGCAAAGGTGAAAAAAAGAGTTACCGTTAAGTAAACAGTAGGGAAAAAGGCAGATTTGTTTGGTAAAATCGTCCATGGAAAAGAAAAAGAACAACAGCATTTCAAATGAGAAAAGGGAACAAGACCAAGAGAGATTAAAAAATGCCATGGTATTTTTTTCTTATTTTCTTGAGCAAGTTGGTTAAGATGAAACTTATGCACTTGGGAAGTAGATGTTAAAAACAATCTAAGCCAAAGTACTTCCCAGTTCTAGTGTACCGTGTGTATCTGTAACACCACAATTAGAGTTTTATTGTGAATATGGATGGCAAAGCTATACGGCTAGGGGATAGATGTACTGTTCATATAGGAGAAGAAATAATCATAGCCATTTGGAAATTTAACATTTAGTTTCTTTACATGTGACACATGACCTTTATCCCAAGAGGTCACAGCTGGTAGTTAATACCGTACACACATTTTGGTATTTCTGAGTTGTGAAATTCCCCTTGAACGAACAGATCTCACAAAACTAGCCCAGGCCATTACCACTGCAGCAGTATTTGCAGTTCCTGCAGTGTAACACTTCTGAATTCTAAATTCTGTGTTGACATTAAATACTGAATATTAATCAAGCAGGCGCTTTAAACGTAATGATGGATTGCATATCACAGGCATAATGTGATCGTGTAACAGCTGAGTCGGCTCTGGAGCACCTGCACAGTATTATCATTATATATCTGGTCCAACGGATGAAGGGATAGGTTTGCTGGTCCCTGCAATATGCTGCAGGAAGTGGGATTTTCCCCTTCTTTAAGCAAAACGTCAGTCAAATACTTGCCACACACACACAAAAGACCTTGTTAAGGTTTGCACGGGGCTGAATTAACCCCTAGTTGTAAGAAGACAGATCGGTCCCCTGTGGGAAGGGGAGGGGAGGGTGAAATGTCTTTATTATTATTATTATTCCTAAATATTTGAGTGTTGATGTCTGCAACATAAAGCTTTGTTATGGCAGTTGAAATTTCACAGGAGAGTGCAGTAAATCCGCAGTTACTATGTGACACTAGAAATTGTACTGTAAAGAACTATGAATGACTTTCTCTGCTTTGTAAACTATACAGCTTAGTAGCCCAAGAGAAGGGATGAAAACAGATCTAGCCATTTCAGTTTGCTCTTGGCCCAGTTCTGCACTGGAGCTTGCCATGTCCATCTCCCCTTTCAGTATTTTAAAAGGGCTTGCTTTCTACTCTCTGGAATATTGTATAGCATCACCTACATGAGCAATGTCTTCCTGAATATATAGTATCCATGAGGACACTATGTAAAGATATCACTACATGGAGTGTTTATGTCTACTTTGTTTTACTTGTGGGTACCTTTAAAAGATGTCTGGAAGCTGTTTGCCTTCCAAAATGTGTATACATGTCTATTTGTGGCTGGTTAACTCAGTCTCAAACCTGCAGAGTTTGCTGATGAGGGTGTGTACATACGTTTTACTAAAAACCTCTCTGCAAGAAGTTGATTCTTTGTTATGTGACGTCTCACCTCTTTCTACTGTTTCATGGTTAGGGAGAGCCAGAGAAAATTCACCTGCAGCACAAAAAGCCATTTGAATGCCAGTTCTAATGTTCATTAGCTGCTTCTGTTTCCAAGGAATGCAGTTTCGCCTCTTCTCTATACTTTCTGTACTTTGCCATTACCATTTGCCAAAAATGACCTCTGTGTTTTAGGAGTGGTCAAAGCTCTTGATTGTTCAAGGAACCTTTTGTGTGCAACAGGTTTTAGAGAAAGATAAATTTTCTAGATAGGCAAAGCTTCCAAAGTTTGAATCCAGATCGAAACTTCAGGTGTAGCTAGATCAAGGTTACTGGTTTGATGCAAGGGCCAGCTGCAAAACTGAGATCTAAATACTTTAGTAAGGTTTAGGAGCAGGGGATGCTTTAATGTTGGGTTATGGCTCAGATGTGTCTCTAGTTGGGAAGTATTCACTGACCTTGATTTGCATCTTGAAGGCATTGTGCAATATCCATCCTTTTTAGAACAGTCAGTTATGAATGTCAAGTTTTCCATACCTCTTCTTACATTTCTTCCACTGCCCTTACAAAACCTGGACTGTTGCAGCACAACTGTGACCCTTGGGTATCACTTCTGGAGGTGTCACAGGAGAAGTTGCTGGTCTTTTCTTGTGCTGCCCTGCTGTATCCCAAGGATCTCTCTGTCATGCGTTGTATTGAAGAAAGTAGCATTTTCCAAAGCCATCAAAGCCAAAATTCATCTCAGCTGACTTTGGATGTTGACAATGTAGATATTTATACCTGAGTTTCCTTTATGGCCATAGGAGAGTGACGGACACTTCTGACCTATTTTACAGTTGTGCATTAGGTGTAAATGAATCACAACTTAAAAAAAATGCATATTTCTGTCCATTGGTGATAAAGGAAGTTTAGCACAATTAGTTCAGACACGGACATTGGCAATGCAGGCTCATCCAGATTTGGTAAGATTAACCTCACTTAAAATGACCAAATATCAAGTGAAAGAGAAAAGAAAAAACCTTCAACTTGCCTCCCAAGCATCTATTTTAGGGACACATCCCAGGAGTAACTCAGCTGAAATTCTATGTTTGGCTTATGAGGTTTTTACACAGAACAGATAGTTTAAAAATTGCCACTGGAATTCCCCTAGCAGATAATGGTGAGCTAAGAAATCAGAAGATGTCAATATCGAAGGTGGGCTCACACAAATGAGCCAGAGTTTGATGAGATGTCAAACCAGCTTCTCTCTCAATATCATGCATGCGCAGTAACACTTGTATATACCAGACACAAGATATATAAATTACACTCTGCGACAAGAAGTTTTTTATTTCTATGTTAGTGCAGGAGTGAAGCAGAAAACAAATGAGAACTTCCATGGATGTAATTTTATTACTTTATTTATCAACCATTTTCCAGATCCACCAAGAAAGGTGGATCCTTCCAGTTCACACTGGAATCATTTGGGGATGGAGAGTCCATATTTTTTAAATCCTTCTCCTTTTTTTGCTTATTTTGCTCTCAGTCCTTTTCAATAAATTCTGCCCTTTTCTGCAGCACCTGTTCAGCTCAACTGAGCTACATAAGCACCTGTGAAGAAAGGACATAACACATGCAAAACAATTTGGCGCTCTGATACACGCCGCATATTGGATCTTCGTTATACACTTTTTTCCCAGTTACCATAAGTCCCCTGGGATATTGTGCATATTCATTTAATGTCTGGTTTTATATATGGTCTACATAAGCTGCCAAGAACCCTGTGTGCATTTCCTACTTGTTTTGGTTTCATTCCCTCAAAGTCTATTGGTTTGAATTCATTGCTGAGATAACTCTGTTGAAGTCAACAGATTTATTGCCGTGATATATCTGGCTTTGCATGCTTTCTATTTGGTAAAAATGTGAAATCATGACAAATGAACCTCTTACATTGTTGATATGCTTGTTGAACAATATATCTGTCTATACTCTATAGCCATTGTTGCATGCTGCATTCAGGAGGCTGCAGTGAAGGTATATTTTCTTTCTGTAATTTTTTCTTTACACTTTCCCATGCAGGCTATTTTAACCTTAATTATTCTATTCTTCTGTCTTTTTTATTAGAGTTAAGACTTCACCTCTGTAGTCCAGTACTTGATGTTTCATAAATTTATTGCCTAACAAAGCAACATACTTTTTATGGCCAAGATAGGTATGGATGCATGGCACCTTGCATGTATAATTTAAAGAGATTATCTTCAGGGTTATTGTTCTCAACCTTTTACTTCAAACAATTCCTATTTAGGATGTAACCTGCCACATGCTAATATTTATTTGAGTTCACTTGAACAACTCTGGTTTTGAAATTTTCTCCAGTGGGAAGGAAAAGAACCAGAGGGGAAGGAAGAAATATGAAGTAAAGTAGTTGTGTAATCAGTGTTCTTTTTTCCCAAAAGGCTTTCACTGCTCTACTCTTAATTAAGTCACACTGAGTAGTGACTCTAGCATAATTAAGATTTATTTCAATGGAGTTATTCCATATTTCACTGTGACAAGAGCTTGGCTTATTGTCTTTATGCAAGTACCATGCTAAGTCTCTTTGATTAATTTTTCTGTAATTATAAACTTTAATAAGTTCTTTTTCATTGCAACACTAGGTTTTTGAGTACCTCAAGCTCTCATTTGATGTCTTAGGAAACACTGAAAGGAAGCAAAGTTAGGCAGTTAGTGAGCAAGAGACATGCTGTAGCGTTGGGGAAAAGGGATGCTTCACAAAGAGGCAGCGTATCCTCCAACAAGGCTTTAAATAAAAAACTATGTTAAGGCTATCTGAGAAGATTCAGGTCAAGTGGAAACCAAGTGAAACATTGTCTGGAGGGTAGCATAATCAAATTCTAGACAGTCAAAACTTCGATTCTTCTTCCATACCATCTTGCACAAACAATTATGCATTTGAAAAGGGAAGGAAACTGAATACGGAAGGCAGCTCATCCATCATCTAAAATGCTTCTTTTCACCATAGTCTTCAATAAAGCAATGTCACAGACCAAGTGAGTGCAGATTGTCCCACCTCAGCATGGGCCTCTCCATGACCTGTTCTCCATGTACAGCAAGGAAGGGATCCCATCTTGGGTTTCACACCCTTGGGGAGGAAATTTAGAGCTGCTTCCTTACCTGACGAAGCTCTGAATGAGAGCTGAAAGGTGCACACCATGCTGCACACCCAGGTGTTTCATGCCCCCGTTGTTTGCGCTCTGCCTTCTTATGAGCAGCAACACCACAATCTCCTGGAGATACGCAGAGGTACCTGCCTGGCACGGAGTGCTGGCATTCATCATTTCTCCAGGAGTAATCTGGAATTTGTGATCACAGCAGCTCACAGGCATACACTTCTGACCAAGAAGGTTTTAGGAGCTTTTTTAGAGGTGTTCTTTGAGAGATCCCCATTTCTCACTACAGAGCCCCACACATTACCTCATCTCCTGAACGCTGGAGAGGTGCAGTGTCTTCTTCTGACACGTCTGTCAGGCAGAAGAAAGTTTTCTGGAAGCCTTTCCTTTTAATCCTCAAGGCTTTCTTTTCCCCAACTGTTTCTACCTCCTTCATGGCTTAAAAATTAAAGGATCCAATGAGAAATTTGGATGTTCAACCTACCCATAGAGGTGCGAAACGTCATTGCTTAACCACAGGGTTGAGGTGGGTTGTGGGTTTTCAGGTCAAACACAGGGATCTGGCCTTCTTGCCCAGACAGACAATCAAAATCCTGCTGAAAACAAGTAAATGTGAAGCAGTTCTGATCTTCATCTTTCCTTGCTTTCTTTGTTTCCTCTCTGATGTACCAATGTGCCCACAACACTATTGTCATTTTCTTCCTGCTTCCTCATTAAAGAAAATAAAGTTTCTCTTTCCTGCTCCCTGAGGCTATCTTTCCTTTGCAGCTCAACTTACTTTGTACTTTAATCTTCTGTGTGCTCTCAACCTCTTCAAAATTTTCCTATTTATTTTTGAAAAGTCTGAAAGCATAACCCCGTTGAAATAAATGGAAGATGCTTGGATGCATCAAAGTACAGGCTCTGGTACAGAATGAGCTAATTTATAACAGCACCCAAATAGCTAAAAACTTTATTCAGACAGAGAAGTGTCTGTAGGAAAACTCAGAAAATAATTAAGCTTGAGCTTCCATATTTCTGCACTTTTTATCTCATAAACTTCTACTCTTTCTGGTTCTTTTAACTGTAGGCATTTCTTTTTTCAGCTTTTATCATAGAAATACCTAGTTTTTTGCCACTCTTCTGTCTCAGCAACAAAAAAATATGGGCATTACTTCATGCCCTCAAAAAGAAAATATTCCCCTGCTTGGAACATTTTGTGCCATGTTTCTGTTCAGAGCACATTTTCCAGGCTGAATTATACAAGCCTCTGGAAACAAGTATTCTAGTAGAAATGCTGATACAGCCTTAACTAGAGAAAAATTAGTGGTACCTCGACAGTGTCCTGCTTAACTTCAACCCCTCTGCCTCAGCCTGCTGGACACTCCGGGCAGTAGTTCTAACACAGATTGATAATGGTCTCCCCATTACTTGCAACACCACTATTTTGGCAATGTCAGCTGCAGAGTTCTCCTGAGCACACATCAGGGTCTACCCTGCTTATGTACTAAAATCATGAACAGATTAGCACAACTTTTGCTGGAGAAGGGATATATCCCAAGGTAAGGCAGTGTGGCAGCCCTCTGCTGTAAGACCGCTTCCCAGCTGTATGTTGGATGTTGCACTGAGTTCCTCCGTAAAGGACAAAAAGCATCACTTTTCTTTCAATAAGCCGCTTGAGAATAGGATATGAACTATTGTAGATTTAGTCACGGATAGAAATTTTTTACATAGGAATTTGAATAGACATGTCAATTGAATAGAGAGTAAAAGTCGACATGAATAGAGAAATCTTGGTCTGAAACATTTTTTTTCTATTTCTCTTGCAATTCTGCTATGATGCTTCTCTGATCTTATTTCCTTTCATCGATAAGGACCGAATTTTTTCACACTTATCACACCAAAGATAATCCCTGACCTACAAAAACATCCTGTCTGCCAGAAGCAGACTTTCTTTTGGAGGAAACCCCATTGGTTTAAACTCCATGTCAAGGGAGATTTTGCAGCATCTGGCACAGCAGAAGTGTTAGTATGTACCTATTCAGACATAGGCTCTCATTCCCAGTGTGTAGACCCAAATACTAAATATGTAGGATTTATGGCATGTGTGATTTTGCCTCTCCAGAAAAAGAAGAGGTAGTCGCAAAATTCAGTTCTGCAGCCAGGTCAACTTTCCACTGTGAGGTGGAAAAGCAAAGAGTGACCAAGGTGCCAGCCGAGCTGCAGTTATTGTACCTGTGTGAGAACTTCAGGGAGGGCTCATTTATCTGTGAAAGCCTAAACAGTGACAGTATCTAGCCCTGAACAAGAATTTGTTCTCTTCTCACTACCTCAGAGAGCCACGCGTGTAAAAATAAACCGCTACTGAACAGCACCATGAAACCTGATCTAAGCCCTGAGCACGATAAAGTCAGTTGAAGCACAGAACTTAGGGTGCAACCTCTTAAGACCAAGGCAGTTATTTTTAGAGGTGATTCCAGGTTTTGTAATGACACAGGTACTGGAATTTAATCTTCAAAACTATTAAATATCTAGGGAAGTCCCTGGCACAGCTTTGGTCCAGAAAACCAACTCTATCCCCAGCAATTCCTGGGCACAGTCTGGGTGCTGGCATGGTCCAGGGACCATTCCCACCAGATGGCTTCTTTACAGTTACCCGTTTTTTAGTCTACAGAAATGTTTAAGAGTACGGACATTGACAGGCCATGCCAGCCTCCTTCGGAGCCACAGAGCAACTCCTGACATTGCTTCGTTTACTAGCAAAGTTATAACTTCAAACAACAATGCAGCTTATTTTCATACTGGTATTTTGCTTCTGAAGATCTTAATCTCGCAAAGCATTCAAGTAAATGATTTACTTTAATCAAATTCTTAAGTCTCATGGACTGGGACATCTTTAAATTTAAGCATGTGTTTAAGTACTGAGCTAAATAAGGACGTACTTATCTCTGTGCTACAAGTTAAATATAAGCTTTGCAGAAAAAGAGGCCTTAAAAGAAAAGGCCTTTTCCCCATAACATACTAAATCCTACAATTATAGTAGCAATTTCACAATATGTAGAAAGACCGTGCCAAGCACATATATTTTTCAGGGTTTCAGTTTCCCTGATGTGAGACATCTCAGGGACATTTTAGTGATTTGTTACTATCATGCAACACTCAGGCAAGAACAAAGCCTTGCTGAGCACTTTTCCTGGAAAAATAACAAGAAAGATATTTGACTCAAAATGAGAATACAGTATTTTATTATGTTAAAGCCCATTTCTAAAAGAAAAAATGAAACTTTTCATTTAACATAATTCATTATTTCTTTCAAGTGATATCGTGAAGTTCTCGATATGCTTCTATTATGGATAAGAGAGGAATTGCTTAATGAAGTTTAATTCAGCTTTGCCAATAAAAAAAAAAAAAGAAAAGAAAAGCTGGCTTTGTGCCTAGTGTAAAACTTGACATGGCATCATCTATTGCTTTTTAATTAAATTAAATGTGAATGGTGACATGAACGGGGCAGAAGTGGAGAATCATACTATACATGTCCTTGGGCTGCATCTGGTGAGGAACACTTATGTACACCAGGAAAAGAAATCAAGTCCCCACTCCTGCAAAAAAGAGATGGAACTGCCAAGCTGTAAACATTGTGAATAATCCCTCTGGCTTCAGTGGAGCCATCAGGATGTATATAAAGATACGTCCATAAGTCTTTGCCAGTCTGAGGACTGGGATAAGCAGATATTCTAATCTGAAAAGGAGACAGAGGGTGTTAAATCAGACATTTCCTCAACATCCTTAAAAAGGTTTGGTGTAACTGATCTCTGTTACAAGAACAATGCTTTTTTAAAAACTTTGCCCTAAAACATAAGCTCGGTAGAAACACAGGCACTATAAGCATTTAAAAGTCAAATGACAAACAGTGTTTTTCATGAAATAAGTCTTCCCCTGTAATGTCTGTAGCCAATGCTTTACAGAAGCACATGACCAGATGGAAAGGGACATGTAAAAATCAGATATCAAAGACGTCCCCTCCTAGGCTGTAGTCGAAGGAGAGAAATGGGTACTGCAATTCATCTAGCTCAGACAGATAGCTACTTTAGGATGAGGGCCCTTGCACCATCTGACGGCAGCTACCAGAGCTGGTGAACAGCCTGGGATAACCAGCTCATATTCCTGAGAGCACGTGTCTAAAGTGGGGTCAGACTAATCCCTCGGACGCATCTCTGTTCATTGTAACTGCAATGAAAACATTGAGAAATAATTTTCAGGTGATAGGCAATAATCAGTTTGTTCACTTTGTTTGTTGGGGGGTTAAGGTGAGTGATTAGGGCTCCAGGATGGCAGCTGAGTGGCTGAAGCATTACAAACAATGCAGTTGTGAGCAGCCAAGAGTCACTACAAAAAGGCCTGAATTAAGCAAGTACTGTAGGGAAGATGAAGGTCATTTTTTCTAACTGTTATTTATGTTCATTTGCACCCTATTTTAATGTAATGCCTGTTCTTTTTTTTTTTTAGCTCGTAATGGTTAGCTTTTCTATCTCCCTTTAAGCTGCAGAATTTGCTTAACCTTTTTTTGTATTAATTTAGCATTAGGTGTTTAATTACTGGAATTTCTCAGGTGTAGGCAACTTTACTATGCTACAAATAAACACGATAAGTCAATATTGATTTTCCTCCCTCGTAAACCTCCCCTGTTGCTGAAAACTGTTAATAATTTTCAAGATTATACCATGACCGTATTTGTATAACATCCTTTTACTGAGCTTGAAATTCTATACCAAATACTTATGTCTTTGAAAGACCGACATCTTCAATAAAATATATTACTGTTAAATATTAGAATTTTCCCTTTCTTTAGTAGAAAGATATTCAGTATTAATGCATATTACAGGACTATTTTGTCAGGTGGCTGTTCCCTTACATTTCTTTTTAGAGGAAAGGAACAGGTTTATTTTTAAGAGCAAATGTGGAGCTAAGACCTTGGGCAGCACCGGGAACTGGCCCCTCGTCCTCACAAGAGGTGCAGGGCATTCCAGGGCTTGGGAAGAGTGGGTCAGAGTCAGGGAACTGGCAACCCTGTGCTGGCATATGGTCCCTCACAGATTATCCTCAGATAGACAATTTCCAGTTGCCCGGAACTATGCTGAATGCAACCAAATGTTTCAATTTCCCAAACAGAGCTGACTAGATAATGGTCTTTACAGGACGTAATGCAGTTCCTTTCTTCACCAGCTGCTCATGCCAACAGCTCCTTTCTCACCAAGTCCTCTCGCCTTTTCACATTCAGGTTTCTCCCCCCTCCTCCGCAACCCTCGTAGCTCTCACCTCCTCTTCCTGCAGCTGAAGTTGGGAGTTCAAGCCCTCCCAGTTCAAAGGCACGGGGCATGGTTTTCTCCAGTTTTGTCAGACCATCTCTGAGAAGCCTGAGGGAACCTGCCCACACTGTGCTCAGTGCTGCCCCACGGCTATGAGATCTGTCGCTGTCTCCGTCCTCTCGCTTCTCTTGCTCTTGATAACGGAGGTACCAGCATGAGCATCTCCCAGGCCCTCAAGTAACGACTGAGCTTAGAAGGACACATTTAATAATATATTGCACATTCGTTCACATTTCCCCCATCAAGTGCAAGTGGTAACCTTTGGGTTTTGCCTCGAAGTTTCTGGCTGTAGCCTGAAGTCCTGGTCCTTGGTACCCTGTCTAGGGGGAACCTACTGGACTAAGCCTCTGTCCTTACCCATGGAGTTGTTTTTCTTTCAGATGAAAAGGAGGGGATGGTGCAGGATCAGAGGACATGACCTTGTCGGTCATATTGGAGAGGGCACCTGACCCAGGATCTAGACTTGTCCATCTTTGTCAGGCTATATTCCACAGACGATACACTTATTTTCCATTTCTAAAACAATCACCATTTCCCCAGGTGAGTTTTCCAGCCAGTGGCCCCAAAAGGCACTGAAAAAGGACACTGCTAGAAAACTGCCTCTGCTAGTTGTTGCTGGAGAAACTTTTCTTGGTGAAAAAAAAGTGGCTAGTTGTCATCTCACGTGGTGAAGTGGTGACTCTATTGTGTCTTTGAGCTGCAAAATATCTCCACTGCCAAACACAGGTAATATCAACTGCAAAAAAGACATGCTAGTGTAATAATACTGAGGATGTTCAGCTGAACTGCAAGAGTCATGAAATTACTTCAGTTGAAATATTATTTGTCATCAAAATTGTACAGCTCATGTTGCAAATCACTCGTCATACTACAGCAATTTACCAAGTTACTGCCTAGAAATTCAGGACTACCAAATACTGCAACCTACACAATAGACAGCTGTAGCAGTGTATCTGTGCTGGTCCCATCTCAAATACCCTCTTGTCAATCCATTGCACAGGCTCTTCTGGAAATCAGGATAATTAGCTCATCAGAACGGTTCCTGCACATACAGCCAAGAATCTCAGCTGATATGTCAGCCTGAATCGTGTAGCTGCAAGTGAAGCACACTTCCTTCCCTACTGAGGACTTTGTCCTCAAGTTTCTGGATCTGATTTAAGGCTGTCGTACCAGAAATGTTTAACCAACCAAATTACTAATATTGCCATAAGAGTTTCTTTCTTTTTCTTCCATTTTCTCTTTTCATTTGATGTAATTGATTTGGTGTAAAGCACACAATTTTCTCCATTCTTCTTCTTCTGACAGATTTATTTGAAGGGGAAACATAAAAGAATTTTCCTTGATTATATCATATCTACTTATACAGTCTTACCTGGGACTAGACATTCACATCAGCCAAGATGAATTAAACAGAGAGCTACTGTTGCCTCAGAGGCTCTGGCTTTGCATGATACCAGAGGAAGTCAACCTTATTTCTCCTGACCCGAACTAGGTGCTGCCATTTCTACTTGTGTTGATTCTGTGCTAGTTTCGCTTTCATGAGGGAGGATGCAAATTTGACCCAAACAGAGGTACCCCAGAAAATTAAAGTGCTTTTTCCACTCTTTTCTAAGGAAAGCCTAGTCCAGAAACTTCATAGATTGCTATGATTAAGAAAAGATAACCTAGAACTGTGGTATGAAATTCTCCTCTTCATCGCCAAGAATAGAAAAGTTTGACAAAGTTTTCTGTGCATGTTGCAGATGAAACAATTAGAGTCTCATTTCAACCACTGAGCCTTTAAACTCTGCTGAGCTCCAAGAAACAAGGGTGGTGTATGCCTGGCTACAAAAGAGATACCCCAAAAGCTTGGGACTTCATTCAAGTTTGGTAGTAGCCATAACATGATGAGGGCTTCTATATTTGCTATTAAAATTAGAGAAAAGCTCAATATGAATTTTGCAAACAAATTTCACTTCCAGAAGCTCTCTTCCCATGGAAAGTTTTTCTCCCTCCCAACCCAGGTTTGGTCTGGGAAATTTTAATGATAAAGAAAAATTGATGACAAGAAAACTGTCTTTCTGTCTTTCAGTGGCAGGTCTGACCTGCTGTCTGCAGGATCTCTTGTTTGTAGCTGGCCACTATAAAGAAGCAGCAATTACTGTTCTGGTAGATAAAGTCATTTAGTTGAGGATACTGGGATTTTGCTATTTTAGCTTATATTGGTACTTATACTGCCCTCCAGTGATAAAGACAGTTGTTCCAATCTGTATTCTAGTCACTTGTAGCAGCTTATTTCTAGTCTTTGCTCAGTTAGTACTGAAAACTACAACTCTCATTCCAGAATTTTAGCCAGTTCTTGTCTAAAAATAATAATTATAATATAGTTCCAGTTATTTTTATTTGTAATTTTTGAAAAACTTAAAGTAAATGCAGACCAATTTATTGTGAGAAATAAAAGGAAACACAGATTTGAATATGAGAAAAACATAAATACATAATTTTGGACCTGCTAATGTTAAACTGTCACCAATTAATGAGATTTTCAATTAATTCCTTTTTTTAATGCAGATTGACTTTTTAGTTTTAGTTCTGCCAAAAAAATGTCCATTTTCATTGTTGTTATTCCTGAAAATAACTCCCCTGTACTCTCAACATTGGATCCATATGGATTTTGGTGGTGTGTTGATTGATGGACCTTAGATTTGTCATGAGATGTTGGTTCTCTCCCACGCACCTCAGCAATCAGTCTGTAGTGTGAAAGACAGGTGGTATATTCATGGCAGCATACAGAGAAATCATGCAGTGGTTGTTAGAATTTGAAGTTTCTATGAGCTCATCACATCATGCAACAAAAACATGTATATGGTCCTGCACCTCAAAGGTTTGGCATAGTTTCTTACAGCAAATGAAATGTTTCAGAACCATTATTGGTGGTGCTGCTACAAGAACTTATCATCTGCAATGAGCTCACCTATATCCCGGCTGTTTGTGGATGCATGTAGAAGCACTAGAGATTAGAAAAAAAACTTAGCATATTTTACTCTGCCCATCTCATTCATGATGACTTTTGGATTTTTAGCTATAATGGACATTTTACTTGGGAATGCTGCAATTGTGCTGATGGCTATTTCTCCATTTCTCCTTTAAAGGAATTCAACTACTTACTGCTCTTTCCTCAGAGGCATTTCAAAGATATGACTTCAGCTCATACAGACATACCTGAGTTTCAGAGTATGGGACGCAAACAAAACATTTCTGAGAAGCTGAGTAAGTGCCTGCGTGATTGGCTTGTGCAGAAATCCCCATTGCCCCGATTATCAGTAGTAACTATGCTATTGCTGTTAAAACTAAATTAAACTGTGGCTCTCACACACATTGCAGCACTCTGGTTTTGTATAGAGATTGGCAGGACAGGACAGGTCAGTAGTCCTGTGGTGTGAATCTGAAGGAGGTGGCATGCTCTTCCCTTGCTGAAGTCAATGAGAAGCAGCCACTGAATTTGTTAGGTTTAAGATCAGTCCAGGCTAAGCGGCTTTGCAACTACAACGCAATGATCAGAGACCCAGTGTGAGGTGGTGTGTCCACAAGGTGCCACTATATGGAAAGAAATGGTTTCTTGCTTTTTATTAGTCTGTGGTGGTAATTTTACCAATCTTTTTGGTCTAGACTTCCCAGCAATAGTATTGAACAAGAGCTTGAACAGGACTGTGTGATATCCAGGCAGAAAAACTGCTGTACAGATCATACTCACTGAAAGAGTTGATATCCAAAAAGGTTTGCAGAGTATCATCAGGGTCTGCTGGATTGAGGTCTGGTTTTCGGCAGCCAGTTCAGGAAATGATTTTATGTTAACAGATGATGTGCCTGAAGGTAGCACTGAAGATCAGGCCCAGGGATGGAAAACTACAAGACCTAATACCACACTAACAGTTTTTACATCCTTTACACAATTGGAGCTGCCCTCCTAATCATCTCAATCTGGGCCAGGTTAATTGGAGCCTTCCCAGCCCTGAGTCAGTCTCACATGTTTTCTGCATCTTTGCTGATTAAGAGAAATTTCACCTTTTATAGTTGCTTTAGTATTCAGAGCGGTTTGCCATGGGCTAATTATAATCATTGAGTGATGGCTTTAGAATTTCATGTTTGGGATGACATTTTATCACATTAAATTGGAATCCCATGACACTTCTTGAACTATGACAGATAAGGAGGTCATCTCTATTCTGGATGTTATCAACTGTGTAAGTTTGTGCTGATATTGGGCATCTGCTACATTTTCATTCAGAACCATTGCAATCTCTTCTACTCTTCAGCTGAAGAGATTGGAAACCCATCCGATTCCTGACAGAGGAACACAAAAACACTGAGTTCAAGATCCAGGGCACAAGGCCTTTACCTTCATCTTATAAATGATCTTGCTTTGTGTGATTTGGGAGAACTGGATACTGGAGAACTGGATACCAGAGTACTGAGGCGCTGGAAGGAAGGAGCCAAGGCCACATATTCTTCGCATCGTTTCTCCTCCATTTCCAAAACAATGGCATTTTAGGAGCTTAATCACTGATGTGATGTGGAAAGTCTTCAGACCCCTTGAGCTGAAGGAGCAAGTGGAGGAGCTCAGTCTCACAACGCAGTCGTTGCTTCTTGCAATCAGCGCTGTATCACACCTTACGGCAGCTTTTCCTCTGTGCTCTGTGAAAGCTCCTGAAGTTGGTCTCAGGGGCTTCCCAGCAGTGGCACTTCCCTGGAGTAACTCTTAATAGTTCTCAAAACTTGACGCCAAGGTCCTGAAACATCCCTTTTGCTGCATGGCTGATAGCGTTACTGCTTATCACTTTAGCTGCAACCACTGGGCCTTCAATCCAAGTTTGACAAAGCTGGAAATAGCCAAATCAGGGCATAAAGTAGAAGAAACATCACTGACTAATATAAGGATAGTTTACTTAGACTTATCCTACAGTCTGCAAGGGAATATATTTACTGAATTCAAAATCTGGGCAAACCTATAGCCTTGCAGAGACTCTTTCTACACTGAGTAGTGCTGCAGTGATGAGAAGACAAGGCAACTTTGCAAGCATAGATGCAAAGCTGTGTCAGCATGGCACTGTGCTGGAGCTCCTCACTGCTGCTCAGAAATAAGGCTATCATGTGAGTAACATCACACCAACACAACTATTCCATTTTCAAAACCAAACCAGTACCTTTACACAGATCCTCTACAATTAACACTGGTATCTCTAACCTGGCATAGCTTTACAAGCATAAATATTCCTACTTTTGCTTATATCTTTCAAGCACAGGCTCACATCTCACTGGCGTCTGTGGGAGAGAAGCATGTGCTTATGAGCTTTGTTCATTTTGTTTATGCAGGATTTGAGGACTTTATTGAACTGTAAGTAGCTGGATATTTAATTCCTTCTAAGGCAGCAATAAAGACCAGATGCAAATGGGATTTGCTTTGTTCTTGGTTGAGGGAAAAAAACTATAAAGCTAAAAATGAAATTTAGCAATACAAAGAAACAGCCATATCATAACCATGCTGCTGTTTCTTCTTGGCTTCTTGTTAGAAGACTAAATGTTTCTGAGTACACTTGATAAAGTTAAGGAAATAACTCAGAGCAAATCAGAATTTGTTGAAGTGCCTTCTTTTCAGTTCATGTCATGCTGGAGCCTGTTTTACCAGATTTTCAGATAGACTTGAAAATTTCTATCTAAGGGGTTTTCTTGCTGAGGAAATAATGTCAAAGATAATGATCAAGTAACTATAAATGTAAATTTGAAGCTTAGGACTTACAACTGATCATATACATCAGGCTCATATTTTTTCTATCCGCAGATAAGGTAAATATGGCTCATATCTCTCTGCTTCTGTTCTGTCATACTGTACGGATCACAGTCTGCTGTAAGTAGTTGACAAAATATAATCCCTTGAGTGTGTGTGTGGACCAGCTCAAATTTCACCTGACTTTTTATTGCCTTCTATGCCAAAGGGCCACGAGATTTTTAGGAAGCCAGTGCTTTCTTGTGTCAGCTCAAAGTCATGATTGTTAAGGAATAAATATTTATATTTGAAGGTAATGGTCTCAGCAGAGGTCAGCAGAAACAGATCTGAACAAATCCCTGAAAAATACTGCTAAACATCTGCTTTCTTAGGACTACTCAATAAAACATGCACCTGCAGCAATACAGAACTGCTATTCTAGAAAACCTCTCCAGGCTGAAGCATTTTCAGAATAGAGAGTTTCAGAGTTATGCAGCATTTTCTTTCAAAGATGCTTGCAAATATGTCACAACAAATGGCTGGAAGTTCACAGTCCTTACCATTTTCTCAGAGTACGTCTTAAAAGAAAGTGTCTCTGAAGGACTCCACAGCCCTCAGAATATTAGTAAATCTACAACTGCAGAAGGCAAGAGAAAACTCACTCCCTTCCTACATATATAATGTCTAACACCAGCCAACAAAAAGATTAATAGAAATTGAAAGGAGTAGATCTATTTTTAGAGCTTTAATTTTCTTTTTTTTCTTTCCCTTCCTGGCAATTATCCAAATTTCAGAGGTTGCAGTCATTTCTGTTGGCAGGAGAAATCGATAAAGAATTCAGCTATTTCTTCAGTGTCCTCCTCTTTCACCTACGAGGCATGCAAAAAATGCTGCCTCCTGGCAGGCAGAAGCTTCTCTGGTTCCCAGAAAGTCCCCTCTTTTCCCCTGGTTCAAACCAAGAAGTTTCCCATAGGCATTTTTCAGAACCATGCTCCCAGTCTAGCTCTATTCTTGGTTATTTTTATGTCTCCACTTTCCTGGTGTCTTCTACAGCCTTCCTATCCATCTTTCCCTCCTACACAGAGGTTCAAACACCCCAAACCAGTCAAGTCACCCCTTCCCACATAGACCCTGTACCCTCTGGATAGCATCACAGGCTTGTGATGGATGGAGATGTATAGGCTGTTTCAACTCCCTGACTCAGTAGGTGAGCTGCATACTTCATTTTACTGTCTCAGCCTTCTTTTTCCCCTTCCCCCGAGGCACATACTATGTGATCAGTTATGAAATATGGCTGAGGGTAAGAAAGACAACACCAACAGTATCTCTTACGGTACATGACATGATTAGTAATGGTTAGGCTCAGCCACAACATTGTCCTTGGTTTTTAGGTCAAAGGAGAGCAGGGCATGACCTCTGAGAGCTCTGAATGAAACTAAATTCAAGGTTTGATATTTAGAGACAGTTCAGATCAGAGTTGCCTCTGGGAGCTACTGTGCTACATCCACCAGGCAAAATAATTAGTCTTTCATTGAAATCCTTTCTTCTGCTATCAGCAATGATTTGGCTATTGCTGTAAATTAGGATCGTAACTGTGATCATAAAACTGCAGTTACACTGGCACATATTTCCAATCCATGTTCAGCCACAGAGATGACAAACAACTTTCTAAATGAAAAGGTATCCATTGCTGTCTATAATGCACTGTAACATTAAAACTCTTTCCCAAATCAATTTGTACATGGATGGAATACAAATAAGGGTGACTTCATAATTTTTTTCTGACATCCTTATAATGGAAAAGCCTCAGTTTAAAGAGAACATAATTGGTAACAACTGACAGCTTGGTAGCATGTGATTTTTGTGTACTTCTGTATATTATTATTTTTTCATTTTTCAAGCACTTCATTCACGCCCTGGCATTCAAACATAGGTGACCCTTCTTTCTTCAAGACTTCATTGGGACATTTTACAGCAATGGCCTCTAAACAGCAGAGTTTTTCCATGTCATCTTGGTCATCTTGAGAATAGCTCATCTCCATAGCAGAAATATGCACTTATGTTCTCAATTAGCCAAGTTTCTATTTTTAATTCTTCTGAGGAACTCCCAGAGGAATAGCTCTCTCAAGACCGCGGAAGCGTAAGGCATCTCCTGCTCATAAAGTCTAACAAGCAGTCCCTTGACAGCTGGTTCCTGGAAATGTGACTCATGTGTTGACTTGCTAAAAATAGATGTGGCTGAACCAAAATAGAAGTTCCAATGTAACAGAAACCCCCTTGAAACACTGCCAAAAGTGTAAGCAACTTCCATAAAGCACTAATGACCCAAGGTGGGCAATGTCTACAAAAGTCAGGAAATGAGGTAGATTTTTTAAGAGATACCTAAAGGTGGTGCTTAGCTTCCATTGAGGATCACTGCTTAGGAGCTTTTAAAAATCTAGCAGAAGCATCCTTTTATCATTCTAAAGCTTTGAAAAGCCTGGCTGTACAGCACCTTTGATGTTGCCTCATTAGTGAAGGTCCCCAAACTGAGACCTTCAAGGGGCCCATTTTTCAGAGCTTGTACTTTCACCACTTTTGTACCCGGTAAGGGATATCTAATCAAGGACTTAAAAATCCTTAGATGTGCTTGAATATCCTGGCCACCCTAGTGTTAATGGGAGAACCCCAAAAATGTGAAATTGCCTAGAAATAAAACTGAAATAGGCCAAATAAGTTTCACTGCTTTTGAATAGTGCCTTGCAGAAGGAAATGGGAAGCAAAGCCCGTTAAAAATGTATTAATCTTTTTAAAAGTAACTCATTTTTAATAATGTAAGGTATAGGTTCCACTACTGATGCAGGTAAAGTCAACTTAAAGAGGTTTTTTATAAAATCTAGTTGGAATTCCTTTGATGTCTCAACACTCTACCTTCATGGGAAGGAAAATCTCAATCCTGTTGCCTAGATCCAGACAGAGACTCACTGAAATCAGTCACATTATATAGAGCTCTACCCAAGCTGACCCACTTGCATGATCAGCTATTCAAAAACAGTAAATCTGTACTCTGGAGATAAATCCAAGCAAAAACTTAATCCTGATTACTTCATAGTTTTAATGCTCAAAATGAAAATGCTTTGGGAAATGGACAGGACACAATGGAAATTGCATGTAAGTGGAGTGGAGGCAAGGGGCATACATAGTTGAGAAGGAATTAAATTCTCTTTACAAAAGCCCCTCCTGCATGAGCTAAAGCAAGGAACCCCTACAAAGGAGGGCTTTTTAATATTCAGGTAGCACATTGCCCTCCTCCCCTCTGTTCTGCAGGTGGCCTGTGCTGCCCTGACACATCTCAGGTCATCAGGAATTGTTTCAGAGATCTCACTGATAACTTAAGAGCACTCAGCATGCAGCCATAATCTTTGGATTACACCTTAAAATTACAGAGTTGCTTATCTGAGAAACGAATCGCATCCATACTGTCATTTAGGTCATTCTCAAGTGGAGACAATCTGGACCGGGGGACTTGGTTTCACTCACTGCAGAGTTTGGGATTAGGTGTAAAACTGTGCCCTTATATATGATTTGTGCTTTTGACTTCTGTTTTGAAGTTTGGGAACAACTGGATCTGAATGCTTGATGTCAGAAGCTGAAAACCACATAAATAAGAGGAGAGCAAAGAATGTCAAGTCACTGAGTCCCATTTAGCTGAGTAAGCCAAGAAATGGAGTAAATTTTTCAGTAACCTGAAACTCAATAAATTTTAAGCAGAGCAAAGCAAAATAGGAGCTTACTTTTTAATTAGATAAAGCAACCAGAAGGTAAAAACTAGTTCTACACCAACAGCCACTATCAAGCATATATTTCTACAGGCATCTCTGGCATAATTAACATCATAAATTAAAACCTGTGAAAAATGAGGGGACTGTGCAGACCACAGGAATCTGAGAAACGTGACAACACAATAAATACATCCACAGGGTCATCAGGAATGGCAGAGAGAAAACTTACGATATGGTGTGTTGCTCTTGGTTTATTATGTCCAGATACCATTAATTTCTCTAAGATCAATAGGAACAAAAGAATTCAGAATTTCTAGAGTATGTGAAGAGCCAGACCTGAGGCTTTGGATAAGAGCATATCAGAAATTTCTTTCTTTTTACCTGCTGTAAAAAACTGTGAAAACTGATGGACTGACAGTCCTAGAAAAATAATGCCTTGATGTAGCCAAAGCAGAGATAAAGCGTGAAATGCCAGATAACGCAGTGAAGAGTATATTGAGGAGGTGAAGGAAGACACAGTAGATAGCAACAGAGTAGGAGGGTAGATACAGCAACAGAATAAGAGGACATTGTTAGACTGTTAATCTGCATGAGCCGCTTCTTGAAGGAGTTGTGAGGAGTTGTGCTTAGTGAGTACACAGAATTATTTTGTCCTGTGAGAGGTTTTGCCTCTTTGAAAGATATTCATGTGCTCCTCAATGTGCATATCTCTCGGCTTTTGCACAAAGCCCATGGTGTTACATTAGCACGAACACTTCTGCATGGCTGTAAGTAAAGGACGAATACTCTGCCTAACTCTGAAACAAGGTTCTCCTGGACAAAGCAGGTTTGCTTTGGTAGCTGTTGAAAACCTTTTTTGCATAGAAGGATACAATTATTTATCTGCTGGCAGTGTAAACGTCTCTTGCCCTGAGAGGTGTGTAAACATCTTGCATGTGTATTTGCACACAGTCAAGGCCAATTTTTTGTGTAAAGAGGTGCCGAGAGCTAAGTTTTTGTTTATCGTAGGTATGTCTTACATCACATTGCACTCAGCAACATAGCCTATGAAGTTTTCTCTGTGAAGTTTGAACAAAGATCAAATACTAAATACAGCGGCCACAGGTGGGAAGACTCCTTAGTTGAGCTGTTGTCAAATTCTCAAGGCAGCGGTGGAGTTTCAGCTCCCATCAAGGCTTTTAACCATGAGCAGAGCTGGTAAGATTTCCCAGATCAAACGCAGTAACCTGTCTCCTCAACGTCAGCTCAGCATTAAACCCCATTTGCTGATGATTTTCAGTATCTTGTAAGAGTTATTGTACAAAGGTCTGTTTCTCCACCACGTATTGGTCAGGCTGTACAGCCAAATGGCACATCTCATGGGGTGCCAGGGTGGTGTATCCATAAGCCCCCCATAAGAAAGGGGTCACAGGAGCACTGGATCCCAGGGGAATTGCGTTGACATTGTGGGAGAGGTAGCCCAGCTCTGAGCCAGTCAGGATGCTGACAGTATAATGCCTAAGAGAGGGCAGTGTGCCGTGACAGGGAAATAGAGTAAAATGTCCCAAGGACAAGAACTGAAAGACTTTAAATAAGCTCACCAAACTGAAACAAAGTATTGTGAGGCATAAATATTAAAATGCTCCATCCCATTTCAAACACACTAAAATGAAACATTTATAAATCCACCTCTTTCAGGATTTAAGAATAAAATTAATAATAATAATTGCTAAATAGTAAATCACAATAGTAATAGTAAAATCCAGCTTGTCACCCCAATTTGTAAGAAAAGCAAGTGTTGATAAAACACCATTTCCAAGGACTAGAAACTGGTTTGTGCTGAACCATTAGTTGTGTAGCAGAGCTCATAGGGCTCTGCTGTCTAGGCTCTCTTGAAACAAAAAAACCCCAAATATTGCACCAAGGCAGCTACAGCTCTGGGGAGGGCAGATGGATAAAGACACGCAGAGTGAGGCAGAAGAAATATTGAGACAGTGCTGGTAATGGTTGCCCATGAAATGTCCCACACTGTACTACCTATGTGATGTTGCTTCAGTATTGGTAAAATTTAAGTTAACAGATTTACAGTGGATTTATTGTGGGGAAAAAAATTGAGCAGAGATTCAGCCCTCACATCTCCCTCTTACTTTCATAATCGTCTTAGGTTTTCTCTTGTGACAAGTGGAATTAGACTGCTCAATAAAACTGCAAAAAAATGATAGCAAAAATAAAGGAGCAAGATGTCATTTCTTCTCTGCCTGAAAGCCTGGGCAAGGAGTACCATGTGTTTTCCCATCTGTGCAGAAGTTTTGCTGCTTGTTCTGGCCCAAAATGTAAGGGAGGAAGGACACCAGGGATTTCATTTCATAACATAGTGTTTTACACCGCAAGCAAGTAAAGTTTCAGTCAGGTTTTGCATCCCTGTTCTTGTTTTCCACTGCAGAGAGAAATAATGGATGAGGAACCTCATGTTTTATTGCCAAGTGTAAATAAATGATTAATTTATTTTATATGTGTGCATATATATTTAAACAGCTGTTTGTAATCAAATGATAGATTCTACTAGCTCATGACCCAGAGTTTAGTTTGTGCTCCATGAGGATGAAAATTTACAGTATGAATCAGCAAATGTTTCTGCTTTCTCAGCACGTGCATTGCAAAGTGTGACGTCTCGTGCATCATTCAGACAGAACGCAATGCACACCATAAAGGAGGAACTCCTCCTTTTCTGTTTCTGTGCACCGGCACTTCCCGATCTTAGTTACCACTGAGCATTAAAATGTCCAGTGTTTAAGTAAAATCCTTTAGATTATACTCTCGTACGGGTAGTGTGTCTAGTGCTTGTTGAACAGCTGTTTGTAAGGCTCTGTGCATGCTTTCATGCCATGACCATCGCTAGAGTATATGAACATGAAATGTTTTGAGTCCTGCAAAAGCTTATGAGAGGATTAGTTAGGTGATAGCTTTTAAGACTTGAGTCCTTTTGGATACAGGCTCCCACTTTTGCTCATTGTGTCATGATTTGTATTTCACCTGCTTGCACCGAGGACTGCTCCACAGCCTCCTGAAACTGTTGGACATAATCACTTTGACTTCAGCAGGTTTTTGCATCAGCTGCAGGGGAGACAAGAGTGGGATGTTTCCAAAATTTTTGGTATTACTTGACTGAAATATAAGTGACCACAGTCTTGTATATGGAGGTAGATAGACTGAACAGCAATACAAGGACAAATGCTAGCATAATCCCCACGGTGATATCACTTCCATCAATCTTATATTTTGAGTCAAAATCTATTCAATTATTAATGATATCTTCAGGACAAAGAGGAGATAATGCCATGCTTTCTGATCTATTTTATTTTGACCTTTCCTTGCTCTTTTTGAATTTCAGGACATAAATTAGGAAGCAAGACTGTGTTGCATTTATTACATGAAGTTACCTTCTGAACTCAAAACTCTTCAATTTCATGTTTGAAATTGTATCACCAGCACAATGAAGCCCAAACTTCAGTCTCATTACCATCAAAAGTTCCAATATATAAGATTTGTCTTACGGTTTTTTAAGTATACAGTACTTCTGGTTATGAAACATTCAGCATTTTGAAACATGTGGAAGAGCTTGAAATGCATCCACATGTTTAGCCAAAACACCTGCACACCATAATGTTGATTCTTTTGATGACTAGGTAGCAAAAAAAAAAAAAAGATCCCAGTTTTGTTCTATTTTCTTGATGGAATCTCCTATCCAGCTGTATTTTCTTAGCTGAGACCAATTCATCCTTCAGCAAATCATGTGGTTAGGAACCGACGTGCAATTTCAAGGTAGCAGTTTCCTGAAAAGTGTTAAAATCAGACTTTTCAGTATGTTTGAGCTAAACAACCTCACTGGCTTCTGCAGTTAAACTTTGTCTGACCTTGATCAGAGTCAACAAGTAAGTGATGGCTGCTTTTCAAACTTCCAACCCAAGAATATAAATATGAACCAAGACTCCAACATGAGAGCCTGGGATTCTTCTTGTTGTCCCACAGTTTGTGGGACAACATTCTGACCAAAATAGGGACATTTGTAGAGCCCATGTTTGGCCAAGAGATGGAAGTAGGCACTTCATGGGCACAATCCATTGTATCCTAACAAAGGTGAAAAAAAACAGGACAAATGAATTGTGCCCTAAAAGTACCTACTTCTTTCTGTTGATGAGGAAGGAAGCTTGAGAGGTCTAGTTCAGGCATAGATGTTGACATTGCAGAGGTGAGGTGAGGTGAATAAGTCCTCTGTGATTCTGAAGTGATTTCTTTGGAGTACATCTCCTCCGAGGATGGCAGCCAACAGACAGAACAATAAGTACAGCCAAATACCTAGCAAACTTTATTCCCAGAGAGTAGCAGGAAAACTACAGCGATCAGGATGAGGCATATATGAGACCTGCCTGAAGCCTGGCAACAAGAAGAATATTTTTATGAGCGTCAGTGGGCTTTGGAACAAGCCTGCTGAGAGAGAAATCAGAGAATGTGTTGACAAATCCACCTCAGAAGAGGTGTGGATACATACAGGGGAATCAGCAATGAAGGGTTTAACACGAAGAGCTGCATTATTGCTATAATCATTGCTGATCCTGACCTTGGGATGACAACAATTAATTATTTTCAGTGGGCTTCCATTAAAATCCAGACTTAAAACTGTATGTTTATTTGTAGCATGGGGGACGGGGGACGGGGGGAGGGGGTGCAAAATCACAGGAAATTTTCTAGACAGTCTCTGAAAGTTGGTAATTTAACAGTGACTATTTTAGACAGTGCAATATACTTACTCAGTGTAGTAATAAATTATGTGCAGTTTGCCAAGTAATTTACCCAGTCGTCTTTTCATCATTTCAGCTTCAAAATGCTTTAAATAAACTGTGACATTATGCAAATCACTGTGTATTTATTTAACTGTTTCTCTTAGACACTAATCATGCAAGAAAGAAAATACTGGGTATGAAATGGACTATGCAAAATAGATACAAAATCCCAGACTTTAGACTCCATTCTATTAATTAGATACAAATGATAAACCGTTCATAATTTTAATGAGGAGCATAAGTTAATGTAGATACTGTATGTTCATTTTTCACATGAGATTTCATTCCATCGCTTGGACACCTCTTTCCAGGGAAGCAGCTGCTTTGTAAACATACCGTAAACAAACTTTGGGCTTTTTTCAAGCACCCTCTCATGTCAGTGCATGGTTGAGTTAAGTAGTGGTCACGTCATTTAATGCAGTTCTATAAAAATGTCCAGGTTACAGTCTTGCGCCTTTAGTCAAAGTCTTTTCATGCCAGTCTGATGTGAAGGGAAGCCCTGCGGTGTTCAGCTGGAGAGTCCTGCTTCATAGGCACGACCGCACCTCATAGAAAGCACAACACACCAGCACCATGTTAGCAGCACTCTGGTACTAAAACAGTAGGAAAAAATGCAAGCTTTACTGTGTAATTAATTTTAATGTTTTAATGCTAATGAATACTTGGATTTTTCTTTTTTAAAAGACAGTGTTATAATCATTAAATTTGACTATGTGCTCCCCTGCAGATAGTTGTTTTGCTGAGTTCAGAACATTAAAATTCCATGTATGGGTTTAGATCCAAGCCTGCTGCATTTCCACTCCTGCCAGTCAGAGTCACAGAAAATGATTAATAAATCATGAACTGTTAATATAATCCCTTCAAGTCATAAAAGGCTGCAATATACATCTATGATTTTTAAATAAAAATTGAGGACTATAGGATTTTTTGTAATAGGTAACATAGTAGGGGGGGAGAGATAACCTGATGAATGCTGTTGTTTATTTTAACTTTTATATTAGGTTCATGGAAAAAATATTCTCTCTATAACCTACCAAGATTTATCAGCCTGTGAAATTTTATAATAAAGAAAAGACTGATTTTCTAATTAAAGATTTGTCAAATAAAGAAAATAAGTGTGCATGTATTTTCTCTCTTTGGGGGACAGTCATGTGAAATAAAATGGTTGAGCTGCATTTGCAAAGTCTCGTGTCAATGCATTTCATTGCTCTGTGTAGATCCAGTCAAACTTCCCTGGACTGAAAGCAGTTGTTGATGCATGTGTATAAAACACAGAACAGGGTCATCTCTCTGAATGCTTAACCTGGCATTAATTTCAAATTTAGCCTACTCATTTTTAGATGCATGTGCCTGAGGTTCTGAAAGAAGCAGAGCTGTGCCAGGGGCTTATATCATTGTTACATCCATGTATGACAGATTATCGTATGCTTATCTGTCTCCACTGACTACCCAGAGAGGTTTCTAACTTAGGTGCTTGAATTTTTGCTCTACGTGAGGTGAGATGAATCCAAGCTCTGGATTTTCATGACTGAGGGGAAATCCCTTATCCAGTCCTACCCAAAACACATACATGCCACATCAGCTTAACTCATATGGGAGGGACTTCTCAACGCCAGAAATATAGAGTGAATGCCCACCAGTTGCTAGATGGGAATAAGGTGTCTGGTATGATCAGATTGTCTTGGATTTAAGCATCCAAGATCCTCTTAGACGTTGTGGTGAAGGGATTTGCTGAATAAATTGTAGCCTTAGGACTTTAGAGTCTTGAGGCTGTCAGTCCTAATGAGCAGAAGTTTGTCAGACCTACAGGAAAAAGGAAAAGATACAGTGCAAGGGTGGATCTCAACAAAAGGAAGAAAGGAAATATGAATACTAATTTTGTTCTTCTGTTAATATCCAGAGTAAAAAATTCTCTGGACCTTGATTTCAGCAGACATAATCAGTTAGAAATACAGAATTAGCATCTGGTGATTTTCTTTCCACATCTTCTCAGCCACTGCAGAGAGGAATATTAGCTGCATGTGATAAGTTAAATGGAATTAAATAGCAGATTTTGAACTTGCTGAGACAGGAAACATGCACAGAAGGATAATGATATTTTTAACTCTCAATCTCTCCTTTTTCCCCCAATTCTCAAAAAATCTGGGCTCAGATTTTCCAGCCATTCGAACATGAAAAAAATCTTTTTTTTAATTGTCCTGCCATTCCTCCTCAAAGACTTTGTATCCATAAGGTAAGAAACGTTAAACTTTTTCCATCACATTTATCAAAATCTATAAGAAAATATCATCTGCCTTCACTGAATGGAAGTAAGGTCATTCACTGTGTAGTACCTTGCTAAGAGGTAAATGATCAACCAAAGAAACCCTGGAGTTCTGTTCCTGGCTCCCCTCCAGGGACTCCTTCACTCATGAATCAGATAATATCTGTGTGTCCAGGTACTAAATGAAGCCAACTCTTTACTGTGAATCGTATTAAAACAGGCCTAAATCAACACATTAGCTTCTCTCAAATGCCATGGAAACCAAAAAAGTTCAGCCCACAATACAAAAAACATCTTTTCTAAGGCAAAAGCTACTTCCTTATGTTTGTGTACGTTCTTGCCAACACCAGAAGAATATGAGGTTGCTGCACCGGGCTACGACAAAGCTGTATCTAACCACATACCCCATCTAAAAAGGTGGCCAGGACAGGTATTTATGGAGAGAATATAAGAAAGTGAATCCACATATGGTAAGTTTTTCCTGTGTACACCCTCACAGTTTCTACAAGCGTAAGGTTTCTACAGAGAAGATAGTCTCCACACTCCTGATCCCCTTACTTAAGAACACAGATTCAGCTGCCAGTGTTACATGGTATCTGATAGATACTTCTTTAGGCTCCAAACTTGCCTGGACCTGTTTGCATCCCTCTCCATGATGGAATACTATTTCCTTATCCACTCAATCAAAACCAGACCCAGGCTCTTCCCAGTTGCAACATCCTTTTTGGCTTTGAGAGATGGTCTTTACCAGCTGTTATCCATCAGGACTTTTCTTCTGGGCTCTTGACATCCTTTGGAATGACTCTGCAGAACACCCCTGAAATCTGAAAAAACTACTACACTGTCTCTACTTTGGAAACCATTCCTGGTATGGTGTCCATGAAAAAGATTTAGCATTAGCTGCTGTTGTGGCAGAAACACAGGCCTCTCATGCTGAACAACTATGTACCACTTTCTAGTGCCTACTTGCCCCCATCCATCTACTCCCAGCTTGCCTGTATTCATCCCTTGTCCCTTGCCCTCGTGTTCAGATCGTAAGCACTTTGAGCAGGCATTCTGAGCAAAGTCTCTCCCCAGGATTTCTTTATTAACAGTAATGTCTTCAATTTCTGCGTTATCATCAGTTCACTAATATGCTTACCCAATATTACATCCATTCTAAAATGTGAAGCCCCACGAAGTAAGAACATATAAAGTGCCCTAGCTATGTTTGATACAATGGGCGATAATAGTTTTGAATTCACCACTGCAATTTATGATGTCAATAATCTATAACATAGTACTGCGGCATCTGCTATTACGTTATAACAAGCGCCACAGGCTGACCGTTACTCCTGGATATAATAAAACTTCAGATTGGATCTCAAGGGAAATTATTCTTTTAGAAATAGAAAGTCTTTTAGAAATTTGGAAACTGTATGGAGGGGACAAAAAGGATGAGAAAATACATCTGATTCCCGCTGAGGGTCTGAACACTCTCTGCAATTCACCCACAGGCAAAGGAACACTTTGGAGCACTTTACCACCAGACTAGGGCTAAATGCATTAAGGCAGGGTCCAGAGCTGCCCATCCATGGCAGGAGAATGCTCGGTCTGGGTTAGTGTGTCCTGCTGAGAAGCAGGTGGCATAAAACACCCACCAAAAAAACAAAGAACACCAAAAATAGAGTAGACAGAAGTGCAGTAAACTATCTCCACGATAAAATCTCTTCTGATCTCTTGTTATTTAAAGAGAAATTAAATGTCTGGAAGACAAGATTCATAAGCCCTAACAAAGGCCTTTTTTGTTCTAATTTATTAGGATTTCTCTTGCTATTCTTGTTATCCTTGCAACCACTCAGTCCCTCTTTGAAGGTCACTATGGCCCGCACAGTGCTGCTGAGAGCACGAATTCCACTGACAATAAATCATCTAAAAAAAATCCTATTCCAGAGTGTAAAATTTGCCACTACTTGGTTTCATTGATGATCTCATTAGCCTTGTGCTGTAGATTTCTCTTTTGCTACCCCTAAATCATTCATTGCTATGCATGCTCTTATCATGTCTCCTTTTATAAGCAGATCTAATGCTCTGGCATTAGCAACCCATATCAGAAATTCAGTCTCTTTTGGTGGGATCATGTTTATTAAAAAATAAAAATTCCTATTCCTTTCTTCCCTTTCACAGGTATAGAAAATTCTCATGCTGCTCCTGTGATTCCTGAGACAGAAATGTAGTTTTCAGAAAGCACCTATATAGTTTAGATGCCTTTGATACACTTGCATTTTTGTCCTTTCAGAGAAAGGTTAATCACATCATTGTCTATTTTTTGTTTCATTTTCCCTTCCTCTATGCTGTTGTTTCCTTCATCTTTGAAACACGCAGGATGACCCTCATGTGAAAGGTAGCTCTCTGCAGACACAAATAGATCATCAACCCCACTTTGGAAAGCCTACTGTCTCTCATCTCTGTAAAAGCATAACTGAGCAGTGGTCATAATAGATTTTCTGGGCCACAGTTTATAGCAGCTGCAATGTTGAAAATCAGTTTTCTGATATCCTCTCTAAATAGATACCTAAAAGACAATTACAGCAGCCCTAAAATGTGAGATAATATTAGAAAATCAGCATTATTTAAACCATTTTTATATTACTTAAACTTCAGTCCTTCCTGTTTTGCCTGTTTCATGTTCTTGCCTTTGCTTTCACCTCGAACAGATTAGTGTTTTGCAAAAAGGCCATCAATTTTCTTTGATTATTTTTTTGTCTGGAGATTGGGAATAGAGGTGAGAATTTTTACTGGGATCTCTATAGAGATTCTGTAACCAGAAGACGTCTGTCTGCGGGGAACAGGAGAAGTTCTCAAGGGTGGGATGAATTCTCTTCTTAGGCAGCTGTGCCATGACTGATGTGCCTAGTCCAGGGTGAAGTTAATCTCTGATATATCTCCATACATACAGACACCCAGGCAGGAGTCTGAATATGGAGATGAGTCCCCTCTGCAAAATTAGGTGCGATGAATCCCCTAAATTTGTCCCCAAGTCAGGCGAACTGGTTCCCTTTGAGTCTATTTAACTGGGGAGCAAAGTATCCAAACAGGGTCGGATTTTAATCGTTTGCAGCTTTTTCAGTCAGTCACTTTGCATCACGGTAAGTGAGGAAGGAGTTTGTGGTGGTTACAATTCTGCTTCACCTTCAGTTATCTGGGATGGACATAAGGCCAAGGGGCTGACTAGAGGAACACAGCCACTGCTCAGAGTCCCTTGCCAGCTGAGACACTTATTGCAATGCACGTTCTTCAAAAATGGGCTACTGTCCTCATACGCTGTTCTGTGTTCCTCATTTATTAGTGTCAGTATTAGTAAATGCAGAGAAAAATTGATACAAAGCATCTGGTTTTAGTATACCAAATCACACTGTCTTCTGTAATAAGGGTTGCAAATGAAAAACTGCTTCAATGAGATTGCTCAGCACAGCTTTCCTGTGATGACTAAACTCTCTGGGATCTCCAAATGATCCTAAAATCCACATTTTCCTTCTATACATTATGTATAAATATGAATTTCTAATCAAGATATGCACTCTCCTGCTGGTATATATAGTAGAATAGTCCTGAGTTAGTAAGAAATAGCTTCCTAAAAATTCAGATTCTTCTCTAGTGGGTCTTTAAATCTTTGTTCCAGGAATTGATCATCCTGTTTTGACATCAATGGCCAATACTGAGGTTATTGAGTGCAGCAATTTTACAGGCAGCTCCTCTGTTTTCCTTCATGTTTTACAATTAGCCAAAGTTTTAGCAGAAATATCAGCTGGGAAGAAAGCCTCTTGTCATTTCAGATCCATCAGCTGCAGAAGCTACCAAGAAAGGTCAAAACCAAGAGCAAACATATGTCTTTATATTTACATTTAAAACAGGCAACCCAAACAACAGAGAGCTCTCTGCATTTGTTAAGCACAAACAAAGCATTCTCAAGTAATGAAGTGTGAAGGTGACTGATAAATCAGCCAACAATATTTTATGTTAAGTGTTTACAAAAAGAAGAATTTGGGACAGAAAACACCACTTGTCCCCTGGGAGTATGCTTACCTATGATTCCACCTTGAAAACTGCTCCACATCAAGAAGAAGAAATCTAACTTAGCATCTTCCTTTCTTTGTTCCTATTTTTTATCCATGTGCCAAATTTTCCTTTTATTCCATCTTTTTTTTCCTCTGAAGACAAACCTTCTTTCTAGATTGTTGGGTTTTTTATTCACTAACACAAGATTTTCCTTGTGGTCCAATATGTAGAGCTGCACAGATGATAAACCAGAGCAATCTGGTTATTATTTACCTATTGTTTTTCATATAAATCATCCCCAAGCTAAATTTCACAAATTTCCTCTTCACCTGAAATACCTGCACATACCTTTTATAAGCTGGGATCAAACTTGCTGACATTCTGCAGTGATCCAAACTCTGACAGAAAAATATTTTCATTTTTTCTGTCTGTAGCAGCAGAGCCCATTGCCTGAACCATCTGCATCGTGAGAGTTACGTGGCTGTGCACTGTGGGATATATAAGATGGGCTCAGGCTTCTAGCCACAACAAAGGATACAAATGTGATCTAAACTACCATTTCAGGACAAAATTTCCAAAATTTATTGTTCTCTGAACTCTCTGTTCTTAAAATAGCTTCAAACCTTGACATTTTATTAAAAAGGTTATGTACAAAGTACTTTTCATGGAGCAGACGTGCGGATGCTTGATCAGTTCTGGCTCTGAGCTCCTTGTCTTTCTGTAGCGAACACAATTTGAAAAACTGGATAAAGCTGTAAATAATATCATACAAAAGCTGTGCTATACCAGCTCTCTGATAAATGGCCACTCCGTCCAATACAAAACACTTCTCATCGAGGGAGTCTTTATTCCAATAACAGTCCTGTTATACCCATTGCCTGTTTAGTTTCATCTGCCCTATAACGTCATACTAGTGCCAGGGCCAAACCTAGCCACCAGAACTTGGCTGCCTACACTAATAACCTGTTAAAGCAGTCTTTGGCATAGTTTTGGCCCAAATTTTGCAGTGCAGTGTCCAGTTATATCCCTTCCCCCTCTAGTAAAATGAGGACATAGTCAAACTGGGGAGATTCCAGTTGAGGGTCACCAAGATGGTCAGGGGGCTGGAAACATATATGACATACACCAAGAGGCTGTGGGAGTGGGGTTTCTTCAGACTACTGAAAAGAAAGCTACATGGCAGATCTCATAGCAGACTTCCACAGTCTAATTGGGGTTAAGGAATAAAGATAAAGCCAGAGTTTTCTCAGAGGTGCAAAATGAAAAGACAAGTGACAGTGGGCACAAAATGCTACAAGGGAAATTTTGTTGAGATACAAGGAAAAAAAGTTTCACCATAAGGGTAGTCAAATATTGAAACAGGTTGCTCAGAGAGTTCATGGAATTGCCTTCTTTGGAGACACTCACCAGTCAGCTGGACAGCGAACTGCCCTCTGAAACCCAAGTGACCTTGAAGATAGCCTTATCTGAGGGTGGGTTGGGATTACCTGACCTCCAGAGGTCATCTTCCTCTTCCAAGCTAAATTAGTCTACAATCCTATGATTTTGTATTTTAATACCTTATTTTAATACTATAGATCTGTCCAGATTGTGCCAGCTGACTTCTGCACCAGAGAATGGAGCCTGACACTATTTAATTCTAGTACAGATGGAGCTTTTCTGCTCCAAAAATTGGTCATTTTGTGCCAGAAGTCTGTCATTTTCCTTCCTTGTCTTCTGTGATTATTTACAGAGCTGTATATATGGCATTATATACATATATAAAGTATATATCTGCTTCAACAAGCCTTTGTGGGGAACAGGAAGCAATTTTTACGTTATTAGGCAAGGCTTTTTCTATTTTTATTTCCCATGGAAAAATTTTAATAGCTATTAAAAGGAAAGAAAAAAAAAACAACCCAAAGGCATTCATAAGTGTTGGTTTCTATTTTAGGAAAAACAAAAAAGAAGGAAAAGAACAGAATCCCACACTATAGTTTTCTTGAATATTCAATGTGTGTGACCAACTCTTTATCTAGAAAAAGTCATGAAAATTCTACCACGTTTCTGAGGTTCCAGTTTTAATTGCATCAAGGTCAGATAATTTGTAACAACAAACTATGATATATCCAACAAGTAATACCTAAATGATAATAAATATAGACTTTAATTCCAAGTTATAACAAATCTTTTCAATACTGCCTTCTGATGCTGTACACAAAGTGCTTTTCAGGACTAGAGAGTTTTGACATCTCTTGCAGATGATCTGTTGGCATATAGGCCACGTGGTAAGGAAAACAGAGCTCCAAACAGCTACACACCAGAGAAATCATCTCCTTCATGGCACAATCAACTGAGGAGAGAAAGCTAAATAAAGCATCAGTGTATGTTAATGCACAAGCTATATGCAGCTATTTCCTCATTTTCAACTGAATCAGCTTTGGAGATGGCCATGGTAAAGTTCTTCTTCTATGCTCTTCTTTGCTTTTATTGAGATTGGTGCTAAATTCTTATTGGCTTTCCTAGGAAGATAGGAAGAGAGCTGCATCTACCATGTGTATAGTGTCTTCGATGCTTGAAGGATCAGTAAGCTCTTTCATATATATATATATATATAAGAAAAGACACACATTCAAGTGACCATTCAAGTCTTTTTCTTTATAATTAAGACTGGAATCACTGAAGTAGTTAATATATACAATAATCTTTGTACTATGCCTTTACCCCAGAGGAACAATGACTGTGATTCATAAGGTTCATTATGTGCTACATTTGGCACCTTGTCAACAGTACTACCTTTTAAAGAGCCAGGATTAAGGGTAATGGAATGGAAAATTTCCTTTTATCCCATCCCTGGGTCAGTCTGGGTGTATCCCATGCATTAGCTTCCAACAAAAAAGCAGAGTGTGTGTCTTCAAATCACATGCCCGTTGGGAATTTCTAAAGGGAATACTACCAACACAAAGGAAAAGGAAACAAAGTAAAGTAGGTTCAGCAACTTGAAAGAATTAGTTCTTTTATTTTATTTTCTTTCCTTTTTCTTTTTAGTTGGCCTTTCTAGGTTGTTACTAAAAGCATAATTTAGTCAGAGGCTGCCTTCTTTTTTAATGCCAAATATGTAGGTTGAAAAATACATATTGTCTGGAATGCAGGGTTACAGATGAAAACCATTCACCCTCCTGTGATAATGTAATCAGTGTCTGGCATTAGAAATTGGGCTGATTTCAGATGGTTTTTCAAATTGCCTATGCAAACCTCACCAAAACCAAAGGGTTTTTTATTCAATCCTATATTATCATTCCATCTGAGCCAGTATTGCCATATTCCGGATGTTATCTACTTTTATCTCAGACCTGACAAACCTCTTTCCCCCAAATTGCCTGTCTATCCTATCATGCAAGGCAGTCAAACAACTGTGTCAGCTACAACATCTCATAGTTATACTGGTAGGATTTTCTCACTTATTATCTGGCATTCTAGAAAAACTGCACATTTGCAATTGCAATTAAAACTGGAGCTGAAGGCTATATGAACACGCTAGTTGTTGGATAGTCACACCAAGAAGTTAATTTCAAGAACTTGACATTTGCACAAAAGAAATGTTGATGAACAATGATGATTTATTAAACTCAGTGGCAGAAAACAATTGGAAAAAAAAACATTTTGAACAGTCTCCATCCATCAACACTTCTCTTTGAGGAACCAGGTATTATGCATCATGAAAAATGGGATCCAAGTGCTTGCTCTTGGTTATTTTCTTTTTAGTTTGTTACATTTGCTACAGGCAGAAGGAAAGTTACCCTATGGAAATCATTACGCCCACTCTTTGAAAAAATGCTACTCCCATGTCTTCTCTCAAGTTTTGTGGTAAATTCTCTGCTTCCCCATCTCTGTAAAACAATGTGCATGGCTTCAGGAATGTCTTTATCTAATTCCAGTTGCATGCTAGGTTATATTCCACTCAGTGGGACTGATCTGTATGCATTTGGAATTTCCAGCTAATTACTTTGCTCTGTTTGTATCATTAGTTTTATTGTTGCTGTTTTTAAGAGGCTTTTCCTGCCTAACTAATTTCCAGATTTTTTTTTATTTTCCTGAAATACTGAGTTACAGGAGAAGGTAGCAAACCTCTTGTGTTTCTAATCATAATCCCCAGTTTCCGAAACATTTAGCCTTTCTCATTACTACACCTAGCAAAAAGCATTTAAAAGCCATATTTCCCTTCTTGACGTCCCGTAGCAAAACGTGGTTTTCCACATATAAAAATTCCTACACAGAGGGCATTTGCAGGTTACCCTTGGAATTTTAAAGCATTTTATGCTGAATATAAAGCACAGAGGACTTGATGCCATGAGGAATCTTGTTCCCCCAGCTGCAATACCATGTCGACATGCTTTCGGAGAGGAGCGGTATGTCTGTACCCAGGCAGTACCTGTCACCTTCTCAGATCACGTCAGCCACTACACAACGGAGCCACAGTCTCACTCGCTCATACTCCTTGCAGAAAAACCACAGGGTTTGTCTTGCCCAAGTGCTGTGCAAAGAAAAGACTCAATGAACCAAATGGACTGTTTGATTTGTCCTTCTGTTGTTCTGACACCACTAATTCATCAAAATAAAATGAAAAAGACCGAGTGGCTTAGAATGACCAAGCTTAAAATGAAAAACAGTTTTTTGATAAAACTCAAGTGCCAAATTCATCTCCCTTTGTGTAAACTGCAGTCAGTTGTCCTCCAAGAGGCGTCAGCTCTCTCCATCTGTCCTTCAACATCACGTTTGCAGAAGCTCACTAGGTTAAGGTGAGGAGCACAGTCAGGCCATCTGCCTCTGGCCTCTTCCATATCACCACCATTGTGCATCACCCAGTTACTCCTATATAACAGCCCGCAATTTACATATATGGCTGAACTGTATTTTCATAGAATAATAGAATATCTCAAGTTGGAAGGGACCTGTAAGGATCATCAAGTCCAACTCCCTGCTCCTCACAGGACTAGGTAAAACTAAATTATTTTCCTTAAAGGCACTCAGGTTTGAACTAAAGATATCAAGGAATGGGGAATCCACCCCTTCCCTCTGTACTTTGTTTCAACTCTTAATCAAGATCCATGCTTAAAACAGATTATCCTGGTTTATATTATCTATTTATTTATTTATTATTTATGTTCTCTATTTATATACTGCAAACCAAGTCTCCTCTGGAACATCTGGCAGACTTAGTAACTGGACACGGTAATTGCAGTGACTTTGCCCTGGGATGGAGGAAGAGCGCTCACACAGCTGCTGCTGCAAAAGCTGCTCCATGCCACCCTATATTAAAGTTAGCGGCCAGCTGCCATTGCTAAACCTGCTGTTGTGCCTTGATGTCCCCCCACACCCCAGTGAGGAGGCAGCTCAGACTTGCTGATGAAGGTTGACTATCAATAGTGGATCTAGCTCTGGAAGGAGTGATACACAGCCCCAAAAAGCATCAGAGACTTACTCTGGCTTTATGGGCATTGCAGCAAAAGCTCCAAGAGCAGAAATGGCATGTTCAGGGAAACCTTGAAAACATCTACTGGGAACTGACATCACCTCATTTGGATTTTACCCCAGATTTCTAGCAATAGTAGGGCAGGGCTAATGTTAATAACTACGTGCACATTCAATGTAGGTTATTTCAATTCAGCTTTTGATGCCGTCTAGATGGCAGTACCTTGAATACCTATCTGTTTGAATGAACTCAGTCTTCACTGTAGTATGCCTCTAAGTTTATTGATGCTTCCTTTGCTTCTGGCATACACATGGTCCCTTTTAACAGCAGAGGAGGAAAGAAATCTATTTGTGATTGGCAAAGAGGTTTTTCCCTGGACAATAAAGCTCCATTCTTAAGCACTTTCATAGGCTCGAGAGTCTATATTTTTCTCTTCCAGCAACACTGCTTTGCCAAGTATGCCCCTTTTATTAATACAAATCTATTGCAGGTGTCACACTCGTCTACCTTCTGCTGAACTTGACCTTGAAGGAGCACTCAGCTTGTTTGGTATATGGAAACAGAAGAACACCCTATCCTTCCCTAGCTTCCCCAGTACTTCCTTCTCAGCCAGTTGTCATCCTGTAAAAAGCAAAGGAGCTTTACCTGGAGGTAAACAAATATAATAAACTCATCTCTTTGAAGATGAATTACACCTTTTTTTTTTTTCTTTTTGGAAGCCCTCAAGACTGAAAGCCTAATAAACAGCTTTTCATAGGATATCCACTGTCACTTTTTATTTGTCTGAAGCATATGTTCCCATTGGTATGTCTTTCAGCATTTACCCAAGCCAAAAAAATGCTACTTGCTGATATAAACAGGCTTGAAATATTTAAGCAAAACATATAAGCTATTCTACAAAAGCCAGGTTGACAGCAACATTTCAAAAATGAGACTATAATGTAATAAAAACATTATCCTGGCTTGTGTCTGCACAGAGAATAAGCAAGTTAATGAAACATTGCAACAAATGAGGACTGGGAGAATTTTCCGGAGAAGGGAAAAATGAAAGTGGAGCTAGAGAAGAACAAAGCAAAACCTTCTGAAAAGGCCGTGTTTGACTATAAGAATTTATGGCTTCTCTTCTTATCTCAATGGACCCTCTGTGAAGGCACTCTCCATGCTAGACTCGAATGATTTGTCAGCTGTCCACTAAACCTTTTTTCTTCAAAAGGCTTAACCTCAGTTACATGCCCATTGTATTTCCACAGAATGGTGTATCCCTGTTTCAAATACCAGAGCTTAATGCATCCCCGAAAGCATCCCTGCCACTGATGTTAGCAGTAATAAACATGGCAGGCTGAGGACATATTCCCAGCAGGGCTTTGACAGTGCTTAATATAAGTCCCTATATGCCTACCTATACAGAAACAAATCTGTTACTTGATGATGCCTCTTTCTATTCAGCCATTCAGGTGAAAACCTTTCTCTTGCTGTCATTGCTCAGTGAGATACAGCTTTTATGTAAATAGCACTGCAGGCTGATTTCTTGCTTCTGTTCCTTCAGATCTTGAAGCAAAAGCTCTGGGAGCAACAGGCTCTGGGTATGGCACCAAAAGTGGATAAGGTTTACAAGACTCAACGTGACTTTTATTATGCTATACCTTGCCTTAATGCCATACAGCCCTTTCTGGTATTAATCCCAGCAGCATCCCTGGAGGGTTGTTTGTCTTATCCCAAGCTCTTTGTACAGATGGAAGAGGAATGAGTGATAAGAAACTGCATAGTTACCTAATGGCATAGCCAATGGACTATTGCCCAATCTAGCAATATAAATGAGTCAAACTGACACGGAAACTGTGAGAAACCCTTGGAATAAAGGTATTTCCCTCAGGAGATGGAGACAATGGCAGCCAACAAAAAAAATGGGGGTGTTGGAGTGCAGCCAGAATACTAGTGTGCCACAGATATTTTTGCTTGCCTGCCTTTGAGAGTCATGGCCACCTTGGAAGAGTTAGCATGGCCATGAAGCTGTCCCGCCCTTCAAGCTATGCACAAGGGAAGCACAAAACCGATGTAAAGCCAGCTTGGTATACTTCTATTTCTGCTCAGCAGAGTTCAGTCAAAGTATAGCCGATATTACGCTTGTAATCGTATGTGCTGTACTCTGAGGTTTCTCTGTTCATGTAGTGCCACAGGGGTGGTATATCAGTAGAAAAGAGGTGGGTGGTGAGTACGCAGGACCTGCACATGCACCAGTGCCCCAGGGGTAGACGATGAAGAGGGAGAGCTTGGCTTGACCGGTGGATAAGCAACTGATTTTCAGTATTTTAAGCCTCAAGTCCAGTTCAACACACCACAGAAGGTGACGTCATCATTTTCTCACTCTCTTTTCAAAATGCTACATGGCTTACTGTCTGCTCAAAGATGGCTGCGATGCATTAGAGCATTAATGCTAACCAGTCTCTATGCAAAACTCTGTATGACTAAAAACCAGTGATATTTCACATCTTCTGGAAGACTATGCATTGGATAAGAACAGAACAGGAATAGAAAACTTCAAAGCTTCAACTTCAAACCCTACCTTATTTGAAGCTCGCAGTTTTATCTCTGCGTCATTCATGATGCCTTTATCATTTATGCCACTTTCTTTGCATAAACATCAATAAGACTTCAAAAAGAAAACTTTTATTTTTTCCTTTATTCTCAGATCTACCTTACTGCACACGTGGTACAGGGCAGCAAACTGCTTTCAGCTAAAGTATCATTATTTTCTTCTTTTTTCCTCCTTGTTCTTCTTTTTTTTTTTTTTCTTCTGATTTTCTTCTTCGTATAACAGTAATTCATGTTGGTTCCTGAGACAGGCACAAAACTACATCCTGTGACTGTCGATTCATACAAAACCCTAAACACCTTTCCAGGCACTCCACTAAGGGATTTCAAAACCCACAGAATTATTCCAGGATAAATTCTAAGTATTGCAAGATTCATCTCTATTTAAATGAATAAATCCCTTGCTAAAAGACTTTTCTTTCACCATGGTGGTGAAGACATTGTCCTAGGAAATAATTTTAGCAAAGACCAATTTCATAGTTTAAGATACTGGTCACTGAGAGTGAATTCAGCGAAGATGACATTCAGAGAAGCAGAAATTGAGACTCATATCCATATTACAAAGGCTTGCACATGGTTTTGGGGTAGTTCTTTCAAGGTTACAGTCTAATTCCTTGGACAAGAATCCTTGTTGCATGAAGGTCATCTCTAGATTGATGAGTAGAAAGTAAGAATATTTCTTGGAAAGCTATGGATGTGAGTTGCAATTTCTACTTCGCAGTCTCTTCAAAAGGGCAACTCACTTTGGTTAAACAATTAAATAGTAATTGGGCCAGAGAAAAATAGAGAAACTAACTGCACAGGCATGTAGTCAAGAATCTTTGAAATACAGCAGACCGTGATTAAAATCCCTTTTCCCAATGGGAAGGAAGAGACACTTGAACTTTCATCATCCACTTGCTTTGTATGCACCCTACACTACTTGCTCTTCTGGATCTCAAGAAAAGCTTTCAAAGGTCATAATAGAAAATGGGAAAAACACCATTATTAGACGTGGTATATAGGTGAGGTATTTAGGCAAAGAGCAGACTTTTACTAGAGCCCGACATTTGACTCCCACTGGATGTATGTAGCCTTTAAGTCCATCACAGCTTTCCTTCTGATAGGCAAATATGTGTCATTTGCTTTACATGGTTTTAAAATATTCTTTTAAAGTATGCACCATTCCAAGTAGAAAAATTATGCACACAATTTTCCACAAAATATCATGACAAGTGGAAACACAACAGCTTATTTCCAGATATTTTAAGAAGAAAAAGAATCTGAAAAGTTATTTATAACCAGCATAGCTGGAATCAAAAGTTCTCCCTGTATATCAGCACAAAATCAAATAAGAGTCAAATTATAAAAAATAATACTCCAGAGGAATGAGATTAGTGAGCAACCCGCTTCAAACTTTGTCCAACTGAGTCATCTCCCTTCCTGATTTTGTTGTTGTTCTATTTAACAGTTAAAACTAAAGACAAGGAATTGGGGAAAAAAATCTAAACCAAAACTTAAACTGTGGTGACCACCCTGAAATATCCTAAAAGGGAACTGCCTTCCACACAGTGAATATCCATCTTTTTCAAACATTAGGTACCTAAAAGCTGACTCGCCTTCACCACTCCACCATCTTTTCTACCTACTGAACCCCCGGGGAAATGTCAGTAAAACTAAAGATGGGTTCACACAAATTTGTTTTCTTGTTACACAACAATTTTATGAGCCCATTTCTGGCCTGACCAGATTCCCATGGACAGCAGCCCTGCACCCTCAGGGACTGCGGCTACTGCCAAGTAGGGAGAGTTCTCATGTGGAGAGGTTTTAAAAACGCAGGGTTGGCCCAAAACAGCAACTCTGTGAGATCTAGGGTTGCTCCGGCATAGAAGTACTCATGGTTCATGGTATTTTATTCCTGAAAATCAAACTCAGATAAAGAGCGAGCCTTAGTTTAATACAACAGTGAAACCAATATTTTATATTGAGATTCAAACCCCTGTTTGATTGCTAGCTGCAAGCCCTGGTTGTTTTAACATCCACACCTAAGTTTTACATGTACCAGCACCTCTTCTTTTTTTAAATCCTGATTAAATTCTTCTTTTATTTTCAGCTTCCACTACAGAAAAAGCTTACCATAAGCAGAAAGCTCCTCACTAATCTCCAAATCTCCATGGAGAGTGCATCTGTTATGGTGCTCTCTCTGATCTTGTAGTTTTCTTACTGATCTAAAAATAATTCTTTTGCTCATGATTTTTTTTACAAAACCTGTTGTTTCTTTTTCAGTATATCAGAGTAACAGCTATGAAATAAAGGCCAAAAAAAAAATATCTGTTCTTTTATTCTGGCTTTGAAGAAAGCTAATACAAATAACCCCTGATTCACTCAAAGAACTATTTTTATGCTATTTATAAGCATGACCTTCAAAGAAAGACCAAACACCTTCTTAAGTGCCTTGAAATACCTGTCGTTGGATCTAAACCTGCGTCAATGAAATCAAAGCGCAGCTCTCCGTTTCGGTGGACCCATACGATGTAGGGAGGAGCACCCGTTCCCAGGGCCATTAAAGCAAGTCTGTTCAAGCATCCTTGAACGCTTTGTCAGGTAACATGCTTTATGTCACCTCTGTGGGACCAGACCCTGCCGGGAAGAGCTCCTGTGGCTCCTACAGAAAAGTCACTTTGTGCCTTTGCCTTTGTATGATCACGGAGCCCCTCTGCACAACCGACCAGCAGCCCAAATTCTGCCGCGGGATGAATACCCCCCCTGCCACTTAATGATGTGCTGCCAGGACAATGCACGTCCTTTCCTTTGCCTCAAGCCTGCTGGTTTACACTGGGATGTTTCATTTGGTGCCTTCCAACTTCTATGCCATGAAAAAATTGTAAATCTGTTCCTTTCACTCTTTCCGTGCTATCTGTGATCTGTACTGTATCCCATCGGACTTCCCGCTCTTCCAAGGCGAGTCCATTTAAACTGTCATTGTACAGAAGCTGCTCCATGTCTCGTAACGGGGTTTTGCTGCCCCTCACCAGATCTTTCCCTTTTCCACCATTTCGTCCGAGATGGGACATTGAAGCTGCGCACGTGCGGTGCAGACGCAGCGTGCCAGGAGTGCAGCCAGCAGCTTGGCACTATTTTCCAGCTCAGTCCCTACACTTACAGTTCCTCCTGTCGCATTTTTAACTGTAGCTGAGCTCACTAGTGGGGACAGAGCAAAACGAAATTGAAACACTGCCGTGTCCAGTCAATACCACCCGGCATTCAGCTTTGCACTAGTGCAATCATCTCATGCAGTTTCTGAGGCTTGGCTGGATGGATTTAGGGACAGATTACTGCTGAAGGGGAGAGGACGAGTCTGGGAGGAAAAGCTCCTGAGCTCTACGCAGCCTCCACCTGCCCGTATCGCTTTACCTGCTGCCAGCACTGTCTGGCAAGGTTTTCCACTGTGCACCTTTTGTCAGATGATCAGAAAAAGGAAGATGACCCCCTCTCCCTAGTTTTCACCTCTCCTCAGTCATCTCAAAGAAGAAAGGGGCAAAGCTACTAGAAAGAAGGAGAGCCTCTCACTTTCATGTCCCCTCACAGCGTATTAAAAACCTGCCCAGGTAGCACTCCGCTGGGCCAGGATGCCCAAACCCTGGTACTTCCTGAACCCTGATTTGTAGGATCCCTTGGCCAGAGCTGCCAGCTGTCTTTTGGGGTCACGGGGGCAGAGGGCAAAAGAGGTGGTGAAAATGTTTTGCTCTTTCTTTAGAGAAATCCTTTTAATCAGGGCGGCAGACAAATAACTTCCTAACCTCAGGCTTTGGGTGCTTCCCATTACACCGAAATGGCCACCACCCTCTTTCTGCAGACATTCAAGTCGTGGCAAAGCATTTGACTACAGACACGTGCAGGTTATGGCTTGCACCGAAGTGGCACCACAAGCATCCTTGATGTGAAAACATACAACTTTGTAATGAAAACCCAGAGACAAAACAACAGGTAACGACATCGATCCATTCTCTTGCTTTATTTGAAAGCACATTCAGATAACAAAGTGTGGAAAATAAAGTCTGCCCGTGATGCCATCAGTCTGGTTGTGTGTTTAGAGGAATGAAAAAGGGCAGAGAAAAATGAAAATAACCAATCTGTTGTTCCAATATGTGTCCCCTGGTGTTAAATGCAGCCAGTATGTTAGGTTCTTTACTGCTTCATAACACAGTGTTATATATTAACAACATATTAACTCAGCAACACCACTTGAGAACTTACACAGTTATTTACAGGTTCACTCCATAAATTTTCTCACTGTTGATTGCAGTTCCAGGACGTTGCACTGACACACAATGCGTTGGAAACATTTATGGACACTAACAATTGAATTTCGTACTGTGAGTTACAAGACTGTAGCAGTTTATGAACTTTCCCACCGCTCTGACTTCTGAGGTTCATTAATAACCATACTCAGATCTTCCATGACACTTTGAGCTCGAGTATAATGAAAAAATGCAGTAGTAAGTACTCTAGAAAAGTTCTGTATGAATTTCTTACAGCTGTATACAGCTTTGAATGTTGCTTGCAACACCAACATGCTATTACTGACACTTCAGCTGTGTAGTCCAGTAGGCCACCGGGAAGGTTAAGTGCATTTTAAAAAGAATATAATGAAGCAGAACATGGAGGAAGCTGAAATCACTCAGCGACAGGAACAACGTGGCCTTCAGCCTTCCTCGCCTTTATGCTACCGGCCAAGTTAAATCCTTACTGCAGTGGGTACCTCCTCCCAGCGAGAGGGACCCTCTTAGCTCAAGGTCTAGTTATCGCAGTCAGAGCTGGAGAACTAGCCCCTAGGAAACAGTCAATATGTCTGGCATTTCTTGGGTCTGGCATGCTCCCATAAAGCTGAAAAGACACTTTCTGCTTTTATTTCTATCAGAGTTTCAGAGCATGGCCAGTCCCCTGATTTCAGTGGGGTTGCTCCTGGTTTTTCTCACCTCTAATGGAGAGGGAAGCCCAGCTTCTGCCCACTTTCCCTCTTCTCTCTGGACCCAGACCCTCTGTTGCAGGCGTTGTAAACCAGGCGCAACTCCAGCAAGGCTGGTAAGGCTGCTGTGGTGGAAAACGTGCAAGACAAATAGGAAAACACAAGATCCCTTTTTTACATTAGAAACTGGAAATAGGTGTAGACCATGGACTTCTAAGGAGGTGCATACCTATTTTCAGCAGGAAGAAAGCTGAACAGAGGAGAAAGCTAGCTAATGTGTGCCTGTGATTTCTTGCTCTACAATACCAAGCATAGATCAGTATCAAGACATTAAATGTGAATACAATTCTACTGCCAACAAACTAAAACAATAAATATAGCACATACACTAAAAATTACACTTGAAATAATTTCTTAAAAGGACACATCTTCAGTAGTAGGAATATCTTTCTATACAATGAATACACCTAAGCTTTGAGATGACACTCATATTTCAGTTATTTTGGGTGAGTATCACTAAGAGTCTATCGATACCTTTGTACATTTAGCTCTATTAGAAATATAATTCCTAAGAATGAAAATGTAGATCACAAACCACTAATAAATGTTTTTCTAAAGGTAATTTTCTTATGTAATTTCCCTGTGGTTATTTGGTATATTTTAATTTAATCACTTTGAGATTCCAGATTTATTATCATATTCTCAAAAGCTCAATAACATAACTGAAAATATTTTATTCCAAGAAATTGTCTGTGGCAGAAATTACAGCACTTTATTCCAACTTGTACTGCAAGTGTTGCAAAATGATACCTCTCTGAAAAGCTCATCTAATAACTGAGAAAGCAGAGCTACTTCTTTCATAACAAAGTTTAACTTGGCATCTATGCATACCACTGCATTGCACCAATTTTGGATTTTGAAACCACTTCATTAGAAGTGAAGTTTCACTGTATGACAGGTCTTTTGAAGCTGGTTTCAGTGTATACAATCTAGCTGTCAGTACAGCAGGGTCAGCGCTCATTTCTCCAGCAGTACAGGTAGGTCTTAAGGTGAGATACTACCAAGATTTAAATTAGGAAATTTTTCAGAAAATCAGATATCAGGACTAAAAATGGCCATTTAGAAGTATTACCAGTTGTAAATAATTTCTGCTGGTGGATTAGCTAATCTGTTCTTGAATATCTGGTAAATCATGCCCTAACTTCTCCCCTTGAGATCTCTTGCAAGGCCTGATTGTTCCTCTAGTTCAGAAAGTCCCATCTTGGCTTTTTCTGCCTTAGCTTCCAGCTTTGATTTCTCATTCTATCACCTTCTGAGACTGTGAGTAATTCCCTTCCTTCATTTGCATTATTATTGCCTTAAAGCTATTTATAGACTGATATAATTTACTCTCAGACCTTTCTTCTTCTTAGGCTACTTAGCTTAACCCTGTCATCTTCTCCTCTTAGCCTCCATTGCTTATACATGATCATTTTTTTTCTTCCCTGTTACACTTTCTCTAAATCTTTCCTTAGCTTTGACGAGCAGAGCTGCAGGCAGACAGACAGGTTCCCTACACACTGGTCAGTCTAAAATAATGCCTTGTAATTCAGGATCAAGGATGTCCAGATGCTTCAGAGGAACACTTTTAGGTGTTGCAAATTGCCTCCATGAATGCAAGAGGTATGGTAAGATCCCTTTCTTGATATGTTTTGCAAGATTGGTGCAGAAAGAGCGAGACTTTCACACCAGCCTCTGATTTTAGGATGTTAAACCTCCGTGTAGCCCTTTTTACCAACAGAAAAGACCTTCACTTCTCTATTTTCATATCTATTTTCTACACATATCTATTTTCTAAATGTTTAGTCTTTTCACTAATGTAGGATTATGCTTGATGCAATGTAAACTTTAGTCATCATTTAAAATGTATACTATACCACATGCTGTATCCACCATCTATGACTGAAATATGGTCTGTGTGACAGTCAGGTTTTGGTCCACGCAACGTTTACTTGATATTTGACAAATTTCTCTGTCATTTTACACAAAGATTGAGATCTACTCCCAGAATTCCCTTTAGGTGCTATGTCCGAAATACAGACCAGCGGTCTGCCTTACTGCCTCAGAGAGCCTACTAAACCTTTGCTATTTATTAGTATCTTTCATCCAGATGCTGCAGTTACCTGGTTTGATACTGAATGTGTTTCTTAGAATACAAGTCTAACAAACTAGGTGGCAATCTTCTAGGGTTTTCTTCTATACCCACTTGAAACACAAAACAGTCAGTAACTGATAAAGGATCATTATACATAATTAGTGAAGAATCCTTTATGTTCAGAAGTAATGAAAGCATGAAAACCTGTAACTAAGCCTTGCATTTCAAAAGATTTTGTTCTGACCTATAGGTCCCAGACCCACCCCACCAGCTACAAAGTGGAACAGAGGCACAACTGGAGAAGGGAAGACCACGCTGGGCAACTGGAGAATTACAAAGACTGGTGAAACTTGGAAAGATGCAGATGTGGAGGAAACCATCCAAACATCCCTCTGTCTTGGGAGAAGAGAAGGAGAGAAATGGGTGTTGTGGTGAATGTAACTTGTTAAGAGCTTCTTACCCAGGGCAAGACTCATCTGGGAACATCCTGAGCTGGGAAATGTAACTAAAAAGATGTCAAAGCAACTTTCCTGAGGGATGCAGATTGACGTGTCTGAAAGTTCCCTGGTGGGAAGAAGCGGTAGAAACACAATCATAAAATGAATAATGTAGAATTACAGAAGAACTAAGTGCCTGGTCAGTTAAGAAGAATTCAGATATATTCTCATGACCAAGATCACCCTGCACACTGGAGGTGTGACATCCTCTAAAAGACATTGTCCTTATACAGTCAGCCAAGATAAAAGTTCCACTGAAGAATCCGATTCAGTAGCATTGTGCCAGTCAATTCATTAATCATACTCTCTTCATATGAAGAAGCATAAATTTTCTCTTTCCCTTTGGATGTCACAAAGCCAAAAATCTGCTGCCTGCAATCTTGCACTGTAGGCCATAAATATTTTTAACAAAACACTTTCTGGGTTGGGGTTTTTTCATTATTATTACAGGCATAGAAATAAATTTTTGCTACAGCTGCATTCAGCTGCATGGACAAATGGTCTCTACTCTCTTACAGAAGCTCAAAACCATAACTTTCATTTTTAGTGCTTTACTTTTTTCAACTTTTTCTGTCATAAAAGTTTGCTTAATTCCCCTATTTCAAGTGTCTCTTCAAGCATTGTAAATCTTGATAGTTCTACATTGTCAACATATTTCCAAGTCTGTAGAAGAAGGTTTATAGGCATTCTTCATCTATGACTGAGAATGACCAAATTAAAAGTCTCCATATCCACATGCTTTGAATAATTTCACTGTCTATACCCTTGAAATACAGAGTAGTGGCTTACACTCACTGCGATAATCTTACTGTCCAGGTCAGCTCATTAACTAAATGGAGTTTTAACCTCTGTCAATTATTTCCTTCAAGCCACTGACAGTGAATTCAGTTAGTATTTTGCTTCTTGGCATCTCATTCTGAATGTGCACATAGAATACATAATAAAAGATTCTCATTTATAGCTATTATTCTTGATGGCACTATTCTCACTGAAAACATGTGGTTTAATGTTAATACATAAAATGAGGAACTTTCTTAATATAACCAGGAGGCTAAAATATTGAAAATGCAGTGAAGAAATCTTCCTGCAGAGTTTTATTCCTTACTCATTCATCAGACTGAGTAGGCTTTGCTTTGTTGGTGCTTTGACTAAGCTCAGATCACAAAACAATGTTAAGTTTGAATCCTGCAAAACATTGAGAAGATTTCTTGAACAGAAAATGAGAGATTCACTGTCTTTTGATGACCTCAGACCAAGGTTACATGTCTCAGTTTTATATAATCATCAATTATCAGCCTCAACACATGGAGAGGACAAAACTCTGTCCTGAGCATCAATGGCAAATGATTACCTTTTGAACCACCAGGCTACAGCCTTCAATTCAATTCAAAGTTGACCTTGAAAATTTGAATCCATAATAAGGCCCCTTATTCCTCTGGCACTCTGATCCCAAACAGAGCAGGAACTAATTGTATGATCTGCTTTATACAGGTGGACAAAGAAGGTTCTCTTTTATCATTGAAAAGAATGAGATCCATGAGGTCTTAGGTTCAGATTCTGCACTTAAATTATAGTTCTGCATGCTTGAATGTTTATGTCTTGCTTGATTCAAGAAAACATCTTTCACTTGAACACATGCTCAGTATAAACATGTCTCTAACTCGTGCTCAAATTGGAGTCCTAGTGTTTCTTACAGAGCAACGTGCTATTCAGTAGTGGTAAAACCGTGTCTTCAAACAAATATAATTATGACACTGAATAAAAAATAAATATATTTAAATAAATCACATGAAACATGTTTGTTACGATTCTGGAAGTTCACATTTAGAGTTTACTAAACCTCTGAACTATTTAGATAGCACACATATCTAGTACATTCCCTATAGTGGAATCCAAAAAAATTTTAGTCTTTAAGAATATAAAATTCAGCCTTACCACAAGTATGTATACATTTCTGGGATGACCCAGCAGCAATTCTGAAGAGAGTACTTAATTTAAAAAAAAATAAAGAGAAAATCTTCCCCAGTTGAAACCACAGGAAGCGTTCGTGCACAAACTGTGAATTGATCTGCCCTGAAATCTGGCCAGAGCAGTGGGTAACTCCTACAGTCTTACCAGCAGCTCTGCTCCAACTAACCTGCATTTATAGGGCCACAGTACCTCTACCTTATATGAGACCTTAGTTATGATAAACATCTATAAATACCAACCAAAGTTTGCCTGGATGAAGAAAAGAATAAAAGGTGCAGGAAAATGGAGGGAAGATTGTTAATGGCTTCATAACAAAATCTAGAAACATTGTAAAGTATGCCTTCTGCTCTGGATCAATTCTTGGGCACAACTTGCAACCAGAGTCAAGAAATAAACTTGCCTTATACTGAAGGGTCTATAGAAATGAAAGAACTCAACTTCTTGGGAAAAATTAACACAAAACATTGTATAGGTAACTTGGAAACTCCTTGTACCTCTGTGAGTTCTTCTAGTATTTACTCAAACTTCTTTTGCTAAAATATTGCAGAGGAGGAAACAATACTTTCTTCTACTCAGTTTAGGAAATTCAACAAAACTTAACTTCTGCTACATTGTCTGAATATCATTGGAGAAAACAGCAACTGTTTGCACTCCAGAATGGGAGTGCTGGGACATGCCAACAGACATCAGATTACTTTAAACCTTTATGATATTATTGTATAAAACAAGATTAACATCACTACAGATCAGCTACAGAAGAAGTTCAGTTCGGTATGGCAGGGAAAACATGTTAAACACAATTGTGAAACAACAGTATGATAAGAAGCACCATTAAATGTTTAACAGGAAAACAATTGAAACTCTTTCATAAATGCTTTTTTTCCTTAAAGGAACAATTCAGAAGAAAACTTCAGCCCTTGTACTTTCTTTTTTTTTAATGAACAGTCAACACAAATCTGTGTGGGAGAATCTTTGATTTGCAATTAACTTATTTTTTATAGTATCATATTCTTCGTAAAGAAATGACATACAAACATCAAAATCATTGTTTTAAGCATTAAAAATCTGCTTATACTGGACTGCTAATTTTTCATCTGTAGCAATGCCTCTACCTTAAGGTAAATCCAAAAGAAGAAGAAGAAGAGAATGAGAATAATTATGGCTCAGATCCAATGCAACTATTTTGGCAGCCTTACTCTGCAGGTCTTTTCAAGGCACACTGTTTTTTGTACTGAGTGTATTAGGAACTTAGAAGCTTTGTTTTAGTAGGACTATTGTTCTCCTAAATCGTTCCTAATCCTCATCCTTCCAGGACTTAGTGTTTAAAAATTGGATACAACTGCACTTGAGCAACACTTCTCTGTTACCTATGTTGTAACCTTTCTCATGAATTCACTAGTTTTGAGTCAGGTTTCGTGCTTAGGATCGAGGGAGGATTTGTCATTTTATTTTAAATAGTGATCTCATAAAGAATGGTGAAAAGTACAATAGAAGGTGAAAAAAACCAGTTACCATTCAAGAAGTCAAACCTGTCATCTTCTTGCCATCACATTTCATTGCAATTTTGGCCAGAGAATGGTAAAAAGATGTGCAAATTATTGGTTGGCTTAGTTTGGCTTGTAAAGGGCTGACTTCATTTAGGTTCTGCTCTTTTATTGCAAAGTCATTCATGATTCCAAATTGTTTAAACGAAACTAGCATTTGAGCAAGAGACCTTTCCCTCTCATTCACAAATACTGACCATCTGTGGTATAAGACTGTGGCACTTCTGATCTTGCCTTGACTAAAACCAAAATATTTCTGAATATTGAAGGACTGAAGTCAAAGTGGTTTTAAGATAGCTTGTAGCCACATGGGTTGGAGAGATACTTAAAAGCGATAATCAGTGGGCTAGTGTTTCTCCAGTGGGTGATTTGGAGCACTAATAAGTGAAGATCTGACTCAGATTTGTCCTCTAAGGAATCCTTTCTCTCATGCTCCAGTTCTCCAGTGACTGCAGTAGGAATCTAGGGAGATTATCTTTAGCAAACTAAAACTGGCCTTTGTGAATACTTCCCTTTCTGTGAGGGAGAATATCATCCACACTATCACTTCTGTTAGTGCTAAAAAAAAAAAAAAAAAGTATTTTAAAGTCTCTGAAGTGAATAAAAATTTTTTTATACAAATGAATCTTCTGTTTCTTCTTCCTCTGAGTACTTAAAATATTTGCCCAGTTCTAATCACACTATTTTGGTCAGGATGGAAAGAACTACATTGTACTTAGGACTAGGGAGTAAAATAAAACTGTCATCATGTTTTAATTTATTTACAGAAAGAGGAACTTGAGACAGTATGATTAATTGTCATCAGGTTTTCATTTGCTGTATGTGAAATGAGCCTTCATACTTCCAGTTGGGTTTCGTTCATCGCCGTCGAGTCTCTGTGTGCAGATATGGTATACATCCTACAGGAAGGAGAAAGCACAACAATCATTTTGTTCATACCAAGCTGACAATTAAGTTCCTAATTCTGGGAATTGATTCTTCCAGAACCTTTTGTTCACTGCACAGGCCTAGGAAAGCCAACCTGCATTCAGCGTGAGGGACTAGGTGAAACCTCCTTCCTCCCTCAGAGTGATAACATGGAGGTTAAACAAAAATCCAGCCACCAAAGACTCACTGAAGGCTATTTCAGATTTGTCTCCCATTTGCCTAAAATTGCAGAAGAGTTTCTGGTAAACTATAAATTCAGCACCTCAAACACTTATATAAACTCTGTATGTTCTGCAGAGGGGATGAATCTGAGTGTAAGATTATAGAATAATCTGCTAAGGGAAGCTGTGGAATCTCGAGATACTGACTCACACTCTGAACAATACATCAAAAAATGCTGGAATTGGTAAGGGAATAATATGAATGATGAAACGGGCCTTCGTGCCTCTAATAAGTACATACTGAGGCATGTATGTTCTCGGCTTTTGATGCAAATTACTCTACTGGAATTCTATGGATTCACAGTCACTTATATGTGGTAGAGCATTTGTGGCCTTTATATCAGCCTACGCTGTCAGATTAATGTCTGTCATTATCTCATTGTTGCTCAGTCACAGAAGTAAGATACTTGTCTGGCATAAGACAGAACTAGAAGCATTTTTCCTCCAAGTGCACAATTAGTGTTTCCAGGAACTCCACTGGTGGTCAGCACAGATTTTGCCAGAAAGTTGTAAATAGAAAAGAGGCCTTTTAATGAGATTTTATTACACTTTGATTTGTTTGTTTGGGGTTTTGTGTGTGTGTGTGTGTGAGTGGCACCTACAGGGTGATTAAGGAACTATTGTCTCTCCCTCATAACTCTGTGGCTGAAAGGCATAGTAATAACAGGTTAAATATGTAAGGAATTACACAGTTCTCTCCCATTTACTTCCCTGGCAATGGAGGTCATCAACACACTTCTGGAGGTAACCCAAATGATGACATAAAAGAAAAGGAACAGGAGGTCAGGACTGATCCAAAAGCCACTAAACCCAACAGAACGTTTTTTTCAATTATATCAATGGAGTTGCAGCTGGATCTAAAAGTAAGAACTCCTTGCTCCTCTTTTTATGCCTAGAGTCACTTTACAAATGTCCACAGAAAGAAAGACCCTGAATAGGTCATGGTCAAAAACAAGAAATAAGATTCAAAGAGCTGTGACTCTTGGTAGATCTTTGTTTGGTACTTTTTGGAACTTAAAGATATCCTACTTCTCAAAGAAGAGATTACCTTGATTTCTTCAAAGAGCTCTTCTTCTGCAGTGTCTTCAATCCTCCTGACCGGCAACAGGCAAACTTGCAATCAATGACCTGGTAAATAATTGGGTTGTACATAGCTGCTGACTTTGCAAGCAAAGTTGGTACCACTGAAAACTGGATGGGAACTGAGTCTGGCTGTCCAAAGGCTGACCACACGGACACCACGGCGTAAGGGATCCAGGCAATGAGGAACCCTGCACAGATCAACATTGCCACCTTGTGAGAGGAAAAGAGGGAAGAGAGAAAGAGGTTAATCTAGCAGAGCTGGACACTGACAGCACAGCACATAGCTAGGCAGAATGCAAGGGAACGTGCCACAGAATGGAAAAGAAAAATGGTAACTCCATTCATATAAATGTACAATATGAACAGAAGCTGTCCCTCATTTCTCTTCTCTTCATCCAGCATCTATTTTTCTTTCACTTCACACAGAGCAGTTAATGAGTCTGTTATCACAGACCTCTAAAAATGCTATAAGGTCTGGCTAAACATGAGGAAACTAAATGAGATCTCAGAAAATAATAATTCTTTGATGGTAAATTTAAATTATTTAAGGAGGAGAGTCCTTTCAAAACCTACAGACTCTCTTTTTTAGGATAATATATAACATAAAGCTGTGAAAGTTTTTGAAAATCTTAGCAAGATCTTTGAAATGAACGCAGGTTAAACTGGAAACATTTCCTACAAGGTTTCTCCTTGTTGTTTTTTTTTCTTTTTCTTGCTTATTTGAGAAGCCTCTCACTTCTTTAGTCTCTTCCAACCAAATATTCCTCAGATTGTCAAAAAGAAACCAACCTCTTTTCCATTCCAGAGTGAAAAAAGCATGCACTGGGAAAACCAAACCAAAAAAATTATTAAGCATAAGTCTTCCAGATTCTGAGTCCTTTGAAAGCAGATTCCAAAGTTCATAAAATCAAAGTCTTTGAAGAAGTTTCCAGGGTTGAATTAGGTCCTGATGGTGTGTGGGAGTGGGGGACCCTGTAGGTGAGTTGGTTTGGGAGGGTATATTCCTGTCTATATCTACTAGAGCTCCTTCTTCTGCGTCACCCGTTATCAGTCGAGGAGGCAAAAGCAAAGGACATTGGCAGCCGAAGAAGAGTTTGCAACACCCTGATCTAACGCAGGGCTTCTTCCTCTCTTGTGTGCCGTGCTGATGTCCCAGAGAAGGCCTCAAAACCCAGTGGGACCAATAACCTGTCATGAGGATGGCCACTGGTAACAGGAGGAAGGAGAAGAGTTTTGATAAACGAGGTCTATCTTCTGCCTGTACCCAGGAGGGGGTCTGTGGCAGACTGGAAAAATTTCCACTGGAAAAATGCCAACCATTTGAATCCCTTTCAAGACAAATATGGAAAAAGTGAGCATAAAGTCATTCAGTAAGGCATGAGCTGTCAAGTCTCTGCGTATACCCACTCCAGTAGATAAAAAATGACTGTATTTACCTGCGTAAGCTGGCTGAAACTACTGGGAATTTAATTGAGAGTGAGAAGGCTAGTACAATGTCTAGTTTTCTTTCTCCTAACCCATAGTATGGATTTTGTACTCCATTAGAATCTGTAGATGCTTTAATAAACAAATTTCTACCAAACATTTACATTGCATTTCTGGTAAATGAGAAAAGGACTTCCTTATAACAGGAGGAAATGTAGCCATTGGAATGTTTAGTATAAATATTAAAGAAAAACTCTCTGGGGCCAAAATTTGTGATTTACGTACTTTACCTGAACCAGCCTGTCTGCACTCAGTCACAGCCTGATACAGCTCCAAATGACACCATGCAATAATACATCCTAAAGAACATATGCCATTATATGGCTGCCATTGACAGACTATTACTGCATCCAGACTGATAGTAGTACATGTGCACTCATTTGCAATAAGGCAATTAGCAGGATTACAACAAAAAATCATCAGAAAGCACAAGGTTTTTGGATATTGCATAACCTTTTGTGGAGCCTTTGATTCCACATCATGATGGTAATATTATTTTCAGGAAACTTCTTTCTTTTATGCTTTTTGTTGTTGTTGTCTGTCACTGAAGAAACAATGCATGTGAGTCCAGGATCTCAAACACAGCCTGTTTGTTATAAATTGTGCTGTGGAGTTAACTGGGTTATGATGGAGACTCATTTTCCATATTTATATATATCCCAACATTATGTTCTCCACTGTAGATTCAAGACAGAAGGGACAATTACCAGTGTTTTGATTCTGATCACACTGAAGTTTTACATGAGCCCTCCAATATGGCAAAAATAAATTTGCAATCTCAAACCAAAAGTTTCCACTGTTCTTCAAAGGAATGCTGCTGAATAACCACAAAACAACACCGTATTGAAGCATCCCTTTTTAAAGGCAAGTACAGTTTTACCAACTGTACTGGCAGCACTGACCGTACAGCTTAGACATAATGTCACTTGCTGCTGTATATTATATAACTTTCAGTTCAACTCCCCAAAAAAGTAATAAAATTTGATCAGCTAAGCGAAAGATGCTGCTTGTCTCCCTCTTGGCATGGCTTACAGAGGTTGGTGAATCTTCTACAACTAAGGAATCCGGTTTTGTTCAGCACAAGCTTTTATTTTGAGAGCTTTCCTGGCACAATAACGAGTATCAGCAAGGATCATGGCTGTCACCGTTGCCAAACAGAAAATAGACTCAATCAGAAAGGGAAAATAGGATATGGTCTGAGATGGAAAATTAATTTTATCACTTGAGTACATTTTTATCAGCAGCTCATGGCTGAACCTAAATGACAAATTATTTGCATAAAAACAATTGCAGTGTCAGAGGAGTGACTTTGGTTTATATCTTCATTAACAGAGGAAAGTAAGCTACCTGAAAGTTTTATTTCCCTGTTACAATAATCTGCTTTTTGTCTGGTTTTCTGTTATAACTCCTGGGCACCTCAAACACTTTAAAATCATTCTTCACAACTGCTTCTGAAAGCAAAGGGAGCTTTATGATGGGGAACAGGGCCCCAGGGACATGATACGACTTGTGGACAGTCACACGGGAAGGCTGTGGCAGAGCTTCAGAGTGAATCACGATCTCAGGGACTTGAGTGCCCTAATCACAAAATTATGTTTCAACTCCTGTCTTTTCCCATCTTGACAGTAATGGAGGAGAAAGCTAGAAGAACCACCTTCAGAGCATGGTACTATTGCTCAGCATAGGAGAGTACATGGCTGAAGTTCTCCAAGCCTGCTTTTACAACCCAAAAAGCAAATTGAGTTAAATCTTCCTACCTACCTTGGTCAGCTTCATTTCAAGTATGTGGCTGTTCTGAATCCTGGTATCATAGTGAGCAACCTCTTTGGTGGATGACTTGACTTTTAGAATGATTTTGACATAGGAAAAAACAATCACTGCCGTTGGGAACAGGAGGCAAAAGAAAAGAATACTCAGAATAAAAGCCTGTCCAGCCACCGAAGCCTGTGCCAGCCACCAGTCCAGAGTGCAGGAGGTCCCAAACGGCTCGGGGGCATAGCTTCCCACACCAGCAAAAGGCACCGTAGCCCAGAACGTAGCATAGGCCCAGATTATTGCCAGACAGATAAATGCATGATGTCTCTTAAGCCAGGTACCTGGAAGATAATTCAAGAGTTACAACCTCAGGTCCATATGTATTCGGCGCAATTGAATATATCATTCTACACATGCAGTAAGAGTTTGCTTGGCTGTTGGACAACAACTGCTGTAGGGTTTCTCACCTCCTTCCAGCTATCTATAGTGACCCCTCAGCTAGCCACCCCAGCTCACATCGTACCTCATGAAGAGAAATTCACACTCACAGAGAGGGCTCCACCTGATATTATTTCAGATCTCTACTTTAGGCTGTGATGATTTACAACCTAGGAGAGCCCATACAAAAGCCATCCAAACAGCTAGCTCAGCAATTATCATGGGAATCTTGCCTAGTAACTTTGAAAATCGTTTTGTGGTCTGTAAAGGTGTAGTCAGTGTGTGGTCAGACGAGAGGCAGATTCAACCCACATGAAGGACTAAGTGTTTAATTTGGCCTTCCATTGTTCAGCATGAAGGCTCACTATCTGCAACTGTGTGATGCAATGTATGTTTTCTCCTATTCTTCCTGTCATATATTAACTGCTTAAAGTTTAATCTCAGGACACTTCTCAACATAAATCATTAATGCAAGTGACTGAAAGACAAGGTTTACAGAAGAAATAACATATCCAAGATTTATTTTTACCATGTCATTCTTTTCCAATACAGTAAATCATCATGTGCATATGATCAGAAGCATGTGTAATTGGTGGGGTTTTATGTTTACTTGTCCATTTGTTTTATTAAATGCTAATGGCATGCCTGGAGTTGTGAAGTGGAATATTGCCTCTCTGCTCATCTTGCATGCAATCCTACTTCAGCTAGAAAAAGCTTCAGTTTACAAGCTCTCCATCATCACCTATGTTCAACATGTTGGATTCGGATAGGACTAACAAGTTAAAACCCATGATTTACGCAGACATGCCAGGATCTATGATAGCAGATCTTAGTGCAGTACCACAGCTTTTAACTGACAGCACACTCAGCTATTGGACAGACTAGTTACTTACACTTCCTAGATGCAAATCTTTCTTACAACTTAAATTACATGCTTGATATTATATGTCGTTATAATGAGATCAGTTGTATGTCCTTCAAGCCACATGTGCAAGGTGTTTCTCATATGTAAAGTCACCTTGAGTATCGTCAGTATTTTGTTGGGGAGTTAGTCCCTTCTGAAGCAAGAAAAACATCTTTTCTAAACTGTGACAACATCTTTTAACTGGAAAAAAATGAAGCATGCAATACTTCATATTCAAGAGAGATAAGATATTGATGGATATGGTGAAAACACCTTTCATTGCTAAATTCATTTCATCTTCTCGGGTTCTATCTCCATATTAGAGAGACAATATCACATTTATTATGACCTATTGCACATCTAAATCTTTTAGATGTTTCAAATAGCTTGCCACATATCTTAAAGGAATTTAGGCATCTAATACAGAATACCTTTGTGTGTCAGGCCATAAGACCTTGCAAGATGTGCAATGCTTGAATCTGTTAATGTCAATAGGCCTTGATAGACACAAAGTGATTTATCTATGAGTGATTACAAAAACTCATGTCTTAAGCAGACAGCAGAGAGAAAACAGTGAAGGTGTTATGTCCAGCAATACAAATTTAGCTGGGACTACTTGGGTCATACAAATATGTTCTTACTTGTGTATTCCCCTCTATATTTAAAAGAAGCATTCTGAAGAGTTTAAGTATGATTTCAGTCTAGAAAATGGTATCACTTAATATAGTTTTTCTATAGCCATTTAATATAGCTTTTCTTTCTTACCATAAGACAAGTGACAGATTTTTAGGTATCTATCCAGGCTGACAGCTGTCATGGTAATAAGGCTCCCACAGCCAAAGAAGAAACCAGCCCATCCATACCAGCGGCAGCCCATCCATCCAAACACCCAGCGGTGCGAAAAGAAGGAAATGATACTAAACGGTTTTCCTACAACTTCAAAAGGAAAAAAGAATGTTGGTTGACTGATAAAATCCATCACTGATATAACCACTCTTTTCCAGAAAAGCAAACCCTCCCCTTTGCCCAAAGATAATACCAGTAAAAAATGCTCTGCAGAGTGGAGAGAGGGCTTCAGGCACAACAGATGTGATGACTTGCATGCCCTCCATCCACAGGACTAAGCCTAAAACAGTCGTAGCTAGATCCTGTAGCATCTATGCTGTGGTAGGATGAGCCAAGCCTGCAGAATGGCTGGAAACAAGTGCTTTACTGCAGACCATGTGAACCAGAAGTAAACCCATACTCTGGTACTGAGTACGTGCAAGCTCTTCCCGTTGTGAAAACTTCAGACTATGTGTTAAGTCCACATGCAAACACATGCCAGGATGTAAACTGTATGGGTGATGGGTGAGTCTGGGCTTCAAACAGGTACGGATCTAGTTAGGCTACATCCCTATAATCAATTGAGTGCCTTCAAACGCAGGATAAAGAAATTTGCCTTCAAAGAGCGCTTCTGCAAACCTGCCAAGGCCCAACAGTAGGATGCATACTGTGCTAAAGTGTTAGGTTAGAAAGGAAGATGGTGCTATGGTCACAGCAGGGACTTGAGCTGCAGAAGCGGCTTCAGCTCTTGTCCATGCCACAGTCTTCCTTGGTGACTCTCAGCAAGTCACCTGGCCACAGATATTAAAAAGTTTTAAGCATCCCCAAACAGAAAGGAAGTATCTAATTATTTTGGAGACTCTGTCCTAGTGGCACCCTAGCTCATTTCTCCATTTGTAAAAGTGGGTGGTGCATTATGGAAGAAATTGTCAGGTCATATGTTGTTCCATTCTCACCTTAAAACAGATTAGCATTAGTCATATTCTCTGTGAGTCTCATGAAAATGAGAAAGTTCAGAAATTGTAATTTTCTGGTTGGAAATCTCCACTTTTTGATTTATTTTTTTTTTTTACTGGACAAACAAAAAAATCAACTTTAATGGAACAGAAAACTCAAAAATTTACAATCTAGGAACATCAGCATATTTTCCGAATCCTTCATTTCTGCTTACCAGACTGACCTGAAATGCTCCAAGACCTGAACAGTTCAACTGCAACATTCAAACAACATTAAATATTGAATGCTACCTTCCTGTGACTGTGTTCCTTCCCGCACAGGAGTTGCCAGAGCACCTCAAGGAGTCGAATGCATCTCAGCTGCCCTGGGCTATTTTCACTAGCTGAACCACACTGACTATAATGCCATGGCAGCTGAGTGATTCGGTTCATAAAGAAGGCAAAAATAGTCTTGCAAACTGTAATTCCCACAAGGTACTGTATTCATAGAAGTCAAGACAAAAGTCTCTATTTTGTTGAAGTGATCTGTACAAAAATATTTTTGATTGTTCCCAAAAATATTCCATTTCAGATCAAAGTAATGCGAAACTAAACATTCTGTTTTCACTCTTAACAGAAAATTAAAACATTTCTACCAAAACAAAATCTTGCAGAAAATGCCCTTTGCCCCATCTTCTATGCCTAAAACATCATGATTGAAAACCCTTCAAAATGAGACTTATTTTTAAACAAGGTATTTTGGGATTCTTTTCCTTTAGCTTAAGCCTGTAAGGAAAATTCTGCCTGAGCCTGAAGGTTGTGCTCAGGGCAATATATTATGTGCTTTGCTCCAAGCAGAATAGATGTACTTTAATTTTTCAAGCAAAAGCTGACCCCAGTGATTAAGGTTTCAAGAAAAACATGAAATATGGCAAGGTCTAGGCTATATGCCAAGAGGCAGCAACTTTAATCCTGTAAATCATTGCCAGCTCCAAAGGCTAACACATTTATTTGCACAAAATCAAATTTCTCTTCAGCGGCACAGGACTCTGAGCATGGTATCAGTGCAAAAGGAGCCTGATGCAGTTTTGAACAAGTGGCTGGTGCCACCCTGTGGAAATCTGCAGGAAGCAGGGCCGTGGCAGAACCCGGTTCTTGAACAAGGTGCCAAGAGAAGTGTGTGAAATATGAAGATTTTGGAAAAAGTCCTATCTTCACTCCAATCAGTCCAGCAGACAGAACACATGACGTTCCTTGAGTCAACATCTCCCATTAACAAGAAAAAAGAAAGAGAAGGGAGAAAAAACACGCATGGCTGTGCCAATCACAATTTTTTTAATTACAAAACTTAAACACAGATTGAGATCCCCATGGAGGACAAGGTGACCAAGTGGTATGGTGGTGACAGACCTTAACAGACAAACTAGCAGCCCTCAGGCTAAGAGGGCTTCCAAACAAGCTGTAGTTTGCATGATTGGGACATACAGCTTATATGGTTAGGATATATCTGTTTACTTTCCAAATATATAGCTACAGAAATTCCCCTGAACCACTCCGTCTCATTGGAGTGCCTCTCACTGGAGTCAGGTATGAGCCTTATAAAATGAGACAGACTCTTAGGACACAAGGGAGATGGGAGCATCACAGAAGAGACAAAAACTGGTCTTTTATTTTTTTTTCTTCACTTCTAAGTGCTGCAGGATGGAAATAGTGTCTCCATGGCTGATATGCCAAAGAAATCATCGGGATTTCTTTGTGTGGTAGCAGAGCAGAGATATTTATACTAACACCTTTCTTCTGCTGAATTCGTAAGTACCTCCGCGAGAAAACCATGTTTACTGCTCATCAAGAGGCATCAAAATTACTGGAAGTTGAGGGGGTGAGCAGCTCCTTGGCCACATGCAGTGAAAGCATAATGAGCGTCAGTTTGGGGAGGCTGGAAGCCATCACTTGATGTTGTTCAGTGCTATTTTAGGCATTTGGATGAGGGCAAAAGCATTTGGCAGAGACAAGGGCAGGAAAAAAGTGCACTGGAGCTGAGGGCAGGGGTCCCAGTGTATGCAACACGTAGGGAACAGAGGACTTTGGGAGCATGGGAACATACCGTCGTTTATATTGCACTGGGGAGATCCCCTGGTCAGCTGGGTCACCTCGGGCCTTTATACCCATTGGGTTGTCTGCTATCCAAAATATCCTTTCCTAAAGGACATCCAGTCCTCCCCCTGTATTTGCATGTAGCCATGAGCAGCTGAATGAAGCTCAAGTCAAGAGCCAAAAGAACGGTCTCCAAAGGCTCTTGACTTGCAACTGCATGTAAATCTTTCCAAAGCTCCCTCCTCTCATGCCAGGGCATCCAGGCTGTGGGGTTGAAATAAAAATCCCTCCAGCTGGCTGATGTTGCTCTTACTCTATAGGTTGACACAAATGTTTATTTTCCTGACTCAGAGATAAAAGAGGACTCTCACTAGAGAGGAAATTATGAGCTTTGATAGGCTGGTGGCCACTGGCATTTCCAATTCTGTCCCCTCATGCCCCTCCCCACTCACATTTGGCTAAATATGTATTTTTGAGGCACCTGGATCCCTCCTGTTGCACCCTGCAGCAAGAAAATATAATTTTCTCTCATAATATCAAGCTATTTTGTGGTTATTGTGCCAGGATGCACATGGGAGCTCTTTGAAGGCCTGCCCAGTGCTGGGGTGAACAGGAGTTTTGCCCGATTGATAAATCCAACCCTATTTTTTCCTCTGTACTTTTCATTTCTTCCCATCAAGTTGTCCAGGAATGTTGTTTTCTATCCTTCTCTGTTATTTATATGCAAATAATAGAGCAGAAATATCAGTAGCAAAAGGCATTTTGGGCTCCCATGACTTCCAGAGGACTGTCTCTTGCTGCTGCCAGAAAGAATGGTGGGATAGTAAAAATGAGTGAAAATAAGACATGAAATTACCTGAAATGCCCAGATCACACACTGCTAAATTAACAGTCATTATCTCAGCAGGTCTCAACTTCTTCTTTCGCTTTGAGGACATAAAAATAACATACCCATTTCCCAGAGTTGAAAGAATCCCTATAATAATGAAAAAAAAAAAAAAAAACAGAAAAAGAAAACCAATCAAATTAGAGTTCTCCTTGAAAACAGCAATATCCCATCTTCTTTGTGAAATTCTCTGGTATTTTCAGCCTGAACCTGTTGTCCCAAGGCTAGACATTTCACTCTGAAACATGATCATCTCATCCTCATTATGCAGCTCATACAGACATCTACTGCAGACATCTCCCTCCCACAACAATTGCTATTTTCCCGTCTGCAGCAGGACATTGCCTTCTCCACCTGAGCCTGCACAACTCTCGACTGAATGCACATAATAGAAACCCCATAGTCCCTCTGTTCTGATCAACCCCATTTTTCTCACAAACATTTATACAGCCACAAGAATGAAATTCAGCCTTCTGCAATCACAAGGACCCCAATCTCTGACCAACCTTTATTTTATTAAAGACTATAATCAGAGGTTGAGGGATAAATTTCTAAAATAATATAAGTTAAGATACTAATATCATGTCTTAAATTTTACAGTAAAAATTTATTTCTATCATAAAGAAGAAAAATGATAAAATATATCTGATTTTAACTTCCATCTGGAATTCAGTGCATGAGGAGGGATGCTGTTCATGTTGGCTGACATTTTTTTTGCCATATCACCACCCAAGGACCTGCAGGGACCAACGCTGCAAGTGGTTAATCAGCCATGGAGCTAATCACACCGCTACCAAAAATTGCAGGGTTTCCAATTCCCTTAAAGAAAAGTGTTTCTTCACTAACTAACTCATGTTTGAAAGGGTTTGAGCCCAGAGCGAGCGTTTTGCAGGGGAAACAGGACAGCACGCAACTTCCCTTTCAGGAAGCAAGAGTCACCCCCAAAGGTGAACACCCCAAAACGGACCGTGGCCCATGGGGGCCTCACGCCGGAGCAGAGAAGACGAGCAAGAAGGAGGGAGACACGTTGCCTTACCAAAGGGACCTACAACGGCAATGAGAGGGAAGATGTTGGCGTGAAGTTCAGCCTGGGAAATGGGGAAGAAAGGCATTTTCTTTAAGTATTTTATGTTAGTCATCTTTGTTTCTCACTACCCGAACCTGTAAGTAAATGTTAAGCTAAATTCCCCACGATGAGAGCCCACAACAGTAAGTGGTGACTGATCTCGCTGTCTTTACCTCCACCTTGTGTTATCTCCACCGCTCTTGCTCTTCCTTTTTCCTCCCCATCCCACCGCGGGGGCTGTAAGCAAGCGGCTGCCCTGGGTGCTTGGCTACCGGCCAAGGCCAAACCTCCACACCGCTATAAAAAAGTCATAAATAACCCACCTTTCCTCTGTCGATGAGGCAGCAAAGTCTCTCTTTGTGATGCCTTCCTACACATGGCTTTGGTGGTGCAAACTCAGCCTTATTCCATGTTTCAAAAGGACCCCAGCAGCTGCCCAGCAATGCTGACCTCTCCAAATACTCTGCCTTTGACTACCACATAATTTTCATCAGAGTCTTCTGGGACACCAGACCTCAGGAATTAAAGCTCAGGAATTAAATAGGTATTTAATTATTTACTCTGGCCCATCAATGGAACGATCCCCTTGCTAGGGTGTTACGTCCTCACAAACCAAGAGACCCAACCTGGGAATATCCATGAAGCAGAGAGAAATATGGTTCCCAGAGGCTAAAACCAGACTATTTCTCAAGAAATATGAGTAACTGTGGAACTGAAAGTTTACCAAACTCAGGAGAAAAATACTTTGATTTTGAATTTTTCAGTAATAAATGCAACACTTGTCTAATTGGAAACACTTCTTATTTTTATACTGACAGTATAGCTTTCTACATTACTTTAAAAAATAAACAGGACAGAAGTTCATTTGCCATTGAATCTTAGGTTTTCTCAGCAAATTTTATTTATCCTTGGTAAATGAATTTTAAAGAACACCCTATTCTTAGGGGTCTGAAAATTTCATCTGAATTATAAGTAGATACAGGTATTCATATGAATTATCTTCTTCCTTGCAGCTAACTGAATGAATCTTAATGCTGCCAAGCATTTTTCATATATCTTAATCCTTTTCTGTCTTAATGCCATTTTCTCTCTAGTGATATTTAGGATACCTAGAGAGCCAGCATCCAGTTTGAAATACCTGTCAAAAGCACCTGATAGTTTCCTGAATCTTTTTCAACTGACTAGTAGTCCAGAGAGATGTCTTCATCAGACAAGCCTCTGAAGCAAGTGCTCATTATTAATAGCAAGGTTTCGGAGAGCCCCAGCCCACTGACCTCCTCATCCTACAGCTGGAAGGATTTAATTTAAGGTGATAATTTAAGTTGCCTTTTGTCTATAACTGTGTCTGACAATTGCTTATCATCTGAATTCTTTTTTAACTCCTTGGTGATAGAAACTTCATAATATCCTTAGGTGAGCCATCTAATGCTTCATTTTTCCTACTATTAAAAAGATTTTACTAACAGCTAGATGAAGTCCTTGCTGGTGCGGTTTTCCAGCTTTGGTAGGTGCTGGCAGGCTGTGTGTCTGGACAGAGCCTGGGGTTGGAAACAGGGGAAAAAAGACTCTTCGGATACAAAGCAAAGGCTCTTTTCCAGGAGCAAACAGTTCAGGACACAACTGTCCATGGCACCGTAACACTATTACATATATACAAAGAGCCAAGGATGTGATAACTAAAAAAAGTGACACCTATAGAGAAAGAGCCAGGCTCAGTTACGCAACCTGCAGCGAAAGGTGAAAATGTATAAAAATAGAAATCCGAACAAATAAGACTCCTTTTCTCCAATCTGACAGCAGTGCTAAACCATCAGAGAGGAAAAAAAAAAAAAGTTCAGGATTTTGTTTTCAATTAAGCTGTTTCATAACATGCTGAAGAAGTGTGCAGCAACAGTTTGCAAATCAATAGTTACTTGCCACAGGCTTTCAAAGGAGCTGACAGCCAGCGGGTCTCCACTCAGTAGTTAGTCACCCTACCTGGCCATACAGTAAATCAATCAAGTTAGTGATGAAAAAGCTAGTGGGAGAAGTGACAAAGTAAAAAGAATTGGATTCTTATAACCATGTGACTGTTTGATTATTTTTTTTCCAGACAATTGAAAAAATACACATGGAAATTAACTAGTTAGGACAAAAGATCACACATTTGCAGAGAATTTGTCACAGATTGGTCCAGACCCCCGATTTTCTTCAAAGATAAAAAAATGTATTTTTATATTTTCAAACTGCAATACTTCAGTTGTACAACCAGTCTGACCCTAAAAGCTCTGCCGAGTTTCCTGGTAGGATCCCAGCCTTGTTTGCCCCCTGTGAAGCTTCTTCCTCTTTTTGAAATAAGTTTTAAACTCACTTGCACCTTAGGTGCCTCAAGCACAAAAAGATGCCCGATAGCAATCCCCACCTCCTGGCTTCCCACCTTTCTGCAGTTAGTCCCAATCTCTGCTATCAGGATGTCCACCCAGGACTTCCTCAAGAGGGGCCACCATTTCTTGGAAGGGATCTGCAAAGGAATAGGGGACACAGTGGCAGAAGGTGACAATGACCAGTTCGGTCTGAACCATAAGTTATAATAAAAAACCCACAGACATACCCTTGCTGGGTACCGGAGCTGAATGCTCCAGCTCGGTTTTCCATCTTTTGCAGATTATACAGTTTACAAAGTAAATCTGCAAAACTGCAGTTACCCCAAGACACAACTGTGCCCAAGAGCTATTTGAGCACATAGTTTCTGCTCACTGTTTTGGATACTTGGGAGCTGTGATTAACTCAAAGCTGCCAATTAAAGCAAATTTACAGCCTTAGCAAGCCTGTTGTGTGGAATTTGAAGTCAGTGAATAGTTTCACAGAGCTAGGCTTCCTTCTCCACCACCTTAAGATCCAATATCTACCACCAAAAAACCTCTGCATGGCAGTGCTTCTTGTCCCAACAGAAATGCAGATGCTTTGAACCAAGAAATCAGCTTAGTGGAAAAGGAAATTTAGGATTATTTTTGTTTGGAGAAAGTAAAAAAAGAGACTCAAGAGATTTACCTGGGAACAACAAAGATTAATTTCCTTCTAACTTCTCATATTTTTGCAGGCCCAAGATATTATTAAAATGTTGCTATCCACCTAAACATGAAAGTGTAATAAAATATGGATCTGCACATCAGCAGGAGCTAATGGTGGCATCCCCAACGTGCTAAGCTAAACCAGCCTTGTAAGGTACAACTCACTTGAGAAGCTTTAGCCCAAGCAAAGCCTTTTTTTTTTTTTTTAAGTAAGAAAAATGTGTTTAAAGACTACTTCATCCCATCTATTCCCAAGCACAGAAGAAGACCTAACATTGCTCTTCCACCAGTTTTGTTTAATTCCCTCTCTTAGTGGCTGAGCTCTGAGGTATAATTCTGATTTACTGGTAAAAAGCATAACATTCTCCTTCTTCATGCAAACCCCTGTAAAAGGAGGGTGGTGATGTCTGTACTCCTCTTGGCCTCTGACAAATTAATATCCATTACTCTATTATACACAGTGTCTAAAATACTGCTGTGCTGGTCTTGAAAATATGAAACCAGTTGCCATTGCTGAAATGGCTGAGGACACGACTGACCAGCAGGTAAGCAATGACTGCTTAAAATCATTGCAATGACTGCCAAAAGGAATTAAAAATATCTGTGCAGGATACCAGTGGTATCTTATATTATAAATGCAAGTCCAAGGAAGATGCAAATACAGCATTTACATGCGTATGTGAAAAGTATACTTGGCTCTAATGAAAGCTGCTACTGAAGTGTGTAATGACCATAAGGGTAAAGTAACCAACCAAGTAAAATGCAATGCAAAATAAACACATGAAAAAATAAGTTACCCCAGAGCAAAATGTAGGATATGATGTCTAGAGCTACACATGTATACAGCAGAACTACGGCTTGAACTTTCCTGTCTTGAGCCACTGGTCGCAATGAATCCACCCCAGGCTGGCTGCCGTCCAGTCCGCAACACCAGGAAGGTGGGAATCTTACTGATAAGTCCAATATCAAAATGATTATCAGCCCTTTTTAAACTATAATGTCAGTCTCTTCACACTGCTTATGTAAGTCTGTGCCTGCACAGTTAGCTTTTGTTTTATCACTGGAAACATTATTCCTGTTCCTTGCCTTAATTTGATTATATCTATGTTTTTCAAGATGTTTCACACCTGGCAGGGGTATTTCTTTGGAACTGGATAAATCTACACTAAATACAGCCAATATGACAAGGCAACACAGTGTACATTGGAAGGATTCATTTCAGCTACTCAGACATATTTCCTGGGATTAAAGTTAAATCTGCTTAACCGAGTGAAAAAAGACCTGAGGGGGGGTTGTTTTGGACAGTTCAGTGAAGATATCTGTCTGCATAGCAGCAGAAAAAAAATATATATGTGAAAAGCTAGGATGCATACAAAACAGTGCATGAATATCGAGAACAGCACAGAGATACAGCTTCACCTTCTGCCTCTGCTGCTCTGAGTACTTTTTTCGATAAAGACATAAGCAGAAGACAAATGAGAAATAAGTTTTTTCAAGCCTTTGTGAGACCTCCACTGCAGAAAAGATTAGATTACTTAGATCAGTCAGGGGAATGGCAGTAAGAGAGTGTAGGAAGGCGGGATGTAAAATAGTGAATGAGAAACACAAAGGTAGGACTGAAAGATCTTTGTATTTTGTACAGAACTGATAGAACAAGAGAATGACTCAAAACCGAAATAAATGCCAAGGAATACACTGTATACCCTGTATTCAGCCTGGTGTTCAGCCATCTGACACCCAGAGCCCAGTTTGGTATAGCAGAGTTACATGACCTTGGCTCAGCTTTACTGAGAAAACAGCGGTTGAGCTGTGAGAAATTGCATGAACTAAAGCCATAAAATATAAGGAAACCTAAACCATAGAAAGAGCTAAGTGTTGAGGCAAGCATTGACACAAAAAGATATAACCATGCCCACCTCCATAAAGCAAAGAAGTTAAATCATCAAGAAGAAGGACCAGTTTATCCCTAGAAGCAATAGAGACCGGTATTTCCCATCTGAATGACAACTCCTTGGCATACGAATACTTAACACAGAAATCAGTCCCAGCTATCATCTGTGTGCACTAACCAATAAATAATTGCATTTATTCTGCTTGCAAAGTCACTTTGCACATGGTAAAAGACTCCAAAACAAAAGGGAAGGGAGGGTGTTAGGCAGAAAATATTGTTCAGAATAATATGTAACAGAGGACAGCTGATGCCAGGAGCTAAGCAAGATCCAAATGAGCACATCTGAGGATGTTCTCTTTGCTGCGTAGGCACATGAGAGAGGCTGCAAAAACAAGGCGTACAACCCTCATGGCATAAGGGTGAAAGCCAGTTCTGGTCAGCAATGATTAAACTGCAAGCTAGTAACCTACCAGTGGAAAAAAATTGAGTATTTCTTCACTTTTTGCTGGAAGTTGTACTGCTAGTCACTTTTGGCTACCTGGAACAGCATTGTCCGTTGACACTAACTGTTGACACTGTTGACACCGTATTTCTAACACATTCTCTCCTCTCCTTCCTAGATTTTTCTTTCTAGTATAAAGAAATATGTAATTACACATCTAATGCACAGCAGCTTCTGCCTTCTTTGTGACTGCCTGCAAGGATGCAGTGACACAGCCATCTTTCAAAGATGAATTACAAAATCTTTACCAATTATGGTCAAATAAAACCCAGCTACAATGTCAGCTTCTCTAGAAAGCTTTGATGCAAAGGGGTCTTCTTTCTGGAGATAATGTGGGAGGTATTCTTCTTTGGAGGAAGTGTTGTGATCTGATGCCATCCCATTCATGTCCAGTTCAGCATCTGAAAAATAAAAGAACAGAGCTTGCAATAGATCACATCTGCCACCAGAAAATGCAAAGGTATTTTTGTTCATAAACAAGACGCATCCTCCTGTCTTCATTTCTGCCCTACCAGCTCCCAGGGCATTTCAGGATCCAATTCAAAATTGCATAAAGCATCCTGCCATGATTTATTTCATGACTTACTTTATCAAAGAATGTCATTATTCATATGGCACTCATCACAGTAATCCATCTGAGCAGTATCTCGGTACCAGTGTGTTGCGGCATTCAAGCCAGGGTCTCTGAAGTGCCTTCCCTGAATATCTTACAGAGCTTCATGTTTCCAGCCTGGTTTAAGAGTGACCCAGGACTGAGAATACAGAAAAACAAAGCAGGGCAATTGTTTGTGTCTGAATAGCTTCATTGCTCAATGTGTTTAATGCATACTGAACTTGTTGTCTTCATCTATATGCCCTGTTCTCATAATCCCAAGAAAATAGGAATTATCAGTAAGACAGCCCCAGCAATTTTTTTATATCCTGAGGGGCACTGTGTCTACAGATGGTTGCTCTGCAAATTTTACAGTTAAGTGAAAAGTTACATCCATAAACTCTCCTTAGAGTTATTTAGGTGGTGGGTTCTAATGTAAATAACTGTACATGGTTATGGTTATAAATAGTAATTGGCTATTACAGTTATGAAGAAGCAGCAGGAATATTAAATACTAGACCCATCTGGGCAAGCTTGTTGAGTTTTCTTTCCATTTCCTTTCGGGTGGAAATGGGCTATTGAGGTCAAATGTGCTAAGACCAATAAAGTGAGCCCTGATATGTGAAAACTAGAATCTGGCACACAGCCATGAAGGTTACCCCTCCTGGACAAATGAAGAAGTAAAGTGAGGAACTCTAGCCTAAGACAAAAACATTTCTGCAATGTTTGAAACTACCCAGCCAGAGCTGTTTAGGACATTCATTCATCCCCGTTCTTGCCAGTGCTTGGTGGGGCAGGAGTGGCATGCAAGAACTTAGCACTGGACTCCCAGGGCCTCCATACTTTTTGCTGTGGGAACTGGGACAAGTTGTGAAGCTCTAAGTTTTGCCCCTCAAAAGTCCAAACCTGGAGGGAGACTAAGCAAGGAGAAAAAAATGTTTCATTATTTTACCCATTTGCTATCTCTTCTGCATCTTGAAGGCAGACAGTCTTCTCAACAACAGCCCTGTATGCACAGAAATGTAGAAGACGACACCTCCCTATACCCAAAGCACCCACAACCCTCTCCCTGCTGTCGCTCTAGCTTTGAAAAAAAATACCTCATTTAAGGGGATCAGATCATGGAGGCACACTGCCACTCTAGACATGGGAGAAGCCAGAAGAAGTCCCAGGCATATGGATGGCTCCAAGTAGCACTAAGTCTTTAAAGTTCAGCATCTTCATTGCTTTTCTTTTTTTCCCAATAAAAGAAAAAATAAGCAAAGGCTAATTAATTTAAAAAAAAAAAAAAATTGGATGACTTCATGAGCACTTTTCTCCGTCCACAGCCATTTAGGTTTGGATTAGGTACCAAACCATTTAGGCTTGGATTAGGTACCATGGTACAGCAGCCTGGGCACAGTCTAAAGAGTTTGTCTTGTACAAAAGGGTGGCCTAAGGCATGAATCTGGGAAACAAAGTAATCAAAGTGATCATGCTCTCCATCCAGTCATAGCCACAGGTCTTGATCCAAATTCCACCTGGCTTTTAAAAGGCTCCTGATGCTTTTCTGTCCCCCAGCTTGCATGGTCCCACAACTCTTATACTGCTGCAGCATTTGAACCATGTGGGTGGTTGAAGTGATGCAAAAGGAAAAGCACATCTGGGACCTGTCAGCACAATTTGGATTTAATATGAATAAGTAACAAAGTGTTTAAGGGCATGTTCCTTTCCTGACCCACAGTAAAATCTTCCACTCAAGTCAATATTAGATGGCTCACAGGGGCAATCATAGAATCATAGAATCACAGAATGGTTTGGGTTGGAAGGGACCTTAAAGATCATCTAGTTCTAACCCCCCTGCCATGGGCAGGGACACCCTCCACTAGACCAGGTTGCTCAAAGCCCCATCCAACCTGGCCTTGGACACTGCCAGGGATGGGGCATCCACAACTTCTCTGGGCAACCTCTTCCACTGCCTCACCACCCTCACAGTGAAAAGCTCCTTCCTTACATCTAATCTAAATCTACCCCCTTTCAGATTAAAGCCATTACCCCTTGTCCTATCACTACATGCCCTTGTAGAAAGTCCCTCTCTGGCTTTCTTGTCGGCCCCCTTTAGGTACTGAAAGGCCGCAACAAGGTGTCCTCAGAGCCTTCTCTTCTCCAGGCTGAACAACCCCAACTCTCTCAGCCTGTCTTCACAGGAGAGGTGTTCCAGCCCTCTGATCATCTTTGTGGCCTCCTCTGGACTTGCTCCAACAGGTCCATGTCCTTCTCATGTTGGGGGCCCCAGAGCTGAACGCAGTACTGCAGGTGGGGTCTCATGAGAGCAGAGTAGAAGGGGAGAATCACCTCCCTTGACCTGCTGGTCACCCTTCTTTTGATGTAGCCCAGGATACGGTCAGCTTTCTGCGCTGCAAGTGTACATTGCTGGGTCATGCTGAGCTTCTCGTCAACCAACACCCCCAAGTCCTTCTCCACAGGGCTGCTCTCAATCCATTCTCCACTTAGTCTGTATTTGTGCTTGGGATTGCCCCAACCCATGTGCAGGACCTTGCACTTGGCCTTGTTGAACTTCGCGAGGTTCACACAGGCCCACCTCTCAAGCCTGTCCAGGTCCCTCTGGATGGCATCCCTTCCCTCCAGCGTGTTGACCGCACCACACAGCTTGGTGTCGTCTTCAAACTTGCTGAGGGTGCACTCAGTCCCACTGTCCGTGTCACTGATAAAGATGTTAAACAGTGCCGGTCCCAATACCGACCCCTGAGGAACCCCACTTGTCACTGTGAGTTGGACACAATATTGTCCAACTTACAAGCACACACACAAAAAAGTAGCTTTAAAGAGGAAATTTCAACTTCTGTATATGTTAAGCCCAGCCAGAAGCCCAGTGATTGGGATTTTTAGCCTGCCTTAGAAGCAAAGGTGCAGGTTTCCCAAGCAAATCACAGCCATGGGGCCGGAGGAAGCCTTCTCTGACCAAACGGGACTGCTACATGGCAGATTTTGTTGCTTCGCTCAGTGTAAGTTGTTTACCTGCTTGCAAATGTTCATGTTATGATAGACTTGTCCTACCTGGTTGCTGAAAAACAAGCACTTTACCTTGGATTTAAGCAGAGTGAGCACATTATGTCTTGAAAAATTTCAACAAAAAGAAAAGGGAGATTAATGTCTAACTTCCGAAAAGACACACAAACTTTCCTCATTGTTTTAAATCATGTCTGGCAAATTAAGATTGTTTCAGATATAAGAACATAAAAACCAACTTTGCTTGAGTTACACAAAAAGTGTTACAATGACATATAATACAGGATTTCAATAGCAGATTATGGATTTAAAAGATTTGCATGATCCTGATTAGGCAGGAATTAATTGTGCCCCCCAAAGGAAGCTCTATTTAAGAATAAAATCTCAGTTTTAGAGTGTAAGAAACAGAAAAGGGTATAATTAACAAGGCAGAATAATTATTCCTCTTATAATTCCAAGTCAAGAAAAGCCATAATCCTGATCAGCATCTCGTGCCTAATCGCTGGGTAAAAAAATATGAAGAGGGAGAACTTTTAAACTATTAGGCAAAGCCTAGCAAATGCAGGGAATGTGCATTTTCCCAGATTATTTCAAGAACCAAGATCTGAACTGCTAACTCTGTTGGTTTTGTTTATACATGTCCTTATTAAGATACCACAGTATTAAATGTCTCATAAAAGTCATAAAGGTTCTGATTCACAGCCCCTAAAAGTTAATGTCAGGGGCAGGGACTATAAAACGTCATTTTAATTTAAACTTCAGTGATCCATGCTTGTACCAATCTTCATTGCTTGCAAGTTCCTGTGAACTATTAAAACATTTTGGGAAGCTACAAACAGGGGAGGTGTACTAGCCCAGATTCAAATTATGCCTTCTTCCATGTGGCTCATACAAATATTGGCAGATATGGGCAAAATCTGAAGTCCTTAATCTAAATTAGTAAGAAAACAATCATTACACTTATGTTAGCCTGCCAAAAATGGATGCATTCAGTTTATGTAGAACAGCTGAACTGGTATGAAGTGGGGAAAGTATTTTTGTAACTTTGTAGGCAAATGAAGGAAGTATTAATATCAACCATTTTAAAAAAAAATCTGAAAAAAATAAAAGCATGTTGTAGCTCAAAGACAAAAGTTACTAGGTATGAGAAAGAGCAGTATGTAGTGTGTGCCATAGGAATTGCAGAAACTGAGATACAATCGGATGCTGCAGAGATTCCTCTGTGAAAGTTACTGCGGCAGCAGCGCTTTAATGTGCTTGACAAAAGAGCTCAAGGAATAAAATATTATATTCAAAGTCATGGGCCACATATAAGGGTTGCAATTATTTGTAGAAGCAGATGAATTTACCAAGGGATAAAAGGTAGAGTGAAACAGAGGTTCCGTGGACCCAGTGTCACCTCATAGAAAGAATTAGTAGAGCTAATTTTAAAAGAATTAACACAGCTAAAGTGATAACATTATCAATTGTGTTAATTAAGAAAATAACTTTCTGCCCTCTCGTGATATGTTAAAAACAATAAAACTATGAAAAATTTTATCTGAGTCAGTAAAAGACAAATGCTAAAAGGACACATTAGTGCCAGAGAGTATTGTTATCTTTTTAAGAGGAAAAAAGGGAATGATCTTTTTCTTTAATTTGTCCAATGACATCTATTTCTGAGTCTCCATAGCAAAATTAATCAGCTCTCAGTGTCTGCTGGATCCCAGTTCATACTGTCAAGTGTCATTTTTATTCTAAACTTCCCCTGTGTACAACGGCAAAGGTCCCTGGTGGGCATCGCCTTGTCCTCCTACACCCATTCTGGCTGCTATGCTGGTAACACAGACCACAAGTCCAACACACCCGGTCACAAACACTGCTGCACCCTTTAAATACTTGCTTCTCAGTACTCGTTTTTCTCCGGTTTGATGATGACTGTCAAAACTCATTACTGTGACACACATCCTTAGCCAAGTATTTCCCAACAGTCCAACTAGCTGCTGTATTTAGGAATGTAAATAACAGTGACCAGAAAACTTATCTCAAAACAACTACAGAGCACAATCCTTTTCTTTCTTTCTTTTTTTTTTTTTTTTTACCTCCTAATGTAGTAGAAGAGTTTTGCTTAAGAAAGAAGGTCTTGGTTTAATCTCAGTTTAGGGCTAAAGTCTGAAGACTCAAGCTATGGACTGGGAATCTGTCTTTTGTCCCCAGTAGACTTGTTTAACCACCAGGCTGCTGGTTATTCTAGGGTAGATTCTCTCACACCCATTGAAGAGGAATCATCACTTTGAGTTTACTAAGTTAAAAGTTTAAACTAGCATTTCCTATATTTCAGGTGCACACCGTGCTTCATCACATCAGACTGCTGTTTTTGTGCTAACAGTGACAGAAATCAGTCAAATCGCAATGTCTCATATTTCTCCCATAAGAGAGAATCAGAGAGCTTTTGGAACATCAACTTTTTGGATGTCGATACTAGGAAAATACTTTATGCCTACCTATCACGGAAGATCTGCCCAACCAACCTAATGTGACAACACCTAGCAACATTAGAAGGGCATGGGTAAGAGAAAAGCTACATTCAGAGGTATGTGGTCCTGGTCTCAGGCTAAACCCCCTGCTGAGCGGTGAAACCTAAATTTTTTATTAAAGCCCTGGTTAGGTGCTTCTATTTCCGTTCCATCTCAAAAGTATGCAGTAAAACTTGTTACTGAGTTTTGAAACAATGCAGTAATTATAAAAAATGGGACAATAATAAATTCACAAGTGGTTATGTGAGCACCTGCAGCTACATTAGTAAGCAGAGCAGACCTAGAGCAGATCTGTAGAGCAAAACAGTTGCTGTTGAAGACCTCCCTTTTTCCAAGGCTGTACACTTTTTGAGCACTAGTGCTCAAGAAAAAAAAGGAAAAAAAAAAAAGAAAAAAAGCAAATATATGAAAATAACAAAAAAGTGAAAGATAAGAGAAACCTGTTTTGTGATTGAGTCCTTGATTCTGATTAATAAGCATAGATTAAAACCCAAGCTCTCAAAAGATGTTTTGCAACATGAGTGATTCATCTAGCGTGGTAAGCACACTTGGACAAGCACTGGAAAATAAACCAGTTAGTTATCAAGGACTGGTTTCTTCTTGCTCCCCGACAAGACCAAAGAACTCCACTTTGCAGTAGGTCTCCAATGACCAAAGCGTGAGAACAGAGAGCACTACACGGCAGCGTACCATCTAGCTCATCGACAGACCATCTTTCCAACACATCCCGTGCTGAAAGGCCCCCAGTGCCTGTGGAAACCAATCTGCTGCTTCCTATTAGAAATGGACTCATGCTTATTCCTGTGCTGCAGACATTCATATTTAATACAAACAATTCAACTTTTAAATAATATATTCTTTAAAATGGAACTGTTCCACTATAGCCAACCTCAGGAGAACCAAAATCCTGACTCAGACACTATAAAACGGCAATATCAAGCCTCAAAACTTCTGAGACTAAAAAATAAAAGCGATTTGAGGATTTTTGCTTGGCTTAATCAATGCAGTTTTGCCAGCTCTACAACAGTTTTGCTCCCCGCTCTCTCCTCATCTGCCGCTGGGGTGTTTCACCATGTCCTTTGCAGCTCAGCCAGGTTCTTCTTACCCTGAGGAAGGCAAGGACAAGCCACCCCACCTCCTTCAGGAAAGACACAAACTGCAGAATAGCAGCAACCTTCCTGATCCCTTCCTCCTATAGGGAGGACACTGAAGGAAGGGTGAGAAAAATCTCGGTTGTTCCTGCAGAGCATTGACTACCTGACGTTTTTCCTAAGGTTTGGACAAATCCAGGGAATTTTCAATGGGGTTGCCAAAAGCAGGACTTTTTACAGGAGGTGAGTGACAGCAACCAGCATGGACCTGACTGTTACCTATCATTTATGGGGCACTGACATTCGGTTTCAGGGTTTTGTAGACCCTTCAGTGGCTGGCACACTGCAGACACAGCACGAGACTTTCCACACCCCAAGCAAAGTCCAGCCTGCGAGCTTAAGGTCACATCTGCCTCTGCAACATCATCTGGAAAAGACAGGAGCTTCATGGTAACTGCTACCTCAGCAGCTGTAAACCACTGACGCGGTCTGTCCAGCCTGTGGTTTTGTCCATTTCTATTTCATCACACCCCATGACTTTGCCACTGTCCATCTTCTCCATCCTAGTCCATGATGTTTTCCCATCTTCTGAAGGAGATTCTTACAGTCCCCTGCCCTCCCAAGGGAGCAGAAATGTCTGGAGGATCAAACACAGAGCAACGCCCTGGGTCCTGCAGAGTCTCATCCCTTCTTCTCCTTGATGGGCAGTTTTCAGCAAATTGCTAAACCTCTTCCCCCAGAAGGAAAACAGAGTGAATTTCTATCTATGGCAGAGGTGGGCCAATGGACTAATGTGAGCTGGTGTAATGGCTCTCAAGTCAGTGATATGAGCAAGAATAATGTGTTCTGCTGTTTTGGAAAATTATTATAAACCACAAGCTGTCCTAAGAGATGTAAAGGCATGCAATGCTTTTATGAAGTAAGAATGAACTTATTAGCTCCAGTAACAACAGACTGTGATTTTGCAGGTGATGTCATACTCAGAGACCTGAAGCTGTTTTTTTCCCCAGGACAGCATCTTTGGAAGACAACTGATCTATTTACAATAAAGAGATCAAAGCTGAAATTTCAGATTCATCTCAGCAGCCTATTATATTTTCAATGTTTGATGTGAAAAATCACAAGCATTACGTTTTCAAAGCGCTGCATTTTTACAGTTAGTCCTCAATATCCAAAGGGCACATAACAACATCCACAAGCCTGAATTCATCTGAATTTTACAATTTATTTGTGGGTTTGTTTTCCTATAGCTCAACAAAACAACAAATAATGCTCTTTGTGGTGTAATGCCTGCTAATATCCCTGACAGCAGCCAGATATATGTTTGTGTCCAGGAGCAGAATCTGAAGGTGCTGGGGCATGCAAATCATTGGAAATTTCCTTCTGAAAACAGCAGTATATTTGAGCAAGATGGGTAAAGAAGCAGCCTTCACAAGAGTGCCCTCTGATTAGGAACATAAAACTCTTAACTGTTCACTCTGGCTGCTAATAAAACCCTTTGCATGTGGTTTCCAGGAGGCCAGAACCACGATACTCAATGATAATTTTGGAAGATTGGGTGGTATTTTCAAGAGAGCTAACCGAGCGGTGATTGGGGCTTTACACCCTGCAGAAGGCAGATACTGAGAAATGAAATCGTGGCATACAATCATTACAACCCTTATGACTGAAAAACAGGCTGGAGAGGACATCAGGCAAACACGTACTCCTTATCTGATTTCATAGCAGGATAAATTCTGGTTATGTTGTTACAGATGATTGTCCAGCTTGTTCTTAGCAATGGAAATTTCACAGCCTCCCTAGGTAATTTTTTTCCTGAGGTTAATTAAAATTCTCAAAGAGAGAAACTTGAGACCGCTCACTTCTTAAACAACTCACATCATTAGATCAGAGAGACTCAGTTCCCCCCCAAATCCTTAATATCTGATATAGGTAGATCCTTTTGGGGAGGAATAATATTAGAGATTAATTTCAGTATTTTAGAAGTGTAATTAGTGTAGATTCAATAATCTGCTGAATTCAGCCTTGATAAAAGACTTGTTAATGCAAAATGGATTACGAGCAGGGTCATGCACAAGGAAGGACAGTTCAAGTGCCTTGAGCAGGTAACACACATATGGAGAAGTGCACTTGTATGTTGACTAGTGTCACTGCTTTGGCAAGAATTGGGCATCAACTGTGCTTTTTAGGGACTCCAAAAAAATTGAAAGTCTTCATGATAATTATACCACAAAATATATATTAATTGCAAGAGATAGAGGTGCAGGAAGGCGAGATGAAAGCAATAAGAGAAATTCAGAAGAACCTGAATTCAAACTCAAGCACTATTTTATCCGGAGAATAGAGGGTGTTTAAGAAGCACTGAGAGAAACTCAGTTTGGGAACAAAATTTAAAATTAAGAGCCATGTAAATATTTGATAAACAACACTACATATTTCCTCCTGCTTGGCTTTTAGTTCATGAAATCGACCTAACTGCAAAGCATTGTACACACCAACACCGCGACACCGTGTTACGCGGCGCCTTGCGCCTGAGCCAGTGCCCACAGCAGGGACACTTCCAGCGCTTTCGCCAAGGGGCACGGGAAGGCAGCACCCAAAACGCATTCACGGCTTGCCCAAGAAGAAGAACACATTATACCAGCGGCCCTGCTTAGATTAAAAAGTTAATCGCCAGATTCGAGCCCTCATTGCAAAGTTCCTCAACTTCAAGAGCCAGCATATTAGGAGGAAGAGTTCTGTGTTCCCACTGTATCCTCAGGGAGCCCTCTGGCACACCAGCATTTCCTTGCATCCATGTTTGAGTTCACCCTGCTTATGAATTTCAGGGCACACACCCCTGCTCTTGTCTGGGGCAGGCAGGACTATATTTTCTTGCAATAGTTTTCCTGGGAGTCCTGATGGGGAGCAGATCTTCAGCTGTGTGAACCTGCTGCAGCGGAGTAATGGTGACTTACATGTGCCAAATATCTGGCTCTACCCCCCTCCTAATCTTGCAGAGAAAATTTGGGTGTCTATAGACCTTAGCCAAAACAAACCAAAAGAAAACAGAGCAGACATTTCACAGGATCTGAAGAGGCTGCAAAGGTTTTATTGAATATTCCTATGGTATCTACAGCACAGCAGTGCTAAAGCAGGTTTCACACTACTGCTTTGCTGAGGTTGACTTGTGAAAAAAGCATGTGCCACTCAGATACAGGAGCTACAGAATCAGCAGAGACTGTCTAGATGAAAAGGAAAAGTAGTCACAGTCAAGGTATGGTTTAGAGCGGACAAAAATGGGGCTAAGTAACCCAGCAAGTACAATTTTAACCAAGAAAACAGTACCCCGATAGTAGCACCACAGGAGAACAAGCAACAAGGAAAAGCTATGAAAACAAGACCAGCTAAAGAAGAACAGAAAGGCAATGCCAACTCACAAGATACAGCACCTGCAATTTTGGTTTAGGCTCCTGGAACACTTTTAGGTGGAGGTTTCCTATTGCAGAGGAAATCCTTTTCCTCTGCTTTGACATCGCTGTCCATTTGTCCATTAAACAAGTGTCCTGGAGATACACAAAAGCCTGATCCTGTCCGGAGGAGAAACAAGTGGCTTCCTGGGAGACCAGCAAATGAAATCTCATCCATTCCTTTCTCATGTAAAACAATAAGGCCCGGAGTAAATACACACATAACAATTTTCCAGCTCATAAACTTAATTAGAGTGGCTTAGTGATTTACGTGCAATCATATAGCGAGTCAGAGGCTGGGAATGTAACTTGGAAACGCTGACTACCTTTCCCTCACTCTCTCTGCTGGATCTCCTCCTATTACAGGCTGAGACTGATATTAAAATTGTCTTTTTGCTCCTGTTTACTACCGAAGCAGTAGTTCAGCACCGCAAACTTTGGTGCAGCCAGGCACGCAGAGAGGGTGCCTGCATCCACCTCAGCAAAGAAACACTCTCCAGCTGCATGCAGACACTGGGATTTGCTGATGCCTGACACTCAGATGAGTACTTCAGTGCTAATTTGCAATTAAATGTAGTTTAGAGTTCTGCTAAATACAAAGAGCTGTTTTTTCTTTGGTGTAAAGTGCCATCACAACACTCTGCGGACTTACAGTTTTCCAACTCCAGGCAATTGCCTTCTATGAACAAGCAAAGCTGTAACGAAGGGACATGAACACCGTTTCTGCACATACTTTCTCTCTTATTGTAAGGGAATGTTTTGGGACATTCATTTTAATTTCTTACTTTGAATTTATCCAATAATCAGTATCAAATCAAATCAACCAATATGTTAGGCTCCTGATATTGCCCAAAGAAACAATCAGTTCTCTTCTGAACTCATCCCAAAATAAAGGTAATGCCAGATTTGTATAGACCTCCAAAACAACTGAAGAAAACACCAGTCCAAAAAGGACAGTATTTATCAAAATGCCATTACACTGCCCAGGCATGTTACACCGTGAAATTATCCCTGATTATATCACACACATATCATATGCCTAGAGACCCCAATGCCATCAGAAGGGGTGGAGGAGAAAAAGAAATAAAGGACACTGTGCAAACATTAAATATCAAAACTTTTCAGAAAATTTTGCTGACTTTCTCAGATACCTTTCAGAAGGCTACACCCTAAAATCTTTATTTCTATGACGAAATATTTTATTCTACAGGAAAGAGAAGAAAAGTAGAATGGCAATCAAGAGGTTTCTATGTGAAACTAAGTATTAGTGAAGCTAATATGAAGATGGACCTAAACTAAGAATACAGTGAAAATACGTAGTGTAAGACCCTAGATGTGCATGTATGCATGTAATTTTGCACCTGCATTTTTTGCATGTACACACCTATACTTTCAGCATCTTACAAGAACAGGAGGAGAAATAGGACATACCTTATTCATGAACTCCGTATAAAGCATCCCCCCTAGAGCTCCCCAGCTGCTTTTATTTCAATGTCCAGACTGGAGCGATCTGTAAAAGCATAAATCCAGAGTGCTGGTGTTTCAAGTTTTCGGACTGAAGAGGGAGAAGGGAAAGTCACGCCGTTCCTCAGTAAAAGGCAATCTCTCTCCCCTCCTTCCCGACTCGGGCTCCCAGCCTCTGGATGCTGTGCTGTTCCTCCCTCTCTCCCTCTTCCCAGCAGCGCTGCTGTCGATCATCCACTTTACCCCACCAAAATCACTCTCCAGAGCATCTTCCCCTACGGCCGTGCTGGCCAGCTTTCCCAAGCAGCAGTGACACCTTGGAGAGAGACCCCGGGAGCGTACCTCTGGGGAGGAAGGGGCGTAAAGCCAGACTCAGCCAAATTCTGCCAAACCCCATGTCACATGCTGCTGGATCCCTCCTGCCAGCACAGCTGTAATCCTGTTTATCGCCCGCGCCACAAAACAGAGAATGCTTTTAAACTTGAAGGCTTACGTGGTTTTTCTCATCAAGTGAGTCTTACTCTCTGGTAAGAGAGGAAAAAAAGCTGCAGTCTTAAAAGGTGCTTTCACAGCGTTAATAAAAGCATCTTTTGGTATTGTATTTCACTCATGTTCACCAGCACCACCAGCCACTTATAAAATTGGCTTGGATAGCAATAAGACATATGTAAACCATCATCACCACCCTGAACTCAGTAAATTTTTACATCAACTAAAGACCTGACTTTCACTCCCCACTGCAGTAAAATAAAATTCAAAGCCTGCAAAAGAAGTTTACAAAGGTGAAATGCAGGAATCGGTCCCCGGTTTTTCCTTGCCAAGGCAGATTTCTTGAGTCTGTACATCTCTGCCCCACAGAATCAGTTTGCTTTCATCAGCTGCCTGGTCAAGAAGCACTTTCCTGGTTAACACAGCAAAATTAATCTGATCCTGGATATGGAAAGAATATTGCAGGGAAAATTTTTAGCTGCTTTATAACCGGAGACTAACCCTGTCACATTTCTGCCAGGGGCTAGGAATTAAGAGGCTGCAGAAGTCACTGAAAGATTTTAATAAATAACAACTTCACATGACATTTTAATACCAAAGATCAATACAGACTATGACACTTTTTTTGCTTCATTTAAAAAAAGATCATCATGAATTTTATCGGTGTCTTTCTATGCTTGCCAAGAGGTGAAAGGATTATATTCTACAAGTAAAAGAGAAAAAAGGATTTTATCCTACAATGGTAAAAGATAAGAGGAAGCAAATGATTTCCAGAAATATGAAGATTCTTCTGAGCCAAGGCAGAGTCTTACAGTAAGGCTGGATATCACTCTCTGATGGTTACATAAAAAAGAAAAGCAGCATGTTTTCTCCCTTCCTAATGAAGAGATTGGGAGTAGCTCAGTTTTCCATTACAGACTGGCCCCAGTTAGTTCACCTGGAGTGCAGCCTTCCTTGGCACTCACACAGATCCTTCAGCCCATAAGCACAGCACATAAAGGGAGGAATCATGAAACTCCAGAGAGTAACTTTCTAACTGACCCAAAATCCAGGCCACACCATCAAAAACCTTGCATGGCAAGCGACCTCAGGACAGATCACTACAGAGTTATCAGGAACACAGTGTTTTATGCTCAATTGACTTGAAGCTGCTTTGCAGAAAATGCTCATCGTTAATGCCATGTTTTATTTACAGGGTGAAGGATCAGGGCAGAGAAAGATGAAAAGCACACGGTTTTCCAAATAGAAAATTCACTCCAAGTAAGATTTTCAGTCTTCCAAACTGTCAGTGTGTGCCAGAACTGTTGTAGGCATCAGGAAATCTCTTCAGATGCAAAGCTCCAGAAGCTCCAGCCCCTCCAAAATCACTCCTGCACTGCTACCCTACAAGCCTCAAGAGGAGACCAAGGTCAGTGGCTGCTCCATAGGTGATAAGTCCCGAAAAAAAAGCTACATGGTGTCCCTCCTCTCCTCACCTCCACTTTTTTGACATCAACATGGAGAACAGTGGTAAACAGCAGCACTTAGTGAGGGTTAAGAGAGGAGTATAACAAAAGAGGGTCAGGACTTGGAAAGGGCGAAGAAGAATGGGTGAAAAGGAGGAAAAGGGAAAGATGGGTGTCATTTATAGTATCACTGAAAGCCTTTGGCACTGGGAGAGAATAGCAGCATGGGTCTCCTCCAAAGCAGTAACCAAAGAACTGGACTTTCAAGGCTTCCACTGATGACCTATACCATCATTTTTTAAGGAAGATTTTGATATTTGCTATGGAATCAAACACCGGTAGATGTAAAGTATAAATTGAAGCCTTTCTGGGGCATGTCACTTATCTCCAGGAAAGAGTTTGCTTTCCCTAGTTGCAGAAATCATGGCAAACAACTTATGAAAGGCAGCAGTGGAAGAAAATTGAGCTTATTCCTCAATTTATTGCAGGTGGTGTTGGTGATATGAAGTTGTCATTGTTAGTAACAGACCACTGACCTCAAGTCCTCCTCTTAGCCCTCATCTTAACTGGTCTTGACTTGCTTTGCTTGCTCTAGCAGCAAAGTAGTCAGGTAACCAAACTCTTAACAGTAAAAGAAAATGGTCAGATGTTTATCTTTTTAAACACAGTCCTTGTTCAGTAGCTTTAAACCTTGAACTTGCTCATATTTAGTAAGATTTAGTCATTTTGTTTATGGCAAAAGTCCAGAAAAAAACCACATGTGAGTGAAAATCCTAGCATAGTATAGGATCATAGATCTCTGGGAAAGAAGCTCACTAACAAACAGTATAAAAATATCCCCAAGCTAACCACAAAACTGAAGCATATCAGAAGAAATTATTGCCATCAACGGCGACGCTGGCAACTTGGGGCACTGACATTTTGTCGTGACAGCCCTCAGCCAGCACCCACAGGAAATCACAGGCAACCTCAAGGGTGGGAAAGTAGCTGGGAGAGGAGGGACAGCAAGAAGATGGTGTAGCCAGGATATTGCTATTAATTACATTAGTAATTTCACACCTTTTATTGTAATTAAACAATTTGGATTATTGATGCATGGGTGTAATTTTAATTGGACTAGTAGCAGCTTTTGCCTTCTTTTAATTGGACTAGCAATCAGTTCTTGTATGTCTCTAATAAGGTCCATAACAAGATTTTGACTATGCCAGGCCAGGCTGAGGATGTGGTACCAACATAAATGCTGTGAACTTCTTGATGAACTAGCATGTGGGGGTTAGTGAAGATGTGAAACTTAGAAGATTCAAGTTGTGGAACATTTTTTCAGGAACTTTGGGGAAAAAAAGCCACAGTTTGGAAAATGTTCCAGTGGTTGAAGAGAACCAAGAGGCTGCTGCTCTTCCAAGCTTGGATGAATCGAAGTGGTATGTACCTTTCATGTCAAGACTGTCATAAACAGAGCAATGAAAGCCGATAGTGAACATGCTTGCAAGAACCCAAACCTGAATATTTGATTAGGGATTTTTTTAGAAAAAAAGGTACAGAAGAAAAAAAGGTACAGGGGAAAAAAGCTTTCTATTAATTCTATTAATTCATCGATTTTTTTCTATTTCTAAAGCAGCCTTTTAACAAATTACTGATTTAATACAAAAGCCAAAAAAAAACCCAACCCAAAATCAACACATCAGAAAGGCAGTACTTCAGTTTTGGAACACCACAGCACTGTAACCTATCTTTTCAACAAACATAAGGCATAATAAAGCTCCATGTTATCTGCATCATTTGCACCACTATGCAGTGTTCTTAGTGCAGCAGGTAGAACATGGGTCCAAAGTAAACATAGTCATGGGCCAATTGCAGGTTGTCTTAAATGTTCAGCATGTTCATTCACATGGTTATAAAAGAAATTCGTGGCTTGATGCTTAATATCACACTGATCAACTGAAATAAGACCTAAGTAACTCTCTGCTCTGCTTATTCAGTTTCAGCTTGGCTACGCACAATGGCTTGAAAGATGGGAATTTGAGTGCAAGAGCCTCATCCATCAGGATACGTCCACTCAAATTACTCCTATGGCACTCACACTCTCTCATTAAGAAATAGATGCCAGGACTCATTAAAGGGCAAGGCTGTGCGAAACTCCAAGTAATACATCATGATATGTGGCAGAACGAATTAATACAATGCCAGTGCAAAGCTTAAGGCGCAGAAGAGCTCGGTGGTGGTGGGTGCCATCCCCTCTTGGGGCCTCATCGTCTAGCTGCCAAAACATGTTAACTGAGTCATTGACTTTGCTAAATCTACTAGCACCATTCTGGATGATATTTTAAATATTAATGCTGGACAGGATTTGCCAAGTGGAGCAATTGTGCACATGCCCAGACCTTCTCTGTTGGCATGTTATGAATTAGTCACCTGCAAGTTCTTGAGAAGTTACAAGGCAACTGGAAGCATGAAAACTCCAGAGTGTTTTGTTCATCAAAACACAGCTCTCTCCTCTACAGATTGTAGGTAGCTGCTTACAGTACCGTTCCTTTTGGACAGATAACTTGAATCAGGTAGGAAGGTAAGATATTTCCCTTTTCTTCTGCCCCCTCAAGAAAAAAAAAAAAATCATTCTTCTTAGCATGTTATCCTCAAGAGAAATAGAATCTTTTCTATGTGAAAATAAATCCTTGTATGGGTGTATTGGGTTTGCGTGGCAAGGTTTTGGTAGCGGGGGGCTGCAGGGGTGGCTTCTGTGAGAAGCTGCTAGAAGCTTCCCCCATGTCCGACAGAGCCAATGCCAGCCGGCTCCAAGATGGACCTGCCGCCGGCCAAGTGGCAGTGGTAGTGCCTCTGGGAGAATGTATTTAAGAAACAGAAAAAATGTTGCTGTGCAACAGCAACTGCAACTGGAGAGAGGGGAGTCAGAACAAGTGAGAGCACCAGCCCTGCAGACCCCCAGGTCGGTGCAGAAGGAGGGGAGGAGATGCTCCAGGCGCCAGAGCAGAGATTCCCCTGCAGCCCGTGGGGAAGACCATGGTGAGGCAGGCTGTCCCCCTGCAGCCCAGGGAGGTCCACGGGGGAGCAGATCTCCACCTGCAGCCTGGGGAGGACCCCACGCTGGAGCAGGGGGATCCCCAAAGGAGGCTGTGACCCCGTGGGAAGCCCGCGCTGGAGCAGGCTCCTGGCAGGACCTGCAGATCTGTGGAGAGAGGAGCCCATGCTGGAGCAGGTTTTCTGGCAGGACTTGTGACCCCTCGGGGGACCCACGCTGGAGCAGGCTGTGCCTGGAGGACTGCAGCCCATGGGAAGGGACCCACGCTGGAGCAGTTCATGAAGAACTGCAGCCTGTGGGAAGGACTCACGTTGGAGAAGTTCATGGAGGACTGTCTCCCGTGGAAGGGACCCCACGCTGGAGCAGGGGAAGAGTGAGGAGTCCTCCCCCTGAGGAGGAAGGAGCAGCAGAGACAACATGTGATGAACTGACCACAACCCCCATTCCCCACCCCACTGAGCTGCTGGAGGGGAGGAGGGAGAGAAAACCTGGAGTAAAGTTAAGCCTGGGAAGAAGGGAGGGGTGGAGGGGGAAGGTGTTTTAAGATTTGGTTTTATTTCTTATTATCCTACTCCGATTTGATTGGTAATAAATTAAGCTAATTTCCCCAAGCTGAGTCTGTTTTGCTTGTGATGGTAACTGGTGAGCGATCTCCCTGTCCTTATCTTGACCCATGAGCCTTTCATGATATTTTCTCTCCCCTGTCCAGCTGAGGAGGGGCAGTGATAGAGCGGCTTTGGTGGGCACCTGGCATCCAGCCAGGGTCAACCCACCACAATGGTCATATGAGTTTCTCTTACCTTGTGCAAGAGGCTATCTCCACTGCTCCACCAGCAAGTGGACCTTCAGGGCCATGTGTTCCACCATATCTAGCTATCGAGAATTCCTCAAGGCCCCTCTCTTCTCTTGTTTTGTGCCTATCATCTTTGTCCTCATCCTGTTACAGATAACCCTCTTCAACGTTTTCTCTTGCTCTAAGCCCTCCCCCTTTCTTGACTCTCAATTCCTTTCAACCTTGCACCTAGAACAACATTTCTCAGATGTCTTGTCCAAAAACCTCTCAGCCACTTTGAGATGCTGTGGCATGGGATCCATCTACATTAAGCTCCTATCAGTTACTGCAAAGAAACAGATAGTTTGGGTCTTTTTATCGCCAGAGGCCATTTCACCTTGCTATAAAATGCATAGCTGAGAGTAGGCAAGTGACTTTCTCTCTAAAAATGCCAGGTTCTCTAGGACTAGAGAACTAGGTCTAAAATTAGTCCTAATTCTAACTTGTCCTGTACACATCCCTCCAAAACAACTTGTACCAACCTCCACTGCAAACATAAGCAATGTCTCCTTTAACGTGCATGCATTTAGGAATGTTTTTCTCTTACTAAGGCATACAAAAACTGTGAGATCAATCAAGCCACTAATTCTGTCCTCTGGGTCTGCAGAACTTGCCAAAGACAACCTTAAACTAGGCCACCTGCTGACAGTTCACTCAGGCCATCTGGGTATGTCTCACTTCAAAAAAGTCCTGTCTTAGGAAATGACAACACATTGGGGTCATCTGGTTTGAGCCAGTGGTCCCCAGCCTCCCAAGAGCAGGAACATGAAAGGTAGAGAGCAAAGAGACAGCCAAATAAAGTGTAACAGCCCATCATGAACGGGTGAGCAGACTTCTAGACTTAATTCTATGAACTACGAAGATAATTATACATGCAGGCTAAGATTCATCTCACCTAACATTAGCTGATGAAATATTAAGCATCAAAATTTAAATATCTATAAGCCTTTTATCTTTAAGCATGAGAAAAATAAACAGAAAACAACATTTTCATCATGGAATCATTCAAAAGAAGAAATAGGTTAAAGAAAGATGGAAAAATGTCGTTTTCTTAAAAATTTGAAATTAAAATTTTTGAAGTTAAATACTTCCTAAAACCTCATTTTTAATTTCTTTATCCCTGAAAATATACATTAATTCTGAAAATTGAATTAAAATTAAGCAGTTGACTTGCTTCTTGGTTTCTTAAGGAAATGTGGACTACATAATCACACTGCCCGTTTTCCCCAATAACTTTTAACCTTATTAATTCCCTCCAAAACAGAAATGAGTGGAAATCTCTAATTATATCTCTTTTAATGTTTTGAAAAATCAGTAAGAACATAGATAAAAGAGATGCAGAACCATGATCCTCAGGAAAGAAAGGAGGCAGAATCATGACCTATGCCATTGATGAAGGCTAATGACAGCATCAACCTTCATTTAGTGCCTCATCAGAAAACCGAAACACCAATATTTCTGTGTACAATGTTTCTCTTTTGACATCTCTTAAGGTTAAGAGGCATGGGAAGAATGTAGCATAATTATTTTAGAGGGAAATGGGAAGATACACAGTAATGGATGAAGAATAATAGAAAAATCAAGCTTCATCAATTCCACTGCTCATGATAAAACTGGTTATTTTTATGTATTTATTTGAAACTGTAAAAAGATTACCATTCTGACAAGCTGTACATATCACCTATTTGTGTTGGTGGGTTGGTAGACCCTATTGGTGTTGATATCACCTGTTTGGGTTGGTAGGCTGGTAAGTATGGGTAGACCCCACATTTAAAATGAGAAATGCATCCACTTAAAGAGTCTAGAAAAAAGGCAACAGAATAAGCAGAACTGCAGGGGGAAAAAAAACCACAGGAAAAGATGTATTTAAAAAAGAAGTTGTTTAATCTGAAATGGAAATTATTCAAGAGAGACCTCTGAAGAGTGTAAAAATGTTTAGAAGAGTGAATAAATTTTCTTCCCACCGATGTTAGAAAGGACAAGAAAGGCTAACATTTCAACAAAAGAGGTTCACACTGGACATTAGGAAAAAAAAAACCAAGAAGCTTGGACTGACATCTAGTAGAAATGGTTTCAGGAGAGTTAGGGGAAGAGAGATGGCCTAGATTACTTCTCAGATTCCCTGCTCCTCTTGTTTTGAGTCTATATAATATATCTATTCATGAAAACAGCCCATATGCCAAGTAAATATTGATATAACCAGCATGGAAAAAGACCTTATGTATAAAAACCAGCTGACAGATACTGAAATGAATTAAGTAGCGAAGTTCAAAAGAGTATGAAACAGTATTTGATTGATCTATGTCTACTTGAATTGTACATTTCTCTACTTCATACTGTCAGTTCAGGAAAGAAATCAAACACATTTGTTAACAGAGATTAACCTCATGGGGTTGTACATTAATGACATTAGACCCAAAGGCAATTCTTGCAGGGTTTGAAACAAGGAACTGGCTGTTTGAATCTTGACTGCTTTCATAGTTCCCACTTCATTTGGATTCTCTACTTTGCAAAAAATTAAAATAAAATAGCCTCTTTAAATGTTTCCTCTGATGGAAGGGTTTCTTCTGAATTTGAAACCAAGACCTTCCAGCAATTTCAGCTATGATTTTGTCTTTTTGTTGCTAGAAAGTGTAGCAATTTCTTGCTATATTTCATTTGCCTAGATATAAAAAATGGAGTCCAAACACCTAATTCTGCCTACATCTAATCATTAGACACATTGGTGGCAGTCTGAGGAAGGGGAAAACCACAAGTCACCCTGGATCCATCATTTCCCCACATAGACTCTTGCTATCTTCATTGCAAATGAAAAAAGGACAAAGGACACTTGTTTGTTTTTTAATTTTCCAATATATCAGACAATCTTCAGCTTCTCCATTTCTCTCCATTTCTCTCCATTTAAAAGAGATGATAAAGCTTAATAATGTTTAACTCAAGAACACTCCATATTTATTGTATTAGTGAAATAGCTTAGGCAATACTGAGGTAACACTATTTAGTTAAGACAATTAACCATAAGCTCAGGTACTGAGTTTTAGAATAGTATTCGAAAGGCTAATATTTGGTTGAGATGGTCAGAGTCTTTCTAAGGGCAATAATATAGCTTAAAAACTAATAGAAATTAGGATGCTTTAACTTCTGCAGAGTTACAAATCAGTTTGGCATTTGCAGAAGAGAAACAGAATCTCTTCCATGGAGAGCTCAAACTAGTACTAAAGACCAAAACCAATTTTTCCCCATAAAGAATTTTTATATTTTGCTGCCATTTTGTTGTGGATGTATTATCTCAGTAGGCTTTTTTTGACCCATTTTGGAATAGCTCAGCTGATGCAACCCTGATCTGTTCACAATCATATTAAGCACAAAAGCGTTCTGCCACTGGTCTGGTTTGCTTGTGTGAGTGTGCATGCACACGTGTGTGCACGTGCTTCCCTGCTCTGAGGCCCTTCACGAACGTGTGATTTAGCATGACTCGTAACAGGGCACAGAGCTGCTAATCACTGTGCTCCAACAGTTACACAGCCCGATTAATCCACTGCAAAACGATCAACAGCAAGTTCTTGACCTCATTTCCCGAGAGCAGTGCCCTATAGCAAAAAGTTGCTGATAGTCAGGTGCGTCTTGAACTTTTTGAACCTAAGGAATATGAATCTTACTTCCTACATACACAGAATAAAACAGGATAAAAAAAATAAGGTCCTTATTCTCAGCTCCCAAGCTTTTTACCAGCTTCCATCACAAAAATCCTCTCCCTGCCTTCTCTCCAATACACTCAGCATTTCCCCTGCAAAAGGAACCTCCACATTTCCAGTTTAGAGCAGGTCCCTTCTGTGACAGGAAGTCACTTTCCTGTGCATCTCAAGCTGGAGATATGTACTTGGGTTTGTACCTGCCATTATTTCAGCTCCAAACTTACCTGTTATTTGTGTAAGTTTTGTTAAAACTAATCTGACTTATGCCAGTAGTTTCAGCAACCGGTTTTGATAAGATTCCACCCAACACATTTCTCCTAATTGTAATTGGGTAAATAAGTCTCTGCTTGTAGAGTTAGCACCTCTCCAACACCATCCTTTAGAGATAATAATACTTCAACTTCGTGGTTCTCATTTTAGCTCCTCTTTGTTTAGTTTTTGAACATACTGGCAGCCTGCTGGTTGGTCTATGTTTGCCTACATATATGACTACATCCTTTTGAGTCAATAGCTAGAGGATTGATGAGAAGTTGAAGTTGAAAGAGAACTATCTAATCTACTATGCGCTTGATTCCCAGGATCTCGCACAAGTGCTTACTGGAGTCGCTGGTTTATCCACCACAGTGAAAGGATCTTGATTGTGTAGCGTGCACAACCTCCAACAAGATGCAGTGATTGAGGAATTGCAACAGTCAGATCAGCCAGTTTAATACAAAGATGACCCAGCTGAGGTCACCAGCTGTGTTGGCCAATGGCAACTTTATGTGTAAATTATATTTTCAAGTCTTTCTTTGGGTGCTCGTTGGGCACAGTGTACAAGAAAAAACATGAACTGTCCTATAAAGCAGAATCTCTTAAAGAGGACAGAAAGAGTGAATGCAAAAGAGAGGAAAAGGGGAAGAAATGAAGAATGGGCAGAAACAGCAGTAGAAGGCAGCCAAAAAGAAAGGTACTGAAAACAGTAAAAGCAAGAGAGAAAAGTCTTGAAGTGAAATGGATTGGAAGATGAGACAGGCTCAAAGGAAAAAAAAAAAAGAAAGAGGAAGAGTTTCTGAAAATATATTGTCATTCATTTAAACTGCATCTTCCATGGTTCAACAATCTCCAACATCCCCTTTATTGTTTCAGGGTAGGGACATCCTCCCTTTTCACCTCCCTGTGCAATTCCCCCCCCTCGGCCCCCTGCTCAGCCTTGTTTATCCCTTGCCTTTTATTTTGTCTCTTCCCACTCCCTTCCCAGGCACTATTGCTTCCCTGTGCATGTCACACATTTTAGTCCTTGGACCACAGCCTCCTCCTCTCCCCAGTCCCACTAGTGTCAGACTGAAGTCTATTTACTATGCTCTATTTACTTCCAACGATAGAAAAACAAGTAGCCATGAGGTGTTTTGGAGACTCTTGAGCCTGGTCTGGATTACGTTCACCATGCCCAGCCAACATGGGTTGTACCAGCTGTGTAAGAGCAAGCGTGGTAGCAGGGAAGTCTCCGCATGCAGCAGAGTGGTCAGCAGACTCTACCATCAAATTAACACTTTTATACTACCAAAAAATCCACCCCTAAACAGTATTACCTTCAATGCAACAGGAGGTGGCAGCAAAGAAAAACGATGAGTTTCTCAAGGAACCCAGAAGGTAATAAAACAACAGAATTAGTGCTTGGAGATGTGAAATATTACCTTGTTGAACTTTTGTCATTGATTCATTTCTGGTGAATTAATTAAAAATGAAGATGTACTTAAAAAAGAAAAGATAATCACAGCAGAAGACTGTCACTTGAACAAATTAATTAATTTTTGTGGAAAATAGTACAAAGGAAACGTTCCATTTTGTCCATTTGAATGTGTTTGTGATAGATGCAGGTTTAAAACCAAATCTTTCATGGTATTTTCACAGAATTCAAATACAAATGGACAAGTCACACTTTATATTTTAAACAGGTATCCAAAACCTTAACTACTGTTTACTTTTGTATCAATACACCAGTACTCGCCCATTTTCCACCACTTGAGATGAGATATAAACAAAAAAACATGGAACCTTCCCAGCTGGGAGAAGACACCTAGGAAATACCTTGAGGATCAGGCAGTTATGCAAAAAACTGGACTTAGGAATTACTAAAGCGAAGACCACAGGAGAAGAAAAAAGGGCAAAGGACAAACAAATAACATTTGCAAACAGTTGAGTGCAAGAGGCAACAAAATTTGAGTTTGATGTAACTAATTTTTTGCTCTTTTCAATTCCTGAGACCTAAAGGCAGCTGTCTCTGCATCTGTGTAACATGCTTTTGGAAGATGAGCACAAACCTTCATTTAATGGGGCTACGGTATCTATTTCTCCTGTTTTCTTGTACGCTGACAAATTCTGTGACTTTCTTGGAGGTCGTTAAATGTAAATCCAAAGCACCGTGTGTTTATGCATAAGGATGGATGTTAGAAGTCTCTCCGTGTATGTGGTCCAGCACGGACAGCAGGCTGGAAACACCTTCCTCAAAAATAAACCCACTTTTTCTCTTACTGCTTTACACCTTTGCAAAATGTGTGACATGCAATGGCAGTAGTGACTCACGGAGGTGATCCCACTTCGATGACACCTCTGTCATGGTGACTGTCTCCAGGGTGCCAGGACTTTCCAACTGGTTCTGCAGCTACAAAAGCAGTGCCAAAAAGTGTATAAAATGGGAGTCAGCCCTATAGATGAGCATGTTACCCCAACTCCTGACAGCATCTGCCATGTCTAGGCATGTCATAGAAGGAGCGAGAAAGGTGAAGACAACATTATCAGCTTTGCTAGGTGACTATGTAAGAGATGCCATCACCAGAAACAAGCATGAAACAGTGGTTTATTCTGGCAATGGCATTTCTGCACCTCTGTGTCAACCACTGCAAAACCACCCAGCAGAAAATACCAGCAAAGACTTTTCAGGTCATTTTTCCACTATTCCACCTAAAGTCCGGCTTACCACAAACCCAGTGCTACTGTCCTAAACCAGCTCAAGAACGTAAATTAGTTGTTTTCCCCTGCTAATGCAAGGTTATCCTTAATCCTAAATGCTTGATCTTTCTTTAAGTCATTCATACTGTGTGGATGGATTATTAAAAATGCAAAAAAAGTTGCCATTGGATAAACTGTAATCGCTGCCTACAAACTTTTTTCTGCCTGGTAGAAGGTAAGGGAAAAAAAGGATGAATGAATTGCCCACGAAAGAGTTTGTCTGACCCACACCTATTGACCTAGAATTCAAGTGTCTGGTCATCGGGCTCTGCCTACGGACACACTGGCACTTCCCAAAGGCAATTTGCCTCATTGTGTGCTTGCCAGTCCCAGCTGAAACAATATATCTTCTTTCCAAATATATATATATAATGTAAACATGTATATAAGATATAAAAAGAGAGAGAGACCATAATAAGAGATTGTTTTCCATGCAGTTAATATGTGATTTACAGAGCTATATAAATACCCCCATGAAGGGGGAATGCAGCATTAGGAAGAATATTTGGAGCTATGAAATCTCATCACCCAGCACTGCAGGCAACCAGCATGTAAGCTGATCACACTCCTTTTTCTTTTCTTTTCTTTTTTACTTTCTTTTCTCCTTTCTTTTTTCTTTTCTTTTCGTTTCTTCAGCTTGGTTATTTGTTTCCTTTTGGTTTTACCGTAGGCCTATTCCTGAATTTCATTCAGTGATGATTAGAAATCTCTCTCTAATGTCCAGTCTGAACATATACCTATTTGTTATGTTGAAACTCTCCTGTAGCTCTGGTAACTCTTTCCCTGTTCCAGCATTTATTTCCCCAGTGAATTACAGGAAACAATATCATTTCAACCTTTATTTTGCCATCCAAATAAACAAAGTACCTTCAGTTTCTTCATGAAGAGAGATTCCCCGTTCCTCAGATCACAGTTAGTCACTCTCAGGATCGGCATTAGTTGATCCATCTATATTCAATGTGAGACACTACATCCTAGATGAGGCTTTATATATGTCACATACCCGGGGGATTCATTCTCCTTGTGGTTTTGAAAGACATCGGTGATACGATTTAGGGGACCACTCAGCTTTTTGACAGCAGTGGAATGAGGGTCTGTGTTGAGCCCGTGGTGGGATGGTCTTTCGTGTCAAGATAAGCTGAGCTCAGGAAACAACGTAAGAGCGGTTCCTGCGGCTGTTTCCTAAGGGCACACCTTGTACTTGGTACCCACCTACTTCACCCCATTTCCACTGATTTCAGACTGCAGGGTGACTCTGTTTTCATTGGCCACGTTACTACTGAGAAATCATTCCCTGGCACTGAATCTCAGTCACCTGAATATTTGGCCACATTTTTGGCCAAGACAAACCAGCACCCTACCAACAAATCCCAGCCATGGGGCAGGAACCATTCCCAAAAAGTAGCTTGGATGTGGCCACACCGTTTTGGAGGCCAAAGGAGCTTCATAGCATTGAAATACTGGCTGGGATCCTGCTAATGCTCCTAGTGCCAATGCACCCAGGCCGTGCTGTTTTAATCTTCTCCTGATTAAGCGTGATCATTGAGGATAGGTACAGACCTGGCTGATGGTTTCAATCAGTCAAAAGCAGTGTATTTGCCTTTGACTAAGGATGATTTTTGCCTCTGTAACAGTTAGGTGTGAGTGTAAAGAACTACATTATAGAAGTCCGCCAGTTTCTGAGAAAATATTGACATTTTAATTTCCCAGTCTATGGGGTTTATGAGATACACTTAATGCGAGATGACTGAATACAAAGTATTGCAGCAGGGCACTGTAGAAGATTTTTATTTATTATCACTGTAGTAATTTTTATTTACATTGAGAAGCTACTGAAAAAAATGACTACTCATCACATCTAGCTACAAATAACTACAGCTGTGAAATTGTAAGACTGCCACAGAATTCCAGATACAGTATGTACATGACCTTTCAAAGAATAAAGCTTGCAGAACGGAGACCATATCGCACTAGTAAAAATGAGCACTTTGTCCTTTTAAATACTAAAGCCTATAAGAAATCTGCCTTTTTTTTTTTTCCTTTTTTTAAATTTTTTTTTTCTCTTTTAAGATAGCAATTAAAACAATGTCCTCAAATAATCCTGAGTGGCATTTTTGTGTCACCTCAAAGCAATATTACACAAGAGGCTAAAGATAGTAAAAGGAATCAATTCCTGCAAATAAAAATCTCATTCTTTGGCTAGTCATTATGCTATGAATGCATTTCTAATAAGAATTACTCCTCCACTTCTCACTAAGGGAAGCAGCACCAAGAACTTTTGCAGTCTAAAAAAAAGTAGTGTCAGTGTTTTGAATAAGCACAAAGTGGATTTTAAGGACTTTTTGATCATTAACTTAATAGGAAACAAAGGTACATCTGCTCCTACAGAAGATATGTCCTGATAACAACAACAAAATGTTGCCTAATTCTTGAAACAGCCATTGTATTAATTGTACTTTTTCTTCACAAACAAAAAGATTACCTTTTAATGACTAATTCTTGTTCATACTATACCAAGTATTGCAAAGATAATGCTGTTATTGTCCTCAAACTGTGAGCTATCATTAAATCCAAAAAGTTTTTATATTTATCAAATTATGGGTCATGGTGGGGATTTAATTACTCCAACATGCATAGAAGCAGATAATCTACTTTCTGATGTTATAATGTATCTAAAATATTAAGCATATATTTAACATAAGAAAGTTCAACATGCTTTTAAATTATTTTGTTATAATAGATACGTTTTTAACAGTATGAGTGAAGTTCTGACTCCAAAGTAGATTAATTGGGAGATGATAAAATGAACAGAGTAAGAATTGCAGGGTGAGTAAAATCAAATGAAGCATTGCAACTATTTAAGATATTGATAATAGATTATATTCACTAAGAGACATAGACCAAAGAGGTAGAGCACTGAATGACCACAGCACGGAGACGTGAAGATGTAACCAGAACTCACGGCCATGGTATGCTGCTAAGGCTGGTTCAGTCTTGTAAAAGCCAACGAGAACAGACCCAATTTTCTTTTTTCTAAGCCCTTCTTTTATTGATGTTGTCACTGCAGTATAAATCATACTACCAGAGCGATGGAAAAAACTTCTGCATAAATAAGAGAGCCCTCTACACTCAGTGGGTTAATTTTACAGTCTTCACACCATGAGAGCCTGATGTTCCACATAGCAACTGAATAAAGTTCCAGTAAAAATGTGTAACCTGAAGTGTCATCCTCTAGAAATATTTTCTTCCTAAAGGAATAGAAGATTTGAAAACATGCAAACCCATGATGGTGGATAAGCCTTCACCTTAATAATTCCAAGTGTTCAGAAAAGGTCTATTTATTTATTTTAAATCCCCTGCTGTTCACAGTCTCTCTCTCTCTAAATGGTGACACATGAGTGTTACAACGTCTGCTGCGGTACTGGGAGCTCCCAGTCAGACGGCTGGAACTTAGAACATGAACTGGAACTTGAAAATAAAGTCTATCGAAGAAGCAGAAAATGCTTTAACAAATAGCTTCTTTGTAATTGTAAACACGTCATTTCAACACAATGTTCTCTGGAAGGCACAGAAAGAAAAAAGATAATTACTGGAACACTGGCTAGAATTTTCACAACTTTGAGACCAATCCCTTGAGGACTGGTAAATGGCCAACATCTTCCTATTGAAGTAAAGAGATTAAAAAAAAAGACTCAGGCGTATCATGACAGGGAATCACGCACTAACCAGCCACTGCTGAACTTGCTCAGATTATTTCAAGGGCATCAACATAAATTATATATACACTGCACATCTGCACACAAATATGCTGGTAGGAGCTGTTGCGGTGCGTATTTCCAAGGTCACTGAGCTCTTCTCTAGGAAAAAGTGTTTTGCCATTCATGTTTGGAGTGAAAAAGAAAGAAACCACGAGTAAATTCCCTTATTATTTCAAATCCACCAAAGATGGGAAACGCAGATCAAACTGACTGGAATGGCACGTTGGCAATTTCTTTTAGCAACAAGAACAGAAAAGTTTCCCACTTCTATCCAGCAAGATTTTTCTTTTTCCAAGTCCTTATAGCAAAAGTGAAATGTAGAGCTACTATGGAAAGTAGCTCTGGAAACAGAGGCACAAATACAGCTATGAGTGAAGCATTCGGGAGGCAGAGCATTTTCCTTCACTCCTGAGAAGTGGAAAATGGAGAATATGAACTCAACTTTGTGGTTTGGAGGAGGGACACAAAGCAATTTGGCCAAGGAGAAAGCTAAGCAGTGCACGCATCCCACGCAAAACATAACAGCAGGATCGTGCGTTCATGCCATACTGCTGCAAGGGAGGGGAAAGAGATATTCAGATGTCCTCTGGGAGAGCCAGGTTCTTCCACGTCTTGAATTCAGTGGGAGCATGAATGCTTTTTAGCTCTTGGGGAACTGAGCTGCCATACTTTGGAAAACGGAAGAAATGGCCATCACATTATAAAGAAAATTCTAATTTCCTCTGCACGTCCCTTTGGTCCTCAGCCTGAGCTGCCAACTTTTGAGTAGCCTTGTGCAAGAGCAATCGAACACAACTCATGGGGAGGGACATCTGACGCTTCCTCTGCATACTCGCATGTATCATCGTACACAAAAAGGGCAAAGGAGTGGGATCCACCTCCCTTAGACGTAAGGCGCCCAGTCCAGGGTAGTCCGTGAGCTCCACAGACACAGGTGACACATGGATACCTCCAGACTGAGGTTCAGTCCCAGCTCAGTATGGAAGTACACAGAGATATCCCATGGAGAGGGCTTCTCCCAGGAACATTAAAGTTCAGAAATAAGGTACGATTACAGAGGGGACTTTTGGACAAATTTGCAAGGAATTCAAACCATTCAAAACACAGGTATATTTTGCTTTTGTCACACAAATGCAATTCCTGCTTCAAAAACTCGTTATCTAGGAGGCAGGCACTCATGCAATAATGAATATTTTTAGGTACCTCAATGAACTATTCTTACCTGTGCTTTGATGAGGTCCCTAGTCCTTCTATGCCATAAAAAGAAAATGGATTTACTTTTGCAGTGTCACAAACAAATACAGTTCAGCCATTAAACCATCCCTACCAGGGCAGAGCGTTCTGCTCACCGCGTGGCAGTTACATGCCAACACTGAAAGCTGCAGCCTCTAACGCATCACTGGAAACATGTCCATCTGCCTTCACGTGCACAATGGAGACTTCTTATAATAATTTTATTTTGATCCATTACCACATTACGGTCCTCTAAAGTACCAGTAAAATGAGGGTCTGTTTAAGCTTGGAAGGGTCTTTTGGCTAAAATCTATAGGATGCCAAACACATGTGCTTGAGATGTGGAATATTATTTGTTTCTGAACCACTTACTAGGGCACTATAAGGCTTGTTTCTTACTTCAGATTGTAAACCTAAAGAGACTACTCTTAAACTCTCTGGAGCAGAAAGATGCAGGTAAGTTTTTCTTTCTTTTTCTCACACAACTATACTATTTGATTAAAGGCTCACAGACACTGCACAAAAATGTTTTCTCCTTACACCCCAAAATAATTTTAAAATTATTTAAGTAATAATTTTCCATATCTATGATACCATCCATTTAATTGCAGGGTGCCTCCTTCCCATTCAATCTCCTCGAGATTTTTGGAGTCCTGAAATATAGCTATAATATTTCTAAGTTTCCAAGATGACTGTTCACAAGTCATCATGGAGAGTACTAAAGAAAGAGATACTTGTCTGTACCTTTGTGATTGGCTTTTCATGATTTTGCTAAACATAATTAAGGTTTGTTTAATTAACAATTTGCCAGCAAAATTAGTGCATGCCAAATTTATGCTAAAGTTCAAGATGATCACTACTTATGGGTGATTGTTCTGAGAAAAGTTCACAGTCAGAAATATTGCCTCAAGAATGTTAATTTAATCAAGTCACACTGACATTTTCCCCTAAAGAGAAATCAGATAATAATAGGGAAAAGTCACATCACCTCCTATTTCTAATGAAAACAAATAAACCATTTCTAATACATCTTAGTACAAGTGACATGGCTGTGCAATACCAACAGCATAAAATATTTCACTGATGCAGCCATTTTACACGTGCAAAAGTGAAATCATGCATTAACTTGCTAAGACAAAAAGATGTTACCATTATTCTCCCTGAGGAATTTCTTTAAACATTTTTCCCTAATACATGATTACATCTTATACCACAACAGACAGCCCCAATGAAAGAGAATTTCATAAAATCCCAAATAGCAGAGAAAATCTAGGAAAGTAGTTAAGACAAGGTGATTGTCTGAGAGTATATTTAGTGCCAGAGGCAAATTGGCAAAATCATATCTTGATATTAAGAATAAGAGAAGAGTGTGTCAAGCATGGAGGGGGGGAAGGTTGTGGATTAATTAGAAAGTGTGTGTTGGGTGTTTTTTTAGATTAGACACACTTTGACCAAATTTGAGTTAAAGCTTCAGTCAGACAGGTACCAAATCGGTATCAGTGACTCCATGTGGGATGGGCCTGGAACAAATACCGGTGTCAAGGAAAAAAACGGAGCAAGAGAGGAGTCACTGGCCTTCCAAACCATCTGCTCAGAATTGCCCATATCGCAGGAAGCAGAACTGGAGAGGACATTTGTTATTCATGTTACATCTACAACCTGTAGTAGAACTGTACTGCTAAATGCACCAAATTCTCTCTGGGCGTTTATCAAGAGCAGCCCAACTGACATCAGTGAGGAGCTCAGCAGAACACAGGTATGCAAGTTGAGTTCTGGTAGCAAGTACGTCTGAAAATGAATGCTTTCATAGGGAGACTGCGGACTTACTGTTTTCATAAAGTGTTTATAAAAATGTTCACAAATTGAAAAGAACCCCAACTTTTTCCACAAAAGATTGGTGACATGAAATTCAGAACAGAGTTCCAGTTTTATTCAAACTCTTTGTTCTGTCATTTTTTGACATTTTAATCATCAATCGGGACACAGAAAGAAGATTGATGACTCATACTGGACAACATCCACACCAAAAATTAACAAATCCATACGTACTAGCCATATAACTTCTTGTGCAGATGGTCCAGGACTTCCTTCCTCTTCCTTCTCCCTGTCCATCTCCTGGCCCATACCCCTGGTACCAGCAGATACACATAGTGCACACGACTGCTCATGGGAGAAAAATGCAGTTATGCCCTGGAGCATTACCAGGCTCATCCCTGCAGTAGGACAAGACAGACGTGTATTTTTCCCAGGGCAATTGCATTTTGCTCATATAATGCTGCACAATCAGTCAGACAGCTGCAGAGGAAAGCACTTGGCTGCAAATTCCTCCATTTGCAAATTTCTCCCTTTCCTCCAAATTTCTGTGTGGGAAAAGGCAATAACCTGTATGTGAGGGTCCCAGGGAAGAGGATGGCAAGGTGCAGGTTGGAGGCCAGGTGAATTTTTTTCCTGAGCTAGATGTGGCTTGGGGTTCTTCACCTCATCAGCCTTGCTCTAAACAGTGGGGTCAATATTTACAGAAAATAAAAAGCCAGTTGCAGATATCAGAGGTTTATGAAAGCTCCCAGTAAAATACAGCTAAATGTACAACACACTTCATACCAGCAGCATCATGCTATATATGAAATTAAAAATTATCTGTACTGATATTTATGTAAGGTCCATCATTCAATTTTAAGATGTCAAGTTTGTAAACCCTGCAAACTCCCCAGCTCAGCTTTTTTGTACGACGTGGGTTCTTTGACAAACACTGTGACATAAATGCACCATTTTAAGGTAAGTGGCTTAACAGGTTGCACCTTTTAGGTCAGCAAGGGAAGTTTTTTCTGCCTGATGGTAAAGGCAAGAGCTGTAGATGCTACTAAATCATCTCTACAAATCCTGAGCAAGGGGCTGGTGCTTGTTACTGTTATTCCTGGTACATTCAGGTAATGCAGGAGATACTTAGCAGTGAGCATGGATTATTACCCTGCATACAGACAAACAATTATTAAAAATGGGCTATGTTTAATAATCTCATTCATGCTTTTCACTATGCTATCCCTGTGCAGAGTTGGGCTTGGTGAGATAGAGAATTATTTTACTGGGGATAATACACATTCCCTATATTTTTCTTGCAGATTTACAGACTTGCAGTGGTTATATGACTGACGTGAATAACCTGGATAAGATCTGAGACTATGTCTATCTTTAATGCCTCCCCAGAACTGTTAGTATCTGGAGAGAAGATTTAAGGTTATGCCTTGGTCCCAGGGATGAAAAACCTGTCATTTTTGTTTAGGAGCTGGTCAATAAAGAGGGCAAGTTTGGGTGTTTGTGTGTATTATCCCTTCAAATACGTATTTTTGTGGTTTAAAAAAATTATCTTTTGAATTTCCTTTGTGCAGATGACTCTGGCTGATAAATGAGATGCTTCACGGGATGGAGAGCTCAGAGCTCACACTGCAAATTCCCCGTGGGTCTGTGCTAACACCGATGAAAGAGGGTGAAAATCTATGACATTAAAATGACAAATTCCATTATACTTGCACCTTCAGTGGCTGTCTGGTCAGGAAAAAGAAAGTGTGAATGTGCTGAGCAAGATGACTTTGACTTTTAAAACCTGCTTTTATCAAGGTCATGCGAGCAGCCCAAACTTTTAATTGGGCACGGTTCCCTTATCACGGAGATGCTCGCCCTGCCCTTGGCTGGTCTCTGGCTTTACACGACGTTAGCAAGGTGCTCTCAATGCAATGGAGCCATTTCCAAAGGTGCTCAGCTCACAACCCAGCAAGAAAAGATGTTTCAGAGATGGTTATTTGTGCTGTATTGAGCACACATGCATAAACAAGCTGAGAACCGAGAAAAACTAAAACCACAGCCTATCTGAAAGTATATCACAAAGTTCCCGCAGTGGCAATAGCAGCAAGCAAAAGGGTAAGGAAAACCATTATTGGGTTCACACTACAGAGAGAAAATACTGAATGAGGATTCCAAGTCAGTTTTTCATCTCAAATTTAATGCTGTCAAAGGATACACAAGAATTTTTTTCACTAACTTTTTCTCATAATGAAGTTTCTTCCAATCCTTTTCTTGAACCATTTCAGAGGGGGTGAAGGAGCCTTCTGCTCCCCCAGAGAACTGCTTTTATTGTTGTTAATAAAACAGCAAATTCGAAAACATTCTGTTGGCTAACCAAAAGTTATTATTTCTTTGTAAGCAAAATGTGGTTTTGTTTTGGTTTTTTGTTTGTTTGTTTCCCCCCATATATTGTTTCCATATTTTCATTCTTTCACATGGCTTCCACTTTTAAAATCCTTCAGTCAACCTTTAGGGAAAAATTCTTGCCTTCATCTCAGCCCTTCCAAGAAGCTACTGTCTGTATCTTTGATGATAAAAAAATAGAACAAGGAAATGAATTCATGTTTTTCCTCATCTTTCTCTTAGATGAGTGCAGGCAACAAACAATCACATTACTCTGTAGCCCCAGCCGTGCATGTCCTAACAGATATCACATCTTTGCTGCTGGCCACCAATTGGTAAATTTTAATCCTATCAGAGATATTTCCCTTCATTGGTTTGGTGGTTTATTCTTAATAGGTCTACATATCCAAAGACCTATAAAGATGTTAGCAAACGAAAGAATTTATTCCATGCACGGCCTCTATTGATACTGCATGGAGAGATTTATTTTTTTCCTGCACATAGAAAGGCTACATAATGTATTTTGATAGATGCACATACATACACACACCTTTAAGTCTGGTGATAAAGCCAAAGAAATATCTTTCATCCACAAATAAATCTACCTCTTCCTATCTTTACAGCGTCTTAGTAAAAAATTTAAAGTTAATGCACTGAGAAGTAAGTTGCTTGAGAAAATAAAATCATACACTTGACCTGAAAGATGTCATAGAGGTACACAACCTGAGATGGCATTAAAAGTTTCATATTTAGGGTTACTCTTTGGGGGAAAAAAACTGAAAGCAGCACTCAGTGAGTCTGTTGACAGCAGTGTCTGAGTCGCTTATCAAGCAGCCCTAACACGCTGGCTCAGAAGCAAACGGCCATCGTGGAGACAGACCGACCCTGCCCAAGATACTTCATGGGCAAAAGCTTCCTCAAAACTGGTAGAATTGGTGCCTTTCAGTTACGTTTCAACAGGGAAGCAACACAACTGAAACAATGCAAAATTATTACACTAACAATTTCACTTAATAGCACAGGTAAAGACCAGAAGAAAGTTGAAATTCAGGTAGAACTTGTCTCAAACATTATATTCCAAACCTCTATCTTGTTGAACTGAAGCTTTCTTCCTTCTTAACCTGTACAGAAACTGTGTTGAATGAATGCCAAGATGATCTTGATATAAAAGCAAGACAACTGAAGTTTCGGACTTCTTTACACCAGGGCAAAGAAAATTTTCAACATGTGCCCCAGTTGCTTCTTCAAACTTTCAGGTTTTATTTACTTATTAGGATGATTGCACTGTTGTACAAGTAAGAGAACTGAGCAAAGGCCATTACGTTTTTTTCCCGTGTTTCTTGTTTGTATGGCTTATCTTTACTGCACCAATAAAAAACTTTGGTCTGAAATCAGTAATAAAGCATTGTGGAAGTCATGGGTTTACCCCAAAGAAATAATCCAAGAATTTGTTTCATAGTATTTGCTTTTATTTACATTGTCATAAGATCTGTCTCTGAGACACATGACTTGTTTTTATTTCCTGGAAACAATGATTTAGTTATGTCAAATCATATCAAGCTAACTAGAGTTCAAGCCCAGAGTTCACCAGTTGAAAATAATACAATTTTTATCAGAAATTCTTTCATAGAAACACATGACTCCAAACATAACGTCTGTAGGATACCCTTTTCCTTTTGCATCAGCAAAATTAACAATTAAGAATTTTGGTAAGTGACTGTTAATCACCTACTTCTCTGCCTGCAGTGGAAGATTATCTTATGCTACTAAATCACATCACTTCTACTTAGAACTGTACAGGGCAACAACTTTTGTTTAGCAGGTATATATTTCAGAGTGTAATTTCATAAACACATGCATAATGAGAAATATTCAAGAGGAAGCCTTTGGAGTCACTAGTAGTATTATTATTATTCACTTATACTGTGGCATCACGTAGGATCTTGAGCCATGGTCCAGAACTCCGGCATGCTGAGCTCTGTGCAACCATAGCACATTTGGACTCGATGATCTTAAAGGACTTTTCCAGCCTAAATGATTCTATCATTCTATAGCACAAAAGAATAGGTCGTGTTCTCAATATTCATATTTGGTACTTCGGTCAGGTTTGTGTTACCCCATTTGGGAGAAGTTAACCGAGGTCAGAGAATACAGCTACCAGCATGGAGACCTTCAAGAAATAAAATCCAAGGTTATAGTCCTAAAGCCATAAGTAATCATCTATGTAAATGATTGGACTGGTCAACTTTTATGAAAATCAAGTTATTGACAACTTTCACTAATATAAGTATCATGCATGGACATATGTAAGTCCCTGTAAAAAACCACTTAAGTAGATCCACATTTGAAAGTATTAATTTAAGCATTAAGATTCTGAGTGTGCTTAGTATGAGCTGTGGATCGTCCCAATCCTGATTACACTCAGCCTGATGTGACCAACACACAATCAGTAAAACATTTTGCTTGCTTTCTGAACAACTGTTATCCTGACCAGGGAGCTACGCAGCACGACTGGGCTTGCAAACCAGCATCGGACCTTCCCCGTGGCAAACTTTTTGGTTTTGCCTCTCTAATGAGCAGACACCAAGTTTTCAGCAGCTCTACCTGTGACCATTTCTGCTTCTGGGCTGGTGCCCATGTTCAATCCTCCAGTATTACATTATGCACTCTGACTCCCCACACATCTCCTCCACAGAGGATGCCAACCTTAGAGCTATTCTCAGATACAACGATCCGTACCAATTTTAGAAAAGGAGGATTCAGGCTTATGTCCCCCTCGCTTCTTAAGGTTCCCCAGAGAATTTCCGCACTGGGAGAAATTAGGACTGACAGCGGTTCAGCTAATCTCTGGAGAGAGATGACTATTCCTTCATCAGAACAATTGTATTTTAGGCATATTTCAGCTGAAAGTCAAGCTCGTTCAAGTTACACAGCTTTCCTTCACATTTTTTCACCTCTCTGTAAACTGGTATTCGTAGAAAAGCTGGAAGCAACAACGACAGTGTTTCTCACTCAGCCCATCTCCCTTCTCCCCTCTGGCTCTAAGTGCCATTTCCATAAAGCACATTTATTTTTAAGAATCCTGTAGTAGCTCAAGTGATCAGGAACACATGCCAGCTATTATACAGCTCTATAATTCAAGTAATTTAGGATTGTGACCAGCACAAAAGGAAACATTCCTTTAGAAAAAAGGGATCCTGTATTCATCAGCAGCATCCCATTTTGCATGCTTATTCCTCTTAAACCCTCCGTAGTAAAGTGTCCTACACAGAGGCTGCTGCTGCTAGACAACTGCAGAGCTCCAGATTACCTGGGAGAGCAACTTTTGGACATCTCATCACCTTCTGCATCACCCTTTCCTTTCAGTTTGAGGCATCTGCTACCCTCATCACCACACACCGAACGCCCAGACATCCCAAATGCCTTGGGACAAAGCTCTTGGGGTAGCCTGATGGCCAAAACCCCGCGTCCAGCTACAGCCTGGCTATCGCAACAGGTCCCATATGGGGTTTTCAAGGGGTGGTTGCTGAAGCACAAAACCTCCCATGAGCTAGTCAAAAAACCTGAAGATTTGTAGCTTTTTTTCTTTGCCAACATTGCGATTGAGCTGTTTTGTATCTGTTTCAGATGTCAGCCACTATTTTTTATCAATTTTATTTCTGTATTTTCAGCTTAAGTCTCAGTTACCAAAAATTTTGTCTCAACTCTCCTTTCTTCTTGTGGGTTTTCACACACATTCATTACAGGAAGAAGACCCTAATTCCTATTAGTTTAACACAGCTTGTAACCTGAAGGATGCATTTGTGTACTAAATTTATTCTTCTGTCTGCTAGCAAAAATGGAAATCAATACAAATTCAATACTACAACTCCTCTTCTGAAAGGAAAAAGACAGGTCAATTTATCTAGCTTGCCCAAAAGAAGGTTGAAGGGTGGTTTGATCAAATCTGAGAGGAGAAGGCTCTGGTTAATCTCAACAGTTTCTTCTGGCCTAAAAAATAAAAGCTTAAAAAAAAAAAAAAAATGGATCAGTGAACCTTTTCCCAAAAGCAGACATTTTCAAGACACTTACGGCTTGGCAGTTCGTTTTAAAGTCAGTGGGAATTTTACTGCTAATCAGCACACTTCAAAGTCAGCCTTCAAGTCTTGTCTTCAATAGATCTTTTGGCAGATCCTGACGCACATTATACTCTAGTGGCTTTACAGCTTATTGATAAAAAGGTCAAAATCCTCTATTCTACTGCCCTATTCTTGCTATGCCCAGCAGCTCCTAAACTTGCAGTACAGAAGATAACAAGAGGATTTCTGCTGTACCTCTCCAGCTGGCTAGATGAATACCTTGGGCTCTCTACAGCGAGCATAGATTAAGATAACATTTTGTAATAACGCAGAAGCTAAGCAAGAAATCCAGGCTGCCCCAGAGCTCCCAAGCCAACTATCCTGGCAATGTAGGAGATTTTCAGCTACGCCATGACAGAAAAAAAAGATTGCACGAGTAAATGTCATTACCCAGAAAAAATTAATCCTTTACTGTGGAAATAGCAATCAGAGACACGCACAGCAGTGTGATGGATCTGACATTGATTTAAACAGGTGAGTGGTACCCCAAGTCCAGTTCTGCTCTCTTGTACCACAAGAAGTCAGGATTAACTACTGACGTCAATGGAGCATTTCTGGAAGAAAAACACTCCCTGAGCAGGGATGGGGGCCAAAGATACTACTAATGAATAGCAGGGTTTATTAGAAAGGTTGGCACCAATGCAAGTATACTGATGCTATTACCCCACCTTCCTTTTCCTTATAATTGCCATCAGAGAGCCAGCCAAAGCAGAGATGGCCACCTATAATACTAGAAATTCACATTTGGCTGCTGATAACAATGCTGGGATAGTTATCGAGCATTAAGGCCAGAAGGGAGTGTTTCACAGGCTGGAGAACTGCTTTCACACCAATAATTAGTGTTTACTGAAAGCCTGGTTTAGCAACATCAAAGAAAGGAAAACTCACTAACTTACCCTTCTTAAGGCCGGGTATTTAAAGCCGGACAAATTCAAGCTAAATATAGCTCAAACTTCCAATAGCCCAGTAATTGTAATAGTCTGCCTGTTCCCTGACCAGAGACGCTGCAGCATGAAAAAGCAGTAAACTATAAAACTCGACTTGTAGTCCCCAAGGGTCGGAATGATTTTTCTAATCAATCTGTTGTTCAACGCTTAATCTTCAAACAGCCCAAACAGATGATTTATTACTGCTCTCAACCTGAAACAAAAGTACCCAAAGGGTACAAGTACATCTTTCATGCGGGTTGAAGGCCTACAATTAAACACTGATGCTTAAGCAAGCAAGAGAGCACTGGGCTTTTCAAGTTTAGCACTGCTGAGCAAACAGGAGCACAATTCCATTTACTGGCTGCAGTTAAGTAAATAAATTGACCTAAGATGACTTTTTCCAATTGTGAAAAAGAACAACCTTAGAACGTGGCTGCAGTGACAGAGGAACTATTTTTGTAAGATCAGAAGAGGCATGCACCTTTTTCCAAAGCTTGAATTAGCCTCAAGGTATCACTAAAGTCGGGCTGGGTTTCAGGTACAATGGGAACCTTCAGGGCCTGAAGGAACACGGTATCCAACTAAATGTGACCTGAAACACAGGCTGGACGTAAGCAAGTTTACAAACTTTACACCATTGTAAAGTTGGTGTAAACAACACCAACTGGGTCCACTCTGTTACACCCAGGTGGACGCTGTTCAAGAACAACATCTCTAACTACAGTGTTCAGAGCAAAACCATGGAAAGATTTGATTACATCAAAAGATAACAGAAAAGTTAAAATTATATACAAGTCCAGTAGCATTCAATATTGATTATGTCCCCCTGGGGAGAATGAAAACAAAAAAAATCTGGCTTATAGTGCAGAAGATGTTAGAAATTGTAAACTAAGTCATCAGCATCACCTTGCCCACAGGACATCTGACCTGGGGGAATACTGTTGGGTTTGACCCGATCGCATTCACAGACATGCTGACAATATATTCACATAGTACTACCAGCCTAAACAAAAACACTGACACTGGAGCCAGAGGAGGAGGCAGTGCTCCCACGGGGCTCTCTCCCAGGAGCACACCCACTAGAGATTTTAGGCGCATCTTCACTGTGGGGCCAGAAGTGAAAAAGTGCTGGATGTCCAAAATTGTGCTTTCCCCCCCCCATAACCCTGAAATCAGGTTTAAGTGCAGGAGGGATATTACCCTACAAACCCCACTCGTCTAGCAACGTGTACCGTTAACACCTGAAGCCAAGCAGACTGACCACAGGGCATGGCCACACTTCTCACCAAGGCAAAGCAGCGAGCCAGACCCAGAGCCACGCAACGCCTTTGCGAAGGACCACAGGTCAAACACCCACCAGTTTTTGGAGCCGGGAACAGCAGGCTGGAAGCGTGCCTGGAGCTAGCAGTGCCAAGCCTCGTGGTGCAGCCAACATCTACTGTAAGCCCATTTTATGGGGCAACCCAGCAGCCTTGTTAACAGCCTGCCAAGACTCTGCTGGTTTGGCATCTTCTTCTCTTTTGATCCACCAGCTGTGAAGGAGATGCCTGTGCTAGATAGAAAAAGAGGGGAGAAAGTTGCCTGGCTCTGGAAAGGCAACATAAAACTTGAGGTATTTGAGGTAAATTAACGTTCTGCCCAGGAACTTGTTCTAGTGTTGTCGTGGTTTAACCCCAGGCAGCAGTTACACACCACGCAGCTGCTCACTCACTTCCCCCCCTCACCCAGTGGGACAGAGGAGAGAATTGGGGGAAAAAAAGTAAAACTCGTGGGTTGAGATAAAAACAGTTTAATAGAACAGAAAGAAAGAAACTAATAATGATCATAATAACAATAATAATAATAAAAGGATTGGAATATACAAGTGGTGCATAATGCAATTGCTCACCACTTGCCAACCGATGCCCAGTTAGTTCCCGAGCGGTGATTCCCCCAGCCCCACTCCCACCAGTTTACATACTGGGCATGACGTCACATGGTCTGGAATACCCCTTTGGCCAGTTTGGGTCAGCTGCCCTGGCTGTGTCCCCTCACAACTTCTTGTGCCCCTCCAGCTTTCTTGCTGGCTGGGCATCAGAAGCTGAAAAATCCTGGACTTAAAGGGAGGAAACGGAAGGGAAGAAAAAAAACCCCCTAAGCGCTTCAAGGAGAGAAAGAAGCTAAAGCACAGAAGATGCTGCTTGACACCAAGAAGCAGACTTTGGGGGAATGGTCTTTTTAAATTTGTTACAGCAGCACATAAGCCCAATTTTATCTTTACCTGATCAAAGCTCTGCAACATGCAAATGTGCTGTATGAAAGGAGCAGGGATAGTCTCCTGTAACAAGACTACAGTCTATGAGGAAAGAAGATAGGAGAGGAAAACACAAGGATGCAACAGATTCCTGGGGACAAGGACTGTCTCATGGCCCAGGGCAGAGCTCTGCCCTCCAGATCACCCCCTCCAAAACCCCAGCTTCTCCCCCCACGAGACATCTGGAGGTGAGTTTTTCCATAGTACCTGTCAGATGCCCCACATCCCTCAGTTCATTTGCCAGGGTATTTTTCTCCTTCAGTAAAGGGGTGTTGATGACATTAAACAGTATTATTTCAATTAAATCTTCTATATCTCAAATGTACATAAAGCCACAGGGGGATGAGTGATTTCTGACTTGAGTAATACCAGCTAATATTAAAGGCCATTTATCTGCTTTTTTTGGTAGAGGAGGATAAGGACCACTTACTAGAAACGATGACAAAATTTCAACTGTATTGCCATTTGAAAGCATCGATTTGTCCTGACAAGAGACAATAATGTTTCTATCAACGCTTTCATTAGAAAGGGTTTCTCAGACCAAGGACTGATTTTCTAATGAAACCAGATACACCATCACACATGGACAAACCACTTCCTTTGTTAGCACATTGCACTGGACACAGGAGATCTCCATCCACTTGATTCAACTCTGAAGCACATTCAAAGCTTGCTTTCCCACATCTAAAGAGGGAAACTAATTATTTGCAGAGTGCTCTTTCTTGTTTATCATCGTCTTGCAGGATTGGAAGACGAATGAAAATTCTGTCCTGACAGACCAAAAAAGGGCTTTGTACAATTTCTCTGACACACAAGTACTGAGATGGAGAGAACAGCTGTAATGCAGAAATAGAGTTACGTTGTCCATCAGTCAGGGATGACAAATGGAAATGATGAATACAGTGCCACCTAATAGAATCACTTTTGATCAGAGACAGCCAAAACCAGCTAGATAACACTCAACATTTGTATATCGCATTAAAAATTAAATAATTTTAGAACAGCTCCACATGCTGTACAGCTCCTTATTGCACTGACATAAAAAAAGAAAGAAACTGAAGCACTGAAATGGCAACCGAGGACAAACTCTCCTCACAGCAGTTTTCACAATGGTAAGAAACAACCTTCATGTATCAGCGCGTTTCCTCCAAGGGTTGCACCAACACTGATGGTTTCCTGCTCCTGACAGCAGGTTCAGGGCCTTTTCTCTTCTGGTTTTCACGATGCTTCCCACGGTCACGCTCCAAGACAGCGCTGTCCACGCTCCGAGCCGGTCAGCCACTTTGGTTCATCTCAAACCAGGATTTCTGTGTAAGAAGTGCTCCTTTTCCTCTCGCTGGTCAGATCCACTGAAGACAACTGTGCACTGCTAGGACTAGGAGAAAACACATCAGCAGGTCAGGTTAGATGTAATCGTCCATGTAGGTGGAGGTTCCATTTTAAACAGGAGGTGCCTCAGAGTCCTGCGAGAAACGCCACAAGATGATCATCTTAAAATCTGACCCAGAAGAAAGGCTCTTAGAGTCACAAGAAAATAGGAGTCCTGAAGCAAAATTCTGCATAACCCTTCTAGATGTTTTACATACTCACCATTAAAATCCCAGATACACAGTCCCATTCTGAAGCTCTGTGAAACAAGATTTTTTTTTTAACAATCGTTTCAGGTGAGACAAACTTTTCCAGCTCTCATGACTCAAGTTCCATATTTACATCCAAGTTTACAAAAGTGGATGACTAACATTTTCCTCTTCTCTGTTACACAATGGTAAACACCTACATGTGGTCTCTTCCACCCAGGTGAGTGACATTGACCCAAGTTCTTGGGCACATGCAGCCATAGTTGCCACATCAAGTTTTGCCCAGTGAGATCACTTAATACTTTTACAGTAAATATTGCTGAGTCATGGGATTAGTGATATTTCCACCTGTTGTTTCCAGAATATTATATTGGTAGCGACTTGAAAGAATTTTAACTTTCAACCCTGCGCTACAGCCTGTTGTTTCACTTCTTCACTGTTATTTGGATCCTGGATCTGTAAAAGCAGGAATTGTAACCTCTGCTTATTAAATATGGAGCAATCTCAAACACTTCCCTTCTCTTTTTTTCCCCTCTCTTAGGTAGGAAACAGTTAATTTTAGCACAAGTTTTGGGGTTGGGTCTTGTTATTTGTTTTTCATTTTGGGGCTTTGTTTTGGGTTATGTCTTGTTGTGGGAGGGGGTTTGTTTGGGGTTTTTTGGATGGTTTTTCTGTGGTTGTTTTGTTTTGAGAGGACCTTCTGCACTGCATTTAAACTTGGCACATAATATCAGTGCTGGATGCAACTGAAGACCAAACTGGAGAGGAGGGATGCCGAGGAATCAGAAGTTGTACAAACACGCAGCCTCTCTTGCACCAAATGACCCAAAGCACACCAGGCAACGCTGACAGCAGAGAGGAGGTACAGTTTCCTTAACCCCTCTATTTTTTCCTCAGAAACCAAGGACATTTGGACACACTGTCACTAAAAGACACTCTGCAGCTTTCAATACTAGAATCAGGACTGATTAGTAAATAAACCAGAGGAAAGTAAGGAAATATCTTTATTGTTCCAAAGTCCAAACTGAACTGACACAGTTTCTTTTGGTGGATAGCAGGAGCACTGCAGACTATTCTTGTGAGACAGCTAAAAGGGATTCCCTTTTACAAATACAGCATGAAACCATTAAAGCCTTGGTACCAAAAGAAATCTGACAAACAGCAGATAAAAGTTTTCCAGCAGAGGTAGGAAACACTTACTCAATGATGTCAACACATCAATTCTGCCTATGTTTTCCTAGGAAGCTGCTGAAACACAGTTGTTTCCTTACGCTTTAAACATTTCCTTTTAATGAATTGCCCCGATATTTAAAAAAACTCAAGCTCTTATGAGTACACGACATTGATCAGCACCAAACGTACTGGCTGGGCTCCAAATGGTTTCCATGCTGAGCTGACATTCAGATGGAAGCGGAACAATCCTCTGACATCCTAGAGCAGCCCTGCTGTCGTACAGATCCATATTTTTGTGAAGGTGGCAAACAGGTCATTATATTGGGATTTTGGACTCTCAATTCTGTTCCTTACTTAGTCAGTAACCTTAAAGTAGATATATTTTACAGATTGGAAAAAAGTCATAGGCATTCTCTACCTAGAGGGCTTTGATATCTACAGGTGAAGAGATTAGATTAAAATACCATTTTTATTTTCGTAACAGGAGCAGTAGGTTACGTAGAGTTCATAAAAATCTACAGATTGCCACTGCTAATATTTAGAAGCTTAATAACCTAAACATTCTTTTGAGATACCTGTATTTCCTTCAGCAAGCACTTGCCTTAGAAAAACTTTAAACTAGGTAAGATTTAGTGCATAGTTCCATTCTCTCCATATACAAATAAGAAGGTGTGTAAGTTGGTATAAATTTTAAATTAAGCCATTAAGGGAGGAAAAAAAAAAACAAACCCCAAACTTTACCTTTGCTAGACTACACCTCCACTTTGATGAAATGCAGTTCATCCTTAAGGCTTCTCTTGTCTGTAGGTTTAAAAAAAAAAAAATTAAAGGGAAGAGTTTCTCAAAGTGTAGAAAATGTTTATATAATTTAGAACGAGTGCTGAAGTGACCCAAGTACCTTTCTGTCCAGAAGTGTTCCAAACAACAGGATGAAGAACCCCTAAAAAATTGTAAAAAAAATTAACAAAACCAGCATAACCACATGACGTTTCTGAAATGCTTCTAGATGTTGTTTCCTTAAGGATGGAAAAAATAATGTTTTTGTCAGTGTAATAGATCTCATCATGTATGACTCAGATAGCAGCAATACGCAAAGTGAGTTTATCCACCCAGGTCACACGGACTCTCTGGGAATGTCAAGAATGGATATATAACCCATGCTAATTCTCATTACGAACTGGACTGATGGGTACATACCAGGACTTTCTCAACCCACTTAGTAGCAGCATTAGCCAAGAGCAGCTAAGGCAGACTGGCTATACAACAGTACGTCAGGTAACATTGCATGTCTATACTGATGAGTTAAATAAAACCCTCTTCAATGGCAAGGGAGAATTTCCTGTGTATTTGTTAAGCGATAAGGATGAGACATCTTTGCAATTACTGGACATAAAGCAGTGTACTTTAACATAAATTTGTCATCTTAATTCTTCATCCCACTTTACACCAACTAGTTTGTTCCATTACCCATCTGCATCTACTATGTCAATGCAGGATGCCTGCTGCATGCACTGTGTAAGACAGTTAAGCTGAAGGGAAAGCCTAGGTCCTGTTTTTCATGCACAGCTCAAGCTGCCAGACCCTCTTAGGTCTGCTACCTTTTCCCAAGCTCAGCAAAGTCTGAGCACGTGCTATTCCCAGTCTCGCTGAGCTTACCTGGAAGGCGTTCAGCAGCGCAAACGTAACATGGAATGCCAGAGAGCGGCTGTCGACAATTGTTGCTAATCCAAACCCCCAGGTGAGACCCAGAAGAGGTGTCAGAAGGACCACGTTTTTGCTAATTCGGATCATGTTGCTCAACTCTTGTGACTTGCAGCCTTCTCCAACAGCGGATCTCCCAGTCTTCGCCACGACCACCACCACCACCACCACATTCACAACGACGATGCCCAGAGCGGGTACAACAAAGGCCAAAAGGGCTTTCGTTTCATGCCAATTGAGCCAGCAGGCTCCACTCCTTAAATACCCATTTTTTGGTTCAGTAATAGCAACAGTGAGGATAGATATGACCAAGGGACATCCATAGCCAATAGAGAATGCTGTAGCTATGAATACAGATCTTGTTATCTTAAAAAAAATTAATAATAATCCATAGAGAATCAAGAGGCCCAGGGTAAACATCCAAAAAAACATGGCAAGATAGAAAAAGTGAAGGAAAAAAGTGGCTGCTACACACAACTGGTAATTTAGGGCTGTATTGTGCACAATAGCCGCGAAGATGAACAAAACATCTGCAATGAGAAGAGATGTAGCAATGTTGACCAAACAAAAATGGCGCATGTAGGTTATTTCAGTTTTTGTAACGTGATGCCAGACAACAGTCTCGATGACAAGGCAGAGAAGCAAGCTGAAAATGGAAAGGCCTAACCCTACACGTGTAATGTAATCCAGCACTGCATTTCGCAGCATGGTGGGGGACATCAAAATGGAGAAGGATTTGAATGTCCGACGGTGATGCTTGCAGATGCAAACAACACTGCTGATGTTGTCAGACTTCGTTTTGCATGCCCTGTGATCCCATCTCCTTTCAGTAGAGTGCCACCCAACACACTGAGACTTGACATTCTCCAGTTTATTCACCTTTTCGAAGATGAGCAAAATATGCTGAAGCTCTTCTGGCAGAGACACCGATAACACCATTCCATTCACAAAAACAGGGTCCAACGGGTTGGTTTCTAGAATGGCTCCAAGTGTTGGAAGAGCAATGCTGATGGCTTTGGAAGTCTTGGGTAACTTCAGAAGCTCTTCTTCTGGAATGACCACATGCCCAGTGATATCTCCTGTGTTATTAAACTCCATAGAAAAATCAAAGCTCTTTCCTGAAGTATTTTTATGTATGCTGTAGCCTTTTATAGAGATGAAGTGCTCCTGTACACTTTCCGACCCATTCCTTAGAAGAAGTTTCCCTGCAAATAAATTCACTGAGTCCAGTAATATTGAACTGGCATTTCTGTCCTTTACAAAAGCCCAGTTGGAAATGATGGAGCTGTTCAGAATATGGTTTGCTATCCTGCTGTAACTCTGAAACAAACAAGAAAAAAAAAAAGTTATTTTTTATGTTAAAAGAAACCAGCTGTTATTCCACTGGCAGAGCCTCCAGAAAGGCTCATTTAATTCAAAAGTGATGTCTATATAAAGGGAATATTCTTCTTTGACAATGAATGGGTTCCCATGATCCATCCCAGTCAAACCCAAACATCTCATTGGCATGGTCACTACCAGAACTGTCCTATCCTCTTCATATCATAGCTCAAGAGATGATTAGAAAAGCAAGTATAAAGCAAAAATCAGGACACCTAAGTTTATTCCAGATGCTGACCTGCCATGTACATCTGCTTTACATCACCCTCCCTATATTTCTTCCCCCACCTCTCTGACTTCTGAGTTCATCAGGGAAAGATGTCAGTTTTCATTGTGCAACACATGACAACACATGACGGGTCAGCATCTCCAAGGCTGCCTTCCCTACAGAGCCATACTTCAAAAATGAATTCTTCCTTGTACTGCTCTCCCATGTCTGTAACAGCAGTTCCTGAAAACAATTTTGCTTTTAAAGTGAATTCCACAGAGTATTTTCACCATACATGAATAGGTCAAACAGTTTCTCTGACAACAAAATATGGCCCTCTCTGGAAACTCTTTCCGGGTGATCTCCTTGTGACTAGCAGCCACCACTTCATTGGATAGTGGCTATAGGGACAAAACACTGTATGGATGCTCTGGTAAGCTCAGAAACATGTCCTGAAGCCCATAAAAGTAAATACCTGCATTTTTTTTCTATTGACATTCTCTGATAACAGCAGGGAAATCTTCTTTAGCAATTCCACTATATCAGCAATGTTTCCTGGAATGGCTGGTGAAGACAGGATATCTGGGATGATGCATGAAAAATCAGCTCGGCAGTTACTATTCCCATGGTCATCAGCACCAAAATATTTTGCTCCATCTCCAGGCCTCCCATGCGCTGGCTTTCCTTCCCCTACAAAAGGAAGGTGTCCTCCAGCAACACTAACATGTCCTCCGGAGCTTGGAAGGAGATCACGTTCAGAAATCCTCTGGAGGGAGGAAAATAAATTTGAGAAAATTAATGGAGAGAATAAAAATGAAGCTACAGCTACAATCAGGCAAGAGATACAGTGCAGGGGGGTGCAATGAATGTGCTGGATGGCCTGAAACCAGGGACCAAAGCTCACCTGAGAAGAATGTCTTGCTCGTACAACACACATGAAGGAAGGGGCAAGAACTAAATGCAGTGCCTTATTCTTAAAGTGACTTGAATGAAGTTCTTTATTTTGTAGTTGGGGAGAATTTACCATGAATCATCTGATTATTACAGATATTGGTGTTGCTCTTTTCTCAAGTTCATCCTAGTGTATCATTGTCTTGGTTTAGATTCACCTGAGGAACATTAGCCAAGTGAACAAGGCAACTTCATTTCTGAATTATGTTTCTACACAGGAATTTCCCAAATTTATTTCCTACCGCTTCATTTAGGATGAAGTCAAAGCCTTTTATCAAAGTAATCTGTGTTTTAGGATCCCATCTTCTTCCCTTTGCTCAAGACTGAAAGCGTATGGAGGGAGGGGCTGTCTTTGCTAGAAATTAGGAGCATAGGCTAAAGTAGAAGCATAACAGTTACCTCACCTGAAAAAGGGACTGAACATCCAGGCTTGCACAGGCGTCTGTGAACATTTGCCACTTTCTGTCTGCACAGACAAAGCTTGTCTCCCCGTGGAAGGAGGGAGAACAAGGCTGAATACAAATAGCTCCGTTATCTTTGCAGGGAATGAGATTTATACAGCCATCTGAAAAACATACCAAGCAGATATTGTTATAAGGTGTAAGACAGCATACCATGGTCCAAGAGGTGAGTATCAGGGTGTAAAGTATTGATAACTGATAACACCTCACAAAGAATTAACAAAGATACATAGCTATTCACTGTACCTTGCTGATCACCAGTCTTTGATTCCTTACCGACAACCTGAAAAATAAGAAGCGTAATGTAGATTGAATGTTAAAATAAATAAAAGATGACTCTTTGGCACAAACCAGAAAGGTGATTTCAAGGGCAAAATAGTCCTTTCAAGGTCCAGAATGCAAAGCTTATGGCCCCTTGCTTGTACGGACCAACTGAGAACTCTCTACTAACAGTTTGTTTCTGTATTAAGCCTTCAGTTGTACCCTTCTACTGAAATGACATACTGAGCTAGTGGACAGGATCACACATGCCTCCAGCAGTCATTCCTCAGTCAAAAAGCCTGTATTAGGCTTAAGGTCTCTGGTGTTTCTCATGTTGATGAGAATATGCGACTTGTTGATGAGGATATGTGACCTATATGACTTTTGCCGTAAGAGAAATGTACAGTTGTACAAATACCAACGGCTGCTTCGTTCCTCTCCCAGCTGGGAAGCGACCCCACGGTAGGCATACCCGGCTCCCGCAGGCAGGACCACTTGCTGGGACTGCGTGTCGTAATCCAGAACAGCTTCCATCACTGCTTGGTCAAATGGTCCATCATCTACAGCCAGCCAAACCCTGCCAGTCTGGAAGGAAAGCTCGGCTACGCAATGCCCTGGAAATTGCACTGTTACTGCTGGGGAGAGCAGGCCGCACAGCAGATTTCTAACGCCCCAAGGGTTGCGCTGGAGGTTGCTTGGCCTACTGAACGTACTGAATACTTCAGAATGTTTTCTCCTGTAGTGACAGGACAAGGGGCAACGGTTTTAAACTGAAAGAGGGTAGATTTAGATCAGATAAGGAAGAAATTTTTTATGAGAGTGGTGAGGCACTGGGACAGGTTGCCCAGAGAAGTTGTGGATGCCCCATCACTGGAAGTGTTCAAGGTCAAGTGGGACGGGGATTTCGGCAACCTGGTGCAGTGAAACTTACCCCGAGAGCAGCGCGCGGTGCGGCCAGAAAGTGCACGGCCCAAAGGAGGAGACAGTGGGCTACCCTCACATCCATCACCTCCCATTTACTGCTTTCCTCCTGCAAGAAAGAGATGTTAAAGAAGTTTAGACATATCTGTTTTCACCTGTGAACATAATCCAGTTCATAAGAGAGCAGCTAAACCCATCCCAAAGACTGTCCTTACTGGGCTTGCAAGGTAATGTTCAGAAATTTCTTAAGTTTTTTAATGAGAATTATTTACGAACCTTTTCTTAAAAATAAAAAAAATTTAAAAAAATAATCTGTCCAACACTGGAAGTTACTGCATTAATAATTTGCTGTAAACTGCAAGGTGGAGAGCTTATTAAAGCAGTTCAGCCTGTGGTTCCCTTTTGAAGGGATTTAAGACAGCCTCGCCTCCACTGGGTTCACCACTGCTACTCTGCCTCCTTGGGCAGTTCCTGATGAGACCTGCCGTGTGAGGTAGGAAACTCAGGCCCTTGGGGCTCAGATATCCAAACCTGAGAAACAAGGACCAGACTGAAATGTTATTTGCTTCGCAGAAGTATTCAGGCCTCTGCTCCCCCCATGAAGTTTCCTGTGGTCCTTGGTAAAAGCTTAATATCCTGGGATGCAACTTACAGGCATATTTACTGGAGGAAAATAATTCAGTAAAGGGAATGAAGAAAAAAATGATGCATTCTATCACATCTGATTATTAGATGCCATACGTGTCTAACAAAAAAAAAAAACCAGCTCCCGTAGATTCAACAGAATTGAGACACTGATCTTCTATCACTGGATGTAAAAGTAGATTAAGCCATGTACTAAAAAAAAATAATAAAATCCATACAATGGATGCAAGGTGACAAAAGCAGGATGATGGCTGGTTTTCAGAAGATGCACACAGGAGAAGGCTTGGTCAAATCACCGTGCTTTGACAGAAGACACTCAAATTTCCCCAATACGTACTGATCAGGACAGAGGATGCTGAAACAGAAGGGGTCCTGCACTGACAGAGCAGAGATGTGTTTTTCTACCCAAGAAACTCCAAGCTCTCACAATCTGATGGCATCAAAGGACCAGGCACACAGGTGGCTGCCCCCTTCACCTGTGACATTTGTTCACCTTACTGTATTTTGATATCTGCAGGTTTATTACTTAATTACAAAAAGATCACAAAGGGAAGAGCCAGATCGATGCACTTAATTTCTAAGCTAGCTCTAAAGGAGAACCTCGTGCCAGTCTCTGAATTCAACTGGTATTAATAAAAGCATTTTCTGGGTTTAAAGCTAGCAACTATTAGCTCTTCTAAGGAAATAAAATGGATAAGGAGAAGTGAACCAAAAGACGCGGATCAATATTGCTGAAGAACAGGAGGTGGCTGGGAAACACCTACAGGTTTGAGGCAAAGGGCTGTATTGAATTCTTTTCCGATTTCTGCAGTCATTAAATGTTTACTCTGTGCTCCTAGCCCTAATTCCATTTCACAGCTGGGAATCCTTGAGCACATCATGTTTCATCACTAATTAATTCATATTCATTTGGCATTTAATCACTGATGTAACTCCACCTAGGGCTGTTACCTTTAAGTGAGGCAGAAATCTGGGACAGCTCCAGGTATCTGAGGCTCACCAAGATACTGGCCCATGTTACCAGCAAAACACTGATCTTGCTCAGTTGCATTGCTTGACTCATCATGGAAACCACCCAGTCTCACCACTGCAAGAATGTGCCAAGGTAACTACTATGCAGCAGTAGAAACTTAGAGCAAAACAGGTAATACAGCAGCAAGTCACCGTCACTTTATGGAAAAAATATGGATATACCGACATAAGGCCACGGGAAAGCATATACAGCTACTCCTCTCCCTCCACAGCATCCAATTATGGTACTTTATCTAGATAAAGGATGATGTATAACTAATCATAAACTATCTACTGCCATTAATAGGAACACACAGTGTGAATGCAGGGTATCAGACAGTGATCTGGTCCAAACTCAGGCAATGCATTTTTTTTTTTTTTTTTTGGGGGGAAAGGTCCATAAAGACCAACTGAGCTGTTAATCCAAGACACTCCAACTGAAAACTTGACACTTTTTGAAAATCATCCCCTGGATGAAGAACACCTTGCCCCTTCATGCACCCATCCTTACTGGGATTAATTCACATTTGCAAGGCACTAGGCTACTAACTTTGTCTCCTTTTTTAAGAAACTGTAAACACATTACTCCTCTCTTCCAGATGTTTCTGCTCCATCAGGGTACAGGCACATGAGCAGCTGAGTTGTCAAAACCTTCTCAGATGGAAGGGACTTTCTAAGTAAGAGGGCAATTCCATACCCTCAGGTATCTCCCACCCAACTCAGGAGATTGTCACCAGCTGCTGATCCTCCTTCTCCAGCTCATTTCATTTGGTCACAGCACCCCAGGGGGGGCAAAGCCCTCAACAGGAGGGAAAGAGTGAGGAATGAGTGACTAGACAGTGGTTACGAGAGAGGAAAGAGCCTCTTAAAACAGTAAAAAAGGGTAAACTGATCATGTATTTAAAAAGTAATCTATATGTCAGTTAATGTATCATAACCTTAAATTCAAAGCCCTTACTCTGTGACTTCTGTTGGCTTAAAATCAAAGTGTTTTGTAAAACCCCACAAAACTATCCCTCCCTTCCACTACCCCAAGCGCTCTCGTGCTTTTAATTTCTGGCAGGATGCATTGCAAGGCAGCCTGGCCCCCCCTGCTCACAGCTACCCGAGGGCTCAGCCCAAGCAGCGACAACTGAGGGAACTACAGCCCCAGACTGGTGGACCCAAGGGCTCTGGCCAAAGTATCCTGCACAAAAGTTACAAGCACATACTGTAGAAAAAAAAAAAAAAAAAATTACAGTGGGCTGGACAAATATATTTTCCCAAACACTGCAAACTCGCACTGTTTGTATTTAACATTTTTTTAAAAATATTAAATCTGTTTTTACAGAACCTAATCTATTATTTTTAGAGCTTGAATGCTACATGGCTGGCTTAAAACTCAATAAACCACCCTAATATGATCACTTGCCATTGCTACCTAGCAAGTTAAAAAGGCTGCACAGCAGGAGACTTTAGAGTCTTCAACATGGTCATCCAAAGATAAAAATTAAAGGTCTTAACTATACAGAATTGTATTACTTGTATTTCTAAAGGGACCACACTTGGAAAATATGAATTTAAGTAAAGCAAGTTCTGAGAGCGATCTTTACAGTAACTTTAGCTATGAGAAAATTTTGGATTTTCTTAAAAGTGACAACACTGTGATTAGAGACCAGTAACAAAGCTACAAGCAAAAAGCTCAGAGGATAACTAAGATATCTAATTGTTTCCACAGATATAAGGAGAACATAAAACTGAGGAAATAAGTGCAAAGTAAATACAGCCTAAGCAATTAAGTGCATTTTAGATTACGAATGAACCAATTTCACAGACCACTGATATTTTTCAAGCAGTTCTGAAGAACGTTGTTTTGCGAGAGTACTCACTGTTTTTAGAAGTCTGGGTTCTACTGTAAGCAAAATTAATGCAGCCAGAGATCCTCAAGATACCACAGGCGAGTGTCTAACCATTCATCTGCTGCCATCGTGCCCCAGTCCCACTCTTACGGTCGTACCCAGTGTTGCTTGAGTGCTCTGATTCATTCAGTTTTCCCATGAAGAAATAACCTTGGGCATCAGCCTCCTTCTTTTCTTGCCCAACCGGATTAATATTGAGGAACCTGCAGATGACAATAAAGGTATTGCACTGCAAAATGACAAAACAAGTTACAAAACACACCCGCAAAACTGCCAGATTGCCACCTTTGCCAGGAGTCCACACAGATGAATCACACCCGCGTAGTTTGTATCTTTCTTCCTCATGGAGAAGGCATCTTCTGCTCTTCTGGATTTAATAGATTGAGACTTTAAAGACCAAAAAAAAAAAAAAAAAATCCATGATCAAAATCTGGTCAAGTTAACGTATTACCCTTCATAAATCAAAGACGACACTACTGACGGTATCTCACACAGCTGAATTGCTCAATGAGCAAGTAATAATCTTTTCTTTACAGGCTGCACCCATTGTAAGGGGTGAGAGCTGTCTGCTGAACTTTCTGCCGTGTTCACTGTTGCCTCTCCTTGTATTGGCTCACCTCCAACAGCCAGCAATTTACAGCAAGTAGTTTATCATAACAGAAGAGCAATTCCTAACATACCTTTTACTCACAAGGCTGCTTTGGAAGAGCTTTGGTCACTAATTTTTTCCACAATCCTGTAATGTGTTTGTCATGAGCTTATAGGGTTTCCTGTGATAACGTCATTTTGCCTGCTACCACAACTTCAGTCAGTCCTCAGCCACAAGGTAGGTCTCCAATTTTAGCCTAAAGATAGGTATTATTTACTGTTCTGTTTTGATATAGCCAGCCTTGCATCTCACATTGGTAACAAGTAGGAATTAAGCCAAGCACAATTAGACACAGCCAACACAGCCCATCTGGAAAGGTTAAATGACTTGCACTTGATACAGTACCAGGTAGAGATGAATTAAAAGGTGGCACCTTAGCTACCTTTTAAGTCAGAAGGGCCAAAGACCAGATCACATCAAGGTACAGACACCTGTTGTAAAAGGCTTCTTCCCTTAGTCACCTGGAGTTGTGCTTCTACACAGTCCCTGAACCTTTGCTACGATGGCAAGACTGAATACCCCTTGATTCTCAAACACCTCCCCAACCTAAGCAATAGTCCTCTGAAGTACACAAAGGCTGGCACACTTCAACACTCAGACACACACATGCTTCTCCCAGAAGGAAGAAGTGTGAATCTGTGCTCCTGAGGGCTTAGGAAGATATTCAAACCATGATCTCCAACAAGCAAGGACGGTACTTCCAAACCCCAAACCCAGCAGCATCAGTCCCACACTTTACAAGCTGGTCAAGGCTGCTTGCATTCTTCAAGCTGGGAGGTATGTGCCCAGGCACCCAACAGGGAGTGGTTTGTCTTTTCAGCTCTTGCAAAATCCAATTAGCCAAGATATATGACCAGCTGCTTCGACACCGCTCTAAGAAAGTGAACAGTCAGCAATCAGGAACATCTCAGAGAACTCCAATAGCAGCCAAAAGTAAGGCAGGTGTGAAAAACTGGTTTTACCATTTCCTTTGGAAAGAGTTAACAGACTTCTACTAATTTATGACTTCAATGAATACAAGGTATTTATTTAAAAGTTCAACAGATACTTTGCTACACAACCCAAAGTCAAACCTTGCAATACATTACAGGTATCATCAGAAAATTAATTCCCCTGAAGCAACATTAATGAAAAATGTTATCTTGCTGGTGATTGTTTAAATAAATTAAAAAAAAAAAAAGTAGACCCGTAATTTTTTTTTAACACTGTACCTTGTATGCAAACAAAAGCTTTTTGGAGAAAGTTACAAAGATTGAATAAAAACCTTGCAGTTGAAAAATGCCCTTCTGTTGTTCTGTTCTTCATCTGCCTTCTCCCTCATCCATACCCCTTTTAAACATGCCATGCTCTCAGTCTTCAGTTCTTCATTATATATTTAGGAAGTGATTCAAACATGCATTTATCCATGCAACTGATTGGCAACAGGGATCTTAAAAAAGGCTCTGAAGATGCACAATAAGGTCAGTTCAATATGGACCAACAAGAAATTAAAAAAAAAAGGGAATAAAGAGATACTGGTAAGATTCCCAGTTAAATTTGCAAATTAAAACAGTAAGATTTCCAACTGTCAGGATCCTAAGCCATCCTGGGAGTCAGGAACCGGAGCATTCCAGGGAGTAAATTAAAATCCAAAAGCCTCAAAGGCAGACCATATAAATAACAATACACTTCACTCCCACCCCCCAAACTCCTCCTGCAAAGAATTTAATGGCATATGAAACATTCCTGAACAGAACTGAGCAGACATTTCAACAGGTTTTTAAACTTATTTTATTTGCCAAGTTTGGATAGCATGCATCATTTTACAGCACCGGTAAACAAGTCAGTGAAGCATACTGCTTTTAGGAACTTGTACTGTGGAATGTCTTCAAAACCATTACCCTCTCCCCCTCCACTCTAGTACGTAACACTAGCTGAAGACAAGACAGAGATATATCGGGGCAACTTTCTTATGGCTAAAAATACTCAATAGCAGCGACTTTTAAAGGAGGGTTTTATTAAGTCAAGTCATTGCACTTGGGTCATTTATTGCTATAGCAAACAAAGGCCGTTAAATAACAAACACCTTTCATTTGTGGTTTTAACCGATTGTCTTGTTCTGTTCATCTGCTACAAGCTTACATGCAGACACAATTTCTGTGGAGCAATCCATTCCAAGATTTGTTTCATGCTCTAATCACAGTGAGAGCTTGTATAACAAAATTGGCTATTCCCTTAGGCTCAATTCTTGCTTTTCGTCACCTGACTTAGAGATATGAATTCTAAGTAAGAGTTTAGTGTCTGATGAGAAGCATTACTTCTGCACATTATTCCTCAATATATAGATCTGGCTCAAGTCTTCATTTGTGATGCATCTAGGCAATTAAAAGCATTAATATTGAATCAGCTTATTAGCAATGTGACTAGCAAATATTCCCTAATACCTCGTAGTATATTAACCAAATTTTATGAACAATTTAAATCAGCAATTGACAAACATCCTCCAACTGACCTTTTGATGTTTGTATTTTATGATGCATCAACTGTGGAAAACGTATACTCTCAAGAAGCAACACTTCCCTGTCACTTGCTCAAGTGACACACTAAATAATTACTATATTGATGACTATTCCCATGAATAGAAACTTAATTACTTCTCTTACTGGTGAAGTTGCCAAACTACGTGGCATGTTTTTTCATTTAAATTCTAGTAAACCAAAAGGAGATATGGTGATTATTAACAGAAGTAATGCATTTGACTGGCTTTCTAAGCTGTAAGTTTCTTAATTGTTTGATCAAATTAACACAGCAATAAATATCATTGTCTCCCACCACTTTACATATTATTTGGATATTATTCTGGTGCACTGTGTTGAGCTCAGGGGTTAAAGATAATGGCAATCCACAAGATTTCAACTGTTTTCCATAAAATGTGAAAGATGCCGTCTTGGACACCAGCACAATGCTGTCAAAGCAATTGTTCCAATCACTCATTAAAATACAAAGATGTTATTAAATTTAGAGATACACAATATACTGAGAAAGTTTATGGCATAAATATATAAATATTGAGACCTTTTGAGAGTATCAAAGTTCCAAAGGGATTTATTTAGAGACATATTATAAACAAAACCTGACTATTGTAAAAATGGATCAAGATGCATATTTAACCACTAGAAAGATTGATGACTTCAGTTTAAATACACAGAAGCACAGATGTTGTGACTTAAGGTTTACTTTTTCATGCTGTATGCTGTATACATTTTAGGCACAACAGGTTAAGACTGGATTGTAGCCTTGTTTCTGTTTTTCTTGCATTTTGTGGTTTTAAAAGTTAATTTTGTCATAGCTTCATGATTCAGTCCCAAATCCCTTTTTAATCCAATAGTGCAAGTGACAAAACATTCTGCTAAACTACTCAGATTAGATCATTCGTTCTTACTATAATGCATAGGAGTTTCACCTGCTTCGTTGCATTAAAAAAATTCCTATCTCATTACTCAACTTATAAACAGCATATTATTAATATTCTCACTGCAGACAGGCACAACAGCATAACCCTGGGTAAGACTGCCAAAATTATACAAATATCATATATTCCCTTTTGCGTCTAGGAGAAAAGTAGTGACTACAATTACAATACAGTTATTACACCCCTCCCAATAGACTATTTTACAGATTAGTTGTAAAGATAGATCACCCTATTTATAGTATAGATCTCTTTAAAAATTAAGCTACAGGTATTCAATAAAAATCTATTAAGAATTCCCTCTCCTTTCTATACAGATTCAGTAGTATTTTCAAGCAAACCAAAAAATAAGGTCTGCAATTCCAGCACAGTAAGAAATAAGGCCTCTTTTATATTGGCAAAAAAATTACACCATTATTCTTTTTTGTTTTCTTATCTCTCTGAATAAAAGACTATATTCCTTTTTTTACTATATTTTTTTCTTTAAGACTGTAGAACACCAGCATCCATTATTATTATGAAATAAGAGTCAGTTCTCCTTGTGTTCAGCTTTGAATTCCTGGTGAGTTAAAAACATTGAGTCCATAACTGTCTCATGTAGACATCACTGCTTTCTTCAATTTTTCTATTTCAAGCTGGAAAACGGACATTTTGAAAAGAAAGAGAATCAGTATTAAAGTAGCAATAATCTAAAGTCTTCAGAGCTTTCACCAATATTATAACCTTTATATTTCAAAGACACTTAAGTAAAAAAAATCGTTACACAGAAGCATTTGACAGCTTGATATTTACAGCTGATTTCATACTACTGTTGGCTAAACAAACAAGAATTTAAATTCATCAAAAATTTGCCTATAGTTCTGGTACATCTTATTGGATAAACTCTGAATAAAGCAGTCAAAGCTAGGTTGTGGAATCGCTTGACATGTCCCCATGTAACGCTGCATCATCACCTCGGACTAACTTCCTAAAGCAGCCTTCATGCAAAATACTGTGCCATGATTAATTTGTATTTCTTCAAATGGATTTAGAGGATACATGGAATTTACCTCCTCTTCATCTCCAGTGCATATTTAAGGCTACTTCATTGATTACTTTAGAGACGCATTAAAAAGGGGACTCACCAGAAGTTCTTCTCAAGTTTCCAAAGTAGCTTTGTAGTCAATAAGAAATACTATTTCACAAATAAAATGCCCTTTTGTACCAGACTGAAGTAATTTTCTACAATGAGCTCATCCTATTAACTACTTAATGGCATCATATTATAATGCAGGTAGCCTTCTTCATCAGTAAATTGAGAGGAGTAGCATTCATGCATAAGGATATTTTTCAGATGCCTTCCATTCTTTCGGCAAATTATTCACTTAATATTTAAACAGTTCATCAAAAAAATTAGGAAAGTTTACTTTTGCCCCATTTTTCTTTTGATTACATAAAGTAAATCTGTCCTTCAATCTTCCAAAAGCAAAGTATTAATCTTCTCCCTTGGAACACAGCAGAGCAAAGAATCCAGCAACACTAAACTGAACTTGCATTCCAACACCCATACATATTGTTAAAAATACGTTATGTTAAAAATTTTCCAGATAAAGCAAGCTCAGCTAAGATGAACTGTGAATCTTCTATATACAACCAAATGCCTCCTGAGGCATTCATTCAACCACACAGTAACACAGCAATCAAAAAAAACTGAGCAGGCTCATTAAGACCTTCTTGTGGCATCAAATACTAGAACTGCCTACAGACTTCTAAACTTTACTCCCACTCAAATTGCTAATATTACCTCCAGATTACTTCGTAACAGCTTCTCTTCTTCCAAATCCTTCTTTAGTTTTTCCAGTTCTCTCCTAAAAGTAGTTAAGATATCAGAAATGCAAGTTTCACATTACTGAGAACAGGCAGCATGGGTCTTGTTTAAATTTTACAAGAGAAATTCCTGTAACAACTGTCTGATGCTATATCTTATAAATAAAACTTCCATATAAGTACATGCCCACTAGTGAACTGGTACTCAAATCTAGTGCACCACAAGCTTCCACCAACTCTCAATACTTCTTACCTATCACTGTGCACTTACTCCTAACTTATAATCACAATTTTAAGTAGGCTACTTTAAAATTTCTACTGTTATTTTACTTGAAGGAGTTGAATTTAAACCAAGATAACCTGGCAACTTCTACATAGAGATTAGAAATTCTTTAGAATAAAAAGTTCCTAAAATATGTTTTATTTCATAACTATGTTCAGGCATGAAAGCGCTAAGAATTATCATCAAGTCACTGAAGAACTAGTTCATTAATCTCCAGAACTCATAATGTACTAGTGTGCTTTGGAGACCAACTGATCCTGATGCTCTATAACCTCTCAAGAGGTCAATCTAAAAGCTGGTTTGGTTAGCACTAGTCATCACTTAACGAGTACCAAAATGAATGTCTGTGCTGTAAAAATAAAAACAGAAAAGGTAAATTTCCTGCAGATTGGTCTTTACTGTGTTTACTCAAACACCAATTACATTTTTCTTCTACATCATTCTCCAAACACAACCCTACCCACATGCACACAGATGACTGGGCCACCATGATCACCAATTTGAAAAGCTCAGTAACATCTTTCCCTACTACCAGTCACGTCAATACTGCAATTACTTGTGCGCAGTGTTACACAAGGTCAGCACATGTACTTACATTAAATACCACAAAAATTATCTACTTTTCCTTACAGTGAAGGTACTAACTGTTTAAGAAGTATTTACAAAAAGCTGTAATGCATGCAGGAGTGCAAGTAGGAAGGAAAAATGTGTACAAATTCCAAAAATACTCTGACATCAAATCTGTATGTATTTAGGACATCTAGTTGGATCAACTTCTAAAGAAAGAACTTCTGAATTAATATTAATACAGAATAGCATTTTTTTTCTTCTTTTTTATTTTAAAGAAGTTTGGCATTAAAGACATTTGGGAGATGTCTGTGTAACCCTTTGAGATTGAGAAGGAAAATATTTACCCATGTTCTTTCTTCAGTACGTCTACTAAACCCATCAAATCATTAATCTGAGTCCTGAGCTCTTCCACAGAAATTTTTTCATCATCTGTTTCTCCTTTAAGTTGGATGTCTCCAGGAAAAAAGTTGAGTATAACAGAACTTGGTCTCTGCGATGAAGATGGATTTGGTGGACTGAATGCAGATGGCTAAAAAAAAAAAATACATCAGTGGAAAGCTGAGAAATGAAATCATACTGACTACTTACAGCATACAGGTTGTACTGTTATGGGAGCTACATGTGCACAACCTCCTTAATTTTCTACCCAAAAGGCAAAAAACAATGTCCAGTTCAAATGGACTACTGTAGTATATGAGATGCAGTTATTTTATACAGCTCTTTATTAAGCATTTCCCTGAGGTTCCTGTAGTCACTAAAAAAAGTGCTCACACTGCAGTTCTCTCAAAAACAAAACAAAACAAAAAACCAACGTGATTTAATGGGGCCCATAGGTTCATTATAAACAATCTTTTCTGCACCTTTCTGCTCTGCTCAGTTGTTCTGTCTGTCAGGAGACTAGAGGATGAGCAGCCATGAAGCTTATTTGGGAAATTATACCATAGGTTTTTTTATGCTACCCGATACAATAGCTCCCATCAGAACTGATGAACTTTATACTTTAGTATAATGAACTTTATACTAGAATTTCTAATATGAACTTTATACTAAGCGACATGGCTCACTTGCATTTAAATACAATCATTTGCATTTAGGTGGTTGCATCGATCTAAACTGGAAATGCAAGCAAGATGAACAGAACACCTAGCTGCCTGGTACTTATCTAGCTCCTTGGTATCATACCTTTTTTGTTTCAACTGGCTTTGGTTTGGCACTTTCTTCTTCTTTCTGCACCTTCAAATTTTTTTCTGGACTCACATTTTGACTTGCCTGGTAAACCATTCATCAAAAATAAAAAGGTTTTCAGAATTTTAAAAAATAAATAAAAAAAAGTAAATAAAAAAAGAACTGTCATATGTTTCTAAAAACGCAACAGAAAAAAGAAAAAAAAAAAAAGGAAAAAAAAAAGGCCACAAAACCCAAACACCCAAACTTAAATTATTAGACTACCATGGTTTTCTTTCCCTGCCAGTCAGAACTTCCCTTCCTCACCATACTCATTCAGCTGAATTTACATCAAACATAAAAATCTTGGGCAGGATTCTCAAGCATCTCTGCAGTACTTAACAAAGCAAGTCCTTGATGCTTTTGGGAGCCTGTAGGTACCTTCATAAAACATAAACAGTAACCAGCAGTAACTGTAGATATTAACTGTAGATGGTAACTGGCATGACTGAACTACACAACATCCAATGATACAATTTGTTTTCAGGGACTCCGCACCACCTGGGTCTCATGGTCTGACAATATCATGTCTTAGCACACGAGATCACAAGTCCCGCATTACAGCAAAATTAAATTACAAATCTGTTGTTAGGCCTGTAAAGCACTAAAGACACTTTCAGAGTTGTGTGTATGCACACCACCTATTTCATCATCAGTGACGCTAGAAGAGCTAAGTACTTACTGCAGTAATACCCCACAGAACAGAAAGACTCCTTCAGCTGCAACGCAGTCACGTTGTTTCTCTTACATACGCTTCCCTCCGGGGAATGGATGTTCCTGTAGACAAAGTCTATAGGAACTGAACCTCTACGGCATTTTGCCCTCAGATAAATGGTTCATAAAACTGTTTCCCAGTGCAACTCTGTTTCCTGGGAAGTTAGTTCACTACTAGGAAAACACCCAATATACTCACAGGACTGCTGTTATTGAAACGTGAAGGCAGCCTCCTACCAGGCATCTTGGGTCGGTTTGCAGTAGGGTGTGATAGATTATCTGAGGTAGCTATTACATCATCAAAGCTTAACAGATCTAGGAAAAAAAATGAAAACATAGACCACCATCAAGACCAGAAGGTTTTGCTGCATTCTTTTTTATCACTTTTTTTCCTCAAGACAAAAAATAAATATGTAATTTATCAGAATTCTTATTGTTTGAAAGTTTTTCAGTATATACAACACGAGCCATATGAAACAACTACACGACTTTGGCATATCTGGGAAACCACATTTTCCACCTTGAAAAAAAATTAAGAGTTAATTCAACTAGTATTTAAATACAAGTTCTCAACAGAAATGCTGTAGTAACATGGCAGCAAAACCAGACCTAACAATTATCTGGAAAAGAATATATTTATGACTTTTCTTGAGAGGTGCCATATTCAACTGTTTAAGAGAGCATATAACTTGCATGAAAAGCATGAAACCTCAAGTTTAGTGACTAAGACAAAAATAAAAGCAGTATGGTAAAGTACATCTCCACAGGTTGGTGAAATAAGTTAAGATGACATTAACTGCAAATATTTCTGTGCAGGCTAGTTTTTTCATATGCAGTGTTTTGTCTAAAGAAAATACACAACTTCATAAAGTCTGTCATAAAGAATTTCAAAACTCCATTCTCATACTTTATTATACCATACAGATCTCTCTGTTCATTAGTCTCTTTATGCTCACAGGTCTCGGTGTACTCTCTCCTAGATCAGTAGAAATTCTTTACATCCTATGGGAAGAGGCAACCTTAGGAAAAAGGCTGCCTATTAATAGGAAGATTAACATTAATAGGAAGAACAGAACATATCTAATCTAACAACATAAGTAGTTCACCTAGTTAACAACTGGACTTCTTAACTGTTTCTCCACAAAAATAATACTACTACTTACCTGTCAACAGATGTGCCATGAGATAGGTTTTTTGTTTAAGCATTGACATAAGATCATAGGTGTTATATAAGTTTTTACAACACAAGTTCGTTACACTTATTCTAGGTACTCTAAATGTTTAGCTAAAATACCACACAGCATTTACTATGGGCACCAAAAGTAACATTCAAGAATTGGGGTTTGTTGGGCAGGGAGGTGGTGGTTTTGCAACCTCTGATTTTTACATGACATTATGATTTATCAAATAGCAGCTATGATAGTTCTTTCCCTATTTTCTCATTCATTTTAAAGCTATAGAAAGAGGTCATATAACAAAAAAGCCCTAAGAACACTGAGCCAGACTATTGATACCACTTTCGTGTTTGGATGGATGACTTAAAATCATCTGATTAATCAGAGTTTTAATCACACATTGTCAAAGCTAATTTGTACGTGTAGAAACTAAGTTTTCCACTGAATGTTTTAACTGATTTTATTGTCTTCTATTCTGTGTTACTATCCTTGAAGTCCCTAAGATATTCGCAACTTCTGGGCATCCCTGAACATATTTCATCATCTGTTGCCTTGTTGAAATGCAAGCTTTTATAACAGTATCTGTTACCAATCAGTTTTGCTGCTTTTTAATTTTATTAAAGAGAACGTAAATACAGTCTTTTGTAAACATGTAATCATATCTGCAATGTAAAAAAGCGGGGGGGAAATAAACAAAGAAGGAAGAAACAGAAGAGTGATGAATGGCAAGCAGCTGACGGAAAAGAGGATGAGGGAGAATTAAATAACTATGAAGGTATTTCTGCTGTAGTCTGTGCCAATAAAATATTTAACTTATTAGAAGTCAAGCAACAGTGACCAACACGTTTTTTACTCAATCTCAGAGCACTAATCCATGCCAAAATGTAAATCAGGATTTACGTTAATTAGGTATTATTAAAAAGGTAAAAAGAAAGCAGAAAAAAAATATATATGCCCTTTCCCCCATCTCAGTAATTTTTGCCTTTAAACGACCCTCCTTTTGTCATTCTGCAGAAATGACAAATCATTTGGCAGGAAATTTAAATAAGAATTGAAAATTGAGTTGCTATTATGATTGTAATGCCAGCTCTGTGTCCACGAACAAAGTAAACATCAGGCATATTAAGAATAATGTGTACATCTGAAAAAAACCCACAGTATTTGACAAGGCTTGAAGATGAAGACTGCTACAGTCTTGAATTGTATATGATTTCAATATAGATGGTGGGATGACACTAAAGCCAGGGGCGATGGGGGTGGTGTCCTATTTGTTAAGAGCTTCTAAAGGAAATTGCTACACCTGAGACAATTGCTCAGCATTAAAATATTAACAGCACCTTACAGTCAGAGGAAATTCTGACTGTACTTGCATTTTTCTTTTAACCTTTTCATTTTGTTGCTTTGGTATAGGGAAGAAATTAAAGCACAGCCTGATGGAGATTAGGGTTTGTGTTTGTGGTGGTGGTTTTGTTTGTTTGTTTTCTTTTTAAACAGCATTCTTATTTATTTTAGGAGAAAGCCTGGCCCCACCGAAACCAATAGAGATACTGATGAAACCCACTGAAACTTCACAATTTCAACCAATAAAATGATTTATCAATTAACTTTCTTACAGACAGCCTGTAGATAATTGTTAAAGGAAATCCCATGATAGTGCCAAAAGAACAACATTATACACGTGGGGATAATTTGAGTCAAAAAATGATTTTAAGGCTGAGCAAGAGCATCTTTCTTTCTAGAAAGATGAGTCAAGTTTAAACAGTTACTTAGGACAGACTACTAGAAATATCTCTTCTGCAAGCTTACCATGGATCCATAACAGAACTGTTAGAAGCTTTAACAGATACAATTAGGTGAGAGGTTTTGTTAAAATTTGTGAATGCTTCAAGTGTACTCATAGCAGTTTGTCTTAAAAAGCCTTCACAAAAAGAAGCAAAGCTGAAGGGGTGTCTAAAGAAATTATGGTTCCAACATCTCATGTGGCTGGGGTTTAAAAACCCATGACAGAAGTGAAACATATCCAATATTTTAGAAGACAGGACCTCACATTAATCTGCAGAGTAAAAGAAGATGGCAGCCCTTTTTCCTATTACTCATCTTGCTGAGATTGCACCCCAAAAATTTAGGGCACAGATATAAGCTTCAGAATATTTAAACTTGCAGTCGAGCAATAGTAAGGTATTTGCTACAATTAAGCACATGCCTAATACGTAACTTTCAAAAACACTATTTTACAAGACTCATGATACTAAATAGCCAACACTAGTGGATTCAGTGCCTAAAGGCTTCATAACTGCATAATTTGTGTGTACAGAAGGATAAAGCCATTCAACCTACATACACCAGAAGTGGTATAAGTATTGAACACATTTCACTATAAACACTAGGTTTGGCTTATCTATAGCTGGACTGTAAAGTTTTTCCTTTTTTTTATCCCCACAAGTTCCTAATTGAGAAGTATACTTAAAGTAACAACTTCTTGAACAGCTAAGCAAAACAGGCATTCAAACGAACCAAAAAAGCATTTTAAATCGAAACCCAAAAATTTTAGTATCCATAACTGCAACTCAAAATTACTCTTATGACGTTAAGAAGAGGCTATGTGTATGGCATAAAGCATTTGGATTTCCTTATAGATTGTTATCTTACCAAAATGGAGAAGGGTAGGGTAATTTCCTGACACGTAAGAAGGGAAACATGGCAAACAGGATAGGAAACAAAATCTGGAAAGAAAAGTCAAGGAGAGGAATGTCTAGAAAAAGATTCTGAACAAAAAAATTATTTTACAAAGCAGGAAAAAGAAACATTTGTAGAAGAAACAGAATCGCTTTACATGTTCAGCATGCTAGTATTACAGCTTTAGTCTTTTACAGTACTTTAATTCTAGTTGAACAGAGAAACATTTATGCAATTTTTCAAATAAAGCTTCAAGAGAAGGTATTTCAACATGATCAACGTTTCTGAATGCTTTTGAGTATTTGTCCTTATCTGATGGCTGGGGGCCTAATTTTGATATGGAGTGTGTTGGCTTTTTTCTATAGATACAGAATATTTATGGCTTCTCCTTAGGCTAAATTGAAAGTGGCTCAACCTACACCACACTTCATGGTCAAACTAAGTTGCAAAACAAAAGACCCATACTTATAGAAATTGGTTTTCTAAAAATTCATTCACTTCAGGACTTCAATCTAAAGGCGGGCGGGATGGAGGGGCAGGGGAAGAAGAGAGACTGGTAATGCAGTTGCCAACCGCAGCCATACTCTTTCCCCCGTGGTTTAGCATCTATTCCAATGCTTGTAAGATAACAAAGTTTGAGATTGTTTAGTAAGGACCCAACATGTTTGGAGCTTTATATAGCCTTAGTTGCTGCATGGAGCATTCTGTCTTTAGCAGCAGAATGCATACAGAGACATAAAGCAAGAGATTCATTACATTTTACTGGCAGGAGTTTGGACTAGTCTGTTTTCACAAGAGTAGTAAAACTACAAGTGACTTATGCAGATCGCTTTAAACAAGGGCACTTTCACATAACAGAGGATTTCTGAAACTTTCCTTAAATAGCAGCTCCTTGACACTGTCAGTGCTGCATCCCCACACGGACTGCCTGACCCTCCTTTGCTTGCTCTGCACCAGACAAGGATCACTGAACAGACCTCACCCACTTGCTTGTTATGCACCCCTGTCCGCTGCCCCATACAGGTATTGAAATCTTGAATTTCTCCATGAGCCTGTAAAATCTTACGTTAGCAAGTCAGAATTCATAGAATTTTTTTTTCTAAATCTGTACAAAATTGGGGGTTTTATGTATATGTGAATACCTAATATCACAGCTACTACGTTGACATCTTTTAATAACCAGAGTAGCAAGATAATTGCACCTAAAGAAAAAAAAAAGACATTCCATCTACTTTCATGGGGAGTTTTTTCCTGCAGATAAATGATACTATGCTACACAGTAACACATCTAGCACAGTTCTAGAGATAAACATCTGAGTAGTAGGACAAGGCTTACATTTTTAAGGCTAGGTTGTGCATCGCTCTTTCATCTCTCAGCTTACATTGGCTGGAAAGTGTTTCTTCCGTACCCTCATTCAAACTCATCTTTAAATAGAGGCAATAGTTAAACTGCCAATTCAAACCCTTTAAGACAAGGCATATCACAGCATATGCATAGATTTTACTGGGGAATAAAAAAAGAACTTACAAATACTTTAGAGTAACACTAATAATATTTGTAATATTTCCAGGATATTTTAATACCTGAAGTCCAGCTTTTTGTGGCTCAGGAAAATATAACTTCTGTATTAAAAACATACATAAACTAACCTTTCCCCATACAAAGCATTTAAGCTTAGAAGCACATTTTAAAATGCTTAATGGAAAAATCAACAGTACTCTTTTCTATTCATAAACTGCTTCAGTTTCTTAATGCATTATTTTTATCTCCTAGATCAATTTATTACACTTTAGGACCAACTATTCTATAACCTGAATATCCTAATTAGCCTAAGTTTTATATATATATAAAAGTTATATTATTTCAAAATGTATTATTACTAAAACTTTTTCTGAGATGAAAGGTTGCATTTGAGATATGCAAGCCAAACACTGCAGGTACAATTCACTAAAGCTTTTTCTGCAGTGGTTAATCACACAGTAAAAATATTTTAGAGTTAAAAAAAAAATATGCCCACAGCAGATGATCTCTGCCTAAGAGGCACACAGAGGACTGAAATCAGTTGTGCTGTCTGTAAAGGACAAAAGGTAACTTTATAATAGCTCAGAGAGCCTGATCAATGTGGGTGCTTTAACCAGTATCAACGTTTTGGCTGGACAAATTTAGATTTAAAGAGATGCCACGTTTGGCTCGAGTTGCATTAAGCAAAGCCATAAGTATGAAATTCCAGTGTACAATGCTCCATGCTGGCCCAAATGTAACGTATGATAAAGTCATAATCTAAAATAGCTATGAACTTAATCACAGAATGCTGAAGGTAATGGCATTACTAAAAATACGCAAGTTAGCCAGAAAAGCAAAAGTTATCTTAAACGCAAGAGCAGAACAAACAGAACCAGTCAGTAAGGAAAACAATTTCATAAAAACACAAGATAAAAGTGGCAGCAAAAAAACATGCTTTCAAATTAGAAGAACAAACCATTACCTATGTTTCTCCCTTTGTCATCTACTACAACACAGCACTCATTAACTGCTTCCAAATAGCTTACTGACATGTGTTCACCGCTTGCTGACTCTTAACCTTCAGCTACCTACAGCAGTTCTAAAAAAAAAAATATACTTTCTACTGAACAGGCATAATCGCACTCTGTGGAATTTTGAGTAAACTACTTAAAAAGCTTATTCTAACCTTGTAAAATACTGCAATCCAAACAGAAAGACCAAAAAGAATGTTTTATTCTTTTCTTACCCAATTCTTTAGAGCTCTTTACCACAAGTGAATCTACCTCTACTGATTTTGGTCTAAGTGGTAATGGTTCAGTATCTAACTTTGGTTTTGCTACTGGCTCAACTTCAGATTTCGGTCGAAGAGAAACAACTTCTCCATTAGGTCTGTAGTAAGAAAAAAGAAGACAAGACATACCTAGTCAATAAACAGTTTACAACTGAAACATACCAAGAATTACAGGTAAATTGAAAAATTTCAGTAGATTTTATCATTTTCTAAAGCCTTGCTTAAAATAAAGTCTTTTGAAGAGCAATTCTAGTCCTATAAAAGCCAATTCTTCTGTTCAAGCTCTTGCAGAGTTGTCAAACATGTACAATCCTCTTGTAAAAATAATCCAAAACTTCTACTACAGGGCATACTTTGGCACTTAAATATAAAATATTACACTTCAGAGCAACAGAAAACAAAATAGCTAAATAGCACTTTCAGTAATATCTCTTGAAATACTCAGAAACATACTCAGAGTCCTTGACATCAAAATCTTCCTGTAAAGAAAAACACTACCAAGAACAAGTTATTTCTTTCTGGGTATAGAGTAAAGTACCTCGTATATACGGCTTTTATTCTACCACGCATTCTTTGCATGTCTGGTGACACCATCCAGGGACAAAAAAAAACCAAACAAAAACCAAACCAAACAAAAACCAAACAAAAAAAAAAACCCAAAACCCACCCCCCCACAAAAAAAACCCACCAAAACAGACAAACAAAAAGGAGAAACACATGACATTTTCCTTTACAATTCTTGCTATCATTTACGCCACAGCATAAAAATAGAATCACAGAACCATTTAGGTTGGAAAAGACCTTTAAGATCATCAAGTCCAATCGTTAACATAGCACTGTCAAGGCCACCACTAAACCATGGCCCTAAGCACCACATCTACATGTTTTTTAAACTCCTCAAGGGATGGCGACTCCACCACTTCCCTGGGCAGCCTCTTCCAATGCTTGACAACCCTTTTCAGTGAAGAAAGTTTTCCTAATGTCCAATTTAAACCTCCCCAAGCACAACTTGGGGCCACCTCCTCTTGTCCTGTCACTTGTTACTTGGGAGAAGAGACCGACCCCCACCTGGCTACAACCTCCTTTCAGGTAGTTGTAGAGAGCGATCAGGTCTCCCTTCAGCCTCCTTTTCTCCAGGCTGAACAACCCCAGTTCCCTCAGCCGCTCCTCATAAGACTTGCGCTCTGGACCCTTCACCAGCTTCGTTGCCCTTCTCTGGACACACTCCAGCACCTCAATGTCTTTCTTGTAGTGAGGGGCCCAAAACCGAACACAGTACTCGAGGTGCAGCCCCACCAGTGCCGAGTACAGGGGGACGATGACTTCCCTGCTCCTGCTGGCCACACTATTTCTGATACAGGCCAGGATGCCGTTGGTCTTCTTGGCCACCTGGGCACACTGCTGGCTCATATTCCGCTGGCTGTCCACCAGCACCCCCAGGGCCTTTTCCACCAGGCAGCTTTCCAGCCACTCTTCCCCAAGCCTGTAGCGTTCCATGGGGTTGTTGTGACCCAAGTGCAGGACCCAGCACTTGGCCCTGTTGAACCTCATACAGTTGGCCTCAGCCCATCGATCCAGCCTGTCCAGATCCCTCTGTAGAGCCTTCCTACCCTCCAGCAGATCAACACTCCCGCCCAACTTGGTGTCCTCTGTGAACTTACTGAGGGCGCACTCAATCCCCTCATCCAGATCATTGATAAAAGATACTAAGCAGAACTGGCCCCAACACCGAGCCCTGGAGAACACCACTTGTGACCGGTCACCGACTGGATTTCACTCCATTCACCACAACTCTTTGGGCCCAGCCATCCCGCCAGTTTTTTCCCCAGCAAAGAGTACGCCCATCCAAGCCATGAACAGCCAGTTTCTTCAGGAGCATGCTGTGGGAAATGGTGTCAAAGGCTTTATTAAGGTCTAGGTAGACAACATCCACAGCCTTTCCCTCATCCACTAAGTGTGTCAACTTGGCCTAGAAGGAGATCAGGTTAGTCAAGCAGGACCTGCCTTTCATAAACCCATGCTGACTGGGCTTGATCACCTCGTTGTCCTGTACATGCCATATATAAAGTATATAAATGGACTAGTTGTCAGCTTCAATGTGTCCCTGTCATTAATTCACCTCCCAAATCATTTATTTGGAAGTTTTATTGCAGTAGAAAAAGAGATAGCAGCCTTATCTTCCTAGAGGAATGTTAAACTTTCAGATATTTAAACATTTAAATATCCCTAGGATTTAAAGTTTTCAATTATTAAACAACCACAGTTTACTACAGACCTCTATTTAACTGCACATGTATATCCCTTTATAGCCATAATTATTTTCTAAAATGAAGGAGAAGATGACTTGTGGCTAATGAATAAATAAATCTTTACTTGGGAAATTCTCCAAAATATCAAGTGATATAACACAATGGCACACTGAAAACCTAAACAGAAGTAATGTGGCAATGGTCTAACTCTTCAGTCAGGCATCCAGTGTTCCCAGGGCTGTGCAGGGTGGGATCAGAGGCAGCTGATCCCTGTTGGAGTCAACTGTCCAAAGTGTGTGCCTTACCCACACTCCCTTTCCTGACTGCCCTCCTGCTCAGCCTTTTCTCCCTTTAGATATTCTTCCCTGTGGTTCAGCTATACAGGATCTGCTGTAAAAAAAAAGATAAACCTCGACAAATGCTTGCTGCCACCCCGTATCTTTGAAGGTGTTTAAGGTGCAAGCTCTTTGATGTAGCAGCCGTCTGCTCCTTTATTTGTACAAGGCAAAGTGCCTCATGACCTTACTTTCTTGTGGTTCTTTCAAGTCAACCAAACACCCCAAAGGGACAGTTACCCATCAGCAGTTTATTTACAGTTTTTGGCAAGGATCTAGCAAATACTTTGATGGAGACAGAAAGAAAAACTCTATGTGAGGGACTGTATTGATGCAAAATGAGTCTTAGTGAAACACCATAAATAATTGTTTCAAACTCATGAGAGAAAAACATTTTTTAAAGTGGATCTAAGAAATAGTGAGCAATTACTTGCTATTACCCTCCCTATTTGTCCAGTAGCTCAACTGAGAATATTCAAGACAGAGCATACAGACTGGATATGGTTCTGTAATAGGTGCTTTCTTCCCCAGAAGAAGACATGAGCAATACTGAGTACCTTTAGCACAGGTACTGACTGTGCTAAACTCTTCCTTTCCATCTATCTTATTCTATATAAAGTGCTGAAACATTGAACATTGATGCAGCTCAAATCTTCTGGTTTTTTCCAACACAATAATTCTCAAGTGCCATGTCCACAGATTCTTTTATACCTTACTGCTACCGTAGCTACAACTTCTTTCTTATGGGGAAGGCTAAAAGCAAAGCAGCCCACAGATTTGTAACTTCATCTGCCCCATGGTTAGTTATGCTGTACTATCTACTCTGAGATGGATCCAATGTCTCAAAGAATTAAAATTTGTAAGTTCACACTGATAAAGACTTGGAGAACCAAGACACTGGTAGGTATAGGGCAAAACTTATCTTTGCATCATTTTCACCCTTAAAACATCGGTTTCTTCCCACCTCATCCATGAAGGAAGATCGAACAACAAACCAAATAAAATACACTTGGGGTATAAAATTTAAGTTATACTGACTTGGATACAGATGATGGCAAAACAGGTTTATCTGGACGTTTTGGGTGCAGAAGCCCTGCTCTCAGTAGGCTATTAGTCTTGCTTGGAGGAATAGGCTTCTTGGGTGGTACTTGAGGAGCTTGTGGCTTCAAAGGCTTCTGATCCAAAGCTCCCTTTTCATCTGACAAAATAAGTCACCATAACATTTAAAAAATGCATGTTGTCTAGAATTCTTACAATGCTAATAAATTAGAAAGCAACTGCTGTCAGAAATACTTTCTTTGAAGATCAAAGTGAAAAATAGATATGCAAGTGTCTTAAGTGATACCTTACCAAAACACACTAACTACTTACCTGAACTTAAAAAACATTATGTTAAAGCAAGCAAAATGTCTTTCTATTGACATGAAACAGTAGTAAGAAATTATGGATTCACATTATTGCACTAAAAGTGACAGCTAGGAACCAAGAATCTCTCTGTACTGCTAGTGCTTTCTGTTTTCTGTGAATTCACCTTATCTCCACTTAAAAAGGTAGGGGTTTGTTTTATTTTGTTGTAACTGGACTTCTTCCGTACCCACAAGCAGCACAATTTATCTATGGAAAAAAGGGGAAAAATGAATATTTATCTGAATAACTGAATTTACTTTAGATAAAGTCTACCTTCCTACAAATTCAAGATACAATTTAAGTATGGCTGATGAAACAACAACAAAAAAAGTTAAATTTATTGTTCAATGACTGCATGACCTAATTGAATTCTGCCCAGACAAGCTGACATATAACATATGAGACACTGAAAAATTCAAGCTGCTTCACAAATGTTAGTTGAATAGTCTTCAACCCATGTTCCCTAATCACACCCTGTGGGATATCCAGACTATACCTTCTACTTTTCCTTGTAAAACTATGCTACAGCTCAGTCACGCTTGCATAAAGTACTGACGATTTAAAAGACTATTGTTAGGGTACAGTAAGGAGTTACAGTCTTTTACAGTTACTGCCCTTACAGGGCAGTAAATCGTAAACTGGGATGGAGAGACTGACCTTCAGCTTTGATTCTTCCCATCCTCCCCTCCTATGACTGCCTTTAATCAAGCATTGGTCTAATGTAAAATGTTTACATATGTTATGGATTTGGGGGTAGAATTGGAAATCTGCTTCAGCTCCATCCCAGCTAAGTGCCTGAACTGCCGGCTCTATGACTGACTTCCTTTGGACAAGTTCTGCAGCCGTTGAGTGTCAGCCCTCCAACTGTAAAATGGGAAAACTCCAATTTTGTTTCACAAGTACACTTGCAAGTAAACAGATCATAAAGATATACCTCTGAGGGGAAAAAAAAAAAAAAAAAAAAAAGAAAAAAGGCATTATCCAGGGCAGAATTGTCTTCCTGCTTTGGAACATTTGAAGGGGATATGAACAAAAAACCTGAACTGGTTGGCATTCCCTTCCAGTCTCTCTTAGTATCAAAAAAATAAAATACTGAAGTAGTAGAAGGATTTTGCCACATGGTGGTGCTGACTGTCCTCTGTAAAAGAACCTGCTAACAGTGCTAGCCACTTCTAACTAGTGATCCTATACGGAAGATTTAAATTTTAAATGCCCAATAGCAGCTAGCATTACTGACGATCAAGTAGCTTTATTTTAGCTATGCTGAACACAAGTTGAGAATTAAGCCTTTTGTTTTTAACAATAAGTGAGTTCATAAACAGGTCAGAAAAAATGCTGTCATCAAATCGTATTCCTGAATTATCATCTGTCAGTTTTCCCTTCAGTTACTCCCACTCAAAATCCGAATATAAAAACCATCCACAGCTAAGTGGAAGAAGTTAATACCAAAGGTCAAGATTCACCATGAGCATAGAAGTCAGACAATTCTGCTGGACAAAACGGCATGCCTCTTTTTTGGATTTTGCTCCGCAATGAAAAATAAAAGGGTTGGCTAAAAATGAGCAGTTTAGTAATGGAAATAAAAATACTAATCTGAAGACATTTACACTGGACAAAAATTTCTATGTGATACCACTAAGTGTCCTTCACTATAAACACAGAAATACTTATATGAGTATTGCTTTTAATTTTTGATCAATCTTTTTATGACAATTAAAGGCAATTATTAGTCTCCAAATAGGCATAAAAAAATTACATGGCTTGATAGCTTGTGATTAGAGCTGCTCAATTAGTATTTTCTTTGAAAACTAATTACAGTACAATTTCATACTTAATGAATTTAATCACTAATATCAACATGGTTATTTTTCCACAAGTAAAACTGTACTGATAAATGGGCATTTCTAGTAAAACACTACCGCTACCTAAATAAGCAACTTTTAAGACCTGACCTTCAACTGAACACAAGACAAACTTTTCCTCCATTGTTTCCTGTACCACAGTAAAGGACAGTTCTCCACCTTACTTAATTTTTCAGAAGCTTTCTTGTTCCTAAGCATTTTGGATGGCGTCACTCTTTTTTTTTTTTTTTTCCCTATATTCCACCATAAACAGTTGAGGCTCAACTATGCAAAGGTTAACACCATAATACAAACAGAACCAGTCTAAAATTAAACTTCAGTTTAAATAAACTTAAACTTATAAAGAGCCAAGTGATCAAAATTCCTAGTCATAGAGTTGATCTCAATTCACACCTGAAAATACTGTTTCAACAGATAAAAATAATTGGTTTGCTCACATGCAGAGGAAACATAGCTGATTTTAACAAGTATCCTTCATATGAAACACCCAAGAACATGCTTTGTTTAAAACGTGGGCTATAAAAACTGCCCAAGGAAGCCAAGAAACCCATCGAGCAGGCTTACTTGTCGAAATGTTGCTTAGCCATGGTCAGCCACAGTTCACTACTCACAGAACAGAGTATGTTTCTGTAATAAGGTTGAGCTGCAGTAACATCAGAATTTCTTCTTTAAGACCCAACCAGCATGTTTGTTTAAGCTTCTACCTTTTAAGCACAATCAAAACAGTTTAACAGTTTGACTTGGCAAGTTTTTCAAATATGAAAAGAAGCCTTTTAGAAATGTGTTTGGGTGATAATAGTACCTTTTGTTCTGAAAAAAAAGGTATCCTTTAAATTTTAAGAATAAAGTGGTAAGCATCTCTAAATTCTGTGGAACTGGAAAAACATGGAATAGAGCAAGAACTAACAGGACAAGAAATCTCAATTTCTGAGCACTGTGACTGTAACATCCATCTAAGGAGCGTGTGTATTTCTTTCAAAAATATTTTCCATCAGAGACTGATTTTGGCCAAAACATTCAGAAGCAGCAGCAAATGTTTTCATTTCTAATAACTTACTATTGCTATTCAAACTGTAGTCACTATCACAGAACTATACTTAAATTAATTCAATAGTAACTATGTTATTATGCAGTGCAATCAACATTTTTCAGAATGTAATGCAATAACAAGAAATACACATTTCATAGAAGTGTAGTTCTTCTAATCACTCTAAAGACATTTCCATAACATCACAGACATGACAGCTTCAGTAGATGATATCAAGAGAATCTGTGTGAAGTCTTTCAAATAGGTGCCTAATGCACAAAGCAGCCAAGCTACAAATTGTAACTCATTTACAAGAGCATAGTCTGAAATTCACTATGAAGAAAACTGGTCTCACCTTTTTCTTCAGGCCTCAAAGTAGGGAGTTTCTTGTCTCCAGCTGGCAATTCAGGCTTTGGAGCTGAATGTAAAAAACAAACGACAGACATTTCTCAAAGAGCTTTAATTATCTTAGTCACTAACTAAAAATATGATGTACACCAATTTGTGTTTATATTTTCTCCTTTGCAAGGAGTGTAATACAGCTATAAACACTCATTTAAGCCCAGAAAATGGTAGGCCTGTATTAAAATGTTTCCAAAGTAGGTAGGCTCCATCATAATTTTGAAAAATATATAGCAGCAGAAAAATACATAAAGCATAAAAAGTAACCTTAAACTGCGACTATGGGTGGCTACACTACTAGGAAATACAAAGCTACTTCTGAATTTTCTTCTGAGGTCATGCACTGCTTCTGAAATTTAATATTTCCTCAGACACGTACCACCATACATATACTACATACCTGGACTTTTAACTGGAGGCGGAGGTTTCTTTGGCTTCTGGGTGGGGAAAAAAAAAAAGTCAAATAAATAAGCAGACAGATATTCTCTATCAAAGACAGACTTATTTGTGGTTTTTTCTGCATACTGTAATGTCTAGCTTGTTTACTAGCTGATTTCACAGTATTTCACAAAGGAGGCAATCAATTCACAGACAGGAAACAGAACTGGAGTAATTCCTCTAGTATCTCCTGGACAACCAGTTGCAAAAACAGGAACAAAACGCAGGTTTCTTCAAATAAGATCAGTGCTTCAGCAACATGCATAAGCAGTAGAGGTACAAAGAACTAAAACCTAAGAATTACATCTTTTCCAGCCCGAAGAGTTGCTCTGATCGCACCCATTTTAATTTCAACACGTAAACCTCAATCTTAGTTAGTACAATGCAAGTTTAAAAGAGTAATCAGGTAAATTTTTGAACCAAAAATGGTCACTTTCACAAAAAAAAAAAGTTCTAAATTAAATATCAGAAGAACCGTTTCAACTGACTTCTAAATTACAGCAACGTAAGAAAAAAAAAATAGTTCACAGCATTTGCAACAAACACTGCAGTTGCATGAAAAACATTGTTTTAAGTTTCCTTATCACTGTATATTCAAGTGGGAGAGTTGGACAAACTATAGCCATTAAAAATTTACAAAGTATTACAATTAGTACATTGAAAATAACTCTATTTTAAAATGCAGTCATTCATCACTTTCCTTAAACTGGTAAAACTCAATCTGAATCTCTCTCCTGTTGAAGGAATACTGGCACCTCTCAGGACAGATGTCTCAAGCAACCTCATCTTCAGAATCTCCAGAAGAGGTATCTTTGTGGTTGTATTAAGGACAAGACTCACTGATAAAACAGTCACAAAAGCCTACAAAAACACTTCTTCTTTATACAAACACTGCTGAAACCATTTGGGCTCAGTCTAATATAGCCCCTCCAAAAATGCCTTGTAGTGGGTATTTTTGAAAAAGTTGCTATGGACAGATTTCAATTCTGTGCCCCTACCACTATTGAATAAGTTCTTAATGCAGAAAGATTTTATTCTGACAAGTGAAATGTAATTAAGCAAGCATGAAAACCCATATTAAATTTCTTTCTCTAGTTTCAGAGAAGACAAACGCTACTGAACTTAAGTAACAAGACTGTATTTTCTTTCTTTCCCAAAAAAGCAAATACATTACCCAGCTGTACAGCACTGCTGCCTATATCAAAAGCAATTACACTGAGAGTTCAGCATCAACTTGCCATTATACGATTCTGAACTGTGTTTTTATTAAGTCGGTATCAAATAGCTCATTACAATAATCAGCCGCCCAATGCCTTGAACTTCAAAGTTGCTCAGTGCAAGGTGATTCCCTGTACTGAGACACACTATACAGAGCAGAATAAAGGATCAAAGCAAGCTCTGTCTATAGGAAACATTGTTTATGGTAAAAGAATAATTTTTTTCCTCTTCCTCAAGAGATCAATTCTGTATTGCATAAGAGTGGTACCACCCACCCACCCCTCAAATTGAGTCAGCCATACGTTACAGCATTTATGCCATCCTTGCAAAGCTGAGAATCAGTTTGAAAAGAAAACACTGACTTGAAGTAACTGGACTTTCTGTGCATGTTAGGTAACTGAGGTTAAATGCTAAGTTAATAACTATCTGTCAGGTTGTAACTAGCAATCCTGTCAATGTCTCCAATTCCAGACCAAATGGCACTAATTATGAAACTCTGAAACTGTTCTACTGACATATAGGCTTCAACATTTAGATGTCCTGATCTGGAGCTGAATCTGTCCCATCTGGGGATGAGGTACATTTGTGAATTAACATATCTTTGCTACACAAACTTGTCAAAACCAAAACATCACACTAATCTCAACAAAAAAATTATAAAATAAGAACCAAAATTTCAAGACCAAGGAGTACCACATGAAAACATGAATTTACGTAAGTTAGCACATGCGATAGTAAAAAAATATTTCTAGATCCCACCCAAAGATTATCCTTCATGCACTGCAACCTACTGGCGAGTCTTAACATGGAAAAATACCAGTCAGTCCCACAGGGGTCATTCAGCATTTTGCAATTACAGTTACTTACAGGACTACAGATGGAAGAGACAAACCGCTTATCTCCTTTCAAAACAGTAAGGGTTTAATTCAGTAATCAGTTACATGTAACAGCGTGTTATCAGAACTATATCCTTTTCTATATGGCCTAATCATCCTCATTAATTACAGTTAATCTCAAAAAGCATGCTTCAGTTTAATATTTAAGAAGAAGTTTAAACACAAACATTAACCTTTAAATCTTTCTTCTTTGATATAGCTATTTCAACATAAAAGTCAAAAACTGCCACACTAGTAGTAATATTTTAAGCAGCATAATGTGCTGTGAAGTCTTTTATTCTTTGCATTTCCATCAATACTTTTTTGTGATACTAAACGATACATGCAAGAACTTACAGGGAAGTCTTTATCAGACTCTTGTATTTGAACAGCAAAATTATCTGGGAAGACTCCTTCTTTACCATTGAGTTCTCCTTTCCACCAGCCTGCCTCTCCAGTGTCCTAAAAGAAACAACAGAACATTTCAATCAATATTTACTTCTTCCCCAGAACAAATACAGTTACAGGAACAATGTTTTTGCTTTTACCCACAATATAAAATAATTGTTTGTCTGAAATATCACATTTATAAGAGGAATACTTTGGCCACCTTAGCAAAAGGCAACAGCTACAGAACAGATCAGGTTTGGTCACTTTGTTTTCTAAAAAGCAGGATGAAATGATATTACGTCATATATAAGATAAGGGTATAAGGATAAGATCTGCAAAGGGAAGGAAAGTACATAAACCCAGTTATGACCTAATGCACAATATTCAATATTCTCAACTTCCTTGACCGGCAACTTATTCAGTAAATACTTCAAGCGTCATTGGAGTAACACACAATTCTACTAAATAAAAATTATTCTGATGTGACTGATCAGGTCCACTGCTGTGAAAAGGGTGAAGATGCAAGAGCACATACCCTACTGAGGGAAAAAAATAACCACAATAAGACATAAGAAAAACAAATCAAAACAGAGAATTAATTCAGTGGCAGAGAAATCCATTACATGATCTTATTGGACCAAGGCCTTACTTTGTCCATAACAGAAACTATGATGTTATTTGAATATTTTAGCAGCATAAATAACAACTTTCCTCTGTGCCTCAGATCCAAAATACTGCAGATGTCACTCCTGCATACAAGTCCAAGTGGATCACTGCTGATAATGTGCCGCTGTTAGCAGCGCTAAGTAGTTCATGCCAAAGTTCAGCACAAAACAAGGACAATTCAGCAATCAGTTCAGCTAAGCACTGAACAGGTAAAGGAGAGGAGGAAAAATAAAATATAAAAGAATTTAAAAAAAATCCCACCCTACATTAAACTGAAGAAGGAATTGGCAGGAAAAAGACCTGAATAGGTGATTAGTGCTGAAAATAAGTTTGCTAAAGTTGTCTTTCATTTCTCCCTCCATCACCCTTTCAATTAAGTACTACAGAGTCCGATTTCTGAACAGTGTGCAGTCATGAATGGGATAAGGCATCTATTGCTAAACTTCATTTAGCCAGTGCTGAGGTATACTACAAAGTCAGAGAAACTCTATCAAAAATGATCATATACAGAACAAACTGAAAAGAAAAGGCCAACAGGGACAGGCTTTACATGAAACTTATGTGGTAGAAGAAAAATACCTTAACACTTGGCAAGATCAAAACCCCAGACTGAGGCAGCCACCTGAAAGTTATATTAATCTACTCAGACTTCAGAAGATGATTTTGGAGGGAGAGCTCTGCTCTGGATAACTCTTCTTCACTCCAGTTTGGACCATTGGTTTAAAAAGGACACAGAGGCAAGAGGTTCAGTGAAGATGGGGGGCAAGAGCCGTTGCATTTTAAAAAGTGCCTTCCACAACTACTCTTTTCCACTGTAATTAGTCAATAACAAGAAAATGGATATTAGCAGTATTAAGAAAAGCAGCCATCTTTTCCATAAACTTAAAATCCTCCTAAAGAAAAAAGTGTTTCTTTTCTTCTGCAACTGTGCAAAAGCTGAAGACAAAAAAAAAAAAGAAAGAAACTTTCCACTTCTTTTAGGCAAGTTGTTATTCCTTAATATAGCAGCATATAAACCAACAAAAGACTGCAGAATACTGCAGGGAAATTAAGTATGGGTAGGTTCATTTCTTGTCTAAAACCATCTCTGCAACAAGATAACCTTTGAAAAAGGTGTTTTCAATATTCAACACAAATAAGGACATTCAACTAAATAATCACATTTCTCTGAAGAGCCAGACAGTATAATTAAATTCTGTATGGTTATTCTGAAATACCAAGCATCTCTTAACACCTGGACTTCATTCTCCTACTGAAAACATTTGCTCATTTTTTTTTTCATAGTACCTAGATCAAAATCAGTAAGTACAAATCTTAATTTCTCACCTTTTAACACAGTAATACTTCCAACCACCACCTCTAGGTCAGCCTGATATATCACCAGAGAAAAAGTACAAGTTCTGAAGGTAAAAGGGCTGTTTGCAAAGCTTTTCCAATTTCCTCACTGAAAAGGCATTTGGTACTGGGTGTATACTGATCCGACTGGCCTGTGACGAATATAAGATAGCTTCCCACTCTGGAATGATCTTTAAGGACATCTGTATCTCCACCAAGTGTAGGAGTGAAGAGTTGACCCTCACATGAGACAAATCAGTCTACAGGAATATTCACTCCAACAGACTCTCCTGCTTTCACATTTTCCACATTACCTACCTGCACAAAATCCACAAAAGCTATATAAAATTGTTACAGCAGATCGAACATCTTACCTTACTGATTATTTGAATGATCTCGCCTTCTTTAAAGCTGAGTTCATCATTTGAGCCTTCGTAGGAAAATATTGTCCTGCAATATTCCTTGGCTGAAACAAAGCAGCACAATTAACTACATTTCATACAATGGGTAGTAACATACATAATACCAGCTCACTTGTGCTGTGTGAAAGGAGAGCTCAGAAATTAACACTATAGTCATACTTCCCTTCTAGACCAGCCATCTGAGACTGCTTTACAGATGTTCACTATGCCATTCATATCACAAGAAAAATAAAATCATACATTTACAGCGTGATGGAAAGAAATCTTTGTGCAGTCAGTAGTTTAAGCTCTAAAACATTTTTATCCACAACAGCAACTTAATTTGGGTACTCTGAGTTCAGAGGGAGAAGAGAGGAGCCTCCTCTCTTGTAACAGCCTATCTAACCATCCCCATAGCATTATATATTCAATTTTGAGCTGCTTTACAGAAAAATGGTTTCAAGTTTTTTATTGAGAGTTTATATGAGATTTTTATGATCTCAAAATTAAACTAAATTTCAAATTTACATTCCTAATTAAATACATGCAATTGTTTCACGTTGACATAATTTATTAACAGCTACAACTACAGAAACTTCAAGTACTCAAGCAACACATTTGCTGAAATTCTGCAGTGAAATCAAGCAATTGAAGCAAAGGAATTCCTTGGCTAAGCACCTGAAACCAGAGCTCGTCTGAGTGACCAACTCAGACAAGTTACAGCCTCATTTGCAAAAGTAGAAAGAATAATTCCTTTCTTTCCATTTGGTACAGTTCAATAACTAATCCATTTAAATTTGAGATAATTTCAGGTGAAAAAGCAGGACGATTTACTTTACTTTCCAATGCTAGAATAAAAATAACATGAGAAAGGCCAAAATACCTTACATAGAAGTCTTAATTGCAAAGCATTTTTTGCACCTTTTTTAACCCCAGCACGCTGAAAATTATTTAGCGGATTAAAAGGCTGGATTTCTGTATCTGACAAATTAAGGAAGAGGAAACAAACAAAAAGGACTCTAACATGCTGCCATAACCTATCAGGTATTTGGCACTGATAATACACACAGGTGAGCAGCTGCATCAACCCCCAGTTAGACAGCAGCACATCAAGTCCTCATTAGGATTGTCTGTAAGTCAACTTGTTAATGACTAACTCTTGCTGGATGGTAAGAAAACGTGAGTTGCAGTTGAATCATTTTGTTGTTGCATTTTGTTTAATCAAGATACAAATCTTTAGCTAAAAAAAATGCATAAATTGTATTCTTAAATAAAAATCTACCTTGGTCAGTGCCAACCACTATGCTAAATGCAAAAGTATGCCAAGCTTAAGAGATAGATACATATCTAGATAAGTATAGAGATATATAGAGATATGTAACCACATGAGTAATCCTAGGTACAAGAACTTGCATTATTTTACTCCATCATCTCATGATCAAAAATGCTCAACTATAGATTGACTATATTGTGGTTTTTGAAGAATTACCGAAAAATAAGCAGAACCATGTCAAAAAGATGAATGTTTAAATCCAGGTCTGGGGCAGAGGGGAGGAAACCACAATGACCAAAAAAAAAAAAAAAAAACTCAACAGGTACACTACCAATATCTATCAAATTCAGGGATTTTATTCATTAGTAGTGAGTAAGTGCAACACAAGTGGAATACATTTCTATACAACTTGATTCTGTAAAAATACATGTATTTCCTTACTGCCTGGGGATTTGGTCAGTACAGCTGAACTACTGAATCCTTCCTTTCTCTCCTCCTCCTCCCTCAAGCACTTCTCCCCTCCTTACATACACCAAGTCCCACCCAGACAGAAAACCATGCCAGAACAGGGACCTTGCACTCTGCTCCAGCTGCCAGGAAGGCAGAAGACAGGGAACCCTGCACCCTGCCAAGCTCCCCATATGTGGAGGCTGCAAACCCCAGCAATCAGCACGACCCGAGAAACCCAGCCACGGATGTTAAGAGTACATTCAATTTGCCACTTCAGCATCTTATTTTGTGAGCCTGATACTCTGCCAGTAGTTAAGATGAAGGAGTCCAGTTTAAATTTCCAGCACTTAAATCTATGAGGGCATTTACAAAACAGTAAATCTGAACTTCAGTAAATATTTTTAATAAAAGGTAGTTTAAAACTGAATCTTTTCCAAAGACTCGGGACTAAGAATACAGTAGCAGGAATCAGAGATGTTGTATAATAACATAATGAGGGGAAAGAGGGGTCAAAGTGGGATTTATTTTTTTTTAAAAACAAAATATTTTTACATACTTGCACAAGCCCAAAACAAGCTTTCCAGAAATAGCAGAGCCACACCAAAATAAGCCACACTAGTCTAAACATTCTAGAGATCTCTGTTTATTTGCTAACATATTGAACAGTTTATTTTAATCTTGCTCTCTCAAAACTGAGGATGATATACATAAACTATAATAAGGCCTACATTAAAATAAAAACAGTAAGGAAGAAAGCTTAGTTTTCTTCCAAAGGTTACAAAATGTTCGTAAATAGTGTCTATAGGTATTATCTACTGATGTTCTCCTACAGCATCTATTACTACTATATTTAAGTTCCTCTCTGATGTGTTAATTTCTCTGGGGAGCAGAGACTTAGCACGGCTACTGGATTAGTCCAATTTCTATGCCTCTAGCATAAGGCGCACGTGAAATTATGAAAAAGAGCTAAATACTGAATATTCTGAGTGTTCAATACTGAATGTTCACATTCAGTAGACTAGAGTTAATTTTTATGCAAAGTTTTAGACAAATCGAATTTCACAGTGTTCAGGGCTGCACATTGTCTTCCCGGCTCTTCCAGCAATAGCACTGGAATGGTTCAAAAGCAAGATCCCAAGACTATCCCAATTTTGAAGTTTAGTAAAGATTTCAAAGTTGCAAGTAAGCATCAACTTCCATCGAATGCATGGTACATAAACTTTTGATATACGCTTTACAATTGCGAAACTTAAGTACTAACTACTCTCAAGCCATTACATCAAACACTTCTTGACAGTAATTAGCTGTTTGTAAACATGGTAATGCTATTTATAGCTATCCAATTCAATAAAGCCAAAATATGGCTAAAATGGCAGGAATGCCCTATATACTGCTATACATACAGATAAACTAGGGCTCCAACTAACAAACCTGCCATTTCAAGTGCCCTGTTGTGACAGATTACACAACTCCTCTTAACTCTGCCTGAACACAGGTAAAAAGTCAACTGTTTGTTGCAGTTTTCTTATTTCTGCAAATTGTGCATTCTATATAAAACAACCCACTTACACCAAAATAAGGTACTTGCCCATAAAACAAAAATATACCTGAAATTACAATACAGAAGTCAAAAAAAATGTCTGCTCAGGAACCAGGTGAAATGAGCTCTCTACACATGACATAATTGAAGTTAATTTTTTATATGGGGTTGGCACTCCTACAAGATGTTTTGGGTTGACTTAAAAATATCTCTCTAGATAGAACTATGCAATTTGGTAGTTAAATGAAGTCATAAATTCTTCAAGATAACAAAAAAAAAAAAAGAAGTTATTATAAACAGAACCATAATGGAACTGGATTATGTAGGGAACAGACTTCAACAAAACATAAGCACCAACTTTCTGATGCAAGAAACTTTGCATACAGTTACGACAGCACGTTAGCAACTCCACAGTAAATCCTGAGCCTAGAAAGTAACTTCTATAATCTAGGGACAGAAATTGAGTTAGGGGACTGTTCCATAGCAATAGATTTCCAGCATTCCATCTGAACACTAAAAACTAGGCAGAAAGTCAGTCAGTTTGAGCATGTAAACATGGCAAATTAATGCAAAGGAACTGCTGCAATAAAACTTCATACCCCAGACTTATTTTGTTCTGGGATACAACCCTACAAGTGTTTTTGATTTCTTTTCCACAGAAATGCAAACAAAAATTCCTTCAGACTCTTTTGCGTTTGCATAACTCCTCAAAGGTATGGAACACTACACAACAACCCAGTATACACAACAGTTTAAGATTTTAACACAAAAAAATTGACAATCAAATACTTCTCTAGAGAGGACTACCAAGTAATAGATGTAAATTTCTATCAGCCTTACCTTTTGGTTTACTTTCAGCTTCTGATTTTATTACTTCTGATGAGCTTTCAGTTTTTGTTGTACTGGGAAAATTAATTAGCTTTGTTCCAGGGGGGTGGTTAGGTAATGGCTATATGAATGAAAAAGAACTTTGTTAACAAAAATTTGAGTTTTAATTTTTATTAGGCTACAGAACATACTCGGGTTTTTACTAGCTGAGATGATGCAAATGACCACCTCCAAGAAATTCATCACTGAGCTTTCCCATTAAGTACTTAACTTGCTGTCATTACTTGTTTACAGCCCCTGCAATTAGAATTTTGTCCACTGATTAAAGACAGAGCACAACTTTCAAACCAGAAGCCAATCTCAGGACATTGCCAGATATATTTTTGCAATCGTGTTTCAGCAGTTCCAAGTGTTACTCTTCCAGTATCCTGAAAATTGCCTCCTCCAGCACAGAACAGAAGCAGTTATTTAACAGCTCTGATGAAAGCAACTCGCTGATCACACTTACTTTGCACTGGAATAAAGCTGGAATATTCAGTAGCCATACACCACCTCAGCTGAAGAAGCAATCAGATTTTAACTACTCAGACAATTGTAAGAACACACGAAAACCCATCCCAGCTTCCCTTCACTCTTAGCAATTCATACAGAACAGAACAGCTAAGTGTCACTAGAGATTTCTGCTGAACCAAAAAACCACAGAGGCATCGTAACCAGCAACAAGTTTCAGAGTTAACATCTAACTAAAACAATTGTTCATATATATATAATATACACACATATTATTTTCCACACACACCTCCCAGGAGACTTACTGAGCTGCCAGGAAGATTCAGAGAGCTTCAGCTGCATCCACTTCTTCACAGTCCTATAAGCTACAATCATAGAATACTATCTCACAGTCAGTACTTACCTGAGCAGCCCTAATAGTGTTACTGATGTGAAAAATCCCATTGCCTTTAGTAACTCTGTTCATTTTCATTTACAGTTAAACTTCACAGGCTTTCTACTGTCAAAGAAACTAGATTTACTCTCCTTAAAACCAGGTGATGCCTCTGGGCTGGTGTTTGGTACTTCTAACATACCATAGAAGAAGCCACAGTCACTTGGGACATTCTTGGAATACATATGCAATTTAGCTCGCTCCAGAATGCTATATGAAGGAAGCACTAAAATAACCCACCTATGAGATTAAACAAGTCCAACATGGAAATAGTTCTCTACATTTCCCCCTTCTAAAACAAGATGCAATTAGAAGGACGAGGGGAAGTTTAGGCAGGCGGGGTATAAATAGCCTGAGCACAGGGCAGGATGCTGGGGACCAGCTGAAACTATCTCCTGCAGGAGCATATATACTCTTGAGCACTTCAGATACATCAGTGCTCAGCCTTCCTGGGCTGAACAGTCTCTGAATTACCCAAGGGAAAAAAAAAAAAGCCCTCTCTACTCTAGAGTTTCCCCGATGACAGCTTTTTTTCTTACTGGCTTAAAGACTGAGATTGTCCTTCAGACATCCCTCCATCTAACTCCAAAGAGAGTTCAGCACAAATCCAAAGCAGCCATCCATTTCCACAAGACCTTAATGAGAATTATGTCCCTAGGGTTCTCCATGTTTTTTCTTAAGTCTGTCCACCTTTGGGATGACTTTGGCAACAAGCTTAAGTAGAATATTAAGTGCTAAACTCGACTGTTTATTTCACTGTCTTTAAGTTACGCAAAACTGTTCTCTCACTTCATTTCCCCTCTTGCTGAGAAATGGCCTACAACAATTTTCCAGACAAGCCGAACAACAAAACAGAGTGCCAACATATTTTAAACACAGTCAAATAACACAACTCAAAAATGTCTGAGCAGACTTTGTATTAATTGAACATATTCTAGATAGGCTCTTTATACTCCCAAGTTACAAGGCAGAAAGTATGGAAATGTGCCTTTGAATGATCAATCACACGACAAGAAAACAAACTGAAAGCTAGGTACTGAAACCCTAGTCTAACAGCATTCACATGAAGATGTAGTGATCCCACAGACTCCTACCTGAAGGGACAAAGCCTGGAGAGAACCAAGGAAAATCAATGTGCCTTCACAGAATCACAGAATGGTTTGGGTTGGAAGGGACCTTTAATGATCATCTAGTCCAACCCCCTGCCATGGGCAGGGACGTCTTTAACTAGACCAGGTTACTCAAAGCCCCATCCAACTTGGCCTTGAACACTTCCAATGATGGGGCATCCACAACTTCTCCGGGCAACCTGTTCCAGTGTCTCACCTCCCTCACCATAAAGAATTTCTTCCTTATGTCTAATGTAAATCTACCCTCTTTCAGTTTAAAACCATTGTCCCTTGTTCTGTCACTAATGACCTCAACAAAAAGTCTCCCTTCACCTATATACTGAAAAGACTGTGTAAGGTCTCCCTGGAGCCTTCTCTTCTCCAAGCTGAACACATTCCTCCTCAGGAGGTAACAGTCCCCAAGCCTTAAACAGAAGGCAACACACTCGTAACCTTCACTTCCTCAATCATTTGTGTTTTGACTGGACCACAAACAAGGAGGACACACACCATGTCTATAGGTGGATAAGCACTGCTCTTAGCACCGCTGCCAAAGGAAAACACATTCAAGGAAGGCTCTGTCCCTACCTTTTTCCCAGGCACTCACCCCACCTCTTGCCCTACACCATTACAATTATTTCCATGGCAGCAGAGGAAAGCAAATCAGTCAGCAAAACAGCTTTAATGACCACAACCCAGAGATGAAAAGGTTTTAAAAGCTTTCTTGAATTGATCACCTGAGTAAAAACTGAAACCCTGATTATCTCAGCTGCCTTTAATTTATCAAAAGCTGAAAATCCATATATAAGCTCCTGGTATAAACGATGCATAAGTTCAAGATAAAGGACTAAGCATCACTGCTGTGCCTCCAAGGGGTGAGACCGCTCTTGGGTTCAGATCAAAATAAAACTCAAACTAAAGTAATTCCACTATCATCACATTATCTGCTCTCTCCTAAGCTTTAAATTCGATACAGAGAGCAGAAGTGCTCCTTTTCTCCACTCACTCATAAAAAAAGGAGGGAATAGAAAATGAAAGAGGATGCAAAACTGTAGAACAGTATTTTTCAGGCTTACACAATCAGCAGTTTATGTAGCTTATTAACCCAAGACACGACCAAAGCCAAAAGCTCAGCAGCATTCACTGAAGGTAATTTACGTTGGTTATGACAGTCAACACCCACAACAGCAAATTCAACATCTGCTAAAACTTGAAAAAAATCCCCAAACCAAAAACCTCAAGAAACCCCCAAAATTCCTTGTTTTAAAGGACAAGTTTAACTTGTATAGGAAGACTTAACAGTCTTGTCCCAGACTATATATAAAGTCTGTTACAAAGAGAACTACAAGAGACTTCATACTGTAGATGTGTTTGTGAAGTTAAGTCTTACAATACATGGCTTTGAAATGACAGTTTTTGTATCAGCTTGGTTTTCCTTCTCTAATGTTTTAAATACCAAGACATTCAAATAGACCTTTTGGAATCAATGTTAAATATAACTTAGCATAAAAGAAGTTTGAGGGGGGTTGTTTTGTTTTATAGACAAGAGCCCTGCAAGACGATTATGGTCCGATTATGGAACAATAGTGACAAATTTTAAAATGGCCAGCGTATTCAGCATCTGTAAGATATTATGTCTTCAGATGCCACATCTTTTAAATTATTTGTACAGGAAACCCAGAAATAACAATACGAACCACTACAAACCTTATCTTGCTTTTTATCTTCTGATTCATTAATGGATAATCTTGTCTTAAGTTTCACTGAGCCTTCTTTAAAGATATCTCCAAACCCAATACCTCGGATTTTCTTTGGTTGTGCTGGTCCAGATCCAGCTTCACTCCCATTTCCTGGAGAGGCCACAGGTGAGGTAGGACCACTGAAAACAGGCTCTGAAAGTAAAAAAAAAAAAAAGTTGTTTTAACATCTGAAATCTTTTATTTGCTCTTCTAGGAAAAAAGTGGAAGTAACACAGCTGTGTGCACTGCTCTTGCTAAACAACTTTTCTAGGAACATTATTGTAGCTGTAATACCTCACATTTGTTCTAGTTTTATATTTAACATAAGACCATTTGAAATAACACCGGTATTGCAACTGAATACTCTGGCAACTAAGTCATTAGATTGCTAACATTTCTTGCTATTTCAATTATCACAGAGGCTCCAGTTTTATGAAACATTGCTTACATATTCTCTGAAAATGTGTATTTAGTCCAACATTTAAAAGCTTGTCATTTGCACAACTATAGCTGCTGAAAGCAATAATCAATAAAGGTCCATAATGAGTCCAATCATGTTTCAACAGCCACAGGAAAAAACAGTGTGTTTCAGTAGTAGAGTGATGCCTCTCAAAGCACCAAAGTGAAATTTTCCTCTTGCTGAAAATGAACTATCAAAAATACCAGAAGTTTCTTGCAAATTTATTTAAATAGCTTTTTAATCTGATAACACTTAAAACCTATTTTAAATTACTTAAGCATTCAAATCAGATATAGTTGAGATTAATCACCGATAGATAACACAAGTATTTTTAATATTTTCTATATATACAAAGTATATACTTTGAAAAAGTATTTTTCCAGTTTTAAGGGACAACATCTATCCACCCCCAAAAAATGTAGTTCAGAGAAGAACTTAATTTAGGTGTTAGGAGCTTTTTAAGACTGTTCTTTTTGTTTGGGTTTGGGGGTTTTGGGGTTTTTTTATTTTATTTTTAAGTTACAATCAAATCTGTTAAAACCTACAAGCTAGTATTCATGGGCAGATTATTTCCATGTGCAGAATTCCAGGAGACAGTCATATGAAAATAGACAGCTTTTATAAACCAAATTCAAAATAGCCTCCACATCTTTTAGCCTCTCAGTTAAGTTCTTTTCAGTGTATGCACGCCTGGGAATTGCAATAAAAATTAAAGCATCTTCCCTTTACCATAAATTTAAGGGGCTTTGGTAATACCATGAACAGGTCTTACACAATACATAGCTCTTGACTTCAATTTCTCACCTGTTCTCAACCAAGTTACTCTTCACTTAGTTACATCCCTCTTAAATACCTAGAAGAATAGCTAGACATTTCATTGATGAAAAAAGTCCAGGTTGCATGTTTGAAAGACCATGGCTCAGTGAATGGGGCATTTACTGTTTTCCAGGAGTGAGGAGAGAACTAGCAGATATTTGAGATCCTGACTGTGAAAGTACTGAGCATTAAATATAAACCCTGTGGGCGTGAGGGGCTGAAAATCATAACCTGTTAGTTACTGAAAGAAAATACAATTACTTCAAATTACTGTTCAGTCCCACTGATCTCAGTATTCAGGAGTTAAAACCAACACATACCCATTTGTAAACTCATCTCACCAGACCCCACTAAACTCAGGGAACTTGACCTCCAAGGTGACAGCCACTGGGCTATTTGGGACTGCTCAAGTCAAACAACTCTTGTTTTACACTACTGCAATTAGTTCCACAATTTGCCAAAAAAAAAAAAAATCCAAGCCAGACTTTTTTTCCTATCTCTGAACAAACCCTTGTTAGAAACAATCAATACTGAACATCTTGTAAATGAGGGCACACATTACTACAAGAAGGGCGGGGGGCACAGAATAAATCACTTTTTCCCTTGAATATACACAACTGTCTTCAAGCATTGATTAACTTGTGTCAAGATGTTGTTCCCAAAGAACACTCCCATTCCAGCAGTATCATATCCCAAGTCCGAGCCTTCAAACTGGTCTTCATAGACAGAATGCCTCCAAAGTGCAGTTTCAAGGGAACAAAGTAATTTCCTGTAAAGCACGCACTTGCCTGGCACCACTCAACCCTCAACTACTGTTCAGCCACAGACCATCTGCTTCTGCCTGACCTATACAGTCATAGCCACAAAGGAATGACTAAATGTAAATACTGCCTTAAAAATATTTTATTGTTCGATTAAAAAATAATAAAGAATCAGGGCCCCCTTCCCAGGATTCATTTTAAGTTGAGGCTGTTTTGATTCAATTCAAGTTTTAATTCTCAACTGACATGGTTAAACACTTACATTTTCCATGTCAGAGTACTCACGTCTATGAAAATAAGACTGGAAAAAAGCTATTAAACAGAATAATAATTTTATATCCAATACTAAAAAAAGCTCAACACTGAATATTCTAAAATTTCTAGTGATAAAATGCCAGATATACATTCGCAAGATCAAGACCTTGATTGCAATTCTATTTAAAAAGTGTATTGGGAGCAAGACAGGTATCTTCATACTCAGCATCAATATTTTCTAGAATGAAATTAAATACTTACCATTTTTAGGAAGATTGAATTCTTTACAACTTTTGTTGTACTACAACTGTAATACTCCAAATTATACCTGAGATCTAAAATGACTTTGCTAAGGGTTTTCAACAAACAGAATACCACCTGTGTCATCCAGAGCGTCCTGTGTTTCTCCATCATCCATCAATTCCAATTCTTTCACAAAGTTTGAAGGAAACAACCCTGCCTTGCCATTTAGTGTTCCACTCCACCAGCCTTCTTCTACCTGTATAGAAATATTTTGCACGTTACCAATAAAGCAAAAGGAAATTCCTATCAATTCCATCCATACTTTACCTATGAAACTCTACAAACAGCTTTCTCAAAAGTTCAAATGACCACGATTTCTCTTTAAAGAAACCTGCTAAAGATGTAGAAACAGTAGGCAAAAAGAAGAGCAAGAAAATTATTCACTGTCACTTCAACCACTACAGCAATGATCCTGAAACACGAGACTAGCCTCATGCCAATTAATTCAGAAGAGCAGCAAAATGTTCATCAATTTTCTCAAGGTAAGACAGAATAACAGGCATTTTACATCTAACAGAAGAAGAAAACATTAAACTGTTTATGAAATAAAGATGCAACTTTTAGCCTGGCTTTCTAAGGAAATTTTTATGTATTCTTGCTGTCCATCTGTCTTTTCTTCTGTCTTGTCCAGCTTCCTCCAGTCCTGTTCCCACTGGCCTCATATCCATTGAGCAGCTTTGAACAATTTTGATCAAAAGACACAAGTTTCAAAGATATAATTTCTACAGATAATGTTGGGTAGAACAGAGAAAAGTCCTTAAGGACATCACAGTGAGACAGAAAACTAAGCTATCCACTCCTTCTGGCAGGAGGCAACTGGCTGAACAGCATATACCTAGCTCTACATGTGTCAGAAGGTACAGATACGTTCCCATCAGAGCTGGCCAGATGACGAAGGTAGCACAAGGATTTTGTGGCGGCACACAGAAGTGCTAGGGATAGAAGTCAGTTGGATGCCAAATTTTGTTGTTGTTGGCTTTGCTGTTCACAAAACAACTCATTTTTCATTTTTGCACTGGAAACAAACCTGTTCAGGAATTAGGGAACATAATGACTCTAATGCTCAGTTATGTGCTTGTATTCCTGGTGTGTCATTTACACTGCAATACTTCGAAGTTTAACGGAACATTTATCTGGAATGCCCCATGGTCCAAAGCAGAACAAGCAAAAGCTGGGCATACATAGCTAAAGGTGTAAAACAATGTCAGAAGACTAAGAATTGTGCTTTTCAAATTTATGAACAGTTTTCAAAATGTCTTAAATAAATCAAATGTATTTGCCTAATGAGCACTATTTTAAAAACCGTAAGATAAATTTTCAAAATATTTCATTTTGATTGCTGTTTTGTGGCTGGAAAGCTGTTTTTAGATAAGAAAGAAAAGCAACAGGGAAAAAAAAAAAAAAACAGCAGTTGTTTACATAATCTTTTTTTAGCCTTGTTTTGTAGGTCACTATGCCTGACACACAGGCATAGTTTTTAAATGCTAGCCTACCTCCGGGCAAGCAGAATGCATGCCTGGCAGCTACAGAGACAGACAGGCAATGAAAAGAGAATTATTATTTTTAAAGACATCCTGGTGCTCAAATATAGTTTTGCTCTGGTTGGTTCAAATTCAGAGTCTGGTCCTCTGAAACAAATTTTAAGCATAAGATTACTGGCAAGCGCTGACCAGGCTCTGGCACCTCGTGCTTTTCATAATACACTACAGAAAACTAAAATTCAAATGCCTTGACTCACCCATACTACACCCATGAGACATGAGAAAGGGACTTTTAATGCTTATGATACAGAAAGCAACTCAAGCATCCATTTATTCTTCTGCCAAAAAATAAGGTCAGCAAAGCACTTTACAGGCTTGCAAGGCAAAGCAATGCCAGTTCAGAGACAGTCAGGAATAAAAAAAAAAAGTTATTGAGTGTAATTGCTTCAGTGTCCTCACCACACTGTCTTTAAAAAAACTGACTACTGTATTACCAGAAAAGATATCTTTAATTAACAAAACAGGTTAAAAAAAAAAGCCCACAACCTTTTGCATGCTTTGGTGGAGAACATCTGTGCATCTCCGAGTGCTAGCAATACAGATGACAATTTCACAACTCTTATCTTCCATTTCAAAATCTTACCACATGATACAATTTCCACAAGAGGGAGTTACAGCTCTGGTACATACATCAATCCTTTTTTTGAGCGTGAATTCCATCAACTTATTTCTATAAGATGACAAAAACTGAAACTTCTGAACAAAGTCGGGGGGGAAGGCTGAAACAAGCAGTTTTGCCAATCTGATTTTATTTTTTGTTAATAAAAACTCCACTAATGGAGTCATATGAATTTCAATTATGCTTGATAACACAGCATGCAAATACTAAAAATATAATACTACAAAAATAAATCTGCTATTTAGTGCTGCATCTGACAGGAGCAGGGGAAAGATATGAGGAAGAAACAAAAGTTTCACAGCACTGATACAGTTATCACATGTACTTTATGCGTGTATTTTGCACACAAAACCCACATGTTCTGTAAATAAAAAACCCTGCAGATTCAGCCAGCACAAGAGCCTTTTTCCCTAAAAGCTACTTCCGGTTCTTGTAGTCTGCTCTCTTCAATATTAGCCATTTAATTTCTGAACCCATCTGCCTCCACCTTTGATTTCACAATCAGTAGCGTCAGTTTTAACTACTCAATTCATGAATACAATTGCAAGGGTTAAATACTGAATATTTCTCAGGTAATTGGTAGAACTGATTCCCTTGTGGAGCTGATTTTACCTTATTTTCTCCATGAAAAAAGTGACTAAGTGATCTTTCGTTGAAGTAACAGTTATGAGTTATCTGCATATATATAAACAGCACCTTTTATATATAAATGGAAGCAAAGATAGTCTCACAGTAGCGAAGACAAATTACCTAGGACAAGTTATCCCAGCGTATTGCACAACCAATGGATGGTATTTTCTACCATTCTTCACATTTCTGGTCCATCAGTACAGTTTTGTGAAGCAGCCCTAGCCCACACCTGTCAGGTCTATTCTAGACCATCATAAATACAGTGTGTAAACAGCTCTGTGCTAATAGTTAGCTGCAATATTTTTCTACCAGGTAGCATTTGCCTGAAAACTTGATTAACAGTTTCTCTCAGAAGTAGCAAAGGCTGGGTACTACAAACAGGTATTTTTAAATCATTAGGAAAAGGAAGAAACATGGGGACAGACAAAAAAAAATTAAAAGAATAAAGTAAAATCCCTGTTTCCTTAAGAAAGCAGATGAGGAAATGCTTTGATCTTTTTATTCTCTTTGGCTACTTAGTCATCTCTGCTATGTCACACTGAACACCCCTCCCCAAATAATTCCAGATGTTGACATGTACAACCCGAAATGGCAGCTCCTGCAACAGTTTACTGCACATGCTCTCTCTTCTGAATGGATATGTTGGACCATTCAAAGTCATGACTGTTGTGTACAGGCACTACCCACAAATTAAACTGGTGAGGTTATCTGGGGCACTCCTTTACAAAACACCCACACACAATGGTATTTATGAAACTGATTTTAGTGAGCAGGTTTCACAAGTCACTTGCTCTGTTTATTCAAAGAGAACAAATTCTAGAAGTCATTAGTGCAAATGCATCTAAAAGCATAACTTTTTCCTTGCTAGAAGAATGGAAAAGTCCTTCCTGGCAACTGTCGGGATCCTGGAGAGTTAGCACTCTCTTCAAAAGTAGTCATGCATGTGAAAAACACAATCTCATAAAGCTACTTAAAAAGCACCACCAGACACATGGCTAGAAAGAAAGGTTCAATCTTCTCCATCCTCAGACCCTCAAGGAGGTAGTAAGAGATGGCACCAGTGAAGGTCAGAGCATGCTGTGCAGAAGTTTTCCACCTAGTTCTGACAAGGTTCTGTCCACGATCGCTCTGGTCTTTTCTGCAGGTTCCCTGACAGATTTCACTCTTGTAAGAGATACTCTTCTGACATTCCAGCCTCCCACAACACAAGTTGCTATCAAATGGAACAGATACCAAGGAAACATGTAGGTAGGAAAAGATAAGAAACCCCCAACCCCAAACCCCTACTCAAATACATACGGCCACTGCCATCAAATTCTGAACATCAAGATGTATCTTTAACTGTATGTCTTACCCAGTGGAAAAGGAAGGCAATAGAAATAATAACATGTTGAGTGCATTTGTATGCTGCATATTTTTGTGCAAGTGGGTTGAAGTATATTGTACTACAGGTATAGGCTTCTGTGCTGAATACTGTTACTATTAGTTCAAAGCTTCAACAAGTTTGCAAGAAAGCATGAAACTGGAAAATCAGGTCAAATAACATTTTTCACCTAAACCAAGTTAGAGTACGTCAACTTAAAGCCAACTGATCCAACAGTTTTAGCATAAGCATCCTAAAAACAAGGATCACATAGACAGGGCCAAAGGACTGTAGAAGTCTTTCAAAAAAGGAATCTGTGTAACAGATCACAACTTATTGCTGCAATGATCAAATACTTCACCTAAACATTTAGCATTCATTGATTTAGGATTAGATCCTGAGAGAAAGAACTAAAACTATTAGCTTCAGAAATGCTACTTTCCATCCTATTTTTCCAACATCCTTTTAATTCAAGTAATCAGCCAAAAAACCAATTTGACTTTTGGCCACAAAGAGATGATAAGCTCTGTAAAACAGCTTACCTCTTCATTGATGTCGATCACATCCCCCAGCTTGAGTTCCAGCTCATCCTCGTTCTGTGGGACATATTCAAAGAGCACTTTGCACTGCCGCTTCTTGGACCCTAATTCAAAGGAAATGGCAAAAGTAAGAACGTTTGCAAAGCAAAACTAGTTTTTCCCTACACTCAGCTCCTGAGGATCAAATCTGACCAGAAGACCCATAAACTATCCCAAAAAGCTACATAGCTTTTGCTGCTGGTTTTCCAGTTTGCTTGTGTCGCTTTAGGCTAGTAAGCCATATCTTAGACAGATATGCTGATTACAAACAAACACTATGCTGCCAATTACCAACATGCTATAAAAAACATGTTGACACAAGCAAGTCAGATAAATCCCCACTCACTGACTTTTCAAGCTATTTCCTGCCCAAAATCTGCAGGAATGACAACTACTGCCAGTTGCAGTGTTAGCACCTGCTTGGAAGAAAATGTGCAAGTTTGCATCTTCAGCCTGTAAGCAATCCTGAAAAAGTAACACGTGTTTTGTTCTGCACAACACTGAAGTGCGGATAGCCTTTCTGCTCCCTAGCAAAGACCTTGCTAACCACAAGTCTGAGGTAATGCTAACATTTGCCTGGCTCATATTTCAAAATCCAAACTCATTTTCATCTGCAAATGCAAAACACCTTCCTTTTCTCAGTGCCAGTATGGAGTCGAGAAATTCAACCTAAGCTTCAATTAGCAGTGTTTGACAAAGGCAAAATTAAAATAAAGTGCAGTCTTTAGAGTTTGCCACATATCATTAAAGCTTTTCAGGCATTAAAAAGACAAAATAACATCACGAAAGGGGAGAGCACTGAAGTGGCTTCCAACAACCCCTCCAGCCAGAGCAGTGTGAACCTATGATTGCCCAATTACTCTGTACATATCCTGGAGTGATGCTACTGCTGAACCTGGAGAGTTTAAGCATTTCTTCTTCAAACAAGAGGCCACGCCTTCAGACATTTTCCACAACAGAGCAGCCAGCACGCTTTTGAAGGCAATTGTCATCCTGAGCTATGACCCACACACACTCCCTATCCTCCTCAAAAACAATCTGCCACGGTTTAAGTGAAAATATGAATCAATTGAAATGGTAAAGCTTAATCTTGTAGGAGCTGTATAATTTCCATATTCTCTCTTATACTTTGCACTCCTTCCATACTCAAGCTTCAGCAATTAAGATTAGCTGTGTAAAAACATTTCAAAATACAGATACTGCCTCCAAGATTGATCCTTGTCTTATTATAGCAGCATTGAAAGTCCAAAGTCAGACATTTAGAAGACTGCCACACCCAGCGACCTCAGTACAAAACATGCCAGGCGTCTAAGTAATATTCAGCATCTGAAATTTCTGAGAGAGGGCTCGCCAAATCAAGAATTTTCTATATGCTGGTTTATGGTCTGTGCTCTAAAGAGCTTAAAAGGGGCAGGAAACAAATAAACCAAAAGTACGAAGGTCTATGGGTTATTTCTAATAACACATAATTGCCCACATAATACACCCTTCTTTTAACTCCACTGAAACTCATACATCAGCCAAGAGGGATTGTTGGGTTAACAGTAATTGCAATAAACGGTTCACTGGCCTTTACTACCTCCTACAGCACTTTCAAGGGCTCCTCCTTTGTATGAGATTAACTGATAGCAAAAAAAGGCAAATTAAAAAGTCATGGCCATTTGGAATAAATCTGATCTCAGCATTCCTTTTCATATTAGAATTCTATCTAAATGGGGAAGAGGGGAAGAAAACAAACCCACAGATGAATTTCACATCCAGAACTCTCCCACCTGAGGTCTGTTTTGAGTGATACCCAGTTTAGGAAGTACTGCCTTCCAGTTTTGAAAGTCCCTAGATTAACCTCAGAAGCTAACCGATCTGCACAGAAAACAACACTCCAGCTTCATGTGGTGCCACAGGACTGCTGGGCTGGCAGCGCCAGGGCAATTCTGTCTGTTTCCAAAACAACTTGTCTGGTTTCAGGTTTTATTTGTTTTGTACAGTGTAAACCAAATTTAGCCCTTTGTTGCAGTAAATTAGCCCACCTTCTGTATTTTCCTTTTCCTGAATAAAAGCAGCCGTCTAACTGATAGGAATACTGCCTGCAGCTTACTATGCACCTGATATAAAATACCTGAATTCATTGAGAGCTGCACATGAGAACAACACAAAGGACTTCCCAGGCAGAGACAACCTACCTCAGCACACATTGGAAACTTGCTATTAAAGCAGCTTAACTTTGTTTTTAACTTTGTAAACCTCATATTACCAGGTTAGGAACCTGAAACAGAAAGACTCCTAAGCACTGGAAACCTTTTGAAAGGAGTGAGCGACAGCCCGGGAACAGAGCAAACAGGATCTGCAGGAGCTGTTTAAACAGTCTTCCACAAAAGAGGGAACAGCAAGTAAAATGGAAACACAGAGACTGTCGTTGCGCCAAGTACACAGTTGTGTGCTTAAAGGAAGGTGCTTGAACACCATTTTCTTGTAGGAGAATGAGACTAGCCAGGGCACTACAGCGTTTGAGACCAAGTCATACCTACTACCCTGGCCACAGCCACCAGCATGAGGACAAGACATGCTGAATATGGGATTGTTCCAAGGTTGGGGAAACCAGAATGAGTAGCCAACACCTAAACCAGTATCAGATCATGTTCACAGAACCACAGAATCCTAAAATATCTCGAGTTGGAAGGACCCATAAGGATCATGTTGATTCCCTTTCAGAACCTGGTTGCATTAATCTAGGAACACCGTTAATCTTTCAGGCCAGATTTTCAAAAGCCTGCTGATAGAAACATCTAACAGGCATATATGTGCAATTGCCAACATGCATATACAAATCAGATTTATTAAAAAGTAATTTTGAAGGTAACATCCTTAGTTGCCTAGAAGATTTCAACAAATCTGTAAATCTGGTGGTCTCGTTTCAGGGCTTTAAATGATGACTAGTGGCTCTTCTCCTTTTATGGGCAAAAACTCAAAGCATAAACATACCAGAAACAGTAAGTTCTGAATTCTTTCTTTTAAAAAAAGCAAGCTTAAATCATAAATGCCTGCAATCCCTTATGAGAGAGAGGAAGCCAGAGTAATTTAGAGCAACGTCTCTTGTATGACTGAGGTGTCCAAATACAAATCACAAGTCAATTTTCTGGATGCAGGGAATGCGAAGTTTTCTGCTCTAGGTTTTAGTCACCTTGATTTAAATACTGGCATTAAAACACAGAAACCACAGATACAGAGGCATCAAGTCTGCATTCCTGACCATCCTGGGGGCTGCAGTTACAATCAAAGGAAGACCACTACTTGCTCTTAGACACCACCAACTCCACCTTATTTCATACTAGAAGCAAGCCACCAAACAAGAGGAACCTGAACTACAGAGTGTTTCCTTGCCAAAAAGCCCTGAATTTGTAGCAAAACTTTTATGTTTAAGAGAAATGATCACAGGAAGATTTTTGATTATCGTACAGGCCTGCAGTTCTCATTCAGGTACCTGACCATATGAGCAGAGCTCACATGAAGTTACAGAGCAACTCTCTGGAATCTGGACGGGATCTAAATCCTGTTCCCAGGAAAATTCATCCCTATTGCTGCTGTTAAGAACTACATATAAGCTTTCTGCCCGTGCATCTAGGAGCAGAATTTGGCTTAGAATCAAAATTTTTCCTCTTATGCCTCTAGTTTTCCATACAACTTTAAAACCAAGTCAGACATTAAATAATTCATGTTTATTAAAAAAAAAAAAAGTACGTCAGCAGCTTACGCAATTGAAGGAATTGGAAAGACTACATACTCTTCTTGATGCTTTTGGACGGGGGATGAGGCTGAAATCCTCCTGCTGGAAGCCCATAGTTGCTCATACGCTGCACAAGACTGGCTACATTGCCAGATTTCTCTCTCCTGACTGGTATGGCATCATCCTTGGGCTCTACATCCTTCTTAACTTCCTGAAACAAGAGATTTAAAAGACTGAGAGGCCATTTAAATTAACCAAGAGGTCAGTGTTTCTAGACAGGCACTCCATAGACTAACAGATTTCAGGTACTTACCATTTGGTGTGTAATGATGTATTATACTCAAAAATCATGGCATTCTGCAACTAAATCCTGAATAACACTAAAGGCCTGAATAAACTTGACCCTTCCATACAATCACATTAGTAAGCAGGTAAGCTGATGTGCTGGGAAAATTCAAGTAACAGGGGCAGTATTTTAGCCATCTACTCCAACCCTAAGAAAAGTAACTTTGAGCCCAGAAGTCCCATATTGCAACTCTTAAGTCACAGGTTACTTCAGTGACAGACCCATAGGGTAGAGCACTAAAAATATTTTAGTATTTAAAACTGTATTAGGTGATCAACTCTGCCTCAGAAAGCTCAAAGGTTGTTCGTTGACAAGATGCAGTCATACGGCTGAAAGACATGAGTGGAAAAGAGAGTGACATACAAGGAAGAGTGGGAGGACGTGAGGGGAAAGGTATAGGAGGAGAGTAACAGAGACATCATTTTTCTGATCATTTTCTCCCACCTTCCTATCTTTACAAATTAAAGTGTTAGCATTGGAATGGAATGTGCCAATCAAGAGTAAGAAGCCTATAAACAAGAAAGCATCAGTTCTTCACAGAAATGGCCATGTACTTAGCAGTTACTCCGCTGCCTCAGCTCACTAAATGAGACTCCACCAGAGAACAGATACTCTGAAAGAAGGAAATCATCACTTTGCACAAGAAAAAAAACATTAAGTCAGATCAATGGCCTATCTAGTGCAGAACACAGCTCCCAGCAGCCGCAATCCCAGACACTCTTTAGAGAGCTAGCCCACAACCCAGATCCTCCCACATTCCCAGTGCACCAGTAAGGGTTTCATTAAGGAGATACCTCCCCTCCTCTCTCCCCTTCATGCTGACTCTCATCAGTGACTTGTCAGGATGGAGAAGTCCTTTGCTTCTTAAGTATCTTCCAACCCATACAAGAATTTTTCCTTCAGTCTCACAGCAACTTCATGCCTTCAATAACTTGATGGAGAATTTTATCAAAGACTTTCTGACAACCCAAGTGTGTCACCTCCGCTGAATCGTGCGCACCTGTGTGCTTAGTAAGACCCCCAAAGCCTATCAGCTATCCCACCACCGCAGCATTACAATGTCTTGAGGAAAGCAAACACCCATAAGTACTTTGCAGCTTTTTGTAATCCACTTCTGAACAACTCTTGCATCCACCATCAGTAGCCACTGGTTAACAACTCCACTAGTTATTGCAGCTACAGCTGCAATAAAATATTTAATAATATTTGAAAATAATATTGGCAATGCATATATATACACTTGCTAATGTTGTGTGAACTCTTAAACATAAGCTTTAAGACAACAAAACCCATGCATTGATGAAATGCCAAAAATATGAGAAACATATTCACCAGCACCTATCCGGTGCTTTCTGGAACATTAACACCCAGGTTACTTACTGCAGCTGTCCAGCTGGAAAACTCAGCAGCTCTGGAAACCTACTGATGCTTTCAAACATACTATGAACCTCAAGTCAAACGCTCCACAGCGCCTTCCTATTTCCCAAAAGAGCAGAGCAAGTAGAAGCAAGACTACAGACAGCACAATTTTTCCTCCCACTCATCTACATTACATAAAGAGGCTTTTCAGAAAACAGGTGAGTAGTTCCTGCTGTTACTCTCCTTCATCCACAAGGACTTCTGCCCCAGAAATCTTAACTCTGCTGAGATCCCATCTTACAAGTAAAAAAAAAAAAAAAGAAAAAAAAAAAACAAAAACAAAAAACCAAAAGTCAAACCCCAAAACTCCAGAATAGCACAGCATCATGTCTACCTCCCATTTGAGTAGATATTTCATTTTTCAAAGACTTTGTCATTCTCAGTCTTATAGTTGGGTTTTGGCCAGTTACTTGCAAGTCTGATAAACCATAAGAAATTAAATTTGGCTACAGCTGAAAAGTTTGCCACCTCCAAAACACCTTTCTAGGTGCCTTACTGACAAGGCCATTCTGCTCAACTGAAAAACACACTGGCACTTGAAAACTTGCCTAGAATTGATCTGTCCCTGGATTTTTAAAGTTACAACCTTTTGCTATGCAATTTATACAGCCTCCAAAAGCTTCCAGCTGCTCCAGAACTAATGCTCCCCCAGTTAACCAGTCTCTCAATCATAATGCTCTCCGGTAAGGAGTCAGTGCCAGGCTCCTTCCCCAGGTTTGCACTTACACAAGACTTCAGAAGTTGCTGCTGCAATAATTTTGCAAAAAGCAGAGATGCAAAAGAGAAATGGGGAAGACATACACAGGTGGCCTGGTCAAAAACGTGACCTACTACTTCTAATAAATTAAAAAAAAGAAAAAGAAAAAACACAAACCACTTCCAAATGCTAGAACAGGCTGTAAGGTAAGCATCACTTTATCGGTAATTTGTAGTATGGACAACATACTTTTAAGTCCAGCAGTATTATCAAAGGCAGCAAAGTAATTGATAGGTTACAAACATCAGGAAACTATTTGAGACAAAAGCAGTGACCACAACAAAAGACCAAAGGCCCAAAAATGAAAGAAGGAATGCTTGAACAACTTTCTTGCCTGACTTGAGTCAGTAATTGAAGTGGTGACTGGTAGGAAATACCCAAAGTCTAAAACACAAGATTAGCAATAGCAAATATAACAGAAAATATAGTGGAATTAGATTAAAAGATAATATCTAAAATAATTCTGTGAGTAACAGTTACGTGAAGAAAATATTGCAAACAGATTCAAAAGCTGAAGATTTATTTAAGAATTTCATTAGCAGAAACCAGAAAGAATGATTGAGCACTGGGAGAGACTGGTACCACCAGACCTTCTCAATACAGCTAAGATATGAAAGTTGAATACTTCGATATGCAGTTAAAAGAAACCTTCCTAATCTAATACATATAAAAGGAAAGAGGATGCAAGGAAAAAATCAATATGCCTATGTGAAAAAAAAAAACCACGAGCAGAGCACTGCAAACAATCAGAAAGATTTGCAATAAATAGACATGGGTAAAGAACCGACGCCAACCATGCTTGAATCAGAGTGGATGGTGACATTTTACTATACATATCAGAAAGCATGCCATGACCATAGCATCAAGAGAAGCAGCTTTGCAACAAGGGAAAGAAAAATAACTACACAAGAGTCTACCACTACAGCAACCAGTGATAAGTCTAGTTTTGACAAAGAACTACAGAAGAAGGGGTTAGTAAGCAGTGAATGGATAAATCAACAACTGCTTTCTTTATCTTTAACCTACTAACCTTTAGAACATCCTTGTAAAGTAAGGACAATTTTTTTCTTCTTGTTAAAGAGGAACTGCAGCATTAATTATCCTCCTTCAGGGCATTAAAACCCACATTAAAACCAAACCAAGTTAAAGCAAATTCAGGAATCCCTGGTCTCCATACCTGCATGTGGTCCACTACACCACAAACTTGTATTTCACATCAGTTCTCTAACAGTAGGAAACTGCTCTAAGATTCATTTTCAAAAGCACACATAGGATCCTGACATACGTATCCATCGCCACTGCCAGCAATTTCATCCTGAGCATCATCTCTATGACTCTGTCCTTTTGGACACGTTAAGTTTTTACACAGGATGCAATTTCTAAACAAGACACATATCGGTTTGGATCTCTGAAAACTGACACCAACTGATGCAAACATTAACACATGCCCCTTTTAATAACCTTAGTAAGAGTCTGCAATTAACGTTAAATGTTAATAAGAGTCTACAATTCTTGCATCTCTGCCCAAACAGCTGGCCTGAATTTCAGTGGTTGGAAAATAACACTGCCCACAGGTCTCATCTCCCATGTACCACTATAACCAACCTGAACATGCCCAAGACTCCTATTCATTGGCTTCACAACAAGTAAGGCATTTTTCTTTCTTTGTTTTTATTGTTTTTTTAAGTCAGCCTCGTATAGCCAAACTATCAGAGAGAGTCTGTGCTGTGACAGTACCAACAAAAAACCTCCGGGACACTTCAGCTTGTTCTGAGATGAGGCTACCACCAGCTGCCAGCCAGCAAAACCAAAATGAAAATATGACATTAACTGCAGCTGGAAATTTTAATATTTTTATTATGCCAGCCTGCTGCAGTTCAAGGCTTGTCAGCGTTTCCATTAGCAACACAGATTTTATGCATTTATGACTTGGCAGTAGAAGGTCAATACAGACTGTCTCTTGGCATAAAACACACTCAACTGGGAAGGAGCCACCCACTCTTTCTGTTGCAAACTACAACACTAGTAATAAAGGTCTGAAGTTTTCATAATCTCCACTAAACGTGTATTTCACAACAATTGCAAGATTTGCTGAAATCACTACAGGCTGATGTGCAAAAATGCATATAATCTAACTCAATAGCAAAAAAAGATTGGGGTGATCTTAAGGGGCTATTATTTTCATTGCCCCTGTCACAGTTTAACAATTCATCAGGGAAATGTATGTATTTATATATACGTAACATCTCAAAATCACTTAGGTACAGCAACATGTGAAACAAGAATTATTCTTCTTTATCCACAGACAAAAAATTAACACATCTAAATTCATCTATAGCCACATGATGCCCGTTAAAATAATCAAATAAGCAGGCGGTCCTGACCTACTTTTTAAGCGAACAAGCAAGCAGCCTTCCCCCCATCAGCTGCTTGGCCACACATTGCTCCAGCAGGGACAGCAGGATCCTCCTCACTTCCCTCACCAGAAGCAAAGAGCACTAAAAATCAGTGGGGCACTGGAGATAAAGCAGGTCAGACCATCTGAAAGGACATCAGGAACAGATGGTTGTAAATACAAAGTCTATTCCTGAATTACAGGGCATAGAGAAGTTCATTATCCAGCAAACCTAAATCCTTAGCTAGATTCTTCAAGCATAAATATTAAAGACTTTAGCTGCCCATCTCCTTCTATATATATCATTATATCAAGAACAATCATCTTTAGACTTCTTACATTATTTCCAATGCAAACTACAAAACATCAGCTTGTACAACAGCAATGTGCATTTCTGTTATTGGCTGAGTGCATTTTAAAGCAAGATCTCAAGCAGCAGAAAATGGTCTCAATCTCTAAAGAGGCTGAGATGAATAATACACAAAGGTAAATGTCTGAGCCTCCACATATGATTATCTCATCTCTTTTCTTCCCCTTTTCTCATTTCTTTTCTTCCCCATCAGCAATAAAGAACAGCAATAAAGAACCCATGGACTAGCAAATTAAGTTTACAATTCATATTTTACTGGGCAGAAAATAAGGAAGTCAGAATTGAACCCACCACTTATTTTAGGGGAGAGGGAGGAATTGGAAGCTTGCAATAAATCTACAGGCAATAGCTTTGTACAAGTTTACCTCTTCCCCTCACAGCCTGCAAAACCCCATCACTGAAAAATAACACATACATATGTGTGTGACAGTATACAAATACATATAAAAATCTGTACAGCTGCATACAGATGAGATATTGTCAGCCATAATCTGTTCAAGTGCAATGAAACACCATGGTTCCTGGAACACAAAAGTCTTCACATAGCTAATTATTTAAGCACCCATTACCTCCTGCATTTATAGTCTTAGTAACAGCAACCACCAGGCAGACACCAGGCAGCTTTAACAGCTCCAGTCTCTTAAATCTAAGATATCCCATGTCCTTTCATTTTGCCAGTATCTCCTCCTTGAATAGAAAACATGTCTTCTCATCATCAATGCAGGCACCCACAGAGGTGAAATACTTAATAAAGGCAAAAAAGGAAAGATGAGTAATTTGCAGCTATTCCTGTCTGCCCCGTTCCTTTGCCACACCTGCCATGAACTAAGGGGACAGCTCAAGATAATTTACGAACCAAAAGAGATGAGAAGCTCCTGAGCTCCTTCCCTGGAGCATTCAGGAGGTCAGAGCAGGTACTACCTCCCAACCGGAGAGCTCGTCTGGGAGAGGTCACAAGCTGCCCTTGACTCCCCAGAGGATTAAATAGTATTATTGAAACTAGAAACAAATCACTTGAAAGATGAAAGTAGTTACCATCTGAAGAATGGACAAACTTGATAACCTTTGTTTTGCAAAACAAATTACCTCCTGGGCAGTTTAACATGTGTAACGGGTTGATTTTTTTTGGCGTAATTTATGGCCAAAGAAGGGACTGTTTAACAGTAAATCACTGGGTTTATTTTTTAAGTGCTGACCCACAATCAGGCTGAACCAACAGGAAGGCAGCATCACTCCTCGTCTTTGCCTCTTCCAAAACTGAAATCGCTTCATATTCTGACTTCTGTACACCTCAGTCAAAGGCATTTCTGTTCAAGTCTAAGGTTAGAAAAAAGTCTCCAGCTGACAGGAATCCCTTGCAGTTTTCACAGGAGCTACAGACACATGCTGCTATGGGAGCGACTGTTGCTGTAGTTCCTCAACGCAGCACACCACTCGGTCAAAGGCCATTATCGGCTGAGCACGGCTTTGGAAATTCCCCTAAAATGTTTTTTTTTAAGAGTTTTATGCAGAGCTATCCATTGCATCTAAAGTTTTCGCATGCTTCGAACATAAGAGTACAGAAAGCAAGGATGCAAAGTCTTGGTAGATAAACTTCTCTGCCATCAAGTGATGCCAGAAGACATCTGTGGACAGTCTCTGTGCATAGCAGAGTTTCATAAATGCTTAGAGAAATATTTTTAGAAAGTTGAATTATTAATATTTGTGTCTGCTCAGATTCAAGTCACAATTTCTAACTTTTTCCCCCCAAGAATAAAATATATTTAGCTACAGAAGTGACTCAAGCCAGGCTCACACTTCTCCAGTTTGCAGACAGAACCCCAGCACTTCCTTCTATTAAATCACACCCGCATCACGTCACTCAGCATGAAGTTTAACAAGTTACCAATATTTTTACATGTGTTATAATCTATGCTAAATATATATCATATAATTATACTGCCTCCCTGTTAGGAAGAAGGGCATCATCAGCCAAGCAAGGTATCACTTCTTTCTCACAATACATAACGTGGAATAAGGAGGATCGCTAGGAAACATAAGAAAATTACTGAGTCACTTCAGACTTACAGACTAAAACTTGAAAAGCACAGCAGTCAGACCACCAGGCCTACCAACAGCGGAGCAAAGAATCCTAAATTAACACGAGTAACTAAAGGAAGCACGGATGTTTACATCAATGTTTCCCAACCATTTAATTAAGGAAAAAAAGTTAGTCTTAAAATACTTCTAAAAAATAATACCTAAATAACATTTTATGGTGCTGCCATATTCACAGCCAGATAAAAACATCTTAAAATGTTAATTGCATTTCTTTTCTATTCTACTTGCTTATATATATAAAAAATTAATTATATTTCTTGTAGTTGTTTTATAGACTAACAGCTAATGTCCTGTCAACCACCAGCCACAAAATACTGCTTTAGATCAATGAAACCAAGAATCACACATGGCAGAGGGCAAGACATAGATCCAGCTCCCGCAGCACATCGTGTTTTATCAAGCTTCCCCCCACAAGGGCAGGCAGGAAGACACATTTCTTTCCCTTCTCCCAGTTAAGTGCCTCTATTGCTGCTCCAGAGAAATGTGTGATCCATTAACCACCACAGGTCCACTTTGATGTTTAACTCAGAACATCCTTTGTTCCTTCTCACCATCATCCTGGCTTCCTGCATCTGCTGTCGTACTCTGCTTTTCTTCCCTGCATCCCTTTTCCAGGGCACCCATCTCTTTCCAATCCCTGTAAAACCTCCAGCACTTCACTCGTGGCCACCTCTGCACAAAGGTTAAAGCAAGTTAAAACATTGCCACATCTACGTCCCATCAGAACTCTTGCCTAAGACACAAAATTACATGCTTAAGAGATTTGCTGAATAAGGGCTAAAAATATAAATCTCAAAATCTCAGTGGAGATTAAAAGAGGTTTAAAGATTAAGTTTTATCAAAGATTCACACATTAACTATCACTTTTAACTGAAAATGCATCTTGCTTTCTGCTCCTGTTTTGTAAGCAGCTAGGTGACAGGGCAACTGCCCATCATCATCAGTTTCTAAGTTTGAAAGCTTATTACACCAAGTCCAAAGCTCATGAACTCATATACATACACTAAAATAATATTTTTAGAAAATTAAAAGTATCCAAACAGCTTGTTCAGCATAAAAAACATTTACCACACCTAACTTTGAGATCAGCTCATAACATTAGATAGAGCCCAGTCTTCAAGGAAGGAAAACATACATTCAAAAATAAATTTAATACTGAAAACACTATGGTACAAGAGAGCTAACTTCCCCCTTCCAAAACAATGACCCACCCAAAAAAGAAAAAAAAAAAAATCAGAAGTGGTGCAAATGTTACAAGATGACAGGCCAGATAAGCTAGCCTCACGCAAGTTTAAGTTTCAAGTTCACAAGTAGCTTACTCCATTCAACCTCATAAAAAAAGCAGAAGAACAGATTTAATATTAACCATGTTGGGTGTACACACATGCTGATTTATTAGACGTATGGCAAAGTACTAAAAATACAGCTCTGAAATGTACGCCCAGAGCCTCCCAAGATGTAACAAACATTACATATTACAGTACCTGGATAACTGACCTTCTTGGTATTATTACATATGCTAATTCCAGAGTACATATTTATGGCTGTATTTTAGACTTCTGTATACAGTCAAGGTTAGTTTTCTGCACACGACCAGTCAATTATTGCTGACCAAGACGCTGGCGATGCTTTGTGGAGTTAACTCAGTGATGGTTGCAAACACCATCTGATGGAACACACCCTGTTTGCAAGCTTCCAGCCAGAGAATGGTTACCTTTCCCTGCTGCTCAGAGAGGAAGTTATAAAGCTACACACAAATCAAGCGTAAAAACTAAATAAGGAAGGACAAAAGAGCAGACTGTTTCATGTCGTTAAAGGAATAACTACTCGTACATACCTGTTGTCCCTTCCAGACTAGCTTGTGCAACAAACCATTACACCCAAACTGAACAGCACGATGAGTACCCAGGAGTGTGCAGTTACAACAGAGTAACATCACAAGCCAATATGCCATTTAGAGAAGCAAGAGGCACGTGTACAATCAAGAAGCTTGGATAACTCAAATCAGAGAGAAAAAAGAGCATGTCAAGCAGGATTCTCATAAGTCATTAATCACGTTTTATCCTGCCAACCTTCAGAACAGTACCTCAAGTTCTCTTCCATACCAGTACTGCCACCAAGGCAAAATTTAGGAGCTCTTTTCATTTCTCCCGTGCTCTTGGCAACACAGTATTTTAAAATACAGAATATATAAATATTTTTTTAAATACTAAATATTAAAAGAAGCACCAGTGTTTTCTTCTTCCTGTGTTCACATTCAGCCACGGAAAGACTTCACAATGCTACAGGTTTTTACTCTTATAGTGAAACAACAATTTGCAAATGCAAACTGAAACCTTTTTGACAGGTGATTTTTTTAAAACTTTTTAAAGCACAGGTGCTTATTTAGAACAGGGAATGGGCCACATCATTTCACCAAATTTTCTGTATTTAGCTTTTTGTTTGTAGTTAACTTTTAAGGAAAGCATCTATGACATTTCAGATCTAATAATCCATCAAAATAAGTAATACATATAGCCACATAACTTTCTCATGCCATATCTTTCTAATCACCATACCTATGCTGCCTTAGTATATGAAATAATTTACACATCCCCAACCAAAACCAATAAGGCAGTAAAATTCCAGTGTGGACATAGGGACAATACAAAAAGACAACCTGGCACACAGGTGCCCACAAGGGGCTGTGCTGGCCTAGCTGCGTGAGCGACAGCAGCTCTACAGTGCAAAGTCTCAGACCATCTGCAGACTCAAATCAACCTTAAGACTTTGCTTTGCCCCTCTTCATGCCAGATACTGTCAGTTTGCAGAAGGAATTCACAGGGTTGGAGCCTGACTGGTATAAACCCAAGCAGTCAATCCAGTGATTCAGTTGCAAAAGTCACAGGAGTAAGAACAATACATGATGAGCTCTGAATCCCAGCAAAAAAACTCTTATATATGACTATATGCCTATATATTGGTGCCACTGGCTGCATCTGCCAGTGTTTTCAGCTGGCTTTGTTTTTGGTTTTTTTAGTATTTTTAGAAACAATGGTTCCCCCATGAGAAGAAAGGCTCACGCAAGCCATTTATCCTGACATTCCGGTTGGAAGAAACCTGTTTCCTTGTTTATTCAGGCCAAAATAGCTGGCTAGTAGAGACCTGTCTCTCACCCCACAAGCACAGGAATCATTATCACCATTCTCGCAAATCCCAGACACATACCAATGGACGGGATTAGCAGGAGCAGCTCAGGCAAACCCACATGGCACCCCCTGATAACACACTCTCCAGTGGCACTATTTTCTCCAAAAGCCAGAAGAAAAATCAGCAGGTACAATGGATGGCACCGCCATATCAGCAACAGGTCTTAAAGCTCCAGCCTGAACGCTCAGCTTCACTCCCTGCCAGGAGACAAAGAGCCACCTTACACCCATCATTTCCCTCATACACTCAGCACTGAAACCAAAATTACTTAATATGGCTTTCTATCTTGCATGTTATCTTTGTTTCTGAAAACCAAGAACTGCCAACCTCGAAGCACACATCACCATCTTACTGGCAGAGCTGCCTACCTCTTCCTGGGAAGCTAATGACACCTCCGTGCTCCTCGGTCTCACCTCCCTACACAACTCACTGCAATGACAGTTTCCTCAAAACAATAATAAAGCAAAGGAAAAAGCTGTATAAATTGAAATATCATTTGACTGATAGGATTGTTAAATTACTGCATATCCAATTTTCTCCAAGCCTTACCTGGATGCAAAGAATTCAGACAGAACACCTAGCAGAGAAGCAAACCCCAAATTTCTGGAAATAGATACGTGTTTTATTCCATTCTATAAAAACATCCTACTTCACACTAAATGCATGTGGCTTATCCTATATACATTGCTTAAAAGCTTGCGGTTATTAATCCATTTTTTTAATTAATGTTACTACACTATTTAATTACACCTAGGTTAGAATTAAGAACAACTCAGAAGAGAGTGACACTGTCTCACCCGCAATCTGTTCTGACTCCATGATTCCCGTTTAAAGTTCTGGGCAAGGTCAATTTTCTATTTTTAAAAACGAATTACAGAAGATGCTATGCTTGAAGGAGTTTTCAGCCAAAACTTCTCTCACTGGTTCACAGCACGCTCAGTGCTTAACAGCATCCCACCAGCAGGAACATAGGAAGGAGGCAGCAAAGATGCAGTCTTAAGAAGGTAGGTCAGCTGTGCTAATACTCTAAAGTTTTGGTCTAGGGGGGCTCTTAAGGGAAGGAAAGGGGCTTGGGTTTTGTTTTGTTTACACGGACAAACACATAGACCAGGAAGTTGAACAAGAAAGTAACCCCTAAAACAAAATCACCCCTTCTAAAAGAAATTCTTCATGCAAGCACCCTAGTTGTTTGCAGTTCCTAAGCATCTCTATACAGTACAGCACGGTAGATAAGCTAAACCAAACTCAAGTAATTTTATTACACAAACAACTCTAAGGCCAACAATTTACACTATATATCAAATAAAATCTAAAAATTATATTGCAATCACAACTTTTAAATTTGTTCTGCTGTTCACATTCATTGCCCTGAAGTGCAAAGTCTGTTTACAATATTTGACGTTAAGAACATATGGAAAATAAAGCAAGCTTACCTCTTCCAAGGACATATTTGCTCGAACACACCCAGTGTTGCAGGTTTTTTTTATTTAGGGGGAGGAAGAAAAATGTCACAGTGAGCAAAGTTCACGTGTTAACCTGGAAAGGAACCAGGCTCAGTGATAAGCTAAGCAGGAGCAGCTGCACACACCTGTGCAGGCAGAAAGTTTTCTCTGAACCAGCTCCATCGCAGACGCATCCTCCGCTAAGCGGGCGGCTGAAGTGGTGCATATTCCAAACACACTTGTAGAAGAGTCCAGCTTGCTCACCAGAATGCCTCCGAAGCCTACTGGTGAACTTTTCTACCTTAACTGATGAAAGCTACTAATTAACCTATCCGCTGCTCCTCTCTCATTCAAGTTATTGCCTCGAGCTTATGATTGAACTGGTTTTACTACTGTGAAAAGCCATATTACTCACAATATAGCTAATTACAAAACTAAGATAGCAAGTTCTTAAAATCTTTAAGCCACGTACAGAGAACAACCTTCAAAAATGAGCCAAAGGATGAACACCAAATCATCACTTCCATCTTATCAACACAACAGTTGGCTGGAGAGTGAATAGAGCTACTAAAAATAAACAAACAAACAAAAAAATACAAACAAACAAAAAAACCCACAACCCAAAAACCAAAGAGTCTTCCACATCACACCCCTTAACATCGCCCAAAACCTCACACATTCAATCTAACAGGGTTACTGCACTGCTCTAACACATACTGGAGGTGAATGGCTGTGTGCACATTTTGCATTGCGGTGAATTTTAGAAAGGAAAAGCCACTTTCAAAGAAAACAATAAAAGTCTGCTAGGTTTCCACTGCTGATTCCTTTCAGGAATTTGTGAAGTTGTTTATTTTAAATTGGCCATACAGGAAGAGGGAGGAAAATGGCAATGACAATGTCAGGAACAAGAACTCTAATTCAAGTATTTCAAGCCCACTAAAAGCATATATATACACAGTCCAAACAGGAATTTCAAATCAGGTTTTGTTAATAAAATTGGAAATTTATGCGCTCCAAAATCCAACACTGCAATACAGGCAGAAAAATCTTTAAAAAGGCCTAGTACTGAAAAGTGAATTCAAGGAAATGAGCTTCACAAGTGGGCAGTGTAGTTGCTTGTACTTTTTTTCTTTTTTTTTAACCTACTTGTTTTCAACTATACAGTCACTGCAAGCTTCTCTACCACACCTGAGCTCTGGTTTCAGGACTGTTTTGGACATACTACCCCCTGACTTGCCTCCCAACCTTTACAATACCTCCTGATCTCCATCCAGTGCAGTGACACGGTCACACTAGTATCTGAGGATATTTTGGAGGCTTTATGGGGTTCCCCTTAACTGAGTCTACCTGTTCTCTTTCTTTTAATGCAAAACAACCAAGTGGAAGTCAGCACCAAGAACTGCACCTTTTGGGAGAGACCGTCTCAGACTGTTGGTTAACCCATCAAGTGATGAGCTCGCAGAAAATTTCCAGGTCCCAGCTGGCACTAGGAACTAAGCACCACCAAGCTCCAATCCTTCCGCAGGATCTCACCGCCAATGGGCAAAAAGTTTGGGTAGAAGCCAAAAAAGCCCAACCAAAAAGCTACCAACAGATGTTATAAGGTACCAAGCATCAGCATCACATCAGTATCCACAGGAAGCTTCCATACATTCCCTTCTGCATACGAAGCTATTTGCTGCATGACTTTAACAATTAAAAATGAAGTTGATAGCACTTGGTCTTACTTCGAACACAAAAGACACATTTGTCAAAGCATGCAAAGTCAAAATATGAGGAGTAGTGTACAGTGTCAGGAAACCCTATGTGTTAGCAGAGCCCAGAAGGGGGGAACAGAAGGGGACTGATCCACTTTAGTGGTGATGATACAGTCTGGATCCGGGGCACCCAACACATCCAGGCGGCATGCAGCCATGATCCTCCTGTTGACATTTTGGTTGCCATACCATCTCATCACTGCACGACAGTTTTCCAGCCTATGCGTACCACCTTAAAAGTTCCCAAGATCAGCCTCATAACTGCACTCAACTCCAGCACTAAGAAAGCAAGTTATCACCTGTTGTCATGAAACCAAAGAGATTTTCTTGTACACTTCTTTCTACTTCTCAAAATCCCTACACCTTCTAGAAAACTGATTGTCCCCTGTAATTCAGGATATCTGACCATGCCATGCACATATTCAACAGCTGTATAGTTAAAAATACCTGGAGCAGAGATACATAAAGATTTTTCAGGGTGGAGATAATTTAAAACAAAGTTTATAACAGCCACAGGTGCAGAAGGGCAAGAACACACCCAACAAGTTTAGTATTTAACATGGAAACATGCCACATCTGATCACTCTTTGCTGTTCAGTAGAAAGACAGTCTTGATGACAGAAGAACCAGACAAGAGCCATGTCTGATGCCTTCTCCCTTTATGGCACTTGAGTGCTAATTAAGTACATCAACACAGTAACCATCAAAATACCACTTAAGGTAAAATTACTATTTATACAGGACTCAAAACTGGAAATGGATTTTGAACTAAACTACAAACAACTTAAAAATATTAGACAAGTGAAAGGCATTTGTACAAACTTTTCCTTGGTAAAAGACCCTCCCTAAGAACAACTGGATTATTCCCATCAGTTTTAAAAGGTAGATACTTAGATGCCTCCTCCGTAAACAGAAAAAAAAAAAAAAAGAAAAAAGAGTAATTTTGCTTTTTCAGTAAGATGAACAGAAAAATTGTCAAATTTAACATAAGCAAGTGTAAAGAAGCATTTATAGCACTGGACAATTTTCTCCTTAGGTTTAATGATATGAAAATATCACGGTAAGATATATTAGATAATTCTATTTTGCAAAGAATTAATTTCACTTCAAAAGAGGCAGGAATGTCTAAATCTCTTTGATTATACTTTATGGGAGTTACACTAAGCAATCCTTGGAAGTTACTAAAAAGGTAAGTTACTAAAAAGAAGCAAAGCGTAACATCTCCGTAACACTTGCGTAGTTTAGATGAGAAAATACCTGCAGCTCAGCAGACTCTGAATTTCAGAAGTTACATGTAGAATACCACATCTAGCTGCTTTGTAGACTTCTTCATTGTAAGTGACTAATAAATAGGTGCATATTCAGTATTACATTTAGAAAATTTGCAGAGAAAACAGGACGCAAACACAGAATAAATATAAAAGGTTAAATAAAAGGTTTGAGAAGCAATATCTCATAGCAGAAGACAACTACTGCATGTCAGTCACACATCAAGCGAGATAGAGGTCCCAGAGAAGAGAATCATATTTAGAAAGATGATGACTAATCCGAAGACACGACCGTGCTGCAGCCCAATAGAGCACTTACATGGGGAGCCCAGTCAGGAAATCAAACAAGCTGAAAGCCAACCTGATTGCACAGTTACCTTTTAGCTGTACATGTTCCATTCTCTGCCCTGTCCCTTTGCAAGGTCACAAAAAAGGCAGTGCCAGCAGCAGGGAGTCCAGGGTAGGGCAGAATTGCTCCTTCAAACAAAGCAGCTCAATCCAGGCTGAAGCACCCACACAACCACAGCCTGAGGATGTAGTTTTTCATTATAGCCGAGTTGGCTGAACTGTGACCCCACTTTCTCCAACTCTCTCATGACTTGATGTCTTCTGTAGGGGTAGGTTTGAGGTTTTTTTGTGGTTTTGGTTTTTGCATCAGTTCATCTCACTAAAGCAGGTAACCATGGCTACAGACAACTGTTAGTGCACTGCAGCAGTAGGAAGGAGACAGAACACGCAGTGCAAGGGCACAGACCAAAAGAAACGCTAGAGTGAATAAGAACAGACAGCAGAACCTACTCAAACAAAAAAGGCTTTCAAAAGCATACTAAAAAAAAAAGATAATCCAAAAGGTCTTCCAGTGAAAAAAATCATCTTGTTACAAATACAACTGACATATTCTAACCATTTCAATAGTAACTAGCCTCCTGTACGATCACAGTAAAACCAAGTCAATGCAGAAAACTCACCTTGACAAAATTGTCAGGGAACATGCCCCTTTTGCCATTTAGTTCTCCTTCTAACCATCCTTCTTCTTCCAGTTTTTTCACATTCCTGATGATTTCCCCAACTCGGATCGTTAACTCATCGTCATGCACTGCATCATAATCATATTCCACAATATAGTCCACTATAAAGAAAAAAACAAAACAAAACAAAAAAACACAGTGAATGCAACTCAGACATGGAAATGCAACGTGAAAGCCATGCGTGTACAAAAAGGCAGACCTAACAACAAATGCAAAGAACAAGTGTGTCATTTGTGAACTGTAGTGTTTCCAGCCATTTTGGAGAGGGGAAAAAAACTGGACAGTCACCTATTAGTATAAAGTAAATTTAGGAATATGACACCAGGTCATATTTCAGTGGTGGTAGGTAGGTTTTTGCACATGTGTGGTGGAAGGGATTGCTGGCAGTAGTTTTTGTCCCCCATCCCACCAAGTCCCAATCCAAAATATACCAATTATGAATCACTCCCCACAGGGCAAGCGTTTGTTACTCAATGCATGTTTGGGGCCAAGGAGGGAGAAAGGTTCAAATTGTGCATGTATGGTGTGTACATGCAACACTTGGTCAATTCTTATACTTGCATCTGCTATTGTATCTGCAAAAAACTGATTGCTGCACACACAATATTTTTGCAAGTTTGATCCAGGAAACGTAATACAGCCAGAAGGTGCACAATTGACAATATCACACAACTTAAATTCCACAGACATGTAAAAGGCACCCTCCTTCAGATTCATCTGGTTTTGTGTGAAGAAGAATAAGCACACAAGCTTTAATTTTAATATAATTAAGTTTACTCAGAGGAGCATAGCAATGTATTTACATACATATCCATCTGTTGCACAAGATCCATGAGAGTTGCTTACTGACAGCTTGAGGCTTGTTTGGCAATAAAGGCTCATTTGTTCACCAGGAAATTCTGTTTATGCCAGAAATTTCCACAAACCTGCAGCAATCAAATAATCTTCTCTCTCCCTCAAATCCAGTCAGGATGCCCAGGCACTACCACTTAACACTGTTCTCACTGAAAACCTCCCTCTCTTCTGCAGACCACAACAAAAAAGCATAAAGACAAGAGCACAACAGGGTTAAAAGACAGAAATCCTGAATGGCTGTACAAGTTTTTTCCCAGGTTACTCTTTATTCTATCAGTGCATAATAATATCCAACAATTAATTCACAAATTAAGGAATCAAATGGGGGAAAGTATTATTTCCTGGTATTGAACTTACAGCTCCTTTAAATCAATGTATAATTTTGATCAAAACTCTCCACATATCAGAAGTGCTGCTGCACGCATGTTGCAACATAGCCTTTATCCCTCTGCTGCCTAGAGATGAAGTCAGAAAAACCTTGGTAAAAAACAGAACTACAGGATGGTACCATGAATACAAAAGAAGCTAGAATGATCTGTCTGGCAAAGTATTTTCTGAATACACCTATTAACAAAGGAACCAGTCGAATATAAACATGAAGACTTAGTTTGCTTTTTTCCCTTTAAGAAAGAAAATTTGTTTTCTTCATTATGAACAGAAGTCATCAACAGAGTTATCTGCTCGTGATACACACTCTGGAACTCCTAACATTTTTTTTTTTTACTGTATACATTTATTTTTGCCAAACATATTCTCTAAGCTTGCTTCAAAGCATCATATTTTCCCATTACTGCCTGCAGCAAGCATAGTAGTTTTGTCTTGCTTCTGCACTTAATTGTCTTTTGAGTGGCTGACATGAAATATTGCCCAACAGATAGGAAATTCTGGCAGCCACAGATCATAAAGACAATGGCCATTCATCACCTATAGTCTAGAAATAAAAATGTCATCTTCCAACCAACTCAACCCAACCATTTTGGAAACCTAAAAATGCATTAAAAAGTAAAAATATCCACGTCACGTATTTCTCTCATGATAAACTCTGTTTTTAAGCACATTAGCAGGTATTATATTTCAATATACACACTACAGGACAGTTTTACGAAGTTAAACATGGAAAATGGATCAGAACACAGTATCAGTCACAGTAAATGCTTACAGCATCACAGACTACAACTCAAACTGCCAAACGCCTGGTCCTTTTTCCACAGAAGTAGTAGGTAATCATACTCACACTATGTCAACATGAACTAATTATTCTGAAAGCTTCTTTATTTCCTTGAGGGAATTTTCCTATATTTGTGATTGAAATGCACAACACATTCATTTTGGTCACCTTTGCAGACTGTAAAACATGGACTCGGTCATGCCAACAACCAAAGGAGGATCTCAAGAACCTCCCAGTCATCATCCATGTGTCTCTGTGTTCCAAAGACCAATAGCAGTAAACGAACATCAGCTTTTTATGTTTGAAATTTAGGTGCTGAATTTCCTCTTTTATTTGTCAGTGATACATAATACTACCTTCACTCTCATGGATACGTACACAAAACAGATCTAAACTCTGCTTTCTCACCTGTAAAGTAGGAGGGGTCATAGGCAATGTCAAGATAGTTTCATCCCATATATTTTTTTTTTTGCATGTGATGACACAGAAACAGCAAGAAGCTACACACCTCACTATTATGTGGTCCTTAAGAGGAACACTTAACAGTTTTGCTTTTCAATATTAGCAAGTGCCACTAGATGAACTGTCCAGGTAATTCAGACTGCAACGTGATGGGCAAGAAACCATTCTACTACCGAAACAGTCCAGATAAAACAAGCCTCTGAAAGGTCTTCAAGCATAATATTCACCCAAGTAAAAAACAGTGCCCAGCGGTGACAGAAAATGTTTTTAAGGAATCACAACTCCTTATAACAACAATAATTAGGAATCATGTCAGTCCACAGCTTACACTTCTGAATGCTTGAACTAGTTCTGAATTATACAGTTCTCACTTAAAAGCTTTACTCAAGAACAGATGTGATACTAAAATCAGTCAGCAGTAAGTTGGACTGCAGTAACATAAGCTGGTCAAAACCTTCAAAAATGGCAAAGTCTCCGTTGGTAGAAGGTGCAGCAGAACACCTCAGCAACACAAACTACCAAAACCACCTATCTTACCTCCCCTCTGCTTTTTACACAGCTTTCTCAATTTCAAACCAACTCAAATCAATTATCTGTAGCTTAAAAGCCCATAATGACCAAGTCTTGGATGAAAAATAGTTTTCTCAAGCTTGAGCATGAGCACTGTGAGGTTAACCATGCTTTTCTTGCACATCCAGCAGGACCAAAGCTCACCTGAGAGGGAGACGACATTCTCCTGAGTTTTCACAGGCAGCATGGGCCATCACAAATTACCTCCTACACCGTTTGCAAAGAAGATGTCTTTATCCTAGATCTCTAAGTGGCAATCTTGTTTTGGCAAGAATTCAAATATAAAAAGAAGACGTCACTTGGTACATGCTTCCAACCAAGGAAAGAGGGAAGGAAACAAAAAAAATGACAAGCCAAATCAAAATCAGGTCAATTAGGGTATTATAGAAAATAAATTATAACAGACTGTAAGAACTGACAGAACAGATTTAGAAACACAGGACTACATTCAGTGCCCTGGTAGCAGCCAAGGGGTTGGAAGCTCTGTTCAATGAAGCATCAGAGGCAGCTGAGCCAGTGCCACCCAAAAGCACCAGCATGGTGATAATGGGAATCAGCAAAGATATATGAAGAGGAAATCATGCTTGATCAACCTGACAGCCTTCCACGATGAAATGACTACTTCACTGGATGATGGGAAAGCAGTGGACACCATCTCCCATACCATCCTCATAAACAAACTGATGGAGTACAGGCCAGATGAGTGTAAAGTGAAATGGACTGAAAACTGTCCATAATGCCAGGCTCAAAGGGTAATGATCAATGACACATAGTCCAGCTGGAAGAGAGTCACCAGTCATGCGCCCCAGGAGTCAATGCTGAACTGTTCAGTATCTTTATTAATGACCTGGATGATGGGACTGAATGCACCCTCAGCAAGTCTGCAGATGATACAAAACCACGAAGAGTGGCTGACAGACCAGATGAGTGTGCTGCTATTCAGAGGGACCTCAACAGGCTGAGGAAGTTCAGAGGGAAATGCCAAGTCCTGCCCCTTGCGAGGAACAACCAGTACAGGCTGTGGACCGCTTGGCTGGAAAGCAGCTTGGCAGAGGAAGACCTGGTGGACACCAAGTTGACATGAGCCAGCAATGCACCCCTGCAGCAAAAGAAGGCCAACGTCATCTTGGGCTGCATTAGGAAGAGTATTGCCAGCAGGTTGAGGGAGGTGATCCTCCTACTCTGCTCAGCACTGGTGAGACCCATCTGGAGTGCTGGGTCCTGTTCTGGGCTCCCCAGTACAAGACAGACACAAACATACTGGAGTGAGCCCAAAGGGCCACGAAGATGACCAAGGGACTGGAGTATCTTCATACCAGGAGAGGCTGAAAGCACTGGGAGAAGGCTCAAGGAGATCTTACTCATGAGGGCATGGAGAAGACTGAGTGGCACCCAGTGAAAGCACAAGAGAGAATGGGCACAAACTGAAACAGAACAAATTCCACTTAAACATACATATACACGCATACATATACATACACGCACACTGCGGGAATGATCAAACAATGGAACAGTTTGTCCTGAGGGGCTGCGTAGTCAGTGATGTTCAAAACCCAACTGGACATGGTCCTGAGCAACCTGCTGTAGCTGACGCTGCTCTGAGCATAAGAGTTGGACTAGATGATCTCCAAAGGTGCCTTCCAGCCTCAGTGATTCTGTGGCTGATTCTATCCAAAGATATACCTTAGGTGGCAGCTTTCTGTCATCCAGCCATGGCAGCTTTCTAACATAATTAGAAAACTTCCCAGACAGTGCTTTTTGAAGGTTTTGACCCATTTTCAGGGGCAAGGGATCGATTAAATCAACAGTGCTAAGTAAAAAAAATATTGACTGGACATCTTTGGGGGAAAGGTGGTTCTAGCAGGCTTTAAGGGAGTGGTCTGTTCAGCTCTTGCTTTCAAGTAAGATGACAACCTGCCTAATGAAACAATAAAACAGACCAAACATGTCAAAGCCAGCCAGCCCAGTCAGTAACTACAGGCTACATTGTTCCCCATGGCAAAGACAAAAAGTATCCTATCTAACAGCACTGCCTCTTTGACAAAATAGCTCACGCTGTTAGCCAACATAGTAACGCTGCCTGCACAAGGCATTCAGTCACTGCTGGCACAGGTGGACTCTCCACTTCTCCAAAACTTACACAACCGGCTCTTCTGCCAACCACATCCCAATGCCAAAGCAGAAGCCAAGCCTCCCGATAAGTATGGCCATGTAACGCCCATCTTCACTGATTTTAAACAAAGGGAGTCTTCAGCTAGTCAGACTCTTTCTGAAGTTGGCTAACATAGGTAACTAAGGTCCTCTAGGAGCCCTACCAAAAAAAAAAAAAAAAAAAAAACATAAATAAAGCTAGGAAAAGAGTGGAAAATATACTGAAATTCTAGCATCCCCGTGTCTTCAGTAGAAATAACCAAGTGTCAGACACTCATCCAGCAAAAAGCACAATTTTACGTTCTTGGTATTTTGTTTAGGATATTACAATACTGTCAGAATCCAGTGACCTTTCTGTAGTAGCCAGAAAAAGACACAAACCAGATATAAAATAAATCCCACAAAAAACACATTCAATAGCTTATAAAATAAAATTAAAAAATTAAAAAAATAATTTGTGGGATAACTGAAATCTTTGCATATAAATCTCAAGCTATTCAGGAAGCCTTGCTGAAACTTGCTGCAGACCTGGAGGGACAGAGTCCAACATCAAGCAGCAAGAGAAGCTTGAGTTGCATGCCATGCTCCATAAAGGTCTCTTCAGGCAGGTTTTATTCAGGCAGGTTTTAGGTCAGCTCAGATTCAAAGTCATTTATTGGAATGTGAACCCTGGAAAGTTGTGTGGCCTCCAAAAGCATCTTGCCAGCAGAACTGCAGTTACACTAGAAACTGAGATTTTGCTTTTCCAATTTATCATAACAGACAGTTGCTAGATGCCCGAAACAAACTTTATTAGTATTGTTATTTCCACTTGTACATCTATCACAAAAAAACCCCAAAGTTTAGTCTCCTATAAAACCAAGCTAACATTTTTGTTATTATGTATGAATACATACACACAGAGTTACAAAGGTATTTAGTTTTATAGCAGACAGCAAGCTTACACTAGAGACAAAAGACAACAGAAGACACAATCTTATCCTTTTAACTATCAACTCTTCTTCATGACTATCTCAAAATCAGGTGTTGGACTGAAGGAGAAAGCTCCTTTCAATTGCTTTCCCCAGAAACTTTCCTACAATTTGTGAGATATAAGAGTTCCAGCTTTTTTAATAGCAATACCATAGTATACATTTGGCCACTGAAGACAGATCTTAACACTGAAAAAGTAGTGCAGGTGTTTAAATGCTGAACAATGAAAACACCTCCGTGTTAAACATAAGTAGTAGTTATAAGAATGGGGTTTTTTCCACTTCAACACCACATAATTCCCCGTACCCTGACCCGAGTCACTAATGACAACCCATGTGCTCAAATAAAGGGAACTGGTGGACTCCCCATTGCCTTTAAAATTCTAGCCCCTGCTTCCAAAACTGCCAGAGTTTTGTCCCCTGAAGCTCTCCTGGTAAGGCACATGCACAAGGTGAGCACCAGGGTTTGGCAACCAAAGCCAAATCCCTCCTGGCCAAGAGCCTCCACTGCTCTGCTGCCAGGCTCCTACTCCTGCACTCTGCATCTGCTCCGGTGATTCACTCTCCTGTTTACACAACGACCCACAGTGACCATAATAACCAATTCCTCAAAGATCAAAGTATTCTTTCGGGATACAGAGGCGAGTTTGGTCTTCCTCACACTGAGTAGGGAAGCACCTCATTTCCTACTACTGGGGAAACCGCTCTGACCACTGATCTTGTGCAAAAAGCTGCTTCCCTTCCTTTCGTGCCCCAAAACCAATAAGCATGAGAAGCAGCCTAGGGACTGAACCTTGAACAGATCAAATAGAAAGTAGGAAATACTATGTTTCTCATGGTGCACAATACAGGTACATCACCGATGGAAAGTGCGAAACCTGCACAGTTGTACTTCTAAGACATCTCAACCCAAGGATGCTGTGATCCCATCCTCTCTTCTGTATGCTTTCACATAGTTCCTTTCCCCTGCTCTGCGCTTAAATTAGTACTTATTTATACTACTGATGAATCAGATAAAGAAAACAGCCCAAGAGAAAACTATTTAGTGCCAACTTTCTGCAAGTTTATCTCCCTAAGATGGCTCACGGCAGGGTCAGAGACACAGGACTGCATCAAACCCAACTTAGATCAACATCCACATCATTGTTACAGTCCAGATCAGCAACACGCTTCTCAGTGAAGCTCCAAACCGTCCTCATTTATTGTGCTTCAGTTCCCAGTGTGGAGCAGTCTCACAGCAAGCAACCTGGATTTCTTTTCACTGAAACTAAATCAAAGACATGCAGCCCAGGAACACTCTTAATGCATGCTAATCTTTAATGGGCATTAAGTCCATGGGATAAGACTAGAACTAGGATGATACAAAAATGTCCAAAACATGCAGGTCCCTAACACCAGCAGTTTCTCCCTATGGATCCACTCATCTCGCCCCTCACCACTTGCCACTTTGCGCATAGCCGAAATCTGCCACGAAACTACATCCTAACGTAATGCACAAACAATATGAGGCCACTGGACTCCTGTCAACTCAGATGGTAGGGATGCAGTTCCAAGCTATTAAGAAACCGAAGAAGGAAAGAGTGTATTTAACCAATGGAGACCATGCAGTCCACACATATTTTACAGTAGAGTTCACCACAGCCTTCAATAAGTCAATAGTTTTAAGGCACACTATACAGAACAGCAGCCACTTAACCAAGCTGAGCCATGCAGAGCCATCACATTAATGCTGCACGTGGAGGACTTGCAGAACAGTTGCATCACTAGGATTACTGAAAGTGTTAAGCATCACAAGCAAGATGTTCTACCTTCACAGTAGCTCAAAAGGAGGTCAGACGCCTCCTGTATGGCCTCAGAAATAGCAGTGACACACAGCAGAGCCACTTCTACCTGTGCCTACTCCCAAGTGAGCCATACCAGTCATGCCAGCTCCAGTCCTGATAAACAGCTCCGTACCAAAGCAGTCACATTGCTTCCTGCTCCTGAAGCTTTGATCCCCTATATGCCAGCCAAGCAAACTGCTGCTGTCACAAGGAAAGGATGTGGCAGAGGAGGTACTCTGCAGTTCAAGATAATGCTGACCTCATATATACAAATATTAACTTAAGGTCTTGTTTTAAGCAAAGTGCCCTGAGCCATCAGGATTCTTTCATTAGTTCATAATAAAACAACATAATGCCAATGGAATTGAAAGATTTTCATGCCATTCTATGTACGTTTTCTTTTGAGCACATACAATTAAATCCCAATTTGCTGTAAGCTGATTATTCTAGTAAGACAGAACCTAAATCTGTAGAATATATTGGCTCAGGTGCTGGGCAAACAAACATTGCTTTCAGGCACTAAAGACACCTTCAACAGGAACAAATACACACTGTTGGACCCAAGCTGATTCTACATAAAACCAGCTCAGCTGTGTCCACCCAAAGTCTGGGAGCACTACAAACACCCTGCTGCCACCCAGCAGGGACTCAGTTTGGATCCCAAGAGGATTTGCTCCATTTGAAGCAACAGCCCTCATACTCACTCCAACACACCCCACATCTCAGAAGGCTCATTAGGTTTGATGCAGGATTACATGAGCTATGGCAATCGGCCACTATGCTACAGAGTCAGGCCAAATTCCCAACAAGCCTCCTTTCCACTTCCCCAGCGTAAGAGCTGATGAGACAGAGCACCATCGCCGCCTGAGCTCACATTCATGCAGCTCAGTCCTCCAGCCCCAGCCCCCCTTCCTCTATCAGATTAAAATAAATAAATAAATAAATAAAACAAAAACACCAAAAAACACCCCACCAGCTTTTTAGAAGGGAATTTAAAAATCAAAGTCTTTCCAAAGACCATAGCACTGGGTTATTAAGAAAATACATCGTTCTTCTGGAATACAGTATATCTTTTGTATTACTAGTTGCCACCAAAAAGGTGCTGGATATATGTGACAGTTTACAAGATCAGTTAAAAATTTAATGAGTACACTCCAGTGCTTACAGTGAGGGTATTTTAAGCTGTTATGAAGATAGCTTTTAGGAAAAAAAAAAAAAGTCAGAATAAACACACGGGGTGGGGGGAGAAACACAACAAAACAACTTTCAAATATATTGTTTAAGTCTCACAATATCCACTATCTCATTTGGGCCTTTGCTTGCCCAAACTTCAGCACCAGCTTCCCGTTTTGATTAAACTCCCATGAGCTTCAAGGGAAAAAAATTACCATTGGAAAAGGGGAAGGAACAAGCTGTAATAAAAGGTAGTTCTGTTATTCTCCTGAAGTCTGGGGTCCCAGCACATTTTATACTTTGTAATGATAATGGAGACTTTATTGCATCCTTTCAGTATATAAAGGGGGCTTATAAGAGAGATGGAGAGAGACTTTTTACCAAGGTCTATATTGACAGGACAAGGGGCAATGGTTTTAAACTGAAAGAGGGTAGATTTACATTGGACATAAGGAAGAAATTCTTTATGATGAGGGTGGTGAGACACCGGAACAGGTTGCCCAGAGAAGTTGTGGATGCCCCATCACTGGAAGTGTTCAAGGCCAAGCTAGATGGGGCTTTGAGCAACCTGATCTAGGGAAAGACATCCCTGCAAATGGCAGGGGGGGTGGACTAGATGACCACTGAAGGTCCCTTCCAACCCAAACCATTCTGTGATTCAGACACAAAAATCTTTTAATGAGATTTTACTTAGGTGTTAGATATGCCATACAAATAAAAGAACATATCAGTAACTGGCTTTAGCATGTTCTCTTTCAGAGACATCCTGTGACTTTCACAGACTTCTTGTGATCCACAAGATCTGTCAGACCTCTCATTAAAGTTTCTCAGACTTTTGATTTTACATCTACAGTTGACACGCAACTCTGCAGAAGTTGGCCAAACTCACATTAATTTCAGCCACTGAACACTTCTCCCATAAATACCTTCTCGCTGCTATGCCATTGACATCCCAGTCATGAACTCTCAGCCAGCTCCAGTTGCTGTAAGTCAGTGATAAGGCGATCTGAGTGAGGTTTCGCTTTTTTCTTCTGTTTTTCTCTTTCCATCCTGCAGTGTCTGCTATCTTTCCTTACTCCTTTCGTAACTTGCTCTATGCTGCATCACCCCATCCTAGCACAAACATTTTCTGCTTAGAGCAACAATCTCTCTACATCAATAGCTTGCCTAAAAAAAGGAAAATAAAAACAAAAATAGCAGTCTACCCTTGAGACAGTCTAAAGCCAGGAACCTTGGTTCTGTCAGCACAGAACTGGTCCATCTGGAAGCTGGCCTGAATCTGCCTGGCATTTTTAGATTGGGCAAGTCAATGGTGCATTCTCCAAGGAATGACTCACCACCCATTTTTAATAGAAAACTATGTCTAATTTTACAGCCCAGTAAGAATGGCTGAAGTAATTAGGAAAATGAACAATTGAAAACTGTAAAAATGTACGCTTTTCCGCCCAAACTATTTCAAATAATGAGAAACTCATTGCATTCTAATAGTAACCATCTCAAACACCAGCCTCTCTAGCTGGCTCCAGAACTATTAGCAAGATACTTTGTGAAGGAAATTAAACAGTATAGCAGAAATCCTGCCCAGCAGCCTGCCCTGAAGCATTAAAGATGCAAACCATGCATGCCTCATTTTCCTACTCCAGGCTCCCATAATTTTCTACAGTGCATTCTAGTGCTTACCACTGTGTATGATAGAACACAGTTAAAAAATTAAGTTTGTCAATTTTCACCTTCCTAAATCAAATCACTTCCACACATACCCTCATAATTCTACAGCTGTATCCTGTAGATAAGTCATCATTACCAGCCAGCTGGGAAAAAAGCATTTTAGTGATATATACCTGGAGTGAGGAATGTTAAACTGACTTTGATCACATCTTCTCCAATATTATCAGAAATACTTTTTTTAAAATCAGTCGCAAACTTAATAAATGTTAAAATTGTGGGTTTGATTTACACCCTCGATTCTATGAGCAGGAATTGCCCGACTCCTCCTTTCACAGCAAGGGAAGACATGAAATAGGAAGTATTGGAGTAAAAGCTCTACCACCTAGAGGTATTTGATACTACCTTGTAAGGACAGAAGAGGTCAAAATGTTTTTACCTGGGAAGTTACATTAAGCAGAAAGTAATGTTTTGTGGTACTTGTTATTTCCTTCCTGAGTAGAGTTCACTGAAAGAAACCAGCCTGGAAATGAGAGGTGACACCAGCAGGAAAGGTAGCAAATGTCTTCACAAGCAAAAGTGAAAAACCACTATTAATTTAATATGCAGAGAAAACCAGGGATCTTAGAGGGCACAGGGGAATGTACTTTAAAAAAAGCACCCCACATTTTCTTAAGTCATGACTCTGACACTGTTCCATATATAGATTTATGCCTCTTCCTCTGTTCCTTCTCTTAATTTAATTTTATAACATCTACTTGGCACAACATTCAAGGTGAGTCACAAAACATCAAATTACAAAAGCTGCTAAAACAAAGCCATGCCAAAAAGCTCTGAAGAACAAAAAGATTATACCTCATTTAGATTTAGTTCCAATCCAAAGCACCAAATAAGCAGTAAAAGTAGCACAGGGTCAACAACATATTTATAGGTTTTTCCCTTAAAACCGCCACCAGATAATTAGCTCATGAAAATATGTTTGAAGCTGAAGACTCCAACACTTATCTTAGTTAGAATTCTTTTTACAAAGTCATTCCCCTCCTCACCCCCCAAGAAAAAAAAAAAAAATCTGTATTTGAATTTTATAGAAGTTCCCTTCCTTCAATATCAGGACCCCATGTTACTACAAAAGCTTCAGCTCCTCCTACAGATTTTTTTCAGGACTCTTCTAGCCAAAAAGGTTAGCATGATCATAGCTCCTGGTTATGAATTCATGAGTTACAAAAACAAGAAAGTCTCTGAAAGCTTTTTGGGCTTAAACCAAAAGAAAACTCCTTTCACGCTCTAAAAAAAATGCAAAAATGCTTTGATAGATGGCCTACGACTTGGCACATATCTAATTTAGAATGACAATTAGTATTTCTGCAAACATGGCAAGAATCTAGCTTTGAAATAAATTTATGGAAACTTAAAAGCATCATTCGGAGCATGCACAAAGTGTTCCCTTCATCTTTAAAAACAGACATGATGCAATAGTCTGAATGGTCCCAGATTGGGATCTTGCAAAAACCACAAAATATGCTTAGCATTAAAACAGGGACAAGTGTTCCTATCTGACTCCAGGCTGTCAGGACAGTCCATACTAATTATGGCATTAATAAAGTTAATTTACTTCTTAGTGTGGACATTTTAGTCAATACAAAAAACTGAACCATTGATTAAAAAACACAGAGAGAAATCCTTATGCAATGGATTTTTACAAAAGCCAGTCAAAATGGCAAATGCTCAAGGGCACGCTACAGTTTCAATCAGATAGTTTTAAAGGAAATAAAATTGCTTCATTAGCTCAATTATGTTCTAAAAGTTAGGAGAACGGGTCCTTTAAACATTCATTTGTAACTTGAATTTAGAAGGATTTAAGCATATCTTATTAAGACCATGATTTAAACCTGCATGGCTTGCAATACTTCCAATCACAGAAAAACAAGGTTTGAAAGGACCTCTGGAGGTCACTTACTCCTAACTGGTCAGAGTTGACCTCAAAAGTCAAATCAGGTCACTCAAGGCATTGTCCAGCTAAATTTTGAAAGTCTTCAAAGCATGGAGATAAAACAGCCACCCTGGGCACCTTTTCTGGTACTCAATTCTCATAGTAATTTTTCCCCATTATATTCAATAGGAATTAACATTGTCCTAACTTGCAGCCATTCATTTACATTTTCCCACTGTGCCTCCAAGGAGAGTATGGCTTTCTCTTCTCCAGGCTAGATCAACTTCTTGCATACTATATGCACTGTCCTCTTAACCACACTCAACTCTCCAGTTTGTTGGCATCCCCCTTGCATGTGAGGGGAGGGAGGACCAAAACTGAACAGGGTATTTTAAAGACAGCCTTGTGAGTGCCAGGTAGCGGGGAACAACCACTCCCCATGACCTGCTAGCTACTGTTCTGCTCATACCGCCTGGAAGACAGCAAGGTTGTTCTTTCCTAGATGCTGGATTGTGCATTTGTCTTTTTGGAACTGCAGAAGGTTCCTGCTGGACCATTCTCCTAGTACTACTGTGGTACATCAACCATCCCCCCTTCACTCACTGTGGGGTTTTTTTAGGTACCTGAACATAATCTTCAGCACTTGAAGAAACCAGGCTCGCATGAGCATCCCTATCAGGCTATTCTCTCCCAATAATTCTTCCCCCATACACCCACTTGGTTGAAACATGCCAGAAGAGGAGCATCTCAAAAATAAGAGTTGGTGGTTTTTTGGTTTTGGGTTTTTTTTGGTGTTTGGTTTTTTTGGTTTTTTTCCCCAGAGTCAGCACTGAAGCACCCAAATCACAGTCCTCCCTGAGGAAAAGACCTAAGAACTGCCCCAACACTCCTGCTCTTTTAACCTGATGGTTGGCTAATCACCAAATATGCAGCTTGGAAGCAGCTACAGCATGTGCTGTGTCTTGCACAGCTAATTGATAGTAACACAGAACGATCGGTATTTGAAGAATTTGAGGAGGGAGCAGAGGCATTACGGGAGGTTATGAAAAGCTGTCTGGGGCAACGGATACCAGTCCTTGCGGTCAGGAGACAAAGCACCCGAACACAAGTTCACAACAAGCTAACCCTCACCTCCACCATTCTCAGCACATTAACTTGAAGTAGCAGTTTGGATTTCAGAAACTCAAAGGAAATCATTTTGACTGTCCTCACATATTTCACAACTATCAGGCACAACCCTGGTGACACAACACACAAAAATAAAGAGTAAAATTAAGAGAAAAAAATCAGCAATACAACCTCAGCCTTCAGGTCAGGGCTTACCACTTCAATCACTGCTCAGAACTACAAAAGCACGATACAGCAGCATACAGCAAGATCCAGCAACTCTGTCTACGTAGGAAACCAGCACAGTCTTCTTGCTGCATAGAGACAGCAGGCTCTGTCTTATTCTACTGACAGCACATCTCGTATTTCATAAACAGCTTTATTTCATCTGCTATTCATCAAGCCTGAGGCTTCATGTTACTAGTTATCTACCAGGGCAGGTTTTCTTCTACTACCTACACATTAGAGGCCATTTACATTATAATCCATATATATATATTTTATGATTCTCTCTCAGTAAGGATGAAGCATTAAGATTGAAAGAGCAAACTCTCTTCTCACAAATAAGCATCTAGTAAGATGATGAACAGGTGAAAATTAAGAGGCAGTTTTATGCACTTTCAATTGTGCTTTTACTTGAGAAAAACCACACTGTTAATTCACATACAACCCTATAGCACATACAGCTACAAGAAATGCCTTCAAGCTCTCCTCAAGCTGCAAAGGGTTTCATCCAAGAGAGTTTCCAATTTCTCTGCTTCCCTACACCACAGCCTTACACAGATACTGGTATGCAGTAAAAGCAGATCCTGTTATACTTAAGCTTCTCATAATGTGAAAATGTTAATGTAATGTTTTAACTATGATCTTCCACTTCACAGACACTCTCCTTCCCTGTGCTGAAGGATAAGGTATACTTTCAGTAGCACACATAGTTTGAGTCAGGCAAACAAAGCACGGTATTTGATTTTCAAGAGCCAAAAAGCACAATTTATAATAATTTATGCTTAATAAAACGATGATATTCTGCTGTTTACACTTCTCTGAAAGATCTGCTGTCTCCTTATCTATCATACCCTTGATAGTATGGGATTAACATACTTGCTCTCGTGCTCATGTCTACAAAAGACTTACTCCCCTCAGCTCTACCACTGCCCCCATTTCAGAACAGCTTCTCATTTTACCTGGCGTCAGAAGAGCACTAACTCAGATGAAGACAAAAAGAAGCGTTGTTTGGGACACTAAGGTTTCAGACAAACAGCCCATGGCCTACTCTTCAGATAGTCATCTGAAACTCCGCTGACACTCCCAGGCAGCTTGCAAATCTAGCTAAATTTGTTAAGTCTTGTACTAAAACCACTTAGGAAACCAATCAGATTGGGTCTGCTTTTCAGGAACGGATTCTTTAGCCATTTACAGAGAACAGAGTTTGTTAGAACGATTCCAACAACCTTAGGATGAAGGAGTGACCCTGCACACACTCTCCCTACTCATTCCCATACCACTGCCTCTTCTCTTGTGCTGGTCTCACAGTTGTGCTGCTCCAGGGTGTGCCGGTTTAGTTTGCTGCCAGATCAGCCAGCTGGTTCTCTTCCAGTTGGATTCAACTCTGGCCAGTGTCTTGAAGTAGATCATCCCATGGACACATGATCACTAAATCTGCCAAAAGGGAAGATTAAAGAACACACTGATATGGGCATCATCCAGGGGATTGACCATATCAAAAAATGATGGATCTAGCACTTCCCTTGGCAATTTGTTCTAGTAGCTAATAACTTCCCTAATAGAAACATTCAGATGTTAAAATGAACACAAAACAGCAGTATAATTTACCTTAAGTTTTAGGCAGGCTTATTCTAGTTAATCTTGCATTTACTGATTTATGACAGTACTAAATAAGCCAAACTCCATAAAAGTGATGGGAACAGTAAAGTCCAGTCCCACTGTGGAAAAACTGGATATAGAAGGACAGAGGCTTTTTTTTTTTTTTTTTTTTTTTTTTACATACTGTGCTCAGTCATCATTTTAAAACATACACATTACTGAGGACAACCAAGACCAAAATCCACAGAAATACAAAAAGCACCTCAATAACAAGTTCCAGCTGTTTACTCTTTAAAGGTATTATTAAACCAACAAAAAACAAAAAGAATGCAAGTGAGACGCACAGTTTAAAAAGGACACTTGGCTGGCTTAAAATGGATGCAGAAGGATGACAAGGAGTTTTTAAAAAAAAACATTTTAAAGATCAGGAACAAGCAAGCTGTGAAGTAATCAGTTTGCTGGATCATGAACGCTTAGGGAGAGCAATTAATATAGACACTCAGAAGAAACTTAAGAAATTTCAGCTTGGATCTAGTGCAAAGTAACTGCAGGCTAAAATAGAAAAGGCGAAACACACTCTGTTCCCTGGCTCCTGAAATACAGTCCCATCCACTCTCCTGCACAGGAGCTAATGACTGTGCAGTCAGTCTAAGGCCATTCAGCTTGCTGACATGATGGCAAACCTGGTACAAGAGTTTCTTCCAAACCAGCCAGCTTGTCAGCTCACACCATGGACTCACAACCGCTAGAGCTTTGGCAAGCCAAGAAGAGGCATTGCAAAGCTCTGGTCCTTTTTGGCAGCAGCCTAAAGTTATCTCTGCTGAAGCACAATGTGAAACCGCACCCACAGGATGACTTCAGGAGAAGAGCGATTACATGCAAAGTAGCCTTAAAACAAATCCTCTCCTAAGTAAAGATACAAGCTCAGAGTTAAGTGATGTGATTCTCCTTCACTAGAGAGTGCAAACTTCATTAAACTAGCAGTTTCATTTCTTCAAGCAGCAAAGATGGAGACTTTTCTCCCCCCAGTCCCAAAGATGCATTGAGCAGAAACAACTTGAACCATTCTGAGAAGTTTGCTTATTGTTCTGCTTTTGTATTTTTCCCCAAAAATGAAGAAACAGTGCAGCTTGGAAAAAAAAAAAAAAAACACACTAAGCAGAATTAAGGTAAACTGGTATGTCTCCAATAAATCCACAACGGAACTGAAGAATTAAAATTGGAAGACAGTAATTTCCAACAGGCAAGGCTTTGACAACTGCTGTAATTGTGCTGCAGCTGACACCGCGTTAAGTAGCATCCTCATCCTCCTCCTGCTTCCATTCACTCTTTTTGCAACCATGAGCTTAGTCTCAGTTTCTGGAGAGCCAGCCTGGCTGAAAGCTAATCTAGGAAGACAGGGAAGTTTCAGAAGATTCAGCTTGTACAAGCAAGGGAAGAGGACAATACTCACTAGCCAGAGGTTAAGTGAAGGAAAGGTGAGACTTTATTTCAACGCAAGCCTAAAAGATCAAGCTACATATACAGTCAAAAACATTCAACTAAGACTGACCACTTAATAATTTTATCCTAGAGGTAGAAACTGATGACTTAAGAGTCTTCTTTAAATGATAAGTCAGGCAAGTTTCCAGGAACCTGGGCAGAACTGCCTTCTTTAAAAATAAAATAAAAATCATTAATAATTCCAATCCACAAAAATCTAGTCACAGCAGCCGAGACTTGGCTGCTGCTGCAGGAAAAAAAAAAAAATTACCTAGTACTGCTTAATTCCAAAACCATTTACATATTCCTCTACTATCAAAAAAGTATCATGTTCATGGCAATTTAGGTACTGTTAAGAAAACAGCTGAGCTTAAGCCATTTAAATAATTTAGAATAATACTTTATCTGGTTGAAGCAATAAAGGTGATAAAATTCATTTTGAGTTTCTCTAACAGTCATGTCAAATTTAAACTCAAAGTTTACTATCAGAAAGCTCTTCAGCACTAAGGCACACAAGCAGACAGATCCCCAATTCCTTCTCCAGAGTTCAGTGGAGAGCTCCAGCTGCAACCCTTCCCTGTAACATCACAAGTCAGCACTGTCCAAATTGCTGAAATTAAAGGAAAACGGTTCATTTTTTTCAGTAACTCAAAATATTAGATTCTAATTTATTCCACTGAAAGCAATCCTGCCTAATACCTTGAGCATGTTACAGGCAATATATATTCCTTTAAGAAAAGTTAACTTAATATTCTAAATGACCTCATATTATGTTCTCTCCAGTGTACATCACCCCAAAAGTGGAAAGATTTAACTCATTTGGCAGACAGACACATACTGTGACTTCTCTTTTAGTCTGATTTAGGACTCTGGCAGTGACAGGTCTTAATTTTTTCAGGAAATGCAGATATACTATTCAAAAATATCTACAATGTTTCATTTTCTTCATTCAAGATTTCTGAAAGAGCAACATTTCATATTGATTTTGCATAAAGAAAGGCAATTCTGCATATGGCTACAGCAATAAAAACATAATCCCACCCAAAAATACTTACTGGCATTAGTCAGAGAAAGCAAATAGCAGTGCTGGCGTCACATTATTCAAATGAATTGAAGTCTACGCTAAGAAACACAGAATAATTTAGGGTGAGAGGAACCTACAGAGGCCATCTAGGCAAAGATCCTGCTCAAAGCAAGGCTAGCAAAGTTAAATCTTTGGTACACTTCTATTTAACATAGAAAGGGATCACTCTACAAAACAGGCAACTGAACAGGCAGTTTCAGTATACTTCAGTCCTGCTAACAACCACTGCGACAGGACAGCCGAGGGTGATGCTCAAGCAGGGTTAGGCTCATACCATCACAGCGACAAAGTTACATAAAACGATTTCTCATCACTGTATGTCCAAGAAGATAAAGGACACAAAGGCACAGGCATCCCCTTCACAGGGAGTGGGGCACATTTTAGATCAGTAGCAAATTCACAATTCAGAGTAGAAGATAAAAGCGATGTTCATGCAAAGGAAGAGTGTCAGGGGAAAAAAAAGTTGAACATAGTTTAACTACATTAGAAAATACAGGAAGGCAGTTAAAAAACAAACAAACAAAAAAATGAACACACCACTTTACAAGGAACAGAAGAAAAGGGCTAAACCCCTGTAGTGGACCAGAGACATGTTTTAAGTGCCCAGGACATGATCACAGGTTGGACTACCTGCTAGAAATTGCTACGCCCCAGACCCACTAGCAATAAATTTCACCTGGTTGACTTACCCACTTCTGTCAAGATGACCCAAGTAACTTTAAGCACTTTCATTGCTGCTCTTTTCTAACAAATCATTTTTATGAAAACAGGTTAGGGAAATACCAGACCAGCAGTCATATGTGACAGCATCTCCAAGGAAGCAAAATGGATGGGAAGAGCGGAGCTAGGACAGCCAGAACGGGGCAGACCGGGCAGCCGCCTCGCTTAGCCCCAGACAGTACAGTGTGCCCAGCCATGTGTTTCCTGTGTTTATGCAACAAAAAAAAGCCCACTAAGGGACAAAAAAGCCCTAACACAGGTGGACAACAGAGTGAAGAAGGCCAGTGAAGGTGAAGAGACTTCAGGAAGATCCTACCTAGCTGAAACAAAAACTCTAAGAACTGTTAGGAAAACAAAAGAAACCAAGACAGCAAATATAATTACACCCCTGCATGGAGTTAAGTCTTGAATAACACACAGTCCTGAACAACTCTCCACAACAAAATGAAAGTGCTATCAAAATTAAAATAACCAGCCAGTAAAGGGGACCAGCACCCAGAATGGCTGGCACACGAGGAAAGCAGATGTAGAGAGACTTCTCAGTCTGAAGCCACCAAACAATCATCCACCATTTCTCAAAAAACACAAAGGAGTCAGGCAGAACAAGCAGCAGCTTTAGCGAAAATACCTCACACTGAAGGGACATATTTTCCCCACACACGCCCACTCATGCTAAACAGGGACTCTCACTGCCACAGGTAGCTGTGGAGGGCAAGAGCCACGTTCCTCTTTGTCCTCCTTTGTACAAGTCCCTGATGGTCCATCCCTATCTATAAAAAAGGTCCGGTGAAACTACAAACACCTTTGAGCAAGTACGTAAATTACTAACTGCCAGACCATGGGTTTTTATTAAAAAAAAAAAAACAACAACAAAAAAAACCCACCCCCGAACTTTCCATGATGGACCTGCTTTCCATATCCTTTTCCTCCCTACCTGCCCCACAGACAGGACTCTCAGCACAGCAGCTCTCTTACATTCTTGGAAAAACAAAAGGGCAAGAGCCGAGCGGACAGAATCTCTAGCACCTTTTGATGGTATTTCTCTTCTACTTTGACCCAAACCCAGTATCCATCAACTCTTCTCAGTTATTGTAAGTTGGTTTCCCAGTAGCTTAGGCACCTCTCTTCCAGAGGTCAACCTTCCACCATCTTCCCTTATAGTTTTGTCTACAATAAAGAAAATGATAATAAGAAAGCACTTTGCTCAATATTGCTATTACAAATACAGTTGGCCTGTGAACATTAGGCTTAAGTACCCTAGTACAGAAGGGTTGCAATAACTTGTACTTAAGTCATTTTATTCCTCAGTAGTTTACTGTGAATAAAGTTCAACTGTACATCACATATTTCTTGGTAAAAATACTAGGGGAAGGACTCTCCATCTATCCTATCCCATTGTTTGGGGTTGTTTGGAACGGATTTTTGGCAGGGAGGGGGTGGGGGTGTTGAGTTGTTTTTTTGTTTGGTTTGGGGTTTTTTTTGGTTTTTTTGTTTTTTTGGTTTTTTTAATCAGAGAACAAACCTTGAAGTAATGTTTTAATTGGTTCTTGTACTATTACTAGTGAATACTGAAACAATCTGTCACTGTCCCTGTGACAGTATGTTAAAAGTACAAAAACCTTCTGGATTTTTTTTTTCTGTTGCCAACATGAAGGTGAAGAAAGCAAAAGGCTTCACACAAGTTTAGTGTTCAATGAACTTACTAAATAGTTTCTGTAGACCAAATATATTTACATATATTTATACTCATTCCATTAGCAATAAAGAAGTATGTCAGGCTTCTTAAAGTATTCCAAAGTTATAAAACTTTCTAAACAAGAAATGCAGCAAATTCAAATGTACTACCTCATAGGAACCACAAATCAAAGTTTGCACAAATGCTTGGAAATAAAAAAAAAAAGGGGGGGGGGGTGAAAAATGCATATAGCTAAGAAGATACTGACAGAGGGCCAGTAGATTTCAGTGTACCACTGTGGCAATTTCTCAACTGTTGCCAGAATATTTCCCTCTCAGTTGTGAAACCATACAAAAATCAGTTGGGACACTGCAAATTTAGCTCAACCTTCCTGTTAACATACAAGTTGTATAGTCAAACCATTTCTTAACTATCATTAGGAAAATTATCTGTTATTGAGCCACAGAAGTAAACCGGACAGATGTTACAATGCACCAAGACATAGAACTCTTCCTCCCTTTAAGCCAAGACAGGAAAAAGATAATTCAATCAAATAAAGTTTTTTTCCCCAGAACATCTGAATACATTTTTTCCTTTAATTAATCTATTTCTCTATCTATTTGTAGAGCCATATATTGAATCCACATGATTAATCTAGTGCAGAAGGCAAAAAATTACAATGACAGAGCTTAAGCGTGTAACTGGGCATTACTAGTAACTAGTGTTTGTCACCTCTGATAACTCCTCCCCATCTTTCAAGTGCCTGAATGACACATGCTCTTGCAACATTAGTTTCCAGCTACTACAAGAACATAAAAGAACCTGTTCCAAGGCATTTTGTATTTCTGCCCTTCTCCTTTTGGTTCCTCCAGAGTCATACTGCCTCGTTCTTCTCCATACATCTCAGAAACTCTTGAGTTTGACAAACAGATACCTCAACAGTCCCCTCTACACCACCTCTTACACAAAAACTCTTCCATAAACTGACAGAAAAGACAAACAATCTCTTATCAAGAGCCAGCTCTACCATGATGTCAGTAATAAAACAATCAGCTAATGACTTCTCAAGGTAATCGTGAGGCCATCACTAAATAAAGTGAGTACAGAGCAATTACAGCTAGGTTTTCTTCCACTATTATTTTTTTGAGATGTTTTACTGTACATTCCTCCCCACTTTTGGTCACAAGTGAGTAACACTTGAAAATCTGAATAAAGGACGACACCTTCATAGAAAATCTATTTAAAAGGCTCTGGGATCATTCTGCAATCATTTATAGATGTTTGCCAGCATTCTGGCAGAAACAGTTCTATAACCGCACATGCACACAAATCGTTACGGTTATAACAACCCATGCAATAACAATACTTGACACAGAGTGTATGCACCCGCTCAATTCAGTCACCTCTGGAGCAGTAATAACATGCTCACTACTGTAATCAGAAGAGGTAGAGAAAGAAGCCACACTTAAGAAAAGGAGAGGTGAGGAAAAAAAAAAATACATAAAACAATGTCATATAGCAATCATTAGTCATAAACTGGACTTGGTCTTTTATTAACAGTCTTACACAGTATTCCTAACTGTATACTAATCATTTTAATAACCCAGACCTACCATATGTAAATCCTCAGGTATTTCACATTTCAGCATTATGCAGTCTGAGTTCAGAATGTTTAAATAGCACACTAAACCTTTACGCTTTCGGAAATACCATCACAAGTCACTGCAATGAACTGGACAGACAATTCTCACTTGGCAGTAAGACAATGCAGCCCAGAAAGAAACAGTAATTCTTACCTATTCTGGACAATCAGAAGAAGCATCAAAAAGTGAATTCTTTAGAGTTTGGTCTGTATCAGAACCTCAACCAACAATTTCACTTTACATTGTCAGATTTCATTTTAATTGTGCTTTGACCACATAAGACAATTTTCACCAAGATGAAAACATCGAAAGCACGTCTTTATAATCAGGGGGAACACAAGCCAGGAGGAGCACGTATCACTTCAGTAAGCGCACGTTTCATCAGCGCACACCATGCACTTCTTCCCTTCTTTTTATGCACAAGGGGGAAGAAGCAAAGCTATCCAAATCTCAGGTATCCTTCCACTTTAAAAGCTTAAATCGTGCTCAAACGCAGCAGGTTTGCACACTGCAGCGTAAGCACACAGACGCCTCTTCACACAACACGCCACGCGCGCTCTGGCGCACACCCTCCAGAAGTACATTCAGCAGCTGATGTTATACAGGGTGGCAGAGCCAGGGATGCAATACGAGTGGAGATAACGCAGACAAAATGGTCCGTGGACCTTCGCGGACCCCAGTGGGGGAACGCTGCGTAAGGAAAGAGGGCTCCGAAGAGGTGTTCGAGTCACTCTTTCATACTTCCCTGTGCAGATGCTCTTACATTAAAAATTACACCCAGTACAACCGAGTGTTTCAATTAATCGTAAGCCTGAACTAGCACATTATAAGAACAGGAATACTTTGTTGTACGCTTGCTTTTTTTTTAAGCCAACACCTTGCTGGAGGAATGGCTGAAGGCGCAGCTCAAACTGAAGCTGGCTAAAAAAAAAAAAAAAAAAAAGCCCAAACCACTCGATTTAATCAGAAAAACTTCCACCCTTCACTAAGCCACTCCAACCAAGCTCCTTCCAACCAGCACCGGCTCAGCGTTCGCTCCACGGCTGTAAACCTCGCTCTCCCCACCGAAAAACCACGTAACCCCCGGCGCTAACCCCCGCCTTCTCCCGCCCCGGGCCAGGCCGGGCAGGAGGGAGCGGCCCCGGCTTCTCCCGGCCCCGCCGCCGCTCCTCTTCCCGCCGAGGAGGAAGAGGAGGAGGAGGAGGAGGCGGCAGCGCTCACCCACGCACCTGCGGGCACCTGCCGCCGCCACCTCCCGCCCGCCGGGCCCGGGCCTCCCCCTCTCGCCCTCCGCGGAGGCAGCGGGCACCGGCAACGCTCCTTCCCCAGGGGACTTCGGGGGCTGCCCCGAAGGGACGGCGCTTCCCGGGCACCCCGGGCTCCGCGCCTTCTCCCCTCAGACAAAGGGCGGCGGCCCCGGGGGGGGGGGGGGGAGCGGGAAGAGGGGACCAGCCTCGCCGCCTGCTCGCCGCCTGCCCGCCGCGGCAGCCCTTCCCCGCCGCGCTTACCCATGCTGCGCCCGCCCGCCCGGGCTCGGCGGAGCGGCTACCGGGTCCCTCCGACGGGCTCAAGCCGGGCACGGCGGCTCCATCCGCGCCGTTACGGGCGTGAAAGGGGCTGCTCCGAGCCGCCAAGGCGGCCCGGGGCAGGGGGGAGAGGCGGCCGCAGACCCGACCCGTCCGGTCGCTCACCGCCTCGCCTCAGGCGAGCTCCGGCACCGGCGGCCCCGCCCACCCCTTGCCCCGCCCCGCCCCAGCCCCGCCCCGCCCGCGGCCGGGGGTCGCCAAATCCCGCGAGAGCCCAGGGCCGCCGCCCCCACGCCGCGCCGCCGTTGCCAGGCGGGATGACGTCACCGCCGCTCTCCCCGCCTCCGTTCCCGCCCAGCCGCCGCTCTCCTCAGGCGGCGGCGGGAGCGGGCTGACCCGCTGCCGCCCCGCTTCTCCCTGCCCCGGGTCGGTTTTTGGGGGTTTTTTTCAGCCGGGTTTGCCGCCCGCCCCGCCGTCGCTTCTCCTCAGGCCCTCCCGAGGAGGCCCCTTCCCTTCCCCTTGCCCTCGGCCCGCGCACCCGCGGGAAGGAGCCGCCTCACGGCTCCTGCAGCCCCTCAGCAAAACCCCGGCCCTGCGAGGGAGGCCCTCGAGCTGCCTCAGGCAGCCAGGGGCTTCCCCACCTCCTCCCCCAGCAGCCTCCCGGCTCCAGCCCTTTGCCCAAAAACACCCGCCCTGGGGTGGTTCCGGGAAGCCCCTTTTTGGGCAGAAAAGCGGTGAGATTCGGGGTCGGTCCCGGCCGTTCCTCCTGGCTCAGGGAAGGTGGCGGGGGGTACACGCAGGGAGGCCTGGGGAGGAAAAGCGGGCATGTCGCCTTGGCCTTCGAGGCCGCTGACCTCGTGTGCCTTCGTGGGCTGGTGCATTGCTTTTGGAGAGTTTATGGGGCAGGGGTATTTTTTGCTGCTTTTTTGTTTGTTTTTTTTTTACTTAAGATGTACTTGAGAAAGGAGGAAAATGTTCAAAGCTATATCAGGCTGCCACTGTTTAGGTTTTTGTGGGAAACTCGGGAATGAGTGAAAACGACTACTTAGAACTAAACCAATTTAAAGATAAAACAGTGACCCTGAGGCCAAAAGGACAAGTAAACACGGTCTGGTTTTGATGAAAATCAGGGAATATAACACAGCAGGGCTCTGTGAAATGAAAATATTCTGTCCTCCCTGCTGCAGACATCCTTTTATGAGTGGTTCAAAATGAGCCATTTCAGCCAAGCTCAGGACAAAATTAGCCTAAAAAGAATGTCAAGTATTTCCAGGAGTCAGCTTTTGCTTAGCATCTTTCTCATGGCATATAAACAGAAAATGAGTCAGATAAGGAGGACTGAAGAGAAAATGTCAAGTCTGAGCGCATAAACAAGCATATACCATATTGTAGTATGATATTTTATCTCCTTCACTGTACTTTGAGGCAGACTGTGCTTCCATTTCTTCCGACAGCAGAACTGGAAACATACAAGTGATAGTCAGAATTTCCTTGAAGCAGGTATAGCATTTCATGCTGATACGCAGTCCCGTGATACACCCCTTAAAAGGAGAACTGATATTTTTATAAAAATACAATCTCCCCACACCCCCAGATTTACAACAGTTAATAGGAGATTAACCCCAATCTCCAATAGGAGATTTGGGACAGAAAGGAAACATCGTCCTTAGATGTCACTCCCAACAAAAATTCAGAAAATAACTTCCATGAGGATGAGTTATCCTCATCTGTCTTCTCTGTAGATTTTTTCCACTTCCTCTGAAGAGCTACATGCTAAAAAAAGGATAAAGGATGAGAGGAATTATAAATTTGATCTAATGTAGCAATTTTTACCTTTTTAAACCCTGCCACAAGGCTAAGTATGCATGAACGAGAGGTAAGAAATAAAATATTCATAGTGTATGCCTTTACAGAGAGTTGAAGGAGCTCCATGTAGCCTTCTTTCAGGAAGCTGGTCTGAACTAGGGCAAAAACTCATTCCAGTTTATTTAAGCTTCATTACTACCTTTGGATTGTCCCTGAACGAATACCCATGCAGACATAAAGCTACCTTTGCCCTCCTCTTCAGTCTAGAACATGCTGGAGAGCAAAGCACTGGTTCTTGGTTCTTATGCTGTGGACTAGCAAGATGCTGGCTTTCTGAAATTGTCTCTGTTTTATTTTTAGTCTTGATAACTGTGGCCAGGGCTGGTTCAAAGCTTGTTAGCAGTCTGAGTACAAAAACTGAATTTTATTCAGAGCCCATCTGCTCTGATGATAGTGCACCAGCATCCGGCCGGTCCTGGGCTTTAGCCTCCATCTCCTTTTCAGTACCAGTGAGGCAGAAATGGGATGGCTCCTGAGGGAGCCCCTGTGGCTGCTGAGTCCAAAAGTCTTTTTCTCTCCGGACGACTGGCTGCGATGCTGCTGAATCCATCATCTGCAGCCCTGTACCATTTTCTGTTTTGCCTGTGTCTAAAGCTTGTCCTTCTTTGGGGCTTTGGTCCGTGAGTTATGTGGCGCTGAACAGTTGTGTCTGCCTCATGCTCCATTGAGTTTGACAAGAGTTTGCTGCAGTGAGTTTTGCAAAAATGCAAGAGTCCGCTCATGTGTAACTCAGAGCAGCATAGGGACCTGTATTTAGCAGTCTTATATGAGTTGGCAAGTATAATACATATAAGGAAAATACATCTGTGCTAGGCTATTAACTATTACGGCTCAACCGTTAGGCCATGTGACTACTTTGTTTCTTTTCTATATGCTCTATGTCTAATGTCATGTGCTAAATGTTATTTAGCAATAATTACCTTCTAAATCACCCACAATGTGTTCCTTCCTCACCTTCCACTTCAATAAAAGCTGAAAACATTTAATTAGCCATGTTCACTTGGATATTATGCAATGATTGGTATTTATGCAATCCTTTGAAAATGTAGTCTTGCTGCTATATTGATAGATATACAAGGAATACTGGATCTTGCTTTTTATTCAGTCATTTCTTTCAGTCCAAGCAGAATGTAGAGCATCGATATTCTGACTCTACGGAATTATAAAAGTGCATGTTTGTCTCAGAGTATTTTCAAATCCAATTAGGTTCCCCAAAATAACTGTGATTATTTTCTCCGGAGGTTGAATTTGTTCAACAAAACTTTTAAAAATGAAAGGCTAGTATTTTAAATGCTTTATGATTGAGCCTAATGGAATATCTGAATCTATTGCTTGCTTTTGAGGGAGGAAGAGTTGTGACATGTTCACAGACCAAGAAAATACTGTTTATGTCAGTAACTGCTATAATTTTATTTTACAAGAGATATCATTCTATAGAGCCTGGTATGTAGGTTTATAACATAAAACAAGAGTGATACAGATTGTCACCACAGGAGATGCTTTTTTTTCTCTCACAAAAAAAAATAGGAATAATGATAGCCTCTTTTCCTGGTAGTGCTACTGTGAACATTTCACTTCCTTAAACTTTTTTTGCCACTGTGATAATCTTAAAATTGCTCCATTACTTCCAAATAAAGAAACCTAAACCTGGAACTTTCAAAACTTCTCCCTAGAGCGCAAAATAATAAAGGAACTGACTTTTTTATCAAACAGAAATCACGTGTCAGCTGTTACCAAGTTATGATTTCATGCACATTTGAGTGGCACATGTACTGCAATAATTCTACATTCCCCTTTAACCAAATAGTTTGCTCCCAAACATTCCAGCCCAGTCAATTTTTCACGCTTTTAATACTCTATTACATTTTTCATGACAGCAACTTCTTGCACCCATAAATAAAAATTGACTGGAAGCATACGGCCTCTAGCACGAAGGAGTTAAACAGTCCTGACTGATTGTAAAATTTCACTTTTTGTCATCAGTAGCAGTTCCTACTAGGTAACATAACATTACTAAAAAAAAGACATGTTTGTGTTTCAGAAGTTAAAAAATTATTTAGATGAGAAAACTCCCTCTGCTGGTTTGAAGAAGCAGCAGATATGTTTCATTTAAAAAAATACAAAGTGTGGGAAAATACTCATTCAGCACGCACAGTATTTTTCCCTTCACTGCATACTCAGTGGAGGGTGAATCTGCTTATTCCACAGAATGAGGCAGGGCTCTTTGGGGGAAAAAAAAAAAAAAGAGAGAGAGAGAAAATATAAAAACACAGAGCAGTTGTTTTGCAAATAAAAACTGTATCAAATTGTAGATTTTCAAGGAGGGGGCAAATTGAACTTGCACACTAACGTTTAATCCTATTATTTCTTTTAACTGACAGGGCATTACATTATTTTAAGATGCAAAAGCACCTTTGTCTTTCTTTTCTTCCTACCCCTGTACAGACACTCCATTATGCGACATCTTAACAGCGATGCAGGGCTCTTAGAAAGACTGGACCCTTTGCAACTACAACACAGCTCCCTCCATCCAGGTAAAGAGCAACTAGTCATAGTCTTTCTTGCAGATTATTCCTAGAGGAGGATGAAATACTGTGTCACTACAGACAGCTGGTGATACTAAGGAATTTGAGGTGCCAGTTTTCAGGCTATTGAAAGAATCGTGCACTAGTGCCACATTTTTCAAACCGTGGAGTGTGGATCAATGGTGATCTATGAGAACTCAGGAGCTGGTCTGCAAAATAATTGAAAATGGCTTTGTAAACCACCTACACTTGCATTCTCACACATCGAACAAGCAAGCAACCGAAATGAGGGAAATAATATGGACACTGGAAGTTTATCCTAATTTTATTTGTCTTTAACTGGAAATTGTTGTGGCAACACCACAAAAATGGATTGTTGTTTATTGGTTAATTTCTTGGTTGAAAAGGTTGAGGAACATCAGCCAGTGGAAACAAATTCCCCTGTCCTTTGTTTCAAGTTTAACCACACTTGATCTATTTCCTCCATTATTATCAACCTCTTTAGTCAATCCCATTCTCTTCTCCATAATCAGTTCTAGCCTTGACTAGCAAGTACTGGTTTTTAGCTTGTCTTATTCCTTTGCCTCATGTGAAAAACCCCTATGCCTTACTCCATTTCGCTGGGCTGAGCACAAGACAGGGAGCCAGGACAAGTTTCAGTGCTGTGGCCTCATTTTGTTGTATAAAAATACATCCTTCAAATAGGACCCATTGTTGATTAAAGCATTATTGTAGATGACAGCTTGTCCAGTACTAAATACTTTTAAAGTCCTGAATGAAGTATCAGAAATGTCACTTCTGTTGCACAGGTATGAAATAAAGTACTTGTAACTGTTGAGTCTTGAAAGAAAAGAGTTGGGGGAGAGGGAGGTGTATCTGAAATTCAGGCTAAGTATAGGCAACAATGAATCGTTTTTCTGCCATGAGGCCATTGTAACAGTAATCTGAAAGAGTAGCTACCTACCCTGATGGCAGCTATTACATTTTTCTTTGACATCTGTTCTGAGGATTCAGTTCATTTATACTGGGCTATTACAACTAATTAATACAAAGATGCAAACAGCAGGGAGTTTGTGGAGAAGGTCCATCCGTAGTGCTGATAAAAACCATTTCATGTGGACATGTAGTCATTAACGGTATAACCAGATGTGTAACCATATGTGTAGTTTCAAAGATACTCTATTTGATTTAAATACAGGAGAGTTTTCATCTCCATAGTTTGGCTGCAGTACATCACACTGTACTTAAAATAAGAAGAAGTAGAAAAAAAGCAAATTGTGCTTTTCACTGGCATATTTATTTTTTCTCTAATAAGCAACCACCTTCCTACTTCCCTTTTAGGTACGTTTGGCATTTTGCATTTGTATTAAGTCCCTTTGGCAGCCGCTGTTTGGGACTTCCTTATATTAACATCTAGCACAAAGAAATCTCATCTTCAGGGTCCAGTGGGCTAATGGTTTCCTTCGGCATCTGAATAAATCAACAGCTGTGGCCTTCAGCCATTTTGTCTTACCAAAATAAAAGTAACGGAAAAACAGCTTGTTGTTGTAACAGTTCTCACACATGCTCCAGAGGGAGGATAAGAAGCCTTGTCTCTGCAGAGACAACTTCACACAAAACGTACAGTATTAGCAATGTAATTTTTCCCTCGCTCCATCAGTAACAGCAATGTAGTCTTTAATTGCAATGATCTAAAGATATAAAGTTTGCTCAAAAGGTAGTAAGTGTTATTAAAGCATTTGATACGTCATCATGAGTACTTGTATCACTGTAATGCACACACGTTATGTATTAGGGTGCATTTCTGTGCCACAGGTAAGACGATGGTGTCAACTAAAAGTGCTCTTATATTCAAATGGCAGTCACTGATACCTGTACAGCCCCTTTGTGCTCTAAGTGTGGTGCTAAAAGCAGCTGAGTCACTGCCACTGCAATTAGAAAGTGTTACTCTTTGACACTGAACTTCTGTTTCTGGCTCTCTCGCTCTTGTGCTAGTTCTAGTGCTCATCTGATGGTTTTGCTCAGTCAGTTCAGCTTTCAAAGCCAGCAGGAAACTTTTAAAGAAGTAGGGCATTGTTAATTATTCAGAGCAGTTTTGACTTGCAATTAAACTACGTTCAACTGTAATTTTTAAAATTCTGAATAAAACCTGTCTGTCACCAAAAAACTGATCAGGTGCAGAAACTCTGCATGTATTACTTGCACTCAGGGAACTGTTTTAAGTATGATTGTCTTGGGTTTTTATTTCGGCTTTGTTGTGTTTTGGTTTTTTGTAATGGAAGTACAACAAAGCCACACCCTGCAAGCTCCAGGACATGAAGACACAATATTCTCTATAGTGATCTGCTATAGGGGACTCTTGGGAGCCTTTTGGAGAAAGGGATGTGGAATTACCTCTATGTTTACATTTTCCTGTATTGATTTTTCTAAGCTGACAATGCAATGAATAGTGCATTTTCATCAATATCACAATCTTTGATAGAGAGGTCAAGACAAAGGAGCGCAAATGTACTTGTCTATCTCTTCATGCTTTAAGCTTAACACAATGGCTCTTCTCTCTTCATTCTCAAACAATGTAAGATTGTCATTAATTTTCTTGAAAGTGGCAGCCTTTTTGTGAGTGCTGTTCAGCTGCTTTTGAGTTTATAAATAGCATTCCCAAGGGGCAGTCTGTACATCTGTGGAATTGCCAGAGTTGACCAAATACCCACTGTTCAGAAAATTCTGTAATAAAATACCACTTCCCCTGACAATTACACACCCTCACCTTCAGTTATACTAACTGAACTCTAGGATCCATTGCTATAATCAGTAGGTGTTTCTGTAAGGTGTATAACTATTTCCAGCAAGCTACTAAATTTTACAAAAAAATTGGTCACCTGCACTTTTGGTTCTGAAAGTTATCAAGTAAATCACAACTGACAAAACCATTAGGCATTACTGCAGAGAAAATATGGCCCAGATCAAGAAAAGACACACACTTCTCCCTCCCCATCCCCAGACAAACCAAACCCTATCAATTTTGTTTGTTAAAAAAAGTCAGAACTGTGATTGGATCTTATAAATATGAAATATTTTCAATTAGAAGGATTAGCTCTAGTCTTAGTAAGGTACTTGTGACTGTGAAGAAGGGCCCCTTGGCACAGCTTTGGAGGCTTTCACTGATTTATTGTTGTTGTTGTTGTTGTTGTTGTCATGCAGACTAAGAACTTAGATATTTATCTACATTCCTGCAGGCTTGTATATCCTCTCCCCCGGGGCATCGATGCCTGCTGCCAACAATGCACATCAGGTTTTCTAGAGAGACAGCAAGCTCAACCTAACAACAGACTGAGAGCACTTCAGAACCACCTGATTGCTTTATATTTTCCCTCCTAAGAAGTTAAAGTATTGGGGATTATTCGTTTTACCAAAGCATATTCCCACAAAAAACAGCAAAAGATGAGTTTTCTGTTTCACTCACTGGCTACAAGTGGAAATTTTAACTCTGTATTTCCACTTTAAGTTATCAACATCTCAACCTGAAGGAGGAAAAGCAGCTCCTATTCTGCTTTCAGAAACGATGACGTTAGAGAGGCAAACAGAAGGTTGGATTTATGTCTTGACAGGTAAAAATGTTTTCCAGTTCCCATTTTAGGTGGGACATTGAACGGAGATTATTTCTAATTTTAATGATTAAGGTGCAAAGAATTGCAGGCTTTTTGTGTACAGAGAAAAACACCACAAAGAAATTAATTATACGGAATACTTTGTTGTATTGTTTGGACTTGCATTTGCCCACCAGAAAGTGCAGAGCAGGATGTGTGACAGAAAAGGGGAGCGTGCTCCAGCAACGGTATCTGAGTTGCCAAAAGTGTATCACCAAATATACTCACAAACTTGAGTGTTTTTTGTAAGGAAGCAATGTTAACTAATCAGCCAATTTGTGAGTTGATTACCCAAAGATATGGGCATGGATAAATCATACTTTTCCTACCACACGTTGAATCCTTCAGCTGGCACTCTCCCCAAAACACCCACTCAGAAAACAGTTTGCAGACACTGATGTTTTCTATTCTTTTTCACTTCTCCATTGGTGTTATTTCCAGCCCAGACTACTTGAAAGTCAGCATCCCTTCTTGAATCTAATTAATCCTTATGACTTGGCCCTTCACATCAAATTCCTTCCTTTTTAGAAATTCCAGTTTATAATTGTTCCACAGCTCCTGCTGTACTCAGGAACTCCCCAATCTCTCTTCATGACCTTTTGGCACAAACAAGACCTAAAACAATAGTTTTGTTTAGACACACCAGTCTGCTGAAAGACCATATTTTTTTCCAAGTGAGCTCTTAGAAAACAGGATCGGTCTGATATAAGGACAGATGGTAACACAGGATTGGTCAGAAGCAATTTCCTGTCTCAGCCATTTTCTACACCAATTAATCACAGCTCTCTCATGGGAAATCAGAATTCCAAAACTTATTCTTGTTCCAGTTTGAAATTACAGCAATTCTTGCAATGAACATTGTAGAAAATACTTGCTTCTGGAGAAAAGTATTTTAAATGTCCTATGTTTTTCTTTCACTGTTTAGATTTGTCTCATGACATGTGGGTAATGACCGGATTTAGGGAGTTTAGTTCTTTTAAACAGTTCTCTGACATCCCAGGTGACTGCTCCATGATCTGTTTTCTTCTCAGTGCAAAAATCCAAGTGCCAAAGCCTCAGCATTTTTAATTCTTGCTGACTAGATCTACTCCTGTGTTATACTGGAACATTTTGTTATTCTAGAGCTCGTGGCCAAAAGGGACACAGGAATGCCCATGCATGAAATCTACCCTTGTTACAATGTTCAGAGAAGTGCTAATGTCCACCCATAAGTTTTAGAAAAATGCAGCATGGCGTACTTCATGTACCAGCCATTTCAGTCACTGACTGCAATATTCGTTTGAATTTTAAGATGAACAGTGAAGAGAGGCTCATTTCACCTGATTTTAGCTGCATGCTTCAGCTACTCTGCTGATGCAGATTCATTTGACAATCTGTGGAAAGGAAGAAGCAGGCACTGATAGGAAACAGTTCATCAGATCCTAAAACAAGTGCCTAAGATATGAGTGATAAAAACCCTGGAGAGGTGCCAGCATCTTTCTGGTGATTGTAGAGGGAAACCATACAACTAGCTTAGACTTTGACAACAAAAGTTTGATAAAGTGAATGCCATCATTAGAATAGATGGATACATATTTCTCTTGCAGCATCTCTGTATTATTTTTGCCTTTATGTTCTGCTGTTAAAATGTTTTCCTTGCAAACAAAATCAACAGTGCATTTTGGACAATCTAGAGTTAGATTTAGTTCGTGTTTCTGGAGATTGCTTCATATACCCAAAAGTGAGACAAGACCTAGACACAGCTGTTGAAAGAGGAAGTCTTGAAGTGGAATGAAAGTAATAAAATACTGGCCTAATCCAACTATGCTCCTTCTGTTTTTAAGCCTCTTGGTGTGAAAGACAGTAGCTCAAAGTGCAAGGTCCTGTACTGGTCCTGCATTTAAGCTAATGGTGAGAAGTTACTTGTACGAAAGGATAGGTGTTGAGGAGAAAAATCGGAGTAGTAATTGGCTGTACCCACTAACATGATGCAGCCACAAAAATGACAAATATGGTTCTTTGGTTTATCAGGAGAGGTGTTTCCATTATATATGGAAATGTTGATGCCATCATTTAACTAGTGAGATGTACTCTTGAAAAATGAATGCAAAGACCACATTCAAGAAGAGTAAATTCAGCTTGAAACTGGTATGGAAAAGGGCCATTTGAACTGTATTGGAGTGTGAGCAGTGTAAAAGAGGTTGTTTAGTCTCACAAAACAAAGACAGAAGGATTCACTCTCTGTAAATACATCCGTGGGCAGATCTGAGGGAGAGGAATTCACTAAAGCTTACAAGCAGCACTGCTCAGAATCAATGGGCACAATATGGTGGCGGATGTGCTTAGAGTGGAAATTAGAAAGGAAATATTACTGCAGAGCACAGCCATGATATTCTGGAACAACACACAGGAGTTTGGAGAGAAGCGACATAACAGTTCTTAGGATGAAGCTTGCTCATTTTAAGTGATGAATTATTATCATTATGTGATTTGCTTTACTAGCAGGAAAAAAGACTTGATTACATTATTTCCTAAGTTCATGTTATACACACACACATACATATAATGTATGTTTGCATGTATGCATGCATGTGCTGTATGTATATACATATATGTTTACTTTTTAGAAGTTCTATGCACAAGGGTCAAGTTCTTACCATTCCATGAGAAGCAGAGGGCACAGGCACCTATGTACATTTATAGGCTGATACAATGCTTTGTATGGCATGGACTTCACTATTACCATTTTGCCTTTGACGTCCAAATATTCAGGAGTGATTGCAATATAGCACACAGATGCCAGAGCAAGCTTAGCATTGCCAAATCTGAGTACTGGTGACAGTAGTCGGTATAAAGACCACAAGGAGCTAGGTAGCTCTGCTGTCTCCAGTGGGTTATCATGCTCTCACTTTCACCCTGTTTCTCTCTTTTTCAGGAAGGACAGTCTTCAGACTGTCAGAAGGGCATCCCTAAAGGAGCAGGTAGAGACGCAGACCTGCAGTAATAAGGAGTGCAACTCTCATTCTTACCCTAAAAAAAAAAAAAAGACTGAAATACAGAACTGAAATCTTCTATCAGCTTTGGATGTGCTCCCATGACATTAACCAGGTGAGTTACCACCCTGGCCCAGAAGAAGTGCTTGAACAGTGCTATTTGACAGCTGCTGTTTAACCTGTGTGGTCTAGCAGCAAAGTGATAGGTGCCATACAGAAGCCAGACGCTTGAACTATCACCACTTGTGCAAGCTGGTGGCCTGGAGTATCTGTTTCTATGGGGCTGCCAATCCAGCATCTGTCACAAGCATCTAGTTCATAGTGAGGAAACAAAGAGAAGTCCCAGTGACGCATCTTCCAGCTGCAATCCCAAAGAAGTGTCATAGGAAGGCAATAGAATGCGTCTTCTGCAATGAATGAGTGGGTATTATTACAAGGCACATAAAATATGCACAAGGTTGAATTTCACCTCTACCAAAGACAGCAAACAGACACCAAATGTGTCTAATTGAAGGAAGCTCTGGAGTGTTGCTCTACAAGGTCCATGAAAAAAACTGTAGTAGGGTAAGTGTCAGGGCTGTATGTGAGAACAGCATTGTAACTTCTACTAGAAATGATGATGCATGAGATGTAGTAATCCTGTTCTTCTGTGCTCCCAGGCTGTGTTTGCAGGGAGGGAGATAGAAAAAAACAAGAGCTATGATGTCATTTTTATATGGTACCTTCTTGTCTTAGTACAGAAGATGCTGGTTCCTTCCATTTACTTGGTTTTTTATGTACAACAGCACTGCCCTATGTAGTCCTCTGTCTCGTATTCCCCTACTTTGTCTCCTTTCATGTGCATTTGTTTTTTTTTTAAAACAGAGCTTATTGTCCCTTGGCCCATACCACTTTTATCCTCCTCCTCACCTCCACATACACTATTTATTTTTGTTTAAATTGTGTATCCATTTTATTTAATTCTGTAAAACCATTTGCAAAAGAGATGGTATTTAATCCACAGGTTTGTTCTGTGTATCTTGCGTATTTGTAGAGGATGCTGATAATCTTCTTTGTAATAGGCTTTGAGATGGTGCTTGATTTTGGAGCACTAGCAATATACCTGTTGCCTTAAAAAGCCACTCAAGTCATTTCCCCGAAGAGGTTATAACAGTCACAAATATATTTTAGTTGCCTCTATTTTTGACTGCCTAACTGGTTATTTTAAGAATCACCTGGTTTTCATATAGTAACTTCCACAGCCAGTTTCAGATGGTCCAGGCATTGGAGCCCAGCCTGATCAAAGCAGCAGAGGGGCAATACCAGAGCAGAAGAATAGAAAGTCTGTGGCCTGGGAAAGCAAAGGAGCCCCAGGCACAGAGTTAAACCTGAGAGAAGATGAAAAGACAGGAGCCTGAGGTCAGAGGGAGGAGAAGGCTGATAGAGTTGTAGCCAATACAGCAAACACAGGCCAGGTAAACAAATGCCTTTTCCAGGAAATGAGCACAAGTGTTCAGGAAGAAACTTACCTCATACATAGTCTTTGTATCAGATAGATCTGACCTAAGCCTCTGAACCATAAGCCTGATGGTGGTTGAGGTCTAAAGGAGAAGGGGAACCCCATCCAGAAAGCTCTAAAAGGGTGGCAGCCTGGAAGGTAGCAGGGAAGGGACCGAGGAGAATGGATTAATGCTCATGTTTGAGGCAGGCATCTGAAAGATGTTGGATTTTCCTTTAAGTTTTTCATATTTGGAGCATTTCTGTTAAAAAAAAAAAAAAAAAGGCATGTGAAAGCAGAGGAAATTACACAGTTACTATAATACAAAAAAACCCCCTGAGCCAATCAATGAAGCCAAAACAGGCCTGGAGTGACTGGTCTGTCTGATCTTTCACATAATTTGTATCTTTAGGGCATGAAAGTACCTATTTAAAAAAGAGAGAGAAGGAACCATAGTTAAGAGGATCCTTTGGGAAAATTGGGTCTTGGGGTAGGAGTCACTGAAGAGGAGGAATAATGGTCAAAAATGGACAGCTTGCTAGAGGAGTCAGAAGAGAAAAGGAGCTCAGGTTGGCTGAAGGGCAGTTCAGACTTGAGGCATCAGCTTTTTTGTCCTGGGAGGAGAGATGGGGCTCGCAGGCTGCCACTGGGGTATTAGTGCTGGAGACACAAACCGACCTGCAGTTTGCTTGCCATGGAATTATAGAGGAAGACTTCAAATTGTTTTGCTTTGGTTATTGTTTGACTTTGGGAAAAGTGCATCAGTCATTACATGCTATTGTGTTTATCTTTTCTTCTCCACCTTTAATAAATTACTATTATTTTAAACACTGTGATTCATTATTGTGATGGGAAAGAAAATTTTCCCAGGTGTCTGGGCTGGGGCTCAAACCAATCTTCACAACAGACCTTCAGAGATAATCAAAGCCAGCCCTTATGGCTGCCAACCAGGGCCTTCCAGAAGTATTGCAGAAGAGCCGATAGTACTTTCATGATTTACTTGGCTGTTGGCAAAAGGCTGCAGCTGTGCTAAGCGCTGTGAAAGCAACATCCGTCCCCCAAAAACTTTGAGTCCAAATTGTGGGAGATGACATGGGGCCACAATTCTGCCCAGGACCAAACTTTATTCCAAGAAGTACAAGAAAACAATGCTAATTCAGCCAAGGTAGAGAATCAAAAGAACTTACTCAAACAAGAGGGATCCAGCCACAGGCAGATTTTAGAAAAGCAGAGTTTAGCCCAGTAGGATCTGGAGGCTGTAGGTTCCTCCTTCAAAATATAAACCAACAGCCTCAGAGTGTAGTTCTTCTTGCAAAGTCTAGTAACATTATTTCCCTACGACAGTGTATCGTTGTTTTTCTGACAAAGCTTCTTTTGTGTCCCTGTGTTTTTTCTACAACAGATATTTATAGAAATTGTAGTCACAAAGCTGCCAAAAGCACTTCCTGTAAATTACATAATGCGTCTGTCTCCCTTCCAGTATCACGAGGACCTATTCACCAGCTTCCCATTACTTTTGAGACCTTTATTTTACAAGATAGAAGAGCTCTGACTGTTACCATACGCTGTACAAGTGCTCAAAGAAAACACTGCCAATAGGAGAGGACTGAGGCAGATGCTGACAGGCAGAGAGTAACTGGAACAGTGACTGTGAGTGGTTCACGTTATCAAGGGTTTTTTTATTGTTGGGTTTTTTCAGATTGTTAAAATGTTATCTTGAGCAATTTTTTCTTCTAATGACGCTTAATCAGATTCACCAGTATACCCTGTGTTGTGCTGTTGATTTGTCCCAGGGAAAAAGTGCCCATAAGTGTAGCATCTCTTTAGTATCTATCAAAATGGTGTATGCTCCCACCTCACCCAATATTTTCACAGTAAAGTAGCTGTGCAGTTTTCGCATTTAGTGCTGGCCAGTGTCCACCTTTATGAATGAGAAGACCCTGGCATATTCCCAGCAAAATTAGATAGTGTAGAATACGCAACATTCTGAAATAAAGCTAATTTGCCTGAGTTAATTTTATATCCAACTGAGCATAAAATTGTTGATTATAGTGTTCAAGAGGAAAACATGAGATTAAAGAATTGATCTAATCTGCATTGTAGTTAGTAAGAAAACATCCACTTATTTTAGTGGGAATGGGTTTGGGCCTAAATGTGCACGTTGTCTGGAGTTCAAAGGAAAATGAGATCCAAGCAAAAGGTATAAAAAATGTGGAGAGCATGTTACATAGTAAACAATCCCATGAGCTCATGCTGTGCTCTTTCTTTGCCTGACTTTGATGTTGGAGCTCCCATTTTGTTCGTACAGACTTGATCCTGCTGTCTTTGAATTTAGCGGGAAGACCTCTTGTTGACTTTGTGCAAAAACTGGCTTTATATTCTTACATGGCTTTTTGGAGCAATGAAGCAGTTTTGTACTTTTATTGTGTGATAGGATCCTAAGCTCCCCCAGTGGAGGAAGAAAACAGAACCAGGGCTGTATTACTTGCACCAGCTTTCTGCTCCAGGCAGGCCCAGGGACGGGAGAGAAGCTGCACCCCTATTTTCCATCTGCTGTCCTTTTTCCTCTCTTCACCAAAATGCCAAAGCAGACAAGAGCAATGGTGCAAAAAGAGGCTGGGGGGGGTCCAAGCAGGGGAAGGGGCAAAGGAAGGATGGAGGGAAAGGGCTGTATTGGGTTGATATTAGAACCATAGAATCACAGAATGGTTTGGAAGGTTGGAAGGGACATTTAAAGGTCACCTAGTCCAACCTTCCTGCAATGAGTAGGGACATCTTCAACTAGATCAGGTTGCTGAAAGCCCCATCCAACCTGACCTTGAATGTATAAGGGTGGTGGCAGTGAGGAGGTGATTCTAACACTTCCCACACTCTGCTAGCCTGCAGCCTAGTCTGGTCCTGCATCTCCTTCAGGAGACCAGGTCATCTGCAGAGAGCTGATGAAGGAGAGAGACAAACCCCACACAGGCCCAAATCAGACTGGTGCCCAGGTTTACAGTGTTACAGCGTCCAGTCGTAGCACAGTATTTTTGAGGGGGAAGGGGATATCACTTCACAAAATTCAGACAATATCACCCATTGTGGATATAAGGCTGCCTGCTACTTCTCAAAGGTGTGGTATTACTTCTTATACAGATAGCCCTGAACACAACTACCTACAGTTCATAACTGCTAGAGAAGGAATTTGACACCATGCTTGCTCCAGGAAAGGAAGTAAAAATAACTGCAGCCTGGAAAAAAATGGAAATCACTTACCTTGTCTATCTTGCATGTTCCTCAGCTCTCTTGTATTCAGAAAAGAACAACTTCCCTTGAATTTGACTCTGCCTGTGACTCAGACTCCTGCCAGCAGACACTTGCAATGGTGACCTCCACCAAATGAGCAATCACTGTCATAAGAGCCTGGGGCAATGATTAACCGAGGACAAAACCCTGCTGAGGCCACTCACAAAAGCAGACTAAGTAAGACTGGCCCTAGTCTGTACAGCTCATTTTTGATTAAGATTTACAGTGCTATAGCAAGGATTAGGCAGTGCCAGTGGAGGCCAGCGTGTCCCAGCCCTGGCCGTGGCTGCTGCCGTCGTTGTTCCACAGGAGACAGAAAGCTCCTGGCTGTGGAGCGAGCAGGAGCACAGAGGGATAGAGACTGACAGCAGAGTGGGAGGGGAGCAGAGGGGCTGTGAGCATTATACAGCTCATTATGGCTTTGGGACTTTCTGGCAGCATCACACATTTCTGATTTAATTTGGAATCGAGGTGGTTTCCCAACATAAGTTTTTGCTCTTGAAACCTCTCCCTCAACTCCCCTTTTGTTAATTCATTAAAAAATTAGGGTGGTTTCTGTAGCAGATGAAGCAATTTGCATTCACAACTGCACAACACTGGTTTAAAAATAGTAACAAGAAATTTGATAGCTCAAATATGGGGTGCCTACTTGGGGAATAAACATGTCTCTAGTGTTAGCTCAGCTCTTAAAACAAAATAATAATTGCTTCCAGAGATAAAATATTTGCAAGCTATTATTGCAGCACTCTTTCATTAAAGGGAAGGAATAGCTGTCTCTTTGGAGCAGGCAGACGACAACAGAGAAAGTTGTGCTCCATAATTAGGCTTCAGGAACTGTCAGGTACCTGTACCTCTTGACAGTTCAACATTAAAACCCTATCAGCTGAGCATTCATCCATGCTGCTATTTCTTAAGCCACCCAAAAGAGGTTGTGAATCTGTTAATTAATTTCTGAGAAACACCATGGTTCTGTCTGTGAAAGCAAATGGCCTAGGGAGATGTAAAATATCTTGAACAGAGGACACAAGCCTGCAAGTGATTTAAGGATTTCAATATTGTGTATTCTTCAAAAGCAGTGGAAGAGGAGGGACTGTGTCAGCTAGCTTACGTACTTACAGAGAGATGTGGTTTTTCTTGAAAGTGGCTATTTTACTTCAAAGCATCTGATCCTGCGGCTGCTAAAATTGACAGCCAGTGGAGCTGCTTCTTTACACGGGTTCAGTGAGAGACTGTCTGAAGATAATAGAGGTAACATATTGCTTTCTAGAGATTTCTTTAGGGTTATGCAATACAACATATCACTGGTTCTTGTTTTCTACAGAAACATCCTTCATACACAGCAGCATTTCTGATCACAGTTTTAGTTCAGCTTCTCCTGTTCTCGACATAATTTGGAACAATTTTGCACTAAAAATAACCTGGCAAGAAAAAATAACGAAAACAAAGAACTTAAGCAAGTCATAAATCTATGCTATTTCCCTCCCAAGGGATAATAATATTGTGATATGGCAATAGGCCACAGCAGTAAATTGCCCCATATCTACACTGCACACATGCTGCATTAGAACAGCACATTTCTGTTCACAGTGGCACACTCTAAAATTAACTACCAGGAGCTCCATGCCAGAGCAAGCTCAGTTAAAATTATGATGTTTAAAAAATGCAAAGCCTCACTGGCACTGAGGAGGACATCTGAAGTACACAGCCTGCTTCTGAGCTTTTAGCGTTTTCAGTGGGAACCTGGTACATGTGAATTCCAGGATTACTCACATGTTTTACAGTAAACACTTGTCTGGATTAAACCTCTCTGGACCTAATTTTTGGCCAAGGACTACTTAGAATTTAGAAATTAGGCAAACTTTGGCAGGGCTGATTCTCTCTGGCTGTGTAACATACACTACAATGTTGTGTTCCCCTGTACACAGCTGAAGGCAATGCCTGCCTTTTGTAAGAACCCCACTGCCCAGATCTCTTGCCTGGGAGGAAGACTTCATATTAGAGTTGCAATTTTTTCCTGAAATGCTTTGAATTCCCACCTTACCATACTCTAATTAACTAGCTCATCTCAGCAGAGACTCCTCCTCTACCTTTGTTAAGGCCCTTATGGGCCCATAAACATACACTGCATGCAACCAAAACACTTTTTCTGACTGGGGTGGTCTTTATTTGGGACTGGGGAGCTTTAGGAAACTGCCTGCTGGCTTTTCTCATGAATCTATACAGCCATCATTTGGTAAAGAGCAGAGAGACCTTCAGGCAGCTCTTACCCTCGTTGTGAGCATCCTGCTGGTGGTTACCATCCCGGCGTTGGTCTGGAAACTTCCCCATTTAGCACAGAGAGAATTTGGGCATTGTGAATTCTGCTCCTGAAGCATCAGTTGCTACCACCTGCCTTTGCAGATCTGTCTTAGTAACATGCTGTGGAAAGCAAGCCAAGATCTTTAGATTTCCAGACTACTACCCTACCCATATTTCTGCCATTTTCTACCCTCTTGTGCACAGTTCAAAGAGAAGAGCTTTTCCCCAGATGTTGGAGTGCTTGTAGGAAGATATTCTTCTACCAGCAGCAATACAGTATGGATACCCTGGTTCTGTACCACTCTTTATTATTCAGAAGGAGCCTCTGTAGTGAGGAAAAAAGTTTTTAAATGATTGTCTGCAAGGATTTCCAACAATCAGAACTTATGATCCGTGGGGATTATTTGTAGTTTATTGTGAACCGTGTCTCATTTGTCCTCCTAAAGAGGAAGCTCAGTGACTCACTGTTTGAGGTATAACATAATGATTTTTGTGAGATCAGCTTCCAACAAAGGAGGGCATTTAGCATAAACAAATCAGTTATTGTAGAGCAGGTCTTTGACTAGTTTGCAGTGAGAAACAGGACAGAATTTATTACACTGAACGCAAGCTGGAACAGTTCAGTCACTTGGGACTTCAAAATGTTAGTGCAAGTGTAATTTCTGTAATTTAAGCTGATTATTTTATGTCCCTTCACAGCATACAGGAAGAAAAGTTCTTTTCCTCTTTTCAGAAGTCTTCTTGTACATATAAAGGTTGTTACAATCTTCTCCATCTGTTCTCTTTTCTAGAATTGTCTAGAAGTTTCTAGAAAAGGATTAATTGTCTACATCTTTTCTGAAGTGTTTTTCTCAAACCAAGCACACTTATTCCACCTGCAGCCTTAGCCATACTACCTAGACTGGAAAGATTATTTCAATATCTTACATGCCATACATTGATTGGTTGAACAAATTGATTCTTTACAAACCTGCCTTGACTGTTATTAATTAGATGTTTTCTGCATTTTACAAGCACTGTTTCGATATTTTTTTAGAAAATTCAGTCAGACTGATTAGTGACAATTCCTACATACCTCCCTTCCTTCCTTTTTGAAAATACTCGCTGTGCTTGCTCTTCTCCCATGCCCTGGAACCTCATATGTCCTCACCACCTTCTCAAGGATGATCACTAACGTCTCATCCTGCTTACACCAGCTACTTAAGCATTTTAAATAAAATTCCTTTTTCTGAAGTGACTACTGAAGGAAAAAAGGCATTAAACCTGTCACCCATTATTATTTCTCCTTTCCCATCACATGGTGGACTAACTCTTTAATATCTTTGGAGAATGCCCTCATGTTATTCTTCATTCCATTTCCTTGTTGTATCTTATTCTGCTCTTCATTTTTGTCCCTAGGATTATACTAGTCATAGGAATACAGTCAGTATCTACATTATGCCAAAATCCATTTGATACAGGACTTCTGTCACAGAGCGCAGTAGCTTAGCTTTTGTCTGTTAGATAATACTAAGCAAATATCATTTAAGCAAAATACCACAGATTTTTTGCAATTATATCACTTCTATATTCTTTTTCAAGTGGACAACTAGTCCTGTTCCCCTTGAGCTCCTGATGAAACTCCTCATTACATCCAGGGAGGTGAAGTTGCTATCCTGAGCCTCAGTAAAATAAGACATGAGTGTTTCTCTCTCACACAGTAAAATCGCTGACTATTTTCAGCATGTGCAAAGTCAGCAGGGAGATGCCAGGTAAGTGCAGTAAAAGGAAAAGGAATATTGCATCTACTGTGATGTAATGGCAACTTAGTAGTTGAAAGAAAATATAAGACTCAAGGTTAATTGCTAATGGTGAAAGTAGTACTTTGCTCCAGGATTATTAATAAACATGAGAGAGATGAACATTTTGACTATTTAAAGCATATTTTTAGTCTGTTTGAATACCTGAAACCTAACATTATGAATAAACAGCTGCTCTAGTTAAGGTTGGAAAAACCTAAACCCATGTATTTTCTGCATGTTTGCCTGTTTCCCACCCTAACCAGGAAATAGTATTTTGACAGTTCTGAAGTGTTTCCTTAATACTGGGGTTTTTTGTTATCTTTCATTTCTACTGTTTAAAATGTTTTTGTTTCAACAGAATTGAGAGTTTTGACAGTAATTTTTGTAACATTTCTCTAAGCATGATTCAAAACACAAAGTGAGCCTGTTGTAAAATATTTTTACTAATGAGCAAAAATGTAAAAAGCCCAGATGCTTTAGTTGCCTATGTGAGCTGAGGGCAAAGTTTGAGCCACCTGATATTTACCCACAACCAATTTTAATGCTGGACACTTCCCATCTTTAAAATTATCTTCAATTATTAACTGATTTCTCACAGTTCAGCAATGCAGGTAGATTTCTTTCTTCCTGTCTTGCAGAAAATAAACTGAGACAAAGTGATACAGTGAGTCAAAGAGCCGCAGATGGAGTTGCCATCAGTGCCCCCATTCAGAACATGATTTAATTAATCTTTACATGATGGTAAAAATGACTGCATCTTCCCTTTCACTCAATGTGTCATCCATCTCTCACATTTTCTCATCTATATTATACATCTTTCTCCCCTTGCTTTTTACAAAAGAAATTCTGTTTCTTTTTTCCATCTGCTTGATCTCTTCTTTCCCCGTGAAAGCCCTGGCCCAGGGGAAAGGATCCTGTGTCTTGCTTTTGGATAATCTTTTCATTTCTTGGCAGGCAGTCAAGTAGAAAGCAAAGCAGAGAGCTTTGGCACAAGACAGAGGCTGAGTGTTTGGTTGTTTGGGAAATTTTTTTATTGTTTCTAGGGGATTTTTTTGCCCATCTCTTCTTGGGAATGTTTCACTTAGGCTGCCCTTTAGTCCAGGGAGAGAATAAGAACCCATTATATTAAAGGCTGAGGTTTGATGTTACAGCTATTCACAGGAAAGTGGGACTTTCCTTTTATTGTTCACAACAAACGTTTTCCTTTATGAGAAGCATAATACAAAGGCAGGTCTGAAGTTAGGGGAAAAGATGTTTTGCCCAGCTTTAATCAGATATGAATTGCTTGTGAGGTTTTACAAGTATATTATTTGAGGCAAAGAACACCGGCTAATACTTCCTTTTCTTTTTGGATGGATCATTACAAAATAAATATGGGAAAGGATAAAATGTAAGTATTCTAATGTTTCATAAAAAAAAAAATCCTGTTAAAAAATAACTAGTAATAACTTGCAGTGCTGGGTCTCTGCATATGGTCTGTCTCTGCTCTGGGTGAGCTGGTCTGTTCCCGAGTCTGTAGCACCTCCACGTGGGCTGACCCAAGAAAAGTGATTCCTCCTCTCTGGTCGCAGGATTCACTGCTAGCCAGCCATCATTTCCCACCTTCTTGGCAGCTCTGGCACGAAATATCTTATTGCTGTCCATGCTAACTCTTTAACTGCCAGATTTCCATCATCTGATGGAAATAAATCCCTGTGCTTTTTGGAATCAAACATGACCAGGAACATTGAAATTTTATCACTTTCCAAGCCCTGAGTGCTATTAATCACAGACAAAACTTACCTCATGAGTCCCCATCCATTGCCACCATGCAGCCCATCCTCGAATTCATCACAGACAAAGTCAGCCTTGGCTGACACTGAGAACCTCCCGAGACAGAGAAATGATGCAGAAGGAGCAGGAAAATCTTGGGCTTCTCATGGCCCTACTCTGTTCTCTAGCTCCTTCTTTGCCCATGCTCTGGGGTGGCTCATGAGAGTAGCTGAGCTTTATTTTCTAACTACAGCTACTCCGTGTGGATCAGGATCACAAAGCCAATGTCTCCAGCCAGATGCAGTCCAGTCTCAGAGTAGAGAGGTGGGCTGCTCAGCGATGTGGCTATTTTTCTGTATCGTGGGTAGCTGATAGCATTAGCACTTGTGTTCATGGGGGAAAAGGACTATTCAGTCATGCTAGCAATTGGTCTTACATGTACAGATACTTAAGCGCGCGCACACACTACGGGTGTTGTATGGAACTGTTCCTCCTTTCTGGTAGAAGCCATATCCTTACATGATGCTCATACAGGGTGTGCAGCAGTTGGAGTTGACAGGATTGTTGAGCTTCAGCTGACTAATGCCGAGTCCCTTGGCAACAGCTCTAATCTGAATAGTCTTAAATTCTTAACTATTCAATCACCATTCCTGTAAAGTAGATATTTTCTAAATTATACAAGGTAGGTATGCTCTCTTTCACTACATGCCCCATGTCTGTATAATATGTTCATGAAGCACAGGGCATAGTCTTTTCTGCAAATCTTCCAGTTTTGTCTTTATACAAGCTTAGTCTGAAATAATTGCATGAATGTTCTTACACGTTCCTTATTACTTCAGGGAAAGTCCATGAATGAACATGTTTCTTTCAGAGTAAACTGAATTGTCAGCAAACGAAGGAAATAGCCTGGATGGGAAGTTTGCTGGAGGGGAAGAATAAAGCTGATCTAATTTACATCGATAAAGAAAGGTAAAGTTTGGAAGCGTGAAGAGCCATGCTAGAGCCTACATTCCTGGAAAGCCACTCTCTGTACTGGAGCAAAGTTCATAGGGAATTATACAGCTAATGAATGATGTGCTGAAGAGGGCAGAACTAATAAAGGATGAATCAACACTGTGTGTCCACAGGGAAAAAAACTAGTCAGTGTTCAGATTAAACCAGTTTTAAACTATGCTCACTTCAGCCCCCTGTGTTTCAGCAGGAGATGTTGGCAGGTGTGTATTCTGATTCATTTCAGCAGCATGGTTGAAATAATGAGTTCACTGCATAATTGCAAAAGGGGAGAAAAAAATTAAAAAAAAAATACATTGTATCAAGCCTTGGCCTTGTTTTTCCTCACTAAATGCCAAAGTGAAATTTCACAAGACTCGTTCTTCATTTGAAATTTTTAACAAAATATCTGTGTCACATTTTGTAAAAAGTCTACGTGGATTGTTCTCCAGCCATATATTTGATATTCCTGTCATAAGGGATAACACACTAGTAAAATCCTTTTTTTTAGGGATCAGGTGATATAAAAAATAATATCTACTATTCATACCATCTACATATGCCAGTGGTGCAGAAGAATTTGAGCTATGCTGACAGCTGATGGTAAAGTTTGTGTCATACATGTTTTTAGTGTAAATGCTTGCACATACAAATGCAATTCTAGAAATTAAATTTTACAAGTTGATGTCATTTTGAAATCTTCTTTCTAATATATATGTTCTGGTATAATTCAGTCAAGTAAAATTGGAAGGCAGTGAGTCTCAAAAGAGCATGAAAAACATTAATTTCTTTTTTTAATTATCAAAATACTTTTCCTATTCAGAATGATTTAATAAACTCATACCAAAGAGTAAATTGCATGAAGAACACCACTTGTGAAAGGAAACCTTTTCAACTATCATCTAACAAAGTATAATTAATGCTGACATGCACAACCCTTAATTAACCACGGGTTTTTTACAGAACCTGATGTTTTCAATAGGAAATTTCTAGTAGGAATATTAAAGTTACTCTAATATACATAAGATCCTGTATTAAGGAAATGCATGAATAATTTGCCTTCCAGCATGGCTCTCTAGAGAGATGTGTTTCTCTCTGTGCATCCTTTCCTATGTGTAAATATTGGGAAAACTCTCCAAGAAAAACTAGATCCACAGAGTTACCCCGATGCCAAAATTTCTTTCCATGTGATCACAACCCCTTTTAAGAAGACACTTAGCTGGTTTTGCACATCCATCAGACCCAGCAGGAGGGTTCGTCCACAGAGCCCAGTCTGGTCGTTGTCCAATATGGTGTAACATTATTTCAAAAAACGCATCCAAAACCAGGCCAAACTTAAGATCTCACAAGGACTTCCCTGAGGAAGGAAGCATTTGGCAAAAAATCCACCATATTTTTCCTTGGTTTCTTGGTCATGGCGCTCATTCAGAAAGGATTTTAGATAGAGAAGTTGCCTGGAATAAGGTCTTTGAAAAATCAAAGGAGTTGTATTTCTTACACCAAGGTTCACCCTAGCCCTTAAGCATGGAGGAGACGCAGTCCCAAGAAGCATTCACCTTTTTTTTCATATTCCCCACAGGCCTGTCAATATGATGAAGCAAGCAGGACAGCATCCCCACTACTGATTTCCTCTTGAGCTCTGCACCCTGCCTGTCCCACAGCCTCCATCCAAGCACGTGAAGCCAAGCACCAAGCTCTTTTGGTTGCATGGACATTGTTACCTACCCACAAACACTCTGGCCATGCAAGATGTCCTCGGAGATAAAGAGAGACCATCTTCTCTAGGCGTCACCTAGCCGTACGATGTACCTGCGTGTGGCATTGCACATTATCAAAACCCACCTGCCTCAAGGCTGGCACGGCAAACCTGATGGACCCCGCCGTGCAGAGCCGTCAAGTTTGGTTAAGGTCTGGCAGCACAGCTCTGTGTAGACTATAGCCGTCTGATTTGCCTGGGGCATGGGGTCAGGGCTGAAAGGAATCTGGTATTGTTGATGGTTGTCTTGAAGTGCTGCACCTTAATTGGGGAAGACTGAGTGAAGTTCATCAGGAAAAGTGGTTGCTTGCTGTCCATGTAGGTCTAAGATGAAAGCCGAACAGGGCTGGCTGCAAACGAATATGGGTGGGGGTGTGTGTGCTTGAAAAGATGTCCTGTGCTTCCCCCACTGACTAACGCTTGCTTCTTGTAATCTTGATGTTCTCCACTGCATTCTGGCAGAGAGACAAAGAAGAGACAGGAGGCTGCAAGCTGACTGACAGCTGATCACAGCAGCCTGTGGTGACCCAGTCTGCAATGCTCTCTGCCTTTCTGTGATGGCAGGAAGGTCTCAGTGGGGCTGAAGAGAAGCAGGTGGCCCTACCAAGTGTTTGTCACCTCACGTCCTTGCCATGCAGCAGTTCAGGGGGAAGGGTGTCAAGTGAAAATGGAAAACAAGTCTGTACTCACAGTTTAGACCAAGCTGATACAAAGCAGATTAAGAAGACTGGCCCAGCTCAGGCTGATGGCGAGGCTTCCCAGGGAAGTGGTGGAGTCACCATCCCTGGAAGAGTTTAAAAAACATGTAGATGTGGCACTTAGGGACATGGTTTAATGGTGACCTTGGCAGTGTTAGGTTAACGACTGGACTAGATCTTAAGTGTCCTTTCCAACCTAAATGATTCTATGATTCTATGATCTGGTGTCTGACTTGCTCCAGTATTTTTCTGATCCTAGTTTTTTACCAGCTCCATCTTCTCCTTAGCCATACAGGCCCTCCCAGAAGGGGAATATAGACTGTTCTCATCATCCAGCAAAGGAGAGTACCTTCTCACCTGCAGCATCATGTCCCTTTGGGTATGTCCCGCTGGTAGCAGGCTGAGAACAGCACTGTCACAGTGGGCCTGTTGTTAGATGGTACTGAAGGATGTCTCTGACTTGTAAGTGGTCTTTAATGTTAACACCAAATAAGACAATAAAACCTTAGAGGGAACGTGGTGCAAGAGAGAGAGAGAGATGTTTCACATCAGTCAGGCAAATAAGGCACTCTAGTGACAGATGCTTTAACCAAAATGCTCCAGAGATAATACATTTCAGGCCAGGCTTGCTATGGGACCATAACCCACCCCTCTAAAAACAAACAAATAAAAAGTTATAAGCCAGTAACCCCTACATGAAGGACATTCTGCACACTTCAATCTAAAAATGCAAAGATGTAGGCACACATAATGAAGGTGCATTTCAATATGATGGGCAGAGTTAAGGCTCTTTTTTGAAGTATGTAGCATGCTATTTCACATGTGGTTGGTTTTTTTGGAGAGAATTAACTTGTTTATTATTTGTGTAATATATAGCACCTGGCTATTCCTATCAGGGATCCCATACTTGCACTGTACAAACACAGAACTGAAATATTTATTTGTTTTATATGTCAGCCCCTGTCCATGGAAGTGTAGATATGTTAGAGTGAAAGCCAGTCTCAGGGAAAAGAGGTCAGACGTCTGCTCTGTGCCATGGGGACAGCCTCTGTGTCAGGAGTGTCATGATCGCATTTCACCTTTTCTGCATATTATAATAAGCAAGCGGCACTCTTCCACCCTGCACTGTGCTAGGCAGCCCCAAAATAGCACAAAGATCCAGCTCTCTCGACCATCTTCCTTTTAAAAGTTTTCTTCTCCCCCCGCCTGTTTTTCCTTGGGGAATGGCTATCATGACCATTAACTTTTTGAGCCTGGTTACTATTTTTTCATCTTTATTTCTGATTTCATTTCACCTCTGCCAAAGCATCACAAGCTGAATCCCCAGGGGTCCTCCAAACTGCAAAAACAAGCCCAGATCCTGCCGGGAAAGAGGCTTTTAGGTGCAGGTAGACGCAGTGGATTGGTATCAGAAGACAGCTGGAACCAGTGGGATGGGTCAGGGTGGGAGCAGAGAGGTGACGGGCCATCCGTAGATGCTCATCTGGGACATGATGAGTGCCAACTACAGCAGTCACTAGAGCGACAGTCATCCTAAGGTTCAAGGTCAGGTTGGATGGGACTTTGAGCAACCTAAGCTAGTGAAAAATTTCCCTGCCCATGGCAGGTGGGTTGGCCTAGGCGATCTTTAAAGGTTCCTTCCAACCCAAATCATTCTATGATTCTATGATCCTCAAACTCCATCATGCTAATGTGGTGCTGAAGCATCCACATTTTGCCACAAAAGCAGCTCTTCACCAAGACAGACGATGACAAAATTGATCTGCGGTCAGAAACTCCATTTAGTGAAGGCATTTGCATCTCGAAGTTTGGTCTTACCCATGATCGCCAGTATTCTGCAAGGAGAAAATTTCAATGCTTTCATGTAGTATCAAGCCATGCAGTTCATTCTCATTTTGCCTTACATTAAAATAGAAGATAAAATAAAATGTTTTGGAAAAAATACAGTTTTCCCTACCAAAAATGCCGTGATGCATTTTAGTGTGGTAGGATTTTTTATTTCTAGACTGCTGTAAGCTCTGCTTTCCCTGCAAACCCAAGAATTGCAGCATCTGTTTACAGTTTTAAAGAAAAGGTGCATTTCTACCCCAAAGGCATGGAGCACTTTGAAAACAGGAATCGTACCTATTCTAAAGCCTGCTGTTCACACACAAATAAAAGAAGTTGGTATTGTCGTGGAATAAACATGCACTCTGTTTTGCAGACTCAAGTCAGGCAGAAAAGGGTTGTTTCTACAGCTACCAGAGAGAAGGTGGAGTGGCAGAGATCCAGCCCTCTATCCATACAACCTCTGATGTAAAACAAAAGTGCTGGGGCTTGTGTACATTTACAGCAGATAAAAACCTGCCTGAGAAGGGATGTCTGCATGGAAAGAAAGTTTGTTAGAGCAGATGTACCCCTGCCTTCCCGGTAACTCAGGATCCACAGCCCTGTGGCCTCAGCACACCTCTGTTCAGCTCGTCCCTCTCACTCCTGACACTGCTGTGTCCTTGACCGACTTAGAGGTCTGCATCCACATATGTATTATTTTACAGTATCATGATTTTCAAGCAGAGCTCCTATTTGGGGAGGGAAGGGTCTGCCTCCTAATTTCCAAGGATACTTCAAAATAATTTTCTTTTCTTCCTTCTTTGTCTTGCACCACAGATCTGTATCTAAAAATGGGGCAATATTTGAACATTTCTTATAGAAAAGAGCAGATATCAGACTGGCGGAGTAAAACAGTTCCTCTGCTGAGTTGTGTGCAAGAGCCACACTATATCGGCCATGCTGCCCATACTTCAAGAAACCCCTCAATTGCATGGACAAATTTAGAAAAAACCTATGCATTGGGGGGGGGGGGGGGGGAATAATTCCTTGTCCTGCATTCCTCTGTCAGTAGATGGCTCTGCAAGCCATAGTGTTGCCTGGTTAACCATTGCGTCATGGAGGCAGCTGGGGCTCAAGACGAGTGGGAGCCTGGCTGTGTGCCCTTCCTTCTGCAGTTCTTGCTTTATGGCTGGGGAAAACTGAGGTGGCCCAAAACCTGCAAACAACCACGGGTTTTGCCTAACCCTTGTTCTTTCTGACATTTTTCCCACCCTGGCCTTGTTCTTTCTGACAGACATCCATCCCACCCTGTTCTCTCCGGAGGTCCAGCCCACGATGAGCACAGGGTCGGTCAGTCGTACCCCATCTCGGCTGTGCTTTGATGCCTTTAGCTGAACTCCGGTGACATTAGCTGGGTGAGGACATCAGTACGACAGCTCCCGCAGCCCCAGCGGTCCTGCGCAGGCAGCACTGCAGCCCGGCCACCTCACATACATCGACACATGCTGCATCGCATCTCTGCCGGCAGCAGAGTGAGTGAGCTGTGGTGTGCCATCAGGCACCGAACAGGTTAAGTCAGTAGCTGCCATCTAACATACTGCAGAAAATACGACTCAGAACAGAGTGTTTTATCATCTCGTTTCCACGCCTGATGCTGGAAGCCTCTAGAGGTCCAATCTGCTTGACTTTTTTTCCTCTCTCCTCTCTGGCAACTCGGTTTCACTGGCGTTTCTCTCTTGTGACCGTGCACAGTCAAAAATTGCATTTTAGAGATAATACATTTAGGTTGGGGATGCAAGCCAATTTAAAGAGCACTCTTATGGAAATCTGAACAGCACAGGCTTGGAACAGCCAGGGAAAAGGTGCATCCTTTCCAGCTAAAGCCCTTTGCAGCAGATTGCTATGGAGATAGCAGGAAGATTTGTCATGGGTGGCAAGCCTGGGGAGCCTGGGGAGTTTAAATCGTGTAAACAGATCATTACCTACACAGTAGCATCCAGGCTGGGCATAAGGGCTTGCAGCTTTACCTGCTATCTAAAAAGATGGGCTTGTTCTCTAAAATTCTGGTACTACACCTGTAACTGTATTTTGTGTCCTCTCCTTTACCACAGAGGATATGATTAAAAGAGGTCTCTGATGTTGCTCGGGTAGTGGATGACGCCATTTCTACACTGTCATGTACTGAAGAAGCACAGAATTTTTTTTCTCAGGTGGTTGAAACACGTAGAACTGATCTGCAGGAGGTTGCCTCTGAACTGGTAGCATAGCCAAGTCATCAGATCCAGGCTGAAAAGTCCACCCTTCCCACGCTGAGCCCCTTCAGAGACCTTCCCTCCCCAGGGGGCACATGTTGTTCTGCCTGTGCAGAGCAGTTCCACAGCTGGGACCTCACCTTAAACTGACACTGCAAGACTGTCATCAATATTTTGCTGTTTTTAATTTTATTGCCTTTCCTCCCACTAGTTCCACTTTTCTATTTATTTTCCCTGTGTCTGAGTGCTTGCATTTATGAAGATCAAAGCCATGGAGAAGTGAAGTGAGAAGCTTTCCCACTTGAATTTCCTCAAAAGAAAATCCTTACTCTTGAGGTGCCAGAGGAGAAACTTGCTTGGTGGCAGTGTGCCTGGTACCAAAGAGGGACACAAAGGCCACATCTGTAGGAGTGCAATGTCCAGCCACTGGTGCTCCGTTGCCAGTATGGTCATCTTGGTGGGACAGTCCTAGGCACAAATTTGGCCCTAGCTCTGCCCAAGCCATTCCCAGGGAGGATTCAGGACATAACCCAACACAGGGTCCATCCCTAGCCACAAACTGGTTGCACCCACCCCTTTAAAGGGTAAAAGTGTAATAGTATGGATGTGGCCTTAGCACACCAGGCAACCTCAAGGTCAGAGAAAAGGCAAAGAAGAGTCTTATAAGACAAAACTGAAAGGGATGATGTTTCAGAATGGAAATCATAATGTTCTCTCGCAGCAATGCTGAGTTTTGTGTCCCTTGACACATTCCAGGCGAATCAAGGCAAGAGTGTGCTCATTTGGACAGACAGCGCTTTCCCGGCTGAAAGCCATTCCTTCAGGGAAGCTGGCACAGCCTGCCCAGTGCACAGAACATGCCACGCTTTGCCTATTGCCACCTGCCCAACACAGCCCAGCGTTCAGCAGGGTCAGCTTCTCCGGGGGATGTCTCACAGGCACTGTGTAGCACAATTTGGAAGGGAAACGTAAAGAGTTCCGGCTCACATGGGTTGAAAAAATAGCTGCATCCATCTACAAAGTCTTTGCCCTGCTTTTCGACCCAGCCCCATGTCCTCACCGGAGCTGCAGCTCCCCAAACAGATCTGACTGCGCAGAACCTGTGTCCGTACCTTGGCCGGGCCGCGCTGCAGTACAAGCATCTTAGTGCAAACCCACCTTCGCAGACCAGCTCGGTGGAAATGTGAAGCTGTGAACTAGAGCAAGAAAGGCACCAGGTGCCTTCCCTTCTGTCCCACCTGCTCTGCTTTTGCAGGAGGCATGGTCACAGCGGGGTGACACAAGGGCAGCGTCGGGCACCATGGCTGCATCGGGCAGAGCTCGTGTGTCACGAGAGCCCACATTGCAGGATACGTCCCAGGAGGTCCAACCCCTAAGTGCAATTGTCATTTGGGCAAGTCGCCTGTGTCAGCAATCACCCAGGGGACTTCAATGGCTGCTCTGATTTCTAGCTTTTACCAAACAATTTGCAAAAGGCCCCAGCGTCTCCTCTGGAGGAGCCCCGTAGCTCTGAAAGGGCTGCCCAAACCACGTGCAACCTGCTGCCGCGGGGGCTGCCCGGGCTGTTGGCACCCTGCAGTCCTCGACCTTTTTTCCTTATTTCCTCATCCCTGACCACAGGGAAGGAGACATCCTTGCACCATTCAATCAGGCTGTGTAGGAGGAATGTGGCAGAGCTCAGCAACCCTGTAACTCAAACCAGGACAGCACTGCACAGCTCTAGGGCAGTGCTTTAGTGGATAGTAGCCTTAGAAAAAAAGAACAGCAGTTCCTCCCTCCCCGTCCATCTCCTCGGCTGTCTCTCCACGTGTCCTCCAGTCACTCCTTTCCTCTTTCTCTGGTCCCTGTCTCCTTCCTCCTGAGCTGAGCTGCAAACCACTGGCTTGCCTTTGCTTTTTCAGGCTCCACACGGACACCATGGCCAAACCCAGCACTGGGGCCCTTCTGCCCGGGCTCAGTCTTGTTAATCAAAAATAAAAGCAAACAGGAACTGGCCTCCTTGCTGAGTTTTATCATTACTCATTCAGCTTGGGCAGGATGGAACAGGATGAAGGTTGCACAAGGAAGATGCTTGATGACATGTAAAGGGCCAACCTGGAGGGGACTAAAATCTTTGGAGGATCTAAGGATGCCTTCATGACTCTTGGCAACAAGAAGGAGTCTTGCTCTCAGTATTGGGGCCTGGGGTGGCTTACAAAGGCATCCCAAAAGTATCCCAGGCTGGGCTGACTCCTAAAGTCTCTCAGGCATTTTTGAAAGAACAGTGTGTTTGATGACTAGGCTTTAATGTATTAATGCCTACTTTACCCTGCTGTGCAATGGGTTCCACCATTTTAGAATTATGATCTTTATTAGCCCCCAAGAGGTGTTTCAGAGCAGTCCTAAAGGATAATAGCCTATGTCTAAAAACTTTGACACGGCGATTCGTCTCAAGACCCTGACTGTGTTATCACTCAAGGGCTGAAATCTGTAATCAAAAGCTCAGCTGAGCCTCTACTTTCCTTAAGATATCTCCCTCCCTAAGCATCATCTTTACATCAGCCTGCTGGTACATGGCAGCAGGGAATACAGCAGCTCCTTCATCGCTGAGCAGTACCAGCATACCCCTGCACGGCTGCAATTTTAAATTCTGATATGGGGAAGCAAAGGGCCTTCGGAGCTGCTTCTCTCAGCAGTAGAACCCCTGTCCCTATTTAACCAGTGACATTTACTCCTGGCAGTAGCCCCCAGCCCCAAATTAGGGGATACCCTGAGTTGTGCACAACAAGGGCCCGTGGGGTGGAAGAGCAGAGGCAGGGGTGGTGGTGTGCAGGGCAGAGCTGGATTTCGGGTTTGTGCTCACGGCAACTCCTGCACGTGTTGGATGGTCGGAACAAGACACATCTCGGAAAGACCCTCAGCAATGAGGGGAGTGATGTGGGTGGGGGATTTCTGGCTGCATGGCCATACGGGCTGGCTGCCTCTGAGTGTGGGAATGAAAATAAAAAGCCACCTCTGAAAGAAATGTTTGTTCATCAATTCAGGTCTCATTCCCAGCCTTGTCTGCACCTATGTGCTCTGCCAGCCTCACAGTAATTTGAGGTGGGCCTGGCTAAGCCCCCTTGAAGGGTATGAAATTGGTCCTTTGCTTTCCTACTAGCCCTCCTTCCCCTCTCAATGACCTCTATCATTGACCTTCTTCAAAACCTGACATCAAATTCAGAGGCTCTCTATAATAAAATAACAAATACTAGCAATCAGTAACAATTCTCCACATACCCATTGTATTGAACAGAGGCATTTGCCATGGTCTGTCTTGGCAGCTCCCCCTCCCCTGAGCAGCCCTGAGATCACTGGGAATCTGGTTACTTTTACCCAAATGCTGCCAGGTATCTTGGATGCCAGATTCGCCTTCAAAAATTGCTGTGTTTCCGAAACAAAACTGTGCAGGATTTTGATTCCGTTAATGTTGTTTGAGGTTTGCCTCCAATTCCACATGAAAATAACTCTGAAAATCCCAGCCTAATATTAAGGAAATCAGGCTTCCCTGTCTGTCCTGACATCGCCAGCCCTCTTACCTGCCCTCTGTCGTGTCTCTGGTTGCTGAGACATGGAGGGACCGCTGTGCCAATTTTAGGGAACACTGTGCCCATTTTCCAGCAAAGCAAGAGGCGAGGTTGTAGGAAAGGACAACAAGGTCTTACACTAAGCCAAAGCCCAAGACTTTCCATATCCTTCTGTTGCATTGCTCCCAGCAGCTTCCTTCCCTTCTTCTGTTAAAGACAAGCTGGTCTCTTCTCGAGGTCTCCCCACAGAGGGGCTGCTATAGGGCAGTAGCCCACATGTCAGAGCCTCACGGGGTGTGGGATAATCCAGGCCTACCAAAAGGAATAACCTGTGCAACGCCTAGTTAGCCTGAAATGGTGCGGATAGCTCGAGGCAAAATAAAATATTTAGTTTCCTTAACTGGAAACTGGAGGGAGAGCTGCTAATTCCAGTACTGTTCAACTCTGCCACTAGTTTGAGGGCAAAAATAAATATCATTGCTGGTAAAAGGTGGGGATTGCAGAAAGGTTGGTGGGATGATCAGTAACTGCGGTGACAGAGCAGTTGTACTGTGGCCTGTATCTCTTCCAGCATAGGATGAATATCACTCCATGCAGTGGGATATACTGGGGAATGAGGGACACAGCCAGTGCCTATAGGATGGCTATATCCTAGAAAAGGATTTGAGGGATTTAGGGGGATCATCTATGCCAGCTCGCAGTGCAACATTGCAGCAAAAAGGACTGAGGCTGAAGAACAGATGGGAAATCTGTGCTTTAGTCAAACACAAGCTGTTGAACTCAACAGGAGGAGCTGGTTACATGTTATCATTCAGTGTCAAACAAGAAATCAAACTAGATGTTCCAACAGAATGTAAGTTTATGATTTGCCAAGGGTCACACATGATGTTTATCATAAAGAAGAAACTTGAAGACGTGTCTTTGAAGCCCCATGGCCAATGTCCATCCTCTGAATCTCTCTCCCTTATATGAGAAATATCAAACAGTTCTCATTCCTTTTCCCTTCCTTCCCCTCCCCTTTGATAAGGAGTGGGCTAGCTGGGAAAGTTATGGTTGTGTAAGGCTGCACCCAGTGCTGTTAGTGGGAAAGCTGCTTTCAAGCAGAAATTCTGATTACAGCACAACCTTGTTGTCCTGCTGCACCTTGTACTCAATCCTACCTGGATCCTATAGCACCAATCTTCTGCAGATCCCACCGCTGTGGGCACCCGCTGTGATGTGAAACATGGGTCCACGGACTTGCTCCAGAGGTTCTTCTCATCCCTACTATAACTGTCCTGGGTTTCATACAGTTTGCTCCACCTCACTGCTCTACAGTAATGGTGGGTCACCAGTTCAAAGGGGCTCAAAGCTAGGATTCGGTTTGGAAAAACATCAAAAAGGGTGACTGCTCCTGGCGTGCTGGCAGCACTTGTTAACTTGATGTCAGAGCTGCTACTCCAGAGACGTGGGAAGTGACACACGGATCATCTGGGAAGCTTGGCAGTACTTTCACTGCAAGCAGTTCAGCTGTGCTCCTCAGGGAGAGAGTAGGAAGTGTCCTCATTTCCCCGGGAGCACGAGGCACAGTGTACTTTTAGCATGTGTGCATGAGAGCCATACCTTCACCTGGGTACTGGGACCAAAGGACATTTCCTTCCCTCTCACAGAACCACATCACAAGGGAGATATAGTAGTAATACTCAAGAGATCAAAGATGTTTTTTGCTGGAGGGCTGGGAAGAGAAGGGTTATAAGGTCCTTTCCAATCCAAGCCTTTGGGAAATCTGCTGGAGCTGCAGAGAGAGCCTCTGTGTCTCCACTGGCCAAAAGCTGAGGTGCCTAGGAGGGACGAGGTCCACGGAGGAGTGCTCTGGACAGGGTTGCGAGCAGGTTCCCTGTGGTGTGAGATGGAGCCTGAAGAGCAGCAGGGAAACTGTATGAGTCAGCAGGTTTGCCTCCTCAGTCATGGCTGCATTCAGGCTCTCAGCTGTAGGAAACTTCCTCCTTTCCGTGTCTTTTCACACGCAGCTCTTCACAGCAAAGCCTGAACTAACATCACCGCAAATGCAACGAAAGCCCAGAGAGTTGAGGTTCCCTGTGGCGAGACCTCCATGCTGACCTGCTCTGGTAGCCAAGGAAGGTCCATCCTCCTGGTTTGGACCGAGGATGACATTTAGTCTTAGGAGAAGTGGGAGGAGGAATGAGGCAGGCTTCAGAGGGCTGTTTCTTGTATGGGACCTGCTGAATGCTCAATAATTTTGTTACAGATCCTGTAAAAGCAGATCTGCTTGATGAACCTGATAGGTAGAGGCCTGTATTCCCATTTCAAGGTAGCCAGAGTTGTTGTATGACTGTCATTCCTCAGTGTGGCCTCAGCCATCCCCATCTTTGCTCCCAGACTGGAAGGACAGCCTAGCTGTTTCATTATTAACCCCCACCAGGGAAGATCCCACTTTGCCAAGACATCCTGTATGGCCATGAAGATTTCCCCAGACATTCAGATGCCCAGTGCCTGCTGATTTCCATAGGGTTCACTGGCTAACATGGTTTTGGTGAGCTGGATGGAGGACACAGTTGCACAGCTGGCATATGCCTTCAATGGGCTGCCTCTACAAGGGGCAGGCATGTCCCATTCCCCCTTCCCACCAGCTCCACATCCAACCTCTTGCTTGTGCCTGCGTGTGGCCATCACGCAGCTGTACAGCCTGTCCCATCAGTGAGTTAAGGTCTCCTGCACTTTAAGAGCTGCTCCAGCCCAAGCATGCTGACTTGAACTCAAGTCATGAGTACTAGGATGGAAAACTCAAAATGAGTGGAGGTTTAGTGTGGTTTGAGGCTCCCCTATCTCTGGGCAGTACAGGTGTCCCTCAGGCTGCATGCACCCACTTCAGAGTGGTGGTTTTTAGGTGAAATGATGAGGAAGCATCAGGTATAGTGATGATAGTGATTTTAGCCAGAGAGGAACACACTGCAGAGCTTGTGTGCAGGTAAAAGCAATGCAGCGGACAGGAGAAGGACATACATGCTCCCATGCTCTCCACGCCTGGGTAGAACCTGCCGTGACCATGCACCAATATGGGAAAGTTTGGGATCTTTCCCTTCTTATGACAATGTAGAAAGAGCAACTTATGGATGCAGCTGAAACTAAGCTCCCACAACACCAAGTCAGGTTGGCTGCAGGTGAAAACCAGGCAGACCCTAAAGAAATGAAGAAAATATCAGCAACGGGGAATGATGAGTAATGACTCTACCAAAGTGGCAAACCGGTAATATGGGGAATGTGGTTGGAGAAGCTGCTATGGGATGCCCTGGAGGACAGGGGAGAGAGAAAAGGAGACACTGTGGGAGAGACTGTAAAGCTTGTGAGTGTGAAACAAGATCAAATGTCAGGAGAAACTAGTGACGGGCAGCGTTCGAGGGGCAGCGGGTGGGGAGTAGCCAGGGGTGATAAAGTATATCCCATACTCTGATGGTTTCCATCAGAATTTCCTAGGCACCAGCACACAATCATCACAAAACAGTTGACAAGCTGCCGGTCATCTCTTCTTGAGGGAAATCCAGTGCCGTGGAGTATGGGTGAGTCCTCCGGGACCAGCTGAAGGACCAATGGCCCGGATAAACTGACAAAGGGCTTCTTCACACTCACTCAGTCCCTTGAGCCTGTTACAGACCCAAGGCCAAGCTCAGATCTATGATGGTGGTGACACAAATGTCACCCGACGTTCTCCTCTACCATCTCTATTAGCTCATTGTGAACCTGAGCCATGGCTTTCATCTGACAGTGTCCTCCTGTGCACTGCAGAGTCTCGGCCTCAGGATGGGAAGCCTGCAGGGAGGGAGAGCCTGGAGCTGTAAGACCAGGCAGTGGTGGGGAGGGAAGCATGAGATGTTTGCTGCACTACCCATTCCTCAGGGGAAGGGAGATGTCTTCAGCCCAACGAGTCCCAGGACTGGGACGTGGAAATGATGGAACGACAGCACTGCTGGCAGATCTCCCACTTGCCTGTCCCCAGGAGGATTATGAGAGTTTTCCACTGCTCCGCGTGCCAGGGCAAGGTGGGACAAGCCAGTTGGGCCACTGGTGCCTGAAGGACACTGTGCCAGGGCCACGGCTGCAGCCATGCCCTCCGCCTGGGCGCTAGCAAAGCTTTTTCTCTGTCTGGGCCAGCTCTTTGCTCCCTGAGCATTTTGTCCTCCAATACTGTCTTTCTCCCTCTCTCTATCACACACATTTTTGGCATTGCTGATGCTCATTCATTTTTAATGCTGAATACACTTTTCCTGCTCAAAGCCCTTCCTAAACATCAGCTAATGAAGCCTCCGCGCTCCCCTCAGAGACTGGCATCGGGCATGATTATCCCCGTGGCAGGGATTTGCCCAAGAGCATGAAACAGGTCAGCTCCAGCATTGGACTTGAGCCCGGAGCCGGAGAGCCCCAGGGCTGTGCTCAGGCCAAACGTTTACTTCTGGAGCATCCCACCCCCTTTCCCCTAGGAAGGGCACACATGAGTGGTGGGTAAGGCTTAGGGTACAAAGTGCCACGTACGCTTTGGGGCTGATTGATTGCCTCTACGGGCTGAGCTTCACACCCAAACTGCCATAGTAGGTCTAAAGCCATATACAATATAGGGGATAAGAAGGGTTGTCTTGTCTGTCTGTACCGAACTTGTCAGCTACAATTGCAGAGGTATTTTGTTCCTAGCAGAGACCATCAATCACCCGGTTTAAGGTTATAAACAGCAGTTCCTCGGTGAGGGATGTGTGATATTAGCCCCAAAGTCCATGTGTCTGAAAGGTAAATTCATTCACCAGCCTGTCCAGGTTCCCGTTGCCTTGACGTGCCTGGCCCAGGGAGCTTCCCAGAACCAGGAGCTATCTGCATTCCGGCACTAACCGCCTTCAGCTTTATTATTATTATTATTATTATTATTATTATTATTATTATGGTCTCCTGTATGTCTGCCTGCAGTTTCCTAGAAATGGCAAGTCATTGAAGCGTTGGAGGAACAGCGCACAGCGCAAGCAGAGCTGGAGGAGGCGGGGGAGCACCTCCGTGAAAAAATGTTTCCTACTTTCCAGACGTCAGCTTTGCTTGCAAGTGGCAGCTGGATCACATAAGACAAAACCGAAGAGCGGGAGCCGCTTTGATCTGCAGTGCGGAGCCGGTGCATCTCGCCACCGCAGCCCAGAGATTCCCAGGGATGGCTCGGCACAGAGGGATGCCTGTGCCTGCAGGCTGCCTTACACATTCCCAGTCAGCCCTGTTGAAGGACGCCTCACTCTTTATGTCAAGCTATTTCTTAATGTGTTTTCTTTCCTAGGTGGCATTTCGGGGAATAAGCAAATGTCACAGTGTATGATAGGAAAGACATATGAAATACAGTGAAAGGCCCATCAAAATGAAATGTGTGTATGCCTCACCCTCCCTCTTTTCTACTCACATTTTTCTTTCTTTGCATCCAGAGCAGACCAGCTACAGTAGGAGGAAAACCAGCCAGGAAGGCACTGGGCAGACAGCGGCCTGGGAACAAGCCATATCTAGTCGTTTGCCTAAGCCCAAAAAGCCCATGAGTTAGAGTGGCAGAATGCTTATTTCAGTGCCAGCATGACCCTGTTAGAAGGTATTTTTAACCATCAGCAGCAGACCCAACCTGTCTTCTCCCCTCCAGGACAGGGTAGGCAGGGGCTGGCCGGTCCTGCCGCTCCTCGCCGCAGCCCCGTGCGCCTCTTGCTCTCCCCGGTGATGCCCACCCGCACCGCCGAGGGACCGCATCCCCCAGTCCCACGTGTAACGAGGGGTGGCGGGGATGTTGCGTGTGTTTGCCATGGTCCTCCAGGAGCAGGACGGCTGTAACCATCGCTCCCAGTGCTGTCCCGCTGTTTTGCTTTCCAGGTCAGGAGGAGCAATCCTGCCCTGCACCCGAGGCCACAGGGATGTGTGCCAGGGCTTGGGCTGCTTAAAATCTTTCTGAATGGGGTGCTGTAGGGCAATATCAGCTCTGATGCTGGTGCTCTTAATTACTCCACAAGTCCTACCAGTGCCTTGAGTCACACAATGTATTATTTGGAGCGTCAGGAGAAATAATACACATAGGGCTTTCTTTGGTAAGGCGTATATAAGCACTGCAGTACCAGGAGATGCTGTAATGGGGAAGTGCAGCCTCACAATCTCAGCTGGCTGTTATTTGAAAAGTAAACACAACACACAAACAAAAAGGTGCAGCAGATATTTAGTGTTTAGGTGATGTGTAATCATGTGGAGTTGTGTGTGCGCCTGGGGAAGTCAGAGGGGGGGGTCTGTAGCATTGCTTTCCTAGACCATATGTTACCCCAGATTTGCCAGAGAAATGCAGCAGCATGCAGGAATGGACACGCTTGGAAGACAACATTTATTCCCTGAGACCTCATCTCACCCCGCAGAATTAAGTGTGATAATCCCAGGGTGATAATGGCAGTGATTTTTGCTTCATCACCTTCTTTGCTTCAGCCTTGCTTGGAGGGGAGTGGTTGTGTCACATCCTGACCTCAGCAAAGCAGGAACACTTCTGTTCTCAGTCACAGCCATGGACACATTTTTCTAGGGTTTTTTTGCTCTTATTTTCATCTCTTCAGCCTGAGATTGCTCTTACTGCAATGAGTCACTGAGTGCATATATAAGAGAGAATACTTGGCTAAATGCACAGAGGAGCACAAAGAAACATTAAAATGTGCCAGAAATCAATAGATTTACACCAGTTTTCACTCCTGGTGATTTCAGCGTGTTCATCAAGCCAAAGTTGAGTTTCTCCACTTTGTACATGAGCATCTACAAAATCAACACGTACAACCTACAAGCAAGTATATGGGAGCATGGTCCTGTGTCTCCACAATTTACCACCTTCCTGAAATTGTCCCTCTGTGAGTACAGAACAGATGTCGACATTATACTTCTAATAAATTCATTGACCATCCAGTTTTGTATGCAGACACGCTGTAATTTTTTAAAAAAGGGACAGAATAAAACCAGAGGAAAGAACTAGTTACTAACAACACCCTCCAAAACGAAAGAGTGTGTGAAAAGTCAGAAGGCAAAGCAGAGATGTGAATCTGGTGCCTTGGAAAGTCTGCAAGCAGCTTTATGTGTAAGTCATATTTTACTGCCTTGTCCACTGTGTCATGAATCTCTCCCCAAATCTGCATGTAAAAATGCCACTGCTAAATTATTAGCTATTAATTATATGCTGGATTCAAGTGAAAATTACCATAATGTGCCACAGCATCCATAAATACAAGATCCAACAGGGGCAGAATGGCCTTTTGTTTCCCTCTGCAGAATTATATGCATGACCCAGTTTTTTCTAATACTGCAGCGGCAGGAGAGACATAGCATTGTTTGTTCAAAACAAAATGGGAGGGAGGAAGGGCTCTATTTTGCGATGTACAGTAAATAAACTCTTGGATTGCAGAATAAGACCAGCGAAAGGATGCTCGAATCTCTTGCTCCAGCCAGCAATATTTGCAGTGGCATCTCACAGTTAATTATAACATTTTCCTGAACTGTTTGGGGCCAATCTCAGAACCCAATTTCCATTTTTAAATACCCCTCTCCTATATACTGGCTGTCCTGTTTGTGATGCAGATTGGCTTGACCTGCTGGCTTGGGCGGAAGATGAAATCTGTGCGCCCCAGCCCCTGGTGCCTGTGGGGTTTGGAGGGGCTCGGGGCTCCCCGGGTGGCAAGGGAAATGAAGAGCACTTAGGCTTGGGTGCCAGTGGAACATCAAAACTGGGAGGTGCATGGTCCTCCCCCCAGACAAAGAAAACTCAGCCTTCAGACTGGGTGGTCATTGGGACGAGCGGTGCAAGACATGTCAGCCAGCTCTGGCTGGGGATGAAGATTTTGGTGGCTGAATTTTCACAGCTGAGAACCCCCCGCCCTGGGCAGAGGTACATCAGTATGGGAGGTGGGGGAGAATCCAGTTTTCCTGGAGAAATAACAGTGCTGGTTTAAGGGCGACCTGGCGAAGGGAAAAGGGCAACGCAGTGATTACCTACCATGTCTGTACAACCTCCCCCAAGAATCTAGGAAAGAATTAAGTGCAACATGAATTCTTAAGACACAGCCACAACGATGACATTACACACAACGAACTCACAGCACAGAAACCAACTTATGTCCTCACACAGGTAATCTGGGAAGAGCAGAGGGAAGGAAGGCAGCGCTGGGAGGGCACACGGCTGTGCCTGGGATGGGGCCATGGCAGGAGATGTGAGGAGGAGGAGGTAGAAGAGGTTCTTCCAACCATCAAGAACAGTCAAAGCAAAGGATGTTATTATAATTACCCGCAACTGGAAATGAGACAGGCAGAGACACAGTCCAGCAGGTCCCTAGGATGCTGGGAATAAAGTTTCAGCTCAGATGGATAAACAGCTACCGAAATCGGACTGGGACCACGAGGAGCTGGCTGGGAACCGGAGGGGAGAGTGATTTTGGGGAGAGTGATCACAAAGTGGCAGAATTCCTTTTTCTCACAAACAGGGAGATGCAAGAGCAAGGGTAGAGGGACTCTGGACCCAAACCGGCTGATTTCGACACACGCGGGGAAGCCGTGAGTAGCTCCTGGGGAAGCAGGAGGGCCGGCACAGCGGGGGAGAGCCCTAAAGGCGCCGGGTGATTTATCCTGCCAGGAGGAAGGCAGAAAACACGACCACGACCCCGACACCAGTGGTCCTTCTGCAAACCCAGGGCGGAGGGAGGTGGGAACCCCGGGAGCTCGTTACATACTTGTAGCCAAAACCGCCCTATTGCGAAACCCTATGGGAAGGCATGAATGAGTTTCAGCTAACAAGGGTGGGAAAGCAACAGGAGGATCTATAAATACGTCAGAAGGAAAAGAAAGAGGAAAGAGAGTGACCAAGGGATGACTCAGAAAAGGCCAGTGCTGCGTTCACAAAAAAGGTTCCTCGTTGCCAGCTGATTCACTTTAATTACACGTTAATCAAACCAAGGAGCGGTGCAGAAAGAAACCGGCTGGAGACAGTTTAGGTGGGACGGAGGAGATGGAGTCAGCACAGGCGGAGGACGGTCTGGCAGGAGGTGAGCAGAGGAAGCAATTGCAATGCTTTTCCCAGCCACCCTGGGCTAGGAAAGGTCCTGAGGGGCAGAAACCAGCAGACACAATCTCTCTCTCTTTAAAAAGTGGGAATTATACACCAGGAGACTAACTTTGACCCTTGGAAAACTCCCAGAACAAATTATTAAACAAACAGTTGATACAAAGCCAGAGGAGAATATGGGGATAAGAAGAGAAGGTGAATTTGTCAGAAGTAAATTGCCCAAACCAAAGTAATGTTCAGCTTAGGTTCCCTCTTGGGCAGCTGAAATGTGCCATGATTTAGGTAAAGCTTTTGAAATTGTCCCATCTGACATTTCACAAATTCTCTTAAATTAAGGAAATGTGGGAAAGTGAATTTAGGAACAATTGAATAAAAGACACTTGGAGTCACTGCTGATGGTTTTCAGCCAGACAAGGAGGAGATTTTGAGCAGTGTCCTCCTGGATCAGGCATAAAGGTGCTTCTATTCAATATTTTCATTTACTGACTTAAATGTTGGCCTAGGGAATGCACTTCTAAAATATGCTGGACCACAAGCACCTGGGAGGACCGGACGAGAACTGAAAATGAACTCGAAAAATTGGAGTAAAAGCCTGAATTGAACAAGATGAAATCCGATAAATAACAGCACAAACTGCGACTCTTAGAGGAGCATATCAAATGCACGGTACCCACCAGGGAGCTCTTACCAGGTGACAGTACGGCAGAAACAGAGGAGGTACTGCAAATCACAAAGGACAAGGATAAGAAATCTGCCGTTGGGAAAACACCAACAGAAGAAGCAAATCTCTTTCCAGGATGCAATAACAAGACTGTTGTGTGTAAGCCAGAGGAGGTAATTATTCAACTTTCCTCTCTGCTGATAAGGTCGCAGTTGGACCAAGTCTCCTATTTAGGGTACACTTTGAAAAAGATGTTAATTGATTAAAAAAGATTAAGATATGAAAAAGTAGAAAGGTTGAAGGACTTAACTTTGTTTTGCCAGGAAGGAGAAGCTGTGATAAAAGCTGTAGGATACAGCCAACTGTTACAAAGAGCAGATATTAGAGTTTTGCAAGAGGAAATCACATTAAATTGCAACAGGGCAGCTGCTCCATCCCTGTTAACCATCTAGCTGCCTTTTTCTGTCTCTTTTCCCCCAGCACACCCGCTTTGGGGTGCAGAGACCGGAGCAGCACAGTGCTCACCCTTTGGGTGCACCGAGGTTGAACACAGCAGCAGAACGGTACCCGCTGCCCCGTTCTCCATCTCCCTCCTCGGTGCCCTCTCCTGCCCGGGCTTCCCAGGCTCTGGCAGGCTCAGCTCAGCTGGACTGACTCAACCAGTGGCACAGATTTTAGCACTGCTGAGCACAGAAGCGGGGACAAACAGCCAGGTCTCTTGAGGTGAATGAAGCAGGACGGGGGTCTGGAGCTGGATGGTCCAGTTTAAGCACCAGGTCATGGGTGTGCGGCCACCCTTGGAGTGGGTCTTGTAGCCCCCTGCCTCAGCCCTTCGGACTCTAAGCTGGGTTCAAGCTGTTGGATATGTATCAGTTGAAAATAAACCCAGCAATAATGAAAACACTGTGCAATGCCTTTCCCTTTGGGGGAAAAAAAAAAGAAAATCTGTTTGTATTTTTGGCCTGGTTTTCCTCATTTTTTGCCACAGAAAACAATTCTCTTTAATGATGACTGTTCCACGTTCCCGCTCGTGTTCCTCGCTTTTGTTAATGTGAAGATTTAAATGCACCATTTAATACTGACATGGGCCAATGAACTCATGGTTATGCTCGCACTCCCAGACTGCGAGAAGGATGCACGATTCTATGACAGGCAATTAAAAACCCTATGATAGGATTGTGGAATAAGAAGTAGATGATATATTAAAACAAGGAGCATGTTTAATTTATAAATCCAAGTTATTGCATGCTGTGAAGTGCTAGGGAGAGAAATGAATAAAGAAAGGACTTTGTAGTGTTTCTAGCTATTAAATATTATAAACAGCAATATATGTCTGGCTGTCAGAGCCTCCTGACAGCTTTGCGTCTCAGGCAGCCCTCTGCCTCCCCTTCCCCCAGGGCAACTTGTTTCCTGTATTTCCAAATCCAATAAGAATTTTTGTTGCATTAGGCAAAAAAACTCTAACCTCATCATTAGGGACTCTTTGATGCTAGCGATGTGGCCCTGGGGCTGGGATGTAAAGTGGAATTATACAGTTTCTCTATTAAAATTCAGCCCCAGCAATTAAAATTTAATAATAAAGACCAGCTCAGCACCCAGATGTTGCAGGGATGAATTTCTTGGGCATGCTCCTGTCCCACGTGTGCCCAGTGCTGTGGCCCGAGGCACCGTTCTCCTGGCAGCTGGCTGCCTTGCCAGGAGAGTGGGCTGTCATGGGGGCCCTACTCCCCATTTAATTTTCGGAGGGAAAGGGAGATATATATGGTGCAAAGCACACAAATAATTGCGTGGACGGCAATTGCGTGGATGGCTCCATTCTTCCAAGAAGGCTTGATGCAGTAGGGTGCAGCCCTGGTGTGAAAACCCCTCCCAGGAGGGCTGTCAGGTCTGACTGAGATCCTGGAGAAGTGCCTGAGCCCACCTCTCCCTCCAGATGGGAAGGCTGAGGCTTCTCCATGGGGCCACGCTCCGTATCAGCAGTACGTTATCCTCTGAAACGCCATCCCTCCGGCCACAGCAGCTCTGGTGACAGAGGGATGCTACGAGGAACGTTAGCCTGGGATGACCAGAGCCCAGCCGCTTTGCTGAAGGGGGTCAGAGGAAATCCCGGAGAGAAGAAGTCAGGGCAAGACATCTCCAACCCACAGGGAGGGCTGGGAGAGGAAACGGTCCATTAGCAGCTCTCTGTCTGGGGGAATCAAAGAGCCATTGTGCCTTGGTCTCTGTGTCCAGCTTTCTCAGCTTGTTTCCACCTCCCTGGGGACAGTGATCCAGCCTCTCACCTACTCCCTACGTCAATGCATTTCCCAGCAGATTTCCCCATCTGTTTATCATCTCTGGTGGTGAAGGATCTCACGGGGAGCTCTGCCTGCTCTGCATCTGCTCTCGTGACAGGCTCCGTTCTGTCTGCGAGAGATGAATGAGCAGCCCTGGGGCGGGGAAGTCCTGGGAATAAATACTCCAGTCCAAGGAGGAAGGGACCTTTCTATGGCGAGGGTGAGACCCTGCACCACTGCCGTGGTAAGCTGGGGAAGAATGAGAGCTCCTTGTCAAAGGAGCCAAAGGGGTCTTTGTCTTCATCCACAGAAAAGAAATGGTATTTTCCCACATGTCTCGCTTCATATGGCCTTTTAAGATACTGTTGCTCCTTGGGTAATTAGTGGAGAAGAATGTTATTCTGCCTTGCCTCTACCACATGCCATGACCATCTCCCAACACACTTGTCGGCCAAAGGGCTTGCACACGGCAAAGGAAGATGACTAACAGATCCTGGGCCAAACATACTCCACACCGAACTGGCTCTGAGGGTCAGCTCAGCCCGGGGGGACCTGTGTAACGAGGGGAATAAACCATCAAGCAAGGACAGAGAAGTCCAGACCACCCGCTCCTTGCCACACACAAGTATGTGTCCCCTGCCTCCTCAAAATGGCTGCACAAACAAGATGTGTGTTGAGGGATATCTCACCTAGGCAGCCAAATGGACTCCCAAAGCCTGAAAGGACAGTTTCCCTTCCCTCCTGACAGTCCTCTGGCCACCAGAGGACACAGAAGCCCCTAACTCCTGAGTGTTTTGCAATGAAGCGCCGGCAGGAAAAGTCCTCTCTGATGTCCCCCACAAGTCCTCCCCTTGGCACTGGGTGGTGCAGAAGGTCTTCTTGTGAGACGTGGTTCTGCTGTTCTTGGTTATTTCACTGGCCTACATTGCATCGCGGCCTGAGCTTCCAGCCATCACAAATTCCCAAATAAGCAGAACTCCCTAAGACGCAGGCAGGTCCTGGAAGGGACTTTCCAAACCATTTCAAAGCAAAAATCCATGCGACTGGGGCAAGCCCACAAGGCACCTGATGGCTGGTCACTCTCTTTGACTTGATACTTCAGGGATATCTATGAACTTCAGCAAGGACAAATGCCAAGTCCGGCACCTGGGAAGGAATAACCCCCATGCTACAACACAGGCTGGGATTTACTGGTGGAGGAACAGCTCTGCAGAAAAGGACCTGGGGGTCTTGGTGGACACCAGGTCGACCATGAGCCAGCAATGCATCGTTGCAGCAAAGAAGGTCAACAGCCCCTTGGGCTGCATTAGGCAGAGCGTTGCCAGCAGGTCAAGAGAGGGGATCCTTCCCCTCTGCTCAGCACTGCTGACACCACGTCTGGATATTGCATCCAGTTTTCAGCCCCCAATACAAGAGGGACAGAGACTCATGGGCGTGAGTCCAGTGAAGGGCCACCAAGATGGTCAGGGCACTGGAGCACATGGCCGGGGAGGGGATGCTGAGGGTGCAGGGCTGGCGAAGAGAGAGCTCTGGTGGGGATCTGATAGTGACCTCCAGTACCTGCAGGGAGGATATGAAGATGATGAAGGCAAGTTCTACACAGTGGTGCATGAGGGGAGGACAACAGACACCGGGCATAAGCTGAAACAAGGGAGGTTCAGACCAGATATGAGGAAAAATGTTCCCACTATGAGGACAGTTCAGCACTGATACAGGACGCCCAGAGAGGCTGTGCTGCCTCCAAGCTCGGCAGTTTCCAAGACCCGACTGGGTAAAGCCCTGACCAACCTGGTCTGACCCCCGAGCTGGCCCCGCATGAGCAAGAGGTTGGGCTGGAGACCTCCTACAGTCCCTTCCCACATGAGCTCTCCTGTGATCCTCCAGTGCCCGAGAGCATCCTGCGCCCAAGACACAGCGTGCGTCTGTGGCCGAGTCGGTGCCAAACGCTGCCCTTCCTATCTAGGAACAGGACTGGCAATTGCTTCTTCTCCCTTGCTGTGGGACCTCCACCAAACCCACAGATACCAGATGGCCAAAAGCTGCCTCCCCCCCAGCACTAGCAGAGGCAGGGGGAAGCGGGGAGCCTCCCAGCGCTCTCCCAGGCATCCCTAACCACAACATATTGTTCTGGGCATCACACAATAGCCCCAGACAGAGCAGGGCGTCACGGGGGGGTGAGATTCACAGTCACGTCCTGGATGCTGCACGTCACCCCTAGGAACAAAGCCTTGCGGGAGAGGGCAGGGGGCTGTGCCCGCTACCCCTCCCTGCCTCGCGTGGGGCGCAGGAGGGTCGAGGAGTACAGCCCTCCTTTCTCTGTCGCAATCAGCATTTCATGATCCAAACCCAGCGATCGTAAAAGTCCCCCACTCATCTGGTAACAATAATGAGCCAGAGAACAGCTCGTCCCTTGCTCGGCATCATGTCACTCATGAGGCGATGCGGCCAGAAGTGAACCTCCCTGTGCTCCTGCTCTGAGTCTCTCCTCTTCCACTCCTGCTTGAGCACAAGGTTAAGCCGGCGATGGAAACTGGAGGTCCGCAAGCACTCCTGTTCCTGGGTCGAATTCCTCTCACTCCATGACCTCGAGACCTTAGCTCAACACAACCGCCATCAGAAATTGTGCGTAAAAAATGGGCTGCCCTTGGGTTTTGACTTTATATAGGGAGTCTTCTTCTGAGAGAGGACAATATGGGTTTTCTGCTAAAGACATCACTGAATAGCTAAGGATGAGTGGTGGCTAATGGGGGTGGTTGGATGGATGGATGGATGGAGAGATGGACGGACAGATGGATGGATGGATGGAGAGATGGATGGATCTGCTGCCTGGGAGAAATGCATAGCCTGAGGCTTGAGACCAATGAACCGAACACAGTGGGAGGCTGCGGGATGGAGGCAGTAGCCAACTTTCCTAGGGGGCCCCGGAAAAGCAAGGAGAAAGGGAGAGTTGAACATTTCTCTGTGTACTTTGGATGGGGTGGTTGTTTATTGTTATATTATCTGCTTTCCTGTTTCCCTTGCCTCTCTTCCTTTCAGTGAAGCACTGTTTTGTTAAGTTTCTTTGTTCACAAGTGGGGAAGGATAGCTGGGAAGGGAAGCAGGGGAAGGATGGCTGAGGCATGGCGGTGGGGGAAGGAGAACAGAGGCAGAATGGTGGGGAAAGGCTTGCAGGGCAGGCTAGTCCCTTGAGTACCCAGGCTAGTTTGGCCAAATTTTTCCCAGGTTTCTCACTGGAGATTAGTGATGTGTTTGTAAGGACCCTCAGAAATGAAAGGTTCCTTAATTGCCCTCTAGTTGCTGCCAGAAAGGTTGCATTTATTACAGCATTACCGCTAGACAGGGCAGCATCTAGAGCTTTTAGGGCTGTGCCCTGGCTCATTTTCAAGGACAACTTGCTCCATAGACACTTCATAGCTTGAAGAGGAGGTTCCCAGAGGTGAAATGGAAAGAACTGGGCTAAGAGCGGGAACGTGGTGGCTACACATCCAGCCCTGTGCTACATCTAACCAAGCTTATCTCGTAGGCATGGCACTGGGCATCCCACCATCCCACCGCTACTCAAACAGCAAGTACCCCGCAGTGATGGGGCAGAGCTCAGGGTGAGGTGAGCTACAAGCAAGGCCTGGAACAACCCCAGAACTCCCACGGCACCTCCCAGCCATCACCGTGCCATGGTGGTCATTCCCCAGCTGCTGCTGGGATTGTCCCAGCAACCTGCCAACATCTTTGCCCAGTGCCCCCAGTCTCAGGCCTTTCACCCCAGTTATCATTGTAGCCCCAAATGACCATCTCCGCTTTTTCTCTGACCCCATATAACTTGGGAATTGGCTCTGATGCAGCATTCGCACCCATAGTGAGCATCCTTCACCCACCCGCTGCCTGGGACCATCCTCCCACCCCTGTCCCGTTGCTCTCTCTTACATCAGCTTTGGTGTTGCACAGCCTTCACTTACCCAAACTACTAATCTGGCATAAAAATAATGAGTGAGAAAAGGGAACAGGTTTCTGCTAAGTCAGTGCTGAATCGGCCAGTGTGAGGACTAAGACAGAGGGGAGGACAGGGGCTGGTGGCCTGGAGCTGCAGGAGAAGGGACAGGAATGAGACTTCCCTGGTCAGCAGTGGCAAGCTCTTAGGTCGGTTCAAGCTGATGCGTTTGAGCCATGGTTGAAGGTGATTTGAGCTCGGGGAGTGGGACTTATCCTCCCTTCTCCCTGTTATCCAGCCTGAGTATAACTGTGGTGGCAAACAGGACCAGAAACCATCACAGGAGAGGGTCTGAAAAGCTGCCAGGGGACAGGGAGAAACTGCCGAGTCCCTAGGAAGGACCCGGAGGCCGGTGAAATGGGAGGGACGTGTCCTCCACGTGAGCTGGCCTGTGACCTCTGCGCTGCTTTGCACATCAGGCCCCGAGAAGGGGCGTTAATCTCTCCAGCAATAATCCGCACTAAAGATGCTCTCCTCCAGAGTAATTTCGCACCAGGGCTAATACTAAACTTCCTGGAGGAGGAATTGCACGCAGTAAAAACGTGCGAAGGCAGGAGAGTGCCAGACTGCAGGGAGTTTCCTGCAGGCTCTTTTCGCCTCCTAAATTGGTGCTTAAAGTAAGGCTTGAGCTCCCCTGTGCTGGAGGTCTTGCTCCCCAGGTCTTCATTTCCACTGAAAGCTTTCCATGGCATAACCAGCTCCTTATACAACCCAACAAGCTACCCTAATCAACATTAAGTCTATACATTCATCTTTAAGCTATGTCTGCTTATGTGATGATTAAATAGCCTGAACTGATTCAAATCAGCCAAACTTGGGTGAGTATTTTAAAGTTGCGCTGGGCTGTGGGAGCTCACGAAAAATGCAAAAATGGCTCCAAGCCCACAGGGCCAAGGACATCCAGCCACCGCTTGGACCCCAGGCAGATGCCTACAGTCACATTAGGCTGCTCCGTGCACGCTATCCACCACCGACCGCTCCGGGGAAAAGGCTGCCTCGCAGCGGGGAACACCCAGCGCTGCTGGGACTGATGTTGCACAAATCCCGGTGATTCAGAGACCCGATGTGTTCCCAGGCTCCGTCACCTACGTATGCTGTGAGTGATACGTTACTCATTTCCCTGGTGGCTTTCTCTGTATCGTCCCTGATTTCAGCCTCATGTCCCCCATGCTACAGTGTCTGCTGAGCCCTCCCCACTCAGGGGCTCCTCCACACCCATCATCATCCTCACAGATGCAGGGGAGGCTGTTTGCCTTCCTCACCCACTGCCATGCTGTGACCTGATATCTGGCGGAGCCTCTGAAAGGCTCTGGGATCTTGTTCCTGGCTGGCAGTAACCCACGTGGAGGGAGTCCTTGCCCCTCTTCAAGGACACTGAGTTTTACGTGTGCTTGTATTGCCTGGTCAGGCGTCATTTTAAGCTTTTTGCATCTCTTTGCAGTCACCCTTAGTGACTGCCCTGAATAACTCCGTATCCTGCGCAAACACATCAAACACGATGCACAGTGCAGAGCTCCTCTGAGTTACTTCTCGCCCCGTCCATCCTCCCACCACGAACACCGTCATCTGGTGGCCGTAGCCCCCTTGGCACAGACACGTGCACAGCCCTGCGTGCCCTCAGCCCCGAGGCAACAGAACCGTGGGGTCCCCCTTACATCAGGGGGTTGGGAGGAGACCTGAAGCTGTGACTACAATTATCTACGAACGCTTGGTAATGAGGTCCGCCCCACTGGGTACAGCTGGGGTGGCTGAGCAAGGTCACTTGGGAAAAAACCCCAAGGCTGGCTTTGAGCTCTCGCTCAAGCAAAAAAAGCGCGGTGCGGGGCCGAGCAAAACAAAGCCTGCTGCGATAGTGGTGGTGAGAGTTATTTGGTCGTTCATCTCCGCACCAGAAGGATTTAGGCTGGGTTAGGCAGTGGCTGCCCGTGCCGCTCCGACGGTCCTTCTGCAGGTGACACAAAGCCTAAAGCTGGCAGCTTCATGTGCGCTGGGTAATCTGACACAAAAGGGACCTTGTGTCCACAGCTGATGTGAATCACAGATTTGCAGGGGGCTTGTTCAGTGTCTTTTTGTAATGTTGGACCTACATGAGCGCACAACCCTCCCAGGAAAGCAATTGGTTTTGGGAAACTCATACTGAGTTTTGCGGTGCTCTCCGAAAGCTCTGCAAACCACCCCATCACCCTTGTCACCTCCCCATCCCACTCAGGCTGTGCTGGGCTCAAATGAGCAAGACAACACGTAGTCTTCTGCTTAGCGTGAAGCTCTCTGCAAGCTTTGCTGCCAACTCTCTGATCGTGGCTATACCACTTAATTCGCTGCTTTGATTTCTCCAGTGTAAGCTTAGGGACATAGCAAGGCTTTCAGACACATGCGTAAAAATGATCTTCATAGTTTTTCATTTGCAACTTCATGACCATCAAGATGCCCCGCCTAAGAGCAAGGCTCTGCTTTGTTAGGCACCATTCACGCCTCTGTCCCAGAGCACTTGCACCCAAGGAGCAGTAGGAAGGTGAATGAGGGCACTGTACGATGTGCCCAGAGTCATAGTGGTTTTGGTGAGGTTGACATGAGCCTCCAGGCTCTGAAATCTGGGCCTCGCTCCCCAGCTGAGCCAAAGGAGGTCCTGCAAAAGAGGACTCCATGTAATCAAAGGGATAACCCCCCCAAAAGAGGCATTAACTTTACATACATTCATTATTTTTCCTCTGAAAGGTGCAGACGTGACTGCTGGGCTTGCTCCACCTGCGCTGAACGCTGAAGCTTTCAGACGGAGATAAACTGTTCTGCTTTGCAGCTCTTGTGTTACTGTACTGCTCTGGGGGCAGAAGGGAAGCTTCTTTACAGCGAGTCGCTGACCTGGAAAGGATTTGACACGCCAGCCCCACGCGCCCCTCTCCCCTTTCTCGCCAGGGGCAAAGATGCAGCGCCAGCTGTGCTTCACATGCAGCCTCATCTCCCCATCTTACCTGCCGGTTATCTCACAGCCGTTACCCTGGACGCAGGGTTAAAGTCTTGTTTATGCACTTACCCTTGCCATCAGCTGCTGAGCTTCTCCTTTCTTAAGGTCCTCTGGGAAAACAGGCTCTTCAGCTGTGCACCAGCCTTTTCCAGAAGAGAGATGAGCTCAGGAGTGATGGTGACCAAACCTGCATCGAACGGTGCCGCGTTTCATTTCCCACCTGCCACCTCTGGCTCCCCTGACATCCCGCAGGCTACCTAGGTAGGAAATCCATCCGTGATAACACACCTTGTTAAGGAAATCTCTCTCCTTCACGATGCTTCTCGGTCAATGGAATCAAAATAATACATAAAAGCAACTTGCTGCTGGTGAAAAGTTTTAGGCAGGGACTGGATTCTCTACAGGGAGACCCAGACTCATCTTGGCTCTGTAACGGAGAACATGATTTTGTTTTCCCCTAGCAAAAGATGAGAAAAGCTCAGTTCATAAGGAGATGGCAGAAGTGCACTCTGTCCCCGTCTGGACAAACGGCCACGGGGGAGCTGCTCTGTCTGCTGATCTGGAGGACATTCTCATGCTCTTTTTCGGTTGCCATCTCACACTGGAAGACCAACGTTTTCTCATCTCACCTCAACCACCCAAAAGACCTTCCTGCAGGCAATCCTGCATTTGCCATGGATCCTGCTAGAAACCACTGTGTTTATATATATATATGTGTGTATATATATCTATCTATATTTTCCTGCTGGGAACATCTGCTTTTGGTAGACATTTCCCTTCCCAATTTCCTGGAGATCATAAGGAGGGCCAGAAGAGCAAGAACTCTCACCCAAACTCTCCTTTCCCTCACCCAGGGAAGTTTACGGGCTTGTTGCTTTAACTTCCCAATTTATGTTAATGCAAGCGATAACTGTGGTTTCGATATGAATTGGAGTTGTGACTTTTCCAACGCAGCGGCTACTTTCCCATAACAGCAACAGAACATAGAAATGTTCTGTTTCTACCGGATATGTGGAAGCGATTGTCCACATACAGAGAGAATGAGAAAGTCCAGAAGTAAAATACATCTGCCCCGTTAGCCTGGCTTCTTTTATTGCAAAGAAGTGATGAGAAATCGCTTGCCAGCAAGCTTCTGGTTCCTACAGGATGAAGCAAGTGATGGTTCTATAGGGTATTCTTTAACATTTCCCCAAATACTTCTTTTGGCAAAATAATTCCTCCCATTTCATGAATGTGCTTTAAACAGCCTCAGATGACTAAGCAGGACCACTGGCTTTTCCTCGCAAGAGCGGAGAGCTTCCCGTTGAAGAGAAGATGGTTTCTGGTGGCAAAGAAGGTCAGTGGATGCTCCTCCGTCACTCACTCGGACTCCCACCACCGTCTTAGCGGAGACCCAGGGATCTCGGGTCAATATGAGCAGCGAGGTTCACCAACTCTGATTAAAAATACCCTTCCTCTTGTTTTTTTAACAGAGTTACCAGTTTGCTGACCTGCTTGATCCCGTGGGCCTGTATTTGCATGACTCACGGGGTGGCACAAGGGGGAAAAAGGAACTGAATGCACAAAGGCGAGGAGGAACTTCTTGAGCTGCCACCACCACCGAAAACACTTAACATGAAACTCTGACCTCAGTCAACTGCTTCCCTATTTTCCTTCCAAAGATCAAGAAAAGTGGACATGCAGCAAGTCGGACGTTAATAAGCAATTTATGTGACAGCCAGTATGAACCAGTCTAGGCAACGTGACTGGTGTTTTTCATTACAAGGGCTGCAAGGGGGGGTGGGATGGGAGATTTACAGATCAGCCCACACATTTTTGGATAATCTGTGGACTGCCTTTAGGTTCTGTGTAAATAATACTAATTAAAAGCGGATGTAACTAATTGGAATCCATTCCACGGCAGTAACATGATCCATCTTATTGCCAATCCCCTGAGTCACTCCATCCTCTGGATGATTATTTTTCTGCTTTTCCCTAACACATTCTGAACACTGCCTTTCACCCCGCCGATGGATCCAGCGTGGGTTGATGCTGCCGGGGCATTTCAAACCCTCTTCTAGCCCAGACACAACCAGCCCGGTTAGCTCTGCACCAGCGGGGCAAGACTTCTCCATTCACTCCTATTCTTCTTCCTATTTCATCAGAAAGCTGCGCATTTTAAAACTTAAAATCCCCTCCACCATTCACAAGTGTTGAGCCAGTGGCGTTATCGCCTATTATTTGCCCAATTTATTTCGAATTAAACGTAGCGATAGGCATCCCAGGTTTCCTTCTGGGCGGCCTTACTGGGTCTTGCTCTGCATCGTGATCTCTATTTGGGATGAGGCTCCCCTTCCTTGACCTCCTGGGAAGAGCACGTTGTTCCCGGGTTCGGTGGCCCCGGGGGGGAAGGCAAAGCCCAAAGCAGGGCTCTGCGGCACTTGCACAGCAGCACGGCCAGCTGTGGAGGGAGGAAGGTCCTCTCCCTGCACGTGTGAGACAGTTTGTCATGTCCCCTCCTGGGAACGGCAGTCCTGCCACTGCCACCCCGGCTCTGGGAGGGAAGCTCTTCTCCAGGCTCATTCCCAGGCTCCTGAGGGTCGTTGCTGCCTTCCAGGATTAGATATGGAGAACGTACGGGGAGAAAAAGTCTGCCTTGGCTGGGAGAGGAGCCTTCTAGCTGGATTCAAACCTCCCTGAAGTCAGGGGGAGGCTTCTTGTGGGCTTCAGAAGGGTTTGGATGAAACCCACACTCCCGTAGAGCAAGTACACCACTTTTTTTTTCTTTTTTTTTTTTTCTTTTCAGATTTTCTGTCATTCACGGGGCTTCTGTGCCGTTCGCTTTGGTGTGGCACTGAAACCCTTCCTTGTTTCACCTGCCTTCAGGATGCCTCCGGAAGGTGACTGTCGGTCAGTAGGGTTTTTGCGGGCTCTGGAAACCGGGTGTTCGAATGTTTTCCTCTACAGACAACCAGCAACACAGTGAGTCATAGAATCCCTCGATGTGGTGCGCTCGCAAACCCCGAAGGCCCCGACCCGGCCTCACCTGGGGCCTCCCCCAGCCCTGCCCTGGTCTCCTGGTCGGACCCTGGACCCACGCTGAAACCTCATCTCTGTTCCTATCTCCTGGAAGAACCTCGGCCTTCCCCGGCAGCCCTTCCAGCCCCGTCCACAGCCCCATCTCCTGTTCCTCCCTGGATAACCCAGGACATGGACAACCCAGGACCTGGATAACCCAGGACCTGGATAATCCAAGACCTGGACAACCCGGGACCTGGATAACCCAAGACCTGGATAACCCAGGACCTGGATGATAACCCAGGACCTGGATAATAACCCAGGACCTGGATAACCCAGGACCTGGATAACCCAAGACCTGGACAACCCAGGACCTGGATAACCCAGGACCTGGATAACCCAAGACCTGGATAACCCGGGACCTGGATAACCCAAGACCTGGATAACCCAGGACCTGGATGATAACCCAGGACCTGGATAATAACCCAGGACCTAGATAATAACCCAGGACCTAGATAACTCAGGACCTGGATAACCCAGGACCTGGACAACCCAGGACCTGGATAACCCAGGACCTGGATAACCCAGGACCTGGATAACCCAAGACCTGGATAACCCGGGACCTGGATAATCCGGGACCTGGACAACCCAGGACCTGGACGATAACCCAGGACCTGGATGATAACCCAGGACCTGGACAACCCAGGGCCTGGATAACCCAGGACCTGGATAACCCAAGACGTGGACAACCCGGGACCTGGATAACTCAGGACCTGGATAACCCAGGACCTGGACAACCCGGGACCCGGACAACCCAGGACCTCTTCCCACCCCCGCTCAGCACAAGGCTGAGATCGGAGCTGCCGCCACGGGAGACCCGGTGGAAGACCCCTTCTTCGCGGGTGGAAGAAACACTTGACGGGGGCGGGGGGGGGGGGGGGGGGAGAGGGAAGCGGACGGGTGCGCGGCGCTGCGCTGCGCGGAACCGGGCGGGGCGGGGCGGGGCGGGGCGACCCGGCTTGCGCGGAACCGGGTGACGCCACAAAGGCCGCCCCGCCCCGCCCCGCCCCGCCCCACGTGCGCGCCGCCCCACGCCGCGGCAGTGCGCAGCCGGCGGCCCCGCAGGCAGGTGGGAGCGCGGCGGGCGGCAGGGCCCCCGCCCGGCCCCGGCCCCGCCGCCATGGGCGCCTGCCCCCCCACCGCTCCCCGCCGCCGCCGGCCGCCGCCGGTCCCCCGCTCCGCCGCCGCGTAAGGGCAGCGCGGCTGGACGGGCAGAGCCTCGCCCGCAGCCCCGCTGAGCGGCGTGGGGTGGGGGGGGGGCCCGGCTTCGGCTTCGGCCCCCGGCCGCCAGCATGGGGGCCGCAGCGGCGTGCCGGAGCTCCGCCGCCTTCCTCACGGTAAGTGTGGGTGGGTGGGTGGGGGGGCGGTGGGTCCGTCCCTGCGCGCTCCGCGCAAGATCCGCGGGGGCGTGGGTGGGTGGGGATGTGCTGCAGTGCGGGGCTGCCCGCCCGCCCCTCCTGCCTGGGGCGGGGAGGGTGGGACGGACACGGACACGCGTGCTGCCTGGCTGGTGGTGGAGGGGGGGGCAGGGGGGTGTTTCGGGGGGCTGTGCGTGTATTTGGGTGTCCTGCTGCTCCCCTGTGCCTCCCGCGGGGGGGTGCTGCCCGCCCCGGCCCCTGCGCCCCCGAGCCCGGTGGGGTGCGATGTCCCCTGCTCCATCCTCTCCGTCGGAGGGTGGCATCCTGCCCGGAGGCTGTGCCCGCACCTCGGGGTCTGAGCAGATCCTCGCTTCGTCCCCCTGCCCCGCTCCCGAAGCTCCGCACTGGGCTGGGGTCTGTCCATCCATCCCTCCATCCATCCCTCCCAGCTGCTTTTCTTGGACAGGCAGCAAAACTCACTGCTGCTCATCGAAGGCAGCCGCCCTGGCTTAACACGGAAATGTTTTCCCGTGGGTTCGCCTCCAGGTTTACCTGCCCAGGTGGGGCCCTTCCCCATCAGCACTTTAGGGCTACATCCCGTCTTTTTTTAGGGGAGAGACGGTAATTCGGTGTGTCAGGCACATGCCGCAGCTGCTGCGGCTGGGTTGTGTAACCGAGGAGTCCACTTGCTCTTGAACTCAAGGTGGATCTTAGCAAGCTGGTGCTGGCTCGACGGGAATCCCAGTAAACACAAAAAAATAATCTAAAGCTGGGAGAGCATTAGCCGGGAAACAGCCTCGTTGCTTTGAAGGTGAAGGGGAACCTCGCGCCGTGGCGGAGCAGCCGGGGTCCGTGCACGGTGCTGGCTGGGTGCTCCGGAGCGAGCGCCGGTTTCCCACTGGGAGAACAGAGTGCTGCTGCACGTCTGGGAGATGAAATGCTGATGGGGAGCTTGAGGTACGGAGCTCCAGCTGGGATCCTGGAGGTCAGTTGGGAATGGCAGGTTTAGAGGGAAGGGGGGCGGGGGGGAAGAGTGGTATCAAGGTGTAGGGAAATAAACCATGAATTTTGCAAAATGAAGCTGAGACTCTGAGCAAATGCACGCGTATCGTGCTTGTGCATGCGTGCGCTCAACCTCTGCGTGTGCTCATCATACATGCGAACGAGCCGTAAGACAAAATTCCTGTTAGCTCGTGAGCTGGCAGGATGCTCCCGTGGCCACTGGCCAGGGTTTCTTCATCCGACATCTTCATCTTCAAAATTTTGGGCAACTCCCTTTGGCGCCCCACAAGGAGTTAACGTCTTTCCAGCCTGATGGAAATACATTCAAATCAATAGTTGGTGGGTCTCTTACTGGTGCAGCAAACCTGAATCCGCCCGGCCGCTTGGTTTTTGAGCGGTAGCCGCTTGGCAGCGGTTGCGTAAGGCGGTGTCGGTTGTGGTTCACCTCGCTTGGCGTGGGCTGTGGGCAGCCACCAGCTGCCGCAAGGTAGTTTCCACCATCTCCCCCCATGCTCTCGCCTCGAACTGGCGTGATGTCTCCTTGCTTTGACTCGGGGGCTTTCGGGAGCCTGGGGGATTTCATCTGCTTGGACCAAAACCGTGGCTGCCGGGGAGGCTTGCAAGCTCTGGTCGGTGCTGGCTGCAGGAGTAGCTGCTGGGTTTTCCTTCATGGGGACCAGATGTGCTGGTGCTGCTGTTTTGGCACGCTCAGCTGCCTGTGTTTCACGCTCCAGACGTAGTAAAGGGACTGCTGAGCAGGGTAAGCCCCGGACTCTCGGTTTCACAAACCCCAAACCAGCTGAAATAGCTGGTCACGTTGCAAGAAGCAGAAACTTGCTTCGCTCTTCGATACTCTCCTCACGGGCAACTTTTTTCAGAGTAACTTGATCCTTTTTACAGTGAGCGGGGCAGGAGATGGGCTCCTCCTGTCTGCAGAGTTACCATAAAACTTCCAGACCAATTTATTTGTTTTTCTGGGTTTGTTTTATAATTTTATTTTTCTCCTTTAATGTCGCAAGCGACTTCCTGGTGCTGGTTGGCGGAGGGTGCAGCCGACCTTCGGGAAGGGCAGCGGGCTGCGCAGCCCTTCCCCGACCTGTGCCAAGGCATCGCCATGGAGCCAGCTGCCGTTTCGACCAAATTGTGCTGGTTTTGCTGGTTCCCAGAGTATCAATTTAGCACTGTCGATCCCTGTTTGCTTACAGCTCTCTGCTCCTGCTCTTCTCTACTGGGGTCAAGTGCCCTGCGTTTAGCTGGCTTTTGTCTTTCCTTCTTTTTTTTATTTTATTTTTTTTTAAAAATTACTTTTAATTTTTTTAGGTTTATTGCTGCCTCCCGTGCAGGGCTGGCAGCAGGGCGGCACTATACACAACCCGAGATAATGACTGTCTCGAGGTGTCACCCCCTTTCAGGACACAAATGCCTGTTGATCCACCAACTTTCTGCTGGTGTTTTGACTCACTGGGCCACCGAATGGGTTTAGGTCCCAAACGAGCTGTTGTATTCCCAGCCTCATCCTCCGTGCATGTGCCCGGGAAGCTTGTGACCCCCTAAAAGCTATTTACTGTGCAGATTGCCCATGGGGTCTCTCCTGCAGCAGGCAGTTATTTAAGAGGGTGATGGAGGCACAGCATAGACATGACCATTGAGATGGAGTCATCAAGCTGGGTGGTGGTACGGTGGGTCATGCCCACGTCGGCAGCAGGCTCGAGGGTTTGTTTGCAGCCAAGCGCGAAGGTCCCCTTGTCGGAGCCGTTTCCCCAATGTGGGGAGGTGAAAATGAGAGCGTTCCCCAGCCTGATCTGCTTTCCTCGTGCCGTAAAACCTCCACGTGTTGGAATAGGTGAAGGTGGCTGGGAAGTGCCTTTGCCCGTGCGGTGCAGGGCGTTGAGGCTGAGTTGGGGATGCTTTTTGGGATCGCAGCCACCCTGTCCCACTTGACCCTCTTGGCTTCAGTGTCGAGAGCTGCTCCTGCGTCGGGCATGGGGAGCAGCACCGAAACTGCTTGAAACCTAATCTGCTCTTTAGAGTCGTCTTGCACTGATTCCTTTTTTTCTGTTTTTGTGGGGTTTTTTTTTTTGTTACCCTATCTGCTTGCTTTGGTATTGGAGTAATGAACCAAAATTCAGTGGCTAAGCAGAGCTCACTTCATTACTCTGTTGCATTTGCCACTGAAACTGGGTGTATCAGCCAGAAAGGTCTAGTTTTGCTCACTGCTGGGCGGTCCTGAGGATGAGGGACCAAACCAGCAGACACCCCTTTTTGTTGAAGATGTCCTCCTGCTCCCGGTGTTCTCTTTCAGAGATCTCAGTGATGCCAACCAAGAAACCTGAGCAGCTGGATTTTTTTTTTAGGGACCAGAAGCGCCAATCTGAATAAATAGCAGATGCTTAGCCTTCTCCCACTGGGACTTGCTGTTGTCCCTAAGCTTGGAAGTGCATGTGCACCTGAAGATCTGGAGATGTTCAAAAGCACCAGTGCTGCTTTGCTTGAGATGGGGTTTAAAAAAAAAAAAACAAAAACAAAAACAAAAAAAACAAACCCCAAACCAAACCTGGTGCTGTTACAGTAGTGCAGGTCCCGCTGGCTGTGGTTACCCAGATGAGTGATGGCAAGATGCTGAAGATGGGAAGAAAAGGGAGAGCAGGATGCGACCCGTGGCGCGTGCTTGTAGCAGGGTTGTCCGTGGGTTTTCTGAGGTCTGGCTCGATGCAGAGGGCGAAAGCGGCATCTGAGGCGGCAGCAAGGCAGGAGAGCCGCTGCCTGTCCTGCTTCTCCCGATGCCCCGTCCCGCTCAGCGCCGGTGCGGGGAGAAGGATGAGTAACACAGGTGACCCCCCCACGCAACCTCGGAGGACGGATCCTGCTGCATCTGGTTTGCTAATTCAGGGTTGCGTCATGAAGATTACGGGCGGCAGGTTTCCTTAGAGCCAGCTAAGCGCTTCGTTAAATCGTGTCTTAGGGGAGGGGAAAAATAAAATGCATCCTGTAAGCCTTTGCTGTCTGCCAGGGCAGCCCTGCTTTTTAATTTGACGTGCTGTAATTAGCCTGGCCGCTGCAAGATCCTTGTCAACTCCTGTGGGCTTGCCTGCTTCTGCCTGCTCTGTAATTGCTGCTTCAGGAGAGGAAAAAAAAAATAATAAAAAAAATTGAAGTGTTTTGTACAAATCCCAAGCCATAAATTATTTAGCAGGTGAAACAGAAATGTGCTGTGTGTTTCCAGGAAGCAAGAGACTGCACCAAAAATGATGCGGCGCGGCTTGCGGCTCTGCTGCGATGTGCCTTCTGCAGAGTCATGTTGTTGGGAGGCTTTTTTTTTTTTTTTTTTCCCCCTTCTGAATATATTGTTGCTGGCTGATAGCCCAGAGTAGGTAGCAGAGCAAGAGGCAAGGGCTTGTATAACATAGCCGAGTGATTTATGTGCCTGTCTGTGCAGCTGAAAAGCGTTAGGGTCTCTGGTCTTTTTACCTTCGGTGTAGGAAAGCACCTTTGGGAATTCAAGGTAACGTTGGCTCGTTCCTCTCTCTCCCTCCTAACTCAGCCTGCGGCTGCTTGAAAATGTTTTTTTCTGTTGCTTTACGTGCTGTATGAGGTTGTGTCAGCCTTTCTGTCGATATGCCTTTTGTTCTCAGTGTCTTATCTCTGCTGGCATAACTGACACTAAATCCCTGGACCAGAGGTCTGGAGGAAGCAGAGGTCCTGCTTGGTAGATGGAGCTTCTCCTGGGAATGGAGCAGCCTCGATGCAAAGGAATTAAGTGAATAAAGCCCTGGGATTGGAACTAGGTAGAGAAAAACAGATTTGTAGTCATCATGTAGTGAAGCCCAGCTGGATGCAGTTTGGTGTCTCAGAACTGGAGACCTTTTACCTGTATCTGATGCAATGAGGAACTAAGTTACAGCAGAGCTCCTCAAAGAGCTTAAAAATAGCTTTGGGTTTTCTCTCCTGTTGCTAATGCATCTGGTTTAAAGCGGGTTCAGATGTGGTTGGAGGCTCGGAGCAGAACATCCCTTGCGGTCTCGCCAAACCCTACGCTTGTGCAGGGTCAGAAAAAAATCATGGAAGGGCAGAGGGGCTGAGAAATAGTCCAGTAATGGCTGCTGGCCCGGGTTTCATCCTGGTTTGTGCTATTTGGGTAACTATTTGAACAAGTGGGGATTATTAACAAATACAGAGGAGGAAAGTTTTCCGGATCAGAGCTGTCACCTGCATGTGTTTTTGGTTTTCTCGGCAAGCGCCTGGCTCGTGCTGGAGCCTCTCAGCCTTGAAATGCAAAGCTGGTCTGAATTCTCCTGGGGTGACCAGGTAGCACGTACTGCTGAAACACAATTAGCAGTATTTACCGCCCTGGCAGGGTTGCAGTGTAAATGATGCTTAGTCTCACCGAGAAGCGTGGTGTCAAATTTAAGGAGTTTTGATCGTGGCTGGCGATGCGTCTGGGGAGCGTGCTGCTGTCTGTGCCGGTTATCCTCCGCCTCGACCTCTCTGAGCTCCCACCCCTGGGTGTAGAAACATCTCCGTCGTCCCACGGCTCTGGGACGTCCCTTGATTCCACAAGGGATTGCCGGCAGAGAGGGCTCCGGTCGCACGCTGTTGTTGACTAATACTTTCTGCCTGTCTTCCAGCTGCTCGTGCTCCTCGGCACCGCCGACGGTCAGTCGAAGCTGACCTCCGAGCAGAATGCCATCAGCCTCTCCCCTGGCAAGTACCGCCACTTCGACCGTGCCACCAACAAAGAGCTGATCTGCGACAAATGTCCCGCAGGAACCTACGTGTCTAAACATTGTACGAAGAGTACCTTAAGAGAGTGCAGCCCTTGTCCGGATGGGACCTTTACTAAGCACGAGAACGGCATAGAGCGGTGCCACCCTTGTAGAAAACCCTGTGAACTGCCAATGATTGAGAAAACTCATTGTACTGCCTTGACTGACCGCGAGTGCACTTGCCTGTCTGGTACGTTTCAGACGAACGATACCTGCGTCCCTTACACGGTGTGCCCGGTCGGCTGGGGCGTCCGCAAGAAAGGAACGGAGACGGAAGACGTTAGGTGCAAGCCGTGCCCTCGTGGTACCTTTTCTGATGTGCCTTCTAGTGTGATGAAGTGCAAAACATACACTGACTGCTTTGCAAAAAACATGGTGGTCATCAAGCCAGGGACGAAGGAGAGTGACAACATCTGTGGTTCTCCAGCGTCTCTTCCGAACACGTCTTTGACTTCGTCAAGCGCCGAAATGGGTGAAGAGCCCTACGAAGTTCCACCAACCGCTCATCTTCCCAAAGGTAATGTCCACCACTGAACCGCAGGCGTGGTTTTGGTTGCGGGATTGCATTCCTGCCTCGGTCAGGGTTGGCTTTAGGCTGTTAAAGGGCCGCCTGGTCTAAAGCGTGGCTGGTGCTTTTGCTTCTTGGCCAGAAGGCAGCTCCAGAGTGCATCAGGTTGCCCTCGCTTGTGTTAAACCACATTTAATAACATTTTCACCAAGTCTGTAGTCATGATTGGACTCCTGGCTGTCCTGCTGTTTGGACTGAAAGGACATCACATCCTCAGCCGCTTTTCCCATCTGTGTGTTGTGCTGGCACGAGTCTTTGCACATTTGTGACAAACCTGAGCAGGTTGCAGCAGGAAAACCCTGGCAGGAGAGGAGCTTTGCTCCACCAGACTCCTTTCCTGAGAAATTCTCTGCTTTCCTGCCCATGCTTTCCCTGCTGCATTTTGCCCCGCACTGTGCCAGTGTATCGGCTTGAATGGGAACCGTTGCCAAAACAGCCCTCCAGGAGCCTAGGCTGTGCCGTAAATTTTTTCTTTAACCTCTAAGATTTCTATTAGTTATCAGTGGTGGGGAGAACCAGGTTGAATTCCCCATTCTTTTGTTTAATCGGAAATGATACATCATCACAGTCTTTATGGAGATGTTTTAGCCATGGCTGGTTGCAGTGGTGCTGTGGGACCCCATTTGAGGTGGTGCTCAGCACTGCCCGGGAAGCAGCCTCCTTACAGTATCTCAAATGGGGCATTTTATTTAAAAAAAAAAAAAAAAGCAACTTCTGGTGGCCTGTACACCTGAGCTGGTGAATGCAATAGCAGGGAAGCGCTGACAGTGGTAGAGTCCCAGTGCTTCTCTGTTGTTAGGTCTCAGAGCTTGATATGCCGCTGGTGTGTCATTGGGAGAGGACAGGAGGGTGTTCCCTGAACTTTGAAATCAACTGTAGACAATTAGGTAAAAGTTAAAGCATTTTCCCTGTTTGTATCCTGGTCAGATTGTTTTGGGTAACCACGCCAGAGGCAAAATCAGGTTACCGATGGTTACACCCACTCCCTGGCCCAACTGGGATGAGACATGATCTTCAAAAGACGAGTTTCCAAAGTAAGCTCTAGTTTTTGCCACAACATTCCTTCCGCTTCTCACCAGGCTTTGGTCATGCATCTGGCTGGGACCTGAGAGCTGTTGGTTGATAAGAAAACTCAAAAAAGATGGAAAGTAGCTCTAAGGGGGAAGTTTGGTCAATTCTGTTGCTTCAGAAACCTGTTTTGTAGTTGATGCATCCACAGCTGCTTGCTGTTCATAAACCTAAGAAACTCTTAAACCAACTCCCTCAAAGTTGCAGGTTTTCTGAGAAACACTGAACGTGGGACAAACACAAATTGACAACGTGCCTTTGATAACTCATTTTTTTTAATGAGCTGCCACTAGTCTTAACCACCAGGGGTCAATTATACCTTGAACCTACCTCTGTAACCGTACCCATCTGTTCCCAGAGCCAAGCCTCAACTTCACCCCTTCCCTTTCTCGCTGCCTGGCGTTGGGTTTCTGTCTGCTGGCCAAGCAGACGCTCGGGCAGGTCTTAGACCGCGATGTGATGCCGTATCGCGTCTCCGGTGCCGTGACACTGAACTCTCCTCTCCTTTCGCAGGTCTGAACTCTTCAGTTCCCGATTTTGTCCCCTCTCCAGCGCCACGCGCATCCAGTGGCATGGCGGAGCCGGCAGGCTACTACAACGAAACCTCAACCAACGAGACCGACGGTGCCGCTGGGACCCTCACGGGCTCCGGTGCCACCGGCCAGGCACAGAGCTACCGGCACAAGCAGACCAGCCAAGCGCTGGAGAAGCAACCGTCGCTGGAGATTGTGGGGGGTGAGAAGTCCAGCGTCCCATACAGGCCCCCCCGGCGAGGTCCGCAGAACATCCACCAGCACTTCGACATCAACGAACACTTGCCGTGGATGATCGTCCTCTTCCTGCTGCTGGTCCTGGTGGTTATCGTCGTCTGCAGCGTCAGAAAGAGCTCACGGACTCTGAAGAAGGGACCCAGGCAAGACCCCAGTGCCATTGTGGAAAAAGCTATTATGAAAAAGTCCACCACCCCCACGCAGAACAGGGAGAAGTGGATCTATTACTGCAACGGGCACGGTGAGCAGTAGCGACTGGGGGCTGCGGGGGGTAGTGTCCTCTCCACCGTCCCCTGCGGTGCTTTGGAGGGGCCACCCCCATGTCCAGAGACCGGTTGCTTTTCTGACTTGCTGGGTCTTGTAGCGAGGACAGAGCCCATATACCAGTGCCTCAGATGTTTCTTCAGTCTTGGCTTCTCCCCCTTCTTGTTCCCATGGTGTGTCCCTGCTCGTGAAGGAAGGGTTAATGGAGGGAATATCACCTGCTTGCCCCAGCTCCTCAATTTCTCCTTCCCACCCATCCTTGGTAGAAGGATCTTGAATGAAGGCTCCTTTTTATTTTTTTCCTTCCCTTTCCACTTTTCTTCTGTTTCGCACTCCTTATTTTCGCCGTGACTCAGGCGTGGGTCTGGTTGTCTTTCATGTCGTCCTTTCCCTCACCCCATCTGTTTCTGGGAGGCTGAGTCGTCCCCCGCCTCTTGGCAGCACCTCAATTTCAGGTTCTTAGCCCTAAATCCTGACTGCTGGCTTATGTCCCCAGCCCTTCGCCCACGCTGGAGCTGGGAAAGTTGTCCTTAAAGGCTGTGTCGTGAAGGTGTGCAGCTCCATGAACGTCGCAAGGTCTTCCTGGAGGCTCTGTTTGTAGTTTTTTCTGTTCTTTCTGTGGATGACTTGCTGTCAGCTTTCTGATGAGACTTTAAAGATGACCCGTTGTGGTCATTAAATTGAAATTAGTAAAAATCAATGGTAAATTAATGGTGGCATGAACGTGAGCGCCAAGCAGCCATGATCTCCCTAGGAGGATGCGTGGTTCTTCCTCTGCAAAGCTACAGTGGCAATTTCGACCCCCCTTATTCTGTGCAGACAGCACTGACAAGTCCTTACTTTGGATTGAGGTTGCTCAACCTTAAACATCCATTCACAGTTAACCTTTAGAAAAGCACATTTAACAAGGCGGGGCCAAACAAAGAATGGATTGAAAAAAGATTGGAAGGTTTAAGAGAGATCAGTGCTTGATGAAAGTCATCCTTGAGTGCTTAAGTACAAAGCAAAGAAGGCTTTGAGTAGGGTGTCTTCTGTTATGTACTCCCTTCTTCTTCCTGCTGATAATAGACCTACACTTTGTTTGCCTTCCTTAATGCATTTACAGAACCAGTAAGGTCGTGTTGGAATTAGTTTTGTGCCTTCGCTTGTGTTTGTGCTACTTATCAGTTTCCTTTTAACTCTTTTGAATTCTCGGGTGCAGTTTCTTGAGCTTTTTTCCGTTTGTGGGAACTTTTTCCAATAACCCCTGCGCTCCATTGTCCCTAAAATCTGTGGTACCCAAAGCGTGGTCCTTGTGGCTGTGGTGAGTGATCTGCAGTGGGGCTGCAGAACCTTATTGGACATCCTTATTTGTGGGGACTACCAGAAATACTACATGGTTTTGGGCGTGGTTCATTGGCCAAAAGCGGCTGGTTGTTACTAGTAGTAACTTTTTTCCCCAAGACCTTAATTACCAGCTGGTTGAATTTCTGACTCTTACCTGCTTTTTGAAGCATCTCAGAGCAGGGGCTGAGTTTGTACAGGGCAGGGAATGCTCGAATGGAGGGACTGGACCCAGTTGCTTTGAGCGGGTGCAGCTCTGATTTCTAACCTGGTGTTTCAGACCCCGTGCTGAAATACCTGCGCTGCAGCTGGCCCTGCTCCTGGAGACCATCTTAGAGCTGCCTCTGTGGGCAGTGCTGGGGGTTTTGTCAGCAGGCATGATTCAGGTTAAAGAAACCGTGCAGGTAAGAGCAGGTGATTGATACGTGGTGAGCAGCGAGGCTATGTTAGTCTGCTGAGGTATAACCTAAGCTAGTGCATCAAATGCACGACATATTTAAGTTTTCCCATTGTCTTGGGAAATAAGCTGGGCGTAACAGCAAAACCACACTTAGGTGATGAGCTGGCCCAGTATCTGATCAAGCCTTTCAGGTCTGGAGGCGAATTGCCCCATTGCTCTGGGTTCCTGGCTGGGCAGTTTTGCACATCCCTCCCCATCGTTCTTGCAATAGTCACGCTGGTTCCTTGTTGGCATGGGTGGCTTCGTGACTTCCTCCTGCTACGGAATGTCCTCAGTTGCACTTTGTGCAATGAAGGCAGACAGACGAGCACAAACCAATTAATGCTTTGTCTTGCTTTTAGTACAGCTCTGGTGTTGCCTGAATCGTTAGCTGGAAGGGCCCCGCTCATTAGTTCTTGGTGGTGCTGCTCTGTCGTGTCAGATATGGAAATTGTTCTCCTCTGTGGTGGTGTATAAATCCCTCTTTGGTTTTCCTATCAAAACATTTGGCTCTTAAGACTGTTTACTTGAAACTGGAGAAGATGTAGTGCCATGGAGGAATTGACCTTTTATTTAATAACTGGCCGTACAGCTAAGGTGTACTGCAGAGCTGCAGCGTCACGGCTTGGCTTTCTGCTGCTCCGGCAGTGTTTGTACCCAAATCACGCTTCATCCTGAAGCAGCCTTTCAGATAAGGGTGAATATAGCCAGGAACAAACGTCAGGCTGTTGCAGAGAGGAAATCTTTCCCCTCCCATGCTGCTAGCGCAGATCCCTCTGTGGTAGGCAGCCAGAGCAAAGCCCCCGTAGATGTGAGGACCACAGCTGCTCCCGAGGTCTTCGGGTGCCAGCCTGGTTTGTGGTTGCACTATGGGTGTGGAGGGCAAGCAATTAGGTTTAAATCATCTTCTGGGGCTGGGGGTGAAGCCCCAGGGTCTGGTACTGGCGGTGCACACACATCCATATGACCTCCCCACCTATATGTTGGCTGGTCACGCCAACAAGGGGCTGGGGCGCGTTTATTGCCGGGGCAAAGCCCGTGTACGTAGCTGTTGCGTACGGTCTCCCCTTGCTTCCTCCTAGTTTATCGCCTCCTCCCTCCTAATCCTTTCAGTAAACAGCTTTAACCTTTGAAAGGGAAGACCGAGCCTGACGTAGGCGCAGCAGCCGCTGCTCGGAGGAGCCGTGCTTGGGCGGCTGCCCTTGCCCCGGCACGCTTCGAGCCTCCCCACGGCACCAGACGGGCATCCAAGGCTTTGCCCGTTTGGAGGATTTTATTACTGATTGATTGCTTCGAGCCCGTCGGTTCTGGGTGAAGCGCGGTCAGGGTGGCATTAGCACCGCTCGGTGCTGGGGCAAAGACATCTCGCTGTGGTTGGGCTCCTTCCCGAAAGAGGAAGATTTTGGGGTGAAAGCAGTGGCTCAAGCTCTTGCCCAGTGCCCGAAGGCCCTTGATATACTGAATTGCTTAAATAGTCGAGATAGGCATGCGATCCTGAACAGGGGTTGTTGTAATAGGGTGTGTCGCTGTCCTCATCTCCCCGTGAGCTGGCGTCTATGCCCTGTGCTCTCTCTGGTCTTAATATATGCCTTAAATAACGGCCCAAACCTAAAAATAGCAGTAGCTTGGGAGGCTGGTGTTAAAACTAGACCCATGTCCTTAATGTGGACGCGTTCCAGCCAAGACGGCAAATGCTGATGATTCTCACTGGATTAAATAGTTCGGACGTCTGGGAAGAGCTTGCGATGACTAACTGCCTGAGTTAGCAGCCAGCCTACCTCCACGTCTGTCCTTGTGTCCGTCCCCACGACCCCCGTCTCCCAAGAGCCCCTAGGTCTCATCTATGCAAGATTGAGAAGGTAGAGCAACACCAACGGCGCAGCCGTGGTTGGAGAAGCTGGACCTCTTGCTCCTTCAGCTGGCTCTTACAGAGTAGCCCTGCAGATGGGAATCCAAAGGGGAAAAGCAGTTTGCCAAAGATTTCCAAAGAAATTATCAGCGTGGTGCCTGAACGACATGGGTACTGGGCTGATAGTGCTCTGTGGTTTTAACCTTGTATGAATGACTACTTTATTTTAAAAGATAGCCCATGTACTGGAAACATTTTCTTCTGAACAATCCCTTTATTTTAGAAAATACCCATTTCCTTTCTTCAGCTGTCTCTAAAGGCAAGGAATTGAGCTTGCAGAAACCTTTCAATAAAAATGGAGAATTGAAGCCTGTCTCTTGAATGTCTTGGAATTGCCAAATTTGGCATCAGTCTATGCCAAACATGAAGATGGGCTTGAAATCTTCTTACAGAAATTGCTGATAGTGTGGCCTTTGACTTGCACCCATTGAGTAGCAGAGGATGAAAGGCAAAGACTGTGTAAAACGTTATGGTTTTGGGTAAAACGTGTGTATAGAAGAAGCTGCCTGAAGTGATGTGCTAAGAGGCAAGAAGAGAGTTCGGTGACTTTTTTTTTTTCTGAAGTTGAAAGACTGAAGAACAGATCTTGGCAGCACTGGCCTGGCATGAGGTGGCACTTCCCTTTTATTTTTCTTCAAGTCTTGTAATTGCATATTATTGCAGTGGGTGGTGAGAATGAAGCCAGGAAGCCTCTGGTTAAATAATCAGAAAAATAAACTGTTCTGCAAAAGCTGTTTGCGGCCAAGACGGAGCTGAGGCTTGACTGCAGGTAGAAGAGTGTGTACTGAAATGGCTCAAGATCAGAGTGGGGAGTTGAGGGGTGATGCTGAAAAGATGGGGAGCGTCAGGATTTGGGTGTCTCAGTTGCTCACTTGTTGGGATGCCCAGTTGTCAGCACGTTGGGAGCCAGGATGTTCTTGGCTGGCGGTTCGTAGGGTGTAGTCCTTGGCTTGCAGCTCGGTTGTTGTAGGACCAGGGCTAGGCTTAAGGTTGGTCTGCTCCCAAGGAAGTCATTGAGGGTGTTGACAAGGGACCACATCCTTGTACCTCGGAGAGCCTGATGCTGCGCTGCAGCTCTGAAGCATCCCCATGTGAATATAACCCATGGGTGCGTTGGCAGTATGCATCGGGACATCTGGGTCGTCGCAGGCTTGTCTTTGTGTGGGATCAGATACTCATTTATGGTTAGTGTTGGAAGATGCTTATCAGAGTAAAATTAACTGATTCTTTTTCTTTTAAAGAGACGGCAGCACATTGACCAAAAAAGCCCACACATAACCGTAAGCTTTTCTATAGATCCATCACCTAATGAAAGGAAGCAAGTGTATGGCAACAACCCAGCAGGGGATATTCTTCCTCAAGCCTGTTGTCGCTCCCTATTCAAATGCTATGCTAAATAAGGAAATCCAGTTGCAGGGACGGCACTCGCAGGTCTACGGGGTGACTCTGGCTGCTACTTGAGGACCCCTTCTTAGTGCTTGTATGGGTAGATGAGCTGAAAGCCATCTAGTGTAGTGGTTTTGTTTTGTAGAGGTAGTTTTCCCTTCGATCAGCTCCTGAATGGGTCGCAGCGTGGTGGTGGGAGCATCACCCTGGGAGGCAGGGTGAGGGTGGAGGAGCTGCTGTGGAAATGCACCCCTGGGGACTCTGTCTCTTCTGCACATCTGCAGAACGCGGGGAGGAGCGATGGGGTTAAAAGCTCCACCAGTCTCAAACTGGGGTGGCCTCAAGGTTTTGTGTCCAGACCACAAGTAGGGCGGAGACAGCCAGCAGCATCTCATGAGAGCACGTCTGCCCGTTGCTGCTAACAGAATTTGGTAATTGCGGTTCTGCCTGGAGAGGAGCAGCCCTGGGCTTGTGTGCAAACCCTAATATGACTCTGGCAGGCAGAGCATGAGATGAGGGATTTATGTCTGTCTACCTGCCAAAGCGGAGAGGCAGAAGATGTTTGGATTTTGGCTTTTTTTTTTTAAAGCAATCTCTCTTCTGGCATCATCAGCTTAATGATCTGCAGATGACTGCTGGTCCTCCAATGGCAGCCTGCAAAGTGAAACCCAGGCAGAAAAGGAGCTTGTTAAATTAGAAGGGGCAAGTATGTGCCGGGTGCCATGAGGCATATGGATACTGTAGTACCGCTGAGCCTTAAAACAGGAATGGTCCCTCACTGGAGCTTGGTCGGCTGTGTGGGAGCTCTGCGTTTCATGCTACGTTTGCTCCAAAATGGGCATGATGCTCCGCTTCGGGGTGGGATGAAGCAACTGTTCATCTGCAGCGCAAACCTCTGCCATGGGAGCTTTGGGGTGATGTTTGACAAGTTCGAAACACCATCTTCCTTAAACTATGTGACTCAAAACTTTGCTCAGGTTTGCCCCAAACTCATTCTTCACCTTTTGGGAAGCTGCATGGTTTCCAAAGGACCTATGCAGGAGCTGACTAAAGCTTCACAGTGAAAGGGAGCTTTCGAAAATGCAAACAAGGGACGCTGCTGTTCTGCTTAGAGAGGAGGAAACCTAATCATGTGCAAGTTTATCATATCTTCCTCCTCAGCCTTATTGCATTAACAGGCCTGAAGACCGGTGCTTGATCACTTTTAATGTGTGTTGGTACAGGGGCCATCTATCCGCAACGTGTGCAGGGCTGTGCGGAGCTGCCCTGGGAAGCTGGTATGTTTGCTCCCAAATCTGCTTGGAAAAAAAAAAAAAAAGAAAAAAAGAAAAACCCTGAACTATTGCGTGGTCAAAATTCCTGGGTGGCCCCTGGATTAATTTAATAAGGGATTGGGATTTGTGCCTGCCTGTTAAGGTGTAGGGCTGAGTGTCAGAGGCAGGGCAGCTCTGCGGGGAGAGGAGGGTTGTCCTTGTAGAAAAACAGACCGAGCCCAGGCTTTTTTTTTGCCAAAAACCCAGCACCGGTTTCTGCGCCGGGAGGGCTGTGATTTCTCATATCAGTAAGGCTCTCACACATAACTCCTCGAATAACAAGGCAGATTTTTTTCCCTCGCTTGCCAAGACTTTGTCTGGGGGGGGGAAAAATGCGGGAGGCGAATTTAATCCTCGGGTTGGCATCTGTGGATGTCTGGATATTTATATGGCTCTGGCCACGGCAGTGTGCTTGCTCAGGGTTACCAGCTGTCCAAGAGGGTTATAATGAAGATTAACTGTGCAAAAGCAGTTTAAAATTTAATAATTACATAAAATACTTATGCTGGCCATTCCCTTTTAAACCAAAGGAAGAGCAAGTGCTTTCTGCAGCTCCCCAGTGCCAGTGTAGGGAGACACACTGGAAGAGCATCCCTTGGTGGTGGGCAGGAGCTCGCGGGGGTCCCGGGAGGGTTGGACCAAAGGTGCTGTTATAGAGGTGACTTCCACGTGGTGGGAAGGGAGGTCTTGTCTCATGCTGACCCTCAAGTTCCAGGGTCTGAAACACGTTCATAACAGCATGTGGCTGATCACAGACCTTCCTTGACTGCCTGGTTTGGTTGAGTTATTTTCCAGAGAGCGTGTGGGAAGTGTTTGTCACGAGACCCTTTCCTGCCCTGCAAGATTTTATTGTTTTTATACTTTTTTTTTTTTTTTAATTAAAAATCACCATTTAGTGGTTTGTTGCACCAACAGCACTTGCTGAGGATGTGAAACACTGGCTCCTGGGGGGGTCTGATACCAGCAGTGTCCTCCATGGGAAAACTAGCAAATTGCTAACAAGTTTTCATGAGTGTGTCCTTTCTTCCTGTCCAGACAAAGGCTCTTGTTAGACTGGTTTGGGTTGGAAGGGACCTTCAAAGATCATCTAGTCCAGCCCCCCTGCCATGGGTGCAGACATCTTTCATTAGATCAGATTGCTCAAAGCCCCATCCAGCCTGGCCTTGAACACTTCCAGGGATGGGGCATCCCCAACTTCTCTGGGCAACCTCTTCCAGCGTCTCGCCATCCTCGCAGGAGAGAATTTCTTCCTTATGTCCAATCTAAATCTACCGTCTTTCAGTTTAAAACTGTTGCCCCTTGTCCTGGTAAAAAGTCTCTCTCCATCTTTCTTATAAGCCCCCTTTAGGTACTGGCAGGCTGCTGCAAGGTCTCCCCGGAGCCTTCTCTTCTCCAGGCTGAACAACCCCAACTCTCCCAGCCTTTCCTCACAGGAGAGGTGTTCCATCCTTTTGATCATCTTTGTGGCCTCCTCTGGACCTTCTCCAACAGGTCCATGTCTTTCCTGTGCTGAGGACCCCAGAGCTGAACACAATACTCCAACTGGGGTCTCACCAGAGCGGAGTAGAGGGGCAGAATCCCCTCCCTTGACCTGCTGGCCACCCTTCTTGTTCTGCAGCCCAGGATACGGTTGGCTTTCTGAGCTGCAAGCGCACATTGTGGACTCATGTCCAATTTTGCATCTACCAGTACCCCCAAGTCCTTCTCCACAGGGCTGCTCTCAATCCCTTCATCCCCCAGCCTGTGCTGATACTGGTGGTTGCCCTGACCCAGGTGCAGGACTTTGTGACCTTGTGCATCTTCCAAACCTCCTCGTTTAGGACCTAAAATATATTTGGGGGGGGAGGAATTGAGTTTCCTCCCTTTTTTTGGTGGAGTTTGGTGAAATTTTCATGTTTTGGAAAGGTGTTGGTCAGGGATTTGGGATTTCCAAGTCCTGGTTTGGCCAAGCCGTGGTGTCTTGTCAACTGGAGTTTGGATGTGCTGCATCCTGGCTTGCTTGTACGTGCAGGCTCTCGGTGTGCGCTCAGAGGTAAAAATAGGCTGCTGTGGCTGTGTTTCGCATGAGTCAGGAGGATATTTGGAGGAGGTAGGTGGGCTGAGCTCAGGAACAGTGCTGGGTTTGCAGTGATTCGGAGCTTTTATCTGAATGTAGGGGAGGGTTGGGCTGCATCGCCACCGTTCCCCTGTCTGACTTGCGTGTGCCCTTGGGCTCTGCTTTCCACCCGTGATCCTCCATCCTCAAGGTCTGTGCAAGTGTCGAAATCCAGCCAGCTTGTCATGGTCAGGATTTGTCACTGCATGCGGTGTACAAATTAATATTGCCCATCTCTGGGATACCTGTGTGAATAGGTAGGTGGTGAAAGCTCCAGCTGCTCCAGCTCAGATTGGTACTGGGATGGTGGAAGTCAGTTGCTGCGGGTGTTGTGGGTGGACTGGTGGGACCCATCCCTGCTGATGAAGGGCTGGAGCATGGAGTCTCCTGAAATCCAGCTGTTCTGAAAATGCATGAAGCTGGCTCTGGAACCCTGGGCAGATGAGCTGCTCACTAGATGAGACCATGTGTGCCACAGGTCCTGGAGGATCTCCTGAGCTTTACTTCCCAGCTGTATGCCTGTAGGAATTGAACTGATGTTGTATTAGTCTGTTTCTCTGTGCTGTGTCCCTTTGTTATTAGTGGGATGGGAGAACACATGGCTTGGGAGGGCTCTGTAGACTTGAGCATGAGATTTCTCCCTAAGAGGCGGCAGCTTCTCAGTGCGTGCTCTTCTGAAAAATACCAAATGACTTTTGGCTTGAGCTCCGAAAATGAAAACGATGGCAGCTTTTTGTTTGTGAGAGGGTGGGGAGAGGAAGGAACTGAAGCTCCACTGTGGCTAGGCTGTGGTTAGACTTTACCGTTATTTGCTGCCAGGTGCTCGGGTGTAGGCTTCTGGTAGGGTAGCTTGTCCGCTCCTCTTGAGTTTGCTTGAAGCTGTGAAAAAGTAATGGTGGAGAAGAGAAACGGTCTCTCGCAGGTATTGTACAAAAGCGTGCCAGCACCGCTGGTCATGGCCCCGCGCCACGCTGGCCCCTTGCCTGCTTGAGGCCAAACGATTGCTGAAGAGTCAAGTTCGTGTCCAACCTGTAGATAGCAGGGGCGCAGGAGACGAGGGAGGCTTGTCCAGAGCAAGCTTGAGAGAGTCATTAAAGCTCAGCCAAGTCCCATGTGCTTGTGTGATGACCACCTCGGTGACGTTCATGAGCAGAAGGAGTGACCGCTCTGTCTACACCAAACTGTGTACCGCAGTGAGGCGAGAGACGTCCAAAGGAGCTGGAAATGGGTGGGCAAAATCTTGAACCAGATTCGAAATAAGCAAATGGAAATCACTGAAATTAACTGAAACGGTGTTTATGGGGAAGGTTGGGGCAGAGGTGAGCAGTAGGCTTGGAGGCGAGAGACCAGTCAGTAGACCTGCCCTGCCTCTCCAGGAAGGTCCTCCCTTCAGCTCAACATCTTTGTAGATGAGCTGGACATGTCATCAGTAGTTGCTTGTGCTGCTCTACAGGCATCTGTCCGCCTCTGGACTTGTCTCCATTTGTCTCAATTTGCTCTGGCTGTAGACGTGCCTGGTTGCGCCCATGTTCCCATGCGTGTACATCCACCCTTGGGCTTTGTGTTTTGCCTGTGCATGACACGTCGGTCTTGTCCTGGCTTGAAGGGGAGTTCTTCATTGCGCCGGGGTTATCACCGCCTTAAAATGTTAGGCGGTTACATGGAGTAGCCCATCACAACATTTAGCGATTTTTAGATGTCGATCATTGTGCATATCATTGCGATGTTTAGATAATGGCAATTGAAATGCCACCTGCCCCGGTACCCAAGACACGCGTGGATGCCCTGGATCCTTCACGTGCCGTCGTTGCCTGCTCCGGGACGGCCCTGCTGGATGCAGCCATGGGGCTGCTCTTCCATCCCAGTGTCTGAGACAAGCAGAGCTGGGTGATGAACGGTGGTGGTCCCTGATGGTGATGATGGAGAGGGCGGTGGTGCCTCCTGCGTTAGCAGCAGGGTGGTGGCAGCTCTCCCGAGCCGTTCCCATTCCCCGTGCTAAAGAAGGAGGAGGGCTCAGGCTGTTCTCTGGTATTTGCAAGCTCAGAGCAGCTTTAGCATCGCGCCGACGTGGCTGTGACCGGCCTCGCGTGGGAAGTGTGAAATGGGTGGGTTTAAGCACCGTCCCCGCTGAGCTCAGCCATTTCACTTGGGATTGCTGGGGTCTGGTGGGCTTTGAGCGTCATCTCCAGCCTCGGCGTGCGGATGAGCGTGGTGGGAGAAGGTCCACGCGGTTCGGTGGGTGGGGAGGACCCAGGACCTAAGGTGGAGCTGGGGTTTTTTGCTCCGTGCACTCTGGTGAGCACCTTCCCATCCCAACGGGACGCTCCAGCACTATTAGTGCTCTGCAGAGTAACTTGTAGGGCTTCTGGAAATATGGAAATAGTAGGACTGTAAGCTCATTATAAGCATTAACATTTTATTTTAGTTTTGAACAAGTGAATTAAGTTACTGTAAATGGCTTGAGCAGTAATACTTGGCAGCGTGCAGCCACAACTTGTCATGTAATGGTTTTAATCTTATTTTTCAAGAACAGAGGGAGCAATAGTTTTCTAACTGACTGGAGCCAAATCTGTGCTCACGTCTGTGTCTCTTCCATATCTCTCTGGGGTTTTGTTTGCACAATATTGTGGTGGATGTAGCGAACATATGGGGCTTAAATTCATTTAATAGTTGCAAGAAAATGAGTTTAAGGTTCTTATAGTATTAAGGTAGACATTTCCAAATTCGTTTTTAATGGAACATTTGTTCTCCAAAGATTATTACGCGCCATTAAGTCCTCTGCTGCGTGGTGTGTTCTCGTGCCCTGGGATATTATTGCCAAGGGATATAAACATGTTTATGGGGCCACTTTATTGAACGGTGAGATTAAATATACTAAACTTGAAAATGTCAGTAGGAGCATGAGTGCTTTGTGTCATAAATCTTGTGAGAACATCAGGACGTAAATGTCGTGCCACCATGTAAAACGGGTGCGAATCAAGTTGCGATCAGCTGAAAACATTTCTCAGCAGTACAGCAGCTGTAAATACTAGGATTTATCAGCATTAAATACGTAGATGGGAGTAGGTAGTATATGGGTTTTTTCTTCCCTGGGAGGCCTAGATGTGCTATGTGGGGGTCATAAAACAGCAAATTATGTTTTAATGCTTCTGTATGACTGATGTGCGTGGGAGTGGGTGTGGGCAAAGCTTCCACCCAGCTGTAATGTTTTGTCTCACTGCAGGGCAGTGCTGCTGGGGGCACTCAACTCTGCTCATTTTATATATGTGTGTGTGTATATATATATAAAAATGGGCAGCATTATCTATATATCTATACATATCACTCAACCCAGGAAAAAATAATAATCCCTGAATACGAGAGTAGAAAAAGCTCTGCAAGACTTATGCACTGATGTAATGACTTATGCACTACATATATCTCGGTGCATAAGTCGTTATCTCTATATATCTATGTATAGTAGGTAGTACCAGACCTGCTCATCCCTCTTTGCATTGCTGTCGTTACCTTGGTGCATAAGCCTTGCAGAGCTTTTTCTACCATGGTATTCAGGGATTTTTTAATTTTTTTTCCCCCCCTCGTTTGAGTGATAAAATTGTCAGCTGCATAAACCTGGCGTTTTGCTGCTTTTATGCCAAAAGCAGTTGAGTTTGCTGATTTAAAGAATCTGATTCCAAACACGAGTTGGCTTTTGGGCTTCTTAACGGCACAGGTGTGTGATATCCAAAGGTGCAGGGCTTGGCTGCCGGCGTGACTCAGACTGCCTGTCCTTCCTGCGCAGGACCGCCAGCCAGCCTGGATGCAAAAGCATCAACGGAGAGGAATTTGGGATTTGCCTGGAAGCCTGCAGGCAACCTGTGTCACCTTGAACTGAGGACGGCTGGGCCTTCGTCTGAGTAACAGGAATAGTTAACAAGACCAGACTTAATTCCTGCTACTGTGTTGAAATGCAATGGGCGATAGCATCTATTTATGTGCCTCAGATAATTAACCTCATCATAAATCTCAATAGCGTGTTCACAGCCTTTTCTTATTCCTTAATGCTGGGGAGCATTGTCGTTGTCTTGGGCTTATTTTGAATAATGAAGGCGTCTTCCCCACCCCTTTCCCCGCCCCCCCCCTCGTTCCTGAACCTCTCCCTAGTTAAAACCAAGCCCTGCGGTTGCTTTGGTTTTTGGGGGGCTGCATCCCCCGCACTGGGCTGGTGGGCTGAGCTTTTATGGTAGGAGAAACCCCAACCCTTGCATCTCCATGTGAGATAGCACACGCGCGTCGCCGTAAATCCGCCGGGGAGGGCGGTTTGGTGATTTCGGTGGGAGGAAGGTAGGGGTATGCAAAATGCCGTTTGTGCTTTGGTGTTTCTGCTGTAGAGCAGGTCACACACCGGCTGCAGATGCTCTGAGCACCGTGGGGTCATGGCTACATTATCTAGCTCAGAAGTGAAAACTAAAGTCTATATATAGCAGGTCTTGATAAGCTTGCTTTAATAGCGAGGATTTGGGTCAAAAATATCTCTGAGGCTCTGTAGTTTTTTATATATATCTCTCTATGTGTGTGTATAAAAAATCTGTATCATATATAGATATATAGAAATATGTATAAACACACATCTATACGCACATATATAAAAATGTCAGGGTGTATATATGTACACACATAAAATATCTATATCAGATATATAAAAATATCTGTATCATATATCTGTGTATATATACACATACACACGTATATATTAAAAAGAGATATAAATATATATCAGGCTATATTGTTTTTATATATAGAGCGAGAGTTGTTGATATATCTATATGAGGCTGTATAGTTTATATATTGATTTTTATATATATGTAAGTCTATACCTATTTGGCTATATCAGGGCTGTGACCTAAAGGTGCAGTTGTGAGGTCTGGTCTAAACTGCGTTAGAAATTGTTAAATTTTAGGCCAGCAGGAAAGACCCTGTGGCTATGATACTCCTCCATAAGCAGCTATTTTTGCTGACGTGGCTGAGGGAAGGAGGAGTAGTCCCTGTAGTGACAGAGGCACGCTGGCTCGCGAGGAAACCCGAGGTATGCTTACCTCGCTTATCTCTGCACCTCACCTATGCTTCATGTGCTGGTTTAAAACAAGGCAGTGTTCGGCTTGATAAAACAAGGTTAATTAGCTGTTATGGAAGAGGTGTGGCTTTATTGGAAGGTTTAACTCCTGATCGCTTAGTAGCCACGAGGATGAATGTGCTTTTTGCATTTCTCTCGAAGCTGAAGGGAGGAAGCCCTTGCTGTCTTGAATCAACATGTCTCAAGGGCTTTTCTGGAGGAAGCTCTGCCTTTTTGCTCTTCAGGTCCCTCACCAGATCTTCATCCACCCAGCGCTCCCCTGGTGCAGGGTCTCCCGTCCTGTAATGGAGTCATCCCAGCCGTCTGCACTGGAAACGGCTCTAAATGCAATCGTAGCTGCCGTAGGTGCTCTGTTATGGAAATACTCATCTTGATAGATGTGCTTTGGTGACTCACATCTTAATCCAGCTCCTGTTCAAGGCAGTGGCTGCGATGCAGGTGGACGGGCGAGCGCGGTGCCATCTCCCCTGTTCCTGCAGCCGTGCGATGGTTGAGTACCAGGTTTTTTCCTGTGCCGAAGAGCACAGGAAATTTTACAGTTAAATTAACGTGGTTCGTTTTAGAGCACGTGTGCCTTGACTGGAGCAACCTACGGGTCTATCAGTCTTTATTTGCATGGCGGGTGTTGAGCACGTTATTGGTGCTGGTTGTCTGTGGAGCTCCTTGCAGCCTGGACTCATGAAAGGTTTTAATAATAATAATAATGATGATGATGATTATGATGATGATGTTGATTATGATGATGATGTTGTCTCCAAACAAAAGACCAACCAAGGAAAAGCAAAGCACGGCTGTTTGGGGATGGGGGAGAAGCTTTGCTAAACCTTCGCCCCGCAGCCCCAGGAGGCTGCCGACCCCCGTGCCTCACCTGTAGCTCTTCTGCCCCTCAGGCATCGACATCCTGAAGCTGGTGGCGGCCCAGGTGGGGAGCCAGTGGAAGGACATCTACCAGTTCCTGTGCAACGCCAGCGAGCGTGAGGTGGCGGCCTTCTCCAACGGCTACGCCGCCGACCACGAGCGCGCCTACGCCGCCTTGCAGCACTGGACCATCCGCGGGCCCGAGGCCAGCCTGGCCCAGCTCATCAGCGCCCTGCGCCAGCACCGCCGCAACGACGTGGTGGAGAAGATCCGAGGCTTGATGGAGGACACCATGCCGGTAATGGCGGGCTGGGCTCGGCGCGCTCTTGGCCGACGCGGCGCGCGTCTTGGCAGGCCGTGGCCTCAAGCTTAGCGAATAGCCCAACGGTTGGACTCCGCGCCCCCCCCCCCCCCCCCCCGGAGCTCCGCAGGGGCTTATATTTAAGCTTTACGTTGCTTTCAAGCAAAGCTTGGCCACGGTTTGCCAAAAACCTTATTGAAGTTTTGGCAGGCTCTTGAGTCCCGCGTGTTGTGGTTTGCGCGTTATCTCTGAAGGTCGCCGGGAGGAGCTGGTACTTGAGCCCTTGTGCTGGGGACGTGGAGGGAAAAACATCTCCCTTTAAACTTGCTCTTAAATGTTATAACTAAATGCCCAGGACTTTGAGAGGGGCCAAGCACCCTTGAGCACTAAAAGTTGCCCTTGTGGAGTAGAGAGTTGCTTCCTCCAAGGTGGTGGCTGGTGGCATGGGGGAGTCCATGCGTGCTGTCCTCCAGAGTTTTTGCCCTTCTTTGGCAGCTCTGGCCTTAAAACAACCTGTCCCATATTTTGGGAGGAGAAAGAAATTAGTGCAGAATATCCTGCAGTAGGGTCTCGGCCGGGTGTAAGTTGTCAGGAGGTGCCTCGGTGACCTTTCCAGTTTGTTTTGGCTACCCCTGCCTTACCTGTCAGTGTGCTTTTGGATTTTTTGGCTCTGATAGTTCAGTGGTCTTCTGGAAGTATTTGTAAAGGTGATGAATGAGGCTTCTTCTGAATGTGGAAGCCAGTGGGACAACACATGGATGCAGGTGTGGGCGGTCAAGGGAGGGCTCTTCCCCCTAAACCAGTTGGTGACCCAGACCCAAAAGGGAATGAGTGGATGCCTGCAAACCTCTCTGGCACTTGGTGGAGACCTGGCAAGGTGGACCTTCGTGTATAGTAAAGCTTGTGGGGCAGGATGCTTGTCATGGCAGGGGATTTCCAAATCCTGTTTTGACCATCCCAAACTTGCCGCTGTAAGAGGGACCGTGGTCTCTTCACCATGTTGTGTATCCCGTGTGGCTTCATTTAGTGTACCAAACATCTTGGTCCCTCGTAACCATAGCGTGAAATCACAGGTTTCAATGTGTTAGCAGGAGTCCTGGGCTTGTGTTTTTGAGAGACCCCAAGTCAGGTGCCTGCCAAGCATTGCCCCATGCATCCTGCCCAAATTTTGGATAGGTTTCCTTTCGCCAGCTGCCCGATCGCTCCTGCTCCCATTCAGTGGCTGTTTTCTTCCTTCCAGCTCCTGGTAATTAAGCAGCACGTAGCTTTCTCATTTCCTACCATGCTCCAAGATATTTTTTTTTTATATCAGAGATGGAAAAAATAAAATTGAAAGCCTGAGGCAAACCTATGGTTAGGAAAAGAAGAGGCAGAGAAAATTGTCGTTTTGCACTTGTGAATTAAAGTTTCCAGTATGTGCAGTGTCCCAGAAGGACACATTGTCCTTTTGCTCTCCTGGAGCAGGTAGGACCCTCTCTCCTCCTAGTTACTGCTTTGACTTTGAGTACTACAGCAAAGCACTGGGCTGGGACATCAGATAAAACGTGGGGCTTGTTCATCAACGCCTTGGGCTGTGCAGTGCTCAATGCTCCTGAGCGTTGTGCTGTTTCGGCCAAGACTATCAGGCGGTGCTTCTCAAACAGCACAAAAATGCAGGTGGTGGCTCCAGGAACAGGGTTTATTGGGTGACTTGTCAGGCTGGTGGACTCCCAATGATGGAGTAACCATGAGCTGTTGGCTTGCGTATGCCCATAACTCTGAAAATGCAGCGAGCGGATGCTCCAGAGAATGGGCAGATCCAAATCTCATGGATAATTGTATGCAAGTCTTCTTGACTTGTGACCAGCTCTCCTGCAAGACATTTCTCTTTGGTTTTTTAGAGCAGTGTGTAGTGTTCCCCAGCATCCAGCAGCACTGAGAGCCTGGTGGTCCCCCGTGGCTTTCACTTGTTTTCCTAGAAATTGGTAAAATTGGGTCACTGATCTTTTGAGCAGGTGGCTCAGGTGGGCCCACATGAGAAATGGGGCTCATTTCAGCAAAGGAGGTGTTTTTAAAAATTCACCTGAGCTGGCACATCCTCTTCCCCCATGTATGTGATCAGGCTTTTTCAGATGAGCATCCCCCATGATCAACCTTGGGTGTTGGCCATTCCTCTGCCCTGAAGGTCCTGGACCGGTTGCTGTGCTGAAGCAGCACGTGGGATGTCAAAACTCAAAAGCACCCCAGGGTGCAGGTTCAGCATGGCAGCACATTGTGTTTCTGCAAGGTATTACCTGCTGTAACCCGCCTACCTTCTCTCCCTGTACTGGCTCCCACACCGTGGGTGCCGGCGGCGATGGAACAGCCCTGGGAGGGACGCAGAAAGCTGTGGGAAGCAGCTTGTGCAAGGAAGACCAAATCCCTGGAGCCTCGTGCCGGTGGCTGAGCTGCATCGCAGCGGTCCAGACCGCAAGCAGGCAGGGGAACCGATTGCTCAATGCCGGGAGCAGGCAAATCTGCTGGTTGGAAAGCCTTTAATTAGAGCTAATTCAAGTTTGACTCTCGGTGATTTGTCTGTCCAAGCGCAGACAAATCGAGGCAGTTTCCCTCCGTACCAAACCGGTTTGATCTGAAGGAGCGGGTCACCCCGCTGGTGACAGGCATGGGTGCTGCGCTGCACCTCTCCACCATCCAGCCCTGCAGAAATGGTCTTGAGGGGGAAAAAAAAAGACAGAAAAAACCCAACCAAAAAACAACTCCAACCCAACCAAAAAACTCCAACCCAACCAAAAAACTCCAACCCAACCAAAAAACTCCAACCCAACCAAAAAACACCCCCCCCCAAAAATAATAAAAAGAAGGTTTTGTGCTGTGGAGGGAGTGAGGACTGTCAAGCAATGCAAATGCATGCATCCTCCCTACAGCTAATGGCATGATGCCCTTGGGGTGACCCGAGCCAGCAGTGAGCCTCTAATGCGTGCCAGCGTGTCCTCCATGAGCCCGGGAGGGATGCACGGGTGGCTGTGCTGTCCGTGATGCCTTTGGCCCTGCCCGACATCCCTGGGTGAAAAAGGGGGGTTCCCCATCTCTCCCCACGGTCCTGTGTCATAAGAAAGCACCAACACCCCCAACTCATAAGGAAAAATTGTATTATTGAATGATGTAGCTCTCTGACGGCAAATCAGTACCTTAAACCTAGCCAGCCTCCCTTCACCATCCCACCAGCTATTGTATTCTTGTCCCAAATCCTTTATCTGGCATCTGGCTTCAGCCTGTGAAACCTGAAAGCTGCTCTTTCTTGTAGTGCCCCATTCTCTCAGCAGCCTTGCGAGCTCTGAAATCCAAATATTTACAACCCCCGATAGGAACAGGAGAATTAATGGGAGTCTCTGGAGCGTTACGGTATGTGGCAGGAACATTTTCCTTCGGGTAGGGAACAGCTCCACTGAAGACTCGCCGGCTTTTTTAGCTGCGGGAGATTATGCTGGTTTTGCATCGCACTGAATGAATTTAGGTTAAAACGAGATTAGCCCTCTGAATCGCTTTGCTAGCGTTTTTTTGCAGCTGATCCAGAAAATATGGAGTGTGCAGCAGGTCTGGGAAGGTTTTTTGGGGTGCGTTTAACTCGCAGGGCTCCTGTTAAAGGTTGGCCCTGGCTGTGAATGCTTCTCCAGCTTGAGGTTTGCAGAATTTTTCCCCTTGCAGGCAGGCTTGCCGGGCAGCGGCATGCGAGCCCGGGCACTGTTTAGCGAGCAGAGGCACACCCTAAATTAGTGGTGCTGACAACTACAAAAATAGGGGATAGAGAGGGGGGGAGAAAGGGAGAGGTTTTCCACTGCTGTCCCAGCAAATTGCAATTCCCCATTTTGGGGGTTAAATTGGAAAAATTTCAGTGTAGCGCAGGCACTGGGTAATGGGATTTTTTTGGGGTGCCTGACAGCATTTTGCAGATACCAAGGGGTGTCAGTGCTCGCCTGGGCTGGCCTGGGGCATTGCTGGCACAGCTGGCCACCTTGGCTACCGTGAGCAATGCTTTAAGCTCTTATCTCCTTATTTATGGCTCTGCTGGCCTCAGCTGAAATATTTCAGGGAATGGATGGAGGGGAAGCAGACAGCCTTGCTCAGGGCATTCAGCAGCGCAGCCTCAGCAAAGCTTAGAAAAAATAATAAATTAATAAGGGAGATGTTGAAAATGGAGAGGGGGAGGCTGCAGCCCCAAGCCCAACGAGATTTAGGTCTGTGGCTAATCGCATGCTGCGGATAATCCCATGAATCAGCAGATATGTCAGGGCTGGGTGTGGTGTGAGGTTAAACTGTGGGATTTTCGGGGGGTGCCAGAAGGGAAGAGGATGTGAAAGCAGCCCCGTGTCGAGGCATGTGGCTGTGGCAGCGCCTTGTGGCTTCTTTTATTCCTCTTTTGCAGGTCGAAACCCAGGGGTGAGGGTGCAGAGCCTGGAGCAGTGTTCCCCAAATCTAGTCCCCAAGAGCTCCTGCCCATCCCCTGGGTTTCCTCTTTTGGCAAAGCAGAACCAGGCTGGACCCAGTAATTAGCAATTAACTTTGTGCTGCGTTAACCTCGCGTGTCAGCGGTGGAGCGAGGGTGAAGTTGTTGGATGGGTTACCCAGCTGAGGGGCTGTGGTCCGAGGGCTGGGAAGTGCCCAGGCAGCCAGGAAAAAAACCCAAATTGCGTGCAGTTTTTCCTTCTGGACTTGCATCAGGTTTTATTTGAGGCACAAAGCTGTGGGATAAAGTGGCCGGGGCTCTGCAGAAGGGGTAAGGCTGGTTGGGTTTTGCTGGAGTGGGCATCACTGTTTTCCTTCAGGCTTACTCTAAACCATGAGTTGATTTTTCAGCAAACCGAGGTTGGGTTTGAACCAGGCTGGAGAATGTGCAATACACAAAGGTTTAATAATTTATAAAGTAATATAAATAATATAAACACAAAAATACAAACTTTATAGGAGATGCAGTTATATTTGAGGTTTTCCTGCTGTGGTAGCCACATCTCCTTGGGTCTGTGTATTTGCAGTATAATGGGCTTGGGAGTGTAAGATGAAACTAGAAGATGGCGAGGTCATAACAAGCCGAGCTCGGCACTGACTTATTCAACCTCTAATTGAGTTTGAAAACTCTTCATCACGGCTTCATCGACTCTTCATCGTGGCTTGAGTTGAAAAAGTGGGTGGGCAAATCCATAGAAAGGAGAAGCCACCAGGAGCTCTCACGGAGACACCATCTTCTGCTTGGAGAAGCACTTGGCCCGTGAATGGCTGGGGCCAGTGGGGAGGAGCTGCTTCCTCCATGGAGGGCTGCATTTTGGTCTTGGCGTCTAAACCCTCCCCAGACCCAGCGTTGCCTGTCCTGGGTCACGTCAGGCTTGACGCGAGTAGCTCTTCTGCAGGGCTGCCTTGTGTTGAGGGATGCCGGCTCCACCGCAGAGGTGATGTCGGGTGCTCTTCTGAAACCTGGCCAGTGAGGTGAAGGACATGAAGAGGACATTTGGGCTCTTCCCCACCCCAGGGTGCTGAGCACCCTCGTGCCCTTCCCATCCTGGCGAAGGGCTTGCCTTCTGCTTTGCAGCGCCTGCTCCCCGTCGCCGCATCTCTCTGCCACTCCGATGAGACCTTGTGGCCTACCCAGTGGTGTTTCACCTTCCAAGGTCTGGTCTGCCCCAAAGGCAGACCCCCGAACACCACGTGCAGCATGAAGCCGCTCGTCTGAGCGGATCCCCCCTACGCCCATGGGGACCACAGCGAGAGCATCCCTCGCTGCATCTGCAGCATCGCCCGTGTGGGGCTGCTGCCCAGCCCACCCTGCCCCGTGTGCTGGGGTTTCTTCTCCTACATCCCCTACGGAGGCTTAACAGACCTGGGAATAGGGCTGGTGTCAGCTGGGTGTCATCTTTTGGCAGGGAATCCGGGAAATGGCCACCTCGGTGCTAAATTTATCCCCCCCCCCCATCCCAGGAGGGTGCACAGCCACCCTCAGCAGCAGCAAACCTGCCACCAGCTTTTATTACCACCTGCAGGAGGAATTACAGGGAAGCGTTGCCTAAGGGAGGGTTTGGGTTTTTTTAGTGCCTATGACTGCTCCTTCCTAACATTAGCACAGCAGCTGCAGTTTCTGTTCGTCCAAGTTGAGCTTTTATTGCGGTACAGTAAAACAAAGGCAGAAAATGGGACCAACCAGTTCAAGCAGAGCTGTTGGGAGCAGCTGTGAAAAGAAAACAAAGCCAAGCCTATGTCATCTTCTGCACCCACCCCCTTCTGTCCCCTTTTCTTCCTTTTAGGAAGGACCTTCAGACACCCTGAGCTGCTTAGAGCATCCTCCCAGAGGCACTGGGATCCAAGAGGATGTCGGTGCTTGAGCCGCATCCTAAAGGGCTGGAAGCACACAGGAGCTTTTAGGATTTTTTTTTTTTTTTTTTTTTTGGCATTGCAAATCTCTTGCTGCAGTGCTTAGGAAAAAAAAAAAAAAATTGGCAGAGTGCCTCGGTACGACTGACCGGTCGCAGGAGGCTGCTGATGCGTCAAAGCCGCCGCGGTGCCTTTGGTTTTCAGGCAGGACCGTGTATCTAACAGTCTCCCATGTGTTTGTCTGTGCAGGTGCAAATGCAGCCTCAGTGGCAAGCGCAGGACCCCTGCAATGATGACGGAAAGGTGAGAAATGCCGTGGCTCTGCAAAGGCAAAAGAGCTTCAGAGGGTTGGTTTGGGTTTTTTTTTCTTCCTTCCAGTCAGAGCTTGGTTTCGCTTGAGCACTGCTGTTCTTAAAAACAGGAGCGGCCAAGGTGGTTTCGAGCAAGTGAGTCATGGCGTGGACTATGAATGGTGTATTTTTACACCTATTCCACAGGCTTCACCTCGCAACAACCTTTTGCTTTCCCCGGCCTTTCAAAACCCTCGTACTCGCTTTCTTCCCGCGGTTTAAACATTAACACTCATCCAAGCATCCTGTTTGCTTTGCCTCAAGCTTGCAACCGTTCAGCTATTTGGAAAGCTTTGGGCTCCCGGGATGCCTACAGTCGAATAACCTCAGCTGCTTTAGCAGCTGTTTAATTAAACTCTAAATGACTCGCTTCTGGGAAGGGTTTTTCCCCTCTGCTGGGAAGGCAGAGCTGGGGCAGCCGGCTGCTCCGTGCCCTCCCTGCAATTGTTCCTTGGCCGTCGGGCTCCTTTTTGGAAATCGGGAGGTGGGTTTGTGGCTGGATATTAAATAGATGAGTTGCACGAGGAAAAACTAACCCCTAAAGCCTGTTTGTTATTTTTTTAAAGGGGAAACCGGAGCATGTTGCAATTTGGAAAGTGGCCAGTTGCTGTTCTGGTCCTTCCCTTGCTTTTCCCCAATAGGCAATAGGCTGATTCTTGTCGATGAGCTGTAGTGGAAAGGGAGTTTCAGAGGAGAAGGCAGATTCTTTTAATTAAAAATTAAAGCTGACTTTTATTTTTAACATGCCTATTGCGTAACATGCTGAGCTAGAACAAATCGTCCCCTGTTTATTTTCAATGGGGAAGAAAAAAAAAAAACCCCCAAACTTCTATTCTACCAGGGACAGGCTTCAATGTTAATTTAATGTGAACTAATGGGCGTCTCAGCAGACATGTGATTTGTGGGTGGCAAATTCCTCGACACGGATGAGGAATGCGCAGGCACATCCATGCTGGTGCGGAGGTGGCTCAGCAGCTCCCTGTCCCACAGCCTTTAATCCAAATTTTGCATTTTAATCCCTGGGTAGTAAGTAAAAGCGTGTTAGCAGGAATAGCCTGGTCTTCCCTCTGTAGAAGGAGAAAACAGGGTTGTGAAATGCTGCTGGGAGAGTAGGTTGCATGTGGACAAGCCTTGCAATTCTGCTCTGTGGCAGGTCAAGCAGGGATGAGGGGTTTGGGAAAAAGTTAAATATTAGATGGTCCTTAAAGCGACTTGCTTGGGGGGACCTGGGGACCTGCAGAGGTGCCCAAGCTGCTAGCCAGGGATGTGGGGATGCTGCCCTGAGCCTCTCGTCCCTGCAGGGAATGGGAACCAGAAATGCTCTGCTTGAGATTTGCACACCAAGGGGATGCTGAGAGGTGGAGGAGGGTAGATAATGTTGGCTGCTGCCACGGGGGTAGGAAGGAGATGCAAGAAGGAAGATGCAGAGCACAGTCAAATTAGGAAGTAGGTTTACGCCGGCTTCCCAGCACAGCATGTCCCAGCAGTGCTTGCTGTTCCCTGTGTCTTCGGGACCGCGGAGCCAAACGTTTGCCCTTGGCTCGCATCAGGGCAGCAAAAAGCAAAGGCACTTGGGTGATGCTGTGGTCAATGCCAACCCCTGCTTGTCCTTCCCAGTCCTGAACTTGGAGCCTCGTGGGATGGATTTTCTGCATCATGCTTTAATGGGGTGCTCATGAGGGCAAATAAATCATTAACTCAAAACGTTACCAGCGTAGCTGGTCACAGGAGTGTGCTGCAGTGGAGATCCCCGAGGGGTCTCGCAGCTCTCTCCCTGAAGCCTCGGCACTGGTTGGAGGCATGGAGCTGGGCTGTGCCTTGCTTTTAGCAAACAATAGCTATGGAGCAGGTTTCTTGGGCGACCTTACCTGCTTGGGCATCATCACTTGTTGCCCCCAAGAGCTGCTCTTTGGGCTTTAATAAACCCAGAGCGAGAAGGAAAACCAAATTAAAATGCTCTGCTGCGGTTGCATGCACCGTCCTGGTGCTGCGGTTGCTCCTACCAAGAGCGTGGGTTGCGTTACCCCTCCTGCCCGTTGAGTGCTGACGTGCCAAATGCCAGCGCTGATGTCCCCCCCGGGTTACCCCCGGTGCCTGTTCTGGATCAGCAGGTCCCCTGGGAGGAGGAGGCCACCCAAATGCAGGGACCACTTGCCAAGGGTGGGCTGGGGTGTGTTGAAAGCTGGGATGCAGGTGGTTTTGAGCGCGAGCCCATGGCGTAGCATCCCTCTGAGTTAATTTTCCTTCTCTTTCTTTCCCCCAAAGCTGGAAGCTGACAGACTGGCGCTGCCGGTGAGCCCCAGCCCGCTCAGCCCCGCGCCCAGCCCCAGCCCCAAGCCCCCCGAGGCGGCCGTCCTCACCGTGGAGCCCTCGCCTTCGGAGAAGAAATGCTTCTTCGTCGACGAAGCAGAGCCCCTCCTGCGGTGCGACTCGACCTCCAGCGGCTCCTCCGCGCTCAGCCGGACAGGCTCTTTTATTACCAAAGGTACCAAAAATCAGCCTGGGGCGGGGAACGGGAGGACCAAAGGGATGCCACTGTGTGTCCCCTGCGGTCAGCACACGTGGCAGAGCTGCCCAACGTGATACTGTTAAAGTAAATAACTGGGAAAACTGGCTCTCCAGGATATGTTTATCACATCCTCATTCCACACCAGAATATCCTGTTAGCAAAGATGATACAGATTTGAGAAGGGAAAACACCTTTAAAGACTTTTAACTCTTTGAAGTGCTGCCAGAGAAGTTGTAGCATCCCCGGATGTTTGAGGGGGTTTCTCCTGAGTTTTGGCTGTTGCGTTGGCCTGTGTGTTACTGCACGAGGTGAACCAGAAAAATGTCATTTCAAGATTGAATTTTTTTTTTCCACCCTTGGTCCTGCTTGCTGCAGCATGTGACTTGAGATCTAAATCACCGTTAGTCACCCCCCTTTTTTGAGGGGGTTTAATTTACTGCATTTAAGTTGCTGCATTTCATCTTTAACTTCTGATGAAGGTGAAACACTGAGCTCAGTCAACCTACCAAATTTATACTTGGGTGCGGAAATGAAGCTGACCCAATGAAAACAACTCAAAAGAGCAGAATTCAGCTTTTTTGGCTCCCCTCCTGCCTTCACTTTTCCACATTGGCCATTCAGCATTTATAAATGCTGTATTTGCTCTAGTGGGATCCTGAATTAGGTGCCTCAGCAGCGCTGGCTTCTCCATTTTCTCCCCTCCCCATTGCTCATCACCCTCCACCTTTTCCCTCGATTCTCCTGGTGGTGTGTCCCTCTCCAGAGGTGGCACCAGGGCATGGACCGAGCTCTCTAAGGAGAGCAAGCCCTGGTTAGCAGAGGTTTCTTGAGGGCTTTCTTGACCACCTTCTCCTTTCCTCCTGCAGAAAAGAAGGACACCGTCCTGCGCCAGGTGCGTTTGGACCCGTGCGACCTGCAGCCCATCTTTGACGACATGCTGCACATCCTCAACCCCGAGGAGCTCCACGTGATAGAGGAGATCCCGCAGGCTGAAGACAAGCTGGACAGGCTATTTGAGATCGCTGGAGTCAAGAGCCAGGAAGCCAGCCAGACCCTCCTGGACTCTGTCTATAGCCACCTTCCCGACTTACTGTAGGCACTGGGTCACCACGCACTCTCCGAATATCTGCTAGAGCTAGCTTGGCACTCGTTAAGATGACCGACAATATGCAGGCAGGTTTTGTTGTAGAATATATGGCCAGTATTTTCGTTGAGGTGTCCTTGGTTTCTGGAGGGGGGGCAGTTTGCCAGTGTTGCACCCCTCCACCTTAACTCTATTGCTCAGTCCAAGTCTTTGCACCCTCTGCCCCTTTCCCGAGCATCTCTTCTCCTTGTTCTCATTCCAATCAGATCAGTCGATGCACTTTAAAAAAAAAAAATTAAAAAAAAAAATGCAGTTAACAAACTAAAAGACCACAAATCTGGTGTAATTTAACACATCAAATCGGGGATTGCTCTGTAACCCACATCTTCTGTCAAAGCTGTCGCTCGGAGTGACCGTCTCCCACCACTTCCCTTCGCCTTGGAGCGGTGAATGGCAAAAACACGCAAAAAAAACCCCAATCGTTGCTGGTTACCGTCTCTTAAAGCAGCTAAGCTTCCCACTCGAGCTGACTTTTTTTTTTTTAATGTACTATTGTATAGCTCATATCCATTGCTGAGATTTTACTAGCACTGTTATTTATTGTATGGTTTTCACCCGGACAATGCATCGCGCTCCTATAAGCTAAAGCAGAAGCGCTTGAAACGCAGAGAAAAGGGTCAGTCCCACCAACCTTCGAGGTGATGAAAAGGTCCTTTGCCTTCAGTCGAATGTAAGGAGTTATGTTGCCTTGCCGCTTGTGGGAACGGCGGGGGCCCCGAAGGGAGCCGGTGCTGGACGTGGGGAGGTGAAGGCGGCCGCCGGTGGTCCTGCTCTCCTCGTGGTGTAAGACTTAAACCAAGCTATGCTTTTACACTCGTGTCTCTTGTTTTTTATACAGACGTGGCCGATAGGTTCTCCAAAGACCTTGCCCGGTCTTAATAGTCTCTTCAAATCACACTTCACTTTTTATTAAAAGAAAAGAGGTTGGGGGGGTGGGGGGAAAAAAAGCTGCATCGTAAGAAGTCTGTCTGATTATATTTGCAACTATTATGCTCCCGTAATGAACAGTCTGTACTACGCTCAATTTGAAGAAATCATGATACGAGGGTGGCGTGTGCCGGCCCGTGGGAAGGGGTGGGAGTGGGGGAAGAGGGGAATGAATTGAAAAATTGCCTTCCAGTGTACTAATTTATTAATAAATACTAGGTGTTTGTTACTTGACATGATTCTGCATTAACCTCCTTAACGCCTGCCTCCGCTCGGGGACACCTGGGTTGGAGCAGGGGCTGCTCAGGGTGCCCGTGGCGGGGTGAAGAGGGAGATTTTGGGGTTTGGGGGTGGCGAGGGGGTTGTCTCCTGTAGCTCTGAGGCTAAAATGTGGCTGCTTTCCATTGACAGCACTGCCTCGAGTCCCCACAGTCACTGCTGGAGCTCTCTGCAGCCGGGGGGGGGATGCTTCCCTGTGGGGCAGGTCCCCACACGGAGCCAGGGTGGGGGACGGGTGTTAATCCCTGTAGCCGTGAGCAGATCAGATGGCTGATGGGGCTTCCAGGGTTGGTTTTTGCAAGCTCTCAAAGGCTTTGCAAGCATTTTGAGGGGGCTGAAGTATTAATTTTCCAGGATGCAGCTGCTGTGCTGAGTCACTCCTGAGCGAAGGTCTTGCAGTCACAGCATTTCTCTTGCCCTGTTACATGACCAATGTCCTTAAAATCTCCACTTCCAAATAACTCATCCCTTGTTATTCTGTCTACAAATGGAAACCCTAATGGGACAAATGCTTCTGGTTTATTACACCGTCATTTTGTATACTTAGCTCCGGAGTGTTTTCTGTTAACTAGGGTACTGTGTTTTCCTTCTGGCTGGCACTGAAAATTGCTGTTACAGGACCATATGTAGGTACAGGATTAAAACTTTTCAACACACGGACAGGTGAAGTACAGTGCAAAATAGCAAGAGCCTTTACTGGGAGCGCTGGGGTGGGGTTTTTCCCCTCACTGGCAATGAAGCATTGAGCTCTTGGTGGCTGCAATATGTCTTCAAAGCATCACAAAGAAATAGTGAGCGTGGCTGGTGTGCCTGCCATGCACCAGGTTGCTAAAAGCAGTAATTTGAGGTGGAGCCTAATACCACCTTGTTGGCAAGCGGGTTTTCTTTTTAATCTCTGTGTTGGGAGCGGCGGTGGTTGCTGTCGATATGCCTGGGCAAGAACGGACAAGGGCAGGGAAGGCGTGCAATCGTGGGCTCAATCAATAGCTTAGGGCAAGCACAAACCACCAGCTTTAAATTGTCCTTAGCAGGCTCTCGGAGTGAGTCTAGCTAGGAAATTGGGGATTTGTCCTTTTCTGGTGGTCCAGGTTCTCCCAGGTAAACCTATGGGTGGAAGCACCAGAGCCATCGTGCCACCCTCCCAGGGCACCGCTGGCCCCATCCCACAGCTCCGCTTCCCATCCCGGCAGCCACTCGTGTTTTCTGATGGGGTTTGAAGGTAAAGCAAAAAAAAAAAAGTCTTGGGAAGAGGATTTAGCGGCCAGCTGAAGAAACGCCTCAGCGTGGGCATGTCGTGGAGGTGCCTTGTGCCTCCTCAGCATCTCCTGGCCGAGGAAGCTGTAAAAGTGGGCGCAGGTGGGTCCCTGGGCTGTTGGGATGTATTTAACTCATCTTGGTGACAGGCGACGGGGCAGGCCAGGATTTGGGCAATCCTTGGCCCTATCTGTGCTGTGGATGCTTCCAGCATCATTCCCTCTTTTGCTCGCGCCTGGATGTTGGTCTTGTCCCTGGCTCCATCATCTCCTATTTCTGAGCTGTGCCCTCTAAGCAGCCCTTTGCCGTATGTGTATGTGTGTGCAATATATTTATTTATTATATGTATTCAATATATACTACATAAATATTTTTCTATATTATGTTATTTATATATTTACACATTTAAAAATTATTTTAGTATGTATTTATATATGTGTATTATATATATAAAAATATTCTATGTATCTGGGGGTGTGCAGGGGAAATGTCTGAGAGCAGCTGAGCCACACGTAGAGGCAGGGTATTTCCTGGCAGCGTGGGAGGTGTGAGGAGCCACAAGCCCCGTGCCCCCCCCCTTCCTCTGAGCCACCTCTTTTACACCTTAAGAAAATAAAGCGGGCAGGTAGGATTGATGGGTTCGTGACGGGGAGGCATAACTGCACAGTGGGGAGAGACTGTCCTTGTCCTCGTACGTGGCTTATTTGGGGCATCGTGGGCAATGCACAAACTTGCATGCTGCAAGGCCGGTTCTGGCGTGCAACTCAAGATGGGTGAAGTTTTTGGCTAAATGGGTTTAGCAAGGTAAAGCTGCGAATATAAAGACCTTTATAAACACATAATAGTATGCATAAAAACGTATTTTGCATTTTATGCAAAATATGCATAAAAACGCACTCAAGGGTGCATTGTAGGCGAGAGGCGGGGGTTTAAAATGCGCAGTTTTGCTTTGTCCCCTGGCTCGCTCAGTCGCAGTGTTTGCTCCTTGCGTGCTGTCTTCCACCTGGGGACAGCAGGAGGAGGGGAGATCTGGGTGCTGGGGTGGCAGTCCTGGATGGTGGAGCCTGTGAAACCAGAGGGGACAGAAGGGAAGACGAGTGCAGCCGTGCTCCCCTCCTCTACCTGCTGTGGGCATCTGGCATCAGAGCAGAGACCAAAATTTTTCGTGTAGGTCACATGGAAGATCAGCTGCTCCAGTCCTGCTTGCTGTGGGCTTGGACTTGAGGTGTGAAAATTGCATCTTCCCCCAAGGTCACAGTGTTTGCTGGGACAAAACCCTCCCAAGATGCCTCCAGCGTGGCCTGGCATACTCCGGACTGGATGGCTCTGCTGTTCCAGGGTCTTTTAATTCCTCCGGTGCAAATGAGGTTTGGAATTTTTTTTCATTCTCTTGTCTTCTTTTTTCTCCATGAATTGCAGGTGCTCCCTGCAGAAGAACAAAGCATCTGGTGCACTTTCCTCCTACCCCAGCCTAATTGGATTTTATCCTAATGGGGAATTAATTGCAACCCTCCGGCTGTGATTGCTTGCATCCCCGGTTGGAAAAGCACCCGGGGTCTTCTGGGAGGTTATTCAGCCCTCCAGCTCCTTTTACATCAGCTAATTGTCGGTGAATTGCAACACAGTCTCTGCGGAGGAGGAATCCGCGCAGCCTTCGTGTGAATAACCTGCGGGGAGATGGGTGGCGATGCCGCCCGAGGATGCCCCGTGGGGTCGGCGTGGGATGCAGGGGATATTGGGGGGCCCATGCCCATCCCCAGGGCTGCAGGGATGGGATGGAGGCAGGTCAGCACAGGGACGGCTCACGCCCAAATCCTCCTCTAGCATCGCTTGGCTGTGAGCTTTTAAGTCACGAGGGCTTTGCAGCTGGTTTTCTTCTCTTGGACTTTGCTCCCGTGAGTACCGCGACAGGGAAGTTTCCAGGGCAACTGGTAGGAAATGGGAAGATGGAGGAGAAATAAGAAGAGCTGTCATTTATGTATTCATCGAGTACACGTCTAGCGGTGGCACCCCCTGACGTGTTTATCAAACCAGCCTTTAGGACACAGCTGCTTCTTCACTGTGTGAGCATTTGAGGTTTACATTTTCCTTCCTACTGCTGTAATTTAATTTTCCCTTCCAGCTTCCCTCCCTTTCTCAAGCATTTTCTTAACCAATATAATCCAGAAAAAAGGAAAAAAACCCCACAAAATTAAACCAGAAGCATCTGAATAACATTGGATCAGCTGTTGATGAAGATGCTGGCCAGCAACTCGGGCAGTGACTTTGTGGGATTTCCTAAACTTGCATCAACCTTTCTGCAGGTTTAGGTGTTGTTACAGCCAGGTGAGGTTCTCATCTCTGTTCTTTAGGTGCCTAAAATGCTCTTGGAGTATCTGACTCTGAAGTCAGTTAAGTGATGTTAGAGGTGTTCCTCTCTCTGCTTCTCAGATTTGCTTTGGCTGTGTGATTAACCCACAGTAGTGATCTAATTCAAAGTCAGAATCTAGTCTTTCCTCTGATATTTTTGGGGAGGAAAAACATAAGTTTATAAAATGTTGCAACCCTGCGAGTTTTTTCTTTTTAATTTTTTTTAAAATTTCTTTTTAATTTTTCTTTTTTCCTTTTTTGGTTTTTTTATTATTATTATTTTCCCGATGCTAAAGAAGAAAATCTTTTGCTTAGGGCATGACCGAAATCTTGCTAACTCCCACGTAAACTCATAGTGGGTAATTTACAGACAGAAATGCAAAATTATGGCATTTTCCCTTTGGGTTTTTCTTCCCTGGATACGCATCAGTCCCGAACCTGGGGACCTCACCCTGGGAATGGCTGGGAAAGGTGTGGAGGTGGAGAAGAGTCTTAGGATTGACCTTTTTTAGTCCTAACATTGGGAATAAACTGCCTGGCACAGGCAGGAGCAACTTGGTCAGCGGCAGCAGGTCTTGATGGGGAGCTGAGCCAGGCGGGGCTCCTGCCCAAATTTTTGTATAAAAAGTGGGTGGTTAAACCACAGGGGAGGATGGGGGAGATGTACATTTAGGTCCTCCTTAGACCAAGGGAGGTGACTCAATAATGTCCATGCCAGGCGTCTTCTTGTTTTCCTCTGGCAATCTTCTACCCTTGCAGGTCCATGGATCCACCTTCAGCGCCAGGAGGGGAAAATGTCCTTTTTATTGTTGGAAACATCATTCCTCAGCTCAAAACTCATCCCTAACCTCAAAACACGTTGGGTCCAAGATGAAAGACTTCTGTTTCACTGTAAAAATCAGGCATGTTGTCTTGTTTTCTTCCCTTCCTCTTCAGTAGTAGGTTTGGAGGGGGTTGAGGTTGTCCATCAGGACTTTGGGGTCTTTATTAAACTGTATGGAGGCCCTAAGTTGAAACAAGAGAGGTGGGTGTAAGGAGAAACTTTTCCACCCTGAGGACAGTGGAGCAGGTCAAAGGAAGAAGTTGTGACCAGATAAAGCCATGAGCAACTTGGTCTGACCCCAGAGCTGGCCCTGCTTGAGCAGGAGGTTGGGCTGGAGACCCATGAGGTCCTTTCCAATCCCAGTTATCTATGGTCCTGTAAGTCACAGTGCAAATGTAACATAAAAGTAATGAAGCTTTTTTTCTTTCCTTCTTATTTAAAATTATTTGACTCTTGAGCATTACTACAAGGCAGCAGAAAGCATTTGCACCTTCCTTGAAGACAGCTTTCTCTGGATTCCTACCTACCAGCTTGGACATCAGCAGTGAGCTTGTGTTTCTTTCAAAGAGCTTCACTGTGTGACTGATTTTTATCCAGAGTGCTCTGCTAAATATCAGGATCACATTTTGCTGGAATGCCAATAGCACAAAAGGTGCAACCCAAACCTAGTTGCTGCCTTGGGCTTTCCCCAAAACTGTCTGGATCCTCTGGGCAGCAAAATGGCTGTACACCTTGGGCAGAGCACTGGCATGTGAGATTTGTGCCCTGCAGAATAAAAGCATTTTCCAATTAAGCAGTTAATGGGATTTAGGAAGAGGCGAGCAGCTCTATCTGAGAGGGGTGTTTCTGGAAGGCATTTTCCAAAGCAGTAGTTTCACAACACAGTGACTGAGATGGCAAAACCAGCCAAAGGACCTCCTGCTCCTGGTGTACCACTCCACCTCCATGGTGTGGTTCACCTCCGCGGTGCCAAGACAAGCTGTGTGGGTACCCTGGAACAGCCTGGACTAGACCAAGGAGCCGCAGGTGGAATGAGAAGTGGTGGTGAAGCTGGTGTAAACCCATAAAGCAGCTCCATCTCCAGGTCAAGGTTTACTCATACTTCAGGATCATTGGATAATTTAGAACCATAACATTAACTGAAGCTGGAAGGGACCTTTTAAAATCACCTGGTGCAGCCCCCTTTTCAATGCAGGGACAGCTTCAAAATTGAATGTACTCTCAGACTGAGATCAGGTTGCTCAAGGCTGTGCTCAGTTGAGTTTTGAGCATCTCAAGGGGTGGAGACCCCACATCTTCTTTATGCAACCATCCACAGACAAGGCAGAATTTTCCTTTTTTCCCCCCACTTTTGCTATGAGAGAACCAGGTTTATGTATCCCAGCACACGAAACAGTCTCAGGGAAGGGTCCCCTGCACGAAACTCAGTGTTGTTGGAGCGGTCCTGGGCACAGCCTGGGCTTCCCAGGAATTCCCAGGCACGACGCTGGAGCTCTGTCTGGCCACAGACCACTCCAGGCAGCAGCCTGAATGTGGCCACCCCATCTAGGATGACTAAAAGAGTCAACTGGTGTGGACGTGGCCAGACCGTGCCAGCTGGCCTTCTTTTGGACCCCGTGGAGCACCGTTTTGCCATCTCACACAGTCTGTTAGGTGCAGATCTGTGGCGATACTCCACAAGCATACGGTGAAGGTTTGCTCTGCCTCCCCCTCCACCCCTTGCCCACCTGAAGGCCCCAGCCTTCTTCTTGCCCCAGTTCTCATTTCCATCACATCTTTGGCTGAGCCAGTTTAAGGCTCTAAAACCACAGATCACTGCCTGCTTGCTTGCTGGCGTGGTTGGGAGCTGAGGGACCTGGGGGGACAGTGGAGGACCTGCCTGTTTTGGCAGCTGTGGGTATTTCTGGCACGGTTGTTGCATCATACCGCAAGCCCTTGAGCTTTGCAGTGCTCAGCAAAGATGGGCCAACACGCCCTTATACCTCTGTCCTCCTGCTACCCCGTTTCTGCTCCAAGCCCTCAGGAACCCTTGGCAGCAACACCAGCTTCACCTGTCTGCTCCCTTCCCACAACAGATGAGATTAACTTCGCCTTAATTTAATTTGAAGGGAATGAGTTACTCATCAAGCATGCTAGTCTCAAAATACATTTCTGGGCACAGGAGCTTTTGCCAGGGCCTGTCAGGCTCAGCGGGAAACAGGACTCTGGGCAGGACATTAATCTGCCTGACTTTGTTTCTGGCAGCTCAGATCTTTCCAGACTAATACTTGGCAAGGATTAGATTGATTAAATCATTGATCTTCCAGGGTGCTTCAGTGGGCTGATGAGTGCTTTGCACAGTAACTGCTGCTTCTCTTTTGCTGATAATTTATTATAAGAATAACTAGTTGTCTTACAGCTTTCCCAGTGAGCGGAGCTCTGGGTACCTTACAGCAGAGGCTGGCAGCATGATTGTCATTTTACAGGTGGGGAAACTAAAGGATGGAGATGAAACTCCCCATCAGCAAACTAAGAAGAAAAAAAAATCAGGGTGAAATTCAGAGAAAAGTGTCGCCCCATCAGACCCCACACCACCTCCCTTGAGGAGCGTACGGGTAAGTCTTACAGTTTGAAGAGCTGAGCCCCATCAAACAGGGAGGGTTGGAGGCAGTGTTCCCAACCACGCTTTCCGTTAATTAATTTTCCCTTTAATGTAGTTTTCAAGCTGGAAATAAATCCCTGGCTATGCTGGCTCCCTAGTTAGACGTCTGCCTTCATCTTGCCCCTGTCATGCCACATGCAGCTGGGATGAAGGTGCAGCTGGGATGAAGGTCCAGCTCCGGAGCTGAGCCAATGGTCCCGTCCTCCATCCTCTGCCTCCTTCCCCCCAGAGAAAACCACTCGCTCCTGCCTTTTGCCCTGGCCTCTCCCGTCTCCTTGGAGTGGGGATGCTTCCTCATCCTGCCCTGTGCGAGGGCATGGGGTGATGCCCATACGGCTGTTGACGGCAGAAAGACCCGAAATCGGTGAGCAGAGCTCTTGGCTTTGCAAGTGAAGTGGTTCCATGTGCGGGGGGGATTCATACCCAGAAATTACAGCTGGCCACGAGCAGTGAAAACCTTCCCAACAGGTTCCCCCAAGGGACAAAAGGGAATTAAAGCTTTTGAAATGCAATATAGCAAATAAAGATTTCAGCCGGGTAATAGCCAGCAATTTTTTCATCTTTGTGTTTCTTTCTCTTCCTTTCTCAAGGACCTCCCTGCCCTGCATCTGGCCATCATTTCTGCAGTGGGATGATGGGGGAGCAGGGACTGGTGCTCTGCCAGCCTCCAGGATGGGGGGCATCTCCAAACCCCCCTGCAGGGAGGGAGCACCCCCTGCCTTCCACCCCTGGATGGGCCTTGCCAGCTGTTTGGCAACCTGTGAGTTGGCCTGGGCTAAAATCAGACTGGGAACCATCTGAAAAATTCAAGTCTGGACAGGGACGATGAATTAACCTTCCCACATGAGGTGAGACCACCTAAAGGAGGTGTGAGGACAGGGCATCAACCCTTTCCCCCACTCCTGCTGTTGGCATCTTATAAAATTTCCTTTTTAAAAATGACATTTAATCTTGAAAACAGCTTTCCTTTTTTTTCCTTTTTTTTCTTCTCACCTCTGCTTTTATCTGCTGTAATAGCTGGGAAGTTTTCTCTAATTAAATGTCTCCATGGACAGATAATCCTGTTTTGCTCTAGTGTCAGTATGGTCCTTTAGCTAAATTAAATATTTTCCCTGCGTGATGTTTATCCTTCCCTGCCTGCCCCTTGGCTCCCTTTTGGAGGTATTTGAAGACCATGATCCATTTCCTCTCTTTTCTTTCTTCTTCTGGGCTTGGGAAGTCAGGTTTTCTCAGGGTTTTGACTCATGCCTGGTCATTTAAGGGATTCCCATCCTCAAGCATCTGCTCTTCTTCTCTGGATGTTTTCACCCCTGTAGCAGAGGTGGGAAGAAGGAGGCAGGCGTCTCCCCACCTGCCACAGCTAAACCCAGCAGAAACCACAATCCAGAGCCTCTTTTCCTTGGCTGAGCAAGTCCATCCTTGCCCATCAGACCCCCTTCAGCTCAGCCCAGCTGTGGTGTGGGAAATCAGGGCTGTGACCAGTGTTGCTGCTGCTCCGGACTTCAGGGTCATCCTCGGTACATCCAATGCTCGGGGACAGCCATGTGCCATCAGCATATGTCGCTAATGAAAGGTGAAGTAACGTCCATCTCTGCACTAACCTCAAGGATCTTCTTGCAGCTTCCCTCCAGACTTCCTCCCTGCTTTTGCCTGGCTTGGGGCAGTGGATGGCAATTTAAGCAGTTAAATATTTGTTGAGTGCCTGCCCCTGTTTTAGGGCTGCGCTTGTATTCATCTGGAGCTCCACATTTCTGTGTGGCATGGTGGGTCTTTCTCCTTGCTTTCTCCTATTTGATGAGCTCAACTCCTGGCTGGTCCCTGTCCCATTGTGGACATCCAAGGGAGGGCCCTCGCTGCTGGGAAACCCTGCTTACTTTTTAATTCTTTGCAGTCTTGTTGTTTATTCCTAATATCCTTGAGATGATGAATAAACTCAACAGCACCAGGGCCAGCCAGTATGGTGTGACCCCAGCCGAAACATGAACTCTCATCCTCTTGCACGGGGTGACCCTGTCCAAATTCCCCCCAGGGACAAGGTGATGTCCCTGTCCTCCCATCCCGAGCAGTGCACAGGAGATTTTTGGGAGGGTGTGAGCTCTCCTGGGCCAAAACCATGGCAGGGATGGTCCTCACACTGGTGGCATTTGCAGCCAAGCTCTGGTGATGCTCAGTTTGTAAGCTTTGCCTGTTTGAAATCAGGAGTCTTCGTCATGGCCCTGCCTTTGTTTATGCTTTCACTTCACTTCCATCAACTGCCTCGTCTGGACTAATTCAGCCTTCCTCTCCTCTAACTTCTCATGATTGTGATAAATAATTTATGTAATAGGCTGAGTCAGGATTTGTTGCCCAGTATAAAGCACACAGGCTTCTGCAAAACACATCTTGGTCTTGCTGTTAGCCTAGAAATAGGGCCGCTAATATAATAAACACGTAATAGTTCTGGCTCTTCTCCCTCCTATGGTGACATAAATTTGGGGTGACACTTGCTCGGTAACTGCAGCTACTCAGTTGTGCCATGAGCGTGCGGGATGAAGTGCCAAAGAGACAAACTTACAAGATTTTCTGGATCTGGCAGGGAAATAAAAGCTGGTCCAGCAGGGACCAAATCCTGGCAGGTCGCCAGTAGATGTAATCTTTGAACTCATGCACGTGGGCACGTGCTATGGAAGAATGTCAGCGTGCACCTAGGATACCCGAGCAATTCCACGCTGTGGGGAAAAAAAAAAAAAAGCTATTTTGATGGGAAAAATAAAAGTAACCTGGATTTTCTGCACCTCATACTAAATGTCCCCCCTTTCTTTAACTGTCCTTTCCCACTCTCTTTGTTTCGCTCCGCTTCCCCCTGTCCTACAGCTGCATCCCTGGAAGACCTCAGCGTGGAAGGATGTGGGGTGGGAAGGGCTGGGGGGCTGTTTTCCTGCATCCACCCCCAAGGTGATGCACTCCTGTACCTGATCCCTGTGGATGAATAATGCCAACAGTGCTTTTCTGCCGTGGATGGCCATGCGGGGCTCAGTGTGAGCCTGACATCCCGAGCCACAGGTGCTCTGGCTTATTCAGGACCCCTCTGGAGGAACCAGACTAGGACGACATGCCAGATTTTAAAAGAATACATGTGTATCTGTGGAAGAGGCAGTGCTACAGCACCTGGCTTGCATCCTAAAATAGCATTCAGCTTCACTGATTTTGGCATGCTTGCCCCAATGCACAAGAGCCACAGGGGACTGGACCCTCCAGTTTGGGGTTTGGGTGTTTGAAGGGGTGAAAATACCTCCCCTGAGGGCAGCAAACCCTTCCTTTGGCGTTAACACCTCTAGTGCTGCCCTGGCACTTGGTCCTACCCCCAGGTTGCGGCCGTGTCCCTAGGCCAGGTCCCAGCTCTCTTCTCAAGTGTCACCCACTGGGGTCTCAATATGATGCCCACAGGACTGTGTTTCAAACTCTGTGAGTGTTTCCCAATCAGATTTCTTGGTTAGTCGCTGTAAAAATCCAGCACTGCCATTACATGGCAAACTTGTGCTCAGTGGTGATGGACGGACCCAGGGAAACTGCATGATGGGCAAGTCACCCGAAATAACCCCTCATTTGTCTGGACTCCCAGCAGCTCCTGGAAAACAAACTGGGTGATTAACACTGCGACATCAATGCACGCTGACGCAGCACTGCTAATTATAGAGCCGAGGCTCAAGCAAGCGCTGCACAATTAGCATTTCTTAGAGGAGGCTGCAAGAGGCATGAGTGCTGCTCGGCTGGCCCCAACCCTCCTCCAGGCTGAAGGTGACAGCACGATGCCCACCACGAGCTGCCCTGCCGCGGTGGCAGTCCCACGGTGAGTAGCACAGGTTTACGCCCTGCTGCTCCAAGGGTGATGTTTGGGCTCATAGTATCGGAGCAATACATTGCACGTGGTTTTCGGAGGATGACCAGATACTCCCCGCTGGTAGCTCCAGTGGGAGGAAGGGAAGTGGCGAGACCGTGACATTAAGGCTTGCAGCGCCTGTCCTTTGCGTCATTCATTTGCGTTGCTCCCCGAGGCTCTGTTAAAAAGCACAAGGTGTAATTTTCAGTGCTGAAATGCCGGTGTCTTACCACCATCCATCTCTAAATGTGCAGCCATTTCCTTCCAGAGGAGACATTTTTCTGAAGATAAAAAGAAATGTGTGTTTTGACCAGAGTAAGCAGCTGTTTGCCTGTGCTTGCCAGTTTTTGGAGCATTTGGCAAGCTGACATTACCACATTAAAATCCTATTTAACGTAATCCTCACTGCAGCGCCCCATAGACCTCCCCATCCTCCAGCTCTGGGAAACCTCCATGACCAGCACCACTAAAGTACCTGAAATTCTTCATTAAAGGCCATGGATGGTCCCCGTGCCCCAACACATGATGCCCAACACTGCCGCAACTGGTTCCAGCCTGGGCACCAATTCCAGGCTGGAGTTTGAAGAGATTAAGTGGCCCATTTTTAGTAGGGCCTGTTGAGATAGGACAAGAGGTAATGGTTTTAAACTAAAAGAAGGTAGATTCAGACTAGATAGAAGGAAGAAATTTTTTACAAGGGTGGTGAAACACTGGAACTGTTGCCCAGAGAGGTGGTCGATGCCCCATCCCTGGAAACATTCAAGGCCAGGTTGGATGGGGCTCTGAGCAACCTGATCTAGTTGAAGATGTCCCTGTCCATGGAAGGGGGGTTAGACTAGATGACCTCTAAAGGTTCCTTCCAACCCAAACTAATCTATGATTCCTGATCAAAGACTTGCAGGATCTCCTCGTGGGCTGTAGGTGCCCAAGTCCCATGCCAAGGACCTGCACCCACTATCAGCTGGGGAGGTGGTGCAGGTGAAGTACCATCAAGACCCATGCGGCTCTCCTGGGACACGTGGTGGTTGGAAAAGATCATCCATCCCCATCGCCGCAGTGAGCAGGCTCCCCACCGTCCCCCAGCTTGCAGACCTGGGTCCCCACAGGGTTTCACCGGGCGTTTCAGATAAGCTCAATGCCCAGCACATCACTGCACTGCATCCCACCCCGGCACATTTTTCCACTGCTTCCATCCCAGGGACTCTCAGCAGAGCTGGAGCTGGTTAATGGGTCCGACCGAAGAGTTTGATATTTAACTTGATTCCACAGCCAGGCGGAGGCGGGAGAGGTGACCCAACAAGGTCTTGTCCTATTTCAGCCAGGAAAATCACGTCCTGTTCTTTCAGCAGGAAAAAAACTTGGCCACAAACACATTGCATCTTGTTGTGCGCTGGAAGCGTCTGTTCCTCGCCCAGGCTGGTGTCACCTCTTCTGATCCCTACAACAACGGGCTAAAAGCTGGCACAAACCCACCGGCACAGCATCATATGGATGCACATAGCTGCCCGGGCTGCTGGCAATTTTAAAGGGTGGCCCACATGGTGCTCACAACTTAAAAAGAGCCTGCCTTGCACCTGGGATTGGGTTGCTCCATCTCATCCCAGCCACGGTTTTGGGTTTGTGCCTGCCTGCATGTGTGATTGCACATTCCCATAACAACTGGTTTAATGAATCTGAGCAAACGAGCACAAAAACATCAAGCCGTACTGATTTTATGCCACTGCCAGATTTTGCACTCAGCTTGGGTAGTGGGAGCCAGGGAGATAAAATACAGCTCATTTTGCTGATGTCAGTGAGGTTTAAAATTTGAGACAAATTAATTGCATCTGTATTTTTTGATTGGTGAAGGCAATTTCGTGAAGCATTTGTTAAAGATGCCACTTAAAGAGGAATTTCCTAACTGCAGAAGTTAATAACTTTAAAACTGCTGCTCAGGCTCCCTGCAAATGGGGCTGCTTTGTGCTGCAAATCTCTTTGAGGCTCATAATTCAATCCTATTTAGAAGCAAATTTCTTAGATTTAGAGCAATGAATATTTAAATACTACCAGTTGAAACATTTTCAATTTTGAGATCATTTCAAAGCCAGGAGAGTTTATAGCATTCAGGCTACTCCGCAACGCTTTAGCGTCTGAATTTATCCGAACTGTAACTGCATCTTAAGCAGCTTAAACAGCTATAAAGGGTTAGAGTAGTTTAAAGGGTTAGGGTTGTTTAAGCAGAATATCATGTTTTCGGGGCTTTGGTTAAAGAAATAGGAGTTCACAGGCTGTCAAGCCCAGCAGCTCCAGATGAAGGACCTGACAAAGACTGCTAGAAAAACTCTCTGAAGCACTCGGCATGTTCTCTGCTTTCAAACCTCGTCTGCTTTTTTTTTAATAACAAAAAAAAAAAAAGAAAAAGGAAATGAAACAAGTAGGTTGAGCATCCACACAAAATGCAGAATAAAGGCAAAATGTTTGGGAAATCCTGTGAAGGTGGATTTGCTCTGACAACAGGCTTGTTACTGCTCCCTGTATTTGACATTCGTTCTTCTTCAGTACAAACCACTTCAAAACACAGTAACACTCCGAAAACTGGCAATGAAAAAGACACATGAGCTTTGCAGTGCTCATGTTTAGCCCCTTCGGTGTCAGATACATGCAAATTAAAAATTGAAGGATGGAGCTTTTAAAAACTCTTTTGCGAGCCCAAGCCAGTTCTGCACAAGCATTTGGCCAGCATGGTTATTTAGGATAGCAAAGGAGACAAGGGGAAAAGGAGGGCTTTTTTTTGTAAGACATATTTATGCTGGTCCTAGCCATAGAAAAAAGCCTCTGTGTACCATTATAATTTATTCCTCTTGACTAAAAGCCGTGCATATTCCAGTACAGTTGCTCCATCTGTGCTGTTAATGCTGGACTGTGCAAAAAACAATTCAGGATTTATTGGATGCAAGAGGCAGCTGAGGCAGAGGGAAGACACCTTAGTTTGGTATAACGCAGATGGATGAACGTGGGGGATCTGTTTCCAGGTGTTTCTCCAACTGGACTGGCATAAGGACAGCATCTGCGCTGGCACAAGCCACCCACGCCTGTGCCACAAAAGCAAGGTGAGAAAAAGTGTAACTAACTGAGGCGAGCCTGCAAAGGCTCTGCCCGGGACTGTCTCTGCTGTAGCTTCTTTGCATCAGTTGAAGGGGTTTTAAGAACGGGACAGGACTGCTGTACTGGGTCACCCGCACATCCCAGTCACCCACCGTCCTGTCCTGGATGCTCACCAGAAGCAGATGTCTGGGAAAGGCATAATAACAGGTAATGACATTTCCTCCGCAAACTCTCCTCTCTCTGGCCATTTATTTGTGGCTTGGGGAGTGCCCACAGCAGCTGGGGTCTCTGCATGCTGGGTGACCCCCCCATGGGTTTCTCTCCCCTGACCATCCCATGCTCCTTCGGAGAGAGCAGGACCGGCCTTTGCCACCCAAAGCTTCCTTGCCAGACTTTGTACCAAACACTGGCTGATTTGTTTGTTTTGAGCCTGGCAACCTCAGCTGGTGCCCTGTCCTGGTTTTGGCTGGGATAGAGTTAATTTTCTTCCTAGTAGCTGCTGTAGTTCTATCTATTTATTTAATTAATTATTTTAAATTTTATTTTTCATTGGATGAAGCAGTGAACAGCCTGTCCTCTTTCAATTTCAAAAGCCTCATCATGCTTCCCCTCCAGCCATGTCTTTTCAAAGACAGGGAGCCCTGACCTTCTCATTGCAGGAGCTGTTTGATCTTCCTTGTGTCCCTTCTTCGAACTTCTCCCCTTCTGTCCGTGGTGAACTGTGATACCAGATGAAGCAGGACCACATCCACATCAGGATTATACCCCGACAACATTATTTCTGCAGAAGAAAGTGCCAGCCTTGACCAAATGTCGCCTCTGAGGCTATTGCCAGGGACTTGATCAGGGATGGGATATTTAGCATCACCACGGTTGAATCCAGGTAATCACTCAATTGGAAAAATAACTTAGGTGCTGTGTAATGAGATCTGACAGAAACGTAGCAGTAAATGATTCAATTACTCAGCTTATTTCAGTGATGGTGCCAGGATGGATGCAGAGGTGCTGGGTCCCTCCAGCTGACAGCAGCATGCTCCCGTAGCCCGGCAGCAAGCCTGGGGCAAGGCTGTGGCTTGTGGCCTCCCATCTCGTCATAAATATACTAGAGAATTGAATTATACTATATAGAGTGAGTATACTAAAAGTATAGCTGATATGTATGTATATATACACTGAAATATTCCATACGCTGAAATACTCCATACACTGAGGCCCCCAGTAGTCCTATTTCTCCTTCAGCCCCATTTCCCATCTCCTCACCCCCAAACTGCTCCTATCTCATTCCATCTTGTCTCTGTACTCTCTTAAATACCTTTTTCTCAGCTGCGAGCCAGCAATATCCACTCTGTCCATGGGTATGATATTCCCTCCAGGTCTTATTTTTCTAGTTCCTTTGCAGACATGTGCAAAAGATCTGTTTTTCAGAGCACTCAGTATTTCCCAGGAATTGGGTTTCTTCAACAAGCAGCAATGTATGTGTTGCCCTCAAAACCATCCAGCCCTTGCTTTAATACTGGCTGTCCTGGGACCCATTTCTACATCACTTTGGGCTCTGGGTTAGGGATAGAACACCAGGATGCTCTGATCTGGCAGGATTTTCTACTCCCTCTGAATCTGGCAAGTGGCAGATCCCCTTCTTTCCTAAAGCGCTTTGCAAGGAAACTGCTTGTATATTGTATTGAAAAGGAGCATAACATCTGCATCAGCGGCATTAGGATTTTCCTTCATCGCCCAGGATTGCTGGCTTTGTGAACCAGCTCCCGGGGTAAGCCACTGAAAAACTTCCCACCTGACGTAAGGCACTAGCTGATTTCATCATCCCAAAAGCTTTCCAGGAAGCCCTGAGTCAGGAGTTCATGTTCCTCTTCTCTCACCCAGCCCATTTCCCAGACCTTCCCAGCAGTGGTCAGGCTTGGAGCTGGAGACGTCATCACAGAAATGGGCCGGAAAAAGCATGATTTTGGGGGTGGGTGGGTGGGGAATTCCTTATCACGGGTCTTTCTTCTGTGGTTTTGCAAGCAGATCACCTCCAGCTTGGCTGGAGCTCTTCCCAGCGTCTTTTTGAAGGGTTTTCGCCCTCTGGAGGCTAACATTAGGAAAGCAAAAAAAAAAAAAAGAAAAAAAAAAGCTCAAATTTTACGTTTGCAGAAATGCAGCCCCCATGAGAATAAACCTGCAAAGAGCTCCTGGGCTTCAAAGTGCTTCTCCTGAAAAGCTGATCATGGGCGAGGACAACTCTTGCATGGCACTGAAAGCTTCAGTGGGACCCAGAGGCATTGCGCTCAGCCTCAGCCTTCCCATTCCTGCTTGCAACAGCACTGAAAAATGTCCAGATACTGTTGAATCATGCTGCCTTGACAATTCCAGATAAGCCCTGCTGATCTTGTTCATTTTAAAATGATTTTATTCCCCTTTTTTTTTTCTTCTCCCATCTTTGCCATAGGTTGTGCATTATAAAGGACTACACAGAGGCTAAAATGCACATGACATTTCTAAATTTTCAAAATGAAATGTTTGGATATCCTTTGAAATTCCCATAGTTTGTTCTGATCAGACATAGCTCCTTTCATTTGCCTGCAATTAGAACCGGGGGAGAAAAATAGTAGGTTTTTTCCTTGATGCAACATACTGGGAGGGAAAGGGTGACACTGAAAACCTGAGCTCAGGTTTGGTTTGCACTGGGCTTGGTCTAGCAGCATCTACATATCTGTCTGATTTTTTTCCCCTGTGTCTTTCTGCAGTGACTCGGTCCCAGTTCCCTGGAGACCCCGATAGCCTGTGAGGTCCTTCTGTTCCTCTGGATTTTTCTTGCCCTCTAGTACATCCTCTGTCAAGCTAACACACAGCTCAGCCTTGTGAGTCTCAGGAGGAACACAAAAACTGCTGTGCATGGGGGCACGAAGCCAAGAACATGCCCGATGAAGGCCGTTTACCAGGCGTGGGTGATGTGATTCAGTGAGCTGGAGCCAGAGATGCAGAACATCCCCTCCCGACCAATGCTCCCACGCAGGACACACTGTATTTTGTGTTTGCTCTCTTCCAGCCAGGCCGGGTCCTTGCATGTCTGCCAAAACGACAGCTTGAAGCCAGATGTGTGGAAGATAGCTAGCACCTAGCTTCTACCAGTGGCATAAACACCCATGGGTGCTGACAAAGGTTAGGAGCCTACATAAGAATGATGTTCCTAAACATCTTTGTGGACCTGGATCTTGTTTCCAGAACACAAAGCACATAACAAACGTGAGGATGATTAGATTTCCGTAGTCTCAGAAACATTCACCCACTGTTTCTTACACCTACTGTCCATTTATCTGTAAGGTGAGAAGTTGCCCGCCTGTGATCTTTACACCTCAAAAGCTCAAAAAATTCCCATATTCTGCCAATATGTCACAGGTCTACATCACCACTCATGGTTGGAAGAGAAGATGTGCAACACCATGAAGCAGCCAAGTGTCCCACTCTTGTCCTGTCCAGCTCCATACCCAATCTCGATGAGATGCCCACCTCCACCTCTGCGACATTCAACACTTCTGCATGGGGTCAGCTCCATCCCACAGGGCTGCCGAAGGGAAAGACACAAGCCTTTTCCAAGGGGAAAACCAGAGATTGTGGGAAATCGAAGTCTAGACAGGAGAGGGATTATAAGGAAAACCTAGATGGGATTGGCCACGTTCTTGGTCCTTGACTCAGAGAAGTGATGAAGGTTTACCCAGTGCCACCTGTCCAGTCCTACAGACTAGGATTGGGTTGGCCTTCAGCTTCTCTGTGAGGCTAATTTGACTTCCCATCCCTGAGCTTGTCAAGGTCCCACTGGTCACTCAGTCATCCACAGGCTGCTCTGGGCCAATAGCTCAGCAGCTGTCCAGGGCCACAACCAGCCACCACGGTTCCTTGGTGCCAACACCAGCAAGCCTGGGCAGGACTCAGTTCAACAAGCTTTGATGTTTCTTGGTCCCTCAGCAACTGAACCCACAGCTGTGAGTTCAACACCCTGGATCTTCATACAGGACGAGGAGATGTCTGTTTACCTCCAAGAGTGACTGTTCCCATTCTTGGATAGGTCTGAACTTGGGAAAAAGCCTTCTACAAGGCTAACCAAAAGGAAAAGAAAAACCAATTCACTTGCAGCTCCCTCTATCTCCATAAAAAAAAGCAATACCATTTCTTACTGTGCTCTGTTGGAGAACCACATGCATTCATGAGACTCCAGGGGAACTCATTGCCATTGTAGCCAGGTGGCAGTGGCAGGTAGCTCCTCCATGGGACCTCTTTTGGTGTGTAAGCAACTATTTGGTGTAAGGAAGTGTGCTACTTAGTTGGGTTTGCTCTCAGTGATTCCCAGTACAAGAACTGTGGGAAGACATGTGGGGACGGGAACCTGGACGTAGAAGCAGGTTGCTCTGTCCCGATTCCCATTTTAGGGGGCTTGGGGGTGATTTTGACAGGATGGCTCCCTGGGCATGGCACTGGTTGTGGGTAAGGGCTGAGAAAAGAGATTTTCCCCTTTTTTTTCAGGGATAAGATATAGAGTCAATGAACCAAGTTACATTTTAGCAAAAGAGGAGGACCTGTCACCACACGGCAGAGGGACAAAGCTGGGACAGGAGACACTTGTCACAAAACCCCTAGCAGTTCTGGGTACCACTAGAGTAGGGAGCAGGACAACATCAGTTAAACCTAACTATTACAACACCTGTGCAGCCCAGCACCTCCTAATGTGAGCAATACCATTCCCAGCTCCTGTAGGCAGTAAATTACTTAATAATTTAATACCGTGCTCTACAACAGAGGTAAATATGTTTTGGTGGAGAAGTGGAGGTAAATGCATTTCAGTGGTGGATTACATCTGACGTGTACTGAAGTTATCAAATCGAAGCAGAAGCCAGAAGGGCACTTTCATAGCGTGTGGTGAGAGGGGTACAGTCACAGGGCTGTGATCATTACTGCAGATTTGGGGTTGGCTTTGTCAGTGCTTTACAGGGAACCCAGGAAGGCGCCAGCGATGTTTTGAATTCTGTCTGCGAGGCTGGGATTTGTACAGCTGAGCAAGTTTTAATGTGATGTTTTCCAAGGCAATAGATGTGGAAGCCCGAAGTGCCACTATTATAAAACTCCAGTCCAAGCAGAGGCACATTTTAAATAAGCAATAAAGATGCAAGAGCAAGTCACTACCAAATAGCAATTCCACTGAAAGATCACAAAGCCATGACCAGGCACAACATGATTTTTTTATGCATATTAAAGTAATTGGAAAGTTGCCTTGTGCTTGCTTCTCATCTTATTAAAGGACCTGCTGCTATGAGGACACGTGGGGTCATTTTTTGATGGTGCTAGCACTCTGCACAATTTCTTGGCTGAGTTTCACAGCGTGCCAGTAAACAGTTACCAGCTTGTTTACTGGAAAAGCAAGGAAAAGCCTTGTACAGTCCACCAACTATTAGCCGCTGCTGTTTTTTTCATGTGGGCATCGGTGCTGCAGCCAGGAGCAGTCTGAGGAGTATCAAGAAGGATTACAGAGCCCTGGGAGCAGTGGTGAGGGACTCTGGAGTGCAGGTAGTTTTTTCATCAGTCCTCCCAGTCAGAGCAAGGGTTTGAAAGGGCCAGTCAAATCTGGCAAATCAATGAATGGTTACGGGACTGGTGCCACAGCCAGGGGTTCGGCTACTTAGACCACGGGACTCACTTAGAGAAACCTGGGGGCTGATGGGGTCCATCTGTCAGAGGAGGGAAGGAGCATCTTCGGTCATAAGCTTGGCAAGCTGCTGAAGGGGGCTTTAAACTCAAGTTGCTGGAGGAGGGGAACCTCAATCCATCCCACTCCTACCAGTTCGATGTCAGTGCCAGCAATAGACGCCCAGAGCCTGGAGAGGGATCGCAGGTCAGCAGGAGAGCACCTGAAGAGCAGCACAGAGGAATTCCAGCCACTCCAGCCAGTAAGTCAGCTTCATCGGGGGCCCAACTTAAATGTCTCTATGCAAACGCACGTAGCATGGGGAATAAACAAGAGGAGTTAGAGACGTGCATACACCTGCAGGGCTGTGATTTCAGACCTTCTTTACAAGATGATTTAATGTACTTACACATTATTTTGCACTTGGATAAGCAGATCAGCAGCCAAGACTTGAAATGACAATAAGGTCTGCGATCGCCTTACCATCCACCTCGGTCAGCACTGCTATGCAGGAACAAGGAAACGAAGGAGTCCACACACATGGCTGAGTATCTGCAGCTTTAGCATGTTTCCTCATGCCTGATGTGCACATGTCATATTAGCAATATGTGAAAATTTGACTCAGCTTGGCTGACGCTGAACATGAATTGCAGCCCTAGCAAGTAAAACAAACCCATAAGTCATTCTCCAGCCAAGCTGCCAAGAGGCTCGTCAATACCTGGGCAGAATTCTATGGGTGCCACACTGCCAGACTGCGTCCGCAGCCCACCACTAATAAGGAAAAATGATCGCAGTTGAGCTCTCCTTTAGTTCATCTCAGCCTACATGGAGACCTAATCCTGCAGACAAATTCTCAGCTGGCCCAGCTGCAGGAGGAAGAAAGGGAAGCTCATTTTAGAAAAAGCAGCACAATTTTGCCTTGCTCAGCCTGCAGTTCCTCACAAGGCAGAATTGCACCACCTCACCGTGACCCCAAGGAGTTACACCAGCAGCACAGACATGCCACGCAACGTCCAACACATTTTGGGAAGCAGCTGGTACTTCTACTTAGTCCCAAACCCCAACTTTTGCCATGCTGAGCACTGTGTTGTGCCTGGTCGCATCACCACCTGCTGGGTAAGCAGACAGGTATCTCTGGAGTCAATCATTGCTTGTGAGTTACTAACTTGAAACCCAGCCTTTCTCAGCTGGGCAGCTCTTTGCCTGTACAAGGATAAGAGGAATCAGGTCTGTGTAAGAAGTGAAATCCAGAACCAGGAGGACAAAACGATGTTTTTTCCCCATTTCTAAGCTGGCTCTGACCCATCACCATTTTCCGGCTCAGTCCCTATGCATCAGCTGGGAAAGCTGTGAAGGCAGCTGTCTTCACCTCTGCTGGGGCATCACAGCTAACCCAGCTGCCATCACCCCTTGGCTGGGAGCTGCAAAAGTCAATACAGTTGGACAAATGAGGGGTTTTTGTGAATTTTTTACCTATACCTGCCACCCTGCATAGCATCTGTGCATCCCATGTGTGCTGTTTGCCTGTCTCATGAATGGTGCGTATGTGGTACATAACACCACTTGCAGCAAGAACAGGGACAGAAGGAAAGCAGCATAAGGAGTGTAGAAAGATGGTGAAGAAAAGGAAAATATGAAAGTAACTATGAAAGGAGAAATAAAAAAGAACCTCTGTAGAAAGCTACAGCAGAGCTCAACAAGACGATGGCACGTCTCCCTCTGGGTTCATTAACCACTAATAGGATTTATGAGAAGAATCTGTCACACTCTTAGGAGTATTTAGAAAAATGAAAAAATAATCTGGAAAGCATCTTACACCCTATAAACATCTATCCTGTCTAATGAACACTTTATGCTTGTTAATAGTGGAGGAAGTAAAAGGAGCCAGGAAGAAGTCGAGCAGGGTCCAGTTTGAGATGAAGCCCCTGAGGTGTGTAAGGACCAGGTATTTAGGTGCCCCGAGCATCTGGTCTGGCCTCCAGCCACCACTCAGTGGCTGTTGATGTCCCACGTGTTGCACCTGGAGCCCATACGTATGTCTCCAATGCCCACGAGCACCTCAGTGATGCTTGAGGCCTTCAGTGAAGCAAAGCAATGGAGCTTCCATGGGCTTCTCGGTACGGGTGCTGCAACCTGATGCCACAACCTGAATGGACCAAAATCCTCCACCATAGCACAGACAGTCCAAAATGGCTTCTGGGAACCTGGGAAATGCTCGCCCTTGCTTGGGGAGAGAAATGCCAGGCAATGACGTACGCAAAAGCAACTGTACCACCAAAGCCAGGACTAGGGACACTGAGGCAATGCCTGTTGCGCTCCCGTCTCCCCCCCAGAGCTGACCTTCTCGAGGACTTTTTCATTTCTTCTGGGCTTTAGGAGCCCTAAATGAAAACCAATTAAGTAATGCCTGAGGCATTTCCAATGCCCTGAGCAAAACCACCCTGATAATCCTCAGCTTTCAACACAAGGTGGCAGCTGTCCCCAAGGTGGGGAGCAGCCCAGGCAGTCCAAGTGGCCAGAAATGGTCTTTTGTCACCACAGAAAGGAAAATCCTGCTCCTTCTTGTCACTTCTTAGAGGAGGGAGGAAGGGCACAAGGTTTCTGTGGAACTTGTAGTGACTCAGGGAGAGCTGTCCGTAGTGAATGAAGGCTCACTGCTGTGAAACGCTGCCTCTGAGCCTGAGCTCTCATCCAAAACAAGGTACCAGCCTGGGAGGAAGGCGGCTGAGGGGTACCCGCAGCCTGGTTGTGGTGATGGTGGGATGCTGCTGTGGATGCGCCTCCCCACCTGGAAATTCGGTACCGGCAGCACCCTCAGTGCACCCCATTTAGTGGTTTGGCTAGCAGGACTTGTGGCCAGAGTGGAGAGGGCAAAGCTGAGGGCTGTTTCCCATCATCTGGGCCTGCGTCGCCCACCGGCACTTGTCTGGTGACCACTGGGCTGTGTCTAAGCCTGGTTACCTCACTAAGCCTGACCCTGATCTTGATCCTGACCCCGACCTGCAGGCTGACTTTGCAGCTCGACCTCAGCCCTGCCTCATCACCTCAACTTGCCCGAGGACCTGAACTCTCGATTGAACCTGGCCACCATCTCCGGACCTGCAGCAAACCTGCACCAGCCGTTTTGGTAGGGGAGAAGGGAGCGCTAGGGAGATGCCTTCGAAGGACTCTGACCAGTGCAGACATAGCCCCAGCCCAGCTGCCCAGGGTTACCCCAGGGGTTCACATCCCTATGGGGGGCTGCTGGGGACATCTACCTGGTCCCCACCAGCCACTGATGGAGGAACACAGCACCCACACGGAGCACAGGGCTCCCTGCAGAGCAGAAGCTTCCCGTGGCTTGTGGGGCTCCTTGCCCCGAAGTTTATTCACAGGGCGATTTACATTATATTGCAAAAAGCGACTACGCACAGTGGGACCGTGGAAAGAGCAGTCTGATCCATCAGGTCTCACATCTACGGTAGCTGCTGGCACTAGGTGACTGGTGTGCTGCCTGTGACACCGGCGTCAGAGCCTGAACACACCGCACGAATGGCCTGAAGCTCTGCCTTCCCCTTGCCCAGCTGAGAGCATCCCCAGTTCATTAAGCCGATTTGCATACAGCTCTGTATGAAGTCATTAAGAAGTGCTAGATGCAAGAGCGAAACTGGATGAAAGCTTCACTGGTGGGAACAATCCAAGGAAATCCCAGTGCTCAAGCTCCAGTTTGCCTCAACAGAGGGGAATTCACTTAAAGGCTGATTTGATTTGTGTAGCTCCGAGAAAAACCAGCTGACTGGGTGTAGGACATATCTTTGGCTCTAAATCAGCCATAAATACCAAGGGTTGTTTGAAGCAGACTGGAACAAACACGCTGGACCAAGCCCATCTCTGGCTGCCAGCTGGGGAGTCAGGGTGGGCAGCAGAGGAGGCAGAATTTCCCCTCACTTATGGAGAGCTGATGTGTAACTGCTCACAGGGGTTGCCTTCTCCACACACCCATCTCTAGAACGAGACTCTGCAGATTTTGGCTGTGCTGGACCTGTCCTTCCCTCCCATGCAGCTTGCTCATGCCCTCCAGCCACTGCACAGCACCACATTGTGAGTCCTCAGACACCCGCGCCGTTCGTTGCACTAGAAATGCACCTTCTCACTTCAAGAGCTTTTGATCTCGCAATTGCCTCCCTGGGGACGCTGAGATAAGGACAGCAACCAGTTATGATCTGGCTTTGCAGAAGTGATTAGGTATCCTGTGTTACTCATTATCTTCCTGTTATCATTTTCTTTTCTTCCTTTGAAAAACCACTGTTTGTTAAATCAACTGATTTATCCTTTGCCAACGCACCGGAGGAGCGGTGCCCAGTTTGGTTTCCTTCTCCCAGGTTGCTGGCTGGGGGGACTCAAGATGGGTGGTTTCTTAGTGATCCCCCACATCTGAGCCCACCTCTGGTGGGTACCTATTAAATCCTATTAACTGCTGCTACCCTAAAGCCTGGGGGAACTCACCCTCCCTGTGAGTGCACAGGGAATTTTAGCTCTTGCAAGCCAAGAGCTGCTGCACTAATAAAATTAATGAGAACCTTGTTCCCTAAATACCCGCACGCAGCTGTGCTGCTGCATAAACACAGGCCAGCTCGTGCAATTCCCACGGGACCTCGTCTGTCCCCAGGGTCCCTCTGTGCCTGAAGGTGCTCGTGGACTTGCAGCACCAGGCAAGCTCCAGTTGCTGCTGACGTTGGGAGCAGAAAAGCTGCGCTGAGCTGCCCGCAGCTCCCCAGAAGCTACGTCCACGGAGCAGGATGAGGCCTGGAGGCACAGCCACAGCTGCTGCTTGATCGCTCCAAAAACCACGAGGCAAATGGAGCAGCCCTGGGTAGCAGGGAGCAAGCACCTCTCAAAGACTAGCTTTAACAAGATGTTCGTTAATTCCCCTAATATTTCACACGTGCACAGGGAGTTAGAGGGTCCTTCCTGAAGAAAAATTCATTTGCAGTACAAAGCAGTCCCTTGGGCTGACAACATGGAGAGTTTTTTTATTTGCTCAGAAAGCAAAATGGAATTGCACGGCTCCGAAAGGGAGCAATGAACTGATTTAAAAGGATTTGTCCTTCACGTCTGAAGAAAGTCATTGGTGCTGTGCCTGAGGTCACATGAGAAGTGTGTATGCTAAACTCTTGCTTGTCTACATAAAACAAGGCTTTCTTGGTAGGACTGGGCAAAATTCCTCTCTAAATAAAATATTTAACTGGGGAGGATACAAATTTTCTGCTGAAACTGTTCAAACAGAAAGATTCCTACAGGTGAGTTGACTTGACTTTTTTTTCCTCTTCTCTCTATGAGAAGAACAAAGCTGATCATCTCTTCCCCTCATGCTCTTAGCTGTGTCCTCTCCTTGTCCCCTGCCCTGTGGCATTTCAAGTGCTCAACCAGTTCCTCCATCTGCTGCTTTGCTTCATCCCGCTACGCTGGCTGCAAACCAGCCCAGCAAACATCCTCAAGGTCTCCTGCCCGCTCGGTGAGCTGAATCAGCTGCCCCATCAGGGGATCTGCCCAGGAGTCAGGCAAGAGGAGGAGGCAGACAGCAAGACCAGCCATGCTCACTTACAGCAGGGGCGAGCTGCTAGCACAGCCCTCCACATAGTCCTGCTGGAGTATTTTGCCAGCTAAAAGTTATTCTTAAAATTGGGGGTGGGGTCCAGGAAGCACCAAGCGGTGATTGTGCTATTCAGAAGAGCTGTGTCCTCCAAAGGCTTTAAATATTGCTGCTAGCTTAGTGCTCCATGTCTTAGTTGCCCCAATCAGAAAGGATGCCAAAGGCTGGCTGGAGTTGCCTGGGCAAATTTTGAGTCTGGTACAAAACTCTCAGGATTTCTGTAGCAATTCTAACATAAAAGTGGACAGACAGGCTATCGCTAGCCAACTACAGCAAAAGCTAAACCTATCTTTTTCAATACTTGGCAAAGACTGCATTTAATACTAAGTAAATACTGCATTCTTGAAACCATTTACCTTTAAAATGAGCAGGCTGGATGAAAGACTTCCCTGGCTCTCCCAACCGCATAAAAAGGAAAGATTTATTTTCTTGCTTGGCTGAGCAATGCTGGTGGACAGCCATACCTCAAGTTTTCCTTCCTGCTTCTATCATGTCTGCTTATCAGAAAGTATCACCTGTTTACTCAAGATAAGACAAACAGAGTTTCCTCATCTGAGACCTCTTGGAGACATCCTACGAGCATCCTTTGTAGTCTGAACCGGACAACCTGCAACCAACAGCCCCATGAGCATGCAGCTCAGGCTGGTCAGATTTGCCGATGTTCTGAGCTAGATTAATGTGTGTTTTTAAGCAGAACCAATGTGAAAGCTGGGCTGTGCTCCACAGGGAGCATCTGACCAACTTTAAAGCTTTGAAACAGAGGGAGAAAGCAAAAGCTGCTCTTCCCAGAAAGCAGTAGGGACTGGCACCTGTCCCATCTGACCTTGATTTTTGGCCATGGGAATGGACGTTGTGGCCATGTGTACGCAGATTGGTGTTGCCTCATGGCCCCTTGCCATTGGATGTGAATAAGTGGGTAGGCATGGGCTGGTAGTGGCGTGCAGTCCTTAGCGGGACTAAAACCCACCAGCAGCAAGCGGCTTTGGTCTGTGCTGGCTAGTGGGAAGGGGAATGATGCTTTTCTTTTGGGATACATCCTGCAATAGCATCAGTGGAGAGCGACCACAGCCACATCTACCCCAGAAGCACAAGCCCCATGCAATCAGTGGGGCCAGAGGGATGCATTTGATAAAGTCTACGCTCAAGGCACTTGCCCACACAGCTCCCAAGGTCATGCCTACACACCAGCAGCCTCTGCCATGTGTGTCAGCAGCACCACGTCATATTGTCCCCTGCCTCATGGTGCTGGGACCACGAGGATGGTGGATTTGGATGAGCCAGCAGTGTGCTGAGCCAGCTACCGTACAAGGGATGTGGGGAAAGGAGACAGGAGACAAAACAGGGGATGTGCCACATTCATCCAGCAAAGCCCCCCTATGTCACATCTCTTTCACCTGCTGCCAGCAGCACTGTCTCACCCCCTGGAAGACCCCCCCCGAGGTGTGTCAGGTGAGAGCACGTGTTCTTCCCCATTCCTTGCCGGGGTTAGGATAGGGCAAGTGTTTTCAAGTGTAGGCTAATCCCATGAGATTTGTCTCGCCAGCTTCCCTTTTGTAACAGGAAGGATAGCAGGCAAACAATAATTGCAGGAAATGTACAACTGATTCAGGCAAAGGTAGAAGGTTTGCTCCGGATCAGCCTTATGTGCAGATGGGAACCAGGAGAAAAGTCAGTGCTGAAAGCTTGTGGGTCTTCTTCATGGACTTTTTTTTTTAACTGAGAAATGCTATTTTGTCACAAATGAAGTCTTGTGGAAATGTGTCTAACTCCACAAAACTATGAATGAAACACTGACAGGGTTACATGCCAGCCTGCTTTCTCACTGCCTGTGAGCCCTAGCCGCAATCAGTGATGCCTCCAGGGAAACTCTGCCCAGCAGAGCTCTCCCATGCTGAGGGTCCTAGGGTGTCTCAGAGCCCTGCTAGGGAGCCAAGGCATCTTAGACACCTCTTGGACACCTGGGATACTCAACAAGCAAAAAGAACTACTTCTGGGCTTGGTGGAAGGATCTCAACACCTTGGCCCAGGGCAATTTTATCCCAGTGCTCAAGTTCTGTAAAACGTGAGTATTCACTGATTTGGGTGACAGCTAGCAAAGAAGAGAGGAACCATCACCACCCATGGATAAGCCTCTGTTTCAGTCCCAGTATCATTTATCAGATAATTAAAATGAAGTATTTTGTTTATTTCAACATATTTTTTCCTATATTTCCTTCTCTTAGAGACCCTATTAGAGATTCTTATTTAAGGTCCCAGAGCAGGATGTATGTTTTACAGTATGTAATGAATCTGAGCTGGAGGGAAAGTCCAGCTTTCCACCATCTCTAACCTCAGCTATGTTCAGCCTCCATTCCCCAGCCCCTCAGACAGATTGAACACTCCAAAAATTGGACTGGGGGAGAGCCTGTGATGCATCAGCCCTTCTGTAAGGATCAGCATGTCCAGTGACCTGGGACCTGAGGAGGAAGAGTCCCAGCGGAGGGGCTCTACCTGCCAGTCCGCAGGTCTGGTCCTCCTCTCCATCCACACTGGCAAACAGAGGATTTACACCTGTGCCAATGAAAATACGTCAGTGCAAAACTGGTGTGAGAGGAAATTCAGGCTGAATGTTTGCTGTCCTTTCTGTTCAGCTGGGACCAGTGAGAAGGTCAAACCCGTGCCCAACGTCAGCTGAGCTTGCTGAATGCACACCCTAACCTAAGATCGGGGTTTATTTTCATGTACACAGTCCACTGTTGATATTTCTTCTCCATTTTTGTGCCAACCATTAAGAAAGAACCACCTTTGAGCTGCAGTAATAAAAGGGCCAGGTGTGCTGATTAATAAACAAACTAATCTTTTTAATCCATAAGTGGCATTTTCAGGATGTGTTAACCTGATAGTTCGGTATTGCCCTGTCCCATGTTCCCCTTTCTCTCTTGGAGGGGTTTTGGGATGTGCAGCAAGAGTTTTCTCTCCAGATCTGTTCTACAGGTGATGTGTCTGTACTGGGCCACAATCCCACAGGGTTCCCAGTCATTTCTAGAGGTGAGATCTGAAAGGTTATTGGGAGAAAACAAGTCTGGAAGAAATCATAAAATGCACACGCAGCCTAAGATATTTGGCTTGGCCAGGGACAGCCTGTAATCCTCATAAATACCTCCCTACATCGATGATGTCTGGACCTGGTCCAGGCTGAGCTCCTCAGGAAGGGACTCTCTGAAACCTGCAAAGCTGAACACAGATCTACCCAAGCAAGTACTGAGCAGACGGAAGTATCTATAGGCTTAGGCAATGGCTGATCAGGACTTTCAGAGTATTTAAGAAGGGTATAGATAATGGACGCAGGACTTGGCACCTGAAGTGGCAATTAAGTACTCACATCCCTACGGGCGCTTAGTTTTGGCTAGGGTGTCATCTACTTTGAAAAACACAGGGACTTTCCAGCAAAAAACTGTTGTTATACACAGCACCTCACACCCATACCTGTTTTACTTCAGAAATACCAATATGATGCAGTCTCAGCACATCCAAGAGATATGAATAAGGCCGTGCCACTATGCTTATCTCGCCCAAACCCTTTCAGGTTCAGTTTGCAGTTGCTCAGCAACACCTGCATCAGTTCTGCATGGGTGGCAAAGATGTCAAGCTTAGCCTAAGGGATCAGACCAGTGCAACTGCATACCACAGAGGCATTTTTGGTGGTGGCAAATGAGAGAGCTCAGGGGCCAAACAAAAGCCAAACTTTGGTCTCAGATCTGGGGATCCGAATTGCAAATCAAGGTTGTGTCTGGCATTTGACCCCTTTAGCACCTACCCCTTTGGCCTCTAACACTGACGTGAGTGTTTTCCTTGTTAAGAAATTATTTTTTTTGGCTGCTCACATCTGTCTTGCTCTATTAATCTCTCTCCTCTTTTTTCTTTCTTTCTCAACACAGAAAGCAGAGCAAACTGAAGCCATTAGCACAACCTGGGCCCCCAACTAGGGGAAAACCCTCTAAGTGAGGCTGCTGAGAAAAGGATCCCATATCTAGCAAGGCATAAGAGATTTGGTACTCAAATACCACCATGTTCTATAGCATTTCAACCTTGCTTCAGCTGGATCTGAGCCCCAAGGCAACCAGTCCTCCTTGTGTGTAATGGCAAGCCTGGACACCGAACTGAGGGCAAAGTATTATGCTAGGAACAGATGCTCAGAAGTGAGGTGTTGCCTCTTTCTTCATGTTGGGTCTAGGCATTTTTGCAATATAACTGCATCTTTACACACTGAAATACTCCCAGTAGTCATTCCCTATGGAATCAGATGTTTAAGGACAAGTGTCACAGCCCTGAGGGCACTGACAGGCTTTGCAAACTCTTTGCTCCTCTCTTGGAGGTTTGCTTGCTTCTATGGAAGGTCAGCTCTGCCATGGTGCAGCTGTGTAACGAGGGATCAGACTGCTGTGAAGACAGCAAAGGTGTGAGAACAAGCTGGGAGACATCTCCTTGGGGACCGCACCTTGGCTCAGGAGCCACATTTAAGTTTTGCACTCGGTCCTTGGCGAAGCCACGTTGTGCGTCTGTGTGCCCACCCTTGTACCTTGCTAATCCTAATACCGACTTGCTGACATGACCTCCCGGCTTCACCTTGGACCTGTGCCTTTACTATGGGCTCATTTGGGGATGGGGCTGTGGCTGAACGCGGTCCCCGTCATCACACCTGCTCTGCTTTCCTTGTTCAGGTGCCCATCACTGCGCGTGCTGCTCTGCCAGCTTCTTCTGCTCCCTGGCACTGGATTTCTCCTGCCCCTGTGGATTAAGTGTCCACCCAGGCAGTTGTCAGCCAAGTCCTAAGTAAGTCCCTCAGCAGGTGCCTTTCCACTGGTTTTCCTAGGAATTTGTCTGTCCTTGGAAACATGCTATTGCAAGTCAAGCAGAAGCTGTGCTGGAGACTTCCATGCCAATGGAAAGCACTTGAAGGTTCAGGGTAATGTGTTATCCAGCATTTGGGATATCTGTTGGCAGTTCCAATCTGCAAGAGAATTCAGTTCCTTATGGCCCATCTATCTTGAATAAAAAGCACCTATTGGACTGATGAACATCATGGATCAGGCACAAAGCAGAGACACTTGGAGAAAGTCTAACCAACCACCACGAGAACGTGATAGTGCAAAAATTCTACCAGGTAGTGGATGAGAGGGGGATGCTTTTGGGAGGGGTGGGGGTGGCATTTGTCAGGATTCCCCTGATAAGCGACTAAATTGTGCCAGAGTCCTTCCACTCTACCCAGAAAACAAACTGTACCCTTCCTTAGTGCTGTTACAGGGCAGAGTTTCCCTATTTCACAAAGCTATAAGCAAACAAGGAAGTCTCTATTAGAAGATGGGAATTCAGGTGAACCGCCTCTCCCCTTCCAGTAACACTGACAAAAGCCTGCTTAAATGGTCCTCTACAGGAGCCAGGGTGCCTCTCCCCACTGCCCTGGCTCCAAGGTCATCGCTGTGTCTCACACCTCGTACACTGGCCTTGGCTTGTCTCTCCAGAGTCCTTAGGGTGCAGGAACTTTCGGGACTCTTCAGCAACCTCCCACCTGCTTAGCACAGAACTGTAAAAAAGTGAAGTTGTCTTATGAACCATAGAAGTAATGATTTTTTTCCACAGCTTTATATCCAACACCTTCTACTGCAATATCGTGGAGTCCCACCACGTTCCCTATAATACTCACCATAACAATAGTCAAGCCACCACACCTGCCCTAGACCCTACTGTAGTCCTTCTGTGTCCTCTCTATGCCTCTGTTCCCAACTCTTTCCTGTATTTCCAACAGATTTATCCCTTACCTCCCCATAGTGCCCCCCAATTCATTTCTATACTCTCCCTCCCTTCCTAATACCATCAGCCAGCTCATGTGTCTCCTGCCTGGCTCAGCCTGGCTGCTGGCCTGACAAAAGTCTTCACCATATAGTCAGCAACCACTTAATTGGCATTTGAATAGCTGGACGTGTTTTCCAGCTGCTGAGTAGCCAAACAAAACATACTTGTCTTTTAGGTATTTGTCATTTAGCCCAGCCTCTGACATGTAGATATTTATTAACATTGAGATTACAAGAAATGACAATATCTCTGTCCTTCAGAGAAACGGTGTGATCAGTCTAAAAGGTGTTAGGGAAAGAATTAACAAACATTGCAAAACACAAAGCATACTCATGGCTGAAAAAAAAACCCCTTCCTCAAATTAGTTTGCTTCTCCCAATACACATGGGGTTGTCTTTTAAAAATTGCTATGGATGACTGGCCAGGGGACCTTTGTGGCAACGTTGTCTTCTTTCCAACAGCAGAAAGAGTGGTCCTTGTCCCAGAGCAAAGAAGAGTTTGATTTAATAAAAAATAGGTCTTGGAGCTGGACCTGTGGGTCAGAGGGAACATATGGTGGTGAAGACATCTCATTCATGTCTCCAAAGGAGAAAAAAGATCAGATTCACACAGGAAAAGTGCCTTTCACAGGGAATTGTACCAAAGACAAAGGTTTCTGTATAGACAGAAATTTCTGTTTTGCCTAGTCATTTTCTATGCAAAAGAGGAAATGGCTTGCTCAATGAATGGACTATTTGTACATGGACTCTCTGCAAGCTGGAATTCATAAATCCTTTTTGCATTTGCCTTTCTTTGGGCTCAATTACCTCTAGTCATCCATGCGGTGAATCCACAGCTCTCATGGAGGGATCTGACCTTTGCTGTCTCATGCCTGTTCAGGATTTGCAGTGAGCTGATGGACATTTAGGGCAGAAGGGTGACTGGGAAGCAGCTGTATGACCAGAATGCTCTTTACGAGTAACCAGCATGATGCATAAACATGTACTGACTGGGTCGAAAGGTGTCTTTTCATTGGAAAGGATATGCAAATCCATGAACTAAATATACGTGCAACCCACTGACATGTACTTCAGCCAGCACGCATTAAACGTGAATCAGTAGCAGTTGTACAGCCCCTATTCTTTCACCTTGGAGCCTCCCACAGATAGCAGATGCCTTTTTCTTCACCTTCATAAGCACAGAAAACACTTTGGAGGACCTGCCCAAGGTATTGTACGTTAATATCATATATGACATTTGCTGTCAGAGCAAGGATTTTAAATCCACTTCTTCTAGGCAAGTTTATTATCCTAACGCCTACCTACATAAGGCTTCCTCCCTCTTGTAAATAAATTGAGTACTAAGTAAATAGAATACTAAGTGAAAGGAGCATGAGAACATAAGAAAAGGCAGTATACATATAGTCCATCTCTCCACTTCTGTGCCTGTCATGGGGACAAGATGAGAAGAAAAGGTCCTGGAGCTTTTTCCTTATACCCTCCCCATGCCCCAGGAGAAGAATACCATTTTTTAAGTCACAGTCTAACACATCAACTTCCCCACCATGTTGGACTATGTGCCACGTTGACCAGACTTCAAAAGAAAGGTCTTGGCCCTGAAAGCAATCCCAGCTGAATTCTTCATGTGCATGAGGTCACTCCCATGCCAAAGTCTGTGCACTACTGGAGCTTTGACTCTTCAGGAGCTCCCATTCATGTCCTGCCTAAATCCTGCAGGTTCTGCTTGATTCCAGCTCCAGGAGATATCCTCTTCCCTCTCTCCCCACCTGGGTTCTGGCCACCTCACTGATGGCACCACCTGGATGATGACAACATTCTTCCATCTCCTTCTGCTGGTGTCTGTCTAGCCTGAGCATTGTCCTAGCTCGTCCCTTTGACACACCAGGACCATTCCTTGTGTCCCTGTCCTGTCCCATCTGTGTATCTTCAGCTACTACTTGTCCTGCTCTTTGGAGCAGGAGCTCTGGGTCCATACACCTTCAACACAAAGGTATCCTTCTGACTGCTGGGCTTCTCTGTGTTGTTACTATTACTTCTATTAATAACCTTTATGTGCACATAATTGCAATAATAAGTGGGAATTCCACAGCACACTGCATTGTATGGAGCCCTTAAGCCCCATGTTATGTAGAATACAGCTTTGCAGAGCTCTCCACACCCAAACCCCTCAGGTGATAACTTCTGTTTGGTAATGCACCATTAAAAAGCATTTCCTTCTTTGTTCATTGTCAGAAGAAAGTATGGGAAAACAGGCCATTGCCTGGAACGGTCCATTTTAAACGGGGCCCAGCTAACCTGAAGGAAGCTGCCTGAAGTTTCAGAAAGGGATGGGTGGGTTGTGATTTGTGGGTAGGGACTCAAAAATCCCTGGAGGAATTGCTGCGTGTTTTCTGTTAGGGGAAATCCAACAATCGCATGAACACAAAGGCGACCAGTTACAGGCGTTTTCCACTTCCTCTATTGGTTTTCACAAGAGTTCAATGAGTTTGCCATCGTTCTGCCGAAGTCCCTACTTTGGCCTGGGTTTCTGCCCTGGGATTTCCTATCAGCTATGAAGGCCCTTGGTTGCTTATTGTCAATACTGCTTTTAGCACATGAAGCTTTATATAACCCCAGACAAAAAGTATTGTTGAAACCACAGTCCGGTAAAGCACCCAGATCTCTAATTTAATAATAGAAGAGCTTCAGCAAGTCTAAAGTCTGAAAGAGCAGGTCCTGTATTAGGGATGCCAAATAGCTGTATCTCTGTCTAAGCCCACTAATGAAAAATGAACCACCTCATGTAGGAAAGCAGCCACCTGTGATATGAATGTGTCAAGTATTAGTGAATCGCATGGAAGTTTGCATGTATGGTTGATTGCTGGGATTAATAAAATATGGCCTTTGCTTTTAAATTAGATTTGTCCGGCTTCAGTTTCCCACATTTGCTTTTTCTGTGGTTTTTCTCTAGAAGATTAAATAGCCATTTAGCATTTTGTGCTTTCTCAACAAAATGATTACATTACACATTATTGTAGTTATAATTCTCCTATGATGAAATTCATAGAATGTGGTCATTAGCCTAAAAAAACACAATATAAACCCAAGTCACTTAAACCTAAAAGAAACCCATAAAGCTGGGCAGTGGCAGTGTACAACTGAAGTACTCCAAATACCTGAATTAATGAATTCCTGGTGCTTCAGGAAAAAAAGCAATCTTCAGGGACCTTATTCATGCAGATAAATAGTTTCAGTTGACCGCTGGCTGCAGTGAGACAGTCCAGAGCATGTCGCTCCTTTTGGTATGAAACCATGCTGCCTTCAGCACTACTGGCAGTTCTAAATATATTACTTAAGTCAGATGTATAATGAGACATTTCATTACTTCCTTCCTTCTCAGCACATTACAACAAAGTGAATCAGGATTTGCTGTCCCTGTTAGGAGAAAAGGCTAATTCTTTGCTCTCTGCCAGGATCACCAGGACAACAGAAATATCTCTTTGCTGTCCCTGTGCACGTTAGAGCAGTGCAGTTCACTTGATGGTCATGACACTCCTTGATGACAGGACAGGCTTGTGAGATACCTGCTACATCACCCTTCTAGTGACCCATGGCATTTAATGTTTTATATTGGATATAGTTGTACTGAGATGCCCCAGCCAACTTCAGAGCCCCACAGTGCTCAGTGCTGTACAAACTGATTAAGTTTTGCCATGCAAAGACAGAACACAGGATATAGGAAAAAAGATGATAGGACTCTTCTGAGGTCCTGCAAACCTTTCCTAATCTCTAAACCAGATTAATCCAAACCTAGGCATAGCTTGCATTTACTCATGCCTGCTCAAATATCAAGAGTTCAGGCTTTCTTCGTTCTCTTCAAAATTTGTGTGTCCAGCCTAAGCATCAGTCTGCACTCTGGTAAATCAACTTGTTGTTGGATGATGCTGTTGCTGAACCGTGCCTGTCAGCTCTTATCTTGAAGACCAAAGAGCCATTCCATTTTGCATAATATAATGACACATAGATTGCAGCGAGCTCTTTCCACAAAGAGTAGTGTCCCTCTCACTTCACTGGAAATGACAGCAATGTAGATACCTGCTCCTGAGCTAGTCTTCAAGGCTCCCATTAAGTCAACAGAGAGACTAAGCATCTCTAGTCTGAGCCAATTTAGGTACTTTCTTCTGAGCTGTTTTAGATATTTATCTAACCATTCTCTAGAGTGCCCATTTCTCTCCGGTTCCCAATGTGACAGCAAAATCTGCCCCAGGCTTTCTTGAAGATTTTCAGCTTATCTTGAACAGGAACAGTTCTGAAACCTTGGAAACTACCATGGGGATGGAAACCATCTTACACCCACCAACAAACCCACCAGCGAACCACAATATAGATGGGAATAAAAGTCAGGAAAACAAGACTCAACAATAAATATACTACGAGCGCTTTCTATAGACTTTAAAAAATAATTACTCACGTGCTCTACTTTAAAGAAATAATCATTCTGTCACTCTAATCAATGCAGCAGCATTTTCTTTCCTAGATGTCCCAGCCATCATATTTTACTCATCCCAGCTGGCAGAAGGAGATAAATAGGAAATATGGATCACACTCATTAATCGAAAGCACATAAAGATGGGGTACATAGCCCAGGCTCCCTCTGTCTCTTTCTCTCCTTCTCTGTGCAAAAATGTGTATATCAGTAAGCATGGAAGTGAGGTGTATTCGGCAGTGAAATGTCCATATGTCCCTTCTTGCTTTTATGGTATGAACTGGATCATGGTAGAGTAACTAAAAAGTGATCCTGAGTGGAGATATCAGGTTCCTAGAATAAATTCTTGTTGTGTCCAGAAAGAAGGATGCTGTTAGCTGTAGAGTCTGGAGTCCTATATACAATTTTCCATCTTAGGACATCCTCAGAAAGATCGTCCAGATACACCCCACTCAGACCCTGAAACACAGAGAGACTAGCTGTTGCCAGCTACTTCTTCACTCAAGAAGGAGAAGCCGATACCTCCAGAAAGCAATACTTTTCACAGATTGCACATCCCCTGTGCCGTCTGATGGGTTGATATCGGGCCACGGTACTGTAGTGTGTTTTTTTGCAAGAACATCAGAGATGGTGCAAAGCCAGGAGAGACAAAAGCAAGGAGGCCATTACAGTGTCCTTCATTTTATCAGCATAACCAGCACTGAGCCTTGGCGAACCATCCCCACCTTCCTGGGGTGCAGTCCTTTGGCTAGTGCATCAAAATCCCACTCTGGGAGCCCCAGTGTGAGGCAGCAGGACCTGCACAACACGGTTTGGGGGTTACTGCAGGGGTAGCTGTCCTTCTGGATGCATGAGCCTGCCCAGATTTCTTCTGTGCCTTGACAAGGAGCCCCTGTGCCACAGCTGCATTGCTGGGGTGTTGCTGAGCACGAGCTCCATGTGGAAAGGCTCGCCTATATTAATTCGCAGAGTATCTCAGCACCCCTTAGCATGAAAGGCACCATAGCTGAAAGTCTGAGAAGCACAGATCACTGTGTATAGTGACGACTGAGGCTCTTAGAACAGTTTGCCCTAGAAAAAAAACGTAATTTCTTTCACTTCCACACCCCTGATAACCAAAAAAGTGTTTTCCCCATCTTGAACTTGCACTCCCCAGCAACTCCGTTAGCACCCCCACCCAAGTGTCTCTTGCACCCACTTCCCCCCCCACCGCAGGAAGTCACTTTGAAAATATTTCCCAGGTTCCTTCCTGGCCAGAGGTCATCTCCGTGTTTTGGACCAGCAAGAATCACCATGTTCTCTGACACAACAAACAGAGAAGGAAGATCTGCCCTGCCCATCCAGCACAGCGCTTTCAGGCTTGTGTTTTTTAGCTGGAACTCCACCCCGTGCTGGTGGAGAAGGGATCGGTTCCCACTGATCACAGGAAAGGGAGGTCACGGGGTTTGCTTGATTAAATCACCACAAGCCAAAAGGTTCTCTCTCTCGCTTACTGAGAATTGCTTACAGGCTGTTTAATTTGTTCCAAAAAGAAAAGCAAAACAAAAAAAAAACAAACCCCGAGCCCAACAACCAAGAGCACACACGGAAAAACAGGTGTGTCTCCAGCTCTTGGGGAAACAAAGGGCAGAGACTGAGGCAGGAGTTGACACTTGGATGGGGAGTTTCCTTCCCAGCACAGGAGGACAAGTTTGGAAAAGACTCGGACCCGACCAGCACTTGTTGTCCTACAGGTATGGAAGATGTATGTGAAATGTAGCATCGGTCTCCTCGTGCGGTTTAACAGTTTGGGGCAGGTGAAGGTGGCTTGAAGGAATTTTCAGGGCCAGATTCTGACACTGCGGTGCAAGCTTTACGTGACCGGTAAACCTGCCGCAGGTTTCTACAGGCAGAACTGTGATCGGCACATGTTTCATTTTGTGGTGATTAGTTGACATTTTTCTGTAGGATGCTTTTGGCTTTTCAGGGTATGAATTAAGCCATTCAAGCTTCTGTCAAAGTGCTACTGTCTGTTAGCTTGGCTAGTGAATTTTAATAGAGGTTATGATTAATCTAGTTTAAGCTCAGGGCTGCAGAGGTAGAAGGACATGCACAGAAATACTCTGCTAATCTGGACTGCGTTTATTACCTCCTAAGGCATGCTACATAGTTTCAGAAAAAAAACAGATCAACTGCAATAACATTTGGGTTTTTTTTAACTTTGTTTTATGCTTATAGGGACTGGGATTTGCAATGCAGGTAACAGGCACTGTATTTTTGTCAGCTGTATAAAATGGTGGGTTTGTTTCTTTTAAGAGCAATCTCTTGCATCCCCCTTCAGTTTCATATTAGGTGATGCTTGCTGACAGGGGAGAGGGACTTGGGGCACCCATGGCCACAGGCTGAGACACTGCTGTGTCCTGTCTTTGAGTGTCACATTTATCTTGTTTCCATTCTTTTCTACCTGTGTTTATTGCTGCTTAAATGAAAGCCAGTTTTATAGTGTTATGTTGGAGTGCTGTTGCCAGTGCTCAGTGTCAGGGGGATACAAAGATGCTTTCTGGTGCTTTCACCTCCATTGATGTCTATAAACCCAAAAGTCCTGCTCCATCCAAACATCCCGATGCAGCAGTATCCACTGGTTGCTTAAATGATCATGATTCAGAAAAAACTCTCTCTTTCCTTGTCAGTGGGAAAGTGATGCTCACCTACGTGCATAATGAGCTTTCAGATTTGGGGAAGAAAACTGTTATTGTTTGAATGCTGTAACTTGCTTTCAGTGACAGTTTTATGTGAGGCGATGAGCTTGTAACAGGCAAGGGAATAGCAAGGGAAAGGACATTGGGAATTTGAAAGCCGGAGGCTCCTTTTCTCCTTGCTCCATCACTTGCTGTTGCATGGTTAAAATGGCATTTCTCAACCTGTAGATCTTCCTCTCACCCAGAAAATTCCTCATCTATTTGTGTCACCTTATCTGTCTTTCGATGTCTGGCAACATTGCAGAACGAATTGATACATAAGGAAATTTAGGAGCAAATCTTTAGCATCTGTGTAGCTGTGACACTTGACTGAATTCAGTAATGGCTCAGCCAACTCAGCAGGAACCCTGTGTGAGTATTTGGCATTTGTCATTATTTAACTTCCCTAGATTCCTCTGAGTTCGCCTCTGGTGATCCAGGTTTAAAAAACAAACAAACAGAACATGCGTAGGCTCTGGGAAGATATCTTTGTCCTAAGCGTCTTGATTATTTTTATTTTTTTAACACCTCTTAGACAGGCTTAATAAAGCAGTTTTCCAAAGTCTCAATTGAAGACGTGGGAAATTCCTCAAACTAGGCAGAGCTTCCTCTCATTGTTAAAACACAAAAGACCAGCGCAGCCCTTACTCGAGTTCCTTTTTTAACCCATTCATCTTGATCAAGAAAGCCTCCCTGCTGCTGCCACCGTTCATGGCTGCAATTCACAGTTTGCCAGAAGAAACAAGGGCTTACAGTAGGCAAGCATGGATGTGAATAGCATCATCCATGAAGGCATCGTTAGTTTTGGGGCTATATTTGCACATTGTAAATTGAATGTACTTGCACTTGAAACTGAAATGATTTGCTGCTGGAATTAATCTCAGCCTTGTGTAAGAATCATGGCTTTTCAAGACCAAATGGGATGAATCTACAGTAAAACCAAACTCATTTTGGAAAACCATTTCCAGTTTTTCATGGAACAGTTTCTTAGGGCTGTGACCTCAAAGAGGTGTCCAGTTGCCATTTGGGAGCTGATCCACTGTAATTTCATGATTATGCAGAGTTTTTTTCTCAAATAATCTTGCATGTTGCTCAGCCTGCCTATGGGCAGTTACCACCCATCAACTAATCTGATCCAGCACCTGGTGCGTGTAGTAACGAAGCAGCAGCTTGTCCCCCTTATCTGTGCTCGGCAGCGTCCTGCCTGAGGACTGAGCCAGCGCTGGGCGAGGGCAGAACCTGCGGGGCTGTGGTGGTGGCCCTACGGTGGTCTGGAGGGGTTGTGTTAGGCATGTGGGTGAGATGGAAGGCACAAGGTGGGTGTGCAGGAACAGGGAGTATGGGAAAGAGCTTGCAAAAGATGATTTGCAATGGCACGTTTCTCTCTGATGGAGGAATGAGCTGCTCCATGTTTTTTGCAAGACAAAGCAGTTCCTGCAGAGCAGCTAAGCCACTGTAGCAGGTTGTCTAGTAATTACAGTGCTATATTTGCATGTTATAATGCTGCACCAGTGGACTTTGTTAAGGAATTTTTGACTACATTTGCAGCCTATTCTGAGGGCTTGTCTGCTTACAGTGGTGGCCTGTAAGAGAGGTTTCACTTGCAAAACCATCCCATGACATGACATGGATGTTGTAACCTTAATCCATCATTTCTGCTCTCAGCCCATATATTTTCTCCAAACTTCAGTTTATCCATGGAAGCCTGTAATGAATTCTGCCCCAAAGCCCTCCCCTCTCCATTATAAGTCCCACCTGAGCAAGCCAAACAAGATGGGTGTACTGGGTCTGTCTGGGATGGAGTTAACTTTCTTCATAACAGCCCATAAGGTGCTGTGTTTTGGATTTGTGGCTAAAACAGTGTCAACAGCACACCAATGTTTTGGCTATCGCTGAGCAGTGCTTGCACAGCATCAAGGCTTTCTTTTTCCCACTCCATAGTGAGTGGACTGGGGGTTGGGAGGGGTTACAGCTTGGAAAGCTGTCTCGAATTCACAAAAATGATATTTCAAACCATATAACATCATGTTCAGCAATAAAAAACAGGGGCGGGGGTCAGGGTTGTCTTCCAAGGTGGCCATTGCTTGGAGACTTGTGGGCATCTGTCTACTTGTGGGAGGTGGTGAGTGATTGCCTTCACATCACTTGCTTTTCCTTTCTTCTTTCTTTCCCTTATTAACCTGTATATATCTCAACCCACTAGCTTTCTCACTTTTTCCTCTTCCTATTCTCTCCCCCATCCTGCTGGCAGGTGGGGAGTGAGTGGCTGTGTGGGTGCTTAGCTGCAGGGCAGTGTCAACCCACCACAACAGGATATCCAGCCCATCTTTTAGACACCTTCTAATGGACCACTTTTGAATAAACAGAAGGCTTTCCCAGCCCAGAAAAAAAAACTTTAACCCCCTTGTGTCATCTCAATCAGCTGATTTACACAAAGTAGTATTTATTTTAGGAAGAGGTCACCTAAAATTGACCACTCCTGGCATTGAAATCCTTCCTTCTGGCTGAAAGGGGACCTGTGTCTCATTTGCCTTCTAGGTGTTGCTACAGCTCTCACTTTATCAGGCTGTTAGCGCAAGCACTGATGAGTTGTTATTCCTGCCCCAGGTTCTCTCTAAAATCCCTGTGAAGTAGGGACAGCTAACACCATCCTTGTTTGGCAGCAAGAACAGAAACACAGTAGTAGCGAGGGTTTGCTTACATAGTTGGCTGCTGTCAACCCAGGCTCTACTTAAACCCACCTCAACAGGAGAGAAAATCTTGTGGCAGGCCAGGTTTGAGGATGTCTGTGAGTAGCAGAGCTGTATGTATTCCCCATTTAAATTGTAATTCGAAACATTAATTTCCAAATGCCTTCCCCAAAAACATAACAGAGCTGTGATCTAGCATGTAATTTACTGTCCTCGGAAATTCCTCAAAACAGCAGAGCTTCCCCCAATTGTTCATACACAGAGGAAAAGTTCTACTAGAGTTCCTGCTTCAGCTCGCTCCTGTGACCACTGGCCTGGCCCTCGACAACCATCAGGCTGAGTGTGTAAAAACCATCTTCATTCCAAAGCTGTCTCTACGTGCCTTATGACAGGCTCTTCACAGCGTACCCCTTGCTCCTGAAATTGTTTTACTGTTCCTTCTTGAGGGAGAAATTCTTTAAATTCCTGCATGGGGTCCCTAAAATCTGAGTCCAATGATCCTATGGCTGAGATCCTGGATGAGCCTGTGCATTTCTCAAGTCTCTCCAGCTATAAAACAGGACTGATGGCACTTCCTTCCTTCCTCTCACTATCCATCCTGTTTCAAGCCTACAGCTTAAAAAGTCCAATTGCTGTTCATAAGTGGTTATGGTCCCTTATCTCAGTAAGGACATACAAGATGTTAGAATCACCGAATCATAGAATGGTTTGGGTTGGGCAGGACGTTAAAGATCATCTAGTTCCAACCCCCCTGCCATGGGCAGGGACACCTTCCGCTAGACCAGGTTGCTCAAAGCCTCATCCAACCTGGCCTTGAACTCTGCCAGGGATGGGGCATCCACAACTTCTCTGGGCAACCTGTTCCACTGCCTCACCATCCTCACAGTAAAGAATTTTTTCCTAATATCTTATCTAAATCTACCCTCTTTCAGTTTCAAGCCATTACCCCTTGTCCTATCACTACACTCCCTGCTAAAGACTCCCTCCCCATCTTTCCTGTAGGCCCCCTTTAGGTACTGGAAGGCTGCTGTAAGGTCTCCCTGGAGCCTTCTCTCCTCCAGGCTGAACAACCCCAGCTCTCTCAGCCTGTCCTCATAGGGGAGGTGTTCTGTGCTATTAATGAAAATCTGTTGCAAAAGCTTCCTGCTCTTTTCTGAAATGCTTTATTTCTGAACAGCCTTGCAATGGTGGCTACAGCAGTGTTTCAGCATCTTAGTACCAAACTTGGCGAAGGCTTAATCCATCTGACAGCAGTTAAGGGAGGCTTCCCTTGTCCCTAACATAAGTGCAGATGCTTTTGAGGGTGTTGAAGCAGAGGAGATTCCTGCTGAAGTAAGACTTAGCCTGCTTGTACAGTCAGCAGAGAGAAACACAAGTGCCTCTGAAGATTTGCCGTGGGAGATACCCCCAAAGTTAGGCACCAACCTCGTCCCATTGAGGGCAGAGGAGCTGAAGAATATTCCCCATCTTGAAACGTGCATTTTACCATAGGCCATGCTAGGATTAGAAGAAACACATGCGACAGCAACAGAGTAGCATGAGAGGCTGAAGTTTTTCCCTAACCCTGAGGCCATCTGTCAGGGCACAGCTTACCTCCATATGCGTGAACTCTCCTTTTCCCTCTAAAACAAGGCAGCCTAGGCTGTGCTGCTGACTGAGGACAGCCCCTGGCCCATACTGTTCTTTCAAGCATTTCTGTGAATCTTGGCATTGGCATTGGCTGAGACAGGGAACAGGCTAAGTATTGACTAGGTCTAGAAAAACAGGGCAGAAAGAGACCTCAGCAGGTTATGTACTCCAGCCCTACATCTCATGGAAGGTGTTTGTTTAAGCTCTCCGAAGGAACCCTGGGGCCTGAGAAATGCCACTCCTCTACCCAGCTCAGTGTTGGATCTCATGAGCAAACCTGCCATCAGATGCAAGTTGTCTTGCATTGCGGTGCTTTTATGCCATGTGAGCCCAACATGCACCATAGGGGCTCACAAGCCTGGAACATCCCTGGTCTAAATCTGAAGCATGATGTTATTTTGAACCAGGCTGAACATCTGTCTGAAGTCTAATATTCCATAAAGTCTTCTGAACATTAGTAAAACAAACTAGTCCCATCTATGTTGCTGATATTCTATCTTGATTTCACACCTAATGCCAATGATGAAGATGAAAGAGCTCTGATGATTTTGAAAACATTGTAGACAAGTGTAACCTTCAAAGAAGTTAAATACTAGCACTGTTCAGCATTTCTGAGTTATCCTGTGCTCTGAAAGACAGACCAGTACAAAAACGGTAAGGCTGGAAGTGAGATCAGTGGAACAAAATATAAACAATTATTTTTTCTCTCAGGCTTGATCGTTACAGAAGAGAATTATGAGATATGGACAACAGAGACCTGCCTTCACTGATCTAAGGGATTTCCCTCCATTTATATGATTCTTTGTGCAAAAGGTAGATGCTATTTTTGTACTTCTACATTTTTGTTGCTAGGTGTGACAGGCCAGGCCCTCAGGCAGGAAACTCCTGCTGTCCCGAGCAGGATTATACAAACTCCAAACGGCTGACACCTACACAACTTGCAGTAGCTTCCTATACAGCCAGCTGTGCTTGCAGCAATAACAGGAAAAAAATCAAGAGGTTAATAAAACGAAATGAGCAGGAAGCATGCAGTCATCAGACTTTCTAGTACTTCAGTCTATAGAAGTAACCCGTGGCTGGCCTGACTTAGGGACCTAATCCAAAACTCATTGAAGCCCATGGAAATTCCACTTCAGCGGATATTGTTAGACCTCACTCTTCACTATACCGTTACGGGAGTACATGGAGAGTTCCACCTTCCCTGTACTCACACAGTACTGAGCTCCAAATCTCTTGCTTCGTTACTGCTAGCTGTGAGATAGGCCTGCCACTAATAACTGCAGATGCTCCAAAAAGGATGAGGAAAAGAAGGGAAAGTTCATGGCTACATCCCTTCTCCCATCCCAGCCATCAGAGGTGAGCAAATGTGTGTTGGCATGTGCTTTTCCACAGCCTTTAAATCATATGGTACTTGGCTACGTGCAAAGAGCTGGAATAGCAGAGTGGAACTCATTGTTTTGCATTTTCTTTTTTTTTCCCCTGTTGTTGTTCTACAAAACTCTAACATGAAGGTCAAGCAGGAGCCCTTAGCTGGAGTTGAGAGAAACCTCCTGAGCAGAGGGGAGGGAGAAATGCCAGGAAGAAGGCAAGAATTGGGCAGGGCTTTCTTTTTCCAGTAGAGTGCTGATTTAAATGCCTTTTTCACTTTGGTTTCAACTACCACTATTTTCAGCCTGGCATATTAAAGTGCCGCGTGGCATGGGGAGCATTCATCCCTTCACTTATGAGTTCCATGACATCTGTTTGCACACAACTAACTCACAAAAAATAAAAATTGTCCCCACAGTCCCCCTGAAAATGAAACCTCTGATCAAGTCCTACAGATCCCTTAGCATACCAGCTAGCTTGGCCCTCTGCACCATGCTAGGCACAAAGCTGGAATAACACAGTTCCTCAAACATCACAGAGAAGTACCTTGCAGCCTGTTTATTGCCTGTTTGAATCCTTATCACTAAGCCATTCGATTTGGAGTCCTTGATTAATTTGTGTTTATTTTGTTTTTGTTCTCATTCAGATGTGTTATCTAAGGTCAGTGCAACTTCCCCTGTCCCCCCTTTCCCTTTCAGCCAACTCTCCCATGAAATATTGTTGTGCCTGGGCGTGTGTTTCTTAAAGTCATTGTGTGCTTTATGTCCGAAACAAACATTGTCTCATCATCCAACTTATTACGCACTACCCAAAGGTCATATTTTATGCACAGAAGGGAAAGCTCTTCTGTTGTGGCTGAGGAAGAACAAACTGGACAGACGGTGAAAACAAGGGCTTTAGCCCCAGAAATCGAGTCTCTGAAAAAATGATCAGTGGCTGTTTGAAAAGGATAAACCAGGTCTCAGCTGCTATAAGCTACTGGGCAGCCATGGAGCTAGACTGTCTTGTATCCACATATCTGCTCCCTTCACTCCTTCTAATCTTTAGCAGCTCCTGGTTCCTCTCTCCATATGTCCTTCACCTCCACAGATCTCATGGCACCATAGGCCTTTCATCCAAAATGCCTAAAGGGAGGCAGAGCTATTTAAGCCACAGGAAAATGCTGGCGTGGGGACAACTGAGTTTACTAAGTTTGTCGGTGATAAAAGGAAGACTAGGGAAAATGTGAGCCTTCTCCAGAAGGAAATGGGAGACCTGGTTACCAGGGATATGGAGAAGGCTGAGGTACTCGGTGACTTTTTTGCCTCAGTCTTCACCGGAGAGTGCTCCAGCCACATCGCCCAAGTCGCAGAAGGCAAAGGCAGGGACTGGGAGAATGAAGAACTGCCCACTGTAGGAGAAGATCAGGTTTGAGACCATCTAAGGAACCTGAAGGTGCACAAGTCCATGGGACCTGATGAGATGCATCCGCGGGTCCTGAGGGAGCTGGTGGATAAAGTGGCTAAGCCAAAATTCATCATATTTGAGAAGTCGTGGCAGCCCGGGGAAGTTCCCACTGACTGGAAAAGTGAAAACATAACCCTCATTTTTAAAAAGGGAAAAAAGGAAGACCTGGGGAACTATAGGCCAGTCAGTTTCACCTCTGTGCCTGGCAAGATGATGGAGCAGATCCTTCTGGAAACTATGCTAGGGCACATGGAAAATAAGGAGGTGATTGGTGACAGCCAACATGACTTCACTAAGGGCAAATTGTGCCTGACAAATTTGGTGGCCTTCTATGATGGGGTTACAGTGTTGGTGGATAAGGGAAGAGCAACTGACGTCATCTACCTCGACTTGTGCAAAGCATTTGACACTGTCAACATGACATCTTGTCTCTAAATTGGACAGACATGGATTTGATGCATGGAACATGTGGTGGATAAGGAATTGGCTGGATGCTCACACTCAAAGAGTTGCAGTCAACAGCTTGATGTCCAAGTGGAGACCAGTGATGAGTGGAGTTCGTCAGGGGTCGGTATTGGGACCAGCACTGTTTAACACCTTTGTCGGTGACATGGACAGTGGGACTGAGTGCACCCTCAGCAAGTTTGAAGACGACACCAAGCTGTGTGGTGTTGTTGACTTGCTGGAGGGAAGGGATGCCATCCAGAGGGACCTCAACAGGCTTGAGACGTGGGCCTGTGCGAACCTCATGAAGTTCAACAAGGCCAATTACAAGGTCCTGAACATGGGTCAGGGCATTCCCAAGCACAAATACAAGCTGGGCAATGAGTGGATTGAGAGCAGACCTGCGGAGAAGGACTTGGGGCTCCTAGTGGATGAAAACCTGAATATGAGCCAGCAATGTAGACTTGCAGCCCAGAAAGCCAATCTCATTCTGGGCTGCATCAAAAGAAGTGTAGCTAGCCAGCAGGGAGGTGATTCTCCCCCTCTACTCCATTTGTATGAGACCCCACCTGGAGTACTGCGTTCAGCTCTGTGGTCCCCAGCATAAGAAAGACACGGACGTGCTCAAGTGGGTCCAGAGGAGGCCATGAAGATGATCAGGGGGCTGGAGCACCTCCCCTATGAGGACAGGCTGAGAGAGTTGGGGTTGTTCAGCCTGGAGAAGAGAAAGCTCCAGAGAGACCTTACAGCAGCCTGCCAGCACTTAAAGGGGGCCTACAGGAAAGATGGGGAGGGAGTCTTTATCAGGGAGTGTAGTGATAGGACAAGGGGTAATGGCTTGAAACTGAAAGAGGGTAGATTTAGATAAGATATTAGGAAAAAATTCTTTACTGTGAGGGTGGTGAGGCAGTGGAACAGGTTGCCCAGAGAAGTTGTGGATGCCCCATCCCTGGCAGTGTTGAAGGCCAGGTTGGATGAGGCTTTGAGCAACCTGGTCTAGTAGAAGGTGTCCCTGCCCATGGCAGTGGGGTTGGACTAGATGATCTTTGTGGTCCCTTCCAACCCAAACCATTCTATGATTCTGTGATAAAAACCATATAGCCCAAGTGGAAAGATGCAGAGCAGAACAAGTACCAAGGTGGGATGGCTGTTGTGCTAGAACGACACAGGAGTTTTCAGCCTAAACAACTGATGGGGAATGTCATAGTGATGTATGCTGCTACGAGGCTGTGGAGCAAGTGTGCCATCCAGATTGATAACTAAGGACCAGACCTTACCCTAATGAGCAGCAGATTCAAAGCAAGCAAAGGAGATTTAGGCCTGCTTGCTCCTGGATCTTATGGATATTTGCCATTCTCCTAGGTTTTCTTACAGTTTACTTCATTTTGTGTAAGCTTAATGGGCCGTTAAGGGCTGTTAAACACCAAGGGCTCGCCTTTGCCTCCAGAAGTTCCTGTACCTCTGATAGCCAGAAGTGGAAAGAACATTCTGAAGATCTGCTGCTATAAGCTTACTTCACTTTTGTAAAACTCTTCCCTAGGGCCTCTGCGATAGCCCACGTTGGATAAGAAGCAACTGGGCTAGAGGATCCTTAGATCCAACCAAGTGCAAAACTGTTTATGACATTAAGCAACCAGTACTCATTAGACGGTTTGGGGGAACAGTCTCTCAGTGTGAACAAAGGAGGAAAAACACAGAATTAACTGCTTTTACAATGAGGCTTGACAAACCTCTAAAGCAGAATATAGGAGGCCAACCACACAGGGGGGTCATAACCTCAGTGACCCAGGACGTGTCTTATGGGGCTGATCATGGGCTGATCACCTCACAAAGAACTCTGCTGGCTGAAGACATGTTGTGGCTACAGAGTTGTTCATTATCCTCTTTACCACTGACACCAAAGGCGTGTTCATCTCTACTTCTGCACAAGAGGGGCCATGTTCCCAGACACAGAATATAGAAAAGTTTCAGCCAACAGGAATAAAATACCTCTATCTGGGATGGCTGCATGAAGATGGATAACTCTGTGTATTCTGACACAGAAATACTTGTTTCAACTTACACTTCTGCATTCATAATCCTTCACCAAAGAAGCCACTCCAGGGTGGGTGCCTCTTTAGTTGCCCTCATCAGTTATTTATAGACATTGGCAAGATCCCCCTGTGCCTTTCCTTTTCCAGGCTAAACAGTCCCAGCTCTCTCAGCCTCTCCTGGTATGACAGATGCTCCAGCCCCTTAATGATCTTTGTGGCCCTTTGCTGGACTCACTCTAGTATGTCTATGTCTCTCTCGTACTGGGAAGCCTGTGAACTGGACACTGCTTCAGATGCATCCAGAACCAGGAAATCTTCTCATCATTAAGTCTGGTATCAAATGAAAAATGATGTCCCAAAGACTCTAGAAAGAAGACATAGCCAGGCAGGTTAAGAGACGCTACCAAATGTGTCTGCCTGTAAGAGACAAGAGAGTGGAAATCTGGGAGTCAGACTGAAGGATAAGGTAGAATAAGCCATGTCCTGCCGAGTGAACAGAGGTTACCTGAGCTAGGGAACCCAAGTAATGACCTGTAGGGCTGTGAGAGTCTCTATACAAGCAGTCTGGCCACCAGACGTGAGCTACCAAACCCTGCTGCAAGGTATTTTACAGCATGCCAACAACATACTACTTCTGGCTCTGGTACAACCCAGGTTTCTCTGCGCCATGCTACACTGGTAAGGTGACAGACGCCATGAGCCACGTGAGCGTCATCTCCCTGCCAAAGATGGGGGTACCTACTCTGAAGAAAACTTATTCTTCAGCAGACCTTTCCTATCCATAATGAAATGGCTGTAAGTGCAGGTGAACTTTGTTACCTAGCCCCATGAGAGAGGCAGGCCAGAGGTCTAGCATTAGCGTGGTAGCTTCCCAGCCAGGTCAACTCTACAGCTAGCCAGCAACTGGGACAGTGCTAATGTCTTGCCAAATGTGGCAGACTGTTTCTCACCTTCCTCCTTCCCTGAGTTAATGCTTAGCCAATAACTACTGCAGTTAATGCTTATTCATGTCAGAATACCGTCACTGATCCAGCAGATTGCTATTCTCCACTGAAAAGCAGTAAGTCCAACTATGAACTGTTCCGGGAGGGCTAGGATGATGTTCAAGGGCTGGCTGGTACTGTCCAGACTATGTTGAAAATGTTCATGGAAAGTTCTGTTGGCTGGTCTCAGAGCATTAGGAGTGCTTGAAGGATATGATAATTTGGCCATTCGGCTGGGCAATATTTTCTGTGCTGTCAATTATCTGGCTGAGTGGTTCCTATTCCAGCTACTGTGCCTTGCAAACATGAGTCTTGCAGAGTTATTTTCTTCTTGCAGGAAGTACTGCTTGGTCATGGTATGATTTGAGCCTGATCTGCAGATAGCTGGGACTAAATTATTTCCATTTTCCATGTAGACTATTTGAGTGTGTAAAAAGGTCATCACCAATTCACAGGAAGCTTACAGAGGAATAAAGGAATTTAAAGTCATAGGTCAAGAAGTAAAAGTATATACTTTGTAAACAAGGATGGAAAATGTGACTTGATGTAGAAAACGGTGTGAATCAGATCCCTCCTCTGGAAATACCATTTCAGGAAAACCCTTGATAAGGCTGTAGATACAGTTCACCTCCTCTGTGCTTAAACCAGTGGGAATGTTGTGCTGGAGAGTTCCAGAAAGGAATTCCTGAACTTGTCGAAGATGGATATAGCAAAGTCCAAACACAGCTCTGAGTACACAGATTGGTGGTCTTGCATGTCTCCTCTGAATCTCTTTGAACTCATTCATTGCACAGAAATTGAAGCAGTGTAAAGAAACAGAGGGAATTGGAAGAGGTCAGTAAACCACCTACCTGGTGCCCCATTGCCACAAACTCACATGGAGGCAGAACCAATGGCTCTCTTCCATGTCAGCAATTTCATTGCCTGTTCTTAAAAACCTCCAGTGAAGGCAACTCTGTGGCTTCCCTGGGTAGCCTAATGCAGTGCTTCTAACCTTTACAATTACACATTTTCCATAATCACCAACATACTTATCTTTGCTTCAGACTGTGTGATTTCACATCACCCTTCACCAAGCTGTCACTGTGAACATTTATGTCAGTCCTTTACCAGGTGACAGATTTATTGTGTCCTTACCTGAGTCATGTCCTGTCTAAACCAAACAACCTTCAACCCGTTCACAAGGTCATGCTCTGCTCATGTCTTAGCATTCACGTGGCTCTCCTTTGGATGCTCTCCAATACAGCAACATCTGGACGCAGCACTCCAGCCAAAGCATCAATTGCATCAAGTAGAGCACTTCTGTTACCTTCCAGGTCCTAAATTAAAAATACTTGTTAATAAACTTCAGAATGAGATTAGCCTTATTTTCAACATCATCATGCTGAGTAGATTTAGGTAGCTGTTTGCTAGGACTCCCTCCAGATTCTTTTCTGCAAGACTGAGGTGGCCAAGACTATATAAAGTCGTGTGAGAGAGGGATAATAAATGAAGCCCCAGGCATCACCAGATTCACCCCCAAACCTTTTATCTCAAAGGAATCTGCCTATTAGTTCCAATATGCTTGGGATTCACTCTGTCCTTCCATTTCTAAAACACAGCTCTCTGAGAGGCTGACCATGCAAAGTTCAGGCTAAAAAATATTAAGAACGGAAAATGGTGTAAGAACCTACAGTGTTGCATCCAGCTTCTCAGAGGTTTTGCCATCTTGTTCTGAGTTTGGGATACAAGTGGCAACAGGATTTGATTACACAAATTGCTGAGGTTAGATTCCAGAGATGAGACGAGACTGAAGTGTTAACAGCCAGGACTGGAATGAAGATTGGTGAGTCAAGAGGGCTGTATCTTGTTAACTTCATATCTAAATTGTTTCCACATTTATTTTTGCTTTGAACAGTATCTCTCAAGTTGCACCTATGTGGGAACATTACCCTGGTGTATTTTGTTCATGCCATATGCAGTGTGTTCACATGCTTTTGTAACAGCACATTTCCAGTCAATTACAGGATCAATGTAGCTCTGCCTTGTTTTGGATCAGTGCTCCTCATTCAGAGCAGAGATCCTCTAACACACCTTTTGCTTGCTTTCTTGAGCCTGTGAAGTCTCTCTAAGTCTCAGATGTTGAAACCAAAAGTGTTCTGAGGTTGAAACTTTGAAACTTTAAAACTTTAAAATCCAGGAAGTTCACAGTTTCTGGTGACTTGACAGTACGTGATGAACGCATACAGGAAAAAAACAGCAGGATGACCAGGACGTCCCCCTGTGCTCACATACCAAGTTGATTACATACCTAATGCTCTGACATTGTGCAATTTTCACATTGTCCTGCAAAGTGAACCAAGATTTCTCATACTTTTAGGCTGTGGTTTGATGATACAGTGTCTTGAGGAGAAACCCTCTCTTACAGAACCCTTTCACCTTGCTGACATTCTTTCCCATTCCCACACCCCAAGGTGAACAGAATGCTGTGGTCTAACAAGTTTGGCCAAGCAGTCCTGCTTTAGCTGTCAGAGCTTCATTCTGCTGAATATGGTACTCCTGAAATCTCATGGAGATCCTTTGTACCATTTTAAAATACTCCTGTAGGCAGTGGTCTGAGCAAGTAATCTCTTCTGGTTTAACCTCTCTGCTAGTGAAATCCTTTATGCAATCCAGGAAGCAGTTTTCTGTAAGTTCATTGTATGTTCTGAGAAACTCAGAACAGCTTGGTCTGATCAGATTCCAATAATTGTCCACCCATATTCTACAGCCTGTGATTCACTCACCTATTCAACTGCTTTTGGTGTTGTTGGTTAAAATTGTTTGAACGCCACAGCAATAAAAAAAGGGGGGGGCAGGGGTGGGAAGGGCTTAAATAAGATTGCTTTTCCAGTCAAGGGCTGGCAATGTGAAAGGTATGGATCAACCACAGCTAACTTGGTCTAAGGCAAGGCTGCCCTCCTCTTCACCCCATCCTCTGTGCTGGCACTGCTGCTTATCTAAACCTGCAAGGAGACAGCCAAGGGAGCAACACTGCGTGAAAACTACACAACTGTTTCTGTAGGGATAGACCACGGACTCATGCTGAACTGCTTGCCAGGGCAGAAAGGAAGAGGTCCTCCTTCTCCTTACCCTCCTGCCCACCTCTGTTCCTTCCCCCTTCCCTGCCTGGGGCCACGAATCTGCTCCTCTCCTTGCTCTGGCCCTGGCACTCACTGGGCCCTTCTCTGAGCTGATTAAACTCACTCAGATGAAAGCAAGCTAGACACCTTGTTGCTGGTTTAGTTTGCTGCAGGGACAGTGAGTTAAATTGGCTCAGAGAGGGGTCTGGAAGGCACCAGCACAAGGCCAGCAGTAAAACCTGCCAGCAGAGAGAGAGGTGGTTGCATTTAGTGCTGTAGATGTAGCCTTGGTTTTCTGCTTGTTCAGGTTCTTGAACCAGCTTGGGTGGGCAATAAACCAGACCGATGCCACTGTAAGAGTGGGGACAAGCTGTAAGGGCAACCAGGGCATCAGTCATGCCAATTTAATCACCTTAAAACTGCTGCAGAATGGCAGGCTGAGGGCTGACTCACCGTGTTGTGGGGAGGAGCAGGTGACCAGGTTTGCAGAATAGGGAACAGGAGTAGGCTGTATTGCTGCCAAGGACAATACACCCTCAAGATGGCTCATTGAAGAGAAGTCTACAGTCACATGCCATGATATCCTTAGCATCTGCAGTAAATGCTGGCAGCTGCAAAGCCTGAAGGGCCAACTTTGCTAAACACACATTTTGCTTTTTATGACTCAGACCCAGCAAGAGGCAAAATGCGGTGACATGTCTTAGGGCTGTTAGAAATGGAGCAACCAGCACACTCACAACAGAAAGAGGTTGAAGACCTGGTCCAAGCTCACTGTGACACAGAAATGACCACTACTGCTCTAGACAGATGACATCAAGAGCCACCCAAACTATGCCCAGGGCTGCCATGACAGCCGTCCATCCTCTTCCCCTGAAACAGCCAATGTCAGCCGGCAACATGACCCTGTTGCAACTGCTGGACCAGCCACAATGTCACAACGCCTTAATTTGGGAACTAGTGTAGAAATGGGAAAGGCACAACACCTTATCAGACACCTTACTGACTTTTTTGCTTCTGTTTTCCTTCTGCGGTATGACAATGAGTGGCATTTACAGCTTGACTCAGTTGTCTACCTTGGAGATGTGTGCTCTTTTGGGATGGCCTGGTGTGTGCCACGTGGACTTCAGCTCCTGCATGGTGGCTCTGGAGATCCTGGGGCACATCTGCCTACCCCACGAGTCTATTGCTTTCCCATGGACTTCTTACGAGAAGTCAGGGTCTCCACAGGGACTGCTTCCAGTCTGTAGGGGAACAGGAGGTCTTCCCATAGACTTATCTCCTGAATTAAACACTGTTTAAAAAATAATCCCCCATAACACGAGTTTAATCCTAGGCTTTTCCACAGAAATTGCACAAGTTCAGTGAGTCACTGTCTCACACACAGTGCTGTGGAAACAAATTCCATTGATAAACTGGCTGTGACTGAACACTGTAGGGCCAAGGGCCCCGTTGTTATTTGGACAGATGTCCCCTGTTTGTGCAGTGGGTTTCTAGCTCCAGATTTTGTTCAAGGTAGATACATAACACATCAGAGTTTCCCCTAGTTTCTGGGAATTTCCTGCTTTTCCCCACCTTCCACAGGAGCCATCAGAGCCGTAGGTCTGCTTCTCTCTGCAGCTTGTCTAAGGGCACCAACCCATGTCCCTAGTGCCTTCCAGGTCCAGCCCACAGTGAGCATGCTGCCAGCTCCGGCGGGAAAACTTCAGGGTTTTCCTCCCTTGTTATTTAAATCAAAGCCCACAGACATTTTTCCATAGCTACAAAACATGATTTTACTGTTTTCAGGCCTCAACACCCTCTTTTGTTAGAACAAAGCAGGTGAGTAACAGAAGCAGAACAAGTTAGTCCACTTGATAAACTAATCCGCAGATAAGACACTGAAGGACTTAGATCAGTGCAGGGGGAAACAATGAGAACTACCTGATGAATGGTATCAGGAAATATCTCCTCTTAAAATGCCTTGTGGCTTTTCTGCAGTGGCATCTCTGGTCAGCCTCACACTTGAAAATTGAGTACAGGCTCTAGAGGCGACTTTTTCTGGGCAGTAATAACGTGTTCAGCTAATTATACAAGTTCCTGTGTCTTGGTTTCCCTTTGAGACAGCAGCCTGGGCTGTAGTAGAAAGCAGGAGATCTAATTAGAAGATCTTTTCTTTGAATCACCTGAGAAGGTAAACGATATTATATCTCTGGGTGTCTTGTTTATTTTCTGAAATATATGCGATGGTAACTATTGTGCTGGGTGCATTTGCAAGAGAGGGTGTAATTATTTTGCAACATTTATGAAAAAGAGAAACTTACAGAAAAAGAAGGTCACGTAGATCACCTGTGTCCTGGGTTAAAGTGAGACCTTGCTATTTACCTCTAGGTATCTTCTGCACTTTAGAGCTAACTTTAAAGAACATTTTTCAACCTGAATGCTGCGGAGAAGAAGAGATTTGGTAGCAAACCTGGGTTTCTTCAGCTCTCTGGGGCTTTATAACTCAAACATAATTATTGCCTCCCAGGAGACAGTTTGTTTGAGAAATGATGAATATGTCCACTTATCTTCTGTTTTACCAGCTAAAGTTTGATGCAGATTTGTGACCATTGCAAAAGATGCATGCAAAACTGTAGCAGATGCTGTTTAACCTCATCATAAATTTTGCTTAATGACCATTTTTCCTTTCTATTATCTGTTTCATCAACCTGTTATCAATGAAATATAAGTTCTTTGTATAGATCAAGCTAATGTACCATATGCTGTAAGCATATGCTGTATATACAAAACTATCAGAAAACTTTGCTTTGTTAGTGTTTCTATTACTGTGTCATGTCACTATCTCAGGGACTTGTGTCACAGCTTATAACTTGGCAGTGTTTCCCCCTTGATCCGTTTTGATCCATCTTGGTCTTGGGATCACCCAGATCCATGGAAGTCTTTAGGTTGTCACAAGTGCATGATGTCTTCAAAATAGTCTTTCCTGTAGATGCTGGATGTAGAATACTGATGGACATGCCCAGGAAACTGAAGAAATATTTCCCTAGGTTTCCCCCCCACCCCCCCACCCCAATTCTGCCAGCCATTCATCTATTGGATAACAAAAGCCTGTAACAGTCTTTTTTTTAATGGATTTTGGGGTGGAGTGGGAAGATATTCTGAATCAGTGAGATGTCTTGCTTTCTGGTTATTCCTATATAGGAACATAAGAGCAGCCATACTGGATCAGCTCAAATGTCTAGCTAGCACAGTCTCCTGGTGTTTGGGTTTTTTTCCTCTGTTGCTACCCTAGAATATCTTAAAATTAATTTTCTTTTTTTAATTGCACCTCAGAATTCAGTTGACGTTTCTTGAGACCCCATTTCTAAGTGATAATAGTTCAGAGTCCATCACAGAATACATAATGTCAGGATGCTTTCTTTCTACCTTACACTTATCAGTGCTGAATTTCATGAATTTCATGACCCAGTCACTCAGTATCCTGCAATCCCTATGCAGATATTCACAGGCAGACTTTCCTTTTGTTACTCTCAATCATTTAAAGTTTTCCAGTGTTGTATCACTAATCACTGCCTTTTCCACATCACTTGAGAACACAGGGTAAGACACAGGCTTACACCCATGTTCCTGCGGAGCTCTGGTGATGACATCTCTCTATTGGAAAAGCAAATAATTTCTTCCTACTTTTGCCTCCTACCTTTTAACCAGGTCAGTATCCAGGTGAAGTCTCACTGCAGAACTACCTTTAGTGAGAAACCCTGACAAATCCCTGCTGGATACTCGTGTCAGTGACATCAACTATATTGCTTGGCTATAAGCTCATTGCTGTCCTCTATCCTTTCACAAGGTGAGACTACAGATCATGTTCATATTATAATTTTCTGTCACTGGCTCTTTTGAGGAGGAAAGTCACCATGAAGCTCCCTGTCTACTTGGGAGCACCAGCTCTCATATGCAATATGGTGGCAATAGGCATCCATTGCCAATGTTCATTATCAGCTCAGGAGGGGCTGATTTTTCTGCTTTCACCTGGTGATTCACAGCCTTTCAAAGCCTGAGTTTGTATGAACAGACTCTTCAATACAAAAAGATCATAATTTTACAAAAGCTCATGATTTTAATCAAGCTGATGTTATCCACTCAGGTACTGTTCAGTACTGTTCTTAAGAGTCTTTTCTCAGTGCTTTCCTTTCTTAAAATGATTTTTGCAATCTGCTTTGGTTCTGCTTTTTCCTGTAGCTCTCTACTAGCTGCTCATTCTGGAGGTAGGGAAGTGCTTTGTTAACCAGAAAGGAATAACCAGAAAGTGCATATTCATAGAAAAATACGTATTTTTACATATTCTTCAGCTCCCTTTCTCTATTCCTTCTGGTTGCATAAATGTGTCAGCACCCGTTTTAAGGGTCCATGCATGTTTTGCCTCTCCTTTTATGTTTCATCATCCAGTCTATTGCATGAGTAAATTAGCTTAGGTATTAATGAGCTGGAGAAGATGGGTTTTTTCTGGGTTTTGATTTCAGGCACCACATTATAATCTGGTGTGTCAGTATTCATGGGTTCCAGGTTATTTACTTGTTAACTTCAGTACAATTAATGGAGATAAAACCTCAGAAAAACATGGATTTTTACCAAGAGATACCACTCTTCATTGTTTCCCTTGTTAGCCAAGGGGTTACAAACACACAGAAATCTCTAGTTGAGCCCATGATGTTACTAATCCCTCTCCAGAGTGGGACATGGCTGGTAGCAGAGCTCTCACTGCTGCAACAGGACAGGCCCTCACTTACAGCAACATTTTTAACTATTCCCTCATGTTCTGACTGTGCATTTGTCAAGTACCACTGCGAGGAATATTTGAAGACCCAAAGTCAACTTTTCTCATGGCAGATGAATTTCTAGCACCTCATTTGTCCCTGGTAGGAATCTGCTTAGGACTCTGCTTTCTCCAAGTGATTTCTTTCTCCCTCCATTTTGAGTAGGTACAGCTGACGTGAAAAAAAGGAGATATGAGGGAAACAGTCTAGTGACAGTGGCAGAAGAATAATTATAGACCTTGTTGCATGCTCTGTCTTGGATGGAGCAAACAGGCAGAATGTGCTGAAAAAGTCTGAACGTACTGTTTTTGTAGAGTGTTCTGGTATTTCCTACTGTGTGAGTCAGCTGAAAATTCCCTGATTCTTTTGCTTCATTCTCCTCTCAGGTTGTACAGCAGTCACTGGACAAAATGCCATCCCCAATTACTGCAGGTCTCCACTGCCTATTTCTACTGGTCACAGCATGTTGCCAGACATCACAGGACTCAAACTTTCATCCATTCATCCAATACATAGTGAGTATCCTTTCCCAGCCCCACTGGTTTTCATTTGGTCTCTGCTTGTAGCACCCAGCTGCTATAGCTCTTTACAAAACCTCAGAGGACGTCAGTATAAGATCAGGTGGGAAAACTGAACCCAGAGTCTCCCCAGTGTGTAAAAGAGATGGAGAAATCCAGGAACTGGGCTTTTCTTGCTTCCCAGTCTTAAAGCCTCTCCAGAAGGAACTGAGCAAAACTTCTGGTTTCTCACTTGTGTTAGTCTGCAAGGGATGTAAATTGCTGTCCCTGGAGCTAAGCCTAGGTGACAGTTACGTGGGCACTGTTCCTGGATGGGATTCACCCGCCCTATGAGAGACAGAAACCAATTAAGTCAACAAAACTAGCTTAGGCACAGACGTCCTTACAGGTAGGTGACAGGAGTCTCTTGGCAGTCAGACATGAGTACACATCACCAAAATGCCACCCCTGAGTGACTTGTGTTTAGACGTTGTGCTTGGACTCAGGCTCTACTTCAGTTTCCCACTTTTTCAATAATTCTCACGTACCACTTTTGCTTCACTATAGTGTGAATTATGGAAATCTGTTTTGTGCTTTGTCCTATATAGGGATTTGGTAACAGGCACCTTCCGCACAAATAGTCCCTAACTAGAAACGACAAAAGAGGAACAGAGAAACGAAAGGACTGAACAAATGGAAGTTAATATAGTCTAGTAAAGAAAACTAGTCTACAAATCTACCAGCTCTTGGTCTAGCACAATTATTATTAGACCAGAAAATACTTCTTTTTTCTTCTACATTATGAACCCTATCAAGGCAAACCAGATTCTAGCATCTATATTCAGCCCCTAGCACCACAGGGACCTTAGTTCTTATGGACTGACCAGAACACAATATGCTTTTTTGAGCAGGTTGAAAAAAAGGCAAGAAGAGGTGAAGAGAAAGGTGTGAACTCCTTAAGCTGTTTCTGCCACTATCCCTTGTCTTGGCAAACCAAGATATAGCTGGCTCAAGCAGCACTGTCTGCTCTTTGGCAAATGTCTAATAGTGAGCAAGTATCTTGTTTGCTCTGTTTTTTTCAAACTGTCTCCAGCTCAGCACTTAGGCATTTTCATGAAAAGAGTAACACTGTATTTTTTAGCACCATTGATCCATCGTTGATCCTGCAAATGAATCACTTAATAGTGTGAAATATGTGAAGTATTTAATGACATAGCAATACCCTGTAGCTGTTTGGGAGAATAATTAAAAAAGGAAACCACTGAGACCAAACCTGGGGGAAGAAGTGGATTGCAGTGGGCTTTCTGTAACTTTTGCAGCTAACCTCTAAGCTGAAAGGTAGTACCCCTAGCAGTGCAAAAATGCCAATGCGCCTTGGGATCTTCACTGCCAGCACAGTGGCGATACGAAGCCCAGCTCTAATCACACACCAGATGGTTCCTTTATGTAAAGAGATGACTTAAGAGTTGCCAAGCTATTCACTCTTTCTGTAAATAAAGATTTCAGTAGGACTCAAGAAACTGGCAAAGCTGCAAATTTCCTGCCTGCGTCTTTGCTTGTTCTTCAGCCTTTCTTGCTAACTGTGGTGCCAATGTATTTTTAGAGCATGATTAAAAAAATAAGATGGTCTGCATCTCACTTGGCTGCACCCTGTGTGAACCCAACCATACTGAAATTGTGCCACTACTACCCTGGTCAACTGTGTGCCCACAAAAGAGCTGACCTGACACCTGAGCTGGAGCCAAGACAGTTCAATCCCCTTTCTACTGCTGCTCAGGCTGGCTTTGCTGCTGCAGAATTGGAAGCTCAGAGGAAAGAGGAACGCAAAGGGTAATAGGAGTCCACTTTCTGGATTCAAAGGCTGAGTGGCCAGATCTCCCAAACAGTTTGCAAGGCTGGCGCAGGACTGAGAGCACTACATCAGCCCCATAGCCAGTTTGCAGCTCAGACACAGAATTTCTGCTAAGCTGAAACAATTGCCTTGCAGAGACACACAAAGAGAGACCTGCAAACTCAGTACATCCCTCAGCTGCTGTTTAACATTTCCCTGCTTGGAAGATATAAATGTTCTGTTTAAAGAGGAAAAGGGGGGCAGGGAGGACCAAAGATTGAGGGAGGGGAAAAAATGATCTATGCCGGTATTTTCTTCACTAATTCTTTCATGCCAACAACAGCAGCTAGAGCCTCACTTTGTTTTTTCACAGAGCTTCACTCTCTTTTTTCCACAGACTGACAGCGTGCTAGGAGAGGAAAGCTTCCAGTCAGAGATGCAAAGGCAGAAGCGAAACGGTATGTACACATATGTATGGTAACAGAGCAGGTTCCTAGTAAACTGAGGGTGAAATCACTGTTGGGGACAGCAGCTCTTGAGATACTGAACTTTGATCATCAAGGAGAAGTAGTTGTTGTGGTTTAACCCCAGCCAGCAGCTAAGCACCACCCAGCTGCTCACTCACTCTCCCCCAGCGGGATGGGGGACAGAATCAGAAGGCTCAAAGTGAGAAAACTCATGGGTTGAGATAAAGACAGTTTAATCAGTAAAGCCAAACAAGGAATTCATTCCCCACTTCCCGCGGGCAGGCAGGTGTTCAGCCATCTCCAGGACAGCAGGGCTCCATCACGCCTAACGGTGACTTGGGAAGACAAAATGCCATCACTCCAAACGTCCTACCCTCCCTTCTTCTTCCCCCAGCTTTTATTGCTGAGTGTGATGTCATATGGTGTGGACGTCACGCTCCAGGTCATATGGTGTGTGACATCATGTTAGTCAGTTGGGATCAGCTGTCCCAGCTGTGTCCCCTTCCAGCTTCTTGTGCCCCCCCAGCCTGCTTGCTGGGAGGATAGAGTGGGAAAAAGAGAAGGCCTTGATACTGTGTAAGCACTGTTCAGCAATAACTAAAACATTGTGTTATCAACACTGTTTTAATTACAAACCCAAAACATAGCCCCATACAAGCTACTATGAAGAAATTTAACTCTACCCCAGCCAAAACCAGTACAGTAGTAAAGGCACAAACAAAAGAGGTGGAAACTTTTGTCTGGTCAGAGACTGACATATATGAGCTCAGTTTTTATGCAAGATTAAATACACGGTGTAGAAAAAAACCCAAGCCTCTTAGGAGGACACGGGCCACAAGATAATCCTGTATGGCTTCAGTCTGTGGTTGACAACCCATCCACTTGCTGAGTCAAAAAAGAGAAAGGATGATACAGCTTTTCTCTGTATATATTATGTCATTTATATCAGCTTCCTATTGCTCTGAGAGCAAAGAAATCTGGCTTTTTTCAGACAAGCAGCAGATAAAACATGTGCAGAATATCTGCTGAGTAGGAATCAAGAAGATTTCCTAAGCAGAATGCCACATTAAGCTACCATTAAATAGCAACAGAGCCCAAATGCTGAAACAGAAGCCATCAATTTATGATTTACCCTCACACACAGCTTTGCAGTCTCATACTATTTCTCTTTTAGTACTTATTTTTGACCTTCGCCCTCTAGAGTACACCGTTGACATTGAAGTAAGCCTTATGGATTCATGTTTTCTGGAGCCAGTCAAAGAGTATTTCAAAAAACTTAGTCTTCCAATTTCAACAAATATTTCAAATGTAGAAATGACAGTTTCAAAGATCGACATTACAACAGGTGGGTTGGTTATTTATTTTTATATTCTGGGTGATGTACTTTTTTGCCAGTATTTGATCTCTCCCTGTTTTACCATCCATCATGCTTAGAAATCAACAAAACTGAACTGTCTCTGCTGCTTACTGAAAGACTCAACAAGACTGAAGCTCTAGCACACAACAGCGTGTTTTGTTATCTGCATCCCGCCACTGGTCTTTCCATAATGTTGACATTAGGAATAGCCCTGAATTCTTTTCTTTTACTAAGGAAGGGACAAAACCAGAGGAAGCCTGAGCCAAAGGACTTTGCTCCAGTTTGACTAACAAGCAGTCTGAGTTACTTTCAAGCTTCAGGAAGCTGCGACAGAGGTTATCAGACTGTTTACTTCCCTCCACTTGCATTTGGAACGTAAATCACTGTAAGAGGCTGTACTCTGACCCTGACAGAGACAGGCTGCATGAGATGAAGTCTTTTCCTGATATAACTCACTATATGTATTCTTACAGGTCAAGATATCAGACAGGTTTTATTACATGAGTTGTGGTTGTGCAACTTCACATCCAAGTAACTAATACAGCAGAGGATATGCAAATGCACTGAACATTTACAACAGCAGAGGATATTTGGTACCTTCTTATCGCTGGCCCATAAAGCAGTGAAAGGAAGCGTTCATCAGCTCTCAAAACAACATGCAAACGGATCTTTGAAAGGCCTTCAGGGTCACCTGCAATGTGTGAAAATCACTTTGTTAATATCTTACTTTGCCAATGGCACATTAAGAGCAGAAAAACTTACAGTGAAGTGTTGGGGTTTTTTTATTAGAGATAATATCTGGTTTTAAAGCACTTTGTGGTAATGTTACGTTCTCTCATGCGACATCTGTCAGGATACAGTCGGAATGACACAGCACCTCACTAGCCACTGAGACTTTGAATGACCATTACATGCTCTTACAATCTTTAAAACCCTATGCATTTGCTTTCAGCTCAGGTAATATAGAAATATCCAATCTGCAAACTATCATAGGATGCTGGCCAATATGCCAGGTAAATTTTTAGGATCAGGCTTCACATCTCCATTCAATTACTTAAAAGTAATTGATCAGACTTATCCCTGTTACCAGTCTGGTTCCCATTTCTGGTTAGTCATTTATTATTAGTATAGTAAGATTTGCAAGGCATCAGATCATCAAGTTGCATCATTCAAGTGAACTCACAAGAAGGGCAACATTTAGTTGAGATCACTGGTATAAAGATACAGCAGGGTAAATAAGCAGTAAGTTATGCCCGCTTACTATTCTCATAGCATTTCTCTCTCTGACACTAGTCTGTCTGCTCAGCGGTGAGAACAAGAGCTGTTGTTCTTGTGAAAAAGGATATGCCTGGCCAAGTGCAGTGTGCGGTGACTTGATAACCTGCCCTTCTGTCAGCCTAGCACCCGACCTGCCCTGCAGCTACGTGATGGAAAAGCCTTTTTGCGGGCCTTACTGTGAGCCTCAGACTGAAGGTAAGGAGAAACAGTGCTGAACTTCATTGTTGTACAACTCATATACTGGTTAGAAGATGGAATAGTGTTAAAGGTGTAATAAAGCAGCACGTCAGGACTGAGCTGGCTACCACATTGCCTATGAATGTGGAAAGTCTGTAGAGACGCTCTAGAGCTCTCCTCTTTGTGATGTGGGTCCACCTTGGCCCAAATACGTGGAGATATTTAGTGCTATGCTGGACCCCCAGCTCCTGGAATCACTCACATGCCTCTGGGATTTTCAGCTTCCACTAAACAAAGAAAATTTCATCTCATCAGATTTTCAACAGAGGAACTTACAAATGTGACCAAAGTGTGCCATAGTGCTCAATAGAAGAGAAGGAACAACAAAAAAAATCCAGCATGTATCTTTTGTTTGGTTTTATTTCATGACTTGTGACAAGGTGCCCATGACTTTTTAGGAACCTGACTGATGACTGGACACTTAGGCTTGACAGCACTGGGGTGGAGCACTACCTGTTGTCTCTGCAATCCAAGACAGACCCCCATGAGAGTCTACCTCTAATTTGTGATGGAGCAGCAGGCAGAGATACCCAGAGGCAACCCTAGAGCTGGAAGCAGTCCAGTGCTGTCAGCATGCCTGTTCTAATCAGCTCTCCTTAGAGGCAATGCTTTTATCACAGGGCACCCCCACATCAATACTGCTATACTATTTCCAGGACTAGAGCTAGTATCTCTTCCATGTGGAAGTCCCACATGCCTTAGAAGTCCAAGGCCCTGGGTACAATGCTCCTCCACTGCAAGGTATGGACATGTCCTTAAAATGGACCCAACTTCGAAAATTCCAGTGTCTCTCTAAGCATTTTATATTCTTTTGTGCCCATTGAGAGGTCTTCACCCAGAATATTACCCTCCCAAAGTCATTGAGGATTTTTCCATTAATTTCAGTGAAACGTAGGTGGAGATTCATCCTGTGTAACTTTCACTTAGTAAAAGTTAAGTATCTGGTCAAAGTTACTCATCCAAACTCTATAACTGGAACAATGTAGCAATTCAACTATTGTAGGAAAGCTGTCTGTCAACACCTGAATGTATCACCTTCTGAAGGTGTCTGCAGCTTTGCATCAACTGGAGAGGGAGTCTAGGTATCTAGCAGCTGCCAGGCATCTAAATTAGCTATAGAAATCTAGAGGAATCCCAACTTTCCTATCATACAGACGAATCTTGACAAGTTGTAAGTTTTTGATTTAGAATTAGGATGACTTCACCAAGGGCAAATTGCACCTGACTAATCTAGTGGTCTTATACAATGGAGTGACTGCATCAGTGAACAAGGGAAGAGCTACGGATGTCATCTACCTAGACTTCTGTAAGGCCTTTGATACAGTCCCCTACATTGTCCTTGCTGCTGAATTGGAGAGATATGGTTTGACAGATGTACTGTTAGATGGATAAAGAACTGGTTGGATGACCACGTTCAAAGAGTTATACTCAGTGGCTCAACGTCCAAGTGGAAGCAAATAACGAGTGGTGCACTCAAGGAACTGTACTATTTAATACCTTCATCAATGACACAGACAGTGGGACTGAGTACACCCTCAGCAAGTTTGCAGATGACACCAAGCTGAGTGGTGCAGTTGATTTGCTAGAGGCAAGGGATGCCGTCCAGGGGGATCTTGACTGCTCAAGGAGAGGGCCTGTGCGAACCTCATGAAGTTCAACAAGGTGAAGTGCAAGGTCATGTACCTGAGTTTGGGCAATCCCCAGTATCATTACAGACTGGGGGATGAATGGATTGAGAGCAGCCCTGTGGAGAAGAACTTGGGGGTACTGGTAGATGCAAAATTGGACATGAGCCTGCAATGTGCACTTGTAGCTCAGAAAGCCAATAGTATCCTGGGCTGCAGAACAAGAAGGGTGGCTGGCAGGTCGAGGGAGGTGATTCTTCCCTGCTACTCCACTCTCGTGACACCCCACCTGGAATACTGCATTCAGCTCTGGGGTCCTCAGCACAAGAAAGACAGAGACCTGTTGGAGCAGGTCCAGAGGAGGGTCACGAAAATGGTCAAAAGGATGGAACACCTCTCCTATGAGGAAAGGCTGGGAGAGTTGGGGTTGTTCAGCCTGGAGAAGAGAAGGCTCCAGGGAGACCTTATTGCAGCCTTTCAATACCTAAAGGGGGATTATAAGAAAGATGGAGAAAGACTTTTTATTAGACCCTGTAGTGACAGGATGGGGGCAAGAGATTTAAACTGAAAGAGGGTAGATTTAGATTGGACATAAGGAAAAAAATTTTTTATGATGAGGATGGTGAGACACTGGAACAGGTTACCCAGAGAAGTTGTGGATGCCCCATCACTGGAATTGATCAACGTCAGGTTAGAAGTCCCTCCCCGTGGCAGGGAGGTTGGACTAGATGATCTTTAAATGTCCCTCCCAACTCAAATCATTCTATGATTCTGAGATTCTATGATTAAGTTAGAAGAAAAAGCTAAGAAATCACTTTGTAAGCATTGCTTTTGATTATTTTTACATTTATTTTTGTGTTTTTTCTTACAGACTTATGTGCTATTGGAGAGCCCATTATAATGAATATGTCAGTCAGGCTGAATAAGTCAAGCACAGTCTATTGGCATAATCTCACAGATCCTTCTTCTGAATCATACAAAAAATACAAAGCTGACCTTGAAAAAGCGGTAATGACTTTTGTTTTCCACCTCTGAAGGTTGAAAGTCCTCTAAGAAATATGGTATTTACCCTGAGTGTCTGGGAAATAGGGTGCACTCTCACTGTCTCTCTGCAGAGCTGTGAAGTATGCAGCAGTGGTAGCTACAAAGTGGGCTAAAGCTGACCTCCATTGAAAGGCAATGACAATATTCCCATTCATTTTAATATGCTGGCCAACAGGGAAGTATTTAGGAATCTTTGCATCAAAGCATGAAAAAAAATCACATTATTGGTCCCAGCTTAAATCCACATGAGCGCACATAGAATGAAACCATCAAACAAATTTATACCAGTGACAGTGGGGAGAGCACCAGGCCTATTCTGTTAGGTATGCTACATGCCCTTACTCCCATCAATGCTGAATGGAGAGTTTCCTATTTGAAGCACGCTAGAGCAATATACAGAGCAATATACAGAGGACTTATGTCATGTAATATGTCTTTGTTTACAGTTTAATGCTAGCTACAGATGTTTACCAGGCTTTGTATCAGCAACAGTAACTGGCTTCAGGTAAGTAAACAATTTCATTTTTTCCTGGAAGACACAAATCTTTCTGTCCCATCTCAAGGAAACACTCAGCAGCAAAACCTACATTCACGCTGGCTAGAAGCCATGCCCAATATATACATACTGAATAACAGTATAATAGCTGCAAAGGAAAGCCCAACTATTAGCATGGAAATAGGATTGTGGTAAAATTCACTACTGTGCAAAAGTCCAAGAAACATAATCGTTCTCCATCTGGATCAAAGCCTTTTGTGGGAAAGACTGAATTCCACCCAAAAGGGGAAAAGGATGTGAATAAACCTAGCATCATCTCCCAGGTCATCAGGAAGACGAATTAGTGCATTGACTCTGGATATAACGTTGGATCTGGATAAAAGAGATATTACTTAAGTCCACACATATTTAAACGCAGATGTATTCTACATTTTCTAAGGGAAATTTACTAGGAATAGAAAGCAGATGAAGGACATGTCACGTAAAGGTGTTCTTACTTTGGGAAGAGCTGTAGCACAACCTTTTTCTATACCAGAACAAGTCTTGAGTCACAACAGGACCCTTCACAGGTGAGCCCTGTGAAGCTTACTACTAATATGCAAGGATATTTAATCCTGGTGCTTCTCTCATTCTTGTATCTGTTTAGGCCTGGAAGTGTTTTTGTGAACTATGAAGTAAAAGCAGGAGCAGCAAGCTTCGATCAGATAGCAAATTCCAACAAAATTGTACCACAGTTTCTAGATGCATGGTACCAGCTAGACCAAGCTACCTTCACAATGAAAATAACTGGTAAGTTTAAAGCTCTCTCAGTATTTTCCTTCAACCTTTTAGTATTTCTAGCCTGAGCCGTGTAGCTGCCTTATACTGTTGATTATTTGGTACTAGACCTTCAAAAAACATTTATTTCTCTGGCTGTTTCATTTCATCCTGGGCCACCAAAGCTGAGGACTTACAAGAGATGACCATGCATGCAGCACCTCCCATGGAAAACCAAAACCTTCCAGCTAATCCACTGAACCCTGATGCAGCCTCTCCATGGGAGAGAGACTGTCACCTCCAGAACTGAGACAGCTCTTAGCATATCAGGCTGCCAGCACTTCCCACTTCTTCAAACAAAACACAAAACCTCTTGCAGTTTACATGAGAACAGCTTCCCTCTGGCTTCCTTGGCACATTTTCCATGCTGCCGCTAGACAGCAAGTTACAATCGAAATGCCTGATCAAGTGCCGCAGAGGTGCTGTACTCTCAGTGCATTAAGCACTGGACTTTCTGTCTCAGAGGATTATTTTAACCTGGTTGCTTCTCCTCCCAGTTTATCTACTTAGAAAGTAGTGGCAGTGACAATATTTCTGGTTCTCTGCATAAAACCTTCTGGGATCTTTGGCTGACAAAGATAGCAGAAGAATATGTTGTGGGAAAATTGCATAGCTTGTATTAGAAGTAGTGCCTGCAACTGATGCTGAATACATATTAGTTGCGAAGCACCTAGGATTCCCACGAGATGAAAGACACCACATAGATGTGCGCTGAAATGACAATAATGCAGAATGTTGCTCTTTGTCTTCCCAGATCAAACAAACTTCACTGTGAGTCCTGTTGACATTTTTGAAGGGGATACAGTAAGACTGACATGTCAGATAAATTCAACATCTCAGAATGTGACTTGGTATTACAGAGATCAGATCATCTCAACCGGCTTGCAGTATTCGATAAACGTTTCAACAAAAACCTCATGGTCAACTCTTGAAATTATCAACATTACAATGAAGGATAATGGTATGATTTTCTATTGTTAAAACAGCAGATGTAAGTCTCTAGTGTGGCTAGTTCTATAAAAAGAGGCATGCAGTGACTGCATTTTCCTAGAATAAATGTGAAAAATACACTGTTCCTCATAATTTTCCTTTTTTTTTTCTTTCATGAACTACATACTGACTGGCATTGCCAGTAAGATGTGAACTGACTGAAGTGACTAAACAGGCCTGGATTTTCTCAGTGCCAGGCTTCACTGCCATATCTCAGGAGACAGCAGTGACTACATGGCTGTGAGGTCTTCCCACCCTTTTGGTGTGGTAATCTGAGGCTGTGTTGAATTTGTCCTTGATGGCCCTTGCCTCCTTTGCCAACATAACTAATTAGAGCTCGGAGTTACAGTTTTCCATGTGTTCGTGTTTAGAGCTTTTTGAAAATCAGAAGCAGTTAAATTGGTGGCATTTTGCTGGGAGGAATTATCAGGGGAATTATCATGTATTATCAGAACTTTGACTCAAGTTCCCATTCAGTTCTTCTCTTTAGACCATGAATTTTACATTTAACTTCAAAAAGGGTAGTCTCTGACAAGGTATTTGGGCACACAGAGCCAAGGTAGGAGTCATGGGTCCAAACTTCTTCGAGCTAAGGATGCCCTGAACCTTGGTGTCTCCTCTCCTATGTAAGTGGCCTACTCACCAATGGGGAAGGGGAATCCACATACCTAAAGTATGAAGGAAATTTGGAGCTCTGATTGCCGATTTCAAAAGAAAGCCTGGCTGCATCCAGAGGACAAGTGCCTGAGAAAGTGGCTGATAACTTCTCTGCTGCCTTTGGCGATACCTTCTGAGCAGCCTATGTGCTCACACTTAGAATGCCAGCTCTTGTGTAGTCCACCCTGGGCACCTCTCTCTCACCCATTCTGTGTAGGAACCTTTTGCACAGTCAGTCTATATTCTTGCCATAACATATTGCTGCCACGTGGACTACGGGCAATACACAGATCCCCAAAACACCAACTCAGCCAGCTTTTAAGTATTTCAGTCCCAGAGCACTGGTCTCTTCTCGAGTACCCATCAACACTGAAGCTGCCTAATCTGGATACGTTTGGCACCAGGAGTCTGCAGAAAGCATAGTGCAGATGACCTGAGGGTACATTTTGATTAGCAAGTAGCAGAGCCACTGCAGAGCAGGGAGATGGGAAAAGTAGGTGTGGAAGTAGGCCCAGCTCCTAACCCCAAACGTAGAGGAAAAAAACAGTGAAATGTGTTCTCAATGCTAAGATATTGCCTATGCTTTACAGGTACCTATGGGTGCTCTTTCACAAAGAGCAATAATTTTCACACACTGATCTACAAGGCCACAAAACCAATAGTAGTCTCTCCACTACACATCACTCCGAACGTAAACAACATGAGTGTTGTATGCAACAGCCCTGAAGTGCAGACAAACAGTCCTCTGCTGTCCTGCTGTATTGACAGACACATACCATCACTTACCGGTGACTGGAAAGTAAATGGAGCAATCAATATTACAGGTATGATTAACAAAAGATTGTCTTTCACCTGCTAAGTTTGTTTGTTCTTCAAAGATCTCCTCCTAATTGGCTACCCCAAAGGCCAAATCCTAGGATGACTACCGGGTGTGCTCCAAAGGTGTGTGTGTGGGAAGGACGAAGGATGGATGGACAGCGTGGTACAGACTCCGTATATGTTGTGCAGGTGCCAGTGGGATTCTGGGCATCTCCATGCACTGTGCATACATTGATGCTTAAAACTGTGCCATCCTGGATGGAAACAGCTGCCTGGACCAGCGTCATACCAGCTTTTTCCAAAAAGCTTATTTCTTCATTGTCTAGTTTTGAAAGCAAGGATGAGTGCATCAGTCTCTACTACTAGCTCCAGAATCACCCTTGGGGTATGAAAAGCTTTTGTGTACCCGATACCAAGATTTGGCAACCAAGAGAAGCAGGTGCTACACTTTGAAACAGCTGCAGCATAGCTAAATACTGAGTGCGCAGTTTCCCTCTCCGCCTGTACTTGTGATACAACACATGCCAGTTGAGTCAGTGGCATCCCACAAGGCTTTACTTATAAAATGAATATAAAGAGTTAATAAAACACCAAGTAAATGTGTTACAAAGAGTTACAAAATAACATCAATAGAAATGCTCATAAATGTCTATCAACCACAGTCATAAACAGTCTATTGCCCTCTTAATATTTTATGGGTATGGATTAACTGTTTATCATTAACCATTTGCTATAAATCAAATTTAGCAGAAAGCAGGACAGCAAAATGAGGGGAAAAACTTCAAAGCTTATGTACACAGTCATTTCCACAGAGGACTGCTATGGGTGTGCAGCAGCGCTTGCAGAGAGAGGGGTGATCCTGGCCTGCTGTAATGAGCTGTTCTGCCCTTGATTCCCTGTGGCCAGGCTTTCCCCCAGGAACTCTGCTCTCATACCAGATGCACATTCAGCTGCAGTGGGAGACAACTTTAGTGGGGTTTTCCTTTTATGGCTAAACCAACACTCTTCAGATTTAAAGTTGAATGACTGTCAGTATCTCCAAATGTTTATGTCAAAATAAGATGACATTAAAATCTGCAGTATTTACCTCTGTTTTACTTACCTTACTTATCCTAAATATCATAGATAATGGGGTTAGGCAGAACCAGAATACTTTCCATTTTGGCTTTTCCTGAGGTAGCCAAGCAATGTTGTTGGTCTCAGACTGGTTTTGGCAGTAGGTGCCCAGCACTGTGCTGATAGCCATCTTCAAGCCTTTGGAAAACCACTGTGAGTGTTGCCAGAGGAAAAGGGTGTGAATGAACTTCAGCAATGATGAGTTAAAAGTGCCATGCTGTCAAAGGTTACATACAAACCCACAAGGTTTTCCTTAGCTAGAGTGATTGTTTGTGATTTCCAGAGCCCATGTATTTTTGGACATCTGTAGCCCTTCAAAGAATGTTTATTTCTCTCTAGGAGTCTCCATTTTCCGTGGAAACTGCACTGAATACAAGCTCAACATCAATGAGTCGGTATGCCCACCTGAGATGTCAGGTACAGTGACAACATATACATGTGAGCTGCGGACTGGACATGGTGCCAGGCACAGTCAAAACATCAGCGTAATGTACCTCCAGGCAGGTAAGAGTCAGGCAGCATGTAACAGACCATCAGCTCTTTAACGCTAAGTGGCCTCTGTGGTCCATGTCATTTGCAAGCAAATTATTATAACAAGTGACTCTCAATAATATGAAATTTATCTTGTGTTGTCTCAGCCAGAGTAACAATATCTTCAAGTATAAACTCATTCATTTCCGAGGGACATCCATTCAATCTGACGTGTGAAAGTGATATGAGCAATTACGACAGTATCAGTTGGAAAATCCGGTCTGCAGATAGAATAAAAACGGTGGACTGTGATACGTGCATCAAGAATAGCAACTTTTCAGCCATGTCTGTGCTCACAGTGCAGACTGCCACACAGGACTGGAACGGTGAGTGAACCTGGTTTGTATTAGCTACAAAGGCAATGAATCTCCGTACCAGACAATTTACAGCATCCCTAGCCCAGCAAATCACTGTGAAGCCTGACCACAGTAAATAAAAAAAAAGAGTTAAAATCATAACTGCTGGAGGACAGCAAGACATGGTGCTGCCAACAACACTGTACTTGTTCAGTATTAGGGCTCATGACCATGCAAAAGCTGAGGAGCACTTCTGTTGACAGAGACATGAGGTTTTGTGTCACTTCTTTCAGGCACCTACATCTGCACCTTCTCCCAGAAGTACTTGGAGAGTTCTGCCAATGTGACAATCGAGGTTATTTCCTTGCCTCTGAAGCAGAACATCCTGATAAAACCCATTGCAGCATCGATACCCTGCGAAGTACAACAAGCCCTTGAATGCTGCATAAGTGCTGACACCGCGGAAAATTACAGTGTTACATTTGTGGTTCAAGAAAATAAATTTAAAGTTGGTAAGAAACAACAAACTCGCAGAATCACTAGTTGCGCTATGTGTCACAACCCAGTCCCTGGGGGGGGTTTGTTTTCAATTAGGTCTGTGTAACCAATTCATACTTACTGCTATTATGACAACCCACAAGTACTTCTGAGAGTGTAAAAAAAGGGTAATGGACTAGTTTTAGGATGGTTGCTATGCCTGGGCAGCATGGCTGAGATTAATAGAAGAGCAACTGAAGTCACTGCTGTAGTGATAAATACATAATAGGTAAATTCAATGTTTGGTTTGCCTTCCCAGGCAGTGAGAAGTGAGCATCCTCATCATTGTTCAGATTAGAAATTGCTGATCTCCATTTATTTGCTTTTATCTTCCACTCTGCCACTTTCTTGAACTCAGTATCAAGAAAACATTACTGAAGAAGATGATCCACTAATTCATGAAAAATGTATAATAACACATTAAGAATGCAATTCAAAAAACTATTCTATTTTCTTCAAGGATACAGGTAACATATCTTTAACAGCACAAAAGCCTAGGCTTCCATGACTTTAAATTTACGGCAGTTCTGCAGCTTCCCTGGCATGTTTTTATATGCTAGAAGTTTTCGAGTGGGTTACGAAAGAGTTAATTTGAAAAAAGCAAAGAAGAGCCACCTAAACTAACTCAGAAAACACGCAGGAGTGCAAAACCAACAGCCTGAAGTGTAAAGCGGGTGGAGACTGAGGGGTCCTTCAGCTGCTAAGAAAAATGCCAAGGTCTCGTTGGAAGAGATTGCAGTCAGGGACCCTCAGGCACACGCATACTGAAAAGCAATGGGAGCGTGGTACAGATCCTGAGTTCAAAAGAACCATATAAGAACAGCTAAAAAGTATCCTAGCCTAAATGAAATGCCTGTGGTAGAAGCAGAAGCAGGAAGAGTATTCTCCAAAATGGTTTCTAAAGCAAATTTTCGTTCCTGCACACTAAAAGAGGGTTTGGGCAGGATTTGCTCATACACCAGTAATTGAAAAGGTACTGATCACGCAGCAGCTGCCAGGAGATTTGTTAAGTGGGGAATAAGAGACAGAGATCAGCATACAGAAAGGAAGTTTTTTCCACAAAGGAAGTTTTTTTCTCTAGGACCCACAGAAAAGAAAGTTTTGCAGAAGCTTTCTGCTCTCTGCTAGCTGATTGACCCCAAATCTGTGTTAACCTATCTAAATCCTTCCATACAGGGAAAAATTTAAAAAGAAATTTGAATTGCTACGTGCACAATTACAGAGAAATAGAATGCAGCAAAGAGAAAAAGCTCATGGCATATTGCAAGTTTATGAACCACATTGGACAGCAAGTCAACAGTGAAAATATAACTCTGCACCTGATACCTGGTAAGAAAAAAGTTACTATTTAAAGCTGTGAAATAGGAAATCCCAGTATCTTTGTTAAATCAGATGCCACAAATTTATCGCTGGTGACCCCTAACCGGAGCAGTTTTTGTTAGCCAAGAATTTTTGTCTCCTTTTTTGACAGGAAATTTTGAAATACAGAGGAAAATACCAATTTTAATGTAATTTTAAAAAATAAGTAGACAAGATATTTTGTCTTCACTGTATTTGACGGTGGCCCCAGTATGTTCCCAAGCAGTTATAGTTCAGTCATCTTCTGTCCCTACTTCCTTCTGGTGCAGCCTGCACCACCAAGAGCTTCATCTTCTGTGTTGAAATGTGGGCATGCAGCTCCCAGCTTGCACCAACAATTTAGCAAGGATAAAAGATTGTGGTGCCTCAGGAAGAAGGCATCTAGCTGAGGAGGTCAGCCTGTGGGAGAACATATCCACTTTAAACACAAGAATGGCAACCTCCATGAGGTGTTGCAGAAACCTGGGCAGACCCACCTTCCAGTCAGCTCTGCAGGAAATGCTGGGTAATTAGAATTCAACATTGCTAAATCCAGTTTTGATGTTTAGTTCTGACCAGTGTTTGGATATTTCAGCTCCTTATTGGAAATTGGAAAGAAAGAAATGTTGGACATCCCCATAACGCAGAAATTTTGTTTTTTCCATGGTAGCATTGCCTACTGTTGAATCACTCTATCTGGCCAGATTTCACTTTCTTAGGCAATAAATATGCAGCCATTTTATTTACTTTAATCAGCAGATACTTACTGATATGACTAACACAATGAAAGCCAATTAGCAAGACTGACTGTTCATCAAAAAGGTGTTGAGGCCTTACTATCAAGGTCTTAATGAATTTCCTATTAGTGCTACAGCAGCACTGAGTCCCTTAGCAGAATAAACTTTGTGTGAATTACTGTTCACATAGTGGTCAATATAATCCCACTCCCCCCCTAACCCTGTAATCTAACAGACAAATCCTGAAACTTTGGTTATTGGTTTGTTGATTTGATTCAGTACTCAAAACCAAGGGGCTTCATTCAATTTCCTTTTTAATTTCATGATTCCAAAAAATTGGGAGTGCAAGACATACACATCCTGAAAGGTCATAATTAATGAAGACAGCAAGCTGAAATCCTAACTAATTTAAAGACCTCTAAACTTCAGGAGGTCACAGGTTTGATGGGGGTAAATTATATCTCCCTGCTTCTTAGTTTTCTGCCTCTGTGTCTTTCTCAATACAGGTAAGGAAGTTTCCTGCTCAGACAGCCTTGGCATTGGAGTAGAAGGGGCCACGTTAATAATGCCATGTACGTTAAATAATTCAGATTATTCAGGCACCCGAGGCAATGCAACTTACAAGTGCTCCAACAAGGAATGGAAACTTGCAAGGAATGACTGCCTGTCTGAAACAATAAGCAACCTGCTGACTCAGGCCGAGGTAACATTTATGAGTTTTCTAGAGGTTGGGGTGGGGGTGAGTAGGAGAGAGCAAAAATTGTTGGGTGGTTTTTTGCTTAACATAACCTAAAATATATGAAGCGTTAAAAAATCAAATATTTAATTAAAACTATCTTTTAAATGATATAAAGAATGATTGGCTATATCTACACAAGTCAATGAAAGAGGCTAGGTCCCCTTCTCTGGCCCAGAAGGCATGTGGCACTGCATGGTTAATACCCATACACACAAAACGCTCTCTCCCCCAAACAAGGTGACCTTATTCATAGTGTCCAGCAGGAGCAGTCGCTGGCCTGGAGTGCTCCCTGAACCATGCTCCGGCGTTGCCTCGGTGAACGCTAGTTGACACAAGCCCAAAGCACGCTACGGAGTACGCTAACAACGGTGCAATAGGAACAACTCTGTGCAACTGCCCAACCTCAGACCCAGGCCCTGTTTAGCATGCCCCATCAGCTGCCATGCTTCACAGAGAGGTGCTGGGGCTCGGTTTTCAGCCTAGGTATTCTATCATAGCGCTCTTCACTTCTACAAACCATCCAGAGTCACCCTTCTCTCAGTGAGGTTAGATGAGAACAATTATCTTTCTTTCATCAAATGCTTACGATGTTTATTTTAGTAAATTAGGCACAGCAAGGTCCCAGGCAGAGGTACAGCTACTCCATTATGTATTTTCTTAACTTGCTAGATTGCTCACTCATGCGGTTTGGGCCCAGGCCAACTATTTTCTCCCCCAAAATTTCCAGGAGCAATTTACGAGTTAGAACAGACAAAAGACTACTCTCAATAGGCAGTTAGGGTACCCTGTTCTGGAGGGTCAGAGGATTGAACACCACCAGCATGTCTAGAATGACCCTCGGTCTGTTTATTTTACTAGTATAGGTGTAGCCATTATGAAGGATCAAGCTCCAGGCAAGTTGCACACATGTGATGTACTGTTATCTTCTGTTCCAGTCCTTGGTCAACAGTCCTGATGCAAAAGCACGCCTACCTGCATACCTTGAAGAGCTTAAGAAAAAGACAGAAAGTCAGCAAAACATAATAAACACTTCTCCTGCAAACCTAGGTGCAATTGTTAACATCCTGTATATGGTGTCCTCTATCCCAGCATGTGCAAAGGAGCTCGTAATTGAAGTAAGGTTTTATTTTAAGTCTTACCTATACTTATCAATCCCTTTGGCCCCTTTTGTCACAGGGGATGACATTCTCCCTGAAGCAGTTTCACAGCTAGTTAGGGTCAGGAACAGGAAAGTATTGAGGGAATGAGATGAAATGACAGCAAAGATGAAACGACAGCAAAGATACAGAGTAGTTTATGAAAAGTCATAATGATGAAGACAAGGATTCTATGCATGAAAAAGAGGCTGCTGTATGCTTAGCAACTAGAAATGTTCTAGGGACCCCCAAATGTCTCTAGCATTCTAATACAGAGGAAAAGGACAAGGAATGATGGATGAAAAATTGGACATGAGCCTGCAATGTGCGCTTGCAGCTCAGAAAGCCAATAGTATCCTGGGCTGCAGAAAGCGAAGCGTGGCCAGCAGGTCGAGGGAGGTGATATTCCCCCTCTACTCTGCTCTGGTGAGACCCCAGCTGGAGTACTGCATCCAGCTCTGGGGTCCTCAGCACAAGAAAGACATGGACGTGTTGGAGCGGGTCCAGAGGAGGGCCATGAAAATGGTCAGAGGGCTGGAACACCTCTCCTATGAGGAAAGGCTGGGAGAGTTGGGGTTGTTCAGCCTAGAGAAGAGAAGGCTCCAGGGAGACCTTATTTCAGCCTTTCAATACTTAAAGGGGGCTTACAGGAAAGTCAGAGAAAGACTTTTTATTAGACCCTGTAGTGACAGGACAGGGGGTAAGAGTTTTAAACTGAAAGAGCGTAGATTTAGATTGGACATAAGGAAAAAAAATCTTTATGATGAGCGTGGTGAGACACTGGAACAGGTTGCCCAGAGAAGTTGTGGATGTCCCATCACTGGAAGTGTTCAAGGTCAGGTTGGATGTCCCTGCCCATGACAGGGCAGTTAGACTAGATGATCTTTAAATGTCAAAACCATTCTGTGATTCTATGACTAGAAGCAGGAATAGAAAAAATGGTTGAAATAAGGATAGGGAGAGTAAATTCCAGGGTCCATGATCAAGCAAGGACAATCAATTAGATCTTACAACAAATGAATAACAAAACAAATCTTAGAAATTCTTGGAAACCTTGATTGTGAGGTATAGAGGAAAAGCACCACTCTTCTGAGCAGAAAAGTGCAAAGAGACTTGGTGTTTTGTAGCTGGAGAACCCTACATGAGAGAGAGAGAGAAATCAAAGATAGCACAAAGGCTGAGAAAGAAGGGAAAGAAGGCTGGAGAAGAAAAAATACTAAGTAATATGTAAAAAAAAAGGCCACACAGCTCCACTTTTGGAAACCTTAACTTGTAAATAGAGCATGCAGAGGGTTAACAACTGAAGGTTTCATATGGATTGAGAAAAATAAGAAAATATTGGGCTTTTTCAAAAGGCAATTCTAGGACCACACAGAAATTACCATCAGAAACAGCAACGATTTGTATGGGATTTCAGTAACAGCATTATTCTGTTGTTGTTCCAGAATTTCCTCTCCACAATGGACTTTATTGTTGCTGATTCCACAGCTGGAGTTTGGGAAGACCTGAATAAAGAGGACATACCCAAAAGTTCTTTGTTACTGCAGTCGGTAGAAAATTTTGCCCAGCTCCTCCAACCAGTTAATAATGCCATTCCTTCTGTCTTTGCAAACTCCCTTCAGCTACAAGGTATAGTGGTCACAGAAAATAACAACTCTTGTTATAACAAGAGCTTCCACAGTACAGAAAACCTCGCAGCTAGCGTGTTCATTGGTGAAAATGAGATACAGACTCTACCCCAAAATTCAACCGTTGTCAGTGTGATGTACTCAACACTTGGAAATATTCTGCCCCGGAATGGGACCAAGTGTGTGAACAGCTTACTGATAACAACAACTGTGAGCAGCAACAGAAGTCAGAAGTTCAATATTAATATGACATTTGCAAAGAAAAACTCATCTCTAAAGATGCCCCAATGTGTCTTTTGGAACTTCGCACTGAACAAACGTAGGGTGCGCTGGGATACTCATGGTTGCACGCCCACAGAGGGAGAAGATTATGTCATTTGCTACTGCAGTCACTTGACATCATTCTCCATTCTGATGTCACCTGATAAACCCTCCCAGGCAATTTATATGCCTGCACTTTATATTACCTACATTGGCTTGGCCATTTCAATCTTGAGTTTGGTGGCCTGCATTATAATTGAATCCTTAGTCTGGAAATACGTGACAAACAACACAACCTCCTATATGCGCCACATCTGTATACTCAACATAGCTACATCACTCTTGATTGCTGACATTTGGTTCATTGTCACTGCCTCCATCAATGACCAAAACCAACAGATGAGCAGAGGCATCTGTTTTGTGGCCACCTTTTTCATCCATTTATTCTACCTGTGTGTCCTTTTCTGGATGCTCAGCCTGGGCCTCATTCTTTTCTACAGACTGGTCTTCATCCTACATAACACAAGCAAGACCGCTCAGAAAGCGGTGGCATTCTGCCTGGGATACGGGTGCCCCTTTGTCATTGCAGTCATCACCATCGCTGTCACACTGCCAAGGAGCAGTTACACCAGAAAGGATGTCTGTTGGCTCAACTGGAAGGACAGCAAAGCTTTCTTGGCCTTCGCCATACCTGCCCTGATCATTGTGGCCACGAATTTGTTCATCACTGCAGTTGTTATAATAAAAATACTGAGGCCAACTATTGGGGATAGGTCAAACAAGCAGGAGAGGAACTCGTTGTTTCAGATTGGCAAAAGTGTGGCCATCCTGACACCACTGTTAGGCCTCACCTGGGGATTTGGCCTTGCCACCGTCATCAAAAACAGCCATGAAGCTTTCCACATCCTCTTTGTTCTGCTGAATGCTCTGCAGGTAAGTTACACATATATAGGGTTTTGTTTCCTCTATGACCATTTAACATGTAGGGACGTTCTTGCAATGCTGTGCTTTGAGGGGAACAAAAACAGCTTGGGAAAGCTCAAGTTGCCTAACACATCCTTATTGCCAAAGGCCTCTTTGGGAAACCCATTCCAGGAATTCAGCGGTATTTCATATTCTCAGCTGCCTTAACAGATGGGCCTTAAAGATAAAGCTGACATAAAGATAAGTTCCAACTTTGCCAATAGCTTTGGGAAGAACTTCATTCCTGAAGATGAGGAAAATAGCCCTATTCTGTTCAGGTGGGCAGGCTTCTAGTCTCATGCACAGTGCATCTAGAGGCATCATATTATGCTCTTGTGGGTTCAGGTAATGAGGGAGTATAAACAACATGAAAGTCACCAAGAACAGCTGAGTAGTACTAATAATAAAGAGAGGAATTGACCAAAATACAAATGATTGAGAGTTTTCAGTCAGTATGATTTTTACAACATATCTAGGTGGCCAGTAGGATCCCAATACAATGGGATTTCTTAAGGACACAACAGTTATGTCTACTCTGTCTCTTAAGAATGGTATCAAAATTCTACGCTTCAGACCGAACTCCCTTGCCTTTTATATTGTGAACCTGCTAGCTTATCTGGGGAGCATAGGCAGGGCATGTCTTCCATACACAAAGGTCCCTCCTTCCAAATATGTTTAGTGCTAGCCAACTAGTTGTGTCACTTTTGTAGACCAGTTATACACACAGTCTAAATAAGCCAGGCCTGGAGATCTCCTACCACATCAGCAGCCCGTTATGTGAGACACTGTCAGAAAAATGCCCTCTATCAAAGAGTTCCAATAGTCAGCACGGACAGTGTTTGAGATAATTATGAGGTACTGCAATTAAAGGGTTGTTGTCATCAAACTGCATGTAATTATCTGTCTCCTAGGGGTTATTCATTTTGGTGTTTGGGACACTCTGGGACAAGAAGGTAAGAATTCAAACTATTTCTTGTATTATGTGAAAATACTGTTGGAATTTGAACATAGTTCCTGTATTTACTGATTGATTATTTTTTTTTTAAACAAATAGATACAAGAAGGCCTGCTGAAGAGGAATTCAATGTCCAAATGGAGTTCACAGCAAACAAAGGTTAGAACCTCAGCCTAAGAATGTATTTCAGTTACTGCTGAATAATCTAACATTCTCCAAGTGTTTTTTAAGTCAAATGCACTTTATATTCTGAATTATTTCTTAGAACTAGTCAGAGAAAGAGAAGACACTAACAACATAAATATGAATATATACCCTTTTCCAAAGTTCATAATTTCACCTATAATTGGTAAAAAATGAGAAGGAGGTTGGTGGACATTTACTCTAAATTCCCCAAGAAATAAACCACAAAATATAACTGAAACGTTAAGTTAGAAAACAGAAAATTTCACTGGCACTATTATTTATTCGCAACCTAAGAGAAATGCGAAGGGAACTTCTTGGGGAAGATGCTCTTCAGCTATGAGCAGGAAAAGATGGAGATATTGCAACTTGAACTCATGAGACAAGAAGACAGGTTAGTCTCCACTTTATGTTGGGAACAGAAAATGGGAAGAAGTATGAATCTGTTGTCAGAATCATGTCTCTATGTTGCAAAGACTCAGATTTTAATGAGCAAAAGAAAGAACATAAATGAATGTGTTTCTGGAACCAAGTGGCCTGGACACATTCCTAGAAGAGGAAAGGCTTGGGTCCCATACCCAGAAAATTCCTGCATTTAACTCAAAGCATTCAGTGCCTAAAAAAAAGAACTAATGTTGCAAACAGAGACTGGATCCTTAGGGAAGATCCTGGAAGGCTTCTCTTCCATCTGCAGTGACTTTCTCTGGCCCAGTGACTCTTGCACCAAGGATGGAGACTCTACAGTCTCTCTATATAGCCTTTTCCTGTGTTTGACCACCCTCACAGTGAAAAAGTTTCTTCTTAAGCGTAATTTCCTGTATTTCTATTTGTTCCCAACGCCTCTTGTCCTTTCACTGGGCACAAACAAGAAAAGTCTGGCTCTGTCTTCATTTCCACCACCTCTTATCCTTTTACTGGGCACCAAGGCAAAAAGTCTGGCTCTGTCTTTACTCCTTTCCAGTCAGATGGCCCCAGCATGTCCTGGTGCATGGGGTTGTTCCTCCCCAGGGACAGGAGGACTTTGCATTTCCCTTTGTTGAATTTCGTAAGATTCCTGACATCCCATTTCTCCAGCCTGTTGAGGTCCCTCTGTATGACAGCAGACTCGTCTGATCTATCAGCCACTCCTTCCAGTTCTGTATCAGTTGCAGACTTGGTGAGGGTGCATTTTTCCCATTATCTATATCATTAATGAAGGTGTTAAACCAGTATTCGATGAGGTACTGACCTCTGTGCATGTCCTCTCCAGCAACATGCTTAAGGCCCTGGAGGAGGCAGCCCATGATTAGCCAGGCAGAGCAGTGCTATAAGTTTTAAGTGCTCCAACCAACTGCCACGTTCAGATCTTGTGTCAGGACAAGACAGGAAAGATGCAGCTTCTGCCTCACGTTTCTTCATTTAGGGTCACCAGAATCATCCACCTGGATTTTTTTAACTGGTACTCCAGGTATTCCAGTGTTTTCTGCAGGAGGATTGGTTCCCAAACCAAAGTCTGGGAACATTTCCTAGTGCATTTTTAAAGCGCCATTCCGTCTTTCTGGCTTGAAAATGACATCTGTTGGATGCGGTGCTATTCCGACTGTGGGAAAAACTCCTTTTTTTCCCAGGAAACTGGAAGGAAGGCAGGAATAACTGATACAACTATCATTAAGCATGTCAGTTTCTTCATTCCCTCCTGCACTGACACACCCGGCAGAATAAAGTAGAGAGAACAAGTTGTTAAGTCTTGGACCCCAATTCTGAATTCCTTTTCAGACAAAATCTCCTGGACCAGACACTTCCAACACTAGTTGACACTGTGGAAGCTGCCCCAGGCAGTGGGAATTGGCATATTTCTTTGGCAGTTCTGCCAGCAAAGAATAAATAAAGCAAGATCGAAGTCTTTGATCAAACTTTTTAGATGTGATTAATTTACCTTCTTCCTCTACCGCCTTATAAGTGACAATGCACAAAACTGCCTAATTTCCCCCACCATGGTACAATCTAATGAACAGAGAGGGACTGAACAGAAAAAGAAGTGTTTTCCATACTTTTTTTTTTAACACATCTTTTGCAGGAATCCTATTAAATTCTCAAACCACCCCAGAACTGAAAAAGAAACTTCATTTTAGCAGCAAAACCTTTCTTCCTTCCATCTGGACTGTAGAGTGTTGTGTTCCAATGCCCTCTAGTGTGTCAAGTTAAATTTGTCGCTGATTATCTCAGTCTGTTGGCCTTCAACGACCATCCCCAAGCATATAAATCTTAGCTTTTCTGGCTACCTCAATGCATAAACTCCCATAGATAAGGGACCAGAACTCTGTACTGTCTCATATGACAGGCTCTGGAGCCTAAGCTATTTTCCCTGGCCAACAGTTAGAGACAGGCTGTTTGTGTCCTGTAGTTTCTTTTAAGGTTGATCTCCTTCATCACCATCATAAACACGCAAACGCATGAACTTGACGCCTCACAAACATCTAGCTTGTCCTTCTGTAGATTGCCTGCTTGTACTACTGAACAACATCTTATTGTAGCCTTTTTTCTCCCCCTCAATGTGGCTACAAAGAAAGTTCTAGGCTTGTGATAAAAAACCAATTTTCTGTCTTACAGTCAAGCTCCCTGATCCTGGTGACACCAATGCTTGCCATGAGCTATCCATTTTCAAGAACCTTTAACAACTTATGTGGGAAAACAGGTATGTGACAAGAGATCTCTCCTACTGAAGCACAAACAAGGTTTTGCCTGCATTTTCACTCTCAGGGTCTGTCTATCCTGATATCTATCAATCTATTTGTCTATCCATACATCCATAGATGGTATTTAATCTTCTAATACAAAGGAACAGTATGTAATAAGTTATTGGAATCACTAGCATAATTGCTCATGATTGTAGCATAATGCTAGGAGCGTAATTGTCTAACACTAAAACAAGTATTGGATGGTGGCATGTCTCACCAATTCTAACACTCACTAACTGAGCTTTGTTTTGAGCTTGATAATATCATGACACACTGCCCCTCAGTTCATTTACTGTTCAGGTACTCTTCACCACCTTGGGGCTGTATCTCTTCAAAGGTTCTCTGGCTTGTCATTTCATGGATGTCACCATTTTGGTTGTGACTTTATTTTGCAAGAAGTGTTGCTGAAAATATGAGTAATTTAATTCCTAAGTGTGTAATCTTTGCATCCAACCATTTCTCAGAGAAGATAGTGACATTTGGTCAAAGTGGGATATGAAGGAGTTTAATGTAGGCAAGCAACTGCTTTTTAAGAGTGTGTTTATTAGTCAGATGATAATGGAACAAGAAGTTGGTCTCTGACTCTGCTACAGTAAGTTTACATGAGTACAGTAGCCAGACACAGAAGGCTACCACCACAAGAATGAAACATGCCCACAACTGCTTCCCATGCTGCTGCCACCTGAAACTCCCATATTATTAGCACTCTCTTCCACACTCTGTTTTCGGGCACTGTGCACCTGGGTCTTAGTTTAGAGCCTTGTGGTCACAAAAGGGAGGGAGCTGAGATTCATCTCAAGAGCATGTGTTCTAGATTGCATCCCCATGCTCAAGGAGAACCACTAAGTCCCTCCCTTTGTGTGAGGAAATTACTACCCTATGGCATGATCATCTGGTCAAGCTGACATATCCTGGCTGTCTCACCAAACACAAAATTGACTTCTGTGGTTGCTGGTATTGCTGTAACAACCCAGCTAATATCAGGGCTGCAGACCAAGTCAAAGCCACCTGGGTCATCAGGACGGGTCTAACTGTCCTTTGCAATGCCAACATATCCCAGGCTATCTGTCCTTATGTCTAACCACTATGCTTTGTTTTACAGGAAAATACAGAGTATCTTCTTCAGAGCCATCCAGCTCTTCCTCTGAAAACACTTCCAAGTCATATTCTTTGCTTAACTGAGGCACTGCAAATGCTAAATTATATAACTCTGAAAGGACCTCTGCCCTTTCCAAGACAAACACGAAAAGTACCTGTGAGTCATCAAGAAGTGAACTGCTTCATTTTGACTAAACTGTGCCTTGGTGCATTCTTCTGGAATAATCATTTCTGGTTAATGTGTAAGGCAGGGAAGCTTTGAGATGTGGAATTTTACAGGGACTGCCAATCCCAGAAGAGATGAGATGTTTCAAACTTGGAGGGATTTGAAGGCCTTCAAGTGCTGGAAAAGAGACTGGAAGTGAAGAATTCTCAGCCTTTAAGAGGGTGCTTAGCACTATGCAATACTGAGCCATGAATTGCAGTGCTATACACAGCTGTTGTCCAGTGGTTTTAGTATTTCCCCTATCAACTGTCTGAATAATTCCAAAGGCCTGTGTAGATACACAAGTACCTCATAGCTTCTCTCTTGCCCTCGTGTTAGAGTCTGGAAAGGCCACAGGGTATAGTGCTCTCCACTTTCTATTTAAGACTTTCTGGAACCAAAGATTCACAACGGAGAAGGGCCATTTCAGATCTTCACTATTGACTTAGATAAAATGGAGACCGTGATGATTCCTGCATGGTCTTCTTTCAGATGGAATGTACTGAAAGCTCCATGTGGCATTCTTTTTTTGAAGAAAAGGAAGCCTTATATCCTTAACTATAACTGTCCCTCCCTTGATATGTAACGTGGTAAGACAGAGATGGTTGCTGCCCTTTACTACAGAGGGGACTGCATTTATTTAATGCATAGTAGCGTTAAGTATGCAAGGAGTCTCTTGTGTAAAGTCTGTATGTTTGGGTCCCTTCTCAGAGGAGAATCACACTTGGAGGGCTCAGAGACTCAACTCTGCAGTGAATATAAACCACCATGTGCCAGGCAGGATGAAAGGTTTTATATAAATTATTGCTCTAATACTACATTTGTGGAATCAGTTATTTCCAAGCCATATACCTTTAAAGGCAGAACTCCTGTCTTAAGCAGAGGGCTATGAGAGAGCTTGCAAAGTATTTACAGCACACACAAATATTACAAAACTTAATATAAAATATGATAGATGGAATCATGAAGATTTAGATGTGAGTCCAATATCAAATACTGCTGTCAGGTGGTACAGCCCCACTTGGTTGTTGGGGAATCAGGCCTATATTTACCAGTGGTGAACCTGTTACCAGGACTTTGGGATGAACCAGGGTGGGAAACTGATGCCTACAATTACAGGCATGTGTGACGGTTTGGTATGGACAGGTAGTGATGACTGAAGACAATAAACAAGCATCAATCAAATTTATTATTTATATTGAAAGCAATTTCTTTTTGCATGGAGATGTAGATATAACACTAGAACTAGAACACAGTTAGAGATTAAGAAATATTTGAAAATCTAGAATCTCTTTGAACTGCATGGCCAGAGGAAACTTGAAAATCAGACCTTCGCACATGATTCCAACCAAAGTTTGCCTTTGGATAGCCATTTGGTCTAACTCTCTGTGGAAGTAGCTTGTGCAATATTGACCTGCTGCAGAACCATCCGCTCCCACTGAACTAGAATAGGCTTTACTATAAAGTATGAGTCCCTGTAGACAGCAGAGTCCCACCACACCTTATCTCTGCAGGCATTTCATCTGCGGTTTCACCACACCTCCCAGTTTAGCTAAGCCTGGGTCTCGACTGTATGTGAATGAGAAATCAGGACATGATGCCAAGCTGTCTGGCACTAAAGGGCCATCTCTGGGTGGATCTTCAAAGGCAAGGTCCTTGCCAGTGTTAGGAAAGCCATGACAATTCATGAAAGAGAAGCAGCTAAGAAATGAACTGTGCCAGTCTTAAAGACTTGGGGCCAAGGCTTCACTCGTATTTATACACACATCAAGATAAAAGGGGAGAGAAGACAAAGTAGAAGGGAGTGCTGAATGGAGGAAGAAGGGGGAACACAAGGCAGCAACCACACTATACCCCTCCCACCCATGCCTAGGAGCAAGAACAAGGTCTTTGGCACAGGCAAGGTGGGCAGTGGGCTCACCAACAGCTTGCTCCCCTCAGGACTCTGGCATTTTGGGCAGCTGACTTTTTTTTTGTCAGCTGGCCCAGTCCTTCCCTTTGTCCTGATCAAAGCCCAAATCCCTCCATTCACCTCCCTTCCTGAAGTCAGGGCTGTCACAGGGCTTGTTTCCTGATGATCGCTGTCATTCATGTACCTCCCGCTGCTTAACTGCAAGGCACTAAGTTAAAGCACATTGCAACAAAAACCTACAGTTGCTGAACAACTCTTACATGTGCTTCAAGCCCAGATTTCACCCTTCATTCTTTAAGGACTTTGAGAACCTTCAATACAAACAATGCAAAGAGCCCAGGACCATTTTAACCACACTACAGTGGCCAGTGAAAATCAATGTGCCCCAGAACTAGGGTTTACAGGTGTGCAGTTCTGGTAGCTTTTCTTTAGACCATGAAGCCAATTATGCTCTTACCTCTGATGTCTTCATGGCTCAGCAGTCTGGCCAGCATGTTTACTTCTTACACTGTCCCAGGAAACACGTTCAGGCAACAGCTGCATTGTGGAAAAGTCAAGTTAAGCAAGAATAAAAAGCCGCTCCTGTGGCCCATGTACAAAGTGCCCAATATGTAAGTGTATTGGGTCTGGCTGAGATGGAGTTAATTCTCCCCATAGCAGCCCTCGTAGTGCTGTGCTCAATAGAGTAAGGTATGTGCAACTGTCTGTTTCCCTGTAGCACCTGTGACCTCAGTTTGGTTTTGTTAATCCCATGAGCAGAAGAAATTAGGTCCATTTCTTACAGGCTTATGTCCCATACCCACCAACCTCCTTCCCTTTCCAATCACCCGAGTTTCCATGGTCTTCCTCACATACCCAGTCCTCACATACCTCTGTCCCCCACAATTAGGGCCTCCCTAAACCTCCGCTCCCATACACACAGTACTTTCTGCCCATGTAACCTCCCTCACCCGCGCTGCTGCCAGCAGCTGGTAGGAAACTGGGTGTGCTGTGGGGAGGGCAGAGCCACAGAGGTGATGAAGGTCTAGCTGGGGCTCACCAGGGGCTAGCACGGTCACGTTCTGCCCATCCCTCTCTTGGTGGCAGCTCTAACAAGCTCTACCAGCCATCAATACTTGACGTACACTTGTTGTTGCAGAGAACTTCCCTGAGGCTTTTGGTCCTCAAGAGCTAACAGGGTTCAGTGCTGTTGAGAAGACATGGGGCTGACAGGCAGACTCGCTCAGGGACCATGTCATTTCCTTAGTACTTTCCCATTAGAAAACCAGGGATAAAGCATACGATACAATCTACACCAAATCTAGGATCAATTCTTCTAATTTGCACTCTTTCCGAGTTCTTTTCAGCTTTTTCCTCGGGATAAGTAGTGCTAATCCTCCCACGGCCTCCTCTTGGATCACTCCTCCCTTTCTCCCACCTCTTTGCAGGATAACAGACGGTGTACACCTCAGCACGTCGGTTTGTTGTTTTTTATCGGGTGGGAAGGAGGCTTTCCCTTCCAACCCACGCTGCGCCGCGGGCTGGCCCAGGCCGCTTGGTCCCTTCCCTGTGTGGCAGCCCCCTGCCACGGCTGCAGCCTTTCCCAGGCGGTAAATAAAACAGCCATGTGGGTCAAATGAGCGCTCGCAGCATTTTTTCCGCTTGCCGCTGGGCAGGAGCAATGATTCAAAGCCGTGCTCTCAGGAGAGGGTCCTGGTTGCCCCTGTTCCAGCACTGCTGTGAGCGTTGCCCGAATCTTTTAGCCTATGCTGTCCCCAAAGCCAGACAAGCCAGGGTAGAAAAGAAGGAGTCTGTCCGCAGCCCTCCCTGCAGCAGCGATGGCCAGCCAGCCCTCCAGTGACAGCCTCTGCCTAACTGGGCATCTGCACCAGCCAGCCACACTGGGAAGGATGAGGTGTCTTGAGAACAACAAAGAAAATAGGCGTCCATGAGGACCAACTAGCTCCAGTCCCAGCCTTGGAGGAGGAAACCACCACAGAAGAGCCGGCCCACTGGGATGCTCTGAAGCGTTAGAAAGAGGCTCCACTGCTTACACCAGCAGAAGATCTGGCAGTGGGGTGGGGGAGCGGAGAGATGTGGGGTTGTTTGTGAGCACCCAAGTCATTTGGATGAACTCTGCACTGCCCCAGAAATCACTGCGGAAATATTTTCTACCCTTCTACCCCATGGAGTCTGGTCTACAGAGCTTGTTTTGCCCTGGCTGAGTAGGTGAATGAGGCAGGTTCACACCCTTCAATGACACCATCGCTGATTAGAAAACCCACAAGAGACAGGGCAGGCACCTTCCTTGAGAGTAACTGCTGTGACAGCTCTTCCTAGGGGACATCCTAAGCTTGGGGCTGGGAACTGGCAAATCTACGCTTGCTTCTCTGCTCAGCCAGCCTGAGCTGTGCCTTTCACATCTCTTCCCTGTAGCCAAGAGCTACAAGCAATGCTGACAACACTTGGTGGCACCAAAGGATCTTCTGTAGGTTACACGGATCTTTTGCAGGATGTGGTGCCTGCCTTCCCAATGATCCAGGTCTCCAGTCTCCGTTACCTTGGACCACTGTTGCTTCCAGTCCAGTCCTGTGAGATAAAATAAGTGGGTAAGGCAGGCAAGATATCAGCAGCTGCAAACCCATGCCAGGATTGCAGGTCTGTAACCCAGCTCCACCGCCCGTACAGGCCTGGGGCATACAAACAAGACTGACTGATGTTCTGTACTGAAAACCTGTGGGTGGAGGTTAGAAAGGGATTTGTCATCCCACAACAGAATCCTCACTTCTTGTGCAAGTTAAGCAAAGGACAATTAGAAACACAGTTCTTTGCTTTTAGGAAAACAAATCCCCTATGAATAGGAAACAAAGACCTACACATGCTTTGGCCACAAGCAAAAACCACCAACACTTCAGCTACTGTTTATATTTGCACACAAAGCAAATTTTTTCCTTCATGCAACACAAGTATAAAAAAAAATCTCATCTACAGTTTCCAAAAAACACTTCTCTAGAGAAATTCCAGATGGCAGGTCAGGCTTATTATAGTCCTTCTCCTGGGGGTTCAGATTTACGGGACCTTCCTAGAACTGACCTGGTATTCAGAGGCACAGACAAAACAAGGTCTCAGGCTGGAAACTACAGTTAGCCAATGCTTCTGGGCATCTTCAGTACAGGTCTATTTAAGGAGCCTAAATATAGATTTTAAGAGCCTTAGAAACTCATGCTTTCAATATTCTGCTCCAATGACTGTGGCAAAGCTGCCTTTATTAGACATGATATTTAAGAGAGCCAAGAGAGGCTGTCAGCTACATCCTATAGTGACTGAACACAGAAAGTATACGAGTTAATTGTAATGCAGACACGCTGGAGAGAGGAACTGTCTAAAACTACAGTGCTTAGCAGCTGACTTTTCCTAAGCTTGCAGCTCATGGGATGAGTGCAGCATTTGCACTTGGGAAACAATTTACACCCTGATGATTGCTTTTATTTGAACTCCAGGAGTTCCAGAACACTGCACTTCACCTGTGGCCATGGCAACTCTTAGCCATTCCCATGGTGATTTCCAGGATCAACTCAGAAGCAGGAGAAGCCAAAGATATGAACCACGAGCCTACATTAAAAATGGCTGAGTTAACCCAGCTTGGAAACCAACACAGGAAAGACCAAACTGCTCTCTGAGGCTGTCCTTCTTTTTGTGAGATGATTTTCCCCAACAGCAGTGAAACAAGTAGTTGGCCCAGCAACAACTGTAGTTGATTTTGCTGCTCTATTCAGAGCTTTATCCAGCATTGATCAGTGGCATGTCTTGCCCACAATAGCCTTGCTCTTTTGCTAGTAAGTAACCAGGTGTCCATTTTCAAGCAACACCGACTGCCCAACATGGATTTTGCCACTAGTACAGAGAAATCCTGTATCCTGGAGACGTAGACCCTAGGAAATGAAGGAGCAAGCTGTGATGCTTAGCTGCAAAGATCCTGGAAACTGTCTAAGAAAATTAAGTTGAACAATGTTTAGGGGATATTTGGAGCACTTGTTGCAGATGATAGAGCATCCCAGTGCACCCAGTACGAAGCCCAGTGGGTAGTAAAACAAAGCACTTCGATTGGGAAACGAGGAAGAGCAAGGAAGTAAGCAGGCTCTGAATAGGTTCTTTTGGGCTTCTCCTTCGAAAAGGGGCAGATACTGGAATATTTGTAGAGAATGACTGCAGCTATACTCTTGAGGTGTTTTTTTCTCCACCAACGTGGTGCTCTGAACTGTTACTCTCGGGATGAGGAGCTAGTGGGGCTAGGGTCTTGCCGAGGGGCAACTAGGATGCATTCTTCCTCCAGTGCAAAAGCTCAAAGTATCATCCAAAGGGAGCAGGGCCAGTCTCTCTCATCTTTCCCAACTATCACATTCTGCTGCCAGCAGGCTCTGAAGATGAATGAGAGCAGGGCAAAAACCACCTTCCTGATGTGGGGAGAAGAAATCCTTCCAGAAGGTCCCAGATCCAGCAGGACATGAAGGAGCATCCAGCAGATCCCAGTAAGGCCCTTCAAGGGGGCAGGACATGTCCCAGACATGGAGTGGACAGGGGTTTTCTCTTTCCTGGAGGAGAGCAGCTCCACCTCCTTCTCTTGGGACTGGGGACAGACTTTTATTCCCAGGTGTCAATAGGGAGCCAGAGCATCAAGCAGGGCCCAAGTGCACCCAGTATCACCTGCTGGGACATCCTCTGTGACTGGACACCATCACAAGTTCCCCTGGCAGAGTGGAGTCAGTGTGTGTTTTGGCAGAGGGTGAAGACCTGGGCTCTGTCTACACAATTAAACTGAACAGTGGCAGAGCCTACACATGTTTTTGGAGTGAGTGGTGACAACTTGCAGTCTTATTCTTGGTGTCCTTTTACTCTAGGGACACCAAAATTATATGCAGGATAACACTTAACTAGGACTTGCCTGGATCCTATCTGTCCTTGGCTTTTCTGTCTCACACATTAACTAGCAAGCTGCAACGTGTAATTTTATTCATCTTTATAGATCTCTTGTCTTTCATTCCATAAACCTGCGTAATTTATAAGCTTGTCAACTTGGGTGGGAGACTCCTTTGACCCAAAAAGGAGTCCCCTAATCCAGCTGCCAGAAGGTAATAAGATCTGTAACTGCTTGTGGTGAGGTCCAGCCAGATGGGCAAAAATGTTCCAGGAAGTGTTTGTTTTGATTTTATTCTAGATGCAGAGAATAAGAGGGACAGAGTATTAACTTGCTGATAATGCCTTAATTAAATGGATGGTTTGTCCCTACTGACAGGACTGGTGTGAGCACCAGGATGAATCCAAGTGTAAAAACAAATGGAAAACAGTTCCCTGTGTACAACCTACTGCCATGAGAGTGCATTTTCCCTTGGCTGCCATGCCTTGTGACAGGTATCTGATAAATACAAAGATAGCTTCACCCTCTGCGATTATTTACCATTTGAATTCTGAATTCTTTCTGATCTGATATGCAGACAAGAAGAAACTGCTTTTGGAGGAAACCTGGATAACAAAGTTTCAAGAGTGGAAACTGTTAGAGCAGTGAAAACAGGGATCTTGGGACATACTAGATAGGTTGCTCCCTGCCATCTGCAGTAAGTTGTAGGGTGTTAACACCTTATCCAGCACTCACCGGTATCACATACCCAGTCTTCATCTTCCTACACTCCCACCCCTCTCCTTGACTTGTGATTTCCAAAGGGATATGAATTTAATGGTAACTGCTACAGATCCAATCCTATAACTGGTGATCTGCTCCAATTTCATCCACTGCCTGCTGAAATCAAGGGAGCTTTATAGATGTTTAAAAGAACTTTGGGTAATGCCCAGAGAATAGATTTACACTCGAATGTTTGAAAACCTTACGTGATTATGCTATCTAGAAAGACAACTAGCTTTAATGTGTAATTATTTCCATGCTAGAGAATTGGCCAAAAATATGTAATAGTAGTTTACTATGAATTCTATATAATAGCTCATCAGCTTTTGTAAACCAGCACTGCTCCACGGAAAATGAGTATTGATGTACTGATTTACATAATTATGGATTTGTAGCCTTTAGATTTCTTGAGTAATTTCTACAGGAACATTTCTAGAATCTTAATATATGTGCTTCTGTGTGACTTTTTCCAGTGTTTTGAGAGGTCCTACCAGTTATCAAATCTAAGTTTGAACTGTGATTGAGAGTAAATGCATGGCCTTTCAGCACTACCACTTGCTATTGGATGAAGAAATGAACCATTCAAAGAATAGACAAGAGAGGCAGGGTATGAACTTTTAGGATGTTCTTTAACTGCCAAGTCCTACAGAGTAAACAGATTGCTGCCAAGATGTTGATAGAGCATGTCATCCATTTGCTGACTGGTCTTCTACAAGTTGTATTCATAGCTTTTCACTGAAAACTGGTGTCTTATGAACTATGGAAAAATACCAGGCTGAGCTTTATCCTGCTGCAGCTCTTTATCTTCTAGCCATCAAGGAAATGAGGACAATGGTTAAGACAATGGTTCCAGCAATTCCACCAGCTGTCATTCCCAGGATGCTCCCATGGACCTGTCTTGACTGACACCTCTCACCGATAAAGAAGAAGGCTTGTCCTGATGGGCACCTGGGAAAATAAAGTACAGATTCACATGGATCAGGACTTTTGTCCTGCTTTATAGTCCCACCTCAAGGTCCTCACGCTCTCTGTCCTGGATGGGCAGGTCCCATTAGAGCAGTTCATGTCACAACATCCCCACCTTGTTTGGAGGCTTTTTACATCCCCTGGAAGCACCACAGAATGGAGTTTCTTTTCCTCCCCTTATGGCTGCTGGTAGAAACCAGTCACTGCAGTGAAGTGTTTAGTTCCTACTGTTCCTTTGCAAACCTAGTGGCTCAGACCTCTGAGGTCTGTAGCTCTGAATATTTATTAGCTGCATCATTTGGTTCAGAAGAAAGTCAAGGCAAGCAGGGAGGAGGTCCGTGGTACCTGCAGCTTGCTTTCCCTTTCACATTCACACAGACCCCGTCATTCTGGCAAGGGTTTGGGTCACACGGGTCTTGCAGATAAGGCAGCCGGTCTTGAACGGGCTCCATATCCTGGGCTGCTCTCTTCTGCCTTTCAAGAATGAGGCCTTCCATGAAGGCAGATTGTTCCCGTTTGACAGGGACTTCAGTGTTATTGAGGTGAATTAGATCTTTTAAAAAAGGAAAGAGAGGAGAAAGACATCAGATAACAGTAGGGATGCTATATGTAGTATTCTTCATACCAGGGGCTCACAGGGTGCTTGTGGACCAGCGGCTACTCCTTGTCCATTTTCCCTTTACAGAGCTCTTGCTGTACCACAGCGAGTTCTGCATATTTAAAGCACAAGATAGAAAACAATACTGAAATTATGGTAACTAGTTAGATAAATCAGTGGTATTCTGTACTTAGAAAAATTATGCCAAGTGTGGCTGTTCTGTTTGAAAATAAACACCATGAGGAAGGCCTTTTAGTATGTTCAATGCTTAGAAATGGACATAGCTACTGGTTAGGGTGCTTAAAGATATCTATGAAGTTAATCTTTAGTAAATCATTGCCATTTAGATTCCTCTGAATTCACAATCACTTTAGTCAACATCACCCATCTGAAGCTAAGACACAGAAGTGCTTTTAAAAGCTGATACCCATTAGAAGATGACTCAGAGACAGGTGGCAATAGTTACTTGAATGTATGAAAAGAGATAGAAAGGATCACCCATTTGTTTTTGTAAGAAGAATCAGGAAGAAGGTCTTTACCATTAAATTCTGCAAAAATAATCAAGTCATCATTTTTCAGGAAGCTTCTCCGTCTCATCTGTCTGTGGGATATGAAGTTAGTCCACCCCCATGAAACACTTCTATAACAATTGCACGAGGCATCAAATTTTCCAGCAATTGATGGTTTCTCCCATATTATGGTTCCATGAGCATCTGCAAAGAGAATATGAGTGATGAATAAGAACCACAAAGTTCTGCAGCTGGAAGTATGACATGACTTTTTTCTGCATTACAGTGTTAAAGAGGATTTATGCTGTAAAATCAAGTTCAGAGCTGAAATGCCCAAACTAATCACAGAGGAATGACAAATTATGGGTGCCAGCAGATGTTTAGATGTGGTCTGCATGAGGACTCCTAGTCTATGTGAGGGCACTGAAATTCCACAAATCCCCTTTCATTGAGGATTAGCCAAATTCAAGTTACCTCCTTGTTGTCACCAGCTAAGAGCTCCCTCCTGTGTAGGGACACTCCCTCTTCAGTTTTTAAGTACCTGTGGTTTAGAGTGTCATGGATTTTGTTCATTGCTATGGTTCTGTTAAACACAGTCATACCTAAGGTTTAAAACCTCCTACTGAAAGAGTGTGTACTAAACTTCCACTGGAAAAAAGTAAAGAGGGATGGAGATTCATCCCTAGTATTTTATTCTGTACCAAACCCAGTATTGTCCTGTTGTTCTTATTTCTTTAAATTAACACATCCATGGAAAATCCTAGGGCTGGATGTGCAACTACAGTGCTACATGCTATATAAACCTGGAGTTAAAAGGTAGTCCCTTTCATAACCTGCAGTGTACACCCAGCCAAGTAAGACAGGCTTCAAATGCTGCAAACTGATCTCACAGGTATTTTCAATTTTGTTTTTTTCTTAAATACAGCTACAGTGTGAATGTTGTGCATTCAGACCATGTATGTTCAAGTTAACCAAGCCTCCAAAATGCAGTTTTAACTTCAATTATTGTTGATTTAGTAATGGAATACAGCACCCTGCTGGCGTTGCACCATCCTGTGGTGATATGTCACCTACCATAATGGGCAAACCACAGGTAGAATGGGAATTTCCAGCTCTTAGGAGAACTCTGTATTTAGAGACAAACTCAGATATCCCAGGGATTGTTCATAATAACACCAACCTTCCATGCATCACTTTCCACATGAGATGATCTTTCACAGACAGGAATTCTGAGTCATTGACAGGAAAGTGCCCCAGATTGGGAAATGTAGCCAAAATTGCCAAACTCTGAGCCCTACACTCAGCCCTCTGACTCAGATTCCTTGGTTTTCATTTTCATCCTTCCTCCAGGCAGACCCCACTTACCTGAGTTAAGATGGTCTTTGCTTGTGGTGAAGCTTTTGCTTGAGGACATCCTTTTCAAGACATCAGGGTCCTGGTCCAGCACTGTGAGTACAGCTTGGCGGTTCAGAGCTGGCCACTCCAGGACACCATCGTTCTCTCCACTGCACAAGTGAAAGGCAACCCGAGTGTAGCCACTGATGCTGGAGTGGGGATGCAAACTTATGCCAAACCCATAACCCTCGGGGCTATAAAACCGAGGGCTTTGAATAACATCACTTGATGTGTTTTTGAGGATTTGGCTGAAATTCCGAATGACCCACACAGCTGTGGGACAGGGGATCTCTGTCAGTGTGACATCATCGATAGCAATCCCACCAGTTGAAGAGCTGGAGTTGCCCTTTAGTCCTTGGAAGAGGTAGCGGAACTTATTCTGAGCGTTGAGGGTTACGTGGGCAATTTTCCAGTTATAGTCATTATCCGCTTTGGTAAAAGGAAAGCAAAACATTGCCATCAGCATGACTAGTGATGTTATGAAGCAGCTTATTCCTAGCCACCCATTCCAGCTGCATTTTTAGACAACTAGACCTCTCACAGAGTCCTGAAGGCTAGAGATCTTACGTTGGTATAGTGATTATAGTATACTCACATTGCATTATCAGCTAAATGCTTTGGACACATTGTATTAGGAACCCAAAGTGGGAATTCGGTTCACATTTCCAAAACTACACATGTTTTTTATATTTCCAACCATATAAAAATCAGGCTGGGATTCTTATTGATTGCAGATGAGCATAGGTATTTACATCTGAACAGCTCGCTGTTAGATCATATAACAGCCAGTGGAGATCTAGTCAATTATCTCCAGTAGAGTTTGGGGTCCCACACACTCACTAAGTGTAACATAACATTATTAGGAACATGGTGAATTCTGCTGTGGAACACCTAAATTACATTATTACAACCCACAGTTTCACTGCTAAATGCCCTCACGTAATACCAAAATCCTTAGCCGAATTGCAAGATATTCTGGTAGCTTTGGGAAAATCTTTTGATTTCTGAGCCAATCCACTGCATTCATGGACTCAGTAAGACGACTTTTCCTCCCCTAATATTCTACATATTCCTCATATTTCCAGAATTACCTTGAAAGGTTTGAATTTTCCTCATCTTGCGAACATTTCCAGTGCCATCATCCTCTTTAAGCCAGATGACCAGCTTGTCAGAAAGGCTTCCTGTCATCTTATAGAAGAACTGGAGGCACTGCTGAGTTCTCTTTGGATAAAGGATTCGAGACTCTAGGACTGCCACCTCACCTGCCTTGCCAGAGCTGGTGTTGAAGTACATGAAATAGCCAGCATCTGTGAAGAAAGTGCAGAGTGTCACTGTCTCTTTCCAGATTTCCTACCAGCTGTGTGGTGTAAATTTGTCATTTCAACTCCACTCTTTTAGTAGGCATAAGTACAGTACTTAACTATACTTATGTGCTTAACTGTACTTATGAATAGTAGAGGAAATGGTATGTGATAACCATCCAAGACAGACCAGGATAAGAACAGGACTAGTAGTTGAGCGTATATATGGAACTCATTGCTGGCAGCTTACGTTAGTTTTGCATTAGTTAGTTTGGAAGTAGGATGCCTCAGGAAGAGGCATGTCAGAGATATGAGACGGAGGATTCAGTGCTGACTGCAAGTAACTAGTAGACATAGTTTTTTTCCTGATTTATACTGAAGTTAATCTAAAGATGAGAGCTTAGAGATCATATTCTATATTACCTTGTAAAGAGTAAGATAATTTCTTATCAGTGATAAAGATAACAAAAAAGGGTTGGACACAAAACTAGCAGTGTCCTGACCTTGAACATGAAGAAGCTCTTTTTTTACAGCTTGCCCGAAGACATTTCAAAACTCAGCTTCTCAGTTTGGGGAAATTATTTAAGAACTCCTGCTCTTTTAGTTTAATTTCCCACTAACATTTTCTGAAGCGTTCTTTACTTTAGATTTGAAGTGTCACCTTTATCCTTATATTTACAAGGGATTCACCGTTTGCACACATATCTTATCTTGGTATCACATGAACTTGTCAAGCCTTATCTGTATTCTGTTGCTTTTTAGTTATTCATTATCATCTACAATTAAATTAACAAGTGAAATTCTTTTAGCTGTTGTGTGAAAGCTTCCACTGTTGGGGGCTGGTTCCTTGGACTCTTGTCTAGGGCATCATCAGTTAAACCTACAGCTCCATAAACGCAGTACAGCCTCCTGCATGGTTAGTGGAGCTGTTCCAGCTGTTTCTCATGTTCGCTCTAACCATGTCAGGGGAATATTCTCCGTTACCTGCCACACGGTAGCAATGCTTTGAACTCATACCCATAGAAACCTTGCCAAAGATACCCAATTGCTTTATGCACATGTATGACACTTCACCCTAAGTTAAATTTATGTTAAATTTAAGTGTGTTAAATACAAGTATGATCACTGTTGCTCCAAGTGAGAAACAGGGCTGTGAGCCTTATTAAGGTGCCTAACTTTGTTGTTGAACTTATTACGGCATCAAACCCTCAAATGGTCTAGACTCTACCTCTTTTTAGGTAACAAAATCAAGTAAAGGCAACATTAAGCATCTATGGCAATTAGAATATGGCCTTAGCAGTCATCAGCATAAGGATACAGGGGTCAAATCCAGAGCCAGGCTGCAAGCTCCTCTCTAAACGTTAGGCTGTACTTTCCCTCCTTCAGTTTAGTCAGTAATAAGTCAAAAACCCAAGACATCAAAACTGTTTGGGCAAAATATGGTCCATCAGTGTTAGAAACCTAAAATTTGCCCCCACTTGAGATGACTGCAGAACCAGTTCTCCAAAAATGTCTAAACTCCTGGTGGAGTCAATGACCCTTTGAAGGAGTCCAAGGGGAGAGGCACTCCCTACTCATGCAATTCATTTAGACACCCTGCAGATCCAGAGACACCTACCCCTCTCCATTAACTCTTCAGATAAATTTGATACTTATTTTGTACCGAGTCACTAGATGATAAAGCATAAGTGCAGGCTAAGTGCTTACTTCAGACAGATTGGATTTTACCTGATCATCTCAAACAAGTCAGCTGAATTATTTTTTATTTGCAATTATACTATATGGGGGGGGAAAGGAGAGAAAGGATTAAAAAATGCAGATGAGGGTTAGGAGCATGAACTTCTAGAAGCTGTCAGGTGGGGTTTTTGAGTTATATTGCATTCTTGGACCTGATCAACAAGTACCAGCATTATAAGAGGTTGAGGATTTGTTCTTTCCAGGGTGTGGATCACATAAGGGGAATAGTCTACTCCTGAGTGCAAGTCAAATTTTTCCTTTTTCAAAGAGTAACAAAGCACAACTGAATGTTCACTCTGTACTTAGGCGAAATTTACTACAGAATTCACATTTTTTTGGAAGTCTGTAGTAGTTTACCCTGTCTAAATAATGACAAATCAGGCCCTTGCTTTTCAGAACTGACTGTTGAGATTTAATCTTTATTCTCACTTGTAAGCAATCACCCTGCAACTGACTGGGGCCGACTCCACCCTTTCTGAGATTTTCTTCCTTTGAAAAATGGTAAAATTACCATGTGAAAAAGAAAATTATCCCTAAACTCCTATCATAAAATACTTTGCAACTTTCTTCTACCTCCAGAACCAGCTTAACTTATCATTCGCTTTGCAAACACAACATTTATGAGTGGCTCTGAGTGCTGTTTCATTCTTATCATGGGGTAACATAACTCTTACTCATACTTTGGAAGTTTCAGTAAATCCTTTTCCAGGTTATAATTCAAAGGCCTCTAGTTAACGTTGTACTTTGTCCCCTTTTATCTTGCTGGTGTGAACATTCCACTATGTTGAAAAAGCTTAATGAGAGCACAAGTGCAACTGTAAACTCACACTCACAGAACCAAGACACGTGAAAAGTAAGGCTTTTTGCTTAACTAGAAACATTATAACTCTGATGTTTGCTGGGTAGTGTCTTAAATATGGTCATTTAATCCTGCGTTTTCAGAGTAGCCAGTGCTGGGTTTTCTCAAGGGTTGACTACAATGACAGGTTCAGAGAAGTTGTTAAAGACACTGTATTTAAAGCACACAGACCAGTACACGCATGCACAAGGGACCATTACCACTAACCCCTTTTCCACAGGTAAGTGTTCTGTTACTTCGTTTTACCTCTACAGCGCCCAGAAAGTGTGTGGTCTTCCTGCCCTGTAGCACTGCTCTTTTGATGGACCCAGTCTAGATCATCTCTGGTGCCCTGAATCATGCCGCAGATACTTTCAAACTCAAAAGAACACTGGTCCAAAAAAGTGTGAGTTGAAGCTGAAAAAAAATGCACACATGATTACCTCCAAAGAAGTATCTCATTAAAATTTCTGCTCTAATTTTGGGGGGTTTTGTTTACACTAGTATAGTCATCATGTAGAGAAGACAACCGACAGCAGATGTGAGCCCAAAGACTCAAAAGAGGAAATATTTGATTCCTGGAGGGATTCCCTGCATAAAGATAACAACACCTGACCACTTTGCAGAAGGTTAACAAACTCCTACACAGCAGCTGAAACACAGTGACTGATGGTGGTGGTCTTTGTGCCTGCTTGTAAGCCTTGGAGAGACAAGTCCCTTTGTGAACAGTGGTGGTGGTGTATTTAACCATTCCTCGGCTGGAGGTTATTGTTCTTCATGGCTCACTTCTCTGCTTGATGAGCATGAGCACTGTTCTTCCACTTCAAACAAAGTCCAACCAGTCACCTTAGGCCAGTTCAGCTGAGTTTGCCTGCAAGTAGATGCTTCTGTTGACAGATCCATGGGGACAATAACTTCTCACTACGATCACACGTAGTGGTAACATCTTCAACTGGCTTAGCAGCCAACTACTGTGTTGGACTCTAGACTTAGCCAAGCTCAGGTGCAAAATAACCTAATTAAAACCAAATGTTGGTCAAAGAGGATAAAGTACCATTGCATTCATCTTACAAAAGCACAATGGAGCTGTCCACACACCAGCAGAACACAACCACATGTCTGAACCCCTAGGAGCAACGTGGAAGAAAAGATGTGAATGGATTGACTTTCATTGACTAATTGGAGTTTTGCAAAAGCGATGACAGTTAACAGAGCCAAAGAGACGGATGAGAAGGGAATAAATGGTTTTGGTCTCTACACCACTGGTTCTCTCCCATACCTCCTCAAGAGCACCTGAGAAGAGTTTTTGTGGTTTTAGAGACATTAGGGAGGTGAACCAGCCAGGCTCAAGTATAAACAAAGAAAGAGTTTGCCACAGTTAAATTATTACTTACTGCAGTTATACATGCGATTCAGTCTTTTCAGGTCAATGGCACTGATGTCTAGACGTTGTCCAATTATGTCATTAAATTCTGGTATCTTCGCCGTGATTGTGGGCTTGCTTTCATTTTTGTTAAATGAAAATGGTTCATAGTGCATCAATGATTCATAGTCATAGGGGGTGTTTAGATCAGTGATGTAGCTGTCATTGTACTTCAGAAAATTGTGCTCTTGGCCTGGTAAAAGAACAGAAAAGACCTTCATTTTTAGAGATTGGAAAGGAAACAGCTTTAGCACAACCCCTTGGATACAGTTTTCTGAGGCAGAATTGATATACCTGAAAGCAATTACTTTACAATAAAATATTCAAATTTAGCAAGATTTTTTTAATGAAGCCATTTGAACAACAAAGCAGTGTCTTTAGATTGCAGTTCTGCACCCTCACATGTGACTTCAGTAAGTTCAAAATCAAATATCAATGAGCTGTAAAGAATGGGATATACAGGAGGTCAGATTAGATGGTCTAAGAGTAAGCACCCTGAAGGATTAAACTTAAGGATTAATGTACTCCATTCCAGAGCCTGTGAATATTGATGCAAATGTTTCCCAGGATATTAGGTCATACATGGACAAGGAAAGGCCCTGGAGCCCTCCACTCATTAAGCGGACAGGTATGACATTCTTGGAGTGCCTCCAGGTTCTGTTCTTCTTTGAAGCAAAGAATGCATTAGGAATCGGGGCGGGGGGGGGGGAGATGTTTTTACCCTAGATTGACAATATTGGTATGATATTTTTATTGAAATGTCTTTTGGAAACATGGTTCTCAGGGTTTCTTGGTGAAATAATTTGTCCTTACAGAAAGTTTTTCTTTATGAAGGTGTCTGCTAGGGCAGAGAGAAGGAACCATTTCACATATTTTGGTATGGAAGTAAAGAGAGATTACCAGCATCTCCAACTACAAGAAATATTTTTTGTATTTGGCAAAATACAAATATTCAGAATTTCAGAATATTTTACATTCTTTCTCCAAGAAGAAACAGCACATGACTGTGCTGGTGGATAATTACAGTTTCTCTGTGTAAAGACTGCCCTTCCCTTCTGCAAGTCCATTCTGGGCCCAAAGGTCTTCAGTCCAAGGCTTGAGATTGTATAAGAGCTTGGGATTGTTTTCTTACAGATACTCGGATTACACCTTTTATCAAAAAGGGTGAGAATCTTGATAATTAAGTGCTATCACTTTTTATAGCTGGGGAAAAAATCTTGGCAGGACACAGGAATGTGTAGTGATGCTGGCTTTTAAAATCATTGCCAGGCAAAGGGTAACTTCTATGTGTTTTTAAAAGAAATAAACCATACAGCAAGGTGGCAATTTAATTAAGCTGTCTTGTGTGTTTTCTCTGAAACCTAGTAGGCTTATTAGCTTTTCTGTTAACAGCAACATGAATAGGGGATCTCTTCTCTTACTAGCCAGCTATCTGCATTGCAGTTTATGGAAATGCATTATGGCAAAAACTGCTACCATGCTATTAAATTCGGGGTTGCAGATCACTAATGCAGGAACAGACGTGCACAAACACACACACAGAGAGCACTGTCATATCAGCCTTATTTCCCTTTAGAGAAGCAGACATCTTTCAAATGGCTTCAGGAGAAGTTTTCTACTTAATGAATTTGCTTAACTGGAAAAATGAGATTTTATAGTATGGATAGAAACCTACAGAATATAGGAAATGGCTGTAATGATATCAGACCAGCCCCAGGACTCCATTCAGAATAGCATCACACTAAAGTCCAACATCTGTATCATTTTTCTGGTGTTCCAGGTTTGTGGCTACTGAATACAACATAGATAAGTTGAGAGGATTCAATGATATATTTTCTGGAGAACAAAAGAAAAAAAAAAAATTGCACAGAGACCTGTCACTGTTTTGTCAAGCTTTTCCATACCTCTGTACATCATGGAGCTCACAGTAGTACATTACAAGTACATTGTAAGACTTCTTACTTTGGAAGTAGTTAGTTACAATGCACAGCAAAAAGGGGCCCAAAGGTCAGAGTCTAGATACTATTAACATCATCCTCATCTTAATCACCATGATTCAGGATAAGACCAAGTTAGTAATAAGGTGAATTGTTTTTAGTGCTATTCCTAAGAATAAAAATAATGGCCTGCAAAATCAATATCCACATTCCATCTACTACTCAGCCTTCCCAAAAGACACTGCAAATTACAGGGTAGAGGCAAGTAGTAACGTGCAAGGCCATTCAACCTGGAGCAATTCAAACTATCAGATACTGCTCTTAGAGATCAGCAGAAATTGCTTGTACCAGCAGTTCTTATCTATCGAAAAGAGAACACAGCATGAATCTTGTTCCTTTCTGATCACTATTTTTCATGTATTTTTCACTTTTTTGCAAAGGTGGTGATTGTATAACCCTGGAGACTGAAGTGACCAGTTTGTCCACACAGAGCATGAGCAATGGCAGAGCAACTTTGCTGCACTGGCACCATCACTGACATCGCAAAGCACCACCGGGGGGAACAAGGGTTTACATTTATCTTTGCTAGCATGCCTTTCAGAACTTGTTACAGACTCCCGTTCACTCTTCTTCAAATAAGCAATCATGAAGTAGTACAGAACCAGACCTCACAGGAGACAGCTGGAGAAACTGCCTAGGGAGCAGGGGGACTGTGGAGAGTTTGCTGAAACTCATAAAGCCACTGAACCTGATGGTACTAAACCTGAAGGCAAGAACCTGCAAAGACACACTGGGCAGGAGAGAGCAGGACAGAGGTCTATTTTATGTGTCACATCTGATCTAATCACTTTGAACCTTCTTCATGTACAAAGTAAATCTTTCCAGCTTCAGGAAAGCCTAATCTCCGAGTGTAAAAGCCTTTCAGATTTTGAAAGGACCTTTGATTAAAGAAGAGCCACCTCAAAGCTTACCATCCCAGTAAGTTTACATTTACATTACATGGCAAGAGAAAACAGACTCCTACAGAGGGGAAATGATTTGTTGAAAATCAGAGAGCAGACTAGTCCTGGAGCCAAGGGAAAATAAAGTCCTCTGACTTCCAGGCGGGGCTTCTCTTTTCTGGCCTTAGACAGTCTCTGGTCTTTGACCAGAGAAGTTGTATCGAAATCCTGCTACATCTACAGATTGATTTACAGTGGTCTCAGGTGTGGCCCAGTGTTTCTAAAATCATATCTTTAAGAAGGTCTTAAAATCTGGGAGGGAAAATTAGATACTGATGAATCTGCACTTTATAAAATCTGACTTGAAGGTCAAAACCCACCTGCAATAATTTCATCCCACCAGATTGTCACATAGTCATCCCGGTCCATCCTCGACTGCTCATGGTAAAATCCTAAAGCATGCAGGATCTCATGTTCCACAATTGCTCTGTAGTCACACCCTGCCCCAATAGAGAGGGTCTGTCCAGTCTGCAGGTCCCCCACCATGGACCAACACCTGAGAAAGAGAGTGATCTTACTGTCTGTTAAGTAGAGTTTTCTTCTCTCTATTTAAGTTCTCAGTCTGCTCACTGGCTTTAAAGTAATATCAAAAAAGGTTTAAATATAAAAGGAGTAACATAAATCATTATTTAGATGCTGACCAGATGCCTTGATGCTCTACAAATACTCTACTGAAAGCATACTAAGACCCAAAAACATACACGCTATCACTTGCATGAGGCCAGCATTTTACTTACCCTCTACATTAGACAAGCTCATCCCTGATTTTTTATATCCACAGAAGTTTAGTTCTATATCAGATGCCATTTTGGCAAGAAATGTGCCAAGAAACATAGTAGATACAGAGAAGCAGTAAACTCATCAAGACAGACTGATCTTTTTTGCAATCACTTGGAATAGAGAAAAGATCGAGGAGCATTTAGAATAGCAGCATTTGGTGGTTTTTAACGCAACTATGCAATGCATTGGCCATAGGTGTGAAATTATATTTTTCTGTGAAGGCCCATCTCCTCATCCATGACTCAGCAGAAGCTGATGATGACTGAGGAGGGAAAGAGCTCCTCAGGCAATTCACTGGCAAATTTGGGGGTAGCCTGAGGGTGATGTGAGAGGCAACTGCTAAAGAGGATCTGCTTGGGCTGTAGCTTCATTTGCACATCACAAAGCAGTGGGTCGAGTTTGTTGAAGGAGCCCTGAACACACTAATGTGGGTACTGAAAACAAAGAGCTTGGGTATGGTCTTTTGAATAGCTGCTACCAGGGAGTTTCCAGTACCAGGCTCTTCAGCACCAACTTGTCAAATATCATGGTGCTTGCAGTCTTGTAAGGGAAGTGTCATGGGACATTACCCAAGGAAGAGCTGAGAGCAGGCATATCAATGCCTATAGGCCTTTATGAAGTTCTGGGAAAGTGAGAAATATTCACAGCTGATACAGTGAGAAGATTGTTGTGCTTTTTTAGATGTTCTTTCAAAACATGTTTAGATGTAGGAAATAAAATAAATCTTTCCAGTTCCTGAAAACCAGAATCTCTGAGTATAAAACCCTTTCAGATTTTGAGAGGACCTTTCATTAAAGAAGAGCCATGTCAAAACAATAGCAATATTACAATAAACTGGCTTTCCACAGCTTTTTTTGACCTGTCTTCCAAAGATTTCAAAACCTAAATTCTGGCTATTCACATCCTTGCTAAGTTAAGAGGATGTACATGAGGGTTGTTTCACCCACCACTGAAATGGAAAACAACCCTAGATAGGAAAATGGAAGCAGCTGATGAAAACCCAGCAATGCTGGGATTCATCTCATCAAAGAGTAACCATCCAAACATCAGATGCCTATTCCAAACTCATCATCTAAATATCCTCTGCACTCAGTAGAGGGAGGCAGCTGCTTGCAAGCTTTGTGTCTATGAAGGTAAGATGGGCTGCTTTGTCGGTGGCCTCTTTTTTTCTGCTAACAAACTTAGACTAAACTTTTCGACTGCTGAAGTCAAATGGAATGAATTCCCAGCTGATTCTACACAGCAAAAATAAACAGAAATTGATATAACCCTTACCCGGTTTCTTTTTTAAAGAATATGTAGGTTCTCTCTCCTTCATATGGCTTGAAATCAATGCAAGACTTAAGACGGAACATTTCAAATGCCTGGAGAATTACTCCTTTGGCATTCAGATCTGGAAAACATGCATCAGGAAAGCACCTTTAACACATTGCAGATCATTCACCTGGAGAGGTAAGGTATGCACAAAGACATACACATGGGACCAAAAGAAAAATGATTGGAAAAAAAAATTACTGAATTTGATTAAATTGTGTTTTTTTAATGATAGCTGTAGAAGAAAAAAAATGTTTTTGATATAAAGAAGCTGTCTAGTTGTTAGTGAATTTTAATGTGAGAGAACCAGTTCTGAAAAAGGCAAATTTTTTATCACAGTGACTGTAGTGCAAATAAGGATTGGAGCTAAAATCTGAATAAAGTATCATCTGCATTACCTAGGTTATCACCCAGAATATAGGGAATGGGGAACTTCCATCTGTAGATCTCATTTCTTAGGGCATTTCGCTGATTTTTCTGAAAAGGGAATTAACAGCTGGTGATGCATCTGCTGTGGGGACATGGGCTGATTTGTACCAAAAATACAATTAGGACAAGTGATAGATATAAAGTTTTTAATTACTTACAGGGAGCATGATATCACCCTGGAAGAGGTCCAGTCCAGCAGCTGAAAAGTAATTTAATGAAAGATAATGTAAATGAAATATCAAATATCGAATGTATTTCACCTCATAAACCATATTGAGCTTATTTATACAAAATTAATGTCCTTAGGCATTTACAGAAAATAAAGAAGGACCAGCCTCTTTACACTGAAATATGGGGACAGGCCTGAAGGTAACAGCTATTTCTACTCAATATTTACTATTCAGCAATGTCTGCATTTTTGGTGACAGAAATCTGGTGGCCATCATTATCAAAGTCTAGTTTGATAACCTCTTGCTTGCTATCAGGCAGTGGCAATAGTCACACAGTGAGACAGTGCTCTAGAGAATATAATAATATTGAGTAATGCATCAGGAAGAATATTGTACAGTGCACCATCAAAGGATATATGGAAATTTGCATTACAGGGAATAAAAAAAAAATAGAGGAAGACAGTACAGTGTGTTGTGTCTTTTCCATTTGATTTCCTTACCACTTACGTAGCTCAATAAACATCTAAGCTATTTTATACTTTGTAAAACTTTATAAAAATCATATTGAGGTGGGGGGGAAATGCTGGTGGGACTCCAGAGCCTTTCCGATTGATACAGCGTGTTACTGCCTTAACATGGTGAGTTTGTCCAAACTTCAGAAGTGAAAGACATCTGCATCCCTTGTTTACATAGGGTTACAGTCCTAGGATAGATTAATGTGTCATAGCCAGAAGAGGGTAATTCAGAGCTCACTTAATTATATTTCTCTTGTTACCATGAACTACCTGACCATCAGTCACTCACATCTTTTTTACAATACTGAAAACACATCATTTTGCTCACTATTTTTCAGGCCTTATGAGAATTTAGACATGAACTCACCTAAGTTTATGTCTGGAATGTCTTTGATTATCTCACCAGCATCATCTTCCGCTGCTGCAAGACAGACAAAACATTATGTTCACATGTGGTGGCACACAGCAAGCAGAAGAAAATGCTTCAAAACTCAAAACAGCACACAGAGCACTTACCAGCTTCACCGGAGAGGTGCCCGACCTGAAAGAGAATAAAATACAACCAGTATAAGGTATGAGATGTCTCTGGACTGAGAGGAGCCTGTAGAAATCAGATTTCTACTTACAGAGGCTGGAGTACCATAAACATAACAGAATAGAAGTGCTAGGCAGAGTGGGAAGATGCTGGAGCCCATTTTTGCGATGGAAAAAGAAGCTGGTCCCTCTCATCTCTTGCAATATATAGGGCATGCTGCTGAGCTTTCCACAGAACATCAGCCAACCAGCTTTGAACTTTCCACCTTCGTAACACTATTATAACAGCAAAATTTTCCTCCTAAATGGCACATGATGGCATTGTTGTTATCAATTACCTAAGTCCACTTTGGAGGAATGTTACAGAGAGGAATGTGATAACTTCATGTCTTCAGTGCAGCTGGTGAAAGGCCTACCCAGACTTTGTGTAAGATCTCAATCTGGCGAAAAGTTGCTGACTCCTTCCACTGTGCTTGTTAACTGTCAGCATTATGATCTCAGCTGCACAGGAGGAAAGCCACATGCTTAAGCAGAATTATTCTGGGTTTATAGCACTCCAGCGATATTAGATTTTGTCCCAGTGCTGTTCTCAATTAATAATTAACATCACATTGTAAAGATTAGAGATAAAAGAGATATGATTATGAATGCCCTGACAGTGTTTTCCCACAGCTGATGCCACCCCAGGACCAATGCCCTAGTGTACAACAGGCCACCCTCTGCCTCCAGAGACGGTCACATAGGTCAGTAGATCCTTGGCCTTCCAGCTTGATGCTCCTTTCTTTTCTGGTGGGTTTCAGAGATGAAAAACTCTTGTCCTGCACTTTGCTGTCATCTTTCTCAGGGGACATGGGTCAGGGAAGGCACGTGGGCTACCTGAGCCAAGGCTCCAGAAAGCTCTAAATCTCCCACAGGTCCTGCATCATATCTGTTATCCCCTTGCAAATGTCCCATGTGCCCTGGAGTGTCTCAGTGCCTTAAACTTAGGCAATTGAATCCTGATCCCTCATTTCATATCTGAAATTAGAAGCGATGAAGGTGAGGATGTCCGCCTCTCTGTTCAGCAATTAGGTAGGAAAAGGCTTGTACCACAGACTCTACCGCTCACACCACAACACAGAGGGCTTGAGTAGGAAAAGAAGAAAAAGTGCTCTGGAGGTGCTGCACACACTGCTTCCCAGCAGTATTGGTGGGAGACACTGGACTTCAGTGTGAAGAAGCCTCGAATGCAAGTAGGTTTTGAGTAGGAAATGTGCCTGTGTAGAGTGACTACCCTGTCCTAGAAAGGAGTCAGTCCTGCAACCTAAGCAACATATTTTCCTCCAAACAGATAAAAGTAGGAAGCTATTTGTACGAGATCATATTGCAGAGGAATAAGTACAGGGATCTTATCTTGAGAAGAAGGGCCCTAGAGGACTGATCTTTCACCTAGCATACAGGCAGGTCATCTTCAACACCTGCTTTTATGAACTATTATTTCAAAGGACACTAATACCTAAGCAGAATAGGGCACACTACTAGTAAAAGAGAAGAATGTCTCAAAATACATCATGTAAAGGCTGTTTTCACAGGGGGGCAAAGTGAGTCAAAACACAGCACAAAGGCAATCATTTGCAGACATGTAGCAGTGGATGTGAGAAAGGAACAAAAAACTGAAGCAAAACCAGAGTAGTCTGAAAAACACTTGCTTTTTAGTCCCCTTACCTTAAGAATTGCCCAAGAAACTAAAGAGGATGTCTGAAGATAAGTCTTTCTGTAAGCATATATTTGAGTTTGTAGAGGACAATGATTATGCAGCCATCTCATGTTATACTAATGCAATTTAATATATTCATTTAGCACCTTGCACAATCTACGCATCCCCAAATGCATCCTGTATTCAGTTCATGTGGCAAGGTTTTGGTAGCAGGGGGGCTACGGTGTGGATTCTGTGAGAAAACACCAGAAGTTGTCCCCATGTTGGACGCAGCCTGTTTCAGCTGGTTCTAAGATGGACCCGCTGCTGGCCAAGGTCGAGCCATCAGTGATGGTGGTAGCACCTGGGATATTTAAGAAAGGGGAAAAACTACTGTGGAATAGCAGCTGGAGAGAGGAGTGAGAACATGTGAGAGCACCAGCCCTGCAGACCCCCAGGTCAGTGCAGAAGGAGGGGGAGGAGATGCTCCAGGTGCCGGAGCAGAGATTCCCTGGCAGCACATGGTGATGAAGACCACGGTGAGGCAGGCTGTCCCCCTGCAGCCCAGGGAGGTCCACGGTGGAGCAGATCTCCACCTGTAGCCCGGGGAGGACCCCACGCCGGAGCAGGGGGATGTGCCCCAAAGTAAGTTGTGACCCCATGGAGACCCCACACTGGAGCAGGCTCCTGGCAGGACCTATAATGTTGAACTGGGTCCAGTCTCAGATGAAGGTAGGGAAGCATGCAATTCTTCTACCAGTGACCTAACAAGATGAATACCTGGCAGTGAGCATTATCAAAAGCTGGGCTTGAAGAAGTGATAACGGCCATGGGGAGAAAAGGGAAGTCCTGGAACAGGATCCTGGAAAGTCAAGCACTGGTTCTTCTGGCTAGGGAAGGCTGCACAGAGAGACTTCAGACGTAAGAGCTGGGAAGTAAGCATTGCCATCAGCGAAGATAAACGAAAGGAATGAAACATGGGAATTAAAAAGACGATATAACTAAGAGAAGCACTTTGCTGCTTGGGCCAAAATAATCTTTGGAGGGTCTATGGGTTTAGGCTCTTAAAACTAACAGGGAACCTTAGTTCAAATTCTTAAAATACAGAAAACACGGAATACGGTTTCTTTAGTGAAGTAATATATTTTATCTATCATGGATGACTGTTCGCACTTGTAGTGAAGAGGTTGAGGGCACTTCATGGACGGACTGGGACTTCAGATGTAATCAAAGGGGTGAGATCTGCAGGAAAAGACAAAAAGTAATTAATTTAATACATGGAGCATATAGTACAGTTCTATTGTGTAATTTGGGATGACTTTCAGGCTGATTCCAGGAACAAGAAACGAAGCAACAATAATTCACCCAAATATCTCTAGAGGCTGCAGCAGTACCCAGCGAAGGAGGTGAGGGGGGGAAACTGGAAGGGCAGCGAGCTGCATGCATGCACGGTACTCCAGTCTGCGTCTTTCTCAGCCCCAGCCAGGGATCCTGGGATTACTGAGCTGGAGGGAGACTGGGGCGAGAGAGTAGAGGGCTTGGGTCAGAGGTGGTCTGAAACAGGGCTGGGAGGTGAAGAGAGAGGGGGAAAGGCTTGTGGAGAAGTGGGAGGCATGGGGCAGACCCTCAGTGGTTATACAGAGACAACATCCAACTTTCATCAGAGGGCAATGTAACACTGCCCCGGAGTTTTTAGGCACCCTGGTATCAAAATGAATATTCAAATGCAGAGACTGGAACCTTATAAATGTGACTGCATTAGATTTAATATCTAGAAATTAAGCTGAACCCGTTTATAACTGGAGACTAAATGCAGTCTCCTAACAAGTCTTTCTATTTCTTAACTACAATTTCACCTAGCAGCTGCAAATGTTTTTGGGACCGCTGGCACCCATATAACACAGCGGGACTGAATTTCCCCCAGTGAATTACTGCCGGTACAAAGTGCTGTCAGGGAAAGCACAAAGAGGCCTCAGCTACTTTTCTTATGGCTAAAGGGGATTTGGAAGTGTTGCCAAATGCCCTACATAACCTGCAGAAAAGCTGGGCCATTCTGTATGCCAGAAACGTAGACTGGTCTTTGCATTTTTGTTAGGCAGCACACATTCATGGTTAAGCATTCATGGGAAGCGGCTTTCCCACCTTGCAAAAGTTCTTGCCATTTCAAAAGTTTCTCCATTCTCTGCTGGAATGAAAACGAGAACTTTGCATTTTTGTTTCATGAAGAGCAAGGGAGAAATCCTTCTGCCAGGAGAGTTCACAGCCTGGTGTTCTCAGCCCTCAGTCGTGTGGAGTGAGTCTGGATTATCACAGGGTACTCTCAACTATCTGAGACAAGTGCTCTGACCTCTGTACTAGGGTCGGGTCTGATTTAATGATTATTTACTTATACAAAGTGTTTCCACTTTCCAGGCACTGACATTTTCCAAAGGAAACCCACTTCAGAAGGGTGATAGGATTCATCTCACCCACCATTAGTCATCAGGGATGGATTCCTTTGCAGCCGGTGGAGATCAGCACATCAGAAGAGCAGTTCATCACAACTATAATGGAATGGGATCAGCTGCTCCCCAGAGGTACCCGTTGCTCTCAAATGACCCCCTCAAAGGAGTCCAGAAAGTTCATTTTTGGACACCTAACATGAGGTAAGATGAACACGGCCATCTGAAACGTGGCTGTCACAGAGGATGGGCATGCACAGTCCCTTTGGCCTGCTCAGAGGGATACCTGCCTGCCAGGCTGCCCTCTGCACCAGACAGCGCTTCTTCTCTCTCTTCCCCTTCCCTGCTGCCTTTGGCAGAGCAGAGCGGCCGCACATGGTCCTGACAAAAATTGCGACCTCAGGAGAGAAGCTTTGGATCAAAAACTCCTTCTGCCAGTTTTTCAAGGTCTGAAAAGAACCCCTTCATTTTCAAACCACAATTTTCTTAAGCTGGAGGTGATATAGGGGTGGTGGCAATTGGGGACACCATTAAGTAGACTGATCTTCAATACATGGAAGTATAATCTGTCCTGAAAAATCTGATTTTCAGGGACCAGAGAATCAAGGTCATCCACAGCGTTTCCTATTGGGTATTCAAAAATCCAGACACCTGAAATCACCAGGCACTTAAAAACCATGTTCCTGAAATAGATTACTCTCTAGATGTTTGCTAATCACCCTCATCTTTTGTGCTTTCCTTACAAACAGAAGAGTATGTACCTGCTCTGTTCTGGTGGGGATTCTGATATTATAATACTCTACCTTCAAAATCAGCAAAGATGAAAAGACTGTCATTTTTAAGGAATTTTTTCCAGTGCAGCTCCCTGTGGGTCAGGAATGTATTCCAGCCAACACCTGGGCTGATGTAGCAGTTGCAGAAAGAAGAAAACTTTCCAGTGACAGATGGCTTGTCCCACTGCAGGGTGTCATTTCTGCCTGTTGTGTAAAAATATAGAAGTAATTAAAGCTGATCTCCAGTCAGCCAAGTAGTGTTACATGCAGAGCAAATCTAGCCTGGCCTCTCGGCTTTCAACGATTTTCTCCAGCTTGAGCAAACCTCCGCGTTTCTATATTTCTCCCTGGCGCACTCTGACTTACCATGTACTAGTTGGTTTGGGTCTGTAGTAAAGCTAAGGCTGAGGGACATCCTGTGGATTACATCGGGGTCTTGATCCAAAACAGACAAGACAACTTGTCTGTGTCCAGCTGGCCATTCAAGAAGGCCATCGTTCGGACTGCTGCAGAGATGGAAAGTAATCCCCATGTAATTCGTGTAGGGTGATGAACTTCTTCCGTGAGGATACAGCTGTAAAGCAAAGGCATAGCCTTCCGAGCTGTAAAATACAGGGCTCATGATATAATCACCCTTTGAAGTACTGTTAAAAAGGGATGTGAAGTTTCTGATGTGCCAGACGTTGGTGGGGCAGTTCGTCTCTGTCAGGCTGGTGTCATCGATGGCAATCCCCCCCGCAGACTTGGCTGGATCTCCTCTGATGCCCTGAAACCCATACCGGAATTTGTTTTGGACGCTGAAGGGAATGCTGGCCAGTTTCCAGTGATGTTCTCCGTCAGCTGAAGGGGGAAATACATATATGTGAGAATGGAAAGCCCGGTACTCAATCCCAAATCAAGCTGTGTCTTCCTCAAGCGCCCTGTGAGCCGTTGGTTTGGATGGAGATTGTGTGATGCCCTGCACCCTAGCTAATCTGGGAACAGTCTTAAGGAAACCGCTCTGAGCCAAATTCTCTTCTCATGGGCACTAACTCTGGAGTTACTCAGCTGAAGCAAATTACAGTTAGATTTACGCTGGACACTTGAGCAAACTTTCATACAATAAACCACGCCAGTGTTGTCTCGCATCAAAGTTGCCAGCGCTTCAGCTATGAAACCACACTTTCACTTACCTGTAATAGTGCGCAGCTTTTCCATCCGTCTAACATTTCCAGTTCCATCATCTTTCTTAACCCAGATAACTAGCTTATCCTGTGGACTGCCATTTAACCTGTAGAAAAACTGAAGGCATTTTTCCTTCTTCCTTGGATAAAGGATGCGAGATTCCAGAAGAGCTGACTGACCAGCATGTCCAGTTTTTGTATCTAAGTGCATGAAATATCCTCTATCTAGGAAGCACAAAACACAGTTGTGTGAAAAAAGTTTTTGATCCATTCACTATGAAATGCCAGTGCTAAATAAGCTTTAGTGCAGTTTTCACCTGCCTGAGCTAGAAAGTTATTTTCAAAGTTATTTTCAAAAAAAAATATTCCAATAGGAAAGAATTTTCCCTGAATTGCAGTATTAAAATGAAAACACATTGAAATACAGCTTGCAAACTAGTGTTTAACTGATTAAACGAGCACACATTTGGTTCCATTCTTTAGAAATTAAGTATAAACCGTACACGTGCCAATCCTGCCAGTGTGTGCAAATGTAAGTGTATGTACTTGGGCAGGGATTTTTTGAAGACAAACTAGGAAAGTATTGGAAGGGTCCTGTTAGGTCAAGACCTTCAGCATTCTGCTTTGCCTAGAAACCATGCCCTGTAAGCCTTTTATCAATAGATCAGGCTTTGATATTTTCATGATTTAAGCCCCGCCAGCAGCTAAGCACCACACAGCCGCTCGCTCACTTCCTCCCCACTGACACAATCAGGGAAAAAAAAAGTAAAACTCGTGGGTTGAGATAAAGACAGTTTAATGGGACAGAAAGGAAGAAAAATATAATGATAATGATAAATATAATGATAATAATAACAATAATACGATGACAATAATAACAATAAAAGAATTGGAATATACAAAAGTGATGCACAATGTAATTGCTCATCACTTGCCGACCAATACCCAGTCAGCTCCTGAGCAGCAATCCCCCCGCCCCAGCCAAGTCCCCCCAGTTTATATACTGGGCATGACATCCCATGGTCTGGAATACCCCTTTGGCCAGTTGGGGTCAGCTTCCCTGGCTCTGTCCCCCCCCAGCTTCTTGTGCCCCTCCAGCCTTCTTGCTGGCTGGGCATGAGAAGATGAAAAATCCTTGACTTGGTATAAACACTACTCAGCAACAACTGAAAACATCAGTGTGTTATCAACATTCTTCTCATACTAAATCCAAAACGTAACACTATACCAGCTACTAGGAAGAAAATTAACTCTATCCCAGCTGAAACCAGGACACCTATAAAAGTAGCTGAAGACATTTTTGCCTTACTTCTGCTATGGGTAGAGAATTTATTAACTTCCAGCCCAATTACTTTGCATCAACTCATGCCTTCTCTTGCTAATGTGTTTGAAATAACTATTTCTTTTCTTTCATCGTTAGTCTGCAATTCTGTCTGTGGGCTGGAGAGATACTTATTCTTTGATCTTCCTGGTTACAAAGGCTGACCACTTGCACCCTCATCACCTGCATCAGCCCCATTATGTATATTCCAATTTTAAATCAGCTTCGTGAAGACAACTGAGCAAGTGCATCAGCTTCACCTGATAGCCTCAATTCATCCTCTCTCTGTAGGAAGTGTCTCTCCTGACAGCAAGGACATTTTCAAGCTGCATCATACTGGGGGGTTCCAAATACCCTGTGGCTACATCTATAGGTTTGCACTTTTCTGTCTGTCTGGGAGGCGACTGATGCAAATAGCAGACACGGTATAGAGAACGACTCTGAATTGCCACCTGAAGCCATTCTGAGCTCCACTGCTGTTTCCAGCTACATGCCTGTGCTTGGATGTGTTCCCATAAGCATCGCTGGCCTTCTGCAGTAAGTTCCCCTACAAATACCCAGTAAAGCTGCTTATTTTCCAATAACTGCTGACGCATTTGCTCTCAGAAAACTTCAGAAGGCCGGCTACTTAAGTTTTAAACATTTTTTTCTCCCCCCTCGTGGAAGCTGAGCAGTTAATTATCTGTCACCAGCCACAAGAGGCAGGAAGGTGCTGTCAGCTCCCCAGCCACATGCTCTGCCACCCACCCAGAACCTTTACAGTGTCAGCAAACCGCACACCCTGCAAACTGCAAGCAAACAGCCCGTCAAACAACAGCCAAACAGACTTGTTCCTCTCAAACCAAGAAATTGTCTAACGATGGGACTTAAACAGCACCCCTGTTCATTTTGCTCCCTGCTCGGAGGATCTTCCAAGTGCTGGTTTTGCAGCGCGCCTTTCTCCAGGCGCACATCTGCCCTCTCAGACCCCACACGTGATGAGAACAGGAGCATCCCCTCGCCCTGCCCGCTATGCGTCTGCTCTCCTTCTCACTGACAGTAAATTTGGTATAACTGCAGGATCCCCAAACTGTAACCAAACACAGCGTTAGGCAGCAAACACGATCTGTTACTGCCAAAAGCCATCTGTTACTCCCTCCTCCCTGGGCGCAGGTTCCACAGAAATGGCTTTCTTTTCTATTCAGTATTTTTTTCCTCTCCTGCACCGTGAGACACTGTTGTGACTAACCACCACTTGTGTTCTGGGAAGCAGACGTGCCTAACTGTGACCACTTGTACACAGACCAGCAAGACTCATGCTAAACATGACTTTCAAAAGAAACTTGTTTGCTGGAGGATTTTTGGACTGTCTATGTGATACTCCTCTGCAGTGTTTCATTTTCTCCCCACTGCCTCTGAAAACAACAGATCCTACTCGATTCCTGTGTCCTGGCAGCTATCAAAATACTGCAGAACTCCATACAATCATATTTGTTCAATGTGTGTTTAAATCAGTGCGGTTGGAGCCAAAGCCTCAGTCAAAAGGACCCCATGCAACAGTCTCCTTGGAAGAGGAGAAATCACTGCAGGTTTGCTTCCCAGATAATCCTTCAGCCTCCCTGTGTGGTGTGGCTCGAACAAACTTTGAATTGCCAGCAGCTACACCCTTCTGATACGGCTCTGCATCACACAGCAACCCCTCCCTTGAAAAGTCTTCCGAGGGTGGTTTCCTCCTGCTCTGTGACACATTGCTGAAGCTCAGCTTCCTATTTTAGCAATCCTGGTTTTGTTTCAATGTCAGAATTTGTCTACAAACAAGATTTGAGTATTGTGACATTTGCTTATGCATGTCCTTCTGCGGGGATGCCTCAAGTGAACTCCTGTACAAAGGGAAAGTGTCTTTCAGCTTTAAACAAAAACTAGAAAATTACTCAAAATCCTGTAACATATACATAAAAGGAGGAAAGTCTCACCTAACTAAATTCTATGGAGTTTCACTAGAGTCACTTGTGGCATTCTGGTGGAGCTCCCTTCATTTTAATGGAGCTACCAAACAACTTATAGCAGCTAAGTCTCAAATGGTCATTTCTTCATGAGATATTACAATGTAGGGAGAAGATTTAAAGAAGGATTAAACATTGCAAATTAAAATTATTAGCCTTTCTAGCTGAAAATTCAAGAGTCATGGTTAGCATGAGGTATACAGTGATTAACATTAATAGAAGGGTATTTCTAATGTCTTATTTATCTCTGTATGTCTTCATCCTCACATCTCATAAAAGCATGGTAAAGTTTAACGACCATCTAAAACTACACCTGTTACCTGCACAGCTTCCCACCAAAGTATGGTCTTCATCTCCTGGTTTGCTCAATGTGTGGTCCCATCTAGCACCATCTTGTCTACTTTGCACCATCCCACAGATATTGATGTATTCAAAGGAGCACTGGTCCAAGAAGGTGAGGCTCGAAGCTGCCGGGAACAGAGTAACGTATTTTACCATGTCCATTAATATCAAATAAAGCTCTCACTGGTAACCCCATTCCAGAGTGTTTGCATACAGCACTTAACATCAGCAAATATGTTCTTAATACAACTGAAGACTACACAGACTTTCACATCTACGTCTCTGTTACCACACATAAATGATGTTTCCTCCTGAAAGAAACATCTTATAACTTTCTCCCCTTCTCAGCTGAATATTTCCTTGTGGGAACCAGCTTGGCCCCTATGTACTAGTTTTCCCTTTCAGACATTCATCATGTTCTCTAAGCCCACCTCGAATAGGCTCTGTGGCCCATTTCTCTCTTCAGGGTGTAAATAGGAAGTAGTTCTGCTGAAGCTAGAGGAAATATTCAGATGTATGTTAACACAGTACATCAGTCCCATACAGCATGTTGAGTATTTACTTTCATAGCTTTGCCAGTGGAGCTGGAAAGCACAATTATCGCCGTTTGTGCTCCTGACCTCAGTTTTCTTATCAAACATCATGTAGGCAGAAAAAAGAACTTGAAATACACTGATTTCAGAGAACCCAATTCCAGACTACTGTTTCTTGAAGATTTTATCATCATCAACAGCACGACGATCATCATCCATGGAGGAAATGCTAACTATTGCAAGTAATATTACAGAATAGTCCATGTGAATGAAAGGCATTAGACGCTTGATTCACTTCAATGGTATTCTATAAAGAAATGGGGATCTGGCTACCATGGAGCTTGCTGCTGCATAAGAACTATAGTTTCTCTCAGCATTGTGAGAGGATCCCAAGGGTGAATTGTTCCTGCTCCTCTCATGTGACTCCATCCATGTTATCATGAAGCTTGAGTAAGGATTTTCAAATACGTGTGTGAGAAGAAGGACTTACTGCAGTTGTACATGCGGTTCAGCTTCAGTAAGTCAATCCTGCTGAAATCCAACCTCTGCCCAATGATCTCATTAAATTCAGGAATTTTTGTTGTGATGGAAGGAACGTTGCTATTGATGTTGAAAGAATATGGTCCATAGTGCAGGACCGACTCATAATCATATGGGGTATTGAGGTCATCGAGGAAACTGTCATTGTGTTTGTCAAAGGCATATGCAAAACCTAGACAAAAACATACACAAGTGATTAGGTAAGACCAGAAATAGAACTTAGCACATAACATCTTTTCAAAATGCTTTACCTGTGACTAAATAATGGTCCAATTGTCAATATGTAGGCAGCCATTCTCAAACAGACACATTTTAGCATAGGAAAAAAAGGGACATGCATCTACAGATGATTCTCAATCATTTCGGACCTGCATCATACCTTCAATAATTTCATCCCACCATATCTGAACATAGTCATCGCGATCCGTCCTGGATTGCTCATGGTAAAATCCCAGGGCATGCAGGAGCTCATGTTCCACTATGGCTTTATAGTCACATCTCTCTCCTATAGACACTGTCTGGCCACTCTGAAGGTCCCCCACAAAAGACCAGCACCTGTAAGGCAAAGACTTAGATATTGCACCCATTTTGCATAATACCTTCTATGATTTGTTTCTACATATTAACTCAACTGCAAGATCAAGGTAAAAGTAAAAAAATAACATTTTTTAGAATTTCCCATCTGAGTTTTCCAGTCTTGCCCAGACTAGATTTGCAATGCCAGAATACAGAGCAACTTGTACCTTCAGCATCCTGCCACAGCCTGGCAATGAGTCCCTGTCCCAGATGTGATTGTCCTTGTTTCATTTTGCCCTCCCTGGAGGGCAGTGCATGCATGTTCTTCAGCTGGATGCAGTTCTTGTAAAGGAGGTGGTGATGGCAAATGCTATTGCTTTTCAAATCTGGGTAGCCCCAGCTCAACCAATATAGGAAGGAGAGTAGCAGAAGCTGAGCAGCACAGGAAAGTACAGCAGGTGCCTTATAACCTCATACACTGCATTGGCTGTTGTTTATGTGTATGTATTCCAAAGTACCTAAGTAAGTGGTCCAATTTTCAAAGGTACTGAGCAGCCTCCAGTGAACTCAGCTTGCATTGGCTTCCCTGGTTTGGTTCCTAAATACCAATTTAAATCCTAACTTTGCATGTCCATTCGGAAGTAATTCATCACTGTGTGTGTAAAAAAAAAACGCTGTCCAAAAATGCTGTGCACCCATCTCCCCTCACCCAAGGGCAGATCTACACTGGATTCCTAGACACAGACACTAGCTGGTGTCACCAGCTCCCTGATGGTCCTTCCCAGCAAGCAAGGAAGTCCCCTAACTTCAAACAGTCACAGTGTTGGCATCTGCCGCTGAGTTAGCTTCCCTGGCACCTCTACAGTCCCTGGATAGTAACAGGCATTTGGGATGTGAGTCACCAAACCTATTTTAGACTTCTATGTTAGGTGAGATGGTTTGTAGCCTGGAAGAGTCACGTCCTCCCCACTGAGCACAAGAGCAACCCACCGTGACCTGCACAGTGGTAGAAGTTCGTGGCTTCAACATTTGGTCGGGTAAACCCAACCATGCTGCTGAAAGCAAGGAAGAAGCTACGTGCTAATGCCAACACACTAGTGACATACCCTGCCCCTAACCATCACCAGGAGGAAGCATTTGCTTGTTTTCCCTGAAAGGGTGCCAAGAAAGGGATTAACTTTAGTATCTAGAATGCAAATGGAAATAAAATAGTCTTTTCTTATATTAAGAGAACATCAAAATGCAGATAATACCTTTGGTTAGTCTGTTTGCATTGGTTTTATCTCCAGTGTAATACAAATAAGCTCTGGGACAGAAACGTGGCTCAGGTATTTATGTCCTTTGTACTAGCAAGAATGAAAATGAATGTCTCCTGAGTTAGAAAAACTATCATATCAAACAAGGTGGTACAAACCAGATCGTTAATACAAAATTACCCATCCAGCTTCTCAAATTTCAGGTAAGTCGGTTCCCCTTCATAGGGCTTGAAATCAACACAAGACTTCAGCCTGAACATTTCAAACGCCTGCAGGATAACACCTTTAGCATTCAGATCTGAAACACACAGCAGAGGGTAACAATAGCAGTTGTTCTGCTTCTATAATATTATAAATATCTATAATTCTAGATAGAAAGTATGAACAAGCATGCATTAAAAATATGAACATGTATAAAAAATATCCACTTGGATGAAAGAGCAGGAAGCTGTTAGCAGAATTCCCTGACTGGCATAATTTTGGCAGAGGCCATAGGGAATGATAATATCTTTCATTAGACAAACTGATAGTGTTGAAGCAAACAAGCAGGCTTTTGGACATCCAAGGCATTGCTCAGGTTTTGCTGGGTAATTTTATTGCATGATACTATATAATTTCATGTATTGTAAACTTTGAGCTCAGGGCTAGTAAATACAGGAAAGATCCATGGGATTCTAACACTGATTTACTATTAGTTTTTACTAGTAAATTGTTCAAAATTTAAAATAGTGCCTAAAATTAGATGCAAACAAGGAGGGAGAATGCTCTAAACATTTTTACTTATAAAATATCTGCATTTCCTTTCTGCCTGTACTGAGCCGGGACTGTGAAGAAGAGAGAAGGCATGAAGGGTGCAGTAGATCAACATGCGTGTTCTTGAGATGAGGGTTTCCTGAGTGCATTATCCAGAGATCTCAGCCAAATACACTGATACTAGTTAAATCAGCATCCAGCTGCTCACTGGGGATGAGACACTGAAAACAATGCGTGCTGGGGCAGAGTTACGTCGCTCTGTCTGGCCAGCAGTAACAAGAGCACTAATGCAGCATAACTCAACAGCAAATTAAACAAAAGCAGCCCGGAGAGCTGGATAAAAACAGAGTATATCTAATGCCAGTAATACAGTGTTACCATAATAAAAAGTCTTATTACCCAGGCTGTCAGCTAGGATATAGGGGATGGGAAATTTCCATCTGTAGGAGCTGTTTCTCAGAGCATTCCTCTCCAGCTGTTAATGAGATCAACATGCTTGTGTTAACATTTTAAGCCCAATCTACACTCTTGCTGATGTTCGTTTAGATCAGCAGCACATACCGGTAAGATAATATCACCTTCAAAAAGCTTCCTTCCCATTTCTGAAATGAGATAAAAAAACATTTAGGCCAGAGTAACATAACAAGAACTACAATATGTTTTTTTCAAAGACCATGCAAACTATCAGGCTGCTTCATCAACCAACCCATTTCTCTTTAAACAGCAACTGCCCAGAAACAAGCAAACAAATAACCATTGCCTTACTATAACATGCCAGTCCTCCATCTGCAGCTAAGGAAGATTTTGGGTTGAATTAAGATTTCCATAACAATTTTGTAACAGCTGCCCAGAGAAGATGTTATTATTTTTCCCAGGCTTGTATCCTGAAACAGCTGTGGACTTCTGAACATTGTAGTTGATATATAGGTGGAATGGATTTGTCCAGAAGTTAGGCATTTAATAGCCTAATTAGTTAGCTAACCTAGGCTAATCATCTGGGATTCCCCACACGCTCAAAGGACAAAGACAAGGATTCCGGAGAGGGAAGAGGTTCAGTCCACCTTTTCAACCACATAAGCCTGAACCAAGCTCAGATTGAAGCAATTAAATCTTTGTGCTAAGTGTCTCAGATCCCTTTACAGCTGTGTGTCCATCCAATTGCCAAACATAGGTGTCTGGTGCCATTAGAGATGCACAAGGGTATCCAAAAGATCCACATGGACTGGTAGATACAGAGTTTGAGACTCCTTTCCTTTCTAGAGTGGTGCTGGAGGGGATGGATTTGAACTGGCAACAGACACCTGTGTTTTAAGCAGCTGATCCATATCTTCCAGGCTTTAAAAACACAGCATTCAAGACTCTTATTTTATACCTTTATTTTTTTAAGGTGCCAAATTCCCCGCTCAGAGCTGGGCCCAGACACCAGCCACTGTATAGGCCTGCTAGTGTAACGTTTTCATTTAATGCCCTCGTTTAAGCACAATCCCTCCATAGACAGTTCATCTTCAGATCTTTTGTTATAGAAATAACTTATATTCCCCTCACATACACATGAAGAGAAGAAAAAAATGAAAACAAAAAAACCCAAACCAAACAAAACTCCAACCCTACACCATGGTTTCTGTTCTGTCAGCAAAACCAGAGGAAACCTACACCAGAGCATAAAGAATTTATCAGGCAATGTCAGGAAATGAAAACTTGCTCAAGGCAATGCCACTGAAACCCTGGGGTGGAGATGAAGGTACTTAAGCTTGATATCTTGGTCATCAGTCATGCGAAACCAACCAAGTCACTTAAGATAAACACACATCAGTGAAGCAGAAGTTGAATTAAAGCCACTGCCAAGGTTTCTCCAGGAGACGTACTGCAGAAGAGTGCAGTGGGGAGGGGTGCAGGTTCAGTCCAGGGGTTGTTGACCCTTCCCCAGGAGCACTTGAGTGTGGTTCCAACTTTAAGATTAAGATCCTGGGCTTCCTACAAAATTATCCTTGTGGAAGTTTCCTGGCCTTTCCATCTTCCCTTTCCAACACCAACCTTTTATGGACTTTTCTGTCCTCTGCCCTATGCCCTGCTCCTGCCCTACCATCTTCTCTGATTGCTACCAGACTCCAAAGCAGAGGTCTTCTCCCTTCTCTCCAGAAGTACCTGGGGTTCATCCCCCACATTTTAACTGCCCTGCCCCTGTAGCCATGATACATTTGGGATTTTTCTCACAGAGGAGGGAGCTTTCAGCCCCCTCTGGTGCCATCATATCTGCCAGACTTGTGGTCCCCAAAGGCTAGCTCAGGTCTCAGTAATAATTCAACACTCTGCTTGCGTACTGTCCTGACTTACCTGAGTTTATTTCTGGAATGTCCTTTCTAAGCTGCCCTCCATCAACATCATGAGCTATCAAAAGAAATAATACACCTAAGTTAGTGATTAAATGACATGAGTTGATATAATTCACCATTTGATGACTGATAGACTTCCACTAACATAAAAATATTACGTCCTTACCTCTGTCTTCAGCAGAGCTTTGGATCTGAAACATAGAAAGTACAGTTTCAAAATCACAGACAAATGAAGTGAAATCTCACCCTGATCCCAAGCCAGAAAATGGAGAAGCAGGTGGGAATACCATAAAGGCAGAGGAACAGGTAACCAGTGCTGTGAAACAACATATCCTCCAGGAATACATTTCAGAAGATCATCTGGTGCTACCTGCCAGTGTAGATATAGTGTCCTGCAGGTGAATAGCTTTCAGAAGAACTGATAAGGATAAGCCATAAAAAAAGTTGAACTTTAAAAGGAAAAGCAGATTTTAACCTTATTAAATATTGTCGTAAGCCAACCCGATAAGCAATCTGCCTCCTCATTTTATAACTATTCTTAGCATATTAACCCTTGTAGCAATTGGGAGCTATTGAACTATTTAAAATTCCTGTGACTTCTTCAGAGATAATCTCACTCTTTTCTTCTGCTTTACAAACCATCCTGTCATGAGACTACCAAAGCTGTTGAGTACGGAAGTAACAACCTCTTCAAAAGAAGAGGCTTATGGTCTGCAACCTGAATAAACCACTTTAAGAGAAGGTTTGCTTGGTGGGTGGTTTTTTTTTTATTCCTGGAAACATCTCGGTAGATGTAAACAACTTTTTGTTTTCATCTGGTTCTATGGATAAAGCATCATCTTTAATGTAAAAATAGCGTTACTTTTGTAATCAACAAAATGCCAGCCATCAAGTTCTAGCAAAATGTGTGGGTTTGGGTTTCCTCAGGAGATCGTGAAGACTTTGTCTCAGAGTAGGAGTACAGCGAGGGGTCCTGGTTTGGTCCCACTCACACGCCTATGAAGCCATGTGCTCCCAATGTTTTGCACGGGAATCCCACCCAGGTCTTTCCCTGTGAACACAAGCCACCTTGAGAGTCCAGGGTCTCTACAGCTTGCACGCTCCGTACCAGCGAGTGCAAAGGAGGAGTTAATCCACACGCTTCATCAGCATCTTTCCCCCAGAGGCATGGTCACAAACCATCCCATAAAACCAGGGCCACAAGAGAGGAAACCGACCCGATTCACCAAAAAGCAACCATCAGTTCCCAGCCCACCTGTCACAGGAGCAGCAGAATGGGGGTGACAGGGAGAGAAATCGCCAAATCAGCCTCCTGAAACACAACCTGCAGGGGAAGAAAATCCACTAATGGCCACTTGGCACGAGCCAGCCCTGACTCCTGGACTCGAGGGCACAGATCGAAAAATAGGAACAGATTTGCCTCCTTGCCACCCAGTCTGTAAAAGTTCCACCCTCTTTAGACATGAAGGACATGGCAAATGAGATACAGAGAGAGAAGTGGGTGATTCATTAAATGCTGCTTCTTACTGATACCTGCTGCGGGCCAGCGGCGTTGTGTCCAGCGCCCATAAGGTTGATCATCACACACACACACAAGAAGAGTCTGATCACCATCACAGTTTGACGATTTCATTCCTGACTTCTTGCAGGTCTGAAGGACCTGGAGATCATCTGGTTTTACATTAATTCTTGCATTTTTAAAGTCAGAGAATTGGGTTGTTTTCCTCAAGCAATTCTGTTTTGAGCTTCCAGACAATATCCATAGACAATATCCATCCATAAGTGCAGCGACCCTCTCTAACATCATCTCAGTCAAGCATGACCAGCTTTAAATGATCCATAATATTTTTGAATGACTGCATCCAAACCTTGCTATGACATTAATGTTTTCTAGGCAATATGAATAATAAAGGGTGGTGAAGATCTCACTAGTATTTCTATTAAAAGCCACTGGGATATCTGAATGCATTTCATGGAGACATGTGGTAGGTACCACGTTTTGTTGTTGAGATGAACTCCAGGCGTTCTGTAAAAGCTTTTCAGTGTGTTAATGCTGCAGCAAGGTCCTTAGCAAAAAAAAATGCAAATAGGAGCATGTGATAATAATAATCAAAGAGTAGTGTTTGCATTCATATCCCCCAGAAAACAAGTGCATCATTCTGAAGAAAGAAAATGCTCTTGGTTTATTTCTTGTAGCTATATAGCTACTTGTGATTTAAACTTTTCCTGATTACACCACAGCATCAGCCAAGATCTAATTGGCAACTGTGGTCCCAATGTGCAAGGTCCAACGTGCAAGGTCCTCTACGAACCCAAAGTGTATAGGCAGTCCATGCCCTACAGAACTTAACACACCTTGCTTGTTAAAAACCCCACAGTTTTCAGGACTTAAAGTCATTTGGAAGCTTGAGGGTATTTCAGTGTGGCGGGAAACCAGCATGGTCCAATCCCTAAAACACTTCACATTGCTAGCAGATGAGTTTTGAACCCTGGCACATGGACTCATGCTTATTTTTGCCCTTTTCCTCTATATGCTTCAACTTAAACCTTTAAAAGAAAGCCTTGCTTTTCCTTCAGTGCCCTCCCCCTACTATGTGGATCTTCAGTTACGATTAAGGCATTACCATTGGGGAAATTAACACGGATTTCAGTGCCCACGGAGAATCAAAATGAACTCCAGTTTCCAGCATCTTGGTTGAATTTTGCAGCTCCTGGACTCTCAGATGAAAGAGGACAGCGACTCCCCTGTTATTTGCTGAGCGCACCCCTCTGTGTGAGTATCGCAGGTGACAAAGGGACAGAAGAACCCAGGTTGTGAATCCTGACAGTGATCAAACATGGGACAGTCACTAAATGACAACATTGTCCACTACAGAAAAGCATCTACATTGTTTGTGTCACCCAACACAGCTCTTCTGAACTGAAATTCAGATACTGAAGACTGACGCTGATACCAGGTAAGGGAATACCCAGCACATTTACATTCCTGCACCTGCCCTGCTCTGAATAGGAGCAGCACCAAAATCCCCACCACCACCAGCTCTATAAACTCCCGTTCCCATACGTGATGCTCAGGAACAGCAGCTGCTGACCTGCACTAAGCATTGGTGCAACGACCTACTTCTCTGGCACAGCACTGCAACCCATCTTGGAGGATGGAATCTTATTACTCTCAAGATAAATTTAATGCCACTTCATATGATGCCATGGCTATTGTAATCATTGCATTGCAGGCATTTGCTGGCATGTGGATAAACACTTTCATTGTTTCTGTGGTTTGTATTGCCTTGGGTCAAAAAGAAAAACTTTAATGAGAACTTCTTGCTGTTTCTGGGATGCCCCAGATTTGGTATTTGTGCATCTCATGGGTATATTCCTTTCTTTCAATAATTTATCCCTGGTGCTTTTATGTTCACCCCATACCCCAACCATTTGCAGCTATTCAAAGCTTTTTAAATTCTTCCAGCTTGTGGGTTTCTGCCTGTCTTTGTGGCTTTTATTGTATAAAAATTGCAAATTTCAGGCACATCTTCTTCATCTACCTGAAAGTTAAAATGTTGATATTTTATTATAAAAAACAAGTAATTTAATCTCTAATGCAACTCTCCAGCCAGTATAGATGATAGAGATGTTCTATCTTCACCATCCAAGTTAAGAAAACTTCATTAAAATTCTTTGAACTAAATTATTATGAGTTAAATGAATTATTATTATCATTTGATTTAGATAATTCTTTGAGCTAAATTATTGTAAATAACAAAATAATTCAGAGCTAGTACATGGGCTAACTGCAAAAGGGGAATAACAATACTGCAAACTTTCTAAAAACACTCCAGTACTTGTTGATCGAAACTACTTAACTAAACAACACATTTATATCCATTTTGTTTCACATTTATTTCTGCTGCGGCTGTGTACTTTGTAATATTATGAGTTGTATCGCTATGTTGCATTGGTTTATAACTTATGCGTGAGTATGTTGATCACTACTATTCACTTGAGGTGGTTACTGACTCCCAAACCGCAATGCAGAAATGGCCTCGGGTTGGACAGGTGGGTTGGAGAGCCCACTTCCCATGCCAGCCTTACGTGTCCTCCCTCTGCCCCACTTCATGCAAAAACATGATTTCCCCTACTCTGTGTGACTCTTTTTCCCCTATAAAGGAGAGGCAGCCCTCTTGTAGGACAACAGTGTGACGGACTCACTAATTTCTATGTACTCTCTATTAGAAATCAACCCAGAGGAAGGGTTTCTGCTCAGAGAACAGGATTGGCCCTGGGATGCTAATTTGAAAAGTTGAAGTGAAGGTGAAAAAACTTAGTTTGTAAGCTTTTTATTTTAAGGGTTGCCTTTTCTGTGGGCAAAAGAGCACTCCCTTCCCTTTTCCTCTCCATCCCCGCAAAAATGAAAGAGGAAGAGGTTAATGAGAAAAGTATAAGAAAGTGTTTTCAAACCATTAGCTTTCATTCTTTTCTGGCTTTTCCTGAAGTAGTAAAGCAAAAAAAATTACATAGATGTTGTTCCCCTAAAAAGAAAGGGTTTGAGTCATCTGATCAAAATTAGACGCTCAGAGCCCTTTGCCTTTAGCTGCAATTCAGATCAGATGCCAAACTCCACTTCCACAATAGGAGACACTCCTCGCCACCCACATTTCCCAAGGGAGGCAGATCTTAAACATCTCATCTGGACATATATCCACAGCTGAAAGGCCTTTAAAGGACCGGCACCACCACACCTCCCTTCTTTCCCTGCTTTTGCTCAATGCAGTTGATCCTTTAGCATGACAGTCCCCATCGCTTTCACAAAAAGACCACAGAAAATCCTTCTTACTCCCTACATCCCATGCGACATCATCCCTCAAAAGTCATATACCACAAGACTCAGCCGGCAAAAACATCTTCCAAATATTCTCACACAAAAGAATGCAGCCCCAGCAAACCATGCTGAAGACACCTTCTTCCATCTCCACGAAATCCCTGTGAACATGGTGCCCAACACAACCTCACCCCTCCCATGCACCAGCCCCATCCAGCTGGCATCGGAGGAGACAAGTTACAAAACACCACGGCCACAGTGCACAGCCCATATGCTGAAGTTGCTCTCTGGGGAGATGGGATGGTGTGCCCAGCCTGGAGGAAACTGTTCCTCAACTAGAGGACACTCCAGCAGCTGGCCACAGGGCTAGAAACAGGCCTGTTTAGTTTATCAGCATGGTAATAGGTGCTCTGTCCCATGTATGTCTCCACTTGCACTGTCACTACTTCAAGAGCCGGGTTAACTGTGGATGGAGTTGACATTTCACGTGGCTTGGAAAGTGCAAATGACACAAGGCAAAGCTGGAGCTCGACTCGTTTGCCCAAACGTAGGCATCTCGAGTCATCTGAGAAGTCCTAGGGTATCTGAGACATCGGCACAGGGTTGGGAGCTACAGCACAGGATCTTCTGGAGACCTGCAGGGTCAGCCTGGGTACTTGAGAACATCTCAAGTGGCATGAGATACCTCTGTGTAGACAGCTGAATTAGTCCCTGGAAATCTAGAAGAAGGAGATGGATCAGAGAGTTGTTGGTTGTGATTGCGATGCCCGAGTGTTGTGGTTGGGTGCGAAGGCACTCCAGAAGGACCAGGTTTGGGTAGTGGAGGGGAAGCAGAGGGGAGGGGAGGCAGACACATAAGGAGAGGGGAAGCAGACACGTAAAAGATGTCAGAAGTCAATACAAATAGCTGCCTGGTAATGGCATGGCACGAAAAACTGCTTTGGGTCAAATTCACATTTTTTATGATTGAGAAGTAAAACGGTTAAAAATGCTTTTGCCATGGAAAGTGCTGATGAGCAGAGGGATAGCTCAGGAGTGGTTCCACAGCATTCCTATGAGCATAGACATAAAAATGGCTGGGGGCACTGCTAAAAATAAGGTAGTACTCTGACTGTCTTGGCAGCCATGTGTGTCTGAAGGCAGTAGCAAGGAAGCATGTTTTCCCTTCTGCTGGGCCAGCAATGGTAGATACAGGCTGTTAGACCCATGCGTCCTGTAAAAGGTCAAAATCAATGTCTCCTGTTCAGCCAGAAGAAGCAACTACACCCCACTCTCAAAGAAAAAAAAGGCAACACCAGAGGCTACAAGCCCCTGCAGAGCCTCCTGGTTGACTCAGGACCAGAACCAAACAAGCAAAAGCCACAGACATCACCAAAGTGAGCAGAACCACAGTCCCAGATGCTTTCGTGAATCAATTAGAAGCAAAACCAATTCCCTCTCAGACAATATGGGTAATTGCTGTCATTTCTGTAAATCTATACATTTCAGTGACTTAGAGTATTAGTATATTTAAACATCCTCAGCAGTTTTCTGATATTTGAGATCTGATACACATAGACGCACAGACGGACAGAAGCACATCTATCCTATTAATGACAGTATTTACAGTACATCACAAAGATGCGTTCTTGTGGCCATCTGCTTCTCCTGTTCATCCGTATTTCACCCTGCAGATGCATCTGAGGTCAGCCAGTGTCTTTGCTCTGCATTGCAAGTTGTTGGCGGCACGAAATAGGTAGGGCACACTCCTGCTTCCCCCTTTTTTTTCGATTTTTCTTTGGAGCGGAGGATGCGTAGTTCTCCCAAGAACACGGTGGGTTTCTCTCAAGCTCTTCTTTCTTGAGTTCCCAGTCTTCATCTCTCTGGTCTAAGGGGATTCCTTTCATTGCAGCTGTCCTGCGATAGTTTCTGCTCTCCACCTCTGCTCTGGGGAAGAAAGCAAGAGTGCATCTTCACGTAGGAGCACAGCACAGTCACATCACCGATCATGAGCAGCCCATCTACAGGATCAGGGGATCATGTATTTGTATGGCCAAAACACTGTCACCAGCAATACATGAGAAAACACTGAGGTTAATCCCGAATCTAACAGCATGCATCACCCCAAGCCACCAGGTACTCACTGAGAGTTGGGCTGAAGTGGGAAACCTTCAATAAAGATCTACAGCAAGATCGGACTTGTACCACTGGAATCATCATTTTAACCATAAAAAGCTCTCAAAGACTGACGCTGTGAATTTGTGTGGTATTAAAAAGACTTAAGCACATTTAATGCAATTGTACATGGTATATTAACTCACTGCAACCGCAACATTTCCATTTTCTTTTATTTTTTGCACTGCTTATTCATAAGTACTAGAAATTCTAAATGCCAAAATATCAGATCTGAAGACAACTGGAATTCTGGAGGATTTGCACATAGTTATTCTTTATAGATGACCTTTTAGCCTCAGAGATTGTCTAATCTTAATCCAATTCAGCCCTGAAGTTTTCCTAAACTTTGCATTCAAATCCAGAACTAAACTTGACAATTCATCCCCATTTTTGTTTTTTTAAATAACAACTTGAATCAAGCAATGTCATAGAAATAAGGCTGTGCTGCGGAGGTTCAGATTTTGCATGGGAAAACATTACATAGAAGATACCATTTTCTCCAGCCCAATATCTCCATATGCAAATCATTCACAACTCTCCTTTGGTTGCTGGGGATTTAGCTGTGTTTTTCAAGTTGTCTCTATGATTTCAAGTGTGTGAAACCTGTTGGATGTCAGGCACTGAACCATCATCCATCCAGACCCTGGGATTTCCAAGTCAGCAGTGACTTTGCTCTTGGCATCTGTGATTTACCAAAGTCCTCATTTTTTTTGTGATATTCATATATTTTCTATTAAACAAACACAGACCCAGATCTTCACTGAAGGACACTGTACAAGCTGGTAAGCTGAAAATAAATGTAATTCACTGTAACTTTTCTGATAGCCTTGAAATATCAATGGTTTTCATTCCACTTCCCATTGCAAACAACCAAAGCAAATTAAAAAACACTTTCATCAAGACCAAAATGAATATATTCCTTTGAGCAGTAGAATTTATATTTTTTTATCATCTCAGTTATGGTTTTGTTAATCATGGCTCTTAAATATTTTTCCTATTAAGTGTTGTTAACTTTCTCTTTACAATCTTTACATATGCCTGGCACAGACACAGTCAATTATTTTGGAAAAAAAGTGACCTCAAACTAGAAAATAGATAGCTACTTTCTGCATTTTGTAGGCACTGAAGATTTTTAAAAGGATGAGTCCTTCACTCCCAAGTCATACGACACAGAATCATGGAATGGTTTGGGTTGGAAGGGACCGTTGAAGATCATCTAGTCTAACCACCAAGTCTAGTCACTGAAAGATAAACTGGTTCTCTTTCAAAAAATAGCAAAAGTCAAAAAAGGAAGACTTTCTTTTCGTTCTCATACCAGCACTAAGCAGGGGAAAGTATTGAAAAAACAGGATCCACTGCAGTGGGTGAACCTTGGCTGGCTGTCAGACGCCCACCCAGCCACTCAGTGCCCCTCCTCGGCAGGACGAGGGGAGAAAGATGGAAAAGCTTGTGGGTCAAGGTAAATCACAGGAGGAGATCATAGGGAGATCACTTAACAAGTACTGTCACAGGCAAAACAGACCTGGGGAAAATCAATTTAATTTATTGCCAATTGAAAATAGAGTAGGATGGTGAGAAACAAAGACAAAACTAAGCCACTTGCCTCCACCCCACTTCTTCCCAGGCTCAACTCTACTCCTTCATTCCCAACTCCTCTACCTCCTCCGCCAAGCAGCTCAGGAAGATGGGGAATGGGGGTTGTGGTCATTCCATAACACTTTGTCTCCACTACTCCTTCCTCCTCACGCTTTTCCCCTGCTCCAGAGTGGGTCCTTCCCATGGGCTGCAGTCCTTCAGGATCAGACTGCTCCAGCGTGGGCTCTCCACAGGCTTCAGTCCTTCAGGGCTGTCGTGGTTTCAGCCCAGCCGGTAACAAAGGACCATGCGGCCGCTCGCTCACTCCTCCTGCCCCCCTCCGGTGGGATGGGGGGAAGACGGAGGAGAGAAAAAAAAAAAAACAAACCTGGAACCTCGAGGGTTGAGATAAAGGCAGTTTACTGGAACAACACAAAGAAATTGCAACAACAACAACGGTACTAATGAAAAGGTATACAAAAAGAGTGATGCACAGTGCAACTGCTCACCACCCGGGACCTGACGCTCTGCCACTTCCGCCACTGAAAAGAAGCGCCCACCCCCCGGCCCACTCCCCATTTATATACTGAGCATGATGTCACATGGTATGGAATAGCTCCTTGGCCAGTTCAGGTCAGCTGCCCCGGCTATGCCCCCCACCTCCCAGGTTCCTGTAAAAAAATTAACTCTATCCCAGCTGAACCCAGGACATTATCCACCCCTTATTCTATACCATCTACATCATGCCCAGATCTTACATTTTCCAATCGACCACTACCACTTCCTTGTCTTATATATATAAGTATATGGACTTGCGTCCGTCCCCATCGCCCCTCCGCACACACACACACACGCAAATGGTATTCCTTTAGCGTATGGGCTATCCCTCTAATGTGTCCATTGATTTTATTTAGTCCATGACTTTGGGGCTCCATCTGTTGTAACAGTTCTTCAGGATAAGAGAGATGGTGTGAGATGTTGGGTTGTTGTATGCTGCCTCTGGAACTTGTGGCTAGTACATTTGGTGCAACTCACGCCCTTAGTCTGCAGGTCGAAGATGTTGATCTTGAGGAAATTGCTGGGTGTCAGTTCAAGTTCTGTCGCTGTTGTACTTGGCTTAGTTTCAAAGTCCATCCCGCAGTCATCTGGGTAATTCTTACAGTAATACCCTTGATATGGCATATAGACACTATAGATACAATGACATGCATTGGCAGGGTATTTAGCAGTTAGGTATCATACAGCCCAATTCACTGGCTATTCTCTCCCAAAATCAAATCTCCCTGAGGTACACATCGAACTTCCCCATCCTTCTGCATCACCCACCAGGTGTACCCAGGTCCCTGAGCAAAAACAACCCCTTGAATGGGTTTGCCTCTGCTTGAGGGAGGACTAACCCAGACTGTCTTTCCTAACATACTCCTCATGCGCACTACAGGGACTTTATCGCCTTCTACAGTATGTGGAAGTCTTGGTTGGGCGGGGCCAGCCCGATTGGCGGATCCTCTAGTATTAACTAACCAGGTGGCTTTTGTTAAATGTGTATCCCAATGTTTGAAAGTCCCACCCCCCATCGCTCTCAATGTAGTTTTCAGCAGTCCGTTGTATCGTTCGATTTTTCCGGAGGCCGGTGCGTGATAAGGGATGTGATATACCCACTCAATGCCGTGTTCTTTGGCCCAGGTGTCTACGAGGTTGTTTTGGAAGTGAGTCCCGTTGTCCGACTCGATTCTTTCTGGGGTGCCGTGTTGCCATAAAATTTTCTCTTCAAGGCCCAGGATAGTGTTCTGGGCAGTGGCATGGGACACAGGGTATGTTTCCAGCCATCCAGTGGTTGCTTCCACCATTGTAAGCACATGGCACTTGCCTTGGCGTGTTCGTGGGAGTGTGATATAGTCAATCTGCCAGGCCTCCCACTGTTTATATTTCAGCCATCGCCCCCCATGCGACAGGGGTTTTTGCCACTTGGCTTGCTTACCCTCTAATTCCACACTACTAGCCCCATTATCCCAGCATCGGAGCAGCCAGGTAACAATGTGCTCACCTGGGTGGCGGCTAAAATCTTTTCGCATGTCACGCAACTCACTCAGGGATAGAGATCGGGTAATTATTTCAGGTTCTGCCTCTTCCTCCTGTTCTCGCGATGACCCTGGTTCATCTTCATCTCTCACTGAGCGAACTGATTTCTTTGTGTGTTTCTTTTTCTGTACAGGGGCAACTGATACTGGCACAGGTTGGTTCTCTGGTTTAGTGGCAGTATCTGTCACCGGGGTAGGGTTAGCCACGGTACCTGTTGTCGTGGTAGGGGCAGCCACGGTGCATGTTGTCTTGTTTTCCATCTTTTCCCCCTTTTCCCCCTGGGGGTGCTGCATAGTATCAAGCAGGGTTTGGTAGATACCGGCCAGGGCCCAGCACAGTGTAGTGAGTTGTGTGTCTCTGGGATAGCCACAGCATTTTCCTTTCAAAAATTCTATCACTTCATGAGGGTTCTGCAGTTGTTCGGGAGTGAACTTCCAAGTCACTGGAGGTGAGAAGTTCTCTAGATACCTGCCCACATCCTCCCACACGCCGTGCCACCCATAAATATCCAGCTTTGGGACAGATCTCTGGGTGGTACTCTTAAAGAGCCTCTTTGTAGCCCTAGACAAGACCTGAAACATAGTCAGGAGGCATAGCACTAACAGCACACAGGCTTGCGCATCCCAAGGATATTCAAAATTCTCGAAAACTGTTGTAATTAGTTGGAAAGAGAAAAGGGAGGGGAACGGATGGGGGGAAGTATCCCCCCCTGACTTCCCCATGGGTTGGGTGTAATTACCAATAAAATCCGACAGAAGGTGCCCAAAGTGTGGGAATGATATCACTGCCTCATACAGATACCAGCTTAACCTCATGACCAGTGATGTAATCATTTCACAAGTCGACATTGCCCAGTACAGCAAAACGATAATCCCAATCACTCTCCCAGAGATGAGATACGCAACTACAGGCAATACATAAAGCATGTAAGAACTTACAAAACGCCACCATGTAAACAGCTGAATCAACATTGTGACTAACATCTATTTATCTAGTATAAGAAATGCGTATGACAAATTTGTTTCAACACGCTCTGGCCAGATCTGTCGTTATCTCAACCCTTCGTGCCCCACGTTGGGCGCCAAAAAGGACTGTCGTGGTTTCAGCCCAGCCGGTAACAAAGGACCACGCGGCCGCTCGCTCACTCCTCCTGCCCCCCTCCGGTGGGATGGGGGGAAGACGGAGGAGAGGGAAAAAAAAAACCCAAACCTGGAACCTCGAGGGTTGAGATAAAGGCAGTTTACTGGAACAACACAAAGAAATTGCAACAACAACAACGGTACTAATGAAAAAGTATACAAAAAGAGTGATGCACAGTGCAACTGCTCACCACCCGGGACCCGACGCTCCGCCACTTCCCCCACCGAAAAAGAAGAGCCCACCCCCCGGCCCGCTCCCCATTTATATACTGAGCATGATGTCACATGGTATGGAATAGCTCCTTGGCCAGTTCAGGTCAGCTGCCCGGCTATGCCCCCCACCTCCCAGGTTCCTGTAAAAAAATTAACTCTATCCCAGCTGAACCCAGGACAAGGGCACATCCAGCATGGGGTCCTCGCAGGCTGCAGGGTAGCCATCTCCTCCACTACGGTGTTCCACGGGCTGTAGAGGGACAACCTGCATCACCATGGTCTTCCCCACGGGCTGTGGGGGAATCTTCACTTACCCTGGTGTGGCAGGACGGTTTCTCATACTTTTTTCCTCATTCCTCACTGCCAGGCACTTTTTTTTCCCTTTCTTAAATATGTTTCCCAGAGGCACCAACAGCGTAGCTGATGAGCTGAGCTGTGTCCTGTGGTGTATCCACCATGGTGTAGCCCCAACCTGTCCTCACAGAGACCCCGCTGGGTCCCACCACTGCCACGATCCTGACACAGGCACTTCAAGTGTAAATCTTGTCCAAGAGAAAACAAACCCTTTCCTCCTACCGCAGAGGTCTGAGTTTGTAGGTACTCAGTATTGATGCAGCTCTGTCAAAAATACCACCAAATATCAGGAAAAATCCTTTTTTCTGTAGTACAGCAGCTCTGTCACATCAGTGCAATGCTGTCCCAGCTGAGAGCACAGAGCAAAGCCAGCGGCTCCACACAGATGTGCTGCATAGCATGGGCTTACTATATATATATATATATCTATATATATATATATATAGACACACACAAACATATGTTTGAGAGAGATGGTTGATGCCCCATGCCTATCAGTGTTTAAGAGGCATTTGGAAAGTGCCCTTAATAACATGATTTAATTTTTGATCAGCCCTGAAGTGTTCAGGCAGTTGGACTAGATGATCGTTGCAGGTCCCTTCCAACTGAAATAGTCTATTCTATTCTATTAAGTATCTGCTCCCAACGGCAAGAAACCTCTTTCTGTACACTTTTTAATATATATAAATACATACATACATACGTGTGTATATATATATATATATATGCCCTGGGCTTAGATAGCAGGAGCCTTTGGTGCAGTTTGAACACTCAGCACTTTGCAGAGAGGCTGGCAGCAGGCATGGGCTGAGGGTCTCTGTGCTGGCTCAGCACCATCCTCGGCAGCTCGCACAGCATCCAGGATAAAGCCCTTCTCGTGCAAAAAAAAAAATCCAATGCAAATTATGTGTTTGTTACTCAGAAGCAGCTGTGTTTTGAAGGCTGTTTCCTATTCTTTGCATGTCCATGCAAACCTCGGTGAGTGGCATGGATACTCTGTAGCAGAATATTCCTAATATTTACATGTTAAAAATATTTACGTGTTGTACAGGTAATATTTCCATGTTGATGCAAACGATCCCCAGCACAGAGCAGTTGCTCAGCCCAGGTAGGCAGGGGTATGTTCGTGCAGCCAGCAGCACCTGGGATCAGACCACAGTGTGCAAGGACCGTGGTAGTACTAGAGAGGGCTGAATTGGGATGTAGGAAGGATTTGGATGCTCATAGCCCTGTCTAGATATGCAAGTCAGCCCTGCATTTGGCACCCACTGTTATTTTAAAAATTGGCTTTTCTCTCTTTTTGCATGACAGGCCAATATCCAAAACTGACGGTGATGCTCTGTAACAGAAGACCCCTCATACTTACATACCAATACCACAGACACCGTGAGCAGAGGGCAGACCCACTCTGCGCCGCACAGCTTTGCCGTGCAGACACACACTTCATTTTCTGTCTGCAGCACCCATCGGTACTGCCCAGCTCCCACCGGAGCCATGGGGCACTGCCTGACCATGGACACCACTTCTGGGACGTTTCTGCACGCCTGAAGGAGCAGAAGGTAATCGTGATTATACTACAAATGCCAGTAATTCCTCCTAGTTAACTCCAAGTTTGCTGATGCGAGGAGGTGAAACTGTTGCGTGAGGGTGACGGCATCCACTGTGGTTGTAAATTATAGCGGTTGGGCTTAAAAAAAGGGTTCCTGAGCCCCAGTGATAAACTCTTGGCTGCCCACAGGCTGCCTTATGACTGTGAGGTGATAATAGAGGCTTTGCATGTCTTATAAAATGTCCTAGGCATGGGCATTCAAAGCATCTTCCCAATTACTAAGTTCTCCCAACCACGCTCCTAGCTGAGCCATGCAGCCGTGGGGCGAGTCAGGCCAGCACGTGGCTCTGAAAGACAAGTTTTCCACCTTAAATTAGTCATTCACCTCAGAAAACCCTCCGTCAGCTACATGAGTCGCCCTAGGCTGTTGCCTAGGTGGCTCGGACCAGGATGTCAATCATCCTGTCAATCATGCTGTCCATCATTCTCCCAGCCACCTCCACCAGTGCAGGCGGACGCCGTCGGCATCATCCAGGTGATTCCCCCACTCTTGCTGTCCCCCCACCGCCACGGCAAATGCTAGACTTGGCAGGACTCGATAAGCAGGATTTAATGGTAAGATTAGTGCAAAAATGACAGCGTTGAATAGGTAAGCAATTGCTATAAATGATTAATCGAGGGGAACAAGCCTGCAGACCTTTTACTCTCTGGGACAGACAATATTTACCTATTCTGATATAGAAACTAAGCAAGACAAGAACTGAGAACAGTATAAAGAGAAAACTCTCCTCTAGAAGAAAGTGCCCCATTCTTAAAGATCTAGCAAACCTGAGCTTATCCCAGCTAGGGTCTAGGTAGTAAAAAACCTAAATAGCAAAGCTTAGCTATCAGCTGCTAGTTGTTTAAATTTCTTTAAACTGAAGGTCTAAGGGTAATAAAAGCTGATTCTTCTGTGTGGAAGGAAGGCGGTGAATAGTGAGGGTTTGCAGTGTGTCAGCTCCATAAACAGCGAGGCTTTAGCTACAAGGTGTCCTGGATGTGGGGTGGGCAGGTAAAATGCAAAGGTCTCAGCAGCTTCCATAATAGACAGAGCTTAGAGACAGGAACATGTGGCTCCCTTAGAAAGTTTTTGGGGCTCTGTACAGGGGGATTTTATACACTTTGAGTGTCTCTTCCTACGGAAGGACACTGATGCTGTGTAAGATTGAAGGTGGTCATGGTACAGCAAAAGGACATCAGAACCTACAGAAAAGTTTACGTGGATTAATGAAAGGTGGTATTTGGTAGGCACTGGCCATCTCAGACATTTGCACAGCTACCATGCTTGATTTTGAACTTGGCAGCTCTTGTGCTGAACTCCTCAATGAAGGCAAATTGGAGACTTTGAGTTGGGTATGTGTCTATAAAAAAATACACGATTTATATGGTGCCAAAGCAGTCTTGAGAATGTGGCAGTGGTAAAAACGATGCCAGTTAAGGACTACGGCAGGACTGTAAAATCAGAGAAAAACCCAGGGGAGGAAAAGTCTTTGGGTGTTCTCAGTATCTCAGGGTCTGGCACGTGCAGGTTTCACAAGCAGTGTATTTAAATACCAGATAACATGGGAACACAACTGGCACTGAACAAGCTGGTTAGCCTCTGGTGGTCTGTCCCACCACTTCAGAGAGATGCAGGTATGGGACACAGCTCGGACCTCTGGAGGACGGCAGCCTGAGTCAGGGAAACAGTTTCACAAGGATGAAAATATCTATAAGCCAAATCAGTGGCTGAAAAAACAGGAATGGTAACTGGAAACCCTTTAAAAGCATATTACTAGTTGCATGTGGTGCCTCGGTGATAACCATAAGAGTTAAGACAATACAAGTAATATGTGGCCATCCTATTAACAGATCAAATGATAAAACTTTAAATAATTATGTAAAAAAAAAGGATGGCTCTGTTCTCTACTACAAGAAAAGCCAAATGATACACATACAGTAACATTACCTCCTAAAGGGCTGTTCTTAAACAATTCAACCTGTGTATTCAGTATTCACCGCCCTAAGGGGTTAATACTTGTTCTTGCTTTCATTTCCTTTGCTTAATAATGGCTCTGTAACATCCTTATAAAAACAATGATGTCATGAGGTGGGAACAATTTTGAAAACATACCAAGGCAAACTATAGAAGGGAGTGGAAGAAATGAATGTCTTCCCAATGGCTTCCTTGTGACAAAGACCTGTATTTGCTTATCAAGCACTACTCGTACTGGTTGACTTTGATAGGCTTTGGGTGGAAAGGTAAGTAACACACTCGTACTCTTTCTGGTCTCTATATAGCAGTCAATTTAATTTTCACCGCTGGAGCCCCATCAGCTGCCGCAGTGGGACCGGCCATCGCTACTCACATTTCTAAGAACCTGGAGCAGTCTCGGTGACCGTAGATTTCCGCAAGCCTCTTGGGAGTGTCGCCAAAGAGGTCGGCCGCGTCCATGGCAGCGTGCAGGGAATGAAGGGTGCGAAGCACCCCCAGTCTCCCCGACTCGGCAGCGAAGTGAGCCGCAGTCCAGCCCACGTCGCTCCGCAGGCAGTGCCGGGCGCCGTGATCCACGAGGAGCTTGACCAGCTCCGATTGCCCTTGCGTTGGGCAGCAAAACAGGGAGAGAAGATGCACCCGCATTAGACTTTGTACCTTCAGGATGCAGAAGACAGTCACACACAGTTGACCATAATTCCCTCAGTCATGTAACGATGGATTTTGCCCATGACCTGGCCATTTGATTTATCAAATAAAAGATGCTCATTAGAAAACGCTGATTTTTTTTTTCCAAACTAGACTGCTTCCAGAAGCATTTTACAACAAAAACAACAATAAAATCAGAAAGCTTTCTACTCATTTCTGAACAGCACATCTCAGTTACTCATTGACCAATTGGCTATTGACTATTTCGTTGTTTCATTTGGGGTTTTAGTTCAATGCAAAATAAAACTTAAACATTAAAAAAAAATGGAAAACCTGTGAACAGCTTTACTAAAACAAAGATTTGTTTGATAGGAGATAGAGAAATTGTTTTCATTTTCCTTCATATTTTTCCAACTTGTGGAATTGCTTAAAGAAGCAAAAAAAGTTATTTCTATCCCACTTCACACTGCCTTGACTGAGCTAGATCATTCCCAATGGCACCTAGGCCACGCCAGTCTCTCATCATCATTTTCCTAAATAGCTCGGTTCCCTTTGCTGTTGCCCAAATGAGTAATAATCCATCAGGGCAAAAGTAAAGCAATCACACATTTGATTTCTGAGCAAAGACAGATGCCATGATGTGAGATCTCAACATGTAACAAACGCCCTAGCACGGAGGAGTGCAGGTCCAGTTTCCCATTCTACACTGTGTACAATTACACATTATATATTGTTGCATTCACCTCTCTTCTGGGCTGCAAAAGGATATTTGACTTTAACAGACACTTCTGATGGTGAAGGACAAAGTGGGAGCTGCAAACAACTCTGGTCCTGTGTTGTTCATTTGACCAGGTGGGGCAAAGGGAGGGCAATGTAAACCACACTGTAATTATTTTGTTCTGTTTGGTTTGATAAATACCTGGTATAAACGCAGTGGGTTTGACTTTCTGCTCATTCATGCAGGTGTGCATGAGAAGTAACTCCTCTGCCCTGTATGAAGTCACCTCTTAGAAAAGTAATGTTGGGGACAAGTAGACATGCTATACGTACATATCATGTAAATTGTAAATTTTCACGTGACGGAAAAAAAAAGCTAAAAAATCACTTTGATGGTAACCCCATAAATTATTTTGGAGGCAAAGTTCCTATTTAAATTGGTATTTTTCTCATCATCACAAAATTATCAGATACAAGCTGTGACTATTGCCAGCATTAAGTGCCATCATAACAAGATGTAATTACAATCAGCATCACCTTTTATGATGCTGGTTTGCAGCGGTAACAGAGCAGGGGATGCCCTTACCTTTTGCAGCAGCCCAGTGCAGCGGGGTCCTGTCATGCCAGTCGACATCCTTGTGATTTGGGTCGCAGCGCCCTGTCCTCAAAATCTCATCCACCAGGTCATAGTCCCCCAAAGCCACGGCTTCATGGAGCTCTGTCATGGTGCCTGGTAAAAGAGCGATGGTCATTTAGTGGGTGTTCACTGATTTATCAGCTCCTCTCAAGAGCAATTTTAACACCTCAAGCAGCATCTGCATTAAAAATGAGACGTGCGCTGTGAGAAACCAGCATTTATCCAAAAATAAGGAAAAAGGAATGAGAGGAAAAAAAAATATTATCATTTATCTTCAAAACCATGATCACAGACTGATGGTGATGTTTGGTTTGCAGTCATGGAAATCTGGAGCAAAGCGCAGCCCTTTGTATAAAGGACTCGTAGATAAAACCATGTTGCATTTCTCAAGGATGTTGCTAACAAACAGCCAGCTCAGGCCAAACATTTGCCATGGGTCTGTTGGTACTCACCATGGAAACTGGCTCCTCCCTTGCCAATGCTGCAGATCCATTACTGGTAGTGTTTTATTGCAACGAAAGAAATGTCTGTGCAAGTATCTTCTGATGTCCTTTGGTGCAAATAATTGAGCTATGGCACGTTGCTTAAGAATCTAATCTCCATAGCCGTGCTTCACACTTTCCACTCTCATACAACAGACCCCCATCAAGAAATGCAAGCAGATCTTTGGTCCCCGCAAGGCTGTGGATTTCAATAATTATACCTCTGCTAGGGGATATTCCCTAGCTGCTTTTCTGGCAGGGAATTTAAGCAGCTTGCAAGGATCACTACGCTACCACATCATCTTGGGGATGGAAACACTGCAATATTTTCTCCAGTCTGGCCAAATCAATGGGGAAAAAACATCTATATTCCTGTATCGACAGCTGGTCTTGAGCTAATTAATTTAGTCCCCCTCATAAACTAGAAGCATTTTAGAATTTGGTCCAGCTTTTGCATTGCATTTACTTCATGGAGTAATTTTCACAGATTGAAAAGAGTGTGAGTTCCATGTTCAGCATGGTGGAGAGGACCAACACTGGAGCTTGCAGAGGCTGATGTGAGGGAAGGTTTGCAATCCTAAGGGCTACGTCCTGGGACCCAGAGGTGGATGGGGCCATTTCCCTGCTCTCAACTCCCATAAACATCCCAACCACATCCCAAATCCAGGCTGGAAGGACACATCACCATCTCTACCCTGCTTTCTTGTAAGAAAAAGACGAGAATCAAAGGTCAGAGGGAATCACAGCCTGCTTCAGTAGGTCCCCTGACTTAGGTGGTTGGACTGCGTAGACCAGATCCACGAGAAAGACCCATACATGCCTGCTGCTGAGTTTGACTCCTGCGTATCTGGCAATATCTGAATATATTAAAAAATACAATAAATTTTGGAGCTCCTCAGTGGGCCACAAAAGTATCATTGGCTTTGGCACGTCTCTGTTACTTTAACCATTCGTGTACAGCCTCCTCCTCCTTGTTGCCTCTCACTAACCTTGAAGAATTTGTTCCTTTAGATTAAACAGAGGTCTTCAGAGTTGTCCTCCAAAACCTTTCATCAGCATTACATCTATCCTGAAATGTTACACTTTAATGCATCCAGCCCATCACTGAAATGAGTGCTGGACAAAAGTACAGAAAAAAAAAATTTTTTTTTGGACCTTTTCATACAACTTTCTTATTTTTTCCAAGAAAAATTCAAAGTTTAAAAACATAACTTAAATTCCAAGCACCTTTGTGCTCTGCTAGCTTCTGGATCATCCCCACACACGTACACGCAAAGGGAGAGGAAGAGAAGCTGGCGATCCCACCCCAGGAGCCCACCAGCTCTCTGGGGAGACAGTCCACGGGGGCAGCTTCATAAGCAATTTCAGCCAAGCCAAATTTGACCTTCCCCCCCTCCCCTGCTGCCTCCCTTTGCTAGCCTTGGAGCTCATATGGCTGTTTCATCATCCGGATCAACCTGCTGATCTCTCAGGAAACTAATCTTTTATTATGGGCGCTGGGTTTAGGGTTAATTGCCTAAATTCAGCGTTAGCAAGGGGTCGGGGCTGTGCGAAGCGGGGGGGTGGATGCAGATCTCCCCCCATCAGTAGGGACCTGGGCTTGATCCACCTTAAACCGCTCCACAAGTTTCACCCAAAAGTGGGATCCGCTTCCTTAGGGTGTTGTTATCCCTTTCTCATAAGGAAGGAGGAAAAGATTTGCATTTTTTATGGAGGGACCTGGAGCCAAAGCGCAGCGCTCCCCCGCTGAACCCCCCCTGGACCCCTCGCCCAGCCATAAAGGGTCGCGGCTCCTCTGTGGGATGTTTCAACCTGACCGGGGATGGGGGCGGATTTTTTCTGGGTGGTGGGGGTTTTTTTCGGTTTTTTCTTTGTGGTTTTTTGTTTGGGGTTTTTTTTTGGGGGGGTGGATTTTTGGGGGTGGTTTTTTTTGTTTGTTTTTTTGTTTGTTTGTGGTTTTTTGTTTGTTTGTGGTTTTTTGGTTGGTTGGGGGGGTGGATTTTTTTAGGAATGTTTTTTGTTTGCTTGTTTTTTGTTTGTTTGTGGTTTGGGGGTTTGGGTGGGTTTTTTTTGGGGGGGGGGTGGCTCCATGCCCCAAAACTTTTTTTTTTCCCCAGGCCCGGGGAACACTGTCTCATCCGCAAACTAAGGCAAAGTTTGGTCCCTCCCCTTCGGGGAGAGCCCGGCACTCGCTCTGCCTCCCAGCCCGACCTCCTCCGGCCGCAGCAGCCGCCTCACACCCGGCTCCGGGGGGGCCCGGGCGGGGGGGAACGACACGACCCGGGGGGACCCGCCTGCTCCTCCGGCCAGCGGGACACCCCACGGCAGGTACGTGGAGCGCCGGGAGCCGCTAAAAAGAGGGAAAAAGGGGCCTGGCGGGGGGGGAAAACAGCGGCATGAGACGGGTTTTAAGGAGCCGGGGGGGGGGTCTGCGCAGTCCCATGCGTGGCTTGGTAGGGGGCCCGATCCCCGGCTTCAGCCTGCTCTTCCCGAAGTCTGTCCCCAGCTCTCAGGGGTTCGTGGTTCTCCGCTTCGCCCCCCCCCCCCCCCCCCAGCCCCTTTATCTGGCTTTAAATCTCCGCGTGTCCCCGCGGAGGGGTGGGATCCGCTGCGGGGGAGCGGAGGGTGGACGTGGGAGTTTGGCCAGAGTTCAGGGAAAAAAAGGTGAATGGAGTTCTCCCGCTGCGAAAAGTAACCGGACACGGGAGCGTGGGGAGTGGGAAGCAGCAGTCCCAAGAGAAACTCAGACGAGATGGAAGGGGGGAACAAAAAATAATAAAAAATCACAGCGAGGGTGATTAAACTCTGCTTCAGGCATCCAGCGTCGAGACGGGCAAAACCCAGGCAGCCCCATGCGTGCGCGGCTTTGAGCAGGGGTTTGGGTTAGGTGACCTCCAGCAGTCCTTCCCCACCTAAATTCTTCTGGGAGGTTAAGAGGGACACAGAGCGGGTTTGGGGGGCTCTGCCAACCCAGCGTTCATCTCCCCCAAAGCCAGCACATGCGAGGTGGACGCCTGCACGGGACCCTGTGCCCCGGCTGCTGTTAGAGCCGGTGGGGGGTGAGACGGCGGTTTTAGGATGTGGTTCCTGGTGGGTTTTAAGCCCAGCGAGCTCAGATGGAGGTGACAAGGCAGTGGACGGTAACGTTAGTCGGATGAACGTGCTGGGAGAGCCTGCTTGTACTTTACCCTGAGACACAATTATCTGAGCCTCTGCGGGAGCTGCAGGTGGTGGCTCTTCAGGGTAGGAACCGAGGGCGGCGATGCCGTCCGGACGTGCGCTTCCCAACCCCGCTGACGTGATTTACAGCAGCCGAGAAGCTGTTGTGATTTACTGCTGGGGACACGTGGGATCCTCTAACGGGCAGCTCTGGCAGGAAACTGGAGATGCTCAAATCGCCATCTCTGGCTGTCCTTAGTGGTTGGCCTCCCCTTTTTCTCTGTCTGCTGGAGGTGAAACACTTTATTTCTTCAAAATCAGCTAATATTAGGGGGGGAAGGGACCTTTCTGCAGCGAGGTCGTGCTTGCAGGGAAGTGAGAGGGGACATTCCCACGGGGGAGGATACACTTGGATTTAGCCTTTGCATCCAGAAGCTCCAGTTTATGGGAAGCTTGAATCCAAGCGCCTCCTCCTGCTGACTCCAAAGCTGCTGCCTGCTGTTTCTGCCTGACATCCCCACATCCTGACCACACAGCAGACAGGTTTTCCACCACCCAGGTCCTGCTTCAGGCCCAAACCAGCAAGGAAAGGGTCAGGAGAGTTGCTGCAGTGCCTAAACTGGGGCATTTAAGAGCAGGGACCAGAACTAGGGCTCTCGGGTAAATGCTGTCATAACACTTAGGGGTACTTTTTCCCCAGACCTAGTGAACGTTGAAAAGTTTTGGTATCTGGGATAGGGACTAAGGTGATCCCATGCCCCGCTGATGAGAAATGGCTCTTTGGTTCAATCTCCAGTGCCAAATCAGGCAGGGGATGTACTTAAAAGAGATTACTCAGAGCTCAGGAAGGGGACAGTGACACCTCCATCTGCTGGGGAATATCTCACTGGGGAGTGCTACCGAGATGAGTGCATGGAAGTGCCCCGAGACGTGGCTGGGAGGCCCTGGCCTAACCCAGGATGCAGGAGCATCACCCAAAAGGCTGGGAATCGCCCAGCTCCACCATTGCTCCTCTCCACCTCTGCACCACATCTTGGCAAGGGGGATGTATGTCCTTCCCCAGTCCCGTGGGCCATCCATGCTCGCCGTGATGTGCTATCACTGAATTACTGAGGTTGGCATCACCTCTGCACCAAGCCACGCCGAGACGTCAGACGGAAGCAGCCTTTAAGACATGCAGCATTCTTGTTTACTGGAAAAAAAGTGGCTCAGATCAGTGGAAAAATACACATTTGCATTTTGGTGACAGCCTCAGCCATTTGCACCCTGCAACACAAAAGGCGTCAGTGTGAAGGACTCTGCTTCAGCTCCCCCACATTCCCCAGGCTCAGCTCTCTCGCTTTGGCAGCCTTCAAATAAAGGACAAGCCAAGGTCAGGGGAAAAAAAAAAGAGAAAAAAGAAACAAGGGGAAAAAAAAAGAAAAAACAACTAAAACTGTAGGCCCTGGTAAAACCTCTATGCAAGCGAGAGCTCCTGCGTGGAAACTACTCGTCGTTTGCTCTTGCGCTGCCCAGACCCCCCTGCAGCCCCTTCCTCCCTCGCTGGAGAAGCTGGCAGCCCTCCAGCCCCCAGCTGCTGGGATGGGCACTGGTGGAGGTGGCAGAGATCAGGTTTTGTCAGGCGTGGGGAGAGCTCGCCCCGACACCAGCACCACCATCCTCTGTCCTCCTCCACCAGTAACTTCCCACAAGCTTCATGGAGACGCTGAGCTGCTTGAGGAACAGCAAACCCACTCCAGAAGGTGCTGGAAAGAAGCACAGTGACACCCACGACCCCGTCCTCTGCTCTCACGTGCATAAGCTCTCCCACTGCAAGCCCCCAGAGCGTGGGAGGGGAGAATTTGCAGGATCTGGCCCAAAAAAGCGCAACACCAGATTGCCTCCTCGTGCCAGCTTGCACGGACCCGCGGAAGCTGCTGCGGATTTATACTGACGTTGGATCCAGCCTTGGAATTTAAAAAAAGGCTCCGTGTTTATCCAAGTGCTGGGAAAGGCTGTCAGAGCTGCTTCCTGCGCCCTTTCAATCCCCGGCTCCGGAGTCACTGCGGGAACCGCCCGGCGGCAGCCACAGCACGTCAGCTCTGGCAAACAAACTCAGACCCCTGAACTAAAGGTGAAAACATGGTTCAACACGAGGAAGCCATCATCTGCCTGACTGCATTCGCCAGCAAGGACATGGGCGTGCTGCTGTCAGATGCAACTTCCATTTTCAGACTGCGATGACACCCTTTTTATCGCACGTGAAGCGAGCCCAGCTCTTGTCTGAGGCATGTGTGGACTCCAGCTGTTAAAAAATTTAGGAGCAGGACGCTCATTTCAGGTCTCAGCTACTGTATAACCAGCAGGGCTGCAGAATTCCAGACTTAAGACACACACAGACACATAAATGCACCGCCTGAGGCATGTCTTAAAAAGAATGTAAGAATGTGATTTCCAGTACCGCAGGAGGAGAGCAGGGGTGGTGGATGCCACAGTATCTGTAGGGAAATCAATTCCCACTGCTTAATTTAACAGCCTACAGGGTTTTGGGTTGTTTCCCTTCCGCAACAGATGTTGGAGGTGTACAGACGAGTGATGAAAAGTAGGTTTAGGACAAAAAGAACAGGCTGATGGTGTAAACCGCAGAGGCTAACAGGCTGGAGGTTTGAGATTTCCTTTTCTGCTGTTCCTTTGAGAGCTGGACAAACTGGGCAGAGCAGCAGTTTAGCATCAGAGTAGTAAAATGCCCTGCACACGGCATGTCACCGTGCTGTTATTTAAATTCTCCCAAAAGAGTAAAGCAGAGCAAACACAGCATTTTTACCTGACTTAGGCACCTTCTCAATTTCCCAAAGAATGATGAAGTTTTTCTGGAGGAAAGCTGTAAGAAAAGTCAAGCTTCAGGTGTGAAACATCTTTTCAGTTTGTATTTCTTACTATAAGCAAGGTGCATGCCCTGAGAAAAAGGTTTTTAAGGTGTTACAGGTGAAGCAAAGGGGTTTCCCCACCTCTTTTGTGTCCTTTTCTTAATATCTACTATTGCTTTAAAAGTTAATGCTTTGCTCAATACATTTGGCTTATGAGCCTGGTAGGAATTTTAACATTTAGTTTGCATTTTAAAAAACAGCCATAATATTTGATGACAGATTCTGGTCCTGATTCAATAACCCCCAAACACCCCTCACCTAGACACCTTTCCCGTTCAGGAACGCCACGCTTTCCTGGATGCTGAAAAGCATACGGACCCAGAGCGGTGGCTGCAGCTGAACTCCAGCCCTTTGGTCTTGGGACGGGCAGTCACAGCTCCGCTCCTAAACCTCCTGCCAAATCCTTTTGTAGCCCTGAGTAAGGGAAAGAAAGCATTTCTAGCAAAAACCACTTTATAACTTAGTAATAGCCTTGTAGCTATCAAAAAAAAAAGTTACATAAAAGAAGTTGCATTAAAAAAAAAAAAGGTCTGCAAGATGGCTTACTAGAATATTTGAAAATGAGAAGAAATCCTCACAGAAACTACAACATAAAATAGCACACACGTTTCTTCAGCAATTTAAAAACAACTGTTTTATTTTTGCTCTTCTGCTCTTTGTATCAAAGGGGAATAAAGTTCCCAAGAGCCCCAGAAGGCCCGAGGCTCCCCTCAGGTACTGATTTTTGTTTGGCTTATATGCAAAGTTCCCCCCAGATTTGCAGTTACAGTTACGACAGCTTTTGCTCCAACGCCTCCCCGGTTACATCCTGCTCCGTAAATGATGCCTGGTTGTCAGCTGGAACCCCACACTCACAGATGCTGAACTCAGAGTATTAGACTTCCCTTTACAACTTCACAGGAAAATAATGTTGGCTTGTTTTGTTTTGTTGTTTGTTTTTTTTAAATTCTGGTTTGGGCTAAAACTTTTCCAGTCCCAGAACTGCAGCACGTGGCCTCCTTGTTTACCACTGACCCCAACCAACCACCCTATTTCCCCCGTACACGCGTTCCTCGGTATCACGAGGAAACCCTTCCAGAAGCGGCTCCTCCGGATACTGCGTGCCCGTCAGCTGCAGGAGGAACCGTCTCTTTCGGGACAAAATCTTTGACAAGCGGCCGCAAAGCCGCTGCCCAACTCGGTCCTAAAAGAGCCGCTCGGCCAGGCGTAAAACCCCTTCCAGCAGCTATTATCAGCAGCCAAGCGCTTCAACCGGATCGCGTCCTCTCCTGCCGGCGGGCAGAGACCCTCTGGAGCGCTTTCGCTTTGCGGGACGTACGCGCTGACGGAGGTGGGTACCGGCGCCTTCTTCTCGGGGCGACTTCTGCGGAAGGGACGTTTCCCCGCGGGGACGAACGGAGCCGCGAGCTGCCAAAGGGGAGCGGGACGTTGCCGGGAGCGAGCCCGTCTCCTCCCGGCTCCCGCTTCGGGCGCGCCGGGGAGGGTCGCAGCCCTCGACGGCGGCCCCCACGCGTGTCCCCGAGGGGGCCGAGCAGAAGAGCGAGGCCGGGCGGGGGGCCCTAGGCGGCCAGGTCGAAGTCGTCGCGCTCCTGGTTGTAGTCGAGCACCTTCTGCCGGAGGCGAGAGGCGTCCACCCAGGTGACGAAGTCCTCCACGGCGCGGGGGACGAGGAGCGCGGGGTCGGTGACCACCTCGGGCCCCACGCGGACGTGGCCCTGCTCCACGAAGGTGACGGCGTGCCGCAGGTTCTGCGCCATCCGCAGCTTCACCAGCAGGCAGGGCAGGCGCCGGCGGCAGAAGGCGGCGGCCGACAGGTTCTCGCAGACGGCCAGCGACCGCCGGCTGCTCACCAGCCCCAGCCCGTAGAGCTTCTCCAGCAAGGCGGCGGCGCAGCGGGCGCGGAAGGCGGCGCTGGCCGGCCCCAGGTCGCGGAGGCGGCGGGCCAAGGCGCGGACGGTGCGGGCCAGCGCTTTGTACTGCACGTAGTCCTCCCGCCGACCCAGCCGGTACCGCCGCAGCGCCTTCACCTCGGCCAGGCTCCCCCCCGCCGCCTCCCAGCTCACCAGCTCCAGCCGCCGCAGCAGCTTCTGCTCGTGGTACTTCAGCTTCCGCACCATCTTGGGGACGAGGGCGGCTCCGCGCCGCCGGCCTACCCCCCGCCCTTTCCGGGGAGGAGCGCCCGCGCTCCGCCCGGCCGCCGCCGCCTGCGCTTTCCCCGCTAGCCCGGCCCGGCCCCTCCCGTCGCCGCCGCCGCCGCGGGGGCTCCCGGGCCTGGCGCGGCGCACGGGATGGCCCCCGGCTCTCCTCCAGGCTGCGCCGGGGGAGGAGGCCGAGGCCGGTGAAACCCTCGGGGGCTTGAGGGGCGGGGGATGCCGCCGGCGCCGGCTGCCTCGTCCGGGATGCGGCGGGGGGCGAGCCTGGCTCGGAGGTGTCAGCCCAGGTACGGGCCGCGGACGCTCAGGCCTTGCCAGCGACCCCTCCTGCACCGGCAGCCCGGCCGTTTCTCCCCGGGGATGGCGTCCAAGGCCTCGGCGGGCCTCTTGGAAAAACGGCCCGGCTTTGTCGACCCGGGGGCTGCAAAAACTTCCCTCTCTGCCCCTCCTGCGAGGAGGAGCAGCCCTCGGTCGCAGCCCGGCAGGGAGGGAGCGGCCTTCGGCTCTCCGAAGGAAACTCGGCCGCTCTTGGGCTCACGCTTCCCTCCTGGAGCCGGACCGCTACCTCGGCCTGCCCCAGTGCCGCCGCCACGTCCCCAGCCAAACGCCCCTTCCCCGGCTTTCTGGTCGGCGCAGGGCGTTAACAGCCCGACCCTGGGGATTCTGGACCCTCTGCTCCAAGGAAATTCCCCGGCGGAGCAGGTCGGGTTGGCGACTCGGGATTTCGGATTCTTGTATGGGCTCAGCCTCGGATTTCCCACTCCTGGGTGTTTAACGCGCGGCGTGTTTTTCAGGGTAGGTGATCTGGTCACGCAGGCCGTGGCGGTCTCCTCATTTGCTCTGTGTTTTTCCCCAGGTGTGTCAGTGAAGGCACCAATGGACATGGGGAGCAGCAGCACTGAGAAGTTTTATAGGATCCCCGAAGGAAAGGGACCGCACTCGGTTGGATGTACAGACCTGATGACAGAAAATGCAGTCGAGGTAAGTCTGTCCGTCCTTCCTCCTTTGGATTTGAGCCGCGATGTTAGTGAAACAACTTGCTGTAGTTTTACAGAGGAATCAGACAGAAGGTCCGGTCTGTGTGCAGGGATGCGCCGCGGCTGACACTCACAGCTGAGTTTTCTGTCCTCTCCGTCCCAGCGTAGGATGTGTACTGGGCATTTACCAGACACACGTAACCTGCAAGCCTTCCCCGTGGCTGCTTCCTCCCTCCTCCTAATATCCTTGCCTTCCTGACTCCCTTACGCAAGATACTGCAGAGAAACTGTGTCCTTCTGGGACACACGGGGTTCTTCCCACCCACCCCACCGCTCTCTTCTGCCCTGGGCTCCTGGGGAGACTCCACACGCAGTCTCCGTGACTGTAGCTGTTCTCACCGCAAAGTTCCCAACGGGATTTGGCAGGGGTGGGTGATGAGGGTACGTAGTGTTTCAGCTGCAGGGGAAAGCATGAGATGTCTTCTCAAAGTTTTATCTATCTGAAAAAGAACAGGATGCCAATTCTGCAAGTGGTTAGTACAAAGAGAAGCCACAAAAAGAAGATGGGGCCAGTAAACAGCCAGCTAACTTCTGGGTTTCCATTTCAAATCCTCTTGCTTTTTGATTTTCCTATGGGAATACACCTGCATTTACACTGTGGTTTTACTCCTCAGACTAGCCAGGTGTGGTGGAACTTGTGATCAGTTTGTAGTGGTTATTCGTATGTTTTCCTTTACTGAGTTTACTCTGTATTAGCAAAAAGAAGCGATTAGTTTCTCTCTGCAGTCAGCCCATGTGTTTTCCTTAGATAAGCAATCTGTATACTTACAGTTCTCTCAGGCATAGAGAATGACCGTCTTTTGCTTTCTGGGTGAGCAGTTAGTCACCTGAGGAGGTTCACTGGGTTTATTCTGGGACCAAATTAGTATCATTACCAGTATGGATGAAGGGTTTGATGGTTTCTTCCTTTGTGTCAAAGGTTGATTTAAGTTTGATAAATAAATAGAAATAAGCTTCATTAAACAAGCTTTTGGTACACGTTGCGTATGAAACTGATAAATTAGTGTTCAAGAAACCAGACTTTATTCCAAAAGTCACGTTCTTTTTGGCCCTAGACTTAACATGGTAAAACAAAAGTACAGTTGGAGCAAGACAGTGAATTTGAATAGTGTGTTGCAAATTCCCTTGCAAACAGGGAAATAAGAATGCTAATTACACACGGTTCATCTGCCAGGAGGTCTGCTTTAAGGTGTGCCGTTGGTACGTTGCTGCTGTCTGCGTAGGAAAAATACTGGCAAGGTGGTATGGAGGGTCCACGTGAATGTGGGAAGCTTGGGTGGTTTCCTGGAAGACCTGGAGTGCAGACAGTAAAAGAAGATTCAAATCAGTGGTAAGAAATGGAGGCAGATAAAACAAAAATTAACAAAGTGAACAAAAATTGTTAAAAAAGTTAACAAAACTGTGTTTAGAAAGATGGACCACTACAGACTTGTAAACATCTTGATGAGGAGGAAGAACAATATATTGCGCTCCTTTGCTGTGCAGCTGCCCAAGAGCTTTACTGACAGCCTCTTGCTCAGTTTAGCCAGGAACACTATAGCCATGTTGAGACCATGCCCCTGACTCTACCCGCATCTTCTCTGCTGGACAGCACTTCTAGAAACTAGTGTCAGGGTAAAATTTGTCTTGTTAACCTAGTGGAAAAATATACTTCTAGGAGGGTCTGGTTTTCCCCCCAGTCTAGCAAGCTGAATTGGGTCAGTAACAGCTCCATGAGACTTACTGGTGCAAGGAAAGCAGTGACAGCTCCCAGCTGGAAGTGTGAAGGGGACACAGTCACCCCTCTTAAACTGATCAAACTGCATCATCGTATCATTCCCCGAAGGGAGGCATAGTGAGGAAGACAGAAGAAAAGATCCAGCAAGATGTAGAAATGGAGCAAATAGGTAGTGAGTGTTTGTAATGATTGACTTTATTAAATGGAGCATTTTGAATTAGCCATAGGCTAACCTGGAGAAGGTGACGTGTGTCTCTGCCTGGATGCCAACAGTCATGCTACTTTAAATTCACTGCAGGGACAAAAAGATAGTGACATAGGATTGGCATCAAAGCCTGTATAGGATAATAATTTTCTCAGGAGAGTCTCTTAATTCTCTCAAGCTGTCATTCTTGCATCTGAGGCCCTTGACAGAAATGTTTTTATCTTCCTTTTTCTCTGCCATAGATATATAAATATCAATCTTCCTTTTTTTTTTTCTTCCCTCCTAATCCCAGGGAAGCTTCTTGCGCCTATATTATCCATCATGCGATGCCACAGATAATGAAGAGGCACCATGGATTCCAGATAAAGAGTACTATCAGGGACTCTCTGACTTCCTTAATATGTACCGAGTTGTAGGAGAAAGGCTTTTCCAGTACTATGTTGGTAAGACTGGTTTTGGTTTTATTCCTTGACTAATGCAAGGGCATGAGCTCTGTATGCAGGTCATTGCCTCACTGCTCCGTGAATAGTGTGTTATTGTTGCAGGACAAAAAAAAATTAGTTTTTCCCGAAGAAGTACGTTTGTTTGAGATGGGTTTGTGTAGTGAGGCTCAGTGATGAATGTGACCCAGTTCTCAGGCAGACCCACAGTCCCAGACTGCTATGAATAGGAGCGTCTGGGCAATTTGCTCTAGGAAGAGCTCGGGCGAGCTGCGCCTATGTGTTGGGCTTTAAATCCCACAGGGAAATGTGCAAATACTAAGGTCTGAATACCAACCTGACTATTCTTGAAAATATGTTCTTGTAGGGTTTAAGAGATATGTAGGCCTTGTGCTAGGCTGTGGATGGGAGGAGGAGAAGGAAAGTATCTTCTGCCAAGTAGAAAGTATTTTCAGAAACAGCTCTGTATTTGTCTTCTGTATTTTAAGGATGAGATTTGGTACCTTACCTTCAGATGACTGCTCTGAAATCAGCGGTCACCAGATTCTCGGGATCTCTCCCACAGGAACAAATGCTTTCTCTCATTTCAGTAATAATGACATACACTTTGATTTTTATCTAGGTTCAGTGACCTGTCCTGCAAAGTCAAATGCTGCTTTCAAGCCAGGAGAAAAATACCCACTCCTCGTTTTTTCCCATGGACTTGGAGCTTTTCGGTAATTGTGCAGTTTGCTGACAAACTAGTTTTGTTGTCTATGGAGACAGCAGTCTCCAAGGATGGTTCTGAACAGATTTTCAGTAGGGGAGTGAGATCCCCATGAAGGTGAAACAGGTGTGAAGAACAGGCTGCTGTGTATCAGTATGCCTCCACTGAAATCAACAGCAGTAACTAAAAGCAGGCTTGATGTATTTATTTGTGTTTTCCCTTTGTGTTTTAGGGGTGAAGGTATTTACCGATCCATAAGCATGTTGTAAAGATTAGCTAGTTGATTTTTGGACAGCTCTTTGAAGACGCAAAGTGTCATATGTGCTACTTTTAAAAATCATTAGCATTTTTCTTTCTGAATAGATAGTAAAACAGTAACAAGATTGTGTGAACAGGCTTGGTGACTGGCATACAAAAGCCTGCTCTACCGGCTAGCAAATTCAAACAGAAGAAATAGCACATACATAGTGTGGTCAACATTGAAAGAGCAGTGTAACTGAAATAATTATGTGTGCACGTGTATCACTAGAGTGTGGTTTTAATTGCAGGACGATCTATTCTGCTATTTGCATAGAGATGGCTTCCCAGGGCTTTATAGTGGCTGCTGTGGAGCACAGGTGTGTATACTGCACGTTTTTGAGTTCTGATGGAAAGAAACTTTCTGACATTGAATAGAATGTTATTTATTCTAAAGAAGAACTTATGATTTTTTTAAAAAGAAAAACCAGTATATCTTCTTCAGCCCTGCCCACACCTCCCATTTCTCTAGCTCAACTCTTATCTAAGCAAAGGGGATTTGCTTAAATAAGCCCTTGAATGAACAGTCCCATGGTAGATATTGTTCATCATTCTTCAGGCATGTTATTTTTCTCTCTCTTATTGTTAGAACCTGGAGAATATAAAGGAGGTGGGAGTTTTGGTGGGGTTATTGCATTATTTAGAAAGTCTGTCTATGCTCAGTTGTGACTGCAGCAGCACTGGTTGGTAGCTTGGATCTCTTGAGATAAGTGAAATCTAAAACTTCGGCTGACTTCATCCCAAACCAAATGGAAAACATCCCCAGAACTAACCTTTTGTTGATATTACAGAGATCAATCTGCTTCAGCAACATATTACTGTAAAAAAAAGTCCGTTTCTGAACCACAGGAAGAGTCTACAGCAAACACGGAGAAGGAGTGGATCTACTACAGGAAACTAAAAGCTGGAGAGGAAGAGCGTTGTTTGCGCCATAAGCAGGTACTCATCCTAGGTCTGTACTCTGGGAAGTGAGGCAGGAGTGGTGTGTTTAGGACTAACTAGCAGGCTCTTTCCCTCTTTGGCCATGTCTGCAGTCTTCTGCCATGACTCAGGGGATATATAAAAATACACCAAGTCCTATCTTCCTGAAGACGGGAAAGCCAACAACAGCTTTCTTCAGAGCATAAACTACTTCCTCAGGAAAGCTTTCTCATGAGGTTGCACTGTGGCGCTTAGTCAGCTGTTTCTCCTCTGGCTCCACTCAACTTTCTGTTTCTTCCCTGTGTCTTCACGCTTTTGCTGCCCAGCCCAGTCTTTAAATGCCACAGAGTTGAATTCAGATGTTTGTGTGGTCTGAGGCTTGCGTCAGCTTTTGTTTACTGTTGGATGGCAGGATGAATCATGGCTGTTCTAAGGGGGGTGTTTGCTTCATCATCTCCAACACACTTGAATGTGGTTTATAGCAATGTAAACAATGCAAACTTCCTGATTATAAGCAGTATCCATGCTAGATGTGATATGGCCGTACTGACGAGCTCCTCCAAGCATAGACTTGACCTTTAAAATATGGGAGTGTTTTCTTCCAGCTAATGCAAACTCAGCCAGGGAGGTGTTTCTCTTTATCTCCCTGGGCCATACAGACAGCAGTACCATTGTCATTTCCTGTGTGCATACAACATCCTACTTATGAGTATAAATATGTAATGTCTGAGCTTGCAAATAACCTCCAGAAGCTGTTGACTGCAAATTTTTCTAGTAGAGAAGTCAGGAGATTGAGATTTATTTGAAATTTGGTAATGCACAGGCATCTTGCTGGCTGCCTACATGCTGTGGTTCCCAAGGACGCTACTGTTTTTTGGTTCTTTTTGAACCTTTTCTTTCACTGACACATGAAAGTCAAAAACACTTCTTACAGTGAACAATGAAAATGTTTATTTGCAACAGCTTTACTACAGTTTTTCAAGAATATGTATGTATATAAAACAGGAAGGGCTTCTTGTCTCTTTGTTATTTTGGGTTTGTCCAGTGTAAATACCATTTCAAAGCAATTGTGCAGATGGAGCAAGTGATGTAATGACATTTGCTCATCAGAGTGAACATGAGGAGGAGTAGCAAGTCAGCCTTCCTTGTAGTTGTGTAACTTAAGCCTTTGCACATCCCAACAACCCCTTCTCAGAGCAGTGACAGGATGAAGGAGTTGAAGGTCTTTGGCGCATGTTATAGGGATAAATTCTTCCACGTGCAGAGGATCTACGCAAGAGCTTAAACTCTCTTCTTCCACGTGCACAGGATCTACGCAAGAGCTTAAAATCTTTGGACCTCCAAAAGTTAGTTTTGTTGTTGGTCAGACCTTGTCAAAGTTCTGTTTTACAGCTCCATTCTGCAGTTCAGAATAGTTGTTACCGTATCAGGCACTTGTGGGGAAAAAAAAAATATCAGACTAAGTCTTGTGTCCAAAGGGCCGGCAAACCTAGCAGTTGTCTGATAATTCCTTCCACTGCTCTCCCCAGGTGCAGCAAAGAGCACAGGAGTGTATCAAAGCTCTCGATCTCATTCTTAAAATCAATTCAGGAGAGAAAGTAATGAATGTACTGAATTCAAACTTTGACTGGAATAGCCTAAAGGTGAGTGAAAGGTGGTAACTGCACTTTGTTAAATGCCTGATAATGCTTCTGGTTTCCCTCTTCCATTTCTAAACTGGTTCCTGTAAACTGTTGTCGTGGTTTAACCCCAGGCAGCAACTAAGCACCACGCAGCTGCTCGCTCACTCCCCACCCACCCAGTGGAATGGGGAAGAGAATCAGGGAAAAAAAGGCAAAAGTAAACTCATGGGTTGAGATAAGAACAGTTGTAATAGAAAGGAAGAAACTAATAATAATAACAATAATAAAATGCCAATAATAATAATAAAAGAATTGGAACATACAAAAACAAGGGATGCACAATGCAATTGCTCACCACTTGCTGACCGATGCCCAGTTAGTTCCTGAGCAGCAATTCCCCTGGGCCATCTCCCCCCAGTTTATATACTGGGCATGACATCCCATGGTATGGAATACCCCTTTGGCCAGTTGGGGTCAGCTGCCCTGGCTGTGTCCTCTCCCAGCCTCTTGTGCCCCTCCAGCCTTCTTGCTGGCTGGGCATCAGAAGATGAAAAATCCTTGACTTGGTATAAACACTACTTAGCAACAACTGAAAACGTCAGTGTGTTATCAACATTCTTCTCATACTAGATCCAAACCATAACACTATGCCAGCTACTAGGAAGAAAATTAACTGTATCCCAGCCAAAACCAGGGCAACTGTTCTGAAGATTACACCGTAGATCTGTGAACATATGCTCAGGTCATCCCAAGCTGGATAGATAGTAATGGAGCTGAAAGGATGCTCTTCCTACTTCAGTAGGATCTATTGCCTAAAAATTTATTCCCTTTAAAAAAAAAAAAAAAAAGTTTGGGAAAGAAAGTCTCTTACAGCACCTGAATTTTTTTGACAGGATTCTGTTGATACTAGCAGAATAGCTGTGATGGGACACTCTTTTGGTGGTGCTACAGTTATTGAAAGTCTCAGCAAAGAAATAAGATTCAGGTAAGTACGCAAAACAAGGCGAGAGACATTTGGCACTTGAGAGGTCTGGAGCAGGGGACCTCACCTGAGATTCCCCAACTACTAATTAGCTCTTGAAGAAAAGTTTTGTTTGGCATGTCTTGTTTTCGTAAGTCATGCTTCTTTGAACTGTGGGGATGTGGTGGAACATGATAGCCGTATCATATTATATCATGATACTGTGGGACCCTGCAGAAGCTCCTGTACCTAGCTGCACCTGGCAATGGAGACCAACAAATGCAATAATGGATTAAGTCTCTTCCCCCAGAGTAGAAATCATCTGGAAACAAAATGATTCATTAACCTGTTTACCTGTTCGGTGTCATAGAGAGTTTCGCTTTCCCATGTCTCCTGCAAATCAAAGCATGCTGAGAATTTCCATACAAAGCTTTCTGCTTCTGTGACAATATCCAGTTGTTTTTGACAGGTGTGGCATTGCCCTCGATGCATGGATGCTTCCAGTAGGTGATGACATTTACCAAAACAGTGTCCAGCAACCGCTGCTTTTTATCAACTCCGAAAAATTCCAGTGGGCTGATAATATCTTAAAGATGAAGAAGCTCGGCTCCAATGACACAAACAAGAAAATGATCACTATCAAGTAAGAATCCAAGACCCATCACTTCTGTGGTTGAAGATGAATCTTTACTCTTATTAGAGCTGTACAGTTACACATAACTGCAGAAAGACAGACAGTCCCTACTTCCTCATGGCCCAGGTTTTCACTGCATGTTTAAATTAGACGGCAGTACGTCCCCCACAGTGCAGACAGAGACTTCTCTCAAAGCAGCCAGTAACCCTAAGTTTAAGATGCTCCAAGGTGTGCATTCCGGCCCAGGGGCACAAGTTTTGCTCTGGGCCTCATGCATCATCTGCGTTTGAACACTTTAAACAGCCTTCTGGGTGCAGTTATGCACTCACCTAGTGAAAGCACTGCGTAGCAGGGAGTGGGTGGTTCTATAATCCACCTCAGAGCAGAGACAACTTGAAGTTTTGCCAAGCCTACTCTTTGTTGCCGTTGCAATTGTAGTTACTTACAGTAAGCATGTACAAAACTTCCTCCCTTCTGTGGTTAGGACAGAATTTACTGCTGTGCACGACTGTCTTTGAAGAAGTCTGTGCAACCCATGGCATCTTTTAATCAGATGACTGCCTTCTGATGAGCCTGTTGATCATGGTTCTATTTGCAGGGGGTCAGTACATCAGAGCTTTCCTGACTTTACCTTTGTGAGCGGAGAAATCATTGGAAGATTTTTCAAATTAAAAGGAGAAATAGATCCCAATGAAGCTATTGATATAAGCAATCATGCTTCATTAGCCTTCCTGCAGAAACATTTGAGTAAGTATCTGTTTACATCAAAGTATGAAGTTAAATTAACACTTAATTCCTATGCAGCTTTTTATATAACTGTTCTTGTTTAGAACAAGATCAAAAGTAAGTGCGTCAGAAAAGTTTAAGTAGAAGAAACAACAGTCAGACTCTTTTTCTAGAGGTTTGTTAGTTACTTTTGTAATCTAAGCAATTCAGAGGAGGAACATTGCAGTTTTGTTCTAAAACCTAAAAACCTGGAGTGTCATTTTTCCCTTCTTAAAACATCATGCCTCCCCTACTTTGCCAGGTTGATTCATCTGTCCAATAGTTTAATTTTTCAGTGTAGCTTTACAAAAAGCTGACTACTTTATTCATTACCACTTGTGGTTTTCTTCTCCCATTTCATAGGTCTTAAGAATGATTTTGACAAGTGGGATTCTCTTGTGGATGGCATAGGACCCAATGTTATTCCTGGTACCAATATTGACTTATCTCCAGCTGAACCTGAATAAGGAATACAAAGAAGTACTGAAAATGCCATGGGCATCAGGACACTAACATTGGCCACCTACACAGCTTTTGGGATGTGGAACAACGACAACAAAAAAATAAGGCATTAGGTTACATTATCATGTAGAGAGGTTTTAGTTCAAATGAGTTAGTGGGATTCTCTGAAATACTGCAACAGGGTAACTTCTGCTATATAGACAGTTGGGGGGAGAATCAATTAATGGCAATTTAAATGCTTTCTGGTTTTGACTTTATTCTAAGTCTGCAGAGAGAGAGATTAAGCTCCAAGGAATTCAACTAGAGTTTTGCTTACTAAGTTTTAAGTGAGTTTGCATCCAGCAAGCCTTTTTTTGCAATATAAAAAACCCCCAACTTTGTTATTTAATTACTTAATATTGCAGCTGTGGTCTGACAACAGTTGCAAGTTGGAGCAGGTTTTTCCTCCTTCTAGTCAGTGAGGTACAAGTGGAAGGTTGTCTTCAAAACTGTCTTATTAAAATAAGAGTCACAGTAAAAGGTACAGGAAGTAGTTTAAGGTAACAGCAGAGAAAGGTGTTTGTTCAGACACAGGACTTCTCATATGAACTTAATCCACTTACATTTAAGATGTGTTTACTGCCATACTTGGAGGAGGTTTCCATTCCAAAAGCTGCTGAAATGGTCACTCTTGTTGTAGCAACTGTGATTTCGCTTAGGCAAAGCTCCCAGCAGTGCCTCTCTTGTTAATCTCCGTATTACCACTATCTATCAGTCATACTGTTGTAGGTGAAATTACAGAAGAGATGTGTTACTTCTACCACTCCCTTTAAAAAGGGGTATGTAAGCATTGCTTGATCATCTTGATGTCTCTTATGGTTATAATACTCTCTAGACACTCATCTTTTTCCAGGTACTAGCATTGCTGTCTGTATCTGTCAGTAGAAGCAGTTGACTATGTGGTGGGCTAAAGAAGGCTCTGATTTTTAGAGCAGAACTCTTTGAAGCTGCCACATGGAAGGGTGACTTCTTAATGAATAAGCCTTGCAAAAGGGGGACTACTTACTGTAGCCTATTTGTTTCAAAATCAGGTTACAAAAAAAACTGAAGCAGAACAAGGAAAGCAGTTAACAGTGTAATAAATATTTATATAATCTGTGATCTTAACATGAGATTGCAACATCTAAGACCTGTTTTCAGAATTTAATTAAATTCTCTCCAGCCTACCACCATGTATTGTCTCTATTAAGGGAAGAAACATGCAAGTGTTTCTCTTGCTGAGAAAGCACTAACCCTTGAGATCTGCCATGATACTCACCCAGACTATTACACTGTCAGAGATCTTGGGTTCCTAAGTCATTATGGCAGCATGAAAAATCCATAGCCTCTGAAGAGGAGGAAGCAGCTATGGTACACAGGAGCATACAACAGGACTATAAAATAGAAGCCCCTTTTCAACACAGGAGGAGGAGAACAAAAGGTGAGATAAAACAGCTGCAGCTTAAGGAGAAGTCCTTACCACACTGTACACATGCAGCAGCAAAACCATTCTAGGAGGTCTGCTTCATATTTATAGGCAAAGCTTCATCTTTTTCATCTTTCATTAGTGCAATTAAGGCCATGTCATAAATACAAGTTCTACTTTGTACATGACTGTGTGATGTTTCAAAGCATTCACAATAGCTCACAGTGCTCTAGAGAGCTGTTTAGGGTCAGACAGAACCAGTAACTGCAGAATGTGCATAGCTACATCTAACTGCAGTAGTACAGTTGAAGAAAGATACTCAGTACACACACAGCATTTGGGCTTATGCATAGGGAAAGAACACACGTCATCATTAACAAAACACTGATCAGTATATGCCAGCCAAAGCTTTATTGCAGCTTCTTCCATTGCTTTGTAACAGCACCAGATGCAAGACTTCAACACAAACCAACTATGTTCCCCTACAGAGAAAGAATTCCTCCCCTCCCCCCCAAAACATACCCTCGACTTTTCTTAGAGGAAAAAGAAAACTTAACAATGCAACTTTTCAAAAAGCAAACAACAGAAAGTAGTATTATGCAACACAGTAGCCTATACAACAACTCACAAGAAACCTGTGTTCAAGAACCACCCACCAACAGCTAGATAAAAGTTAGTGCACACACATATTCAGTGTGGAATGCCAGTCAAGAGGCAAATTCTTACGTAAGAAAGTACAGCTCTAAGAAGCGAAGCTGACACTAACAATGTACCAACAAGCACTATTCCTTGACAGGGAAGTATGATAGTGACAGGCATTTGCTGAGTTAGGTAGGAAAAAAACTCTCCATGCTTCACTTGTATCTGTGTTCCCACAAAAACAGATTTTCATGGGAATCTTCATGTACACAGGTGCTTGTTCAGCTTCATATGGTGAGCATGTCACTTGGTTTCAGGAATGTTGGAGGACATGAGGATCTTCAGGCAAATCTGAACTGCAGCCAGTTTGCTTTTCTACAGGGAATAAAAACAGATTAGACCTATCAAGGTGTTTCAATAAACATGTATAAGTGCATTAGTATCTAAAGTCATAGCTCTACAAGGCTTCAGACTAAATGTCATCAACATATTGGACCATATTAAAAGAATAAACTTGCAAAGTTATATACAGATAAGACAGTTGAAACAGAACTGCCCAAGAAGATGAAGCAAGCAGTGCTCCCAGATTTCAGTTACAAGTTTAAGCCACTCCATTCCTCAGTGGGCTTAGCATAAGCCTCTGCAGGAGAGTTTTTGCATCCTGTGGATCAGGTACCTTCTACTCAAACTGCCTTTCAGGCCATGGCCCATGTGCACAGCAAGATCCAGTTCTGTGCCACATGGTTGCATGACCTTAGCTCACATTTTCTGCACTGGTGCATACACTAATACCGTGCAAAGTATTCAAGAACACAGACAGTAGGCAAGTTTGGGCAATAATAATTAGCTACCAAAGAGTGGTAAAAACTGTAAAAGTATTATCAAAACCAGAAACAGCAAGATCAAGAATAATCCTGCATTTGAGTGATGTAATTGAGGGAGGATTGAGTTTAACATTTTAATCAAGTTTTTTAACTATTTTTTTGCCCAACAAGTAACTAAATCTCTGTTGCAGGCTTCATTATTTGTTACCCATAAACCAGTCAGCTTTCAGTACAGTTGTACTGAAATACAATAACCAATTCAATCACTGAAAACACAAATGCTATCTCTACTTCAGCTTAATTCAGTCTCCATCAGGCAACCACTGGTCAAACACAGGAACAAGTTACCCAGAGAGGTTCTGGAATCTCCATCCTTGGATAGGTTCCAGACCTGAAAGGGAAGTCCTAAGCAACCTGATCTAGTTGACCCTGCTTTGAGCACCTCCAAAGGTCCCTTACAACCAGAACTACTCTATGATTCCATAGATTATACAAATAGTATATAATCAGAAAGAACCTGTACTATTTTCTTTGGTACACGGAATAAGTGTTCACCAGTAACACCTCAAAATTTTTAAGTAACAATAAACATGTACATGCACTATTCACAAACTATCCTTAAAACAACTGAGATGGTATTATTATGGGTTTAGATTCATAGATCTATTAAGGGACTGGGGCATTCAAATCCCAAACTACAATGCTTAGTAGAGTCTGCCTAGCAGTCGCTCACCTTGCCTCAGAAACGTGAGCATGCTGGTGGCCGATGCTCAAAACCCTACCAAAATCTGTAACTTCAGTGTACCACCCCAGCTTGTCCAAGAGGCTCAATCCACTAGGTTGAATAAATGAATACTAAATTGATTTCTAATCAAGACAGAGTAGCAGCTTCATTGCATGTATTCACCATTAAACTCACAGTACATAAGCTAATGCTACTAAGAAAATTACAACAGTATTAAATACTTAAGTTAAAAAAAGTGTTTCAGTTGTATTTCCTAATATAAAGTATTTTCTAGAAAAGTAGAAAGCATCCAAACACCAAGTACACAACCTCTTTGAGAGCTTTAAGGTAGTCTTACCTTGAAGTAAAGACTCCTCTGGTAAGGACTGCAAGTTTTCCATTACAGGGGTTATTGCCTAAACAAAAGGGGATTCTGTTAGGAAGCTGACACTATTGCAAAGATAGTTTTCCATTGAGGTACTTCCTTTAATACTAGACTGTTTACATCAGCACTACTGGACTCTTATTTACCACTGTTTTCCCCCCTTACAACTCACTACAGAAGCCTTCTGCCCACTTTTTGCTTTGATGCAAAAACTGCATGTGAAGGATGAACTGGAAATGCATTGTTACCATCGCCAGCAGCATGGCTGATGACATGAGTTTTGGGTTCCAGACGTGACTTGTTCATTTATTAGTACTTCATGAAGAACATTGGTGAAAACCTTACCATCTTTTTCCAATTACTTCATAAAAGAAGTATTTTTCATGATTTACCAGTTAGTTACATGCTCAAAATCCACATATCAGCATTGTTCTACAGTTCTTGATTAATAGTAGTCTTTCAGTAACATTTCTTCCTTCAAGCTGTTTTCGTTAATCTATTCCCAGACTGAATTCACAGTCCTCAGGCCAAATGGCTGACAGTCTATGTAAACAGTTTACATAAATTATATCAATTATATAATGTATTTATACAAGTTTCTATAGTCTCCATAGAGATCTATTAAAGAAGGACAATGTGATGTCTTAAATAAAAAAACCTGTGCTTCTAGCAGTTGGCATGAATGCACAGATTTAGATTAATGCTACTTTGCCTTTCTATTTTCATGGTGACACAGGAAGAATCACAACTAAACTCAGAGTGCCCTTTCTAAAAATCAGTACTGTCCTGCCCACTACCACACCGCCATACCTCAGATGATCTGCAAGCCCAGTCAGGAATACAGTTCCAGACATTCTCAGGATCCACAATCTCCTCATTGCCACTGGAGAGATTCAAGACCTGTACAGACAGAGCCACATTGTACCTAGCACAGCGGTGGATCCTGAGAATACACTCAGCAAATAAGACATAGCAGTAGGAAAACACAATTGAGGACTCCCTGCCCTTTCAAGTCTGGATCTTGCAAGAAAGAGCAAGTTAACCTCTAATAAAGCTGAATATCACCACTGAATCTGCTCAAGGCTCTCCTGGGCTTCTAACCCAAGTATGGCGAGAGGGAAAGGCTGGAAAACACTTACTAGATCAGAACCAGTAGGAAACAGATGAATAAGGATATCACTACATACCTGACACTGACATCTCAATACAGCTGAGGTTAGCTTTAGATACCTAAGAAATCTACTAGCAAAAGAGCTGGCTTCCATGATCTCAGGCATTCAATCTTCCACAAAGTTACTTTTATGAAATGATCTTTTGGATTTGCAACCTTAAATTACAACTGCCCTTCTATGTAAGTATAATGTCTGTGCATATGTGTACATACACACACACACTCCCCCTGAACAGGAGGAAGGCTTCTCATTTATCCCATAGCTTAAACAGCAGTAGAACAAGGCAGCCCATCAGATTATAATCTACAGTTAAAGTTAACTCCCACCAACCACTAATTCAATACGTATTTCACTGAAGTAGGAACAGTTTGTATTCATTATTAATTATGGTATAATTTAAGTTTCTTCCCAAGTTCTACTACTAACTCCTCAAAACATCAGTAAAATAATACTAAGTTTCATGAGCATTTAATGGTAACACAACTCCATAGCAGAACATTAACTTGCAGGCCAGACAGAACCACAAACATATGAGTATGTATCTCAAACTGGAGCCAGATCCTTCAGTCTTCCCACTCAATGCAGGGGAATGAGATGTGAAGGGAATATCAAGCATTGACATATAACATCTGCTTGGTTTGAGACACTGCTGTTTCTATGTAGCCTGCAAGTCCAGAAGCAGCTTTTGCAATACTAAGTCTTAAATTCTTTAATACACTTCTGTAAAATACTCGAAGTTTGGAGAAAGACCAAAAGAAGGACAAGATCTTAAAAATGCAGAAAGTATTCAAACCATACTTACCCTGGTACCTTTTTCAGATACCTCCAAAATACGAGCCTCACACCATTTTAGAGAGGTCCACACCACACATTTGGAACCAACAGCAAAGCCCTTCAGATTACAAGTATACTCATTGTGTTCTACAAAAATGATGACATATCAATGAAAAAAAAAAAACCACACACCACAAAAACAACCCCTCCAAAACCCTCAAATGCCTCACAACCCTGCTCCTGTAGTCCCCTTCCCCCTCCAAACTACTTAATAATTATTTGAAAGTTAAAAATTTGTCATCCTGAACAGTCTTGAAAATGCAGTTCATGTTCAGAAATAGATTTCCAGTCATAATATCATTAACCTCTCAAAGTAAGACTACTTGCTGTTAGACTGTCACATTATCCATAAGATACTTACACTTAGTCTTATGTCCTTAACCCATCAAAGCATACCAACATTAACACTAATACAGTAACTTATTAGGGAATAAAAATCAGGTTTCTACAAGAAAGCTATTCTCATGTTTGAATGTACACAACATTTTGATTATTTAACTCCTTAAAATCAGATACTTTACCTGCACCACAGTCAGCCAAGTTCTCATTTTGCTTTTTTTCTAGTTCTTCATCCCCAGACTTACAGTCTAAAGACTGCACACGTGCATTTCCACATTCTTTAAGCAAGTCAGTCAAGTCTTGTTTCATCCATTCTTCCACATAACAGTCATTGTTCTTCTTCTGCCACTCCCTACATTTCTCAACTTTGCAGTCACATGATTTTACAGTGCAAACAGGCACCTGATTTGTTAAGTCTTTTTTAAGAAATGAAAATTGATTTCCACTGTTTGCAGAACTTAGCAGTGCAGCATGTTCCAACCCTAAAGAGTCCTCATCCCCATCTTCCCGAGATGGCTGTGCATCAGGCAGCACCAGTTCCAGAAGCTGCTCAATTTCAGCACCTAGCATTGACAGCATGTCATGGGTCTTCAGGTCCAGTTGTTTCTCAGGTCTACCACCAGATGAAGACAGCCTTAGGGGACGAGGCTCTACTTCCATCCAGTCTTCTTGTATAGCTTCTGCTTTATGAATTCCAGACAAATTCAAGTCCAGTTTCTCTGCCTTCTCTCCCAAAGAAAGCTGAACATCAGACGAAATCAGCTCTACTGTCTTCTCTGCATCGCTAACAGAAGGCACCAAGTTCTCTCTCTCATTAAGCGATGGTAAGCTTTCAAGAAATTTCAGAGCTGCCAAATCCCCCATCTCCTCACTCACAACTGGCAGCTCAAACGATTCCTGTTCCAACACTTTCTCTCTTGCTTCACTGCCCAAAGCTGCCTGCATTTCAAGTGACTCTGTTTCCAGAGCTTCCTTTGTTTCTTCACCAAAGGAGTACTGCACTGAAAGGGCCTCTAGCTCCAGTATGAGCTCCTTCAGATCATCGTACGAAGAGTGCGTTTGTAACTGATCCAGTTCTACTAACATCCCCGTTTCATCACTTGAAGACGACTGTACCTGGAGCACTGGCAATCTTTTCAGTTGTTCTTGTTTGTTTCCTAGGAAAAGGCTGGCTGCTGAAGCACTGCCTGTCAGTTCAGCTTTCAGCTCAGCATCCTCTTGAAACAGGACTTCAGATAATTCTTGTTCTGCAGCTTTCACTTCACTCCCCAAAACATTAAGACTGCAGCTTCTTGTTGGTTCTAGTAATACATTGTTATCGCTCTCTCCTTCACATAGAGGTATCTCTTTGATAAAGTTGCTTTGACGCTCAGCTGTTTCGCATCCATCGCCAGCCTTCCCAGACACATACTCAACAGCTCCCACTGACATATTTGCTTCTACAGTATTTAACCACTCAGAAGTTACATCCAGGAAAGGTTCAGAACAAAGTAAAGCACTTTCACTTTCTCCTTGAGCTAATCCACAAACAGCAGTAGTTTCTCTTTCAAGACAAAGACCCATATCATTGTTTGAACATCTGCTTTCCTTTAAGGGCTTCTCAAGGTTTGAGAAAGCATTGTCACCAGTTCCTTTATTAGCCTTCCAAAAAGACTTCATCTCTTCATTAATACTCTTGCCAGAAGCTTCCAGCTTGACAACAGACAGAGGGACTTCAGAAGCTTTATCTTCCCGAGTTTCTATTACTTCAGCATCTAATAAGAGGCCTTCGGTCATATCATAAAACTTCTCTTTTGCTTCACTGAGCCATGAGCCCTCTGAGGAATTGAAGCCTGACAGACAGCAAGCAAATGCTTGATTAGGTACTTTGAGCAATTCACATGGAATCTGTCTGACCATCTCCATGCTAACAGATTCCTCACTTCCATAATCCACATGTCTAACAACTACCTTGTCACCTTTTACACTGCTGACTTTAGCTCTGTAGAACTTTCCATCTTGACTATATTTTGCTAGACAAATATTACTGCTTTTAATACAATATCTGCAATCGCGCCAAGAGTTTAGTCCAAGGCTTTCAGCTTCCTCTATTTTTTCCTCTATGTAGTTCATGTCTTTTGTATCAGCACTGTGACTCCAAAAGTATTCTGGACCATTGACCACTGTGACATAAATTTTTACAGTCTGACCTGCCTCTGGAAACTTCCAGATAAATGATTTACAATCACTTACACAGGAAATTTCATTTTGTGCCTGAGGCGGCAAAGGCTTACACACAGCTATCACGTCACTGTTCTCTCTTCCATCAAGTATTCCTGTTGAACAAGATCCTTCCCTACTTGCAAGATTTTCATCAGCTAAATCCACTGTTATTATACCTTGATCGTCACTGAGAATAACTTCCCATTTATCCTCAATCTTCTCTACAAATTCACACGTTAGCAGAACTTCACTTGTTCTCTTGGTGAAGTAAAGCACTGCTTCCTCTGCCCAGTTTGTATTTTTTTTGCATTTAAGTCCACCTAGGAAGCAGTGAATGCTTATTGCTGGAATAGATGACAAGACTTCAGGGAGTCTGTGTGCTTGATCAACATTAATTACTGAAGTATTACCATAATCAATATATTGTATACTTATCAAATTGTTAGAAGTCTTCTCTTTTACTACAGCTCGATACCACAGGCTGTCTTCTGAATAAACAGCACTGATTAAGTCTCCTGCTTGGAACAGTTGTCCACAAGGGTTCTTTGGTTGTGTACTATCGTTTAAGCTTTCCATAATGCTGTTAAGCTGAGCCTCAGCGCTTTCTAGTTGAACATAAAAATCCAATGGATCATTTACATGAGACACATACACTAACACTTTCAGAGCTGGCACTATCTTCTGTTGCAGTGGATCAGATACATTTTTAAGCATTATACACCCGCCTTCAGCATCAGATTTAATATCCGACTGTGTATCCATCTGGACAGAGATCAGAGACTCCCCTCCTGCTTTATTTAACAAAAAAGCATCCTTCTTACTGCTAAGCATTTCAGCAGATTCTAGTAATCCAGCTGCCACATCTTTCTTCATAGCAGACTGGAAAAAGTTTACATCTTCTCTGAAGTGCCTTTTGCTACTCTCCCCTCCTCCCTGGGCTTCAGATCTGCTTTTTTTTCTTTCAAGAGGCCTACCTGCATTTAAAGGGGACTCTGCAGTCTCATTCCTCTCATTCACATCTGTATTTCTAGAGCACAAAGTTTCATTTTCTATATGCTTACACAGTCCTGTATTGTTTATTAATTCCTCCTTCAGTTTTGCATTAATTTGAGTATTACCATCAAACAACTCAATCAACAGTTTACCATCAGATTCCTTTGCTACTACTATCGCTTTTAATTGCCTTTCTAGGACAGCTTGCTTAAACCACATTGTAGCTTCTTTGGGAACATTAGATATATCAGATAAGGAACACTTTATGGCTTGCATTGGCAAAAGCAAGATATCACAAGCATCACTGGGTAAAGGAAGCAGATGATCTTTCTCTATCATCTCTGTGTTCCCAAAATCCACAAAGAAGACTTCCGTATTAGGTTTTGTTTTCATAATTACTCCCCTGTACCACTGATTGTCAGTATACTTTGCTAGACACAAGCTCCCAGACTTTTGCAAGGTTTTTAAGCTGGTCATTGTTTCACTTAGATGGCTGATGTTATCAGTAAGCTGTGCTAAGATATCTGCACATCTTTCAAGTTGGCAGAAAAATGTCCATGGATCCTCAACATGCGTAATATAAACATCTTCCTCACTCCCAATTTTGATATCATGCATAGAATAATAGTAAGAATGAAGCTGAACTGAGGATACCAGAGGCTTTTGAGGAGATAAAGGTCTGGCCACACCTCTCTTGGTCAGAAACTGGCAAGCACTCTGAAAAGGTGTCATTAAATCTACAATGTTAAATAGCTCCTTATTGTTTATCGAAGCCAAGGCAAATATTGTACACTTCAGTTCAAAGTGAGATGATGAGCTATCAACAAACTCTTGAAAAGCCTGAATCGCTTCTTCATCCCAAGCAAAAGGATCCTGACCATTTGGTTGGATTAAGTTGTAAAGGCTGCACCTGAAAGCCTGAGCCTCTAACCTAAGAAAACGTTCATTAGTTGAGCGGAGGTTTGTTAGAGACACCATCTCTCTGTTGCCATAGTCAACATATATGACTTCTACTTTTTCTGCAGAAGGAACTTCACTAATAATTAAAGCCCTGTACCATTTTTCATCCTCTGAGTACTGGGCTAAACATACAGAATTTGGCCAAGCAGGTGGGTGGGATGAATTTTTACAATACTCCTGAATTTCAGCCATTAATACATTAAGGTCATGGCAATTTCTACTTAACTGACACCAAAAATTACTAGGATTTTCAACGTACGACACAACAACATTAACTGTACTTCCCACTTCTAATTGACCTCCATAAGAGGAGCCTGGCTTCATTTCCACATAATTCTGTCTCGAACAGATGGGCAAGTTTTCTTTGCTCTCACACTTCTGAGCAGGAAGAGATTCACTACTTTTAGAATTGTGAATGGCTGCAACGGGGCGCTCTCTGACTGTCACAGCTGTGTAAGGATTAAGTGCTTTATCACTTCTCTTTAGATCAGAGTCTTCTCTGAGCCTCTTCTCTACATTTATTTGTTTTTCCTCCCCAGCACATGCTAGGGAAGAGGCCTGGCTCACAGTGTCATTAGATTTCTGGAGAGTCTTAGGTATTTCACACCTCTGGTATTCAGCATAGCCTCCCTGGACCATGAGTTTACTTACACTTTTCTCTCCTAATTGGGACTGGTCAAAAATTTCAACCATGTATTTGTCACCCTGCACACCCAAAAAAGAAACCTTTAGTGTCTTGTTCAGTACAATCTCTCTGAATGCAGACACAGATGCTTCACTCCAACTCCCTCTCAGAGGGGAGACACCTGCCAAACAACACTTCAGAGCTAAAGCAGGTAGTTCCCTGAACTGAGGGAGCAGCTCCTTTACTGCACACCGATCTACAATTTCAGTATTGCCTCTGTCCACCAGGTGTATTTCTACCCCACTGTCCAGTACACTGGTGATCACCGCTCGATAAAAGACATCCTCTTTCCCACTGGCACAACAAAGGGATCCAGGCTGTAGGACCCACCCAGCACCGTCCAGCTTTGTCGCATCGGAATAAAAATTCCACATGCTCTGCCTCAGCTGCCTGAAGAGCGGGTGATGCTCGTGGAGCTGCACCCAGAACTCAGATGGGTCTCGGAGGTGGGAGACCTGTGCATTGTGGAACACACCCAATTTCAGGCGCACACCACCTACAGGAGCAGAGGCCAAATCTCTGTGCATTAAAGCAACAGGAGGTGCTCCTGGTGGCAGTTCCAGTTCTTCAGCAGTGGATTCTTCTAATTCCAGCTGCTCCTGAGCCTCAGTTTGGCTGACCTGCATACGGCTGCTAACTAGGCAGCAAGTCTGCACCCCAAAAAGATGGTTCAAGTCAACACCATTTTCCCCATACAGGCTCACATAATAGAGATGCTCAAAGGAGTTAAAGGTCATGATGCAAGCACTCACTCCTTTGCCTAGCACCAATGCTTTCAGCTCATCAGTCTGCGATGGGGACCAGCCACAACCCCCATCCGAGATACCCTGAAGAGCACATGGGTAAGTCACCACAGGTATATGAAAACACTCGACAGGCAAATGGCGCAAGTTAGCTCTGGTCACAATCTCCTTCCTGCCATAGTCCACAAAGATCACTAGAGCCACTTGCTGGTCCTGCTCCCCAGCAATAAGCTCCAGCAGCAGTGCACGATACCACTGGCCATCTATGCCACGGGCAGCATAGGGTGAACCCACTGTGGGTGATAAATCTTGCTCACACCGGTCATAAGCATGGCGCATGGTATCAGAAAGGCAACGGATCTCCTGGGACAGGCTCTGCAACTGGCAGTAGATGCGGTGTGGGTCACAGACGTGGGTCACTAGGACAGGCTCTGTCACACCCAACTGAAGCTGCGGGTAAAAGTAATCCAAGGCAGGTGACACAGGCTGACACGACAGCAAAACATGGTGAAGCTGTGGCATGGCAGAAGTTACAGGGGAACATGCTGGAGGCTGCAGCTTGAGCTGGTTCCTTAAGGGGCCATAAGTCAGGCAGCGCCTGAGCACCTGGCAGAACCAACTGGGAGGGACCTGCCTGGCCAGGCCCAGGTGATGCATCTGCGCCACAAGCTGAGGCAGCTCAAGCACGATGAGCTGCGGCGTCATCACCTCCTGCACCAGACCAGACACCTCCTTGCCATGCAGGTAGCTGAGGAACTCCATCGCCTCCACAGTCCAGGTGGAGGCTGGCGCATCCCCACAGGCTACCACCTTGGGGCCTCCAGAGGGCATAACATCAGCCACAACACAGCCCAGCACCTCCGGGGGCAGGTGGAAAAGCTCCTTACAGCCCCGCGCCAGGTAATAGGCGGATGTGACCACCGTGCAGCCCTCATCCAGCAGGAACACGCGGTAGTCCTGGCCACGGCGACTCACCACGCAGCAGCGGTACCACAGCCCGACCACCTCCACCAGGCCCAGGTCTCCAGTGCGCAGCTCAGCCCCACCGGCCTCCAGCCCGCTGTGTGCCGGGGCGGCCGCCAGGCGCGGCCCTGCCGCCGCTTGGATCTCACGACGGAGGCGGACGTAGTCAGCGCTGCGCTCGCCCAGCAGCCCCCACAGCCGCACGACGGGCACCTCGGGGCGCAGGCCCACCGCGCAGACCCGCAGGGCCACGGTGGTGCCGGGGCTGAGCATCCCCGGGCCGGAGCTCGGGCCTCCGCCTTCGCCGCCCGCACGAAGCCAAATGGCCGCCCCTCCCTGGCCTCATAAGGCACGCGCCGCCCACGTGACCCGCGGGGAAGCGTTACGCGGCCGCCCAAGCGGTCGAGTCCATTTTGATCCACCGCGGGGGGGAACGGGGGACGGGGGGAACACGAGGGTCGGAGCGGGCTGATACATCGGGCCGGTCCTGCTAAACCGAGACTGCTCGGAGGCGCCACACGGAGCGGGGTTACCGTCGGGGCACGCTGGAGCCGCCGGGCTCAGCCCAGCGCCCGCTGGTGTTGCCCTCGTCCGGAGTGGAGCGCTCGGCGCCGACCGGGGGGGGCGGGGTGAAGGGCGAGCCCTTCGAGCCCTCTTAGCCTCCATTGGCCAGAGAGGGAGCCCGGGGCGGGGCGTAGGCGCAAGGACTTGGCGGCTATTGGCCAGCGTGGGGGCGGCAGTGTGAGGGCGGGGTGGGGCGCTCGGGGCGGCGGCGGTCTGTGAGGGGCCGGGCGGGCCGGCAGCCGTGGCCGCGATCGGCCGTTTGGAGACGGGGAGAGGGACGGCGGGCTGAGGGACGGCCGGCTGAGGGACGGCGGGCTGAGGGACGGCCGGCTGAGGGACGGCGGGCTGAGGGACGGCGGGCTGAGGGACGGCTGAGGGACGGCCGGCTGAGGGACGGCTGAGGGACGGCGGGCTGAGGGACGGCGGGCCGAGGGACGGCCGGCTGAGGGACGGCAGCGTCCGGGGCTGTCCTGCCGATGGATGGGGCAGCCGCAGGCAAGCACCGTCTCCGAGGGCCTCGGGAAGGGGCACACGGGGGTGCTGTGTTCGGTGGCCCCCTCCGGGTAGCCTGGGCTGTCACACTGCGCCATTTCGTCTGTTCGGCTCTGGAAGCGTGTGGTTTCTCCCCGGTTTTGACCCCCTTTTGCCAGGCAGACCTTTGAGGTTTTGGCGGGGCTGCCTTCTAGCCTTTAGGAATAGTCAGAAGCGGTGGGGTGAGGAAGAGGAAGGCCCGGGCCTTCACCGAGCCTTTCTTGGGCCACAGGAGAGGCCAGCCGAGGAACCTCAGTGCCGTCCTCGGGCTAGCCCTTGGCTTCCGAAACTGAAGCTGGTAAATCGAAATTGATATGGCCAAGTGCTTCACAGGGTAGAAACTTCTGTTTGAAAAGTTTGGAATTACAAAACTCTAAGAAGTAATGCAGAAAGTGGCAAGTGTTGCTATTCAAATTGTTTATTTGTTTTTTAATACAAAATGCTAGGAATTGGCAGTGTTACAAATCTCTAGTGTTTCACGCTCAAAAAAAAAGAGCTTTATTAAGAGTTAAAACAGTTTTTCACTACAAGACTTTTAAAATTACTTTTTTTTTAACTCAATAGATCAAGTACTTCTGCATATCCATCGTCAGGGTTATCTGAGTAACAGGATTGCAGGCAGGACCACTCAGGATGTAACTAACTGAAGGAGCAGCTTTGACTGGTGATGGTATGCAAGTGGGAAAGAACTCAGAGTAGTTTCTCAGGCCGACAACTAGAAAAATAACAGTATTTCTAAGCAAAAACTTCTGAATCCCTAATAATGGTGAGATGAATTTTTTTCCAGGCTGGAATCACATACCCAAATGCATGCAGCCACAACAGATCTACAATACAATCGAAAAGAACAAGTGCAAGCCAAGAAGATGCCCAAACTGTATTTAATCAGAAATGGGCACATTGAAGATACTAGCTGCAAAGACTAGTCTAGAAGAAATCCTGAGTATTTACTCGGAGAACTAAGTCTTGTACAGTCTTTTCATTACTAGATATTGCTAAAAGCCAGCTTTGTTCTGTCTACATTATGATTGCTTTTATACTGCATTTTTGCCTCCTGGTTGCTGAAGATAAGCCTAGTGACAAACAGAGCAGTCCCCTTTCCTATGAAATCTGGAAGGCTTTAGGTTGTAAAAAAAAAATAAATCACTCATATTCAAACAGTTTGTGTTTTCAAAGAGATCATTATATTTTCATCTAGATTTAAAATGGGCAGAGTGTGTATTTCCATGGAAAAGTGGTACCTTAATGACCCAGTCTGCCATGTCAGCACTGGGGCTCTCACAGGACAAGTAGTTCAGCTTGGTCCTGTGGATAGCATGTGTATTACAAGCCCTTCAAGAGGGGAAGAGTGAACGAGGCTTTTGATTTCCTGGGAACAGGACTGCATTTCACTCATGGATGTTACTCAAATGGTTGAGTGAAGAGGTCAGGCAGTCTGTGAGAGGAACACAAACGCTTCCACCTTTTGTGTAAAGCAAATCTGAAATCAGTTAAACTGCTTTAATGTTTTTCATTCCCTAGCACTAAGGACTGGTCTGCTGAGGCATCAAACTAATGAGAGGTAGTTCTTTGTGTGCAAATGTAATAGTAACAAAAATTCCAAAATAATTTGATGCACTGCTTAGCCACAGAAGATGTTCAGTGCTGCATTGTTCAACCTGTGCTTGTCCTTAACGATAGGAACCATCTCTATTACCAAACAAGCAAACAGTATTATATTCTACTTGCTTGGTAGATTTATTTTTTTTTACCTCTGTTTACTGTTTCTGAAAGCTGATGCTGGCTGCCAGTGGAAGTATTATGGTAACAATTTTATCCTGTGGATAACTTAAATTTCATACAGCAGTCTGACAAGCAAATAGTATCCTTAAGTCATGGCTACTCCTAAGCAGTAAGGACTGGATTTGGGGCAGCAACCTGTACATGTGATCCTACTGCCAATCTCCTAAATGCATTAGTTCCCTGTGGGGTCGGGATGCCTTGTGGAATGAGAATTAAGCTTTCTGATTCTTCTTTGTTTTGTGAAAATTGAAGTGGTTTCATGATTTTAAAAAGAACTAACTCCACAGATCCTTCTGATTTGTTCATATGTAAGCCAGAATACCAGTGACCAAGGAGCCTGTGAAAGCAAACACTGAAGTTAGAGGTTTAAAACAGAAGTGACCCAGTAAATAAACCCTCTAGGTTAAACTGTCTCCTCTTAAGAATCATATTCTTAAGCTCAATCTCATATTATGTCTTTCGTACAAAAATCATAGCATTGCATATGGTTAGGGCTACCCAGTCATTCACAAGACACCTAAAACTTTTTTTTTCAGATTGCCAGCCCATAAATGTTTGACCTGAAATATTTCATCCTTGGGGACTACTTCAGGCTGAATGCTTTTTAAAAAAAATTTTAAAGGGTTTACTTGTTGTAAAACTTTAATCAGAAAATTACACGGTTCTCCTTGCATAAAATTTATATCCTGCACCCATTTAGTTGAGACGCTCTAATTTTTTTTTTTTGGCAATAGATTGGTGTTTGGCAAAAGGCTGCCCTGTGCCTAGGAAACACCTTTTCCTGCTCCTCTGAAACACCCACTAAACATCCCCAAAATTACAAGCCTTTGGGAAATTTAAGTTGGCATATGCTCCATGGAAATTTTTAGCTTAGTAGTAAACTGGCAAAGACCCCGTCAGTACTGAATGTGCTCCCGCTCAGGGACACGGGGACTGAGCAACTGAGCAGAACCTTCCTACAACTGTGACCACTGTTGTGCTCAGTTAAATTAGAGAAGGGAGGCTTTTGCCTTCGATCTTAGTGCTCAGTCTGGTAAATTAAACAGTGTCAAGACCTTGAAGCCAGCTGACAGAGTCTAGATGTAACCATACTGTTAAATTCTTGGAGATTTAAATTTAAAAAAAAAAAAGTCACATCTAAATTTGCTATTGGGAATTGTCCCTTGCCCAAACTAACAGTCTAGACAGCCAAGTTCCAGTTCCCAGCCTCCAGCTGCTGCTTGGCTTAATTGTACAGGTATAGCTTTAACGGCCCAGCAGTATGCAGGAGACAGCCGCTAGCCTGAATACAAGAGGGGCAAAAGTGAGATCCGGGATGGAGCAGTAATAAAGCAATTCTGAGATCAGGAGAGGAGGAAGGAAAGTAAGAGGGATGCAAAGGGAGTCCAGGGCTGGGAGCAAGAAGGGAACAAAGGAGAGTTTAGGAAGGGAGAAAGGAGGGAGCCTGCAATTGTAAAAAAAGCAAGGAAAATCACTAAGCAGGACAGCATTTTCCAAGTTGAAGAGATGCAGGAGGCAAGGTGGGGGAAGTGACACTGCATGCAATTGTGTACTACATTCAACTATGCTAACTGCAATTAAATAAATTGAGACACCCAAATAGTTTTGGAAAATTGTTGACACAGAGAGAACTCCTTACATTTTAATGCTACATTGTTCAACTGTCTTGTAAAGACAGTTAAAAAGCACTTACCATTCGCATCCAGGTTGGTATAAAGCCTTTGTATAGAGACATAAACCCTTCACCCTGTACAGTTTGAATCAAGCAGTCCGTGGAAGACTTATACAGCAGACCTCTGCCAGTGTGCAAGGAGAACAAATACTGTTAGGATTACAAATACACAATTTAAAAAAACCAAACCACACACCCCCGAAAAATAATGAGGTGAATTTGTACAAGCAAGAGCTCTTGTAAGCTCACTGGAGTCTCATCAGAACTGAAATCCACTAAGTAACTGGGTATGCTTGGGTGGTCATCACAACAAACCTCCCTGGACATGCAAAACTAAAACAATGAAATTAACATCAGAAAGATAAAGAGCAAATTAGAGACTTAGCACTTCACTCCCAGTGAAATCAGTGAGACTCAGAGTTTCAATTCTCTACTGAAAAGTTGGTCTCTGAAGTGTCTGTACCTTCCCTGCTTATCTCTCGGCTGGTTCATTATCCGGGTTTTGACCACGTCAGCAGGAGTTCCCAGAACAGCAGCTACCAGGCCAGAACAGCAACTGTCAGCAGCAACAGATACTTAAAGAAGAAACTAAGATTGATCATGACAATTTAAGCATCATGGTTCCAGTTATATATAATACATTAAAACAGTTATCATAAAGTCATGACTAATACCTCATAACTTAACATAAACTTGATTTGGGAGGAGGCTTGCTGGTATTGCTCTTGCTCAGATGTCCTCCCAGCACCAGCTTCCCTCACCTCTGTGTGCAGTTCTGAGGCAGGGATAAAGGACCCACAATAGGAAATTTATGATACTGTTTACATAAAGCAGATTTCATCATAATTTGAAGCAGTAATAGAGGTTGTTCTGCAGAGTTTATATTGCTCATTCCTACGGTTTACTAAAATTAAAACTAGGTTAGATAAAATAGTACCAATTCTAGAAAACCGAAAATTCCTGTGCTCTCACAGATGTGTGAGGTGTTTAAATGCATCAGCAAGGCACTTCTAGTGCGGGCAGTTTTGTAGCAATGGTTGCATCCTTTGTCTTGTGTCTTTTGTACAAAGATGTCCTCTCAGGCAAAAAAAAAAAAAGTAGTTATAAAGGTGCATTTTATCAGCAGTATCATGACCAAAGAATAGGGGCTTCTGCTGGCACAGAGAGGCAGATCAAGACAGTGAGGCTGGAAATGCTCCGCAGCGGAAAAGGGGTAATTGCAGAATACGGCACCTGGCAACACTGTGAGTCACACTATTGTCCACAAGTGGCGTGTTCAGGAGCAAAAAGTGTTTCACCGAGTCGTAAGTGGTCAGATCTGTAAAGAGGATAATGAGAAAAAACAGCATTGTCAGAAGTAAATGTCGTCTGTGCTGTTCATCACTGACAGGATGGAGGCTTGGCAAGACCTAAATTTCCAGTGCAGCTCCTCCCATTGGCAGAGCTAGCACTCTGCCCCCAGTTTCTGACGGCAGTTGTGGCACCTAGGTCCAGTTGTTAGACTTGTGAGTATGTGCTCCCTTCTGCTACCGTCTCCTCTGATTTACCCTACGAATGATAAAATGGATCCCAAATGGAAAATTCTGCAAAATAACTCATTAACCAAACCCAGAAACATCACAATAAGGATGGTTCTACCTCTCCCGCTTCTGTGCAAGTGTTATAAAAATGTTAGAAATGTTAGACAAAAAAAGTAGATGATGTTATGGAAGTTATGTTCTTCGGAAAGCAGACATGAGTTACGGCATCTGTGCATCTGAATAAAAGCAGTGATCTGAAAGTTAATAGCAAATCTGGGTTACATTTCCAATGTCCTGACCTTAAAACTTAAGAGCTCAGCCTGCTAACCAGGATGACCCTTCCAGCACTTTATAGTGCTTTACAGCCCAAACATATCCAGTGCAGATGATCTCCCACTTGTAAAATAGTTTGCTTCTTTAAGTTTACATGCAGAGACTGCACGTTAACATTTTGTATGGAGATACATACCTTAGTTAATAGTCATTCTATAGCCCTTATTTAACAGCTCCTGCTGCAAACATTATCCATCCAGTGATTCCTTTACTGCTGCTTAGCAAGGTGTAAGCTTACACCACCTCTGATTTTCTATCTTCCAAGGTATTTTTTTGTCATGCTGCTAACATATCCCTGTGCTGAATGACGTAGAAATTAGTAACCATCATGCCAAAGAAATTGAAACATGCAAAATAAAAAATTGCCAAGGCAGTGTTATAATATGTGCCACCAAGCACAGAGCAAGTGTTTATGGTGGGCACCCACGGGCAATGTCTTTTGGTCCCAAAGACATCTCCCTCCTTACTTTATAAAGGAAGCAACTTTATAATGTCGAGCAACTGATGTCATCTACCTCGACTTGTGTAAAGCGTTTGACACTGTCCTGCATGACATCCTTGTCTCTAAATGGAAGAGACATGGACTTGACGGACAGACCCTCAGTGGATAAGGAATTGGCTGGATGGTCACACTCATCATAGAATCATAGAATGGTTTGAGTCGGAAGGGACCTAAAGATCATCCCATGGGCAGGGACACTAGACATTAAACAGCACCGGTCCCAATACCAACCCCTGAGGAATGCCACTCATCACTGCTCTCCTCTTGGACATCAAGCCGTTGACCGCAACTCTTTGCCCCATCCCTGGAAGTGTTCAAAGCCAGGTTGGCTGGGGCTTTGAGCATCCCGGTCTAGTGCAAGGGGTGATTCTGTGATATGATTCTATGATAAACAGAACCTCAGGAAGGAGAGCAAAGACTGTTCAACATATCCCAGCAGTTTTGGAGAGGCACAGGAAAGCTCCATCTGTATGTGGATGGACTGAGTGCTTGGATCAGCCAACCGCTCGGGCAGCCACTTCAACTTACAGCCCTCAGTCCCTGCCTGAACTATACTGTAGGTGCACCAGTCTGTGGCTCCATCACACCATGCATGGGCTGTGGACCTTGTTGATCTGGACACTGACCGATGGACCATCTCCCTAGCTCAGCCTTGGACCTTTCTTATCACCACAGACCTGCTGGTGGTCACTGAGCTGTGTCTGACCCTGGTGACCCTCACCAGTCATGCTGGCTCAGCCTCCTGGCTTGGCCTCAGACCTGCCTCATCACCACACGCTTTCCTGAGGATCTGGATCTCGGTGGAACCTGGCTGCCTTCACTGGCTCTGCCCTGCTCACCTTGATCGGGCACCAGGGAGCTGGGTCATGGCTGGTGAGGTCCCTGCTCTGCTGGCCATGGGACCCCCTCAGCTCCCAGCTCACCATCCCTCAGGCACAAAGTGTTACTTTTAAGCAACTTGATTTCCACAGGAACAAAATGCTCAAGGTGGCAGTCACCTGCAGTACACTTCAAACAGATGCCCAGTGTAGATAACCAAGAGATGAAGACCAGGGGAGTAGCTGACCTCTCCTTTCTTAAAGCTTAGATGCAGCCTTAAGCGCTGGAGACCCAAATTATGAAATTTACCTCCCATGTTCACCAGGGCAGCTCTCTGGACATTTGGCACCCATCCAGCCCAAAGCCCCCGTATTCCTCCTTCAGACAGGATCTTCATGAACGCGTGGTGCACTCCTCGAAACCTGAAATCAATACGCAACTAGTAGGTAGAGAGCCCAGCTATGGAGAAATCTTTGCATATTCCAGTGTTTCGCTGCACCAGGTCCTCACATAGGAAAGGTGATTTATACCTGCAAGGATCTGGCCCTCCAGATCCATTTTTTGATCCATTTTTGGATCCATCTTTCACTTTCATGCCACAATATTTTACCAAACATAACGGTTGCCGTGGTAAGCAGCAATCTGGTTGCTAATGACAGACGACCCTTTGATCTCACAGCTGGGTTGCAATGCTAAATGTACGAGATGCAAAAGGATGCCAGCAGTTTCGGATGCAAAGAGCAGTGTGTCCTGGTATCTGCAGGAGGGTCTCTAGCCCTGCTGTCTGGAGGTGACCCAGCCCTTCCCTGCGCCTGGGCATCCTGCACGAGCTATTTCCCCCATCTTTTCTTCCAGCTTCCCTTCTTCAGAAATCATCCTTCCCTCCCCCAGCAGAGTGCTGGCACAGACATGCTGTACATGTGGGATGTGTGAGGGTTTGTGGTCTCTGGGACCAATACATCAGTGTTTTGGGTTTGTGTGGTGGGGGTTTGGTAGCAGGGGAGGGGGCTACAGAGGTGGCTTCTGTGAGAAGCTGCCAGAAGCTCCCTCAGCTCCAAGTCGGACCCACCACTGGCCAAGGCCAAGCCTCTCAGTGATGGTGGTAGCACCTCTGGGAGAACAGATTTAAGAAGGGGAACCTGCAGTGAGTGGGGGGATTGGAATGTGAGAGGAACCCCTCTGCAGATACCGAGGTCAGTGAAGAAAAAGGGGAGGAGGAGCAGGGGAGGAGGGGATGCCCCTGCAGCCCATGGTGAGGCAGCAGGCTGTCCCCCCCAGCCATGGAGGGGAGCGGGGGAGCAGATGCCCACCTGCAGCCCGGGGAGAGAGGAGCCCATGCCGAAGCAGGGGGAGGGATGCCCCCCAGGATGGCCAGGACTCCATGGGGAAGCCCGCGCTGGAGCAGGCTGTGACTGAAGGACTGCAGCCCGCGGGAGGGACCCACAGTGGAGCAGGGGAGGAGTGAGGAGTCCTCCCCCTGAGGAGAAAGGAGCGGCAGAGACAACGTGTGAGGAACTGACCCCAAACCCCATTCCCCGTCCCCCTGCGCTGCTGGAGGGAAGGAGGTAGAGAAAACCTGGAGTAAAGTTAAGCCCGGGAAGAAGGGAGGGGTGGGGGGAAAGTGTTTTTAAGATTTGGGTTTACTTCTCATTATCCTTGTTTTGATTTGATTGTTAGTAAATCAAATTGATTTTGGTTTTTCCCCAAGTTGAGTCTGTCTTTTGCCCGTGACCATAAGTGGTGAGTGATCCCTCCCTGTCCTTGTCTGAACCCACGAGCTTCTCTTTATATTTTCTCCTCCTCATCCCACCAGGGGCTGGGGGGCGGGAGGAGTGAGTGAGCGGCTTTGTGGTGCTTTGTTACTGGTTGGGCTTAAACCACGACAATCAGAATAAGGAAGGTGAGTATAAATGGAATAAGGAGGAAGTCTCGGATCCCCCACCCTCTCCGCTGCCCAGAGCCGTTGCATGCCTCTCAGGCACTGCTCTACCCCCAAAAGGGCTCCCAGCAGCTCGGGAGAGAGGGTTGCAGAAAACAGAGGGAACCACATCCTTGGCCAAACAGTAATCATTAACAGGAAAAAACCACCAGCTTCAAGAGGAACTGACCGTAACGGCTTTCCTTCCAACTTCCTTTTTCCTTCCATCTGCATCTGCACCTTCACCAGATCAGTTGGGCTGGCGAAAAACTGTCCGATGGCGCCCGCAGACATGCCTCCGACTACAGCTTTCCTGCCAAACAGGGAGAAAAAATGTGCTCCAGAGTACAGTGAAAATCTTCACAAATTGCAGTGCCTGAGCTGAAGAGTTCAGCAGCACAACCCAGGTGAAACAAGTATAAATTATTATTCCTTATACTAACAGCCAAAGTTAAGGTAATAATTGTGGCAACTGCAGGTAGTTAAGGTAGTCAGTAATACTTCTGTCAATTTTAAGAAAGGGTTAAAACTTATCTGGGAAAAAAAATCAAGTTATTATATGTCACCAAGATGCTCTGCTTTGTCTCCAGGTTACATTATGCTCCTCGCTTGAGGTTTAAAGGCAGGATGGCAAGGTACACAAGTAAGGGATGGTGCTACTGAATGCCAGTCAGAAATTCTAAACTGCTTGCTGATATATAAAACTTTTCTTTATCTCCCATCGCTACTAGATGAGTTGTGTTAATATTCTGGTTCTACTTATTTTAGAAGAACCAGAAATTTCAGTATTATCCATAGTTCCCCCTACCCATAGCACCAGGCATGACAAGTATTTTGTATTAGGTTTTATAAATCCCATCCTAAAACCGGTTACATTTTGGACCCAAGATTTGATTTTGGAGTAAAATACTTGATTGGATGTGATAAAGTGTATGATTATAAAGGTACGTGACCGACATTTTAACAGTAAAGATTTGACAATTAGAAATAACCAAGTTTTGCAAAACTTCTATAAAAATCTGCTCATTCCCCACAGGCAGAGACTTAATTCTGTGGCTGTATGCCGCTTGCATTGTCAAAAAAGAGACTGAGTGAGATTTAACTGTTGCTAAATTAAACTTGCAAAACAAAGACTTTGGGTTTGCTTTTTATGGGGATCATTTGTCTCCTCAGGAAGGATGCACAGATTTAACTTAGGCTGACATCTGTCATACACACATGAACAAAACAGCTTTTTTTCCTTCATGATCTGCCTCTTCAGTAGCCAGGAAATTTCCTTCTCTCGGGCTAAGATACACCACCAGAATTAGCAAACATTCCTATTCCCCTTGCTTATAATCCAATGGCATAATAACTTCTTACCCAGGCAGTATGACAAGCAGCAAACCAGGCAAGCGTTGCTATACTGCTGCTGCACAACACCTAGCAGCACCCATCCCTTCAGCAGCTGGAAATCTGAGATGTACCACCCCTCACTTCTTTTCTGCAGAGCTCCAGAGGATATTTGAGATGTCCATCATACCTTTGGAAATGTATCCTCACCCCATGTGGATAATCAAGCTCTCGGGTGACCTCGTAGCTGAGCAGGGCGCAAGCTGCAAGTCCAGCTTGGCTCAGCTGAACCTCTGTTTTGCATTATCCAGGCAGCTGTAGGATTAGTCACGGTTACTCGTGCCGGTGTCAGGTTTGTGCAATAGCTCACAGCTTCTCCAGCAGCCATTACACGCAGCTGTACAGCTGGCCACAACTCACCTGCACTTCGCAATATCCCCTGGCCCACGCAGAAATAAAAGAGCTGCCACTACATCGCAGACCTTGAGTCACAGTAAAGCTGCCCTGCCTCCACTCTCATCCAGGCTAATCCCTGCCAGCCCAGGACAGCTGCTCCTATCCATGCAGTTTATCACGTTTCTCCATCTCTTTAGCAGAGTATCTTTATTGGTCCTAGTTAAGCCCCTGAGACGCTTATTACAATATTTCTTAGTCCTCTTCACAGCTGAATGAAAAGATACTGCCCTGAAACTAAAATCAGAAAGTCCGTGTCAGTGCTTAAACCCCTGCTTTATATTTACCCTCTTTAGGATAGGCGAGCCATGAGGAAAAGACAGCTTTTAGGGCTGCAGGATTCCTACAGTAAGGACAATCCCCAAACAGGCAAAAGCATAAATATGCAACATTACCAGAAAGGAAAGCTTTCATCCTCAGACCTGCCAAGCACGGAGTCACGGAGATGTTCATACACAACCATGCGAACGCCAGAGTACACTGTGGAAAACAAAAGCAGGAGACAATTCTTGGGTCTGCCATTTCTGGAGGTCATGCTGTGATAGAAAGGCCAAGAGATTGGTTATAAAACGCTCCAGAGCTTGCCTGGGTCAGCTCGTCACTGCTCTCGCATTCACCATCAAAATGGGGAAAGCGAGGGGGCTGCCTGGTAGCAATGCTAGAGCCAGAACTTTTTAGCATCAGAGAATCTCTCTGGCTGAGCCATGAGAGATAAGCCATGAGCATGGCTTATGCCTGCACACTAAAGATACACAACAACATTGCTTCCCTCTTAACCGGTGCCAAGCACAAAACCTCCTACAAGTGCTTTTGAGGTTTGTTGCTGTGACCATATTTCCGAATAAAACATAGAAAGCTGTTACCTGTGGCCAAACCACTAATGTGTTTCTTCATCCTAGTGCTTGCAACCTTATCTTTTTTTCCCAGCTCATCCCCACTTCCCTCAAATAACAGATATTTATTGTTCTGAGGACTCTGAGTGCCTGCTTGAGCTGAAGACCTTCCTGCAAAGACGGCAGGGAAATTATATTTTGTTTTCCCAGAAGCCAGAATAAGGCTGTGAAGGAACAGGCAAGAGAGGGAAGAGACGACATTGAGCCAGAATCCCATATATTTTGAAGTGGGGTTGCAGGGTAGACTGAAGAAGTCCTCACAGATATATTTAAAGTACAAGCAGATAAGGCAAGCTCACTCCAACAGGCTGTTGGCCACAGAAGGCAGGACCCAAACTTGTCCCACCATGAGCAGATAGTCACCTATGTGGCGGTAGACGGCTGGTGTGGCTCCTTGCCAGAGCTTTCGTACGCCCTCCTCTTGCACAATGCCAGCCGCGGTGCGTAGCATCCCGCGGTAAGCGACCGCCTGGCCGGCGGCAGCCGCTCCATTGCGATGAACGGCAGCTTCACCTTGGACCTGCAGTCGAGTTTTCGTGAGATCCAGGGGAAACGTCACTGAAGGGAAAGAGCAGGGAACAAACGTGAACGCAAGTGCAGCTGTGGGGAAACCTACCACGCTGCTGCCGTTCGTGCCACAGTCCCCCCTGCCAGGCAGCCAAGGGGTCTGTGTAAGCACCAGCAGGGACTATACCCAACGAGTGTGCAGGTGATTCATGGAGAACAGGAGATGCACGTCCAGATCTCTTAAAAGTGGCTCTGGGCATGGGTAACCAAAATACATCCTTGTGAAACACCAAGTCTTTCTCCCTTATTTCCTTTTGCAGATTTGTTATACAATACGTGTACTTTCCAAGAGACTCTGGATTAAAAATCCTGTTCCAGTTACTCCCACAGAATAAAGATCAGTCACATCTCTTATCGAGCGTGTGGCCTCTCCAATTCTGCCCAGCATAGTGGCAGCACACGTTACAGCAAGAACAACCCCACAGTGGCTGTCGTAACGCAGACACACATGCAGGTGAGCATCTATCCTACAAACCACCCTAAACCATGCTGCTTTTCTGATGCAGACACAAAAATTATGTTTAGCCTGCTATTTCTCTTACTGAAATAATTGGTGGCTAGGGAAGGTGGTCCAACTCGATCTCAGCTTCCCAGGGCTGCTCCTGAAACTGTGTGGATACATATTTGCTGCCCCTAATTTCAGTTCCAGGCCAAGAGCGTCTCACTGGGTGATGGACCTTCCCAGGCGGTGAGTGCCCAGGAGCAGGGGTTGTGTTTGGTTCAATACCTCTGCGACACACCATGCTACATGGTCATTCCAGAGCAGGACTCAGAGATACTAGGGGAATGCAGTCACCGCTCAAAGCCTCAGCAGATTTACGGTCTATTTGTGCATTAAGTTTGGTATTCATGTTTAAAGAATAGCAAAGATTGGGAAGTTGCAAATTATTAGAGCAATGCAACAGACATGCCTGTAAGAAGAGCTTGTAGAAATTATATAGGATATGCTAAGAAATTCCAAATCAGTTACTGATCACAAAGTAGTACTACGCAGATGCTGGGGTGCTTCTTTCCATGCATTTCAGCAAGCAGTTTACTACACTCCATTTTTACAGACATCTCCACTGTAACCAGCAATGTAAGGTTCAATTTTTCTTTGATTAATCTGCATTAACGTTGAAAAGCAAATTCCTGAAGAAGTCAGCCCCTTGCTACTAACTTAGGCAACAGATCGTCCTGCCTCCTCAGTCTTCTTCCAGAAACCCAGCAAGCACAAAGCTTAATTTAGTCACAACTGCTCTGTGTTAATGACTGCAGCCCTTCGCTCTCAGAGACGGAGATTTCAACCTGAAAAACCCCTCCCTCCAGCCACAGTCAGGCAGCATAAAACGCTTGCAAGGGTTAAATTATTGAAAAGTCACAACAAGCAGAGTGGAACGAACAGATTTGCTGGAGCAGAAAAGCCAGAGCGAACACTGAGGAACGCGGCGTCTGGTGACTGAAGTTCCCCCTGCCCCCCATAAGTAAATTTTGACCCCCTTCCCTCTCAGAAAATCAGGGTGAGTTGTACCTAGTTCTGCCACAGCCGCTGCACAGGCGGACAGAGCGAATTTGCTGGCTCGGGGCCATCTCTCTGAAAGAGGTAAGCTCTTCTCTTCTTCCGCGGGTGACATCCAGCGTCTAACATGAAACAAGGTTAACCAGCCACCTTGCGAGGAAGGTCTGGAGCAAAAGCAGACCCTAGCTCAGCTCTGTTCTGGGTCGTTTAGGAGGCAAATTGCTGAAGGTCATGTTTCTCCAGTGCCAGCACCAGGAGCCGCAGCAGCCCAAGTGCCTCCTGCAGAGCTGCGAGGTCCTTGTGCAGTGACACAAGAGACTCCTGCGTAACAGGCTCCTGGGAAATGTAGTCTGTCACCACCTCTGCCGGCGAGCCAGCAGTGCAGGTACAGTCACACATGCAATTTTGCCCATTATCTATGTTAAAAAAAAAAAAAAAAAAAAAGATTAATGAGACCTCAAGGTTATGAGAACACGTGTGGTGTCTGTTTGCTTTATGGGGTGCTGGCACTGACAGGGGAGCCCCAAACTGCGTCCCCACATCAAACAGCTGCACACGCATCCGAGATGGATGAATCAATGCAGATCTGGTTTAACGAAAGCTGCATTAGCGAGAGCTACATGCCGAGCTGCAGTGCTTGCAGCAATTCACGTCTCCTGGGGATTAGGCCAGAGCAGTGCACCTTGAGCAAGGGGCACGGAAACCTGGGAAGACAGAAGCCAATCTCTGCCCAAAGCCCTGTATGTGAAAAGTTTAAAGCTTTTCCTGGCTGATTGCTGAAGCCCTGTTAATTGCGTGCCAGTCCTAATTTTTCTTAAATTACTGTAGGCATATTTAGGTTCTCATCACGTAAAAAAGGGTAAGGCATGCACTGTTCGAGAGAAGCTTTTCATTTATCATTAAGGCTCAGCTGAATCACTAAGTTAATCATTAGCCATTAATCACTAACCCTCATGCTGAGGATTTGAGGGTTTTTTAGGTCACAGAAACTTATCCCAGAACACCTCCGCACACTCCTGTCTGACTGCCTAACATTTTGGTGTGCAGTCCCGGTCACGATGATTCAGACAAATGAAGGGCACAACGCAGGTGAAATATTCAGCTAAAGTCAGATGAATTTATCTCATCAGTCACCAGTAATCAGTATTAAATTGGATCCTTCTTTGGGTTAGAATGCATTAGAATTCATGCAGCGATAAAACAAACTACCAACAAACCCCTGATTAAAATGGGAAGAAGGCACATTGCTATTTAATGCAAACCTGCCTGGTTGCAGTGAGGGTACGAGTGGTTCAGAGCCTTATTCTAGACGGTTTATGCAATCTGCTGTTGGCACTTTTGTGCCTCCCTCCATAGCTATTCTCTGGGCTTGGGTCAGCTTGTACCACTATCAGCCTGTATATTATTGATTCATAACTTAGGTTGGAGAGGACCTCTAGGGGTCATCTAGTACAATCCTCTGCTCAGAGCAGGGATAGCTTCAGAGTTACATCAGGTCACCCAGGGTCTTGGTTTGGTCACCTTCTGAAAACCTCCAAGGATGGGGATTTCACAACTGCAGCCTGCTCTGGTGCTTAACCGCTTTGTGAACATTTTTTCCTTATATTTGGTCAGAATTTCCCACATTGCATCTTATGTCCGTTGCCTCTCATCCCTTAGATGTACACCTCTGGGGACAGTCTCACTCTGTCTTCTCTATAACCATGCTTTAGGGGGTGGAAAACAACAACTAGATCCCTCCTGAAAATAAACCCCATAACACTGCGGCATCCTATGGAGAGAGCAGCTCCGTGGTCATTTTTAGTTGGGGGAAATAAGTTCTTTTTTAAACCAGACTGATTTGAGGATGGCAGTGAGGAAGAATTTTCTCTTCCCACAGGATCTTTGAAATGACCCTGACCTGGAGACGGACGCTTGTGTGGACAGCTCTGTCATTTGTGGAGCAGAGAAGGGCTAGTGCTCACGGGGGTCAATCAAACAGCTGGAGTTTATATATCCCCGGATCCTGAGGGACACAGCTCCAGCAGAGAGGACCCTTCCTATTTATTTATTTCAGTTTTCAGTGAGACAGCATTTTCTGGTTTCTGTCCAAAGCCAGTTTGATCAAAGGCTGCATATGCAGGGAGGGAGTGTGGACTTCAGATGCGGTGGAAACACAGCAGCAAGGGTCTGGGAGGGCTGTGTGCTGCCAGAGAGAGGCAGCCAAACTGCCCCGGTCCTCTCACCTGCTTTCCTCAGTGGTGACTGTGTTAGTTTACATTGGAAAGACCATTAACTGTTATCTGCCCAGGACTAGGACCTAGTCTGAGGAAAGACTATCACACCATCATACTGATTGTGTCCTCCTCCCCGTAGTGCCTTTCAGTAGTGTCTTGTGTCCTTCACCAAATTGTGCCCCAGAAGCAGAAGCTAAACAAACAATGTCCAAACCAAACACAAAAGGCCTTCCTCACAGAGGCTTAAGGGCTTGTCGTACCCGTATACATAGATCACGTTAAACTCACTAATCAGGCTGTGTGTGTAATGAAAGTATACTCCAATATTACAAGGCCTTTAGCTCTCTTATCACTTTAACCCTTTGTAGGAAAAGAAAGAATTTAATGGGTAGAATAAAACCAGGAAATACACATACAAATGGCTGTGATAGCTAAACACAGAAGTGTAGTAATATCACAGTTAAAAGTGATTTCTCTGTTTCTTCCAGACAGTTTGTGAAATGGAGATCCACATCCTACTTGTCACAGTTCACACATTTGGGCTTCTGCACCTATGACCAGCATAGATAACATCCCAATGTATTTCAGCATGACTGTTTAATGAAGGCCACAGAACTGTTTTTCACAGCTCTTAACCTCCTACCATCAGGTGTGTTTCTGCTGTGCTACTTTTACTGTACTGTCTGTTCACAGGTACAAAGGTTCCTGTCTGTGCAGCTATTCCTGTATAGGAAGGGAGACACTTTTAATAGAATAATCATGTTTGTACAAACTGATGTACAAATTGTGCACCATACAAACAGTGTGGTGTTCCCATGCTACGGTCTTACAAAATATAGTAGCAAAGAACTATAACCTTCTCCTAGTAAAACACATAAAGCTAGTGAGTGGGTAAGGCTTCTGGGTTAGTACTTATTGACATTTTATAAAAATATACATGAGGACAAGTTCAAGCACAGTTCAGGTCTATCTCTTACTCAGGCACCAGCGTGGTTTTATTCTGGTGAGATCTGGGAGCACAGGTACAAAGAGAATGGGAGAGAACTAGGTAGGGTTCAGGAGGAAGGACATGGGGAAACAGTTTTGGGGGCAGAGCCAGAGAGGCTGAGACTGATGAAAAAGGAAACACAGGTGTGAAGGTGGTATTTGAGTAAAGGGAGACATGTAAGATGTGATGTACAGCTGGATGCTTGTCTATGGAGCAAACAGATGAAGAGCTAGAAAGGCTGAGCAGGGCTTGTTCAACCAAGGAATCTGGGCCTGAGGATCAGGTCCTGGGCACTTAGCAGAAGAAGACATTTGGACAAAGAGCCAGAGCAAAAGAAGACAAAATCACAAAAAAAACCCAGCTGAGGCTGGAAGGGACCTGGAGACTGGCTAGTCCAATACCCTGCTCAAAGCAGGGTCACCTAGAGCAGGCTCTCAGGGCTGTGTCCAGCTGGGTTCTGAATGTCTCCCAGGACTCCCCAGCCTCTCCATGCAACCTGTTCCACTGTCTGACCACCATCATGATAAAAAAATAATTTGAAGTGGAATTTTCTGTATTTGTTTGTGCCCACTGCCTCTTGCTCTTTCACTGGGCACCACTGAAAAGAGCCTGGCTCCATCCTCTTTGCACCTTGCCTTCAGGTGTTCATACACACAGCTAAGATCTCCTGAACCTTCTCTTCTCCAAGCTGAACAGTCCCAGGTCTCTCAGCCTTTCTTCATAAGAGAGATGCTCCAGCCCATTTATGAACTTCTTGGCACTTCACTGGCTCACTCCAGTCTGTCCATGCCTCTGTTGCACTGGGAAGCCTACAACCGGACTCAGCACTCTGGATGGATCTCTCCAGCACTGAGCAGATGAGGAGGATCACCTCCCTTGTCCTGCTGGTCACACTCTTCCTAATGCAGCCCAGGGTGCTAGTGAGTGCAAAGGCACGTTTCTGACTCGTGTTCAACATGGTGTCCACCAAGACCCCCAGATCTGCAAAGCTGCTTTCCCCCCAGGTGGCCCCCAGTCTGTACTGGTACATGGGGTTCTTCCTACCCAGGGGGAGGACTTGGCAGTTTCCTTTGCTGAACTTCATGATGTCACTTTTTTGCCAAGGAAGATTGGACCAGATGATCCTTAAGGTCCCTTCCAGCCTGGTATTCTATGATAAGTCCCTGTTTGCCCATTTCTCCAGCCTGTCGAGGTTCCTTTGAATGGCAGCACACCCATCTGGTCTATCAACTACTCCTTCTGGTTTTGCATTGTCTTCAGAGTTGCTGAGGGTGTGCAGGGGTAGGCTGTGAGAGCACTTCCTAGGTTTTTTTATACTTAATGAATTCTGTACATATTTTTGGTGTGCCACTTCACTCATGCAAAGAAACCAATCTGACCTCTCTGAAATCTTGTCTTCTGACATTGCAGTGATATTATAGGGGCCACCAGCAGGTTTTGAATTGTCAGTGCAACCTCCGAAGCCTTTCTCTGCTCCTCAGACACTGGACACACATCTAGCCTTTAACGAGATGATCTCAGACAGGTGAGAGATACCTTTCACAAGGCTTACTGCTTCAGGTGATGCCTGCAGAATTTTCTTGCCATCTGCCTTGCTGAAAGCTGTATGTCTGCAAATCACAGCCTCTCTGCTTTATAATCTTGATATTGCCAAAAAATAATTTTTTTAACTGAAGAAAGCGATGCACTACTTTGCCACGGTGTGCCTGGCTGCATCCCTGGCTGCTTGGGTAGCCTTCCAGCAGCTGGTGCAAAGTTCAAGGATTTGTCACAGCAACATCTAAGTTTTGCAAGCAGTGGAGTTGGCACTCACAGAGCAGAGGAGGGTTGGCTCTGCTTTTTCCAAAACAAGGGCTTGCCCCCCGGACTGCTTGGTGCTTTGACAGCTTGTCTCCTTGGCAGTGATCAGCTGGCAGGACTGATAGAGGAGGCCGTATTCATTGACTTGGGTAATCCAGGCCAGCACAGCCGTGCTGGGTGCTGTGTCAGGCGGAGCAGCCGCTGCGGCAGGCAGCGAAGAGGCAAAATGGCTCTTGCTTTCCTCTTGGCAGCGGTCCTGGGACTTCTTATTGTCAAGGCTGTTTTGTTTCAGCTGAGAAACCCGAGCTCCCCTCCTTGCATCAGGAGCTGGATCCCTTGGTTTGGAGCTGCGTTTCAGTTCGGGAAGGCTCCTCTGGAGTTTATAGAACAAGCTAGAAGCAAGGTAATGGCTGTGGTGGCATGCCTGCTCGTGGGTGAGTGCTCAGGCTGGCTGCCTGCAAGGGGAAAAGTGAGGGGAAACTTCGGCATTAAGTTTGCCCCTTTCCTGTCGCATTTTGTGACATCAGGAGCATTTAGCTGGTGAAGGATTGGCTTTGTACCAGTAATGGTGCTAAGCTGTGGATCTGATCCAGGCATGATCTCTGTGCTGTGATCATCCTGTCTGGACCCAGCACCTCTGCTGTTTTGCTTTTGCAGTCTGGCTACGTGTTAATCTTGGTTTCAGATAATGTGGAAAGCCCTGTGCCAGGTGCTGGGACCAGGAGACTAATTATTTGGATGCCTAAAGTTAGGTGAGATTTCCGAGTACCAGCTAGTGTCCCTCAACATTCGAGAGACACAGGCATGCTTGGCAGGCAACTTTTTCCATCCTGAAAAACTTACCAAAGAAAGATGGGTGTGAGGATTTACCCCCTGGACACGCCTTCCTTTCTTTATGTCTTGTCTGGTAGATAGAGCCGACATGATTAATTGAGATTAGATGTTTAATTTCTAGGCAGCTAATACAAACTAGCATAAACCCCACTTTCCTGTTTTCATTCAGTGATGATATCACCTGCTACTGATGCAATATATTCAGCTTCAAGTGTTCAATACTGAAGGATTGCACAGTCCACTACTTGCAAAAACTAGCTAAAAATGAAACCAGTCAGTCTTATCAGTGGAGTCTAAGGGCAGTTCAGCTCAGTTTCAAAAACAGAGGTATGCAGTAGCTGGTCAGATGAATCGGTTTTTAGGCTCCCCTGACTGCATAGACTCGATCTCTATTGTCTATAATGGGAGCTTAGGCATCTTGCTCACATGTAATCATCTAAAATAAAGTGTTCCAATCTTTAATTGAATGTGACCTTAATTGAATAATTACGTGTTATTGCAGGTTGCTATTAGTCCAAATTTAATTTTATTTTTAAATTGGTTTAAGCACATTGTAATGTTAATTTAAAATTTAAAAAATCTAATTTAAAAACAAACACAGTACAAATTCACTGATTTTTATCCAGCCTGATGATGAGGACATGCTGTTATCCATAAAAAAGCAACCTTAGCAATTCAGCTGTATTAAAACAATATTTTATTTATTATCACCCAGAGAGTTTAAGCCGTAATTCTTTCTTTAATAATTTACAGTTGAAGGACACAATCAAAATTCAATTGATGTCAAGAGGAATCTTTTCCTCGGCTTGAAAGAGCTTTTGATGAAGCAGGCTTTACAATACAGACCCAGACAACAAAAGAAATGGTTAAAGTCAATGGCATAAACCATGTGAGCAAGGTGGATTCAAGGCTTTTCAAAATTCCAAACAGATCAACAGAAAACTTTTCTCACCCTTGTCAGCAATGTATCCTGAAAAAGAAAATCAAGTTCCTTGATGTGTCTAGAGACTTTATGAAAGCCTTAAACCTTTCCATATGTACAACAACTTATGGTGTGCATATAAATCTAAATGCTGGGCTTTTGATTTCTAAGGCTTTTGCTTGTGAGCAGAAATTGCCTTGAGTAAGAAGATGCTAAAGGTGCTTCATTTCCTAATTTCAATTTTTTATACCTACATCTGACAGCCAGTAGATGTTGCATACTTGTTTGCTCGTTTAGAGTCTCTACAAATATCAGTGATCTTTTTCATAATGTAGTGTCCTGGTTTCAGCTAAGATAGAGTTAGTTTTCTTCCTAGTAGCTGGTACAGTGCTGTATTTTGGATTTAGTATGAGAATAACATTGATAACACACTGATGTTTTAGTTGTTGCTAAGTAGCGCTTATCCTAAGGTAAGGATTTTTCAGTTTCCCGTGCTCTGCAAGTGAGCAGACGCACAAGAAGCTGGGAGGGAGCGTGGCCAGGACAGCTGACCTGAACCAACCAAAGGAATATTCCATACCACAGAACGTCATGCTCAGTATATAAAATACAGGGAGCTGGCCAGGAGGGGTGGATCACTGCTTGGGAACTAGCTGGACATCGGTCAGCAGGTGGTGAGCAACTGCATTGTGTATCACTTGTCTTTTCCTGGGTTTTATTTCTCTCTCTTTTTGTAATCTTCCTTTTCATTATTTATTTATTTATTTATTTATTTATTTTTATTATTAAATTGTTCTTATCTTGACCCATGAGTTTTACTTCTTTTTTTCCAATTCTCCTCCCATCCCACTGCAGGTTGGAGGAGTGAGCGAGTGGCTGCATGGTACTTAGTTGCTGGCTAAGGTTAAACCATGACATGTAGGAATTCAGAAGTGAATACTTACTGATGAAAGTTTTGAGAGGGCTCTAGGATATTAGATTAAGGGAAAATGAAATAATGATTTATGCATCAAAAACCTTCCCTGAACACAAGTCTCAATAAATTCCACCTATTCTGCTAAAAGCTTGTTAGCTATTTTGATATTAATCTTCAAACACCTGTACAAGAAAGAAATTGTTGGTATGAGCAGAACCTTTAAACTAGAAAAGAAAAGGAAAGAAAAAAAACAACAGTAAAAAGATGCAGGAGTGGGAACTTCTTGTCAAAAAGATGTAGGTTGAAATAGGTAGGATTATGGATTTTTGCAATGTGGGTACTGTGCTATGGCAGCCAAGAGATGCAGTAGATAATCCATCACTTGAGTTCTTTAAATCCAGGTAGGTTGTATTGTTTGAACTGTAATGTAATTCAAGTATAAAATGTTAATCTCGGAGAAGGAATCTCTTCCACTCTGCAGGAGGTCAGACAGGCCCCTGTGATGTTCCCTTCTGGTCTGTAAGTCTACAAATTTGGGTCTGATTCATGTTCACCTTTGTGCACTTCTGAGCCAAGGTGTACAGAGAGCAGGAAGGACCAGGTCCTCCCTCCTCCTGACCTCACAGCAGCACTGAAGTCCTGTTGGGGCTCCCGTCAAACATGTTAACAAAACAGTAATATGAAATCTTTGTCTGTTCCAGCATGGGCCTATATTCACAATATTCGCTCTGGGAAAACGGTTTACTTTTGTGACTGAGGAAGAAGGAACTGAAGTATTTTTTAAATCTAAAGACTTAAATTTTGAACAGGCAGTACAAGCAGCTGTCAAGAATGCAGGTAAATGAGACCTAGCTCTTTTTTAATGGAAATCAGATCTAGTTACCCAGGAACATTAAAGCCCAATCCAAAGCCCATGGGCTTTTTGATCATGCTTGAAATGCTTATCTTGACCCATGACCACACTACAAAATGAAGGTGAAATTAAATTCCTTTGTGAAGATCCAGCACTGTAAGCCTGCAAAGTGATTTGGATTCAGTCTCAACGGATCAAAGGTTTCTGAACCAGGGACTGTTATTACTTTTATCATCAGGCAACTCCAGTTTGAGATCAGGTCCTTTTCTGCGGCTAGACACTCCACCTATGTGTACCAGGTTTGGAGCAATAGTATGTTGTCCTATCACTTAATTTGAAAATCAGCTTGTAGCAATAATTAGTTGTTACCCTGTTAGAAAGGGATGAGGTATATATCCCATCCACAGTGGCATGCTCCGTCAGCTTATGTGCTTATATCCACGTGGAATCGCACAGACAAGAATTCTTTGAGTAGTTTGGCAATTTTGGACTGTGAGATGAGAGAGAAGCAAGTTGGCAGAAAGATTAAATCACAGAATCCCTGTGGCTGGAAGGCACTGCTGGAGATCACCTAGTCCAAGCCCCTGCTCAGAGCAATGTCAGCGACAGCAGGTTGCTCAGGGCTGTGTCCAGTTGGGTTTTGAGTATCTCCAAGGATGGAGACTCCTCAACCACCCTGGGAAACCTGTTCCTGTGTTTGACCATCCTCATAATAAAAACTTTCCTATGTCTCTGTGGAATCTCTTGTATTCCCATTTGTGCCCATTGCCTCCTGTCCAGAGAAAAGACTGGCCTCATCTTCTTTACTCCAGCCACCAGATATTTATCCACACTGGTAAGATCCCCCTGAGCCATCTCTTCTTCAGCCTGAACAGTCCCAGCTCTCTCAGCCTCTCCTGATGTGACTGAGAGGATGTACTACTATAGCATGAAGAATCAAACTGTTTTTCTTGGATTAATTTATTTTTCATTTCAGTCAGTTTTGTGGAGTGCATGCACATCTCTGTACATCCACACTGAAGCTGGGGGAAAACTCTGCATTGTTGATTCTGGCACCGAAGCTTCATGAGACAGGAAGATGTTACACAGACTGGTAGAAGCAGGGGGCTCACCAAAATCTTTACAGGGTTAGAAGAAAGCTTTCTGGGAATTTCAGTCTAGGAAAATGAGGGTTAAGGCATTTAAATTAGAGTCACAAGTTACGTGTAAAAATTTTCACTCTATCTTTCAGTGAAAATGTACTTCATCTACTTTCCAAAACATTTCTGTTTATTTTTCTGTTTAGTTTCTGTCCCTGCAGAAGCATTTTATCAGAACCATGGTAACCTCTACAGCATGATGAAGGGAAAAATGGGTCCTTCTAATCTGCACATGTTCATGGGCACTTTGTGTGAGGAACTAAATGAGCACATGGCACACCTGGGCATGGAGGGCACAGGTGACCTCAGTGACCTGGTAAGGTAAGGGAGTTTTGCAGCACATCTGTAATGCATGGGTATCCTATATAGGAGCAGAGATGTTAACTGTAAAGCAGGTGGAACTCAGACTCTCAGGTCTTAGAAAATCTTTGTCAGGATATTCATTGCTGCTTCACAGTTTCAGGTGGCTCACAGAGTGGGCAGGGTTTCATCTAAAGGTCTTTCTTCCAGCTAGGAGAAACGTCTATATTACCTATTTGGAAGAAAAAAGAAGACACAGCATCTTCCAGCAAACCCTGTTTCCCAAAAGATGGCATAAAACCTTTACACATTTATAAAGAACTTAAGAACAGACAAAATGCTTGATCTTCAGCAGGATGAAGACTTTGCCTGTGTGTTTTGGGCCAAGCCTAGCCCAAAACTTAAAGACCTCTGCAACTGACTTTGCTGCCAGAATTTCATCCTTCATTAGGAAAAAAAAAAAAAAAAAAAATCCCTTTACTGATAGTTTCACATGACAACAACAGAGCTTTTAACTCCTTCTTTCTGATCATCTGGGACAAGACCTGTATCTTGCCTGTCCATCAGGACTACAGGTTGAATATTGCCTTTGGTTTGGACCTATTTCTAAGACGTCACATCCAGATTGTCTTTTGCTGACTTTTTTCTGCATAATACATCTAAGATACAGCATTTTACTGCAGCTAAAACACTGAGCACCTGTCACTTCAACTACTGCAATTTGGATTAACTGAGGAAAAATGTGGGGGAAAGGGTCTTTGAAACCTCCCAGCCCTCAGTCCCGCTGGTCTCAATAATGGGGTGCAAACCCCCACATCCCATGGTGTTCCCCCACCTGTCTTCTGCGATCAAAGTCACATCTGCTTCTTGTGAAAAAATGGACAGTCATCAAATCGGTAGCGTGCTACACCACTGCCTGGTATGCTAATATTGGCTCACGTTTTCTTGTTATTTCCCTGTCTGAATCCATCCGTGGTCTTTTACCTGGGCTCAAGTTTCTGAGGGCACGGATGGACCTGTTTTTCTGTGCTCTACTAGCACCAGCACAGACTGTGGGCCACTAAATGGCATGGGTGCCCATGGTGGCATGGGTGTACAAGTCATGCATGAAGCATGCATGGCTCCCTACTGCATCCCTGATGCAGCAGCTTTGGGGAACAGGATGTTCTTCCCACTGCCATGGCTGTCATGGACACTGGTCATCAAATCCGAATCAGCTGCTATTTGTCTAAAATTAAAAAAAAAGTCATAGGCTAGTTGATAAACTACAGAATCCCTAAGAGTCATCCACAGTATATTTGTGCTGAGTGTGATCTGTTCTTAGGGTTTTGCCAGACAACACAGGATAGAAGAATTGGACTGTAATGCCCTGGATACCTGTTATTTAGCTGCCCCAAAATAAAATCCACAGAGCCAGCAGGTGGCTCCACCTCCCTTATGATCTGTAGAAAAGCAAGAACGTGAAAGAGCCGTTGCCTGGAATACGCGTTGAGCAGCGGCTGGAACCCAGCAAAGACTGCATAAGGGTTTCTCAGAGCCCGAGAGTACAGGTGAAGAGGCCTGGGAAACGAGAGCAGAGTTTGAAGGGTAACAGAGGAGCAAATAGGGAAGGAGTGAGGTAAAAAGAAAACAACAAAAAAAGCATTGTTCAGTCCAGCAAAGCTGCTGCCGGAGGAAGGATTTCTTGGGGTGTCTGGCTGCAGAAGGGGTTGTGCAATGCCTGCAAGGTCCACATGGGCTAACCTGAAATAAGAGGGGTGGTTAATGGGGAGAAGGGGACCTCAGCGCCCAGAGCCTTTCTGCCACTGCTCAAGTGACCAAACGCTAGCTGATGAAGTTCAGCCACATGCCTGAGGTCTGTGTATTTCCCAGCCTCTGCTTAAAATCTGCAGTGAGGGTGTGAGTGAGGTATAAGCCTTGTGCCAGCCCTTCCATACCGGCATGACGCTTCAGTCCCGCACTTCTAGTGTTGGCAATTCAACATGCCACGTCCTGACCTAAAACTGCTGCAACGGCTTCCCTATGGCCTGTAACTCATGGGGATCTTGTCCTTGCAGGCATGTCATGTATCCAGCAGCGGTGAACACTTTGTTTGGGAAAGACATCTGCCCAACAAGTCAGAGTGAAATCAAGGAGTTTGAAGAACATTTTCAGAAGTACGATGAGGACTTCGAATACGCTTCTCAGATGCCCGAATGCTTCCTGAGGTAACAGAGCAGAGATGATGCACGTGGTATACGCATTACAGGCGTTTTGCTTGCTGGGATATCAACAGAGAGACATTTCCCCTGGAGGATGATGTGCTGTCTTTATCAATGGTGCACCCTCGGGTCCGGCAGGCTTTCAGCTAGGTGCTTCAAAAAAGTTCTGACCTCACCTCATGCATTTTCCTGGCATAAAGCAGAAACAACCTTGCTTAGGTGGGCAAGGTCCAGCTTGGACCTGTCAGGGAGAAGCAGAACTGGGCAAAGGGCAAAGGCCTGAGCCTAAATGTGAGTCCCAAGCTGAGGCGGTCACCAGCAAGGCATCTCTCTGCTCCTTCCAACACCTTAGCTGTTTTCCCAGCTGACTGATCCCAGGTTACGTGGCTGCACTGTCGCAGAGCTGACCTTGAGTAGAGGCAACCAAATGCCAAGGAAGGGAGTCTGTCAGTGCTATTTCAGCACCCTGAGCACCTGAAAATAGCCTTCAGAAAGAATTAAGGATGCTCTAAAAATGTGGCCTTTATTTTCTCAGGGGAGGTCATTCTTGAAAAGATTGACCTAAGCAATTGTCCAAAGTTACAATGAAAACCTGCAGTGGAAGAGATGTGAAAATCAGTCACAGGTCCTGGCTGCAAGATGAAGTCTGACCAAGGTGAAGGTGCCAGACGTGCTGTTCCTCATGTCAGTCAACACTACTGTCAGTCAGACTGACACTTGACTATTCATCAACCAACTGCTGCCCAGGGGCTTTTGGAGAGAAACCAAGGAGTGCTTCTCATGGAAAAGGAAATACTGGTTTGTGCTGCCTCAGTTAAGTGCTTCTTGTTTGTTGCTTTTCTTTACAGGAACTGGTCTAAATCCAAAAAATGGCTTCTAAAATTATTTGAGAAAGTAGTGTCAGATGCTGAAATGACCAACCCTTCAGAGACTACATCCAAGGTAAACATCCGAGGCTATGAAATAAGATGATGTTGTTGTATATTCTGACTGAAGGAATGGAGGGCAGGAATTATTTCAGTACTAGAAGAAATAAGCCAAATATTTTAGCTTTGATAGCTGTACTTTAATTGTCCAGTATTGCTATCACCCACATTAGGACAGACCCATTATTTTCAGTCCTACTCCTCAATTTAGTTTATTTCCTACAATTCTGAGAATTGGCATCTTCCTCTGGGGAATTTTAAGCCAAGGGTTCAGAGCTACGACCCATCGCCAGCCTCTGGTATCGCAGTTGCAGTAAGCAGTTGAAAGAGGTGAGAGAAAGACCTCTTCAGTTATTTCTCTGAGGGCACCATGCTGTGAAATTTCAAAACCTTACATGTACTATTTTTAAACCCTGGTGTAGAGTGAGTAGATCCTCCAGCAGCCAGACTAGTAGAAAATAGCAGATTACTGGATTGGAAGCCAAGTACCCTAAATATTGATTGTGTCAAAGCTGTGATAAGCTGTCCCCCTGGTTATTCTCCTTAGCTATGGCAGGAATTCTGTCTATACGGCTGACAAACACAAGGGCAGACTGGCCTGGAAATTTTGACTACCAAATTATTATAGAACAGATCATTAAACAAACCAGGTTTTATTTAGACTTTAAAGGCTTTACATACCACAATTTCTTTCATAAAATAAACCAGAATAATGGCAAGAAAGAGAGGGCTGGAGAGGGGATGGTGGGAGGTAAGAAGGTGCAGGAAGTAAGAGGCACGAACTTGGTGTCTTAGATTGGGTGGGAATTTGGAAAAAAGAGCAGTAATTTTTTATTCAAGGGCAGCCTTTTCCCTTCTGAAAAGTAGACAGGAAGCTTTGCCTTGAATGCATGGTTGCCCTGTATTTAAGGAAATACTATAAACAAAAGCTGATCCTAGAACATTACACAGTTGCTATAGTTTCAAAGAATAGCAAGCCATTGAAGTAATTGGTTAGGTCACTAACAAAACACCTGGAACTAGGGAGTTCACTGATATGTCAGACCATCTCTTCATAACAAGCACCTTTTTGGCAGGAACAGAGAGAACATTTTCTTCATTTCCATTCATTCAACTTGTTCAGTCCCATTTTCAGGTTCTTTAAAGTAGAGAAGTAGAGCAGGAATTAAAAAAGAATAGAGATTTCTTTTTTTCTTTCTTCCACATACAAGCAACAATGGAGAGTGAGGGAACCAAATCCCATAAAAACTTTAAGAAAATGGAGGGCAGTGTGAGTAGTGGTGCAGTGACTTCTTCCAGCCCTCTGCCTAGGAGTGAGTCTCACTTTCTCTTAACAGCTGTCATCTCTAGTTTGTGACTGCAAAAACCCCATAACTAACATCACTTCTCTTTGATAAACTAGTCTTACATTATATCCTTGAATTCTAGTAAGCCCTACCCTAAACTAGATTTTAATATATTTTTGGAAATACACATTATTATCTTTTATTTATAACAGACACTACTGCAACATCTCCTGGATAACTTGCAAGGAAAACACCTAGCTCCCAATTATGGTCTCCTAATGCTCTGGGCTTCCCAAGCAAATACTGTCCCTGTAAGTACATCAGCTAGAGAAACACCTTCTCTCTATCCTGTTCAAAAGCCTGTATTTGGGAAGCAAAGACTTTGAACCAGAGGTCGCACACACTGCATGTATTCCAAAGAAGGGATTATCACGCCCACATGCATCACTACAAATATACCCAGGCTGCAATGTCACAGAAGCAATGACAAGAAAAGCTCTTCTTGTGTTTTTCCTTAATTATGATGTCCCCTATCATAACATTTTGGGAACATAAGTCTCATAGCTATTAAGATTACAGTCTTAAGCTGTGAAGAGCATTTAACTCTATTTTGAAGTACTGTGGCTGTATTATAGTAGAGACTCTATTTTAAATAGCCTGGTGTTACCAATTGTAAAGAATATCAAAAGCATAATATAGAGTAACTTCATCTATATGTAAATCCTTGAGTGAATTTGGCTCTCTCACTTTGGGGGATCTGCTGTACAAATGCCAGCGTTGCTTCAGGGGAAGAAAAGCAATAGTTCGATTCTACTGCCACTTAAGTTTTGTCTATGTTAGAAACAGAGTTGATGGATTAATGATACAGATATATGCATGCTAACAAGCCCTATATATCTAACACAGCTTAGGCTGACCAAAGACATTTATAGGAATTTCTCAGATGAAAAATCCATAGCAACAAAAACATCCTTTATTTACCATGACTATTAAGCTCTTTCCAGCAGAGTTACGTCCGTTGCAGATGTGATTTAGAAAAAAATGATAGTGAGTTATTTTTATTTACTGCTGGTGGATATATCTATGTTTTTTCTAGATTGGATATTACTACAATTTACCCTAAAGGAATTTCAGCCATTTCAGTGAGGTTTCTGTGGATTCACATGTTGGTATAAGTGAGAGGCATAGCCTGCTGTTATCAGGATAACTGACATTCCTTCCACAACACTATCATTACTTACTTCTGTAATATTCAGCTGTAAATAGACATACAGATACTTCGTTGTTTCTCAGAATAGTCACAACCACTGTTCTGGTGACTGGAATGATGAAAAAAGGCCTTGCACCTTCCAAGGGGATTTTTTACAAGCATGTTAAACCCTTTTATCTGAAACAATTCAGTTATCCCACCTTAGCCCATGGGGTGAAGCCACACTGTCCAAGTGCTGTAGAAGAAAACTAAGCTACCAGATTTGTTTTGCAGGAGGGCTGCATCCACGTGGGGATATTTGGGAAATAACAGTAAGAGTTCTCATACCTCACCAGCACAGATGGCCTGCGACCAGATCTGTGTGCTGACTGCATCTCCCACTAGCCCAGCAAGAGGAGAGAGACTCCTGGCAGTGCTGCGAGTCCTTCTGGTTTCATTCTACTTAAGAGGATTTTCTCCTTTCCTAAATTTCTTGATTTTCAACTTCATTGCATAATCAGTTAGCAAATTATTTCTAAAGGGGATATACTAGTGCTTGTTTTTCTGTTAATTAAAACTTTTCCTGCCCATTTTAGTGTGACTCACTGTGACAATGCCCTGCAAATTACTTAGCTTAATTTCTGCTAATATTAGTAGGAATTTACTATTTCATTTTTTCCACTCATGCAGCTAAATCTAATCAAACACAATGATTTAGTAATTCATTTTAACACCTAGTTATTTGAAATTAAAAAAAGGATTCTGTGTTTCAAAGCTCAAAGCCAAACCTATATAATGTTCACTAAAGATAAGTACACAGCAGATGACTAGACATAATCTCCCAGGATCTGAGCCCTTAGATGTGGATTTACCCGGGAAGCACAGCTCCCTGTACATCCCAACTACAACAGGCACATACAAAAAAGTGCAAATGTTTTCACCTGCCTTTGTGATTTGCTACAAAGATAATGTAATTCTGTCCCATATTCCTGAGTTAAATTACTTTCATCTCTGTTTAGACTGCATTTTGGACCCTTGTTTTCATACTCTCTTATCCTTCCATTTACAAGAAAATCATGGAAGACCTGGCTTCTGTTTTTGGCAAAGCAGGTAATAAATCCAACTGTGTCCTTCTGGAACCTAGAAATGATTTATTCTGTGTTGGCCCAGCACACGGCACACTTGGTCGATGGCTGGGAATAATGAATATTGCTGCTAAGGGTACTACTGATAACATGGAGTCCAGCTCTGAGTTTTTTACTCAGCATATGCTCAAGACATATTTTTAAGCAAAACCACCTTTGATGTTAGCAAAAGAAGGTAGAAAAAGAACCATATGTATTTGTCTTTTCATTCCACACCTATCATTTAGACCTATATTTGTATTAACCAGTCTTGTGCTTTTTTCATGCATCTATGATCAGGTGAGATGAGGTCTTTCAATTCAGCTGCTTTTCATGGTGCGATGTTCACCAGAATTACAGTTATCCTGTGGAAAAACAGGCCAGGAACTGTTCTCTTTTCTCTCATCTGAGGCCAATTTGTCCAGCATGATTCACCCACCCTGACTAATCTCTTTCCCTCAAAAACCAGTCACCTACTGGGAGCAGTCATTCACATACACAGTCCCCTGAACCATGCTTAGACCTTCATGGAAGACTCTTAGTTGACATGGGTCAAAACCACATCAAGGAACATGTCAATAATTAACCAAAAAGGAAAAACATGAACCAGTGCTTAACCCTTTCTCCTGGCCCTGTTTTATTTACTTAGTTAGTTAACACTTTAGTGTTAACATAGCCCAGGAGCTCAGCCATGGCTTCTTGTCTTGGTGCCTACCGTCCCTGAGATTTCCATGCAATGTCCTACTAAAGTACTGAAAAAGTCCACGGGCTCTTAACTTCCAAGATGGCCTTTGTTTGGCCTCTTCTGGCCAATGCCATATCTACACCTACTTTAGAGTCATTAAATTATCTTCAGTGGCTTTTCTTAAAGTGTACTGATTTTGGTCCATTTATTTACTTTGAAATATAAAGAAAATTTCTGGGTGTAAACAAGGTCTTGAAGTAATGAGTTATTCTGTCAAAAGTTCTAAAGCAAGACATATCAGCATGTATCAAAACAAGTATGAAATCTAACTTTTACACAGAGTCTTCTTTCTTATGCCATGACAGGTAAAGATAAAATAGAAGTCTCTGAAGAGGACCTTAAGAAGCTCCCTTTCATTAAATGGTGCACTTTGGAAGCCATACGGCTAAGGTCTCCAGGTGCAATCACCAAGAAAGTAGTAAACCCAATAAGAATTCAGGTGAGATTTGGGGTTTTTTCCCCCCAAAACTGATGCTGTATAATTTGTCTGGAAAGGGGCCTCCCAATAGATCTGGATAAAATTAAAATAGTAGAGATATTCCACAATCTCACATATATCTTCTGTTTAACAGATTTATTCATCATCATTAATTTCATAATCATTAATTTAAGAGTGGTTTTGCTTCTCTTAATCACAGTCTTACCTTCAATTTTGAATTGCTTTTAGACTGAATTGAATTGAGCTGGAGATACTGGGCTGATGGTATATGAACTAGTAATCAGACACAACAAGTATAGTAGAAGGGACCACAATTTAGTAACTGATAATACTCCTTCTTTTCTGTTTGCCCTCTTCACTGCCATTCAGAAGGGAAGTGTCAGCATTCAGGAGTCTAACAAATAAATGTTTGGGAGAAAAACACTCTCTTAAGGAAGCAGCACTCATGCTTATTTAAGAAATTACTAAAGTCCCATAAAGGTCTACTGCATTATAAGACTTTCTATGAATTTCTTTGCATTGAAGGAAATGCTTAGCAAAAGATGTAGAAAAAAATACCAGCTCACATGGTACATTAAGAAGCAGGAAAGACAGAAATAGTGTTTCTATTATTTCAATACCTGAAAAAAACAAATTAGAATGAAAAAAGTCTTACCACGTTCTCCACTGTTTAGGTCTTTCTTGTGGAAAAAAATGGCAACAGCAAGAAGAAGCTTCAAACATGTGATATGCCCACTGTGGCTTTACCATCTTCACTTGTCCTCTGTTAGGACCTTCTGCTGATGGAAGAGATGTATTAAGGAGGGACTGTTTTGTGAGTTGAACCGGTGATTTTCTCTTTTCTTAGAGTTTTTTCTCCTTTTCAGAATTTCACCATTCCTGCAGGTGACATGCTGATGTTGTCACCGTATTGGTTGCACAGGAATCCAAAATATTTTCCTGATCCAGATGTGTTCAAACCTGTAAGTTGTCACTCTTAGCATGGGTATTTTGCTGTCTTTTCTCCTCTTCACTTATTTCACAACAAAAGCATATGGACAAATTGGCTTAAAGTTGGGTATTCCCCATTGTCTGGAGGATGGCCTTGTATGCAGAGAAGATGTGCACAAAAAGGAGGAGCCTGTAGAAATAATCAAGACTTTGAAGTTCAGTTTTATGTTCCAAATAATATGGTACTACTTTACATCACTTTGATCTTGATTCAAAGCTCACCGTGGAAAGAGCCCACTGATTGAACCCGCCTTGTTTGACTAACCTGATCTCCTTCTGTGACAAGGTGACCTGCTTAATGGATGAGGGAAAGGCTGTGGATATTGTCTACCTAGACTTTAGTAAAGCCTTTGACACCATCTCCCATAGCATCCTCCTGGAGAAACTGGCTGTTCATGGCTTGGATGGGCGTACTCTTTGCTGGGGAAAAAACGGGCTGGATGGCTGGGCCCAAAGAGTTGTGGTGAATGGAGTGAAATCTGGTTGGCATCCAGTCACAAGTGGTGTTCCCCAGGGCTCAGTATTGGGGCTGGTTCTGTTTAATATCTTTATCAATGATCTGGATGAGGGGATCACATGCACCCTCGTTTGCAGAGGACACCAAGTTGGGCGGGAGTGTTGATCTGTTGGACGGTAGGAAGGTTCTGCAGAGGGATCTGGCCAGGCTGGATCGATGGGCTGAGGCCAATTGTATGAGGTTCAACAAGGCCAAGTGCCGGGTCCTGCACCTGGGTTACAACAACCCCATGGAACGCTACAGGCTTGGGGAAGAGTGGCTGGAAAGCTGCCCAGTGGAAAAGGACCTGGGGGTGCTGGTGGACAGCCGGCTGAATGTGAGCTGGCAGTGTGTCCAGGTGGCCAAGAAGGCCAATGGCATCCTGGCTTGTATCAGATATAGTGTGGCCAGCAGGAGCAGGGAAGTGATTTGTCCCCCTGTACTCGGCACTGGTGGGGCTGCACCTTGACTACTGTGTTCGGTTTTGGGCCCCTCACTACAAGAAAGACATTGAGGTGCTGGAGTGTGTGCAGAGAAGGGCAACGAAGCTGGTGAAGGGCCTGGAGCACAAGTCTTATGAGGAGCAGCTGAGGGAACTGGGGTTGTTCAGCCTGGAGAAAAGGAGGCTGAAGGGAGACCTGATCGCTCTCTACAACTACCTGAAAGGAGGTTGTAGCGAGGTGGGGCTCGGTCCCTTCTCCCAAGTAACAAGTGACAGGACAAGAGGAGGTGGCCCCAAGTTCCACCAGGGAGGTTTAGATTGGATATTAGGAAAAATTTCTTCACTGAAAGGGTTGTCAAGCACTGGAAGAGGCTGCCCAGGGAAGTGGTGAAGTCACCATCCCTGGAGTTGTTTAAAAGACTTGTAGATGTGGTGCTTAGGGACATGGTTTAGTGGTGGACTTGACAGTGTTAGGTTAACGGTTGGACTCAATGATCTTAAAGGTCTTTTCCAACCTAAATGATTCTATGATTCCAAGTACTCTCCTCACCCTGTCATTTGTTTGTATAGCTTATCTCCATGTATTTACCCAGGTTCATTGGTCTTTCCAGCCAGATGATTTCTGGTACATATTAGCTCTGCTAATTCAGTAGTTCATCTAGAGTTTCTTGATTATTATTCCACTCCAGGTGGCTGTGTGGGCAGGCTTGTAACTGCTCTTTTTAGCACCATCCGATATAGAACAGTTTGTCTTTTTTATAGAAATACATCAAGGAGTAATTTAAACAAAATTTCCCTTCTAGCAAACTCTTCACCAACTTGAAACCCCTCATAACAATTCCTGCCTGTTTGAAATCCAAAGCAGAAACCCTAATGCAGCAGCTTATTTCTTTAGTAACTTTATTCATAAAAAGCAAGCTAGCTTGTTTTTTAGAAACTCACCCTTTTTCCACGAGGTATAGGTGAGTGCCCCTTGGACACTGCCATTCCAAATGTATCGCCTTGCTTCATCACTGCTGAGATTTTTTTCTTGCTTTTATTGGATTTTGATGCTAACAGGTTTCCTCTTCAGAAAGGTCTAAACAGCCCTAGCTGAAAAAAAAAAACAAACCAAACTAAGCAAACACAAGATTACCTCTTCTCTAAGACAGCTTCATCAGAGGAGTTAGCCATCATAAACTTGACAGGGTGTTACTTGAGGGCCTTGGTAGAGTTGCACTGAGTTTCTGGACGCTGGTATAGTTTGTCACCCAGCATTCAAGAGATTTACTTCTGTCAGTGTCACCCACCCAAACTGCCCATGTTGCCTTGTTCCTTGTGTTGTTCCTTTTCTCTTAAAGCAACTCAGGATGGAGCAAGGAGCCCTCTGGGTACAGACAGCCTGTTTTTGTTGAGAATAGTTAATTTTCTCACACGCTGGCTTGCACCTGAGAATGAGGCTCTGTGATCCTTGCTCTTCTCTTGTGTTACAGCTCATACCTCATATTTGTCTGTGCACAGCATCTTAGAAATGGTTTGTGTGCAAGATATGCATGAGCCATTTGTGTGCCGTGATACAATTTTATGGCTGAGGGTAGGTACTGGTTGAACATTTGCTTTGAATGTGCATATATTTAAAAGGATAAAGTTGCATTTTTATAGGCATTTCAATAACTCAAGATGCAGGATTTAGAAAAATGGGAAGGTATAGGAAGAATGCTTTAGGGGTGATTTTGAAAACCTCTCCAGCACTTTGAGGCACCTAAGTATGTTTCAAATGGGACTCTCATTTCTTTCCCTGAGTCAGTGCTGACTTTTAAATCCAGACTCTAACACTAACAGGTTGAATGCAAAAAAATGGCATTAGTGCAACTTCGTATTGAGGATTAGCTGTCCAAGGTCATTTTTAGCCTGGAGAAATAAAGTTAAGCTTTATTTATGTAAGGCTGATTTGGAAAAAAAAAGTTTCTTCCCACAGGATCGTTGGAAAGAGGCAAATTTAGAGAAGAATGCTTTCTTGGACAGCTTTGTGGCATTCGGAGGAGGGAACCATCAGTGTCCAGGAAGGTCAGTGAAACAGCTGGGGTTTATTTATTCCCAACCCTGCAGAGAACAACTCTCTTGAACTGGGCTCCTCTTACACTTGGAGATAAAGTGTTTTCATTGCTTTGCTCTTTGTCAGTCCCCTAATATTCAGTATTATCTGGACCTTGTTTAAACTGATTTGAAAGTAGTTTCACTCCTGGAAAAGTTAAGGTTAAGTCACAATGTAAAAGCAGAATCTGAGACTACTGTATCAAGGGATATCCCCCAGGGAGGAAAGTCAGCCTATCTCTGCTGCTGCAAAGGCATCTTTTCATCAAGGGAGGGTTGCTCCACTTACAAACATGCCAGTTTACAGACATAGGTGTTTAGGTTGCCATAAACCAGTTCTAAACTAACCTAAAGAACATTTTTTTGGTCTGAGACTCTCTTTCCATCCTCTATGATGCCATTGACATCTTTACTAATCATTAAGTGTCTTAACTGGCTCCTCACTGTTTGAATCTTGTCTTTGCATTAAGGCCCACGCAACTGCATGATGGCTTCAATTGCAGATCCTGTCTCCCTTCACTCCTCCAGCAATGCCAGGCTCAATGCTTCCTGCATTCCTTCTGCTGTTTTCTCTGCTGTCCCTCTTCCTGGAACAAGTCCCAGGGAGCCAGCTGCTCCTTGTTTCTGTGTTCAAACATCTCTATGCTCAATTCTCTGCCTTCAAAACCTGGTCTCCTCTAAGAAGCAAGGAACCAGGAATCCTTAAAATTAGCCAATTTAACTCAAGACTCCCATGTGGGGCAAGGAATCTAGAGGGTGTTGCAGAGAATCTGCATTCTTGAATCTGCACCCTATAGCAGGCTGGACATGAGTGTCAGATAAACTTTGTGAAGGCACTAAAGGCATAAACAAAATGAATAAAACGGCATTCACCATTTAGGCTTGCCAGAGCTCACTCACTGCTGTACCTCTGTGGCTTGTACCATATTCCTGAGCTAAATATGAGCACAGCCTCATTCCCAGCAAGAGTGACAGCAGAATTCACAAGAGGAATCTGCAGGTACAGGACAAGCTGCAAAACAATGTTTCTGAAAGCTGCTTATTTATATATACAGACCTATTTCTTTGTTCAGGCTCTTCTCTGGACTCTGATAATATCTTTAAAATAAGTTTGTGGTTAGAAAGAAAATGATAACTTTTCTATATAGACAACAGATGGAGAATCTTTTTTTTGCTGACAGACAAAAAGTCCTTTCAAACCCTTCTGCAGTCTACATAGTAACACACACCTTCACATTTTTCAGCAATAATTCTAAAAGAATAATGTCGTGGTCTTGGAAGAAAGGAAATTAAATCAAGGGATGTATCTAGATCCCAGGTTGCAGATTTCCTTGGTATGACTGAATGAAACAATGATATTTCATGTTTAAGATGCATTTTCATTTGATTCAGTACTGGGATTTATAAATGAAATGTATTAAACATTTAATTTCACTACTGCAAAAGTTCATTGTGAAATCAAAAGCTAATTTAATCAAACTGAAAGCTTGAAAATAACTTACTTGTCAAATATTCTACCAAACTGACATGGGTAGAGCTCCCACAAAGCCATGTCTGTGCCATCTTTTTTACCTAAAGGAAAATTTTGATGGCAGTGAAGCTCCTTGTGTCTAACCAGGTGACTATTGCCTGTGAGACTGTGCTTATCTTGCGTAGCTCTCGCCTGTTGTCTCCTATCTTATGCTGACATTGTAAACCCCTCAGCACAACGGCCGGGACTTCATTCTCGGACTCCACTTATGCAGGACCTCACTCCACAGCTGGGGTCCTGGGTTCCAGCACAACACAAATATGTAGCAGTGCATTGGGGGCAAGATTTCAGAAAGCACATCTTTGTCAAAACACCCTGTCACTAAATAAAACGGGTAGGCGTCAGTGGCTCAGAGTTTTTAGAGGAAAACTGCTCTAGGACTCAGTCATGAATACGAAAGACAGGTGGGAACTAAGGGGCATTTATCTGCAAGAAAGCTCACAGTTTCTGCTCAGTACAATGTGCCATGGGAGAGAAAGACGCACTGGGACTTTGCAGTCCTGCCTTTCACTCCTGGACCGTCCCTCTGGCCACCCTCAGACATGTGTGTTGCTTATCATCCTTGTGTCTCAGCATCTGTTTGCAGAGCAGAATAATAACAAGGGCAGCCTGTTGGGAAAAGCACTTTGAGATTTAACGGTGGGAAGTGCTGCAGTCAGTTATCAGTTATATCCATTGCTGCTCAGACAGATTGCAGATGAACCCCGCTGCGGGTACAGAGGTGTCAAAGCTGGTCAGCCCACATCTGGCTGTGCTCGTGTTTGAAGGACAGCCCTCTGTAAATGCAGCATTTCCACTTCATGGGCAACCTAGAGGCATTTTGGCATTTGGCTGCATCATGGTATACCCGTGCCAAGTCAGTGAGGATGGCTCAGAGGCAGGACCTCAAGCACCAGGGCTCCAGGGCCGCACTGTGCAAACAGTGCAGTGACCGTAAGGAGCCCACCTTCGTACGGTGCTGCCGGCATGGAGTTTGGGCTAGTAAGTCCTCCCTGACCTGAGGTAATTTCCATTGAAATATCTCTGCACTGCATTCCCCCAAGCTCAATGTCACCAAAAGCTCCCTATCTCAAGGTAATTGCAATGTGAAATCACTGAGATAATTTGGGTCTGAAGCTATGCCAAAACGAACAAGCATCCTCCCACTCCGGAGCATGGGGTGGCTCAGTACACAGATCTGGATGGCTCTGCAGGAGTTAGCTTGGGTCCCGGGGGGCTTATTAGCTTCCTCTTCACACCTGCCAGGCCAAATCCAGGCTGACACCATGTACAGTCATGTGGCCTTCTCCCCAGTGAATTCTCCAATAGCTGTTTTATCCAAGTTTTCCAGCATCTCTCAGATAATGGAAAATAAACTGCATAGAAGAGCAAGGTAGTATTACTATTTTAACTAGGTATTTAAGACTTATGTCTAAATCATGCAAGCAAGTAATCCCATGTCCTGGCATAGGTGCATGATGGTGCCTGAATGCAGAAAGCTCTTGTACATATCAACATTAAAAAAGTAACAGCCTAGATGAGTTCACCTGCAGATCTTCTCTGGACTGACTAAGAAAGACCTTTCTTGAGAGTTACAGGAAAAAAAATCATGCCCTTGGGTCTCATACTGCATTCTAACGCTGACGCATTAAATACTAACTCCTGCTGTCACAGCTACTCTGATGTCATCAGGCTCCCAGCTGTATTATATAACTTTATATAGCACAATTAGTCATATAGCCTTTTCTATATTTGACTGTCTTCTCACTCCTATGAAGTTATTTCAAGTCAGCAAGCGTTAGAAGAACACAAATGTTTATACAGTGGAAAAAATCATAATGATAAGGGGCTGTTTTAAAATAGGGTGTCAGAGGGATACTGTTGGTCTAACATTTCACCGGAAAGAAGGGGCAGCCGCTACATTCATGTTCCTCACTGAGTAATGAAGCTGAACAAAGCCACAGCATATTTTCCTACTGAAGATAAACCTTCAGGCAGAACTAAAGCATGGAATGTAAAATGTGTCAAAGACACCCTGTTTCTTATCTGGTGATAACACACGTGTGATTGTAAGGCCAATGTTTTCCTCCCTTTTCTTGCAGGTGGTTTGCTATCATGGAAATCCAGTTGTTTGTTGTGCTATTCCTATACAAATATGAATTTGTGCTTTTGGATGCAGTACCAAAGGAGGTAAAAGATCCATGTATTTATATAGCATTCCACATCTTTATATCCTTTGTTCATCACGCTCAGCTGAACAGCCATGCTCAACTGTGGTTATGTATAATGAAGCAAAATTTCGTGAGGAGTGTTAATAAAACATGTAATGAATAACTTGATCTTTGTTTTAACTCAGAAAACCCAGAGTAACTCTGACAATGTTAGTGGGGCTGCACTGTCTATAGAAGAAAGTGCCTACAAGAGTATTTTCTCATCATTGCCTAAACGTTACAAGAGATTTTATATTGCTTTCTGCCACTCAGAAAAACAATGAATATGGAACTGGATTATTAATACTTTAAAGATATTAAATCAGATGCAGCACTTGCAGTGCTCTTCCACTACATATTCAGTGGTGGAAGATAAATGATTAGGGTAAGACTGACAGAGCAGCTGTGGCAGAGAAAGGTTTTACCATTAAGGGAGAGTGGCGCAGTCTCCACTCTCAGCAGTAATTTCCTTGTCCATTTGCACTGTGTCCTTTCTACTTTCCAAAAATCATTGTTCCTCACAAACACGGACTGCCACTAAATGAGCATGTCTACCTGTCATAACCTAAACATGACATGCATGCCCTATAGCTAAACTGCCAAGGAGCAGAGGGAGAAGTTTAGAGCAGCATGGGCTTTGTACGGTTGCCCTTTAGCCTGGAAGGTGGAAGCTTGGAGAACTTAGTTCCTCTGCTCTCCTTGAAGAACATGAGATGTTGATCTCAAGTAGTGGTAGAGAGTCCACCCAGAATATGGAGGAAGGTTGCCTCTTCCTGACTGATGGTGTGTTGCCATGCCAGCTCTCACTGGAGTTGATTGTAACTTGGGTCTGCACCCACAGGCAGTTATGCAGGTGAAGATATTCAAAACCATTAGAGTTTCTTAAGATCTCATGTGTTACCCTCTGTCAGAGTGAGTGGAATAAAAAGTAACCATGAAGGCCCTACTCAATGGCTTCGGCAAAGCCAAGAAATACTCTCAGTGTTTCGTCTTGGTTCTCTAAGACCAAAGCTCCAAGAACATGTTTATATCTTAGTATTAAAGCAGGATGATAATACCATTAACTGAACTAACTTAAATGTTTCTACGGATTTTCTTCTTTTTGCAGAGCCCTTTACATTTGGTGGGGACACAGCAACCCATGGCACCATTCCGGGTCCAGTATAAATGCCGGGAATGAAAGCTGCCCAGCACTAACTGACCTTCCTTTGCCAGCCACCCCTGGATGGATGGACCACTGAGCTGCTTCCCTATCTTACATCTTCATATAGGTTCTCTGCCTTAACAGTTCTTAATTTCAACTTTAAATGCTGTACATACTCTGCATTGTGGTATGCCATACCAGTATAGTCGTATCTGTGCTCCTCACCCGATTGCCTACCTCCTACTGTTTAAAAATCAAGCTCTCCTGCTGCACTGATAATTTGTGGGTCAAATTATTCACAGATTTTGCAGATAACTGATATACTAAACTCACCAACCAGACATTCAGGACAAAAAGCTGCTCCATTTGGAAATCCTGCATGGAAGTTGTACTAGAACCAGCAGAAAAGCAGGTCCCTTGGGCCAGGTCACTGCTTCCTGCAGGTCTCCAAACCAAGGCCAAAGTGGTGCCTCGTGCTAAGAAACCAGACTGGTAACTCCATAGGGCTCCCTGGTGCTGGTGTGCACAGAACACAGGACAGTGCTGAGCAGAGACCTCCGGATCAGATCCACAGCCATGATAAACTAGCATGACTTATGTAGCACTGCCTGTGTAGGTAGATAAAGATCTGGCCTGCTCTGCCTACAGTTGGTGCCAAATTTTGCAAATAAAATGCATTTGTAATGGAAAAACTGTAAGCATGGGAAACACTGGGGTCTTGTTCCACCGGAGCACCTAAAATTTCTACTGAACTTTATTTGCTCCACAGGATTCAGAATCGGTCTTTGTATGAATATGCAATGAAAGTTTGATCGTGATGTTTGGCTTCTAATAAAAAGTGATTGGAAGAAAAGCTATTGCTATTCATTAGACTTGTTGTCTAATAACCTAGAACATTTTTGCTTTCCCTTTAACATGACTGACTTACAGAATAAATTGCACAAATCTAAAAATATTTAATCCTAGAAAGAATACCTAGTTAAAGCTGTTCAAAGAAGCTGTCAAATAAGTTCAGATACCAACACTTTAACTGCTGTCAGATTTCATATACGATAATAGCTGGCATGTATTTTTAGTCTTTTAAGTAAAGATTATTCATCATTTTAGAAGTATTTGTAAAAAAACATAAATGGACTTTCAACAACAGTAAAAACTATGGGAATAACATCCATAGGAAAATAACACATTGTATAATTCATTAAATGGTTGGCTTACCTCAGTTACAGCTACAACAATTTAACAAGCTTTAATGATTTATATGGCTGGAAGATGATTTGTCCGACTTCTAATTTAGCTCATACTGGTTAACTGTGCAAGTGTTGCACTCTTATCTGCTGTTTCAGAATCTCTTCCATAACTCAAAACTATTCCCTTGGTTTTCACATGTGGTCATTACCCAAAAGTGTATATTTTAATTTTAAAATTTGGAAATGTCCACAATATTTGTTCAGGTATCTTGTAGTTTTGCAAAGATTTTTTTTTTTTCCCCCAATGTGCATTTATTTTTATTTTTCTGTTTAATTACTTTTGGGTTTGGGGTTTTTTTGTGTGTGTGTTATTTTGTTTTCATTCGTTTTTTCCCCAAGAGAGGTAACTCAAAAAAATCAAAATTCCATAATGGCAAACTTGACTTTAAACTAAAAAGGTCCCTAAAGGAAAGTATAACCTGAAGGTAGCATCAATTTGGTTAGAATGAATAAAAGGCACCTGAAGCCAACTAAAACTGTGAATATTTAATAACACACCACTGCACATGGTTTCCGATCTGTACGAAACACAAGCACAACTCTGGTGTAGTTTCTATATATTGCTGAGTTTTTCAGACTTGGTGTGATCTTGTGTCTGGTGAGAACTACGTTCTGTCTCCTACATGCTGCAAGAACAGCCTGTGGGCAATGTTAGGGTATGTGATAAAAACCACATTCCCCCTCTAAAGCAGAGGAGCAAAAGCAGGTGGGGACCCTGAGCAATGCCCTGCCCAGCACCTCCCAGGGCTGGCCATGTGCAGGGGTGACACCCAGCAGCGACAACGGGAGCAGCTCCCACCTTTTGGGCTGAGGAGGCAACACTGCCTGTGGGCATGGGACACATTGTGGGATGCAGGGGAGAAGCAGCTTGTGGCTGCACAAGACTTCCTATGGGATGTTTAGGGGGGGAAGCAAAGGAGGGGAAAGGGGGAGATCGAAGTGGCTTGGGGAGGAACAAATGTGGGGAAAAAAAGAGGGATAAGGGGATAAAAGAGGTTAGTTGCCTGTAAACAGGCTGCTGACAGCTATGCTTGTCCAGCTGTGCCCTGTGCCTGATCAGTGCAGTCTGTCCTGTCTTCTTTTTACTCTCCATTTTCACATCTTTTCCTGTGGAATGGTCTCTCTTGTGTGTGCACATGTGTGTATGGGGGTGTGAGTATCAGGCCCAGCTGCTGGAGGGATCCGTATTGTACGTGTGTATTTTTACATACAGTTCACACTCACAGACTTCACCCTGATCTGCCTGAGAGGGGAGCAGGACGAGGCTGTTGGTGCTGCTTGTGTGATGCTGAGTGTTTCTGTCTGTGTTGGCCAGTGGGGCCATCAGTGCATACAGACGTTGCATGTGTGTGTTTGTGCATGTGCCTGCTGGGAATCTATGCTCAGCCTCGCTGCATGCTGGACCCAGAGGCGAGGAGCTGCGGCAGCCTTGCCTCTGTCAGGCTAGCAGATTTAGCAACTCCCTAGCAGTCTAGAATTAGTTAGGAAAATGTTTGTCCTGAAAGGCAGGATGTATTTTTATTAAAGTGTAGGCTTTGGCAGGAAAGAAGTACCTGTTCTAGACAGCCAGAGACATACCAAACAAGCAGGTGAAGAAAAGTGGGCTTCACTCTGGGATCCTATCACTGTGTGACTGCTCTGTAGTGGATGACAGCTCCATGCAGTTGCCATACTTTCCTAGGTGGAAAAAAACAAGGGAGGTGGATTAGTAAAGCAATGTGGTGGTCAAGTGATAGAGCTAAATGGGGTCTTCTACCTGGAAATAATTCAGAAGCTTCTGGTGGGGGGAAATACAGCACTTTCCCACTGGGACAGGGTTAAACGGGTATTAAAAGGTCATCACGATACTCTACTCACGAGTGGATTGACAGTATCTAAATTATCCTTCTTCAAGTGTTTGTTCAGTCTGCTTTTAAATAAGGCAGTGCTGAATTTCCATGGGGGATTTGTCCTCTTACCTGACTCTCCCTACTGTTAGAAAGCTTTTCTACATATCAGTAGCAGGAGTCAGAATGAGGTTTTATTCATACTGCTACCACAAGGGTGTATGAAGCAGGAGATTTTTAAGCCCACAGAGAAAAAAAATAGTGTATTTTGACCTATATTTGTATTTCTACCTTCTGTACGAAGTATGGCTGTTAAAGGGAATGCAGTGGGGCATCCCTCAAAAAACATCTTAGAAAATGCAGTTGTTCCTCCTCCAGACATACCATAGGCCAGATCTATCTGAGCAAAACTCACAGTTTGTGCTGGCCAGGACTGTATGTTGGTATTCATTTATATTGGGATAAATAACTCCCATGTTTAACCCAGTGAAACAAATGGTAGGAGTCTTCTTAACAAGAGAGAGGAAATCTAGAGTTATGAGAAGTGAGCAATAAAACTCTTTTAAATCAAATTTCCTTTAATAATTTTTTGATTTTATTGTATATTAAAGAAGACTTTCAAGGAAAAAGAACGCAGAAACTATCACACTGCAACATTTTTTTGATACTTTTCAGGAAAGTATAAACATTTTCCTGAAAACATACATTTCCTGTGGAAATACAGTATTTGACAGAAAACTCATCAAAACATTTTGAGGTAAAATTGTTGACCTACTGCAAATGAATCTGCTCCAGTCAGCATGGTAAAGAGATCACCCATTGTATCAGCACCCACCTCCCAGAATAATCACAGCTTCTTTTATGTCTTCCCTCTAATGAGCCTCAATGAAGGCCCCTCTCATCTGTACTTAGCAGTCAAGTATTTCAAGTGGTCTCTTTCTTTATGCTAGTAACGGCATTCGATATCTTTTCTGTGCCACTGATTGTCACAGAAACAAGAAGTTTAGGCTTAGCACGTATACCTTCTGAAAATAGATATCTGGGGACTAAAAGATATGGCTGTAGCCATTGAGAGGTAAGCTAAAAATAATTACTTCCTTTCAAAAATAAATTAATTCTAAGGCCCTAGCTCTGTGCCATGCCTAAGCCCTGTGCCAAGCAAAACTCAGCTTAAGCATGTGTTTTGCTTTAAGCAAACACTTAAAATGGATTTGCAGAATAAGAATGGATTTCAATTTAAGCACATGCTTAAGTGCTTTGCTGAACCAGGGTCCAAATGCCTCAGTCACTAACCCGTTGTTTACAGTTAGTCTTGGCATCTGTGTTGTAATTTTAAAGATACACAAATGTTAGTGGAAATACTGAGGTAGCTTTGCTCATTTTAGGTGACACTGGCAAACGTTAAGGGCTTTTAGGAAAAATTTTTTTTTTAACCGGTCACATTTATAGAATAAACCAGTAGGCTTTATTGGCAGCAAGCATCTTTCCCAGTTATTTGGTACATTCTAAATGTGTGGCTCATCACATGGCAAGAAATATTTCCTCTCCACCGGTATGCAGTGGAAGGGGAGTTAGACACAAGAAAGGCATTCAAAAGATAGCAAGCATTTAATTGAAACAACCAAGGAGAAGCTTTCATCATGTAGCCATTCTGAATGACATTGGACATGTGACTGATTGGTGCAGCATTATTTATTTTTTTCACTTTGATCATAAAATTACTAGGAAAGGCTTAATGGGGTTATAAATATCTTGTTTCCATGAGAGTCCTGGGAAGATAATTATAGCACTGAAGTCTTTACAAAGATAGAGCATTTATAAAATGATATTATCTGAGGACTCCAATGGATAATGCAGGGAATTCTGCACTCTATTCCCAGCTCTCCTATTGACTCACTGTGCTTTTTAGGCGAATCACTTCATCCCTCAGTGACTCAGTTTCCTCAGCTATACCTTGGGGTAATAATGGTAATTACCCACTGCTGCAAAGTCCATATGGATTAAAAGTTGTAAGTATTGCTCATACTCATTAAAGCCCTCAAGCCTGCTTATTGATAGTATGTCTGTAAGAGTTTGGATAAGCTATGTGCTTTCCTGAATTGGAACTGCCATACTTGTGTTACTGGTAAATTACATTAGTTGTAGAGTTACAGTCAAAATATTCAGAAGAAATACTTAAAATCTCTTAGTTCACAATTTTTAAGATGCTGATGAAACAGCTGTACCCCAGATGCTTCAGAATTATTTTGTTTTTAATGCAAAGCTTGGAATTTAAAGACTACAGACAAGTTTTTTGTTGAGTAAAAATACAGCGTCCTTTCATAAAACCAACCACTACAGAGGAGCGTTACCTAGAAGGTTGTCTAGCAGCTACCTGTGAGACAGGAACTACATCTATAACTTTCCTAAGTTGTATCAGGCTTTTTCACCTGTGTACTGCTTTTACTGCATTAGAAATTTGATACATCATCTTTCCCAAGTACCAAGCAGAGTATTGGAGTAACAAGCATTGAAAGAGCTTAATGTACAGTACAGTGCAACTATTACTGTTAAATCTTTGCAGCTTTGAAAAAGAGAAGTAAGGAAGGAGTCATGGCACATGAGCAAACAACTGGGCCCGAGCTCCAGTGGGATATTATGTCTGAAGGGAATAACATGGATTTTGGAGATGAAAATGAGAACTTCTGTGCTGGAGAGGAGATACTACATCTCCCATTGATAGCACTGTAATTCCAAAAGGCTGCTGATAAATTTGAGAGAGATCAGAGCTAAATCAGAAAGTTGATAAAAATGTTGTTAAGCCTGCCAAGCCTTGGAGTCAATCTGGTTAGCTTAAGCAAAGGAATGCTAGAAGTGACTTGAGCGAAGACTGAGGATACCAAAGTTAAATCAAAGTGAAAACAAGCAGATTCCCACCTGAAATAAGGTAAAAATGCAGAACAGGAAATGAAATTGTTTTATCAAGTACTGAAATTACATTTCTATATTAGTAGTCCTGAAAACAAAATTGCACATTTTTCTGAAACAGAAGCTTTTGATCTGGTGTGTGTGCATTCCTGGGGTGGAGAGAGGAGGGAAAGGCAATGTGATTACTTTTCAGGAATCTGCAAAACACAAATCATAAAAGTCTGAAGACCTAAATTCTCTATACAGGCATTCCACTTCCAAAAAGCAACTTTTAGGTAGCCTACAAGGGCAGAAAACATCTTTTCTGAGGGTATAATACCCCACACAAGGCAGATATCAGATTAGGTAATCACAGCTGGCCAGAGAAGCCTAAAGCTAAGGAGGATCGTGTTCTTTGCAAAGTGTAATTAGGGAATGGCAAGATTTGGCATTCACTTTTTCCTGGGTCCTTGCTCAGAGACAATTACCAGTGATTTCTGTGAACACCTGACCCAAAGAAGAGCCTAATGAGGCTCTATGGATGTAGTCCTTCAGCACTGCATTTCCAGACTCCTCTAACTGTGGGGTCTTGCACTGGTAAAGTGTGCTCCAAGCTGAAGATAGGGCTCTGTCACTCTTTCTCATGTCAAAGGTCTCAACTGTCACTAGACATGACTCTTCCGAGTTAAACACAAAAGTTTCAGTGGGTTCATAGTGTTGGTCTTTGTTTACTGCTGACACAGATCCAGGGGCAATTTCAAGGCATTGGCCTTTTATCTGGCCTTTATTCTGAAAACCATCATTGCTCAGAAAAGCATTAAGTGTGTCCTTCTGTTTGCTTGATACCAAAAGAAAATCAAGTGCATTCCAGTATCATGACATGGCCTCAAGATACTGCCTTTGACACTCTTCCTCTGTCCAAACCTTGGTATTATAATTTACTATTTTAAGCTTGTTTATAGAACTGGAATAATATACACATAAAAAAGGATTATTAGAAGGGTGTTTTCAGGCATTAAACCTGAGGTTTGAAGCTCCTTTTTCTAAAAAAATAAACCAATGAATGTTTTACTATCTGAAAACCTGGCAACTGGTCTTTGCTTACCATGAATGGAAATCATCTCATCACAATGATCTGGTTGTTTCTTAAAATAATAAAAAGACCTGAATCAGCAGGAGATGGTTATATTCTGTCCTTTGGGTATTAATCAACATATTCAGCCTTGCTAAATTTTTCTTACAGACTCTGGCCTTGCAGTCTGGTTCAGAGGTTTTGTGGACATGTGTAGTTTGCACATGTAGGCATATGGGTCTGTAGGAAGAAATCGGGTAGTGAGTTCTCTACATACCCACAAGCCAGGACAAATCCAAGTGACAGAACATAGCGAAAGTTGCAATCACTAAAGCATTTGCTCTGAGCTACCACACCTGCCAGCACTGATCTGCACATGACAAGACACATTTACCCCTCCACATGGAGACATGCCAGTGTTGGCATCTTTGTACTGGGGTCGAAGGTGGAAGCTGGGCAAAGGCTGGGAGCTGGGGCTGTCCTACCTTCTGGACTCTAAGCATCTCACAGCCCGGCAGCACGCTGTGCCTTTGGATGTCTTGTTGGGCTGGTTGTCTGAACGGGACATCTCTAGCACAGGCTCTCTCTGCAAACAGATTTACATAATGAATTCACAGCACAGCGAGCTTCTTCCAGAGGTGGCATTGGAGCACCCCAAAGGCAGACTCTAGACCAGAGATCCTGTTTCTTCTCTCCCTTCCCTTCCAACTTCCCTTTACTGTTCCTGTCCTTCCTGGGAACTTCACCAGTACCCTTTTTCCCTCTTTCCAGCTCAGCTGTAAGCCCAGCTTACTCCTTCCTTCAGGATTTTCAGATAGCCAGGTTGCCAAACATCTGAAAAACTCAAAGTTGGAGTGCAAGGGTACGCAAGGGTACGAGTGGCAGATCAGTGCCTCGGTAGGACATAATGCCTGGATGGACTGGCTATCTCTTTTGGAGCTCTGTCACACTGCTGGGAGAGTAGAAGGAAGGGGTAGATACTTCCCTCTGGCTGATGTGGAAGAAGGACACTCTTCAGAGGCTGCTCTGCCGCAATGACTCAGTGTTGTAGAAGCTATGACTGCCCAAGAATATCTGTGTCACAAAGACCATTTCTGTTTTGCCATCTCCAGTGTTCACCTTGCACAAGGGCTGGCAGTATGTAGGCACTGGCACCATCTAGGGGCCAACTGTCAATCATTGATGTATTTCTAGATTTCTAGTGCCATAATATATAAAAATAATAATATCTATAGGCATACACTAACATAATGTGTCTAAACAAAACACGTCTTAGTAGAAGTGTTGAAAAAGGCTGTGTGTGTAAGTTTTTACTTCTAGGCACAATTCAGGCACAAAAATATAGTCTCAGTTGTTACTTACCTTCTTGAGCTGCTTATTTTCTATTAACTGAACGTGTATGTGGTGTCATGTGCTGACTAAAAACTCATCATTCACATTCTTCTGCTTCCAATGATATTCCAATTACGCCTGCAACAGTCACCTAAAAGTGTCAGAATAATGAATGAAGATTTCAGAAATAAAAGAAAAACACAAAAATCCTTAGGACTATAGATCACACTTTAAGAGAATGAAACGCATAAATAATTTTTTATGATCTGTCAATATAAACAAAACTCCTTAAGCTGACATTTTTGAGCCTTTCTGTGTCAATCTCTATAGTTATGGATAAAGATTAATAAAAGGCAACTAAATCTAGTACAATGGATTTCTCCATCAAACCTGTCTAGCACTGCTTCAGAACTAGGGCTCCTAAATTCTACTTCTCAACAATTAATAAACAATAATTACCACACTATTCGCTTTATAGGAGTAAATTGTGTCTTGCAGTTGATTACACTCTGTGGCCTTCTAATAGCACAGTAAAAATAGTATTTGTAGTACCTTTGTTTTCTTAGTTGTTTACATTCTGAAGCAGATCAAATAATATATTCAGAAACTCAGTCTGTATTTAGATACCTAGATAAGCATCTTGATTTTTCAGAGCACCTACAACTCTCAGAGTTGCACAGTGCTTCTGAAAATCAGGCCATTTATTTAGGTGTCTATATTTAGGTACATGAGTTTGAAGCGTTTGGCTTGAGGTCACATAGCTATGGCTCATTGCATTTTTTTTATTTCCATTTGGGTCACAATGGGCAAGTCACTTCTAATAATTCTCATCACAAATCTAAGAAATAGCAGGAGAGGTGGTAAGAATTACTTACTAAATACCATCATGATGCTTAGCACTTCATCAAATACATGAAGTTTCCTTCCTGGAGAATTTCAGTCTAAAAAAAGATAGAAATCAGTGTATCAGAAAGGTAAGACAGTATGTTTAGAGACTGAACTTATGTTCTGGTTAAACTGTGCTCATTTCCTGGATTTTATTTGTCTGGCATCTTTGCCATTCCCTCTATAACCTTATGATCATTTTGACAAGCCAGATGTTTTAGCTTCCTGTATTTTGATTGGGTAAATCCTAGAAACCAAGTGCTTCTACTTGTTAACACATGGCAGCAAACCAGTTTATTCCTGAGGAATTTGAGCTGATGTTATCAGTCATGCTGTTGAATTGTGACTATACCTCCAAGACTGCTTTTGAATTTGCACGGTGCCTTGCACAGGCCTTGACCTTAGTGAACCAGTTATAAAATAAACAGTCCAAGACTCTGCAGAGAGAAGACCACTGGGAAAAGGACACCAAGAGGAAACAACAATCTTTTAAAGAAACCAGGAAATCAGTTTCCTTAACATCGTACCTCTGCAGGTTGTCATCCCTCTACTTCACGTGAGATGCTTGTAGCTTTGGCAGCAGGTATACACGCAATCAGCAGTTCACACAGCGCTGCCTTCATTTTGCATAGAGATGGTAGCTGAGAAGAAACAAGCAGCCCATAGGTGAAAATAATCATCTTAAATATCTCGTATATTTCAACAAAATGAAAACCTCCTCAACTTTCAGCATCCTCATTCAAATGGGAGAATTTAAATCTGGCCATAATATTTCAAATTTGAGAGAACTGTACTTGTACTTTAAGGATGTTACTTGTTATAGAACAAAAGGCTTTTTTTTTTCTTTCCTGAAATGAAGATTGTTTCAAAAGTCAATGAAACCCATTTTTCCCCTTGATCTATCATGCATCTAGGCTAAAAAAACATTTCCTGGTTAAAAATATTCCTTAACCAGAAATTGGGGCATGGCATTTTTGTTGTCTTCAAAACTGAGGGTTAGCTGTAAGATAAAAAGCTCTATTTTGTGGAACTTTATGTTAGATATGGAACTTTTGCAATGTCAAATCAAAAAGACTTTTTCCAGGCAACTCTCTCAGAAGTGGATGGAAAATGTGAAGACTCTCTGTTCCTGTTCTCATTGCCTTAAAAAACACGAGCCTCCTCTTTGACCTCTGTGTGACCCTGAAGATGCTCAGAAACAACACGGATATACCAGAGAGTGGGTTTAGTGAACAATAAGAGCCAAATGCAGGGGCTGTCCCACTGCAAGGTTAGGAGCTCAGGGGTTCCCAGAGCAGTGCCACAGGTTCTCCCCTCTTGCCTGAACCCCACATAACAAATTTGGAGAGAAACAGCATCCCTGCGCACAGCTGAAGCATGTGTTTCTCTGCATCTCCAAATTCCCAAAGAAGGAAGCAGCCCTACTCCATGATCAACCTGCTCATGGAATATCATGTGCAAGGGCGTTACTGGCACTGAAATTTTACAGCAAGTGAAGGATACTCTCCTTTTCTGCAGCAATTTTTTATTGGTGTAATTATTAATCTTGCACTCAGAACAGTGCAAAATGTTCTGTAGATAAATAATAATAAAAAAGAGACAGTCTTTCCTTTGCACATTTTTATTTAAACATCTGCAACACATTGTATCTAAGCTGCTTTGCAATTGCTATACATGTACAGGATGGAACTGAAGAGGTGTTGAGGCAATGGTGTCTGCCTGTACTGAGTGACTGAGTGATAAAATAGCAGATGAAATTCAGTGGTGATAAGTAACGTACATGGGAAAAAATAACCCTAACTATACATACACAGACACTGGTTAGAGCTATTGCTTTTGCTGCGGGATGTCTGGAGGTTGAAGTGGAAAGCTCTCTGAAAATGTTAGTGTGGGGCTAGGAAGTGGACAAAAAGGGAAATTGAATGTTAAGAATTAGTAGCTCCCCCCTTAGGTGATGAGGGGACCCCCAAAGTCATAGGACTCTGTCGCTCATATGCTCAGAGTTCTTCTGAGTCCCTTGGTCATACAGCTCTTGCCCATTCCAGATCCAGCAAAATTCAACAGTCATTTTAGTAGAATCAAAGTTTCAAAGAAAGTAGTGTTTTCTAGTAAAATTATAAAGGATAGGGAGGATGGTGATAAATTTTCACACTGGAAATAGAGAAAAGTACATCAGCTTGAAAGTGGGATAGCTGAAGGGAAATCCAATTAAAGTCTGGAAAATAATGATGGTGAGAAGATCAAAAAAAGAAATTTCATTTATTGCCTCTATAACAAAGGAGCACTTAATAAAACAATCAGGAAGAATACTTGAAATTGTTTTTACACAGTGAAGAATTATTACCGCATGGCACATTGTGGAAAGCAAAACCACAAATGGGCTCAAAAAGACTTAAGACAAACTCCTAGAGAACAGGACCACTAGTAGCTACTAAGCATAGTAGCTTCGAAACAACCCTGAGTTCCAGAAGTCCCTACCTCACTAGTTGCTGGAAAATTATAAGGTAAATAGGAGAAGAATACATAGTCTATTTTTACACTGTTTTACTAAGCATCCAGTCTTGGCTGCTGGAGACAAGATACAGAACTAGATGGATCCAACTGTGTTTTTATATTCTAAAAAAGTAACAGAAACAGTCAAGAGTATGCTAGTGCTGATAGAGTCAACATTAATTTTACTTGCTTTATCCACTCTAATCTCCAGACTCAGCCATTTGCAAGAAATCATAATCCATACCTGGCCAAAGAATTTGGGATTATCCCAGTGAGCAGAAATGTAAAAGAAGCAGCACTCACTTATTGAGAATCTAAGATTTTGAGACATCACTTACTTATTTCTTCTCAAAAGAGAAAACTTTGTCACCAAAGCTCCTGCAAAGGTTTCTGCAGGAGTGAGTCAGTGTTCACATTTTGATGATCAGAAATCAGCATTACATAGGGGGCCAAAGTCTTTTGTTTACAGCACTTTAGTTGTGCTGAAATTCACCATTGTTGTTTCAGTACATTTGAGAGGCCACTTGTGCTTACAGATAAAATCTGTAGATAAGAAGCAGGTGCAGACTGAAGATAATGAGCAGCTCAGGATTTGGATGAGATAGGCTAAGCCTGTGCTCTGAGATATCAGTAACAAAACTCCCACTCTGTTCTGTGGGAGCAGGACTACAGCACTGCTTGCAAATCTTGCAAGTAGCAGCTGTTTTATCACCTCCTTTGGTATCCTTTCCAAAACTTCAGCTTCCTCCAGATTTTGGCACTCTACAACTGCTCGGGTTGTGGGAAGATGCCCACAGGATTTAGGAAGCACAGGGTGCCTACTCAGGCTGCATGGCCTGAATAGCACTGGGGCCTAAGTGGGTAAATGGTGTGACTCCAAGAAGGATGTTCTTTCTCTCAGTTGCTCTTACTCTCATTTTCACAGTGCCACTTTTCCATGTTTAAATAATATATTATTTTGTAACCTTTCCTAAGAGAAATCTTTAATGTTTACAACAGGGGATATTAAAAACCTTGCAATTGTTGCTATTCTCATTATTATCTAATTTGAATGATGTTTTTACTGCAAACAGTGGAATTTGGGTTTTTTCCCCCCTTCATCTTAGCAATAATGTCTGGATGCATATAAAAGCCAAAATACTGACTTAGGCATTCCTGATTTTTCCTGAACATGGATTAGCTTGCTTTCATAACTGTAGAGATTCCCATTTTACTACAAGGAAAGTATATGCTAGGGCAACTTCATCACAATGAAAATATTCTTCCCAATATGAAAATATGAAAAAGAATAAAACTTGAGACTGGCTACTGTGAACGAGACACAGTTAGGAGGTATGGGGATAAGAAGACACAAAGAAATTGTATAACACAATGTGGGACAGAAAAAGCATAGCGGATGCTTTTCCTACTCAGAATATTAAAATAAGACAGCATGCAAAGGGAACGCATGTAAATGGAGACAAAGGAAGATATTGTACCAGGTTTAATTCTTAAAACAACAAAAAAAACCCCAACAAGCATATGATTTGATTTAAAACCTGATTAGTTTATATTGCGACATCTTTGGTTTCATAGCCTGCTTTCTCTTCTGCATAGTGCCTAAAGCAATACGATCGTGGTCAGGAGTTCATATTTTAGGTACAAGGATAAAACAACAAGAAATAATAATTACTACTATCAGTTACCTGTTATATATTAAAAAATAAAAGTAGAACCAAAGAAGAAAGCCTGGAAGGTGTCTAAGCCAGACATGCATCAAGGCATGTCAGTCCTTAGTTAATGGGACCAGGAAGAAACTCCTCTGTTCCAAATACAACAATCTACAATGCATTGCTCTTAGGTATTTGCAGAGATGAGGTGGGATACACTATTGATCTCATTCATTACAACAGTTTTTTCTGCTATTATTGGAAAGTGCTGCTTTAAATGGCACACATCTTTTTATATATTTTTAACTAATGGAGAATTATCCCTTCCATGGATTTTTATAGGGTATTTAATAATTATATGGGACTCTTCTAGTTCTCCATTATATTCTATAGATTTTCAAAGCCATCTTTACAGAAACCTATTTACATTTCTGTATCACCCTATTGATTAAATCCCTCTGTATTACATTCCAAACTGAAGAGAGCGCAGAAAATCAGCATTAGCCTCTGACGCTTAGCAGTCTCAGACATACAGCTGGAAGAGAAAAAATAGCCCTTCCTTTAATAAAGCATGCCTTGGGGGCATATGAATGCTTTCTCTTCTTTTTAAAATCATGACCGCAATCAGCCTTTTTCCGCTGTAACCCTGACGTTCCTCAGGAGTCCTACAAACGCACCTTCTGGCTTCATCTGTAATGGTGAGATACACCTTATTCACCTGTTAGTCTGAAGAAGAGATGAACGACAACTGGATCCATTCCAGATGGAGCTCACTTCAAGGGTCAGTTTGCTTTTCGGTGGTCAGAAATGGGAATGGCCGTTGGGAGCTCCGTTCCCCAGAGGCATTTGGGCCCCCTACAAAATCACCACGGGGGGGATTAGGAGGTTTGTCACTAAAACCATGGCAAAGTGTGCTGGCACTCTGTGGGCATCCATCCCACCTGTTCTCTCTGCATCCCACCCCACCTGTCCATCCCATCCCATCCCATCCCATCCCACTCCACCCCATCCCACCTCTCCCCTCCCCTACCCCATCTCACCCCTCCTCGCTCCCATACCATCGCACATCTCCCGACCCCATCCCACTTCACCTCGCCCCACTTCATCCCACTTCACCTCACCCCACCTCTCCTCACCTCACCTCAGGGCAAGGGGGTCGACACCCTGAGGGAGGGAAACTTTGCCACGCACTAGTAACGAGGGCAGAAACCGCTTCCTGGTTCCTACCGCTCCCTGGGTGCCGGGGGAGACGCGAGACCCCCCCCCCCCCGGCTCACCCGTCCCCACACGAAGCAGGGAACGCCGCGGCCCCTCGCCCCCACCGCCCACCCGGGGAACCGAAATCGGGCGCGCAGCGGTGGGAGGTGAGGGGCGCGGCCAGAGGATGGAGGAGGCGGGGACACGTCGCTCCTCACGTGCTTATTGGTGGGTCCCGCCCGCTCGTTTGGGCGGAGGGGCTCGCTGATTGGGTTGCGGCGTCCCCTCACTCCTCCCGCCTTGTCCTCCACCTTCGCCTCAGCGGCGCGGGCAGGCGAGAGGTGCGGGGCGCTCGCTGAGGAGCCGGCGGCGCGGTCCTCGGGGCTCGGCGGGGGCGACCACAGGGGAGGCGGGCGCGGAGGCGAGGGACGAGCGAGCCGCAGCAGGTAAGGGCAGGGCCGCCGCCGCGAGGGTCTCCTTCCCCGGCGGGGCCGCCCTGTTGCAGCCCTGCCCCGCCGACCTGGCGCCGTGCGCCCGCCGTGGCGGGGTTATGTAACCGCCCCGCCGGCTCTCCCTGCGGCGCCCGCCGTCCTGCTCCCTCCCCGGGCCCCGCTCTTACCTCGGGGTTCCTTTCACCCGTGGCTTTTCGGACGCGGAGGGGGGGTCCCGGGCTTCCCCGCGGACGCCCGCCCGCCCTCCGGCCGGGGTCGGTTCCCGCCGTGCAGCCGCGGGCGGGCGGCTGGCGGCCGGAGGAGGTGTGCGGTGAGGGAGAACGTGGTGTCGGCTCGTCCTCCGGGGCAGGTGGTCGGTCCGCCGGGGGCGGAGAGGGGCTTGGTGAGGGGAGGGAGCATCCCGGCGTGTGGGGCAGGCGGAGGGGAGGTGGGAAGGGGGTTTTTCCGCAGCCGTGCGGGGAGCGCTGGCTGTCGGCTCGAAGCGGGTGGGCGTTTGCAGGGATGCAGACCTGTCCCGGCCACTTGCAGAACTTCGGGCTGGCGCGCAGGAATGCGGTGAAGCCCGTATCCCTGGGAGAGACTCTTCTTGGGCTGATTTAAGGTTAGCTGCAGCATCCCGCACCGATGTTGTTAGATGCTTATGTAACAGGTAGCTCTCCAAAGTTGCTGGTTTGTTTTTTTCCCCACCTTTCCTAGATTCTTTTGTATCTCTCCAAAATATTTTGGTCCCTTTCTTGCTGGAGTTTAATCTAGTTTCCTAAAAGGAAAATGCAGGATAGGTTTATACAGCTGAAAGAATTCGTACGAATGAGAATGCTTTACATGAGCTTCTGTGTTAGGCTTTCAAGTCCTGCACTTAAAAATTGGTTTGCTCTTTGTTGTTTACCTAGTTAGGATAGTTGCTCTGGAGGAGGAGAGGGAAAAACTCTTTTTCTATGAAAATACATAACTACTGTAAAGAAACTGCTGCGTTTATTCTTGCAGTAAAACTACATTACATGGTTACACATCATTCCTGAACACAGGGAAGTCTGAACACTGTGAGAATATAAAACAATCAGAAAAACTACAAACACATCACAGTAAAGAAGGACAGAAGATTTTCTGTAGACTATCGACTTTGTTAACTAGTAACTGCTGGTACCTGTCTTTTTTTTTTTTTTTTAACAGCAGGAACTGTCCCATTCTCCTTAAACTTCTGAGAAGTTGTCCTAGCTTGTCCTCTTCCAAATATTGTAGTGTGTATTCAGATTCAGTGTCTTGGTTTGCTATTGTCTGTATTGAAAATGTTTGTCATTGCATTGGTGTCCTTAATGTTTTTTAAGTTATAAATTACTTGTGTGTACCAGCAGAAAATCCTTTTCAAGGAAACTTTGAAACTATATTCCAAGTAATCATGGTGTCTTGAGTATCTTCTAGGAGTTAACACTGTGAACAACTCCTGTTGCACATAGCTCTGACATATATGGTTTCTTCCTTTTTTCGTCCCAACAGGGAAAGGGAAAGTAGGTCTTGGTAAGTATAGGGGTATGGTTATGAATTTTACGTTACAAGCTAGAGGGCTATTAAACGAGTGTTCCACTGACCCCTGTGTGAGGTGACAGATCTGGGTGAAGGCCAGTGATGTTGTAATACTGTGTGCCCCTTATAAAACTGGTTCGCTTTAAATAGAGTAGCGTAGAGGCCAAGTGAAGGTAATCAGAAAGCTTGTTCTGTTCTGGATTCTTTGGGTTTGGGGATGGTTTTTTTGTTCTTTTAATACCTTAATGTTACCATGGTAACTTTAGCGGTTGATTAATCGTAGCTCAGCTGCTTGATCTTAAGAAAAGCATGTAAAATCTTCAACCCTGGTGTTGGTTGCTCAAAGTATCATCTTCCTATTGTGGGATGGGGCTGGAGTCTTGGCTTAGTAGGGTGGAGCACCAGTGTCTGCTGGCTTGTTTTCTCCAGGCCTGGAGATACCGATTGCTTAGCAAGCCACAATGCCAACTGAGTTTCTTTACTGGTCATAGGATACATCCCTGGCATGGGAGGCACAGCTGAGCCTTCTGAGCAATATGCAGGTCTTGAATTGCTTGAGCTGGCCAGCCCTGCTTTAGATGAATAAAAGTGGATAATAGTCCCTTTGGATGCTAAAAGCTTCCAAAAATAGTTACAAAGTCTCAGCTAAATTTAATACGGCTAGAATGTCAATGGAAAGGATTAGAACACTTGGGATTTGCACCAGTTAGCATTTAAAAAAAAAAAAATCCTCTTCCTCATATCTGCCACTTCTGTAAGAGGCATAGTGGAGATTGACACTGTTTTTGTGTGGTGCTAACCAAATTGGAGTTAAAACGTGAGTGGACTTCACTGTACTGGAAACCTTTATTACTGTAAAGGGAGTAGTTGTTGTCCAGGTGGGAGATGCAGAGGTGAAGGTTGAAGGAAGTGGTGACTATAGTCTATATGGCCTTTGAGACTGCAACAGTTCATTAATCCTGTTAAACAAGGTCCTGTTCTGCTTTTTCTAAGTAAAACGTCTCCATTTAAGTCCATGGGAGCTTTCCATAACGAAGAATTAGCACCATATAAAAATAATACTAATCTCCAGTGTTCATTTTGCAGAATGGAGTGAAATCTCAGCAGGCTACTACTATGTGAACTTCCCTGTTACACTTGTGCCTTCTGCCAAAGTCTTCAGTGTGGGTCCAGTTGACTTCAGGAGTTGTTGTATCCTTAGGGTAACGCTACAGAAATTGGTGAGACTGCTTTCATTGTCAGTGACTATTTTAAGTAAAAACTGACTGTTTTAATAAAATCTTACTCAGTGGGTTTGATTCCTCCCTGTGCTGGCCCCCCCCCCCCCCTTGAATTATGGTAAAACTTGCTGTTTGGGGCTTTGTTGGTTTGTTGGTTTTTTTTCAGTAGCAGCAAAAATGGAATCCCTGCACTTTTTCTGGACCCTTCTAGAAAAACAACTGCTACTTTTTTCTTGCTTTGTGTTTTTCCCAAATTTTCTTAATTCCTGTAGATTACTGTTTCTAGGTTTGCACTCAGGACTCAATAATACTTTGAGTTTATAGTGATTATATTTAAAGCTTCTATTTGTAACATTTTGTTTGCTTTATTCTATTTTTAGTCATGTTGTTTGTCATGGCAAGCAGTGTTTAATAAAAAAAAGCAAAGTTTCCTAGCAATTTCAAGAGATATGTGCCTGTTTCTTGATGTCCCACAGGGACTCTTTTTAAAACTCTAAGACAGGAAAATGGTCACCAAAGAAATGCATTATTAGTTTCCATAAAAACAATGGATAAATCTATATGTGCTTGGTGATACATAAGGCATTGATCCATTCAAGTGCTTCATGTGCTCAATTTGTATTCATTCAGCAAAATTTCAGCTGCAGTTCTTTGCTCTGTAGGGGTCTAACTTCATAACAAGAGGAACATATTTGCCCTTCCAGTTTTACACTAAAAAAGTAATACTTTTTGATAACAATTTTTCACATAGAAACTTCAGTAAGCTATTGCTATTTGCCAGTGAATGTAATTTTCTGCTGATCTCTGTTAATTTTAATTGGAGGTGTGCCATGTCTAAAAATAGTGAGGTAACAGAATGAATACATAGCTCCCACCTGGAATCTCTACAGAGCTTTCAATTACAGTATCTACAGGGTTAAACACTGACATGACATAGTCTGTTCCAGTGGGAAGGATGTTTGCTTCGTGTTTTGAACTGTGGCAAATTACAAGCTCTTGCACCCCTTGACTACAGGAGGAGAAATTTGAAATAACAGATATCAGTGTAAAGTGATACAAATTGTGTGTATGAATTGCACAAAAGAAGTGACGAGGAGATTCCACATAGGGTCTGGAAGGGTAGTGACTGCTATGGTTTTCCAAGGGTTAATAGTACTGCACTCTTGGGGTACTCTATTCTATGTAATGTATTTTCTGACTTGGAAGTTTAGGGTCAAAACCCTACACCAAATTCAGAAATAACATAGGAACATGGATTACATATGGGTGAACTTTATTTAAAAGGGATAAACAGATGTGAAAAGCAGTCAGCATTAGCTGGAGGTTACATGAACTTGCGCTCAGGTTTGTTTATGTCTCAGTATCTCAGCCTTCTAAAGGGAACAGTCCTGCTATGGAGTTTACTAGTGTGGTCCCAGGTAAGATATTGGTGAATGAATTTAGCATCGATATTGGTGCTGGATGATGCCTTAGTGTTACTGTATTTTTTTTTTTTGTTTGTGGCGTTGCCACTTCTGAAATTCTGTATGACAACTTCTGGTATTTTAAGTATTTGAAAAATTTCCTGATTTGGGAATGGAGAAGTAAATGCATAGGTCACTTTGAACTCATTACATTTTAAAAGTAAGATGAGTACAGTTTACTCTTATGTGGATGTCTTTCTGTTTTTTCGATAATATAAAAGGGACCATACGAAGGGGGAAGCTAACTTTGTCAGAAGCTGTGGAAAGGAGCTTTAATATAAAAGGGAATGTGATTCAGTGATTGTATTATAGTTACATAAAAGATGACTTTGAATTGAGTTTATTTTATATGGCAATCCAGTTCATGGATTATGCATGATTTAGAAGTAATTGTTTTAAGGTATTTGAAGGGTAAATTCTTTTGTTCTATATTAGCAAAATAATTGGAAAGAATATTTTTTGACAGCTTATTGCCTGAAGTGGCTAAGTAAATTCAAAGAAGCCACAAAACACTACCAACAACAAAACACCTGAGCCTTAAGGTGTTTGTCAGACATAATAAAGGATATGTAGTTACAATTTTTTATGTATATGTGTAACATTATTTATAATGAAGAAAAACATTAGATTTCCAGCTCATAACTGGTTGAAGGTAACTTCTGATACTGTGACTTATTATGAAGTTCATGCAGAGCTGTGAAAACTCAGATTATAGTTTCATGAATGTTTTAAGTAGGTTTAGTTGCTGAAAAGTACAATTGTAACCTTTGCTGTTGCCAGTGCATTCCCAAACTTTGCCCCTTTTTTTTTTTTTTTTTCCTGGTTGCTACAAATATTTATGTAGCCATGAAGTGAATCAGTCAGGTCAGTTATCTACCTAATGGAGTTAAACCCAAACTTTTTTCCTTAGGCCTGGTCTTTTCTTTTAACGGAATCAGTTTGTGCAGTTGTGCCATGAATCCGAGCAGGAGATGCTTTCTCCACTAAAAAAGGTAGCATGGGGCCTGTCTCTGTGTAGGGAAGTGTCTGGTGTTGGAAGTGAGAAGCCTGAGGTGCACGACAGATAATGTTGCATCTTTTGGCAGAAGTGCTAGTTTGTCCAGTCAGAGTCTGAACTTACAGCCCAAGGGTTTGAAGTGTGCTAACAAATGTTGATTCAAGTATGTTTGCTCTCTCTGATTACCATTGAGCTCAGGCTTATAGGCAGTTTATTTTTTCTTGGGGAACATATGTCTTTTATTAGTGAGATTTCCATTTTAATTGTGGGGCTGGGCTTAATATTGTGCGGTACATGGCCCTTGTATAGCAAAGTAAAATTTGTGAAAAAATAGTTATTCCATACAGATATTCTCAGCTGTTCAGGTCCCATCTTAAATTGGGCAGAGGATTTAATAATCAGGGTATTGTAAGTTGACTTGCTAGTGGAGGCAACACTGATCAGAATTCTGGGTATATCTTAAGTGTAGAAGAGGCTTGTGCATGTATACACATCTACCTACAAGTCTTGAAAAAAAGATGGTCAAAAGCCATGTGAGACAGTGACTTTAAGAAGACTTGGCTAATACCCAAATCCCGCTGAGCAAATCTCTCTCAAGAATTGTCTGAAAAAAGGAGCAAGCTTTTCTTGTTAAAGAGCTCTAGCAGAGCAAAACTACTGCCACATAATCTAAGAGTATTAATTTCTAATCTCAGGTAGAACTTTGAAGTCTATACATAGTAGAATCGCATGCTATAGTGTATGCCAATTTCCTTATTTCAACTAAGGTGGTTAAAACCCTGAACTTCATGGTTGTGACTTGTTCTGTTGCTTGTCATAGTGGTTTTGTTTAATTCTTAACTTAAAAGCTTCCTTTCTTATCTAGTACCTTATAATATGGCTATCCCAGGAGAAAAAATAAACAAACAACAGTTTAGTGGAGAAACCTGTAGGCTTCTCTGACTTCTGTTGATATATTGAGATTCTTTACTTCTCTGCACACCCTTACAGCTTTGTTACACACTGGGGAACAGAATGTATGAAATTTGTTAGCTACCATGAAGTTATCTTCAACATTACTATCATACTTACAGTGAAAGTGAAGCTTATTTATTAGACTAAAAAGTACAGCTTAAGAAAGTGGCTAATATAGAGATGTGTATGGAAAACAAGTCAGTGTACTGTATTGCCTCTCCTGCTCTACTTTGACTCTAAGTTCCATTCAGCCAGCAGATTTCTGTTTCATTATATCCTAGGACATTCTTGTACATCTTAAACTTCACTACCCCCAGTTCCATTTAATCTCCCTTCTTCTCACTGGAATGCTTATTGAGTGTTAATTCATAATCCAGATTCCTACAACTTTTGAGTATCAGCTTGCGTCATCTTTATCCTCTTGAGTCTGTTGTGTAAAGTTGGCTTTGAAACACCCCTCTCTGCTGGGTGGCCTCTTGCAGCTTAATGCTTGTGGGGGAAGAAGGGTTTTGCCCAGCGTGACTATAAAATAGCATCTTTACTGACTGCAAGTAGTTTGTTGTAAATGAAATACTTCATGCTCGTGGGCAAAAGTATGTTCTGCCATGTAAATTATATTTTGTAACATACTAGGCTTGAAGTTTATTTTTCTAAACCTGAAAGCAATGAGTCTCATCTTGACACAGGCTAGACACGATGGCGAAAACATTTAGAGATGATTGTATTTGGAGTAAATGATCTATTAATATTTTCTCCTTGAGTGGTGATACATTCAGAATTCAAGTTTCTTCCCCAGCAGTGGCTGCTGTGAGGATTTCTGTGTAGTACTTACATGGGCATGTTTACACTGACATGTACAGTAATACTAGGCTTAAGTGAGTTGGCTTAAATACCAGAGGCAATATTGCTGTGATACTGAGTTCCTACTACACGAATGTATATTGTTGAAGTTGTAGCCATCTCCTCTGTCATCTGGTCAGGCTCTTTTTTCAGTTAGAATTAAATACCTAAGCTGAAATTAGTTGGAGATAGTTCTGCTAATGTGAGACTGAGCTGCCGAAAATATTAGTGTGTATTTGATAGTCTAAGAACCTGTTCTCAGGTTGACATGGTAAAAAGAGGTAATTGGCCTGAGGCTTTCATACTACACCTGCTTTCTTACAGCACTGCATCCTTGTTTGTTTTAAACCCCTCCCTCATAAATTACATGCATACAATACAGGACTAGGAAACTATTCTGTTCTGAGCTGTGTAACATACTTTAGTATCTGGAAAAGGAGGACAGCTAAGATCCTGTGACCTACCAGCTCTCTGCAAATCATTATATGTACTATGAGTGGTATTGCGGTACACTTACCTCTGGACAAGGTCCTGAATTATCCTGGTCTGACCTTGTGTTTCAGACTAGATGACCTCTGCAGGCCCCTTCCAACCTTAATTGTTCTGGCTAATAAATCTGTCTCTAACACATGATTTGGGAGTGTGGTAAGTGTGGACTCAGTACTCCAAACTGATACTTTTGGGCATGACTTTATCTCGTTTTCTTGTGGATTTCTGTTGTTAGCCCTGAGACTTCAGCAATAACAATTACTGCCATTTCCGTAACATAAAGTTACAGAATGACGTGCTCTGTCATCGGCCAAATGTCATTTTAGAGCAGCAGCAGGATTGAGGTTATATGAAAGGCACAGATGTGGCAAATTAGCTCCATAATTTAACTTTGCTTTACTGAGATTAAGTGTAATGAGCCCATAGGGTTTAATTTTGGACACAAGTCCTAAATATTGTATTTGAACTAATATTTACAACTATTTATAGAGAATAGCAAGTACGCAATAGAGCAAGGGCAAATCTGAAATGGATGAGCACACTGTTTATGTAACTCTCTAACTCCTTATGTTATGAGGAGAAAAAGCAGCCAATGATTGCATATTATTACTGAAAGAAACAAAAATACAAGGGAATTAAATTATTTCCCTGCATAGCTTCTAGTCAGCTTACTGGAGCTCTATAGAGGTTATAGTTTGACGTCTAATACACCTGTACTAAGGACTGATAAATACCTGAATTTATACTAATTAACACATTGATAATTACTTGGACCTTTACTTATTTCCCTTGGCTGGTATGAAGTTTACTCTTGTAACAACAGTAGGGATACTGTTTGATGTATGGGCTTGTTACTTCTGTGTGTCTTAAAATTATCTTTCTGCTTTGATGGATTTGGAGTAAAGGCTCCAAAGTCAGCAGGATTTTCCCAAAAGGTGGTGAGAATGTTCTCTTGAGCCCACTCTTCCCTTTTTATTTGCTTCCTAATGTGATTAAGATGCAAACAAAGAAATTGCTAATGGGCATGGAAAAACAGGGTACGTTCTGTCCTTAAACTGTAGAAAAAAAATTGGCTTTATTCTTTATAATAGTAATGTGTTGTACTGTTTTTTGATTCTGTGTTCATGCTTCATTCTAACAGTCTTTTTTTTCTTCCTTTTTTTTTTCCTTTGAGTTGATATCTGGTATAATTTTCAAAGTTATTTTCATTTTTTTCATACCCAGTGCATTATACTTTCTTTCTAAGCTGACTGCAGGCTCGGAAGCACCAGCCTGCCTTTCCAGTAACAAACATAACTCTCAAACCCAAATGCAATATAGTATTCCCTTTTAGGGCAAGGGCCACTTAAGAAATGCCTTGCTTCTGGTTGTGTTCAGCAGCTTGTGCTGATAGGGTTAGGTCTCTTCTGTCCTAATAAATGGAACTAAAGCAAAGTCCATATTTGAATCTTGGTGAAACTAGTCATAGTGCCCTGTTTCAGAGGTCAGTTGTTGCCTTAAAATAGTGTGAAATATACTTTCTACAAACTAAGCCCCCAAACTAAGAATTTCTGGGTTAACTTGTGTATGTGATATTTTTAAAAGTGTAGTGTAACTGTGTGTCTCTTCTCCATGCTGCCAGGGATGAGGGGAGACTCGTACTTCTTTGGAATGCGAAGCCTTGGTCACTATGGCTGCATCCCGGAAGATGGAGGACAGTTCTTACTCTACTCTCTAAATGGGGACAATGATTTAAAGAGGTGTTTTGCAGAAGAAGACTTTCATGAAATAATCGACTTCAATGACCTCCCGAATTCTCTCTTTGCTTGTAATGTTCACCAGTCTGTGTTTGAAGATGAGGACAGTAAGGTACGGTGTCGGTTTCCTTATTTTCAATGTAAAAGAAACGTATGCCTTATGTTTGTGTTTACTGCAGTTTCAATGAAACAGATCAATAGTTTAATCTGTTTTGTACAAAGAAACTGGATCACAAATATGACTTCTTCCTAAGGTGACAACAACACTCTGCCATAATGTTTATTTCAAGAGTTTAAAAGCCTTTTTGTCAACTATGGTGAACAAAAAAGTTTTTCTTTTGCTCAGAATTGCAGAATACTGAAATATGGGTACATATCTTCATAGCAACCATAGTTGCAGTCATGATGGAGGTGGCAAAGTTAATCATGTGAAAGTGTCTCCCACTTGCTGATCATGTACCACTGTGATGGGAGGCTGCCTTTCTTCTATTTTCTCATAGAATCATTTAGGTTGGAAAAGACCTTTTAAGATTGAGTCCAACTGTTAACTTAACACTGCCAAGTCCACCACTAAACCATGTCCGTAAGAGCCACATCTTCATGTTTTTTTAAACGCCTCCAGGGATGGTGACTCAGCCAGCTCCCTGGGCAGCCTGTTCAGTGCTCAATAACCCTTTCAGTGAAGAAATTTTTCCTAATGTCCAATTTAAACCTCCCCTGGTGTAATTTGAGGCCATTTCCATTCATCCTATCACTTGTGAACTTGGGAGAAGAGACTGACACCCACCTCCATACAACTTCCTTTCAGGTAGTTGTAGAGAGTGATAAGGTCCCAAATATTTTAAGTTACCTGAAATACTCTTTTATCTGGAAAATCTAAGATGAATGATAGTGAGAACAAAGACAAGAAGAACTGGGTGAGAATACTTTTAAGTCTGCAGTTAGTCTAAAACAGAACGTTGAAAACAATATCCTCTTCAAATTAAAAAAAATAAATAAAAATTCAAGTTTTGCAGGAAGTGTTCAGTTCCTGTTTCTTAGCGTAGGATTCTTCCTGATGAAGAAGTTGGGAATATAAAACTGACAGCTTGGGGCTTTGATGAAATTAGTCTAGGCTAATTGTTATAGGCACATCTGAGGTTACTTGAGTGTCTTGTCCAGAATTTTCAATTTGGAAACAAGCTGGCAAGTGGTAAAGTGGGTTTTGGCTGGAACTGGCTGATGAAGTATCCAGATAAAACTACAGATTCACTGGAACCAAAGCTGGCCTGGATGGACAAAGGGTCTTTAATGGGGAAATTACCAGATGAAAGGGAAATAAAACAAGACTTCTAAGGATACATGCTTCCTGTTAAAGGTATTGAAAGAGGTATCTGTTGAGGCTCCACAAGAGGAATTTTTTGGGTTTAAGTTTTTAGGCATCTTTGTCTTCCATAATGATGTCTTGTGTATGTTTGAGTAATATAGATTAAAAGAAAATAAAAGTTCATACTACAGCACTAAAATGGTGCACCAGTCTATTGTATTTAAGTCTTTTTGCTAATAAGCATCTTGCACTTATGTTGTGCCATTTTGTAGAATTTTGTAACCATCTGGTAATGAACTGCACTAAATATGAAGGGGTTTGAAAGTCCAGTTTTAAAGGAAGAAAATGGAAGCCTGCCTAGAACTAGAGAATCTCTCTTCATCCTTTAGAGATTCTATCCCCACTTGCTCCTGAGCTTTCCCTTTTGAGAGCTGTATTCTAGGATTTAGCTGATGGCTTAGTTAGAAAATGGAATGGGTGATTATGTAAGTATGCGGGATAGCAATCCCCAAAGACTTGCAGGACTTAAGGATGTGTCTTAAGAATAGCAGCTGGGTTGTGAAGGTGGATATTCTGTTCCATGTGCATGTCTGTAAACTATCTGTCAATAACATGGATTGCTCTGTTTGCAGGTAAGTGGTTACTCCTGTAAGTCTGTATTAAACTAGATGGGATTACCTTCAGATTTCTCATTAAATCCAAGGACCTGGGGAGCTGATTATGATTTTTATTATTCCTGTAGAACATGTACTTGTGCTCCCAGTTGATTAATACCCGTAATCCTTTCTATTATTAACTGTTGCTGCAGGATAAGAGCACGCATGAATTCAATATAAAATATTGTCAAGATACTAAGCTAAAGTTCAAAATCTCACAGAATCACAATCAATAAATGCTGCTAACACTCATATCTTCAATTATATATTGATCCAATGTATATGTAGTGGTACACTAAACTTCTTAAAGAACATACTACAGTAATGTTTATAACTACAGTAGTTCCATGGTGTTATCCATTCTACAGAAAGTAAAGTTTTTGCAACGTATCTTTTGACATTTATTCTTGACCTACACTTTTAGGAGGAAAATGGAGGTATGATTGGTTTGGAAGTTACAAGTTAGCTAGCAACAAAAGCCAGAGAAACAGGTCATTGGAAATGGTTGTTTTGATTTGGTGTGTGAACTTGCTGTGTAAATAATATTTAAATATATAAACTTCTGAGCGGTTTTGGCATGCAACAGTATTAATGTAAAGAATTCATGCTGACAGCTTTAAAGTTACGTTACCTGAAGTGTCTGAAGAGGCTGAACTGTCAAGTTCAAATTTTTAACACACAAATATCTAAGCAATATACTTACTAAAGACAGGTTTTTGAAAGCAAATGCCTTAAATATTTTTGTTTTAATTTGAAGGCATTTAACTACTTTGTATCAGATATAGGGTAAATTCCAGTTTGTGCATGAATATATGGGCTTGCACCAACCCTGAGGGAACACTTTGCTGCACATACACCTGCACTGTGGATAAGCTGACTTGCTTTGTCTGTTCTTACTGCATCCTGTATCAGGTATACTCTTTCACCAATATCATGTGGCTGTACAGCCCTTCTTAGAAGGGATTCTGTGTTGCCTACCAAGAGTGATGATGGCATCTGTAGGGAGCCTGAGTTTGGACCTTCATTTTCTGAAGATGAGGAATTCTTGCAGCTGAAGGCCATGTCCTTTACAGACAAAGAAACTGTATCAAGTCAGGCTTGAGTTTTCTCCTGGCTGGCACCTTAAGGTCTCAACATAGTGAGTCTGAAGAGTTGTGGGCTCTGGGATCTGAGGATGAGTGTTGCCATCTGGCTTAAAGGAAGCTGCTCCAGAGTGACTGCCTGATCTTAAAACACTGGTGGAAGAAAGGGGAAATACAAATTATTACTATCTACGCGTATCTAATTTTGCTACAGGAACAAAGCATCTGGTCAAAAAATATTTCCCTACCTTTCAGACCTGTGTTCTTGGAAAGAAATCTCTACTTAGGTCAGGAGAATGCCCTGGATAGCTAGGCCGATAATACGGGCATTTAAGGATTTGCACAGGATGGCTTAGCAGCTTCAATGCACTAACAGCTTGCTACAACTCAAGGGAGGTGGTTTGGCTTATCTCTCTGCTCCCATCATGGACAGCCTGCTCCTTCATACAGAAAATGAAATTGTGCCTTCTTTACAATGTGGCTAGAAAATGTTGAGCTTTTTAGTTTTTAAGGAAGAACAAAGGCATGGAGAAGTAGATTATCCAACAGGCCTGTTGCAAAGCTGGGATCACATTCAGCTGTATCCCTATCACTGTCCTGTGTTCTGATCGTTTGTTTTGGCATATAACCTGTTAATGGTAGGGGCAGATTTTTGGGGTTTTTTGACTGTACAGCACTGATTTGCTTGGGTCATGGAAGTCTTATTGTAGAGAAGCTAAAAATAAAATTATTCCTAAACCCTGGGATTTGCCACATGTCTCTTGGAAAAACTGATGGGACTAGTTACGTGAGCAAGATACGGCAAAATTGAGACTGTTATTTTTGGCTAAAAGTGTGACTGAATGGGAGGTGCTACTCCTTTTATCTCTCCTGATAAAGCAACTGTGGTGGTGAGCCAAAGGGTATGACTGATTACTCCTAAGGGTATATATGTGTGTGTTTTAACAGTTAATTGCTACACATAGTCCTCAGGCTTTCCGGATAGTAACCCTTTTGTTGTGCTTTTGTTATGCATATATCACTGTTTTGTAAAACCATCCTTTCTGTAATATGACTGTGCAGTTTCCTTCAGGCTGAAACTGGTAAGCACACTGTCAAAGTGAAGCATCTTTGTCTCTTAAGATGGTTCCTTCAGATGCCTCAGGAAATGCTTACACAAAACTGTCACTATTAGAATATGCTTACGTGAGGGAGAGATGTGTTTCCTCCAGCTGTTTAGAAGCTGTATGCTCTTCTTTTTTCTGCTATTTTGGCTCAAATTGGAAGGAGCACCTATTAAATTTAGTAGTTATATTTCAGATAAAGAATGAGTAATCGGTTTCTGAGCATTTCAGTTATGGTGGAGCTGCCTAGGAGTCAGAGTCCGTTAAGTGCTTTTTCTTGCCAGTGTAACTCAAACCAATAGGAGATGATATTATTTCTGTGTGAGAAAATACAGTGACCAAACATGTGTCCAGTTCTGGACTTCCCAGTACAAGGAAGACATGGACATACTGGAGAGAGTCCAGTGAAGGGGCATCTTATCAGTGTGTGTTAACACCTGAAGGGAGGGTGCAAAGATGTCAGAGACAGGCTCTTTTCAGTGGTGCCCAGTGACAGGACCAGAGGCAGTGGGCACAAACTGAAGCACAGGAGGTTTCTTCTGAACATCAGGAAACAGCTTTTTACTGTGAGAGTGACTGAGCACTGGCACAGGTTGCCCAGGGAGGTGGTGCACCTCCACCAAGGTCTTCAAAATCTGTCTGGACGTGGTCCTGGGCAGTTGGCTCTTGGTTCTGTGAACATATGTTGAAATGTATCCTAATTCTTCTGATGAGGAGGGTCAGTGTGTGAATGCAAGATTGGGGAATGAAGATGATTAAAAATACATTTCCTGAACTGTGAGCTTAGTGGAAGTGGGGTGGGGAAGGGAGGAGAAAAGAAGTCAAACTAGCAAGTCAATGGAAAAGATAATTCTATTTTAATGGAAGGACTTTATTATGAAAACAGTTACTATTTCATGAGGGATTCTTTCACATTACAACTTTATTTACATATTGGATGACTACTTGCTTGTACTACAGAAGCCAATGTTAGACTTCCTTTGACTTTTTTTTTAAATGTATTATTGAGCTTAGGCCTTGAAAAAGATTGAAGGCTACCTCAAGCGAGTGCTGGAATATTTGTTCAAGGATGGTGCTTTAAGAGAACTCTGTAGCCTTACTTGGGAAGGCTTTTTTTTTTTCTTTGTAACTTGCATTTAGCTTTCTCAACAAAGCACATCTTGATGCTGCTATTTTTATTTTTAAGGTGCAGTAAAAGCCACTGGACTGTTCAGTGGTCTGCTGTGTTGTCTTTAACTTTTATATGTTGGTTCTGGAACTGAAACTTTCTACTGATGCATTGACTCTGAAGCATATAATTGAAATGTGTCTGTTCAGTGCTCCTTTTAAACAAAGTGGAGCCAGTGTGTCTGCTGCCATGTGTGAAATGTTTCTTTGGTTCCCTTTTCCCACAGGCTAATTCAAGAAGATGCTCTAGGAAGCAGGCTTTGTTTCTGCAGGGGAAGATCTGTTTCTTTTGACTTCCTTTTAAAAAAATCTAGATTGTGAAGTCAGAACCTCTTTGGTCATATGACATCACTAAAGCCTCTAGGTGTTGAGTCATCATTGTATTTAGAGGGTGGCACACTTCTTTTTAGTCTAATATTAGTATTCAAGCCTGGACTCAGTGGAAGGTCACCCTAGCAAAGATGAAGTCACTGCTCCAGGGCTGGAAAGGAATGCAGGCTTCATTCTGCCTTCCTGGTACACTTGCTGTTGCTTTGTTTTACTTTCAGTTTTTCTACCTTTTAAGGTTAAGGTTCTTGTCCGTTGATAGGATAACATTATCAGAAACTGCCACTTGAAGCAGACTGTGCCTTGTGCTGTGGAATCTCTACCTACTTTTTGTTCTGCTTTGTAAGTGGAATGAATGTTACTGCCTGTCATTCTATAAAAATTGAAGTGTTTCTTTACACTACACTGTGTATGTATTTTTTTATTAGATGCAGAGAGCTTGCAAAGAAAGGCTGCAGGAGCAGTGTCCTTCAGCACTTCATGAACTGTAGCTGTCCTCTGGGAATCCTATCTTGCAGTCTTCTCTGGGGTGGCAGTTTACAGACATCTAAGAAGTACTTCTTTGTATTATGGAGTCACTAAAATATAGCTGTAAGAGGCTGTTCTTGCTCTGAGAAGTATGCAGTCTAAAAAAAATTCATTTTCCATGGCATTTATTCCGTAACTAATTTCAAATACTTTCTCTGAACTGTATCAGTGCAATCCAGTATTTCAGCTGAAAACACCTCTGAACTTTCAAGCTCTGCACCTGAGAGTCCATCTGACTGCTGGGGTGATAATCACAACTTTTGCAGCCTCATTACATAAGTCCTTTCTGCATCCTAAAAGAGCTGTTGATATTTGTCATTCAGAAACCTACCTTAGTTTACTTTCTACAGTATAGCTGCTGGCCCTCTTTAGTCAACTATGTATTGACGCATGGAATGAGATGTTGGTGTAACAACTCCTCTGTATAGCTGTTGTTTCTGTGCTTCACTCACAGGTCAGTTGTAAGTTATGTTGAGGAGCTCAGATAACAAAAACAGTCACTTCATGAAGTCGGATATACTGTATCATATGAACTACCTAACATGACTGGCATGATGTCATGGTTTAACCCCAGCTGGCAACTAAGCGCCACACAGCCGCTCGCTCACTCCCCCTGATGGGATGGGGGAGAGAATTGGAAGTGCAAAAGTGAGAAAACTCTGAGGTTGAGATAAAGACAGCTTAATAGGTAAAGCAAAGGCCATGCATACAAGCGAAGTAAAACAAAGAATTCATTCACTATTTCCCATCGGCAGGCAGGTGTTCAGCCATCTCCAGGAAAGCAGGGCTCCATCACGTGGTGACTTGGGAAGACAAACGCCATCACTCCGAACATCCTCCTTTCCTTCTTCTTCCCCCAGCTTTATATGCTGATCATGATGTCATATGGTCTGGAATATCCCTTTGGTCAGTTGGGGTCAGCTGTCCCAGCTGTGTCCCCTCCCAACTGCTTGTGCCCCCCCAGCCTGCTTGCTGGCAGGGTGGTGTGAGAAGCAGAAAAGGCCTTGACTCTGTGTAAGCACTGCTCAGCAATGACTAAAACACCCCTGTATTATCAACACTGTTTTCAGCACAAATCCAGAGCATAGCCTCATACTAGCTACTATGAAGAAAATTAACTCTATCCCAGCCAAAACCAGCACACACCAAGATGCACAAAGCATATGAATGCCTAGAACTCCCTAGGACTGTAGAGCCACAGTAACAGTAAGGTGCTGAGGTTTTACTGGAGAAAGGGCAGTAGCGAAGTTAACCTTCATTGACATTTGGGATCTATTGAGTGTTTGTTCTGATCGGGGGAAGAAACTGAATTATTTTGATTGGTGTGGTTTGTGTATTCAGAATTTTAATACATATATATGAGATTATTTAAGGTTGCTCTTGTCACTGTTAACAAGACAATTTGCTGAGGGTACTAAAGGCACCTCACGTATTTATGTATGCATATAGGGTCTGACACTAGTATTCTCTGAGGTGATCTGCAGAATTTGTAATGGAACTGTAAGGAGTCTTTAGTCTAGTCTGATTTAGGCATTCCTTCTGTCTTCCTTCTTAGTTGGTTCTGGCAGTTACTAAAAGGCTTCAGTGTTTCTGCTGTCTTTCTGGAAATTGCATAAGCTTTATGATTTGATAGCCTTTGAAGAAACACAAAGGGCATACTGAGGTTGTGCAGTTGTAACAGTATGGTTAAGTTAAATCTATGCATATGCTCACTTCATCCCATGCATCCCAAGGTATACTTGGCCATGATTATCATGTTGACATCCAGGAACTGCCAAGCTCCAAGTATTCCTCAATTCAATCAGTGTTCAATTCCCACTCTGAAAATGCGTTTTTTTAAAAACAAGCAAACAAAACCCAACCAACCAAACAAAAAAAGTAACAAGTATTTCTGGGCCTGAAATGCCACTGTCTGTAATGTGGATGCTGTCTAATAATTTATACAGTACTTGGGCTTATTTTCCCATACATGCATGGGGTGCTTGGTAGCACAAATGCCCTTGTTTTGATAGGAGAACATGCCTGGCAAAAGACCAACTGGGTTAAAGGTAGGCCTGTATTTATTGCAGCTGGAATTTGGAGTAGTGCTTCAAAGCATCTAAATACTAGTTCCTTGTAAATTACAAAAATAAACTGATTAATGTTCTTTCCAGAACACACAAGACAGCAGTTACTGTCTGCTTTTTAAATTTGGAAATGTACTTTTCTCCTTAAGAGCAACTATGGAAAACTTCTAGTATTGCCTTTCTGTGGTCATGATCTGCTCTGCAGTCTAGAGGGAACATGTTACCTTAAGGAACCACCGTGGGTGGGAAATCTTTCCTGGGAAAGGACTGTTCAGGGTACGTACTTCAATTTCTTTTTTTTTTTTTTGTACAGGAATATAATTTTCTTATCAGTTCTGCTAAAATACACAGAGTTTTGAATAAGGAGACATTTTAACAAAGGTGTTGGTAAAACTATGCCAAGGTTTATGAAGACCTTCTGTCGTGGCATGAGAAAACATAGGCTCTAGGAGCCAGAGGGAATTGCAAGGTCTTATCTGTAAGTCAGGAAAGAATTGTTCTGTTAATTACTCCTTTCTCTAACACAATGGACATTGTAGGATAAACTGTGGGTAGGTCTGACTTAGATATCCCTAAACACTCTACAAATTTAGATTAAGATTCCACTTTGCAGTTGTCTGTCTCCTGTAATAGGTTGAACTAAATTCCTGGACTTAAATGCCTTTTGATCTTTGAGGAAGTTGAGATCTGGCCTGGAACACTGAGGCTAGTATGCCTTTCCTCTGAACTCCCTACCAGTGTTAGCTGGGACACGGGAGTTCAACCAAGGACTTCTGCTGACAGAGAAGTTTTGTTGTTTTTTTTCCTTCTTATTATTAAGATTATCCTGCTTGAAAGTATTTGAGAGTTTCACTGTGTGTACATGGAATACTGAGCCTTTTTTTTTTCCCAGGATGATAGCAGGATATGTTGCTTTCTGGGATGATTACCAAAAGAACCTAGCAGCAATCTCTCCATGCAATTTTATGCTATTTCATATTTACCAAGTTTGAGAGGGCTGGATTTATTGTAACTGGTGGTACTTGCTATTCTTGATGAGGGTTACTCCTGTTTTGGTTTTTTTTTTGCTTTTTTTTTTCTTGTCTGGCAGTCTAAGGTATAGCATGTTTTTGTAAAGCAATATAAAGCCAAGAATATAAACACCGGGTCATCCTTGGAATAAACCACAGCAATGTATTCTACAGGAACTTCCTTGCATCTAATTGAAACTTCACTTGGCACAGTGCGTACTAAAGCAAGAAGTCCACCCTTCTGGTATCTGCTGACACAAGCAAGAGCTACATCTTTCAAAGGGAAAAGCTGCCTCTATGTAGTTTATAGAAGAGTCTTTGGTTTGTTCTATTAAGTAGTTCTTATCAGCTAATATCTGTTAATAATCAAACATGGTTTTCCCCTTCTCCCTCCAACCTGTCATTCTGAAGTCAACAAAAAGACTGTTTTTCTAGCTGATAGTAATCAAAAAGTGCAGTAAAGCCATTCTAATGTGGTTAGGGCAGCAGCTGTTCCTTATTTTAATACCATCAGAGGTCCTAATCCATCCACAAGTTCCGATATCAGTTTTCTGGCCTAAGGAAAAGGCTTCTAAATGAAGGTCAGCCTTAATTACCAATGCATAAAGACATTGCATTTACGGAAGCTACATTCTGGCTTAATCACATTCAAAACAGTAAATTTACAGCTCTAATTACTAGTTATTTAAGGGAATTCTCAAATATTTCATACAAAATATATGTTAAGAACTCTGCACCAGAGTTTAGTGTAATTAATAAATCCATGCTTGATAGAGGTAGGAAAAAAGTAATGCTTGAAAAAGATTGTAGTCTTAGAAAATGAGGGATACTGGAAAGTGATTTGAGGTAATACAGAGCAGAGAAGAGAGAGACAGCAGCTTTAAGACTGTGGCATTGGTTAAGACAAATTCTGCAATAGGTTTGAGCACAAAGGTGAGAGATCATATTCAGGTGAAATGAATTATCAGTTACTTCTGTGCCTTTGAAAACATGTTTTCTTGTGTGCCAGATAAATTCATGCTTCTTTGTGGTTGATGGAAGTTTAGGCGTTGGCTGCAATAGTGCAAGGATTTCTCTGTGGCTGTGTTCTCGGATCCAATCATCAGGCAACAGATCTGCTGATAAACTATATCATTTTGTCTGCTGAGGAGTTTGTTCAAATTCTTAGTTTCCCATGTAGTACAAGTTTTAAAAAATAATGTATTTTGTACTTTTTTGTCTTGCTTTAATGTGATTTCTTTTAACTGTAGGTTCTTTTCCTCTAATTTGATTGCATTTTGTAGACGCTTTACCCTGCTTAAATGACATGACTTTTGTACTGGGCTTTGAAATTTAATACTGAAGTAGAGGCACTGCAAATATGGTAGATGTAATGTGTATGTCTCGGAGGGATAAGAGAAACTTTTTCCATGTGATAGAGACTAATGAGCTGGAAGTTAAGATGATAGTAGAGTGGGAAAAAAATTACAGTATCCCTGGCAAGAGAGTAATGAAGGTGTCTGTTGCACTGCAGCGGGGTGGATTCAAATCAGTATGTGTTGTCTTTAATTGGTTTTGCATTTAGTCTAAAAAGCATAAAGACATTGTAAGACTGCTGCATGCAATCACTTAGAAATGTTGCATTTAATGTTGCTGGAACAAGTATTGGGGAGAAATCTGATAATTTCATCCCTGCGTTTCCAGTGTGTGGCTAGCTTACAAGGGAAGAACAAAACTAAAAACTTCAGAATATGCTGAGGAAATGAGGTAGCAGCCCCTGACTGAGTGGGAGTTGGCCCCCGTTTTAAGGTCTCAATAACAGACTGGTGTGCACCATGGGGCTGACTTCTATAAGCCATGATAAAGTCAAGCAATGCATGTCTTTTCTGTTTTTATCCTTCATGACTCTTCTGAATGGTGATTGTTTATCTATTTCTCAAGATAGTTCTTCTTGAAAGTTTTGGGTGGGTTTTTTTTTTGTTGTTTAATAGCTGGAGTCCGTGGTGTCCGTGACTGAAAATACAGTCTTCATTCAGGCTGAAATACCACCAGAGCTGAAGTGAAGGGAATGGGTATTTCACATGGCTGAGATTGTGTTGCATCAAGCCACAGGCCTATCTAGATCAGCCTTCTGCCAGTTTGGAAACTGGAGTTATTTTTATGTGGTTTTCCTTCAGTTGCTGGGACAGAGCCATGTACAGACTGAGGGCACTGACACAGCACAGGCCCTGATCCAGAGGCTAGGTCCTATGCTATATGAAACATTTTTAATATACATTAGCAAGTTTACTTTCTTTTGGCACTGGTTGCTTTCACGTTCTTGCCTTTGCCAAGCTTTTGGGTGGATTCTTCCAAGAATGTCTGTTTAACAAGAAAAGAGTAAATTCAGGTTATATAATGTTATATACTTAAATGAATAACTTACAGACCTGTTCTGTTCTTACCTGCTAGTGATCCTGTTCCTCTGAATAAATGTGCGTGGCTGCTTTTCACCATCTGACTTAAAGGGTTTGGATGTGGACAGTTCCAAATTCCTTTAAAGTCTGCTGCTGTCAACAGGAACTGCAAAAATGTATCACGGGATGGTGTTATGCTGTCCTTCCTTCCTGTGTCCTTCTGTAAATCCCCTTACCTTTTGTATCTGTAACTGCAAATCTTCCTTGTTACTATGACCATTTCATTTCAGGTGTTTCTCTCAACAGTGTCGAGTATATCTGCTGTGTGCTCTGTAATACAGCTGCTTCTGATATGAGCTTTCTAATTGTTCCTGTTTGTCTTGTAGTTAGAGGCAGAAATACATAGCACAAATTGTACAGGGGTGTTTCTTAGGAAGATAATAGGTCTTTCCACTTTCAAATGATTTAAATAATAAAGTTTATACCTCTTAAGTATTTCCCAAATAAATAGTTTTATTCATTACTGGTTGTCTTAATCTGTCACCCTCACAGTTTTGAAACTAAAGTTCTTCTGGCTCCCTGCTGTTTTATGACCTACATATAGCAGATGCAGTGTGTCCTGTGTATGTATTTAAATTTTGGGAGGTAACTGTCACTTACTGAAGCATAATTCAGATTATTCAAAACCCTACTGCACTGTAGTCTTTCTGTTGATCTAAAATGTATGATCAGATTGACATTATGTAGTGACAATGAAAACAACCATTTAAAATAGCTTGTCCAAACTATGTATCTGCATTTCGTGTATTTATTTCAGGTCTAAGAATTCAATCCTTATCTGATCTTTGTCAGAGTTTTAAACCAGAAAAAGATGGATGTATGCCTTACCAATACCTTTACGGAATACATTACAAAATAAGATGAGATTTTTCTGAAACTCATATCTTCCATTCCCAGTACAATCCTGTATTTTTCCCGGTCATTCTTAATTTTTTTTTTCTCCTGTTAGTAGGTCTTGCACAGATCTGTACTTTGAATGAGAATTATTCCAACATAAAAAATAGACCACCAACTACTCTCTGGTAGTTTATCTGAAGGGTGGGGAATGGAGTCTGAACACTAACAGATGCTGGATTCTCAGAACATTCTTCGTAAGCTGAAAGTCATGTGAAGGCAGTGACTGTTTTAGAATTTTGTGTGGTTTATATGTACAACAAATATGTGGTATAGAGTTTCTGGATAGGCTGATCTTGTTGAAATATTTGGTACCTACCTTGCTTTTTCTTCTAATTCTGCATTAGCAGTTAATGCCCTCAATACCTTACTTTGTTTTTGAAGGGCATTCAGCTATCCTTTATCCATGTTCTTGTAGTGTATGGACTGCTATTAGCCCCAGACCTATAAAACATAGGTTGTGTGTCACTGTTCTGTGATACTGATTTTTAGGAAAACTTTAGATTCTTGTTAATGCCTTCTGTGGTTTTGAGCTTTATGGTATACCTGAATCACCATCTGTATGTGGGGTTGTTGGGGTTTTTGCCCGCCCCCCCCCCTTTTTTTTTCTTTTTTTAATTTTTCCCTAAGGTCATACCTTAGGTGTGTGTAGGGTGGGGTAAAGGAGGGTTTTCGAAACTGGGGTTCTCACACAGATGCGTCACTTTTGAAAACTGGGTAGAAGCATCAATATTGTGGAATTTAAGATTAAAATTATGAAAGTGAAACGCACTGTTCCACTTCTATCTGATCTCTCCTTGCACCTAATAATCATGCAGCAAGTCACCTTGATAGTGAAGATAAACTTAATTTATACGCACTTAGACTATTTACAGTGTATAAAGGAAAATCCTGGCTGGTGCAGAAAAAAGTCACACTTTCTGTGAATAATCCACTGTGTGTGAACTAAAGGACATCAGAATGTGTGCGCTCTGGTTGTATCAAGTGCCATGGATGCCATCTGCTGACTCCTTCATGTACCACATAGCTCTTCAGCTGTGGGAAGGAAAGATAACACGTTGGGGAATGTAGTTTTAAATACCCTGCCACTTGAATATTAAATACAAAATATAAGTTTTAATCCTTGCTGATTTTGTACAATATGAACAATAGTGTTGATCCTAAATGTATTTGAGTTTCATTTCAGCCATGCAAAATAGTTTTGCAGAGTAATTATTATTACTATTAGTGTTCTTTTGCAGTGTTTTTGCTTATGGTGAACCTAGGTCTTAATTTTTGCAGTGTATCGTGGCTCATTTTCTGAACTCAGCTTCTAGCCATGCACTTTTTTATCTTTTCAACTTCTTTACATTCTGAACTCTTTCCTTATTCCACTTGTTATATTCCATTTATGGTATCCTGTATATAGCTAGGAAGTGAGACAGAAATAATTTCTTATTGTGCTTGCTTGCAAACCTGGTAAAATAGATTCTTTTGTCCTCAGTGAACATACCAGCAGTGCTGCCAGGTGAGGTGATATAAATAGTTGGCTATACCTGATTTAGTAACAAAGCTGAGAGAAGGGGCAAACTGGAGGAGTACAATTTAGCTAGACCCTAGAGTAGTTTATAGCCTATTTATTAAATTGGTTTTAAAGGGAAACTTCTGCTTTGTCTTGCTTGTCATAGTTTTCTTTAAAACCTAAATTGATGTATTGCTTTGGCTCACTCAACTGAATGTCAGTGAGTATCTACTGAGAAGAAATTCAATCCTAATAAGCATGAAAGTGTAATATCTTAGGCTGTGTTGCTGCTGTAAATCAAATAATGTTCTGGCAAGGGTTCCAACGCTATAATGTGAGATAATGTTTTCAACTGAATTGTTAAAATGGTCTGTGACACGCTTTTGGCTGAGGAGAAATAGTACTTTTCCTAACAACTTCCAGACATAGTCTGGGAGTCTGCATGGTCACAGCAATCATTCCCAATAGCCATTTCAGAAGCTAAGGGTGAACGGTTTCCTTGAAATAATTTAATTATCACTTAATAGCATAGATGTGGCCAACACATGGCAGTTTGTGTCAGGGTCCCGAGTGTACCAACAGGCTTTAGTTACTGTGACAAGTCTCACCTTCTGCTTATCGGTCCAGGAGCTCCATTAAAGCTCAGGACGGGGCCTTCATTCCTGGTCTAAACAATTACGTAGGTCTACCTTTCTCCAGTCCTGTCCTTGGCCACACATTGTAGCCTTGGACTTACATTGCAGCCTTTCTAGCTTTGGCTCTCGTCCCATCTCTTTCTCCTCCTGACTCCCTGAATAGACCTAGACCTGTTTCCATTGCTTTCTGTGGCCAGGGCTGTCAGTGGTTGCTGTCACCAGCACCCTGCTCTGTCCACCCTTTTCAGATGCTGTGGACAGGCCCTGGTCTGTGAGAGTACTGCCTGCACTGTGGTCACCCTCACCTTCCAGCTAATCCTCATTCATGAAGCAGCTTTGCTCTCGCTACTCCCTGACAGTTGGGCTCAGGACTTGGGAATGGGCCTTGACACCACTTAAATTCTGTCATGTGGAAGTAGCTCCAGTATCCTGATACAAGCCTAAGCCTGCTGGATTAACTGGAGATTTCTCATATGGTATCTTGGGATCATACTATTAAACATGTGGTCAGGGTTTAGGCTAGTTACTCATGGAAGTATTGCATATTAAATAGGGACAATAATTCTAGAAACATCCAGTGGGGGACAAAGAACACATTTTAGAGAGTTGTGCAAAATCAAAGGTTGGGTGCACCTTCCTTATGAGACTGTAGTGTAAATCAAGCAGTGCTCCAAAGAGACTCAACATATGTGAAAGCAGAATGCAAAGGCAGATCCTGATGGAAAGTAGTGCAACTTCAATCTTGATGAACATCAGTGCCAGAGATGATGTGCTGAAGGTGCTTTGCTAGTGTCTGAACCCACATGTGGCTGGCAGTAATGGGGTGAGCTTGAAAGTGCAGGTAAGTCAGAAATGGGTGTTGAGAGAAGTTTATAAACATTCTTTCTTCCTGTTACCTGAGCTTCCAAACCACAGTAGAAAATATAGTATCTACAGAACAGGATTATAGTTGAAAACCTTGGAATGATACCATCAAGACTCCTCTATTTTCTACCCAACTTTACTTGCATGTAGCAAGACACTTAATATTCCAGAGTTGTTTTCCTTCCTTGTAAGGACAAAAACAAAACATTTGGAAGCCTTTAATACAAAAATGGGGTCACTGAAACCCTAATATAGAAGTGCTGTCAAGGTATGTGCTTGGGATACAAGAACAAAGAATCATTTTCCAGCTTTTTTGATTATTTCACAGAACTTGAGGCTAGTTTTCCTGCTTTGACTTCAGTTCAAAGGAGCATGCAGCCTGCCTTTAAAATTACATTTGAGTCTTCCATAATTGAATGAGAATGAAACTAGTATTTTTTTTTTCCATGTATAATTTGGTTCTTGATTACCTGAGGTTTTCTAATGAAATCCATTTTGACTGAACAAAAGAGCTTATGGAGTTCTCATCATGGCCTCCTTCTAAATACTTGAGATAGATGCCTGCCTACTTTGTCAGAAAGATTGGAAAAAACATCTGAGATGGAAATTCATATAGTTCCTTTGCCTTTGCTTTTTTCCTCATGCTGTTTGCTTTCCTCTGGATCACAGTCTTGCTTTGTGCAGATTATAAAATCAGAGCGTGCTGCTGCGTATGTATTCTGTCTGTCATTTCATGATGTAGGTTCTAATTTTCAAATTACTTGCTCTTTAACTAGAAGATACTTCTAGAAGATAATCTATTTTCTAAAAGCTTGTTTATATTATTGATGTGTCTTACCATGATATGTTTGATGGATATGTGAAACTTGAGTGATGTGAAATTTCAAACAGTTTATACAGTCACTCAGACTCTGAATTAAAATACTGCTAACTTGTACATTGCAGTCGAACTGAAGCTGAGCAGGAATTATCTGTGAGGTTTGAACAGAATATTTTATGCAACTGAAATTTAAGTGCTCTGCAGTGCTGAAGGCAGTCTTCCAAAAAGCAAGTATTGATATAAGCACCACAGGAAACCAATGGCTTCTCAGTGCTCTACATTAATAAATTACTTTTAATACTGCTTAATTGTCTGCTGAGCTCAGAATCCTAATATGTTTTTAAATAACCAGTGTTTCATCTCTGTGTGTGTGTGTATATATATACACCTTGCACTTTCGTATTTGTTCAAGATTTTATGGGTATCCTAGTGTGCTAGCTAACCTTTGATGAAGTAGCTTCACGTCTGTACTGATAATAGGAAACTGAATCTAGAAGTGTGACAGTTTTTAGACAAACACTGAATACTGGGTTACATAGTTGATCTTTATGAAGTTAACAATTTTTCAGTGCTTAGAGAAGATCTTGTTCTTCTAACTTCAGATGAATGGCCGGTATTTTGTAGCTGATTCCTTTTAAACAGGTGGGACAATGCCTGGAAAAAGATGTCTAGGATGGGTTGGAAGGGTTTAGAATCTGGCCCACGGGGAGTGATGGTGGAAATCAGTGCCTGAAAACTTGAACTACAAAAAGAAGAGGCCTAAGGCACAAAAAACCCCCTTGGAACAAATGCTAATCCTGTTCCTGGAGATCTAGTTTTGCAGTCTTCCTGTACTCCTAAAAGTGTCACTGATGGGCATGTTAGTTACAACAAAAAAGGTCAACCCTCCACCCCTGTTGAAAGTGGAAGCTTAAATTTCCTTTGCTTTCTTGCCCTGTGAACATGGCTACACTGCTATGTTTAAAGTAGTTTCAGTCTACTGCTTACCTTATGTACTTAGGTAAGCAGTAGGTTCTGTGCAGCCTAAGAAAGATAGTAGCTTATTTTCGTGAGGGAAGCTATTGATACTGTAAATGTGAGCTTTTATCAAACTTTTAGGATGTTTGCCTTTTCACTGTTGGAATCTCTCATCTGTCTAAATAGACTCACCAGAAGGTGGAGATAAGGAACTTTTTATAAGCTTGGAAAGGAAACACGGGAGCTTTTTCTTTGCACTTGTGCTTCTTAGTGGTACTTTAAATACTCCACTTGATATATGCCAGTAATTCAAATCATAAAATTGTATTTGGGTATGATTCAACTTACTCTCTCAACTACCCTCACCATGATTTGAAAAAAAACCACAACCAAGACTACATAGGTAAAATGGCCTTCAAATATCTCTTTCTAGGTCTTGTGTTTCGTGTTGTTTTTTTTTTTTTCCCCCCCCTTCTAATCCCCATCTATTCTTTGTCAGTGTTTGTCTCTATCAACTTGTTTAGCTGTGAATTGTACGTGCTCTGTTCTTCATAGCAGCTGACACAAGGATACCACCTCCACCTACAAAAGAAATGATCCAAGATACATACTACATGGAAGAACCTTAGTGAATAGTTTGGTATCCATGCTGTGGAGAGGAAGCATAACCAAATGATTACAGACCTGTTTGGGATTTGGCACCCAAATTGTGTTCACAGGTTTATCTTTCTCTCCTGACCAGGCTGCTTTATATGTGTATCAGAGGACTCTGTTACTATCCCACCTACTATAGCAGGGACATTGTTAGGATAAATGTATCATGAGAATTATTTAAGGCAATTAACTTGCCTTGCTGTTACAGGTAGCCCTTGACCATTTTTAATTTTTTTTATAGGAAATGAGGGAGGGGAAATAATGTTGCATTAAGATGATTAAAATCTGACTCATTTTTGTGAATATTTGTTGTCTTATTTGGCAAAGCACTACTGAAGTATATAGATAGGATTACTTGGAAAGCAAGGTAATATATAAGATGGATAAAGTTTCAGCCTGGCTTAGATGAATGGGATCAGCTAAAATACGCAGTAGTAAATTATTTAAATAAATTTACAGTATGCTTTGAACAAAATGGGAGGATTGAGTACTTGTGCTGTTCATAGCTCAGCCTTGGTAAGAAGATTGGTTTTGTTAAAAATAACTTGATAAAATATTCTAGTTTTATCTTTGTATCTTCTAATTTTAGAATATATTGCTTGTGTCCTCTCCACTTGACTGCTTAGGGGGGTGGGGAGAAATCTTTGGTATTCTGATCTTTATGGGGGAGGGGATATGTCCTCCAGCTATGCACAGAAATACTTAGCAGAGCTAATTGGTAACTAATGGATACAGTTGCTATCTAATGCATGAAGATAGTTAAGTAAATGAATGTACTGAAGAGAATGCTTCCTGAAATATTTGAATACATCAGTAGTTTTAAATGCATTGAACATAAAAAAAATATTTTTTTTCAAGCCTTGCAAACAGAAGGGCTGATCTCTTTGACCAACGATATGATTATTGAATTTTACTTAACTGTATCAGAAGATGGTAGGTTCTGCCATTTTTAATTCCTTCCATTGCATGCTCATTTAACTCTAGTGCTGAGTGACATAAAAGACCTTTAGATGAGCATGCAGTTTGGGATATATTCACTTTACAGATGCTCTAGAGAAATTGTTTTCATAAACTTACTCTGGTTTGTGTGTGGGCCTGGGGGAAAAAAAATAATCACTTAGAGTTATCACTAATCCCCTGATGCTGCACTACTTCCGACATGAGAGCATTTTCTTAAAGAAGGATGTAAGTTCTTGATATCAAATTCTGTCTTTTGCAGTTCATTTGGTATGAATTGTAGTTACTTGGGGGGAAAATTATTTTTTGCTTTTGTAACTTTCTACTTGGAGCTAGATTTGATCCCCATATTCATACTGAATGACAGCTTTCCTCCAGTAGCAGTAGTCTGTTGCATGAAGCTTTTAGAAGTTTATGCCCTCTTAGCATATTAAATATAACAACTCATTACTGCCAAAGTTACTGTTTTATTTGCAAAACACTTTACTCTTATTTCTGTTGGCAGTACTAGAAGAGCCTATAGGCCAAGTAGGTAAAAAGATGGTTTTGTATACTCAAAAGCCACTGTGATTAATTACATTGTAATTCAAAGTTTGGATAAATGTAGTAAGGCATTTAAATGTACTTACAATGATATTTAAGTGGCAGTCAAGGAGTCGGCTTGACAGAGGATTGTCAGACAAAAGCAAGGGAGTCTTCTAAGCTCTTGGCAATGGAAAGTATGTAGTATTATTACCATGTTGAGAATTTGACTTTTCTCTATATGAGATTTTTTTTGAGTCTACAAGCAAGCAGACCTCTCTGCTTTTCCTCATGCAAATAATAATGAAAAACCTGTAATGAGAAGGTCCGAAACTAACAAATTCCTTTTTGAGTTTGAGTGTGGTAATGGTAACAAGTATCCATTTACCTGAGCAGAATGACAAGCATTTTATTTGGTGCATCCACTTAGTGGACCAATATATGCTTTTTTTTCCCCCAGGAGTGTTCCCCAAATTATCATTGCAGTCCTGACCAATTAAGTTCTTGCACTGTATCTTCACAGAATCAGAGACATTGGTTGGAACAGTTCTCTGGAGGCCATTTGGTCCAGCCTCTCACTCAGCACTGTTGCCAACACTAGATAAGGTCAGCTTTGACTTCTTTCATCAGCTCTTGAAAACCTCCATGAAACTCCACAACTCCTCTGGGTAGATGGCATCTGTGCTTTGTTACCCTTCAAGTGAAGAAATTTTTCTCTAATGTCCAATCAGGACCTCCCAAGCTGCAACTTAAGGCTTTACCCCTTATTTTACTACCTATTTTACTATCATTTGCAATTTGTATTGTTGTCCAGAGTGCTTAAGAAGATACTGAACAGTATCTGCCCTGATACTGACCCTTATGATATTCTGCTTGTTACTTGTTGTCAAATGGATGCTGAGTACTTGATTCTTAGCGTTTCAGCCTGTCAGTTAGCAAGTTTTCAGCCCATTTTAACAGTCTGTTCATGTAGCCCATACTTCCTCAGCTTACAAATGAGATCATTGGGTAAGGATTTTGATAGGTCGGTCTTACTCAGAGCTCTTTAAAGTGCTTATGAAACGGGTGATATTTGCATTATATTTGAATGCTTAGTATTAGCATGTTATTTGTTGTATGTGTGGTTTTGTTTTGTTTTTTAATGGCTGGGACTGGCCTACAGAAAAAGCTTAGTTTGCCTTCTGTGAGCTACTGGACCCTGAAACCTGAGCTGCTGAACAGTCAGAGGTGTTATTTCTTCCTTGGAGGCAGCTGGGCACTGGGAAAGAGAGGCTTCCAGAATGCAAAGTAGGAGGGAAGAAAGGTTAGGAGAGGAAGAAACCTGCAGTGCAATGGGGTTTTGGGAAGAGCTGGGAGCAGAAACACAAACTGCAGGGATATTGGAAAGAGACTTCCAAGGGAACCAGGGGCAACGTGTTGAGTTTCCTGCAGTGCAGGAAACCAGTTTATTGCTGAATGGAAGGCCACCCAAGGGGTAACACTTCTATCTGTGAGGATGCAGTAGACAGTGGTAGATTTGCTTCCAACTGTGTTTCATTTCTATTTCCTCACTGTGAGACTTCTGTATTTTCAAATGTTCAAATTCTAGTCTTCAGTCACAGATAACTGCGCAGTGTGCTACGTCAGCAGGAGCAGAGCCAGCAGGCTGAAGGAGATTTATTTTATTTACTTGTGAAGCAACATCTGGAATAGTGTGTCCTTTTATGGGCTCCCCTATACAAAAAGGATGTAGACAAACTGGAGGGGGTCTGAAGAGGGGTGATGAAGGAGCACGTAACACGTGGAGAGGCTGTCTGTGGGGGCTGGGTCTGTTCAGCCTGAGGAGAAGACTAAGACTCGGGAGAGATCTAGTTGTCCTCTACCACTGAATGAGTATAGAGAAGAGATAGCCAGACTCTTCTTGCAGGTGCACAATGAAAGGGCAGAAGGCAGCAAATATAAGTTGCGACGTGGGAAATTCTGACTGGATATAAGGAAAAACAGTTGTCACAGTGGGTAAGTATTGAATCAATCTGCTGAAGGAGGCTGAGAAATCTCCATCCTTGCAGATTTTTTTGGAACTTGACTGAACAAGGCTCTCAGCAATCTGATGTGACTTGGAAGCTTTCCCGCCTTGAGTAGGAGGTTACACTAGATGACCTCCAGAGGTCCTTTCCAACCTAGATTATTCTACTGTCCTATGAGACATACGGGACTTTATTGGTGTATCCTGGAAAGTAATGCAGTTTTATGTACATGGGTATTCTTCTGCTTTTTGACTTTTGAAGATCATTTAGCAAAGTCAGTCATTTTTTTGTGCTGTGGTTCCCTTAGTATTGGTTTTGTAAAGCATTTAATCTTTACATGTGAACACTAGCAAATCTGCTGAAGAAAACTGATTCACTAGATATATCTGGTATCAGCCTTTTTGTTGTGTAATTAACAAATGTAGAGCTTCCTTGCATATAAACTGCCATAGATCGAGCATGGTTGGTTGGAGGCCTCTTAAAATTATGATTTTATTTGGACTGCTTCCTGGCCCTTTTGTGCATTGTTGTTATTACAGATCGGAAGATATCATTCTTCACGTTTCTTCCTGCATGACTGTGAAGAGATGGAATATGGTTAGTATCATTCTGACACCAACCTAATCTTTTTTGCATTGTTGATAAATTTTAATTTTTTTCCATATAGTGGTTAAATTCTGTGTGCTTAAGTTCTTACTTTCTGACAACCTCTGCAAAATGAAGCTGTCTCTGGACTGAGATCTTGAAGGTGTTCACTGGCTGTGTCTGCATTAGAGAGCACGATAGCAAAGCAGGGGCGGGTCTGTAGAGGATAATAGTTGTGTGTGTGTTACGTGTGTGGGGATGTGGTATTTCAGACTACTTTTTAGTTTAGTTTAAGTTCTCTGGACTGAGCATGCTCATTATGCTCCTGGAATGCCTCTTGCACTTCAGTTTTGTCCAAAGAAACCCAATTTGCACACTCAGCCTGATCACTGGTGTAGAACAAAGTGTGATAGGTGGGGGTTGTCGGGAGGCTTGCTTCAAAGGCACAATCCTGATCTGAACTAAATACAAATATATATGTACCCGTAAAATACTGTTGTGTATGTGAAAGGTATTGAAGTTGAGTTTTTCTCACCTGCTTGGGGAGACTTAAAACAGAATAATAAAGAATGCCTGGGGCCTTATTAGCGTGATTCTTAGTCATGTAAACTCTCTCAAACATTTTAGAAGAAAACCACATTTTTGGTACACAAATGAATATCCCATTACTATAGATTATATTCTGCTCTGTGCATATCAGTGTTGTGGAGCTACTGAACAGCCACCTGCAAATAAGTTATATTGTGCTAGGATATGCTTAGTTGAATTTCAGACATGGAGACAGAATAAAAAGCAGAAGGGACAGAAAGGCAACAAATGTGGGGGGAAAGGTTAAAAGTGGGGTTTGGTTCATTCCTTAAGTTATAGTGTAAACTATGTGGGAAGGCATGCTTGACCAACCTGATGGTGATCTGCAATGAAGTGACTAGCTCAATGGATGAGGGGAGAGCAGATGTTGTTTATTCTGACTTTAATAAGGCTTTTGACACTGTCCCCTGTAACATCCTCGTACACAAACTAATGAAGTAGGTACTAGATGAGTAGACAGTGAAGTGGATTAAAAAAGTGGCTCGGCTGCTGGCCTAAAAGGGTTGTGATCAGCAGCACAAAGTCCAGCTGGAGGTCAGTCATTGGTGGTGCACCCCAGGGGTTGCTGCTAGGGCCACTAGTGTGTAGCATCTTCATTAATGACTTGGATGGTGGGAGCGAGTGCACTCTCAGCAAGTTTTGAAGACAATAGAAAATCAGGAGGAGTGGCTGACAGACCAGATGGGTGTGCTGCCACTAAGAGGGACCTCAACAGGCTGGAGAAATGGGCCAACAGGACCCTCATGACGTTCGGCAAAGGGAAATACCGAGTCCTGCCCCCAGAGAGAAACAGCCGTATGTGCCAGCCTATGCTGGGGACTGACTGGCTAGGAAGCGGCTTGGTGTCCACCAGGGCTTCAGGGCCATTTCTGCCAAGTGGGACATGAGCCAGCAGTGCATGCTAGTAGTGAAGAAGGTCAAAGACATTCTGGGCAGTGTTCAGAAGAGTGGTGGCAGTAGGTTGAGGGAGGTGATCCTTTCCCTCTGCTCAGCCCTGGTGAGACCAATCTGAGTGCTTTGTTCTAGAAGTAGAGTTCTGGGCTCCCCAGTACCAGAGACGCAGACATACTGGAGAGAGTCCAGCAAAGGACCATGAAGGTGATTCAGAGACTTGAGCATCATGTAAAGAGAGGCTGGGAGTGCTGGGACAGTTCAGCCTGGAGAATAGAAGGCTCAGGGGTATTTTATCAGTGTGTATAAATACCTGATGGTGGGGGGGAGTGAAGAAGTTGAAGCCAGACTCCTCTCGGTGGTGTTCAGTGAAAAGAAAAGAAGTGGTGGGCACAAATTGAAAAAAAAAAAAAAAAGGAAATTTCATTTAAATACTTCTTAAAAAAAGTTTATAATAATAAAAAAAGTTTTTTATTGTAAGGTGGTCAAGTGCTAGCATAGCTTGCCTAGAGAGACTGTATACTCTTTATTTTTGGAAATATTGAAAGCCTGACTGGGCATGATGCTGAGCAACCTGCTCTAGTTTGACCTTGTGCAGAGCAGGAGGTTGGACTAAATGATCTCCAGACTTGCCTTCCCTGATTCTTACTGGTCTTTCTCTCATATAAAAAGTCACAACTTAAGACTGTTCTTATAAAGCATTCCCATAAAAGCTCTGTATGAAGTAGAATTTTCTTGGTGGATTCAGGAGTGTTGGTATGCTAAGACCAGACTGCTGGTTCCTGTTTGCCCACACTTAAATTAATCATTGTAGACCAGTTAATTTAGAATGATCAATTGCTTGTACTGATTTAACAGTCATTAGAATAATTTTATTGCACAAATTTGGGCACTGGTTTGACTGGCACTTCTTGAATTTTTACCCAAATTAAAATTGGGCTTTGTGGAAGTAAAATAGCTTCCAGTATGTTCTTATCTTAGGTTATTAATGAGCTCCTGTTAGACTTGGATTTGACACTGTATTCCCAATTTACTGATGAGACATAATCCATTGTTGCTCTGTGCTTCATTGTCTCTTTTGGTAGGAACCCTCTTTAAGTTGCCTTGGATCATTCCTTTTTTTCATCTGAATTCAGTCATCAGCACAAAAGCTGGAGGTGATTCAGCTTCTCAGTTCTTGTCTGGCTCCTTAAATCCAGCTGGCCTGTTTTAATGGACACTTAGATGTGCTTTGCTGACAATGTAAAAACTTGAATGACTGACACCAAACTGCTGTTCCTCTTCTGATGTCTTTTTTGTTCTTTTATGCTGAATATGTCACAATATCTTTGCCCTGATTCCAGGTGACAGACCCAGACAATCAATCTAATTTTATCTATGCTTGGCAAGCTCCAACTTTAAGAACTATTCTTTCCCCCTGCTTCTATGGCTGAAAGAATGTATCAGCTGTAATAATCTCTTAGCTGACCTGACCATGTGCTTGAGTTTCATGACTCCCACACTTTCTCCCATGCTATTTCATTATTCAGCATTGCTGTTAGGCGTCTTCCTTATGAATCATTGTGACCATGATTCTGATGTAGTGGATGATGCAAAATGGTATGAAACAGGAGCGAGCTCAGGCTTCTTTTTTCTTCTCTCCAGCACTGACACTCCTAGGTATTCGTGCAACTATTTTACAGTTCCATTTCAAGTTTATTGCGCTCTCTGCTCTGCATTTCTTCCCTCTCATACTTAACTTAATCTTTCAAATTACTCTTGTCCTTTTCTTTGCAACAGCAATGCCACTCGTGCTGTCCTGTTAGCATTCCCACACACATCTTGGAGCTTATTATTTAATGACAAGTGTGTATTCATTTGCTATGCCACCATTATCTTTTATCTCTCTCTTCTTTAAACTGCACTGAGTATTGAGCTGAGGCGTTGTGAAGTGACATATTAATTTGTCTGTCTTTACATGGAAGTATTCTGCTGCTGAAACCTGGGATTGCGTTGGCTTTTTCCAAATGCTAGTTATCTTACCTGACCCGTGCTGCTGGTCTGTGATAAACTTGTAGTCCCAATCTTGATCTTTCTGTGCTTTGAAGACTTAAGCCATTGGCAGTCATGAGTGCCTTCCTGTTGCATAGGTTGTCATGGGTCGTGCGTGGGTTGTCATTAATATGCCAGATAAAATTACTGCTAATAATACATTTCAATAGAAGCGGTATTAATAGCCTTCCCCTGGTCTGGTACTTCCTCTGTTGGCACTGAAGGCAGCGCTATCCTCTTGTGCACTTAGCAGTTCCTATACCAGTCTTGTCTTCTCTGCATTAACAAACAATTTGCTGTCCAGTCCTGTATCAGGTGATTTATTATATGTGATGCCCCATTTATTTATCTGAAATAAAATATGCTAGACAAAATCTATTAGAGATTCTCTTCAAAAAGACTAACTTCAAACTTTTGCTGCCTTTTTTTAGCATTTGAATGTATGGTTTGCAATGGTGTCTTTCAAAACCTCTTCAAAAAATCTCTTTAAGTTGTGTAAGCTTGTGCTTGCCTACCGCACTTCTACTTATATTTAAGAAAGCTGTATTTATTCCTGTCCAGTCATGTGGTTTTATGACTTGGTAACAGAACCCCAAATTCATCACATTTGAGGTTGACCTAACCCCCCCCCCGCCTTTGATTTGAGGTGAAAGTTTCAGATGTTTTTTATTAGAATTTGTAAATAATGCAGTAAAACAAGTAACCACTCAAATAGTGAGATCTCAAAAGTAAAATAAGAGACAAGATGAAGTGGTTAGAAAACTTTACTCTGCAAAAACAGGATGTAGAGGGGACACAGGAGTCTCTTTTTCCAGTTCAGCCATTTTTAGTGGCTTCCTGGGTTGCAGCAGATTCTGTGCAGTCGTAAATGGAGAAGGTATGAGATAGTGGAAAGAAAGGAGCTTGGTTTTGGTTCTCTGTTATCTGCCATTTTGAAAACTGTCAGTCCCTTGAAGATTCTTTGTAGCATGTTTGTGTACTTGGTAACTACTCTCTGTTCCAGAAAAGCTTTTATTTGCCCCATCCCTGGAGATATCCAAGATCAGGTTGGATGGGGCTCTGAGCAACCTGATCTAGTTGAAGATGTCCTGGCTCACTGCAGGGGGGTTGGACTTCCAACCACTTTATGTTCCTATGATATTTAGTAGCTTTTGAACACTTATTTTACAGTTTTGTAGCTAGGCCCACATATAAGTGGATCTTAATATAGAAACTTTTCTGTCTGTCATCCACCTTCTCTCTTGTATCTTTACAGGAACAAGGCAGAAAGTTGGGACTATTTTTATGGATGTCAGAATATGTATCTTTGTGAATGAATGTCTTTTTAGTCCCTGTTGTTTTATGTTGCTGCTAAGGTAGGATAAGTGTAAGACTCTTGACTATACCTTGCCTCTATTTCACGACCACTGCGCTTCCTGGCGCATAGCCAGATGGTAGACTGATGGGAGTGTCTTTTGGTAGTTAGCAAGATGCTCTTTTAATCTTTTCTGTGCAAATTTTTTATACTATGGCCATCACTACAGTGAGCGTGATGCCTTAAAGACTCCAATGGCCTTCTCTTAGGGCAATCTAATATGGGGCAGACCTCTGCCCTGCAACAGTCTGCAACCTGATATAGGAATTGTTTTGCTGGGGAATTTGTTCTTTTAAAAATCTGCTTACTGTATATGGTCCGGTACATGTCCCTTCAGAAATATGGCTGCATTCTTTGGTGTTTGTAAAATATTTTGTAAATAGCAACCAGACATTACAATAATATTTTAAGATGCTAGAAGAACATTGACAGAACAGGAAATTTCGCTTGCTCTGTCCAAAAGATAAGAAATTATTTTTTGTTCAAGTTCTAATTCAGTTATCTTCAAGGAATGTTTCTTGGCTTGTGACTGTCTTCAATTACTTCCTTTTGTGATAGAAACATAAACATGCTTGAGATATGCTTAGCAATTTAGAGTGGGAATAAAGCTGTATTAGCTGCAGAACATATTGTTTCTGTGAGAAGTGCTTGCTATCACTTGATATCATCCAATGTAAGAATACATTTTAGCAGTCTTTATGAGCTAATTAAAGAGTTGTGACCTTCCTCTGTTATGTGCATTTTGGAGCATGGATTTCTTCTTGTTCAAGTTGATGAAAACAGTGCCATGAAATAAAACAATGTAGTTCCAAGTACTCCTTTGAGAGCAGGTAGTATGCCCAAGATGCCTCTTGCTATGTGTTGTAATATTTGAGCCTAATTTTATCTCTGTGGCCTGAGAAAATTGTAATAAAATTGGTGATATCTCAGGTGAACTGAAGTAGAATTTTGCTTGTCCATCTTAACTTGGAAGGGTGAGTATGAAGTTCTGACTGTAAAAACTCAGCTTATGGCTAAAATTTATATATAGTATTTTAAAGTTACATATTGAATTACAAATTAATACTTGTATTTTTTGTCTTTTCAACAGTGAGCAAACTGCCTTTTTACCGTAAGTCCTACTTGCTTTATGCTGCAAGGAAAAAGATTCCTTTACAGAGGAAAGCTTCGAAACAAATAGTGACCTTCAAACTAATATAATCTCAACTTCATATTTTACAGTAAGTGTCAGTACAGAGCGCCTTACATCGAAGGGCATGGGGTGGAGAGGAGCGTTTTGGGTTTTTTAGGAAGACTTCAGCCCCCCTCAGCTGGAATCCTGTGCTTTATATGAAAATTGAGGCTGTTGCATTAACTCTTAGTGGTTCAAATTTTTTTATTTTTGTATATTTCAGTGCTGGCATTCTCCCACTTCATAGCTTCTTTGCATTGTTCTAATTTAACTGACTAAAGAGAAAATTAAGTGATCTATAGCTATAACTAAACTTTAGTTCCCCGTATAAGGGAAAGCTGTAGATTCTATATCAGAGCTGTATCCATAACTGTTCTATTAATTGATTCATATAACTAGAACAGAATATTACCTTGAACGAATTCTTGGTAACAGATTACAGAAATAATTAGCAGATTAAAGTTAAATCATCAATAAATATTCTCAGATAATTTGAAGAGCTTACTTCTGAAGCAATATAAAAATAACTAAATATACATTGCTTGATTATGAGGTGAAGTAAGCTATGATAAGGTTGTGAGCAAAATTCAGAGTGGAAAATAACTGGGGCACAAGTGTTCATGATTAGAAATGCGGAATTGAGTAGCAGGTAAATGCATATTGTCCTAACAGATGATTTTAACTACAGTCTTTGTTAAAGAGAGACTCTTCACTTGGATGTTTAAATCTAGCTTGGACAAAATTACAGGTGGACTGCACTATAGAGAACAACTCCACATCAGATTAATAGGTCTGCATCTCTGTGTATTGACACGCAGAAGTCAAAAGTAGTTGATTTGGGATTGAAGTTACGACTTTGTGGCATTTTTACATAGCATTTTCTGAGAACTAGCAATTTTTTTTTCACCTTTGTGATTTGAAAGTTTTAACATAGTTTTTTTTTTTTAAAAAAAATAGTGATTAAACAGGTCCATTTGGCTCTGCAAGCTATCTTTAACTGTTAAAGTCTGGCTGGGAGTGGGGGCAACTAAGAAGTCTTAAAAATGGCATCTACGACAGTAAGTTCAAGCATGCTTGTCTATGTAAATGTGGCTAGTGAATTGTTAGACTGGCCTGAATCTAGCTGTGCTAAGTAGTGTTTTCTTCTAGCAGTTCTTGTGCAAGGTAGGGCTTCACAGCAGTTGAGACATTCCCTGTGGGCAGGTTGAAGACACATTTCTTGTTTTGTAGGCCAACAGTACCAGCACAGATGTGGACTGTTGTGTGCAGTTGGTCTCAAAACTATGCTTAGAGTATTCCTGGCAGACTTATTTTACTGGTCTAACTTCAGGTACAGTTTAGGAATTAGTCCTAGGTTCAAATGTGCATAGCCACTTAATCTGAAATCTTCAAAAAATTAACCAGCACATTCCCAAAGTCAAACAAGTTCATAAACTGGGTTTGCTTGTGATGTAGCAACTGGAAGACTGTAAGAAGCTATAAAATAAATAAATACATAAAAATCTGAGGCTGAGAGAGTGTCATGTTTCCAAGAAAACAAGAAACTTCACAGAACTTCATAGAACAGTTGTTTCTGGTTTTTCAAGTTTTCACAGCAATTCTTGATTAAAACCAAGTTACTTAAAGTTAAATGAAAAAAGCCAAAACAAACAAAACCCAAAAGCTAAAGTAACAGCTGAACTGCTCTAGGTTAGTTGGAGCCAATATTTGGGTTGTCCCCTTCCTGCCTTTGAAAAAAGCCCTTGAAAAGTCCAGGCTTTTCTATGTGATTAAGAGGCTTTACAAAGTAAGGTGGTGAGGAATGACATGTATACCTAAGGTCTTAAGACAGTTTACATCTATCATAGACTTTGTATGGTGCACACAGAACTGCTGCCTCAATTGCAAGTATGGCTGATACCATTGTTTGAAAGTGGGAAAAATCTGCACTGGTAGATATAGAGGCTTTCTCTATGCTAGGCATTTTAGTGGTACCTCTAATTTGGCCAGAATATCTAGTGCAGAGAAGACTTCCCATGGATCTGGATGACTTGAATCAGAAATACTTGAGGTTTTTTCTTGAATATTATCAAAACTAGAATGACTTAGAATTTTTGTATTGAAATGTTCTTCTAATAGAAAATGTTTTGTTTTGTGTAATAGCATACATTTGGGTTCATTGTTCGCAGCTCCATGTTTCAGAAGGGAGCTAATTGTTTAAATATAGATAAATTGCTTTGAAATAAGATCAATTTTCTGTCACTCACTTGTATTTTTTTAATGTATCTGCTACTTAATTACTGTCAATTTAATATTGACAATGCATTGTAATGCCCTTTTATTAAAGTGAACCAAAATATAGAATGACTAAATGATTTAGAACTGTATTAAAAATACATCATCTGAAACCACTGTACTGATACTTCATGTGTGAGATGACTGTATGGGAACTAGCTCTGTTTTAATTTTTTTTATTTTGTTAATATCTGTTTAGAGCTATATGACACTTTATAAAAACTAATGAAATATTGAGTAAACTGAGAGTACAAAACAGAAGAATGGAAGACTGGTTCTGGTCCTTTCCTGGGCTGAGTCAGTGGAAGACTATTACTCAAGTTCTGGCTGGAAAATAAGTCTGTTTTTTAGTGGGAGGAAAAAGGGGAAACTAAATCTGATCTCTTCTATCCTCATGTAAGATACAAGCTCTTAAATGGGCCATCGTAGTCTCTTTCTTCTGTTTGTGAAATCATGAAATCAGCCTTGCGGGGAGGGACTTCGATAAAACCATTTATAAATATATTCTAATTTCACTAATATTTTAGAATTACTTGGATTTCTCCCCCCCCCCCCCATCATCAGTTATATGCTCTAGGGGAAAAACCCCACAACTTCCTCAACAAATTTCACATTTCACTTTAGAGCCACTGGAGAAGCTTTATATCTGACTTTTGCGTCCCATATAATCTAATCTCCATCTGTTCTTTGAACATAAATAAAAAAATAATAGCAGAGAATTTATCAAAATGGAAGACTTGTCTTCTGTCTGTAATGAAGACAAGAATAGATACTTGTATATGGTAAATTTTAATTATCAACACATATTTTTTTTGTCTATAGTTGGATCAGGGGATTAACAGGAGAAGAGACTATCTGGTTTAAAGTGTTGCAGCAAAATAAATACCCACCCTATAATACGAGGATAAAATAGCAATTACTTTAAGAAATCTGTTATTCATTGCTTCATTATTTGCTGTCTGACTGCATGCTGTTTGATGGTTTGCTTTTTTTTTTCCCTTCTCCTTTGAACTGGACTGCTTTTGCTGGCTTGGCAGTAAGCACTGTTTTCTCTCAGCACAGCCATTAAATCTCTCACCTGTGTGTCCTGTGCAGAGCTGCAGTTGAGAGATAAGGTTGGTCTCTCACAGCAGTAAGCATTGGTATTCCAGGCTCTTCTTCCAAGGGCATTTTGCTGTGATGAAGCACCTCACATGACAAGGAAAACATACAGGCATGTTAAATACCCTTGCTAGTCTGAGAAAAGTAAGGATAAATGGAAATGATTTAAAAATACATTTTGAAACTGTTAACAGAGTTCATGGATAACTGTAAATCACATTTTTAGGCAGGAGTATTACAGGCCTATCCCAACCGGCATAATCCATTAAATAACATCTAGTAATGGAGAGTACCTGTCCTGCTCAGTTTACACTTAAAATCCTCATAAAACACAACAGCTCTGAGCCCTTAATGTGTGTTCCTGCATGTTTGTCATCCAAGGTCACATAGGTAGTTAGGTCAAGAATTGAATCCATCTCTTCACCATCTTGGTCCTGTGCTAGCCTATGAGTACCTCCATCTTCCCAATGCGAACTGAGAAGGTGCCCGAGATCTCAGTTTCTTGCAGCTCTTGGAGCATTGGCCTGGCATCCTCTGTGTGTGGCAGTTTCTTATAGAATCTAAGTATGACCTGGTTTTAATCCTGTTTTCAAGTCCTGCAAGAGTAAATACGTGTAGGCGCTTCATCTGTTTTGTAGTCTTTGGTCATTCTATTATTTTTATAAAATTAAAGATAACAAAAATGTATCAATTAGAAATTTGCCTGGGAAATCTGTTTTACACATGCTCATTAACATTGCCATACACCTACACAGTAGGTATCACTATTTCTCTATTGCTGTTGAAGAAATTGAGGCACAGTGGTAACAATATGTGTAAGATTCAGTTCAAGGTCAACACTTATGTACAAGCTGACGTTCAAATTTATGCACTATATGTTTAAGTTCCTGTTGTAGTTGCTGGAAATCTAGTTAGCAATCAGTGGAGGTTAGAGACCAATTCAGCCCAGCTTAAAATACGCATCATGTGACTGGTCAGCAAAATCCCACTCTAGAGTCCGTTGAGTGTATTGAACAAGAAGTATTCAGTTGCCCAAATACAGGTGCTTAGTGCTAATTTAATTGTCTTGGAGCATCTCTCAGGGCCTCTGGCTGATGGTTCAGAAGAGAAGGGTCTTCCAGAGGTCCTTTATCACATTTGTCGACCCCGTGCATGTGTCTTGGATACCCTAAGGCAGCTCACATTGCACTAGCTATCCATGCTGAAGCAATGAAATGAAGTCCCAAATCTGTCACCTATAATGGCAACATATATACCAGGATGTGGAGATCTATGTTTAGTTCTCTTAAAACTGAAACCTATGCAATTTATCTATGAACTGTGTAGACAGACTGCAAATAAATTTAGCTTACACTGCAGGGTTATGATGCTCTTCTGTTATCAGGGATTCATATATGCGTGTTATGTATTCTGTGGGTGGTCATCTGTTCACCAAATGAATCGAGGGTGTCCTGACTTCTGAACTGCGGCAGCTCATTTTATGAGAGAGAGGGTTCTGTAGTCTGGAACCGTAACAGTTATTCTGTATGGATCTGGCACAGAGAAGGATTTGTAACCATTTCCAGTAGACAGAAGACACATGCACTGATGATTTCCACCCCCTCACACTTCCCCGTATATACTTGGAAGCTAAGGACTATGAATGATAATGCCACGTTAAAAGTAATTGAACAATTCTGACTCAGAGCTGAAACTTGTATGTAGCTAAGCGAGACAGCAAAATGATGTTGGCTAAATGACACAGTCATTTATTCAGTCACTGAAGTATTCTCACGTTATTGTATGCGGGTCTTCGAGTTGCTTGATATTATCTGTATTAAAGGAGGGAGAAATCCTTCATAATGTTTATGATTTGTTTTATTTTCTGATTCTTGGACCCTCAGATTCTGAGATCTATAAGCATAACTAACAAAGTTATTACCTACGGAAAAGCAAAATATCACTTATAATACAGAAAAGTTACCTTTCCAAAAATCAAGGCCAGCCAAGGTGTGGTTTAGCTAGGGATTTTCCAAGCTCTAGAGTTCTGCACGTATGAGAAACTTATTGATTTAGGGTTATTCTAAGTTCAGTTAAACTTCCATTTTCATTTTTTTCTCTGGCCAAAATTCTGTCTTTAAAAATCTTCAAACCATAGGAATGATTATTTGGTATGAGAAGGGGTGAACTGGAGTCCTTTTTTGCCACAATTGTTGCCAATTTAGAATTTGTAGAAACTTTAGCTTGGGGGTCAAACTCATCTTGGGAAGATGGATAGTTCATTGTTCCTTATTTATTGTAAATACCAGTTAAATCTTCTATCTAAAAGATATTGATGTATAATTCATCTATTTATCATCTTTGGGGGGTTCAAAGATGCTCTACATGTTCTTTTTTATATCTTCGATATTGCTGTGTTCAATAGCCTCTGAAAGTTCATGAAGTTTTGATAGTAATTTAGAACCGAGGAAAGAGTAAGTTGGTACAGATAGGCTTCCTCAGGCTTAACTCATTCTTGTTTCAGCTGTTGACTCTGTTCTTGGAGAAGTTTGCTAATGGACATTAATGGAATCTCAGGCTTTTTCATCTATTAAAAAGGGTATACATAAGAGTTAAAATTCTCACAGCATTCTCACATGCCCCCACAAAGGGGCATAATTTAACAGAGTAACATTTGGTGGCCATTCTGTTTGGGAATGATGAGTGGGAATATTATTTCCGGGTAACAGTGAATTCATCTAGCATGGCAATGTTAGCTCATAGCATCAGGTAATGTATTTTATCTCATTTGCTTTCACATCTCCCTCAGCTTCAGACATCTCTGAATTGTGTCCTGAAAGTGCCAGCCTTTCACCCTTCAACATACACAGACCGTAAACTGCAACATAGTTAGAGATGAGGATAACTCCTCCCCTCAGTTCCCATTTATTGGCCCAAATTCCCCTGATGTGATGTGTTGGGCTGGATTTATCTGTTACTTCCATCCTTTTGGGGGTAATCTACTTTAGCATGAGACAATGCTCACTGTCATAACTAAAAAAAATTACACATGTTCTTTTTCCCTTCTATGGCTGAGCTGAACCCTACTTACTCTTCAGTATTCCTCTTTTAATGTCTTTATGAAAGACCTTTTTGGAGGAGCTAGCTTTGCTCTTGAAGAATGGATCTGGTTGGCCTTTCTTATCTTCTGCTGCAGACAGAAAAACTGGAAGAACTGTCTTTTGAGGGCTTTTTTTCAGGGCTGTCTCTTACGTTACTAAATTTTTATGGGTTTTTAAAAGTATTTATCTTTTATAATTCTGTTAAAAAATAGGATTATATTTGTAAAAGTGTGTTCCTAGCGACAGGTATATAAGGGAGCTTGGTTTTAAATACTTTTGACTTGTGTAGTGGTCTGAATGAGGTCAATAAAGATGCACATCATTAAAAACATTTGAGTCAGACATAATGTGAATCTATTTACGGTGGTCCATTCAAGAGTCAAAAGGTCATTGATGTAGGGTTTCTTTTTATTGTTCTTGATTTCTACAGCACCTTGATATGGTTTGCATCTGCAAGCAGAGCTGTTGCAGAAATAATCCCTCTATTACTAGTAATAATGAACACAAGCTTTATCTAGTGAGCAAAAAATGTTCACAGTTGCTTTTGAATTTAGCTAGTGGTTTTGGTTATAATGTGGCCGATGTTACTGTGAGGTCTAGATACAGTGAAGTTTCCCTAAGGCTAAATCAGTAGTTGTTTGCTTGTAAAAGGAGGGTCAAGATTTTGCACAAGTTGTTTTAATGACTTGACAGTTGAGCTTGAAAAGTCTTAAATCTGTGGTACTATTTATACCTATCAAGCTGAAGCATAGCTATAACTATGGTAACGCTCTAGAAAAACAAAAACTCCACACATAGGAGTAAAGGTTGTAAACGAGGACTGTGTTATCCCAGGCACTGTACAAATCCAGAACACGAGATTGTCCCTGACTGGAACAACATGACTTATTCTCTTTCTGATTTTGGAAACTTCTTGTCTTTTTGGAGGGGTTTGCTGATTGAAGTGTAAGACATGATCATGAAGTGTTAATCATCAGAGTCTAGTGATGCTGTCACCTCATCAGAAAGTAACTCCCGAAACACAAAGTACGTTTAGAGAGGAGGCATTGCTTTATTCTGCGCAAGGTGGAAGATTTCCACAAATCGAGCACCCCCACTGAGGTTTTCAGTCCATACTTACACACTTTAGTTAAAACACCATGCCTAATACATATGTTCCACCTAACTATTGCATGCTCGTTATGCTGAGCAAGCATGACAAGGTGTTCTCTTGAGCAGTCATCCCAGAGCCTTCTACGCCTGCGTGGGTCTCTGGTGGTCTTCGGGGGTCGTTTGGGGAAGAATCCCCCTCCTCCTTTTGCCCTTCTGTGGGCGTGTGTCATCTGAGGACACCAGGGTCTTTTGTTTTTCTTGGCAACCCCTCGTTGCTCAATGCCAAGGAGGATGAAGGTCCTTTATTAGCAAGTCTGTAACCCTGAAATGTCCGTTATCTGGTGCCTTGACTATTATCCAAACACTCCTTAAGCATCCTCTATTGTAAGCAGAATCTTAAACTAGATAAGCTTTACCTTGAGTACACATAATCTAAACAGCCCTTGAATAGCAAACATATCAAACTTCTCATGTTTTGTGGCTTTTTTTTTTTTTCTTTAAACTATCACTGCCTTCTTATTTGTTAGTCAGTCTTTTGAAGGCTTGAGGCAACAAAGCTATGGGATTACTTTGGTTCTTAAGAAGCAACAATACCACCACGTTATGTTTAATCAGTATTATTCTGAGTTCCAGAACCTGTTTGATGGCTTTACATGTAACTAAAAACTTGGTATTTCCATACTCAGCCTAGATATACAAGTGGGTCTCAATTGTTCTTAAATTCACTCCCCTGAAATATTCACATATAGTGAATAATGCCCATTTAATTCCATGCATAATTGTTACTACGGGCAAGACCTGAAACGTGTTGAGAAACTTCTGAATGACTGTTCAAAACTCTTTCTCCATTCTCTGAATTAGTGGTTGTGGTATTAAGCCCAATGTAAAACTGGTAGGGGACGGCAATAGAGTTATATAGTTTTCGACGCACTTACATTAACATTCTAGTTCAGGTAATTTTCTTCTGAAATGGTCATCCACCTTCTGTGCTTTGGCTCACATCACAGAGCACTCCGCATGTGGATTCCCTTCAGATGAACCTAAAACAGGATGCCTCCAGGCTTGCTTCCGCTGTGCTGCTGCTGGGTACCAGTCCTCAAGGCATACTAGAGCTAGCTTAAAATAATCACTCTTGAAATAGGTATACTGTTGATGTCAGGTCCTCAGCACCAAATGTTTTACTTGAAAAAAGATCTGCTTGTATTGGTGAGTATTAATGTTCCATATATTGTCTAGCCTTTAACTTTCAGGTGAAGCTTTAAGGTATATATGTGATCCACAAATCCTCTAGCTTAGCACCAGCCAACAAGAGAGCAGCTTTCCTGTGCACGTTAGTACAAAAGCTGTGATTAGTAGCAGCTTGTGATCTGGAGAACCTGCTGAAAGAGTAGGTTCTTTGAGTATGCTGAAGTGCATATCTGTCTCTATCAATTTCTGTTTATTAAACATGATACTTTAAAATATGCATGAAATATGGATTTATTTTTTCTTGCGAGTTTGGTGAATTGAATTTAATTTCTGAAAAGAAAAAACAACTAGGTTGGCTCTGTAAAGAGCTCACTAAAATATCCTACTGAGCTAGAGTGGATTTTAAGGGGAAAAAAGTGGGTTATGCTTAGGAATAGGCAAGAAGAAACATGAAATTAAAGTAATTGTGATCTCAGTAACATTTCCTTACTCAGATGGAGTGGAAAAATTGCAATGATTCTGTTTTGAAAGGAGATGAATAGTAGAAGTGCAAAAATAATCATGAAGTGGAACAGGTCAGTTCGTATGCCATGTACCGGGTTTTCATAAGAAGATTAAGGAGATAGGCTATTGAAATTGATAGGTGACAGTTTTAAAAATGAAAAAACTAAATAAATTAGTTATTTAGTTAGTGGAGCAGTGGAGCTCTGCATTGTAAGATCTTTTTTCTGTCACTGCTATGAAACCACACTCAGGCCAGGCATCGCTTTCACTTCAGATGCCTTTCTAGACCTTAGTGATCAGCATCGTCCAATTCTTGATATTTTCCTTTTTCAAATGTTCGTTATGTTTTTTTGTCCTGTTGGTCCATTACTGCTAAAACTTTCATTAGGCTCAGATATACATGACTCGTCTTTGCTTTCAGTGTTTCCTTCCAGCTCTTTGATAACCACTTACTAACTTCTCAGTTTTCTAGTGACATGATTTTTCCATTGCTGCCTGCTTAGAACTTCAATCAGGCATCTTTATGGCTTTTTTCTATGATATCACATATATATGATATTCAAATATATAAATAAAAGTTCCTCTAAACATGCACAAAAATGTTAACTTCAAATTCTTTCTAAAAAGTGTTTTCCTATGTTTTATGAAAAAACTTGACAGTGATCAAGTGACTGGTCTGCAAAATAATTGATTATCATGATAAACCATATTGATTCATTTGCTGCCTTGTACTACCTCATCCATTTCTGTTGATCAGTATAGTCTTGGTTTGTAAACTCTTTAGTGCTGGGATATGTTTCTGTCCTGGTTCTGGATCTGAGCTTGTGATTACTGCTGATGGGGGCTGCTATAAATACAATTTAAAAAGTGGGCAAATAATTTAATAGAACTTGGAAAAGAATGTGCTGGTAAGAGATCTCAGCTTTTCTGTATCAGCTTCTAACCTTACTGCCAACTCACAGGTGTAAAGAGTGGATTTCTCAGCGGAGGTTGTTCTGTCTTTGGCTAATCTGGAAATCCCTGCGCTTAACAAATTTATGGTGCTGGTGAAAGAGTAAGATAGAAAGCTGGGTGACTTGAGTCTAATCTGAAGCCGCTTCTGCTTTTAGGTGTCTGAATGCACAGTTTTGGTGCAAAGAACTCAATATATTTTCCCCAGGTGTCTTCATTCTGAATTTCATTAAGGGTATGGTAGTCTGCAGCCCAACTTGACTGCGGTTCAGTACACGTGTCTGAGATAGTTTTAGACAACCTAGTTTAAAAATCAGTAGCAAACTATGCGCAGCATCACAGAACATGGTACAAGCTGCAATATCTCTGTCAATGAAGCGGAGTTAAGCAGAACAGTCTCTTACATTGAGCTGTGTGCTGCTGCTATAGGTTTATATCAGTAGTTTAATAAATATTTTAATTCTGCCTGTTAATCTGACTTACCCACAAATGTCATCTCTAGGCCTGCAACAATTAAAAGTAATTTATGGATGACAAGAATGAAACATTAGAGGAAAAATAATGGTGCAGGTCTGGAATAACGATCAACTTTAGAAGTCCCAAATTTGTAGATATTTTATTTCTATCATTAAAAAATAAACTTTCAAAGAATAAACAGATCCACTGAGTCAGCAGGTGTAAAACATCTTCACTTTACTTAAAAATATTTCTTTCAGTTGAATAGTGTTAAATTTGTGGAGTAGTAGCTCTAAGGACATATGGTATAAAGGCTGCCTAGTGCAAATTCCTAATTTCAAGGGAAATTTTCGTGTTCTGTTCTTTGAAGGGGTATTGACTTCCAAATCACACACAAGACATGCCTCTGATCTTTATGAAGATGAGTCATAGTGCAACTTGTATGTCTAAGTACTGAGATCAAATTTGCAGTGTGTTGATCACTCCTGATGCCAGGACTAGATGTTCTCTAATCTCATGTGTAGGGTTATATAGTGTGCTTTATTAAAAAAGAAGACATAGAGCTATTAAAAGCAGAGTGCTGAGGTTTTGTTGTTTGGGTTTTATTTTCTTCATTAGTGCTCTGCTGTAGATTTTAAAGTATAATGAAGTAATGAATGTTACCTTGAGCTTAGTGGCTTTAAACGCTGGGTTAATTTACACTCAGAGCGGAGCTTTCAGTGTCTGGCGATCTTTTTTGCCAGCATAAGCACTCAGCTGAAACAACAGCTATGACTCAGTTGCCAGTGAACGCTGCTTGAATTGATTTAGTCCGAGTTCAGATTTAGCACATAATCATGTTCAATTTGATCCACTGTGCTGCCTAGAGATAAAAGGGTTGAAAAAATAGATTTAGCTTATGTCAGTCTTTGTGGTGATGTCATTGCCATGAGAGATGGAATAGCGCTGTTACTATGCTGTGCCTGCTCAGTTGGTGGGTGTACGAGGGAAAGGCAAGGAGCAACTCAGTTAAGTGCAAAGAGCTTGCGTCGGAAGCTTGCAGTTATTGTCAGCATTGAAACAGAATTTTGGACTGTTCAGTTACAATACTGAATTGAAGATTTTATTTTATTTTTTTCTGTTCTTCCAATCATTTGTTACTCTGAGGTTGCCTAACTCTGTGTACAGAAGGGGGGGATGCCAGCCCGTAGCATGGACTGTGATGTCTCCACTCTGGTTGCCTGTGGGGTTGATGTGGAGATCTTTGCCAACCAAGAGGTTAAGGTATGCGCCTACAATTCTTTTGTTACAGATGCTTCTTAGAAAAGCCTTTGGGAGCAATAGGTATTTGTATGTAGCAATTCAGAATAAGGAGGCAGATGAGATTCTGCTGCAGTAGTAAAAGACATGCAGTTAAAAAATCTGTTAATTAGGGGAGAGAAATATGGGAGAGAAATGTGCCTGCTTTTTACTGTGTTTTGATAAGCTGAAAGAATAGGCTGGTGTTTACTCTTTAATGATATAAGAAAAGGGTTATATAACTGGCATCTGTGCATATGCATGTTTCATATTCATAACAAATCATTCATTGTTAATTTTGTTGAGATATTTTTAGTCCAGTGTCACTTTTTAGATCAGCCTTGCCGTATATGTTATTTATCAGTGTTGATATGATAATCTTCAGGTATTTTTACTCAGTTGAACAGTAGCTGTTTCTTTCTTCAGATCTAAATAATGTATACAAGTATAAATTTTTTGTGAAGGGTTAGAAGTTTGTAGTAAGTATTTTGGTGCATCTGCAATATAACAGTATACAAAAAGTTGTGCATCTCACATATCATATGAATACATCAAAAACAGTGCTTAAATCTAAGGCTTGATATGTTGGGCTCATAGTCTCTTAATTAGACAACTGCTGTAGAAAAGTCATTGTGTGTAATTGCTTACTGTTGAAATCAATTATCTTTTTCATTTATTCTCATATTACTGCAAGAAAATCACTGCAAATTAAGTTTGAAAGAGGAATTTCAAATATGCTTTTCACAGATCATCTGAAAGAGCTCATAGGCATAATACAGTGATATTCAGCAGTTTATTTAAAGGACAAAGATACATTAGTTTCTAATCTGATTGTTCTTAGTATTGAAAGAGTGGAACAGGGAGAAGAAGGATTTACAAATTGGAGGTCAAATTTTGATCCCCTGTTCTGTTTAATTCTGAGTCAAATATTGAAGCCAATGGAAATATCTGGAAATAAACCCACTTTCATTTGCAAGAGGTTATTACGATTTTTATTTCCCTGTTAGTTTGTTACCAGGTGATATCATGTGTACTTTGTACAGATGCTTTTGTGTTGCCAGCAAGAGATTCTTCTTAATTTAAGAAGCTTTTTCCTAACAGTTTAATATTGGATTTAGAGATGAAATAGTGAATAATTCAGAGGAATGGTTCAGGTGAGCAGTCTTGCCTGCATTGGGACATGTTTCCTGTAGCATTTTGAAGTAGTAAAATGTTCATCTGCTTATTCCTTTTTTTCTTCTTTTTTACTTAAGAACATGTTTTTTTAAATTTAGGAATTATACCTGCATTGATATGGGCTTGTACCTGGAGCAACTGTCTTATAGTGTCTGGTCTGTGCTCAATGTAAGACTATGCAAGAAATTAAAGTTGTAGTAATTTTCTTGTATCCTTATTCATGTGGCAGTAGCAATGAAAAAGCGAAATTTTGGCTTGCATAAAATCAGCAGAAAGTGTTCCATTGACTTTGTAAGACTTGGATTAGCCTGATTTAAGCTGCAGCATCTGGAGAGTGTGGCCCAGGAACATGGCATAGAAGAGAACAAAAGGGTTACAGAGACACTGCAGGAATTGTAATCCCTTTCATGTTACTTAGACTTTCTGTACTTTGTTTGCTTTGGTTAAAACTGCCTTTTTTTCTTCTTTTTTTCTGATGTCTGAATTAAAATGTTGACTGCAAAGACTTTAGGTATATTTACAATGGAGACTGCACTGCAGACTGCACTGCAGCTTAGAAACGGTAAGTCTGTTTAGAAGTTGGCTGGCTTAGATGCTAGAAGCAGTCTGTCCTCGGTGACCCACAGCTCACTGCAGGCTAATTTTCACTTAGTTGTCAACAAACTCGGTTGTCGGAGGCTGTGTGCAGCGCTGCCGCAGCTAGGCTGCTTCCAGTGCACAAGCCTGCCTAGCTCCGTGCTGATGCCCAGTCTCTCTCTACACAGCAGGCTGCAGCGTGGGCAGCCTCTCTGTGAAAGTTTCAGCCCTACTGATATTTTGCAGGTGGAGAGACCTACTGCTTTTTTGCTCACACCCAGGAGAATTGCAGCAAAGAAAAAAAAGAATGTTTTTTTGTCTGCAAAAGGGGTTCACTTCAAGGTGTGGGGGGGGTGTTGACAGTATGGTCTCTGTCAACATAAAAATGTTTGCGTTGACTTCGATAAGATGACAGGAACATCAAGCTTTAAGGTTAAAAAGGAAGGAAGCTGTTTCTGAGAAGAGATGGGTGTGGAACTTGCAGTAGAAGAGCAAATGCAAGCACAGAAATCCTGCCTTCTCCCCCTGCCCTGTTCTCCTGTGTGCACCTACGTCTCCGCCCAGCCCTTCTGCAGGTCAACTGGAAGGCACAAGTAGTATTGAAAACTGAAGTCTAGGCTACTATCCTTTCAGTTTTCTTCTGCTACAGAGCTTTTCACGTAGGGGAGAGTTTTTTGTAGGCAGCCTTCTGGCTGTATGAAGGGAATGCTCCTTCAGTGGTAGAACAGATACATTAAAGATTTCATGATACGTGTGGTGCTTGATGAGATTTGCTAAAATGATCTATTAGTCCTGTAGAAGTAGTTCTCTAATGTCAGCAAGGATTGTGTTTTAGGTTTTAGGATATGCTTGCAGCATAGCTCACTATTTCAAGGCTTTGGAGCAGGATGCTCGCTGTACTGAGCCATCCCTGTCCCGCTTACAGCATGTGGGTTGGACGCACCTGGGAGGCTGACGGCAGCCAGCAAGCTGAAGAGGGGTGTGGAGGTGTGGAAAGGAGCTGCCCTGTTTGCCAGGCCTGCAGTGGAAGAGCTTGGTATGTATTTGGGCTGTAGAGCAGGAGCTCTTGCAGCAAGTGGCAATGATGCCTCCTGAGGCTGTCACTCCTCCAGGGCAACAGCCCTTCAGTGCTGGGGCATTCTTACAGAGAGGCAAAGGCTGCTACTGGGCAGCGGTCTTGGAGCGGAGCGAGCTCCTTAGCTTATTGCTGCTTTTACACCTATGGAAGTGACCTTATTCTGTAGGCATTATGCTCTTAGCATCTGGCAGACAGGCTCGGAAATACTCTTTTTTCCATTTGGCCTCTGGAACAGGAGAGCTATTACTTAGTACTGAAGGCAAAGCTTTTTAGTTTCAGCATTTGGAGCGGCTCGTCCTTTCAACAGAGGTTTGTGTGGATGCCCTGCAACTGGCAGCTGGCCCACAGCACTGACACCCTTGGTTTACCATCCATGAACCCATCCAACAGGCCTTTCGGTTTTGATCAGTTGCTGCTTTGAAATGTCTTTTATAATCCAAAAACTGGGTCACACTAATAAAGATGCTACTGACTGTTCAGTGTTTGTGTATCAGGAATTGGGAAACTTGAGAAGAGAACCATAGAAATCATGAAGTGCAGTTCTGCTTTGAAGTTCACCTGGATAATTAAAATTCTTCTTCCGGTGCCTCTAGATGATAACTTTATGTAATGATGTTTGTTACATAAGCAATTAGTTAATGAATATCTTGTTTATTTCTAACAGAAATTCCAGACATCACTGAAACAGTGGAAGAGAATTTAAACTCATACTTCTTACTCTAAGCAAGATATTCTTATATTATTAATTCTTCATGTTCTCTCTTCAATTATGTTCACATGCACCATTCCGCTAGGCAGCAAGGTATGATTGGGACCACTGTAGCAGAGAAGAAATACTAATGATCCAGACTGATCGAATTTGTATCTGAAGACAGTGATGTAAAGTAATGAGGAGAAGAACGCTATCTTAATACAAGGAAAAAACAATGTGGACATGAGCCAGCCAGCAAAGGGAAACAGCAGAAATAGTTTCCCTGTTGTCGCTGTATTGTTTTGGGGCATTAATCCCCATTGGGGCAGGATCTCTTGTCAATCTGTAAACTCATTATTCAGTTCAAATGCTCCAGTAAGCACACTGCTAATACTAGTTGTTTGGGATCAATGACTTGGAGAATAGTTATTGCCCTGCAGTTGCCTTTGAGAGGTTTAGCAGTCTACCATCGTATCTAAACTTCTGGGGTCTAGAGTATGAAAGCATACTATCCTAGCTTCTTGTGTTTTTAACTCTCCAGTTCTCTGTTTGTAAAAACAGCTCATTCACAGAGATGTTCTGAGGTTTAAAGTTTAAGTGCTCTGAGATTAGAGTCAAGTGAAGAAAGCTGTAGAAAAAGGGAGGAGTGTTACTGCTCCTCTGGATACTGCGAGCTGCCCAGTGCACAGAAATCTGTGAAATCTTCAAGATCCAGCAAGCTGAGAAATAGATATATGTGTCTTTTGATCTTTGCTTACTGTCTTCACCTAGAGTAAGTAACAAAGAGGAAGAATGAAAACACTTAGCTTCTTGCTCATTTACTCTATTAACACTTTAAAAATAGGACTGTTTGGTTTGGAGAGCAAAGTGCAACCTCTTTTTCTACAGTGTGCAAAAAGCTGTAATATTGATATAAATGATTTAAAATAAGGGAGTTAGATAAAAGATGTCACTTGTTTTAAGAGGCTTGTAATATCTCTATTTTTTTTATATAAAGCACTGGTTGCTACGTTGTAAATATGAAAAAATTTCAAAAGCAACAGAAATATTTAGTACCTAAATAAGCAGGTACGTGTCCAGACAGACACTTTCTGCTTTTAATTTAATGGTAGCCCTGTTCTCGCTGTTCTTCTAAAGGTCCCAGAAGCTGTAATGCTGTTTCCAGGACATTGACCCTGCTGCATGGCTTCAGTGTCAGCGCTGAGAGTCTCTGAGTCCAGCAAACCTGGGTCTTGTTCACCCAGTGCTACTGCAGACTGAGGCACTGCCAGTAACCTGTGCTACAAAAATAGCTTAGGCTTTGCCTTTGTCCTTCTAACAGCCCCTGTGTGAAGGCAACTGAACTCTTTAAGAAGTTTCCAAAGAAGTGATAAAATGGTATGGCTTCTAAGGGTCACGATGTGCCCTTCAAGCTTACCTTCAATTATTTATATTTGCTTTTTTCTTGACTCAGAAGGGAATGCTGCTGTTTCACTGGAGGTCAATGGCAGCTGCAGGTGCTTATGCACCTGTGAATATGGCATGCTTTCTGTTTCTCATTCTTCACCCTTTTAATACTAAGAGTGAACAGCAGAACAAGTCAGAGGGTTTTGTATTCTTTTTGATCCTCCTTTCTGTTGGAAGTCACATGAAGATATTTCCTTTTAATAAGGATAACTAGACAATGAGCAATTTGTGGTCAAATGAAAATAAATAACAGCTAGAATGTGTTGCTAGAAGGTGCAGCATTAATCCAAGGCAGGTAATAAGGTAAGATGGACCTTGCAATTATACTGATAAATGGCCCAGCCTGTGTGAGGAGCAATGAAGAGATGATGATTTTCTTCAGCAGATTTGAAGAATTAATCAGTACAGCTACAGATTGCGGTACTTCTGCTAGAGATGCAAGTGCAATACTGATTTTTCGTTAAATAATTACTTTGGTTAGAATTCCCAGAAGAACCTAGAGACTTGAAGTACCCAAATTCTTTCAGTTTTTCTCAAAAAAGTTTTTCAAGGGCACATTGTGTTCAGGTCTATAGTGATCTAGTCTTATTCTTCTCTGAAGGTACGGTATAGGTGCACTGTTTTGTCTCAAGCTTTACTGATACCATTTGCTGCTTCTTAGCATGATCTAAGCTTTGATATTAAGAGAAGCTGCAGGGTTTGAGGTAGAGGTCTGCACCAACCTTGTGTGTATCTCTTGAATAATTTTTTTTTTTGCACATAGACTAATGGATATCTTTATGGTTGGACAAGTCTTCCTTTAATATTTTCTAGGGGTGATTCTACCAAAGGCATTAGATAATCTACTTAGTTTTGATCGTTCATGTGCTAAACAGCATATTTGCTTTGGAAGATATTATCTAATCGTATGCTAGAATGCAAACAACCATGACAGTGTGGTCTCAAGCAGTGAATTCTTCCTTGGCAAACAGATGCTGAACAAGAAGAGTACCACAGTTTATCAAACACTTGGCTGACACACAAGCTGCCAAGGTCCAGAAACTGGCCAAGCTAAGCCTCTAGTCAGTGTTCATTCAGTTGCTGCAGGATTTTGTGTTTTCCATACACGTATTTATAGTGGTGCCAGGACTACGTGCATGGGCTTTTCCTGAAAATTTCCCCCACTAATATGGTTAAGTGTCAATAAGCACCTTCCCCTAAATGCCAACAGAATTAAAATTTCCCCCACGGGAGACTTCTGAGACTGTACTGTCTAACCCTCCTTGAAGTAACTGTATTTACTGACTTCCTAGTGTTGAGTCTTGACTCTTTTGTGTAGATCATATAGATGAGCCTCAGTTGCTGCTAGCTTGAGGCATAGCAGTTTAGCTGCCCTCTGCACTATCTGCAGTATAGGATAGTATACCTTTAATTTTTTCTGGCCAAACGGTAAACTTCTCCCCTTTTTTTCCTCATTGACAATGCTTCTAAAATGCACATGCAGCCATCAAGTTTGGCTCCAGCCTATGCTTTCTACCTAGAATTCAGGTTGATTTCCGCTTCGTTCATGTTAATTCGTGAAAGCACAGATCCCCTCCTCACAATGTCAGTGTTCTTGTGATGCATTTAACGGCCCCCATTTGGAATTTCTGTTGGTGCTGAATCAAGGAGAAGCCTTTGGTTGTAGCAGCTCTGATGGAGTAAACAGCCTGACTGTCCTTACAGGGTGTCTGCAGAGCAAACTGCAAGAGGAAACCAGCTGGATGGGCCTGTGCAGAGCTGGGTGCTGCAGCAGCATCTCCATGGCAGTGTGTCTATTCTGTACTCCTGGAGTTGCTGAAAAACTTCAGAGTGTTGTTAGAGATAAAAAGTTCCAAGTATTCTCACTTCCAGATGGAGGACTAAGGAACTGGAAAATAAGTTTTCTGATTAGGAAACTGGATTGGAATGTATCACATCTGGTGTAATTAATAATCCTTATTTTTAACAGTGAGGTTCTGAGATGTTCAATCTCAAATGCTGTTTGGGCTCGAGATGTTTTCCAGAGAACAAGGGGCTTTGCTTAGTTACTAGCTGTTTTTTGGGTTTGTTTGGAATTAGCCCAAACCTGCTGCCTTTCATAATCTGCCTGAGATTCTGGCAGCATCTGGAGGGAGAGATGGACTTTATCTTGCAGGATGGCTTCATATTTAGCAGGAGAAATGTACTGCAGCATGGAAGAGCCTCCAGTTTTGCAGCACCAGATAGTCCTATCTGTTGAAATAATAGTCACTGAGCTGAGAAACACAATGAACCTATTGTGCTCAGAGCAGTATCAGCAGGCAGCTGTACACGGTAATTTCTTCAGCTCAATTTGTCACTTGCGGAAGTATCTGTCTGCTTCATATATTGCAGTGAGTAATCTTGTTATGTTGGCCATAAAAGGCGGAGGCATTCAGACAGCTGAATCATGCAACATCGAGTTCTGCTGTGTTATACCCATGTCATGGCCAGAGAAGTGGTAACCTTGCAGAAATCTCATCCGTCCTTTTGTTCATGTAGGTCAGATGTGCTGTTGTGCAGGCAGATGAACAAATTGTGGTAAAAGAACTGCTAATCCTCTCAAGAAATGATGTTCCGTTTATGGAGGAGATAAGAATAAGATTGTTTCATTTGCTGTATAAGTCTTACTCCAAGTTTACCAGCCTCAAGTTTCATCATCCTCTGCTGTGTATTCTCTTGCGTGATGACAAGGTTCATTCAGTTTTGGTTACTTTTCCATGTTTCTCAGAGAAAACCAGTAACTAAACCAATAAGAATACAAACTTTTTCATTGTCTAAATAATTAGAACTATACTGGGAAATTTGTTTTAATCACCGCTTGTCTGTAGCTGTTGGTTTGGTGTGGGTCCTTTTTGGTTGTTTTTGCAGGTTTTTTTGTTTGTTTTGGGAAGGGGGTTGTTTTGGTTTGTTTGGGGGATTATTATTTCATTTGCTAGTGCTGATAAAAAAACCAAGCCCCAAAACAACCAACCATCAGAAATGGCCTTTCTTCCTCAAAGAGGAATGTTTGTTTAAGAGAAGCCAGTATCTTTAAGGGGAGCAGGTTGTAGGTAGAAGTCCTGAGCTGTGGTTTTAACCTGACGGAGGAGGAAAGCAGTTAGTTATTCAAAAAGGTGGCTGAAATGAGGAAGGGGAGCACGGGGTTTCAGAGGAAAGTCAGTATGATGACAGGGCGCTGTTTTTGTGGGGTTTTTTGTTGGGTTTTTCTTTTTTCCCCCATCAGAAGTAGCCTCTGTGGTGCAAGACCAAGTATGGAGAAAACTCTTGTGGAGGCTGGGGCAGGGAGGTAGGTTGTGGCAGGCCTTCTAATTGAGTGGGTGAAAGCGGCAGAGAAGTTGGGATGGAGGGAGAATTGATGAAAACAAGAATAATCAATGGAAGACCAAGGTGAGAACAGATGACTTTGACTTCTCATGATGTAGCAGAATGACTTAAGGACTTTGAGAGCAGAAGCTGAGACAAGATGCTAGAAAAATCCGGTGATGGTCAAAAAAGGAGGGCTTTGTGAAAAAGCTTTCACCAAGCAGGTGTTAGCATAATTGAAAACTTAGGTAAATTAATCTTGACAGCTTTCTACTTTCCTGAAAGCATCTCCCACAGGCTTCCCTTCCACCTCCAGTTAACAAAATCCCTTTGTGAACTCTTACTCTGGGCTGCTGCTGCTCTCCTTTCAGCTCCCTCCTCAAAACTTTTTGCTGTTAAATGTCTTACAAGGAATTAGATGATTGAATGTGGCTAGACTAAGACACATAGGCATGCATGGAACAGAAAATATTTTGTAAACCCTACCCCTCCCCCCCCCAATCTATTTTCTTTTAGTGTAACTTATTCCTACCTTCTCTATCTTCCTTTCTGCTTCATCCTTCTGGAATGCAAGAAGGAATTGTGTGTTTTCCCATGTTGTTTTTGTCCAGTGTGGTAGATGATACTAGAAATAAATAACTATTATTTCTAAATTGTTAAAAGTATCCAACCAGTAAGTGATACAGTAAGATGTGATATATCAAAATTATGAAAATGTTCTGGGCACGCTTCTTTCAGCAAATGGAGGTGGGTAATTTGGTTTTGATTTTTGATTTTGATCTTAGCAATTAAGGAAGATATTAATAATGGCAAGTACTTTTGGTGAAAATTACTTTGAAGTAAGCTTTTGAAATAAAGTAAGTCTAAGATCAGATGAACAAGGAAATTTTTTTTTTTTTTAAAGTACTTTTCAGCAACCTTATGGAGCTGGTAAATAGTGTCTCCTAAGAAGATTATCTGAGAGACAGAGAAGTGCATGAGAATTAGCAGTTAAGGAGGCGTGTTTGAATGCATAATGGAGATTATCTGTCCTGATGCAAAGGACAGATGGGATGTACATTAAGAGACTGTTATGGCCAGATCAGATACTCCTTTTGCTTTACAACAGTTTAAGGATTTATATATAAAGTGAAAACCAAGTGTGCAAAATCATAAAATGAATTTCAATTAGCAGAGGATTTAAATAAGAACAAGGAAAGTCTTGTGATGCATAAAAAGAAGAGGAAAACAATGTGCAAATCCATTAACAGCAAGATACATACATAACAAACAGTGTGGGGAGGGTTATGGTATGACTGATTTCATGTGTGTTATGTAAAGTGCTTGACAGATAATGAGCTAAATTAACAGAAAAAACCAACCCTAGTAATGGCCAGAGCAGAGAAAAACTGCTAAAAATACAGAGGTAAGACAGTTATTCAAGTGTACAGGACCTGATAAAATCTACCAAAGAATGCTTTATGATATAGTTGAAATAATCTTTCTACTATTTGAAATTATCTTTGGGAATTCACAGGTTACAGAGAGACTGCCGAGGATGGGAGATGGAAAGAAATAGCATTTCTGTTTAAAAGGAGGAGGGGGAGAAAGGCCTGGATAATTACAGATATTTTTATCTAACTTGAATTTTGGAAATAAGTTTGTAAGTACTTTGGAAGTAATTAGGCCTGGGTTGTCTAGAGCAAATCATGTCAAATCAATATGCCTGCCTTGTTTGAGAGGGCAACTGGATAACTGGGATAAAGGAGACGTGGAAGGTGGATATTTTGACTAAAGCCTTCAGGCTGTTCCAGTAATTTTCATAAGTGATCTACAGTCTAAATATAATTTCCGTAAAGTGGGTGCGTACTTGTTTGAAAAATGTCCAAAGCAGAAGTGGTTCCTTCTCAAACAGTGAAGGCATTTAAGTAGATAAGCTCACATGTTTCTTCCTGGAACCAGGTCGAGATTAATGACGCTAGTCAACAGAGAAAAACCTTAAAAAAATGTGTGGATGACACCGTGCTGGTGGGGCAGGGTCAACATTCTGAACAACGTTTAATTAAGCAACAGGATGAAATTCAGTGCAAAGGAGTACACCTGAAAAGAAATCAAAATCACAACTGTATGAAGAAATTCATGTGTCTGAAGAGTTGTGTGAAGCAAATCTCACAAATTCTAATGAACTGCAGTGAGTAATAGTCAGCAGTATCATGCTTTTGTGATCAAAACAAATGTAGAATCACAGAATGGTTTGGGTTGGAAGAGACCTTCAAATATCATCTAGTTCCACCCTCGCTGCCATGGCCAGGGACACCTTCTGCTAGACCAGATTTCTCAAAGCCCCATCCAACCTGGCCTTGAACACTTCCAGGGATGGGGCATCCACAAATTCTCTGGGCAAGCCATTCCAGTGTCTCACCACCCTCATCATAAAAAATTTCTTCCTTATGTCCAATCTAAATTTACCCTCTTTCAGTTTAAGACCATTGCCTCTTGTCCTGTCACTACAGGCCTTGGTAAAAAGTCTCTCTTCATCTTTCTTATAAGCCCTCTGTAAGTACTGAAAGGCCGCAATAAGGTCCTCCTGGAGCCTTTTCTTCTCCCAGCTGAACAACCCCAACTCTCCCAGCCTTTCCTCACAGGAGAGGTGTTCCATCCTTTTGATCGTCTTTGTGGCCTCCTCTGGACCCGCTCCAACAGGTCCATGTCTTTCCTGTGCTGAGGACCCCAGAGCTGAACGCAGTACTCCAACTGGGGTCTCACCAGAACAGAGGAGAGGAGGACAGTCACCTCCCTCAACCTGCTGGCCACCCTTCCTTTTATGCAGCCCAGGATATGATTTCCTACAGGTAATTTCCAGACATATGGATGACAGAGTGTATCACTTAGAGTCTCTTTCTTTGGTACTTTGATGCTGGGCAGGTTAATTCTGTTGAGTGGCAGTTTATTAGTTTGGATTCTGTGCTAATGTGGCCGCTGGTCAGTCTAAGTAAGCTTGCTATTGCAGGTGCACTGTTTGTCTCTTCAGGCTGGTTAGACTTTTCAGATGCACATTTTTTTGTCTAAAAATGAGATTTCATGTTGCTATCTTGTTTACAGATCCTAAGAAGAAAACTACTGAAGTGTGAAAGGTAGTACCTTTATGTTTAGAAACAGCTGATTATATTAGAGTAATTGCAGGACTGTGCGACCAGCCAGCTTTCTGCAGGCGACTGCTAGTCCTTGAACCATAATCTGAGAATCGTTGAACTAAAAAAAATTCTTATTAATCACGACAGCTGGGAGCAAAGCCAAATGCTGGGCCATAACAGTAATAAGTATGCTGCTTATGTTTGAAGTAAATTATTGGCATACTTAAAGTTTTGGAGGTTTGGGAAGTTGATGCATTTTTGTCTGAATTTTTTAAATAAATGAATAAAGAGGAAAGATGTTTAGATATCTATTTCTTGCTTTTGTAGCAGATAACTAGACAAACTGTTGAAAAACTGTAGTGATCTAAGCTTCCTGCCCACAATTTTAACTCCCAAAGTAGTGATGTTTCTTGGGGTAGGGCAAAGAGCTTGGTGTCACTAAGTATTGCTGAATAAAAACATTTGCTTGGCATACAGTAGCAGTCCCAAAACAGGAGATTATACAATGCATACTGCATCCTAGAAAACAATGCAGAATATTTTTGAATGTCATTGGCTCGGTGTTTGCTAAAATTTCTGCTTAAGCTTTAACTATTTTATATAGGTTTATAGTTTATATAGTTTTATAGATTATATAGTTTTATAGTGAAACAGAAGCAGAGCAGATGGACTTTAAGAAAAGGTTTAAAATGTCTTGGATAAGGAGAATTTACTTTGGGAATGTGGTGGGTTGACCCTGGCTGGATGCCAGGTGCCCACCAAAGCCGCTCTATCACTGCCCCTCCTCAGCTGGACAGGGGAGAGAAAATATAATGAAAGGCTCATGGGTCAAGATAAGGACAGGGAGATCACTCACCAGTTACCATCACAGGCAAAACAGAGTCGACTTGGGGAAAAAAATTTAATTTATTACCAGTCAAATCAGAGTAGGGTAATGAGAAATAAAACCAAATCTTAAAAAACACCTTCCCCCCACCATTCCCTTCTTCCTGGGCTTAACTTCACTCCTGATTTTGTCTACCTCCTCCCCCCTCCAGCAGCGCAGTGGGACAGGGAATGAGGGTTGGGGTCAGTTCATCACATGTTGTCTCTGCCGCTCCTTCCTCCTCAGGGGGAGGACTCCTCACTCGTCTCCTGCTCCAGTGTGGGGTCCCTCCCGTGGGAGACAGTTCTCCATGAACTTCTCCAGCGTGGGCCCTTCCCACAGGCTGCAGTTCTTCATGAACTGCTCCAGCGTGGGTCCCTTCCCATGGGCTGCAGTCCTTCAGGCACAGCCTGCTCCAGCGTGGGTCCCCCACGGGGTCACAAGTCCTGCCAGAAAACCTGCTCCAGCGTGGGCTCCTCTCTCTATGGGGCCACAGGTCCTGCCAGGAGCCTGCTCCAGCACGGGCTTTCCACGGGGTCACAGCCTCCTTCAGGGATCCCCCTGCTCTGGCGTGGGGTCCTCCCTGGGCTGCAGGTGGAGATCTGCTCCCCCGTGGACCTTCCTGGGCTGCAGGGGGACAGCCTGCCTCACCATGGTCTTCCCCATGGGCTGCAGGGGAATCTCTGCTCCGGCACCTGGAGCATCTCCTCCCCCTCCTTCTTCACTGACCTGGAGGTCTGCAGGGCTGTTTCTCTCACATGTTCTCACTCCTCTCTCTGGCTGCAGTTTCTTTTTCTTAAATCTTAAATCCGTTTTCCCAGAGGCACTACTACTGTCGCTGATGGCCTCAGCCTTGGCCAGTGGCAGGTCCATCTTGGAGCTGGCTGGCATTGGCTCTGTCGGATATGGGGAAAGCTTCTAGCAGTTTCTCACAGAAGCCACCCCTGTAGCCCCCCCGCTACCAAAACCTTGCCACGCAAACCCATTGAGGGAATAAGTAATTGGTATAGGTATGGTAAAATGGTAATTAATAGGAGTGTATATCTCTGTGTAAAATAAAGTATGTGGTTGATAATAGCTGCAGATTGGTATATATTGAACTACTCTATTTTGAGACCACTTGTCTATAGGAAGGTACCCTTGCTTTCAACCTCTTTTGATTTATTCTCCCCTAAATGTTTTCCATCAAATTTGAGGTTTATATGTAGCAAGTATGGATCTGCTGTGTTTCTGATTTAAATACCTCTTGGCAGGAGTCTTTGGACTGCACTAAGGGACTTGTAGGATAAACTTGTTCACTTTTAATTGATAATTTGTTCTTAATTAAATATTAGTATCCCATACTGATTAAGTAAACAATTCAACTGAATTTGAAAAGTGTAAATTCTATTCTTGAGGCTACAACTGACACTGCTTCTGCAGTGCAGTGATTTGCAGCTGGATTCAGGTATAGTCCGTGCATCAGGTTGAGTGGTCTGGGAGACCCTCTGGCATTTGAAGATGTAACCTCAGTAGTGAACAGGTTGCTTCCCTTTATTTTGACTGACTAGTTCCCCCCGAAATCAGTAGTCCCACATCTTCTCATGTCACTTAGAATCTGTTTGCACCGAATAGATCTCAATCAAAAACCTCACTGACCTCAAAGCCAGACTCCTCAAGTCTACATGTTTGTCTCCCACTGCAGATACACAGATTATAGACTTACATAATGGCATTCACAAGGCATGTACCTTTCTTTGACACAGAGACAGTGTGAAACAGTGCTGCAGGGCAAGAAACTGGACTCTACGGGGTACTAATTATTTTTATACGTCCTACTTATTTTTAAAAAAACTTGTTCATAAAAAGAATAAAACCTACATTTGGTTACCACTCTGCTTGCCAGTCACTGGGCTTGTTGCCTTCTTACCGATTGCTCTGGATGCAAGCTTCTCTGAAGAGCGGCTTCAGTTTCATAATGCCAGTCCAGTATCATTTTAATATCATGCTGTTACTGCTATATTTTTCACATCAGGAAATGAAAATGATTTTGATGAAGAGCAGTGCTGGGTTTAGCTGTAAGATAGGATTAGTCTACTTTCCAATTCTTGTTTCTAAACAAAATCTGTGCCAACTGGAAATTATCCAGTTGGTTGAAAAATTACATGGGAGCAGTTTGGTCAGGAATATTTGCTTTTTCACCCTGGGGTTTCTTCCATCTGCCTAATAAAACAATTATATCACTGTAAGACTGAAATTCCTTTGTCCGTATCCTGTCTAGTAGTGGACAGTACTAGCAGCTGTTGAGGCACATAGAAACCATTGCTGCTTCTTCTTCTTCTTCTGCCCTTATGTACCTGATACAGAGCCTGGCTCTGTCATCTCAGTAACTCCTTCTTGGGTGCCGGGAAACTGCTTACCAAGTCTGCCCAAAATCTCTCTTCTGGCCTACACAAGCCCAATTTTCTGACATGTGCTAAATTCTTGATTTCATTAGGTACTGTAACACTATGAAGTTCTAGAGGCTAATTAAGCATAGTGGTATATATTGGAAATGAAAATACACTGTTGCAATTTTTTTAATTAGGCAGGTAGACCAATGTACAGCATTTCTTTCATATTTGAGCATCTGTGCAGCTTGGGATCCTGGAGTCCTCTAACAAGTGAGACATCTGATGGGGGAGAAGACAGCCTCTCTAAGTGTAAAAATATTTCAAGCACATTTTTTTTCACTGAAGTTTATTCAAACTGGAAAGCATCTTCGATTTTTTTGTAGGACAATGCTGAAATGGGTGTTACAGTGACAGTATAGAAGCAGCATGGAGGGAAGAGTGCATCATCTCTGTTTATGCAGATACTTTCCACCTATTTTCTTCCATGATCTGCAAAATCAAAATCACAGTAAACTTTTTAGAGTGATAACAGCATTAAGATCATTTATACCCAGCAGATTATAGTTCATCTGAGGCTCCTCTGAGGGCACCAATCAGTGGCTGTGGGAGAATGATATACTTGCAATCTCTTATAGTTGCCTCTTTGAGTGCACTGTGTCAATATCATCATTTTAGTCTATGGAAGTTCTGCCATTTGAAGTTAGGATGAACAGACTGTTACCTGTAGTTATCCTCTCTCTTACTTTTTTTTTTTTTTTTTTTTTTAAATACATATATACACAAACACACACACACACTGGTGTCTTCCCATTTTTGGTAGCACAATTCCTGTTATTAGAAAAGTCTATATCCTATGTAATAGTAAAAAAAAGATTTTTTTTTCCCTTCAAATAAATGCATCAAGCTCAAATGTTTTCATATAAACAATTAGTGAAGGAAGGACTACAAAGAGCAAAATAGGTTAAAAAGAAAATATGCAAAAATAATTGATGATGAAGATGGGTTTTCACTGGCAAGGTACAGAAGAAGACTTTATTGAATCATAAAAGCCTTTTAGGATGATTTTTTCTTAATTTTCTTTTTATCTCTTCCTTGTATGTTTATTTCTGATACTTCTTTTGTATACTGTTAAGCTTGAAATGCTATTCACATGTAGTTTATGTAGGTTTGCTACAGACTCCATTCAGTCACTCAACTGGAGATAGTGTATTATTGTCCTCTATGTATCTTTATTGTATAAAGAGACTCCAGTCTTGGAGGCTGTAGTTTTTAGGAGCTGTTCAAATGTATACAGACAACAGACCTGCTTGAGTAATTTGCAAATTAAGTGTAAGACGGCAAATGACAGATGGTGGGGACAGACTGGCAAGAATAAGAAACAGACAAATAGTACAACCAGAGTGTTAGACGGTGGTCACAGTACTGCAGATTCTGCCCACTCATTGTGGGCTGCAATGGCGGGGAGAAAGGCAAGAGACAGTAGTAAGAGGCTCTTTGTTTTATGTTTTAGTGCAGAGGTGCAAAGTAAGACTAACGCCTTGAGTGAAAACTGACTTCTATATTTTTGTCTCTCGGTAGACTGTTTTCCTTTGTATTTGAAGCTACATTTTAGCAGAGATTTTTTTACTAAACTTCTGCGGATATGTATTGGTGGGTCAATAGTTTTCCCTTGTACCTTTTTTTGACAGTTAAACGACATTTATGGAGGAGCACAGGATGAGATTCTCTTCTACTCTCTTGCTTGGTTTTTTTAACAGTCACTTTCAAAATTGTCAGTGTCCTTTCTAAATCCAGACAAGTTCAAACTGTATTTTTAGTCATGTTAGTGCAGTTTGGAGTTGTTGGGGGAGAGAGAAGGGAAAAAAAATTCCCCATGACCGTGATGAGAAACAGCTGAACTGCTATAAATGTTGATCACTGTAGGCAAAATAGTAAATCAGGAAATGGCAAGGCAAGCACTTTATTTGTTTAAACTGTCCCATGGCTTTTTCTTGTTTATTTGTCTAGTTTAACTGGGTTGACAGAGACAGGGAATGAATAGTATGTATTTTATGGTTGTTTTACAACATTACAGTTCCAAGAGTATAAATAAAACAAGGTTTCTCAGCTCTTAGTGTTCACTTTATTATATTTCATTCTTGTATTTAGCATTCTGTTCAGTGAAGTCCTGATTCTGCGTCACTGACAGCGACAGACGTGTCCCCTGACACTTCAGCGGGCTCGGGAACAGATTTTTAAGAGACTGAGCTTTCTAGATGCTCTGACTTGGTTTTTGTATGCTTGTAGAAGAAAGATGCTCCTGAATGAGTTACGGAAACACTGGTTCTACTCCGATGGTTGCCCGAAAGTGGGCACTGTGACTATAAGCGACTCTGTCCTCACCTCAGTGTCACCACACAGAAGAGGAGAGTGGTATACCTCAGAAGGGTTGAGCAGATGAAACTTATGTTGTCAAAGATCAATGCAAAATAGTGCAATAAGAAGATGGATATTTATCTAGCATTTCTTACAGTCCCTTAGTTTGTACAGTTAGTATGAATATTTTTCACACAACTTCTCATAATGCATAACTTTAATCCTAGTTTCGTGCACAAGTTCGACTACCAGTCCCTTATTATTGTCCCTAGCACTTCAATTTGAGGTTGTTTTTTGGGGGTTTTTTTTTGGCTTTTCCAGGAGTGCCGGCTAACTATTCTTATGGGAAATACTTGTGTGTGTCTACATTAGCATTTTTAGTCTAAGCTGGGGATTCTCATGAGGCAACTTTCCTGTTGATCTTATTTAACTGTGCTTTTTGTTCACATCACAGAGCAGTTCATGAACTGGATATCTCTGAGATGAAATTAATATAGAAGATGCTCTCCAGTAGCATGCCTAATATGCTCCAGCTCCTAATGAGCATTCACTCCATGGCACCTAATCAGAAAGTCCTCAGCACCAGTCTGCTCCTACTGGAACACCCTTAGTGATACAAACATAGCAGCTATTGGTAAAAACTAATTAAGGTTGTTTTTCTTCCTTAGTTTTGTTTGCTAAATTAAGATAATAGGAACTTTAGGAATTACTGAAACAGGCTAAACGTATACACAGTAATTTTTTTCTTGTGCTACCAATTAATTGTTGGGTTTAAATGTTTGCAGCAACAAGACAAAATTGATAGCCGGTATTGTACTATGTACATTCTTAAATCCAATGCAGATGAGCTCCTTGGACTTCTTCGTGTCTTTGTTATTAGCATTATTTTTATCATTCTAGAGCCAAAATGTAAGCTGCTATTTGGAAAACAGAAATTGCATTAAATCCTCCACAAACCTGTTCTTGCTTTTTTTTCACTGCCAAATATGACGCAAAAGAGAAAAAAAAGACATCATTGAGTGATGTTGCACAAAATGGTAGCTAGCACAGGAATCAAAAGTAGCTTCTCAGAGAACAAAGAACGATGTCTCTGCAGAACACTTCCTAGTACTGGGGGGTGAAACTAATAGATCTAGTCATATAATGTGCACTTGGCCAACCGGTTTGAAAGAGCACTCCTAGTGTTTCAGGGAGCTAATATGGCATCTGGAACTGGAGTACTTCAAATATGGAGTGCTCAGAAAAGCTGTTGCTGGTGATACAGTAAAATAGCAGTGCTCATATAAAGAAGAAATGTAAAGTGTGGATTTTTCTTTTAGCTCAATCGTTGGGTGTGAAATTGAATTGAGAAGTCTCCAAACTATATTAAATCACCCCCTTGGCATTGCCACAGGAACAATTTATTTCATCTTGAAGGAGCCTTTGGTTTCCAGATCAGTGGAGCTAAGCAGGAGGAATGTGCGTCACATTGAGGTAAACAGGGATGTGAGCTGGTTAAAAACAGAAAAGGCAACGCAGCAAAATTCTGTGCCCCTGACATTTGTCAGCCTCTTCCGAAATGTGCATGCTGTTTCCATTAAGCTTTGGGGCAGATATTATCTCTGTACTTTTTGTTGTGCTGATGAGTTGGAGCTGAACATAAATGTATTTATTTCAGCTGCTTTTTCAAGAGGCAAGTCTGTCTTGTTTTGTGTACCAGGAGGTTTGCAGTGCTATTGCAGTGCTATCATGCCCTGGTGGACTGTCTTCATGCAGGAGGACTGGTAATGAGGGATGGCTCTTGCTGCCTCAGTCCCAGTGTGAGGTGGAACTATCAAGCTTCTTCCAGTTTCCCACCTATTTTTGACATCACATTTTGTGAGATGATGAATTACAAATGTCTATACCACACTGTGTGATGTCTGTTACACTTTCTCAAAGCCTGTCTCTGGAACAAGACACTGAATCTGTAAGCATTATATCAAATATTTCTGCTGTCAGAATGATTTTGGCACAAAATGAAGGCAAAATCCTGGATGCGGCCTTCAGGATCTAGAAGTTCTATGCAGATGCCTCCAAAACAGCCCTAGCGTGTAAGGGTAACACGGCAGCATGTGTGAGCCATGGACCAGGGCTGTGTGCAGATATGCTTTGTGGCCAACGTGTGTTCTGTTTAGGGTTGGTTCACTACAAAGAGCAGAGCAACAAGGTCACTTAGCATCACATCTGGAATACAAAATGTGTATTCTTTACGTAGTAGAACTTAAAGGTATTAGGATCCCCCTTAACATTAACAGGATTGCAATAGTGCAAGCAAATTGGTCTTGATTTAACTGGAGAGAGCAACATTTAATGCATTTTTTTAACCCGCTCCTCTCTAAGTCCAACTTGTCCAATTTGTTTTGGCTCATACTGTTTCATTTCATCTTTGGCTCACAATTTATCTGACCTTCACCCGTTAAAAACAACAGAAAGCCAAGCACAGAACAACAAACTGCATGAACTGGGGTAGCAAACCTGGGTTGATTTGTTTGGGTACTGAGGCAATTGTGCAATTTTGGAAGAGGTTAGTTAGTGCTGTGTTTAATGTAAATAAATAAACCCAAGCTCTTTTCACTCCTATCTCAGTGCTCTAATCTAACTTCAGGAAGAGATGAGCAGAACTTTGCACTGAATTTCAAGGTGAGAAACACGCTTTAGACAGTACAGTAACCAGGCGGTCATTGCAGACTACTTTGTAATTCTGGTAACCTGACAAAATACCTAGTGTTCCCCTCTTTTTCCTCCCCTTTCAAAATTTCTCACATGTAGAAACGTTACCATCTTAAAGTGTACCCTGATGAATGACAGGTGGAAGGACACATTTTTCTATTGCATTTTTTTGTCGCTGTTTCCACCTGGGATTGTACAAGGGATTCGCTTTGATAACAGAAGAAAATTTCTACAAACCAACATTAAGACAGTAGTATTCAGTCTGAATATTTTATTCAAATAATAACCTGTCTCACTGGTAAAGAGGGAGTAGGCAGATCTGACACTCTTGGCTATAGCTACCTTCAGTGAAAGGTAAAATAAAAAGCTATGAGGTGGAGACCTGTGCCTTAAGGTGGTCTCTGAGTGATAAATTTATCTTTTATTCTCCTGCCATTTCTTAAAAGCATGAGAACAGGACCATGGGAGCTCTTTATTGACGATCATCATAATCGGTTTAAAATATTTTCTCCCTTTTCAGCACTCCTGGAATTTTAACTGAGAATCAATAGTACTTTTTCATATGTGCTTCCAAAGTTTCCTGGTAAGTTTTACCTTTTTAAAAGCAGAGAATTTGATCATTGATTAGGCTGTTGTTTACACTGGCTACTTGCAGGAGTTCTTGCCATTTAAGGAATTTTCACATGTGAGTTATATCAAACTGCTTGCATGTTTTCTGTGGCTCATGAAATAATTGTTAAAAGCACTTGAGGTGAACCCAGTTCTTTAAAGTTCTAATTAGACAAATCAAGCCCTTTTTCTTTTTTTTTCAGTAGTACAGAAATGCATACTGCTGTCCTGTAATCTTTCCCTCCTGTCCTTTTCATGAATGTAATTAGCCTTTTTGCTACTTCTGGGCCAATGGCACTTTGAAATTTTATGGGTCTAGTGCTAAATAACCTCCTCAGTTTGAGCCTAAATCTTTTAATGGGCAGTCTTCATTTCATACCAACACTATTGGTTGTTTTAATTTGGATAATCCCTTTCCCTTCACATCATTTACTGATTTCTTTATATTTAGATGTAGCACATCATACCTTAGTTTCTGTTTCCCAAGGCAAGATCATCCACCTTTACCTGTAACAAGCTCACCACTTCTCATCATCCTTGCAGTCTTCTTCTGTTGCTCTTCCAGCTTGCCTCCATCTTCCTTAATCCTGGATGAGAAAAGCCATACACAATATCCACACTAGGTCATTACAGTACCTTTCATGTGGCATTGACATATCCCATTCCTGAAATTACTTCCAGCTGATATTTTCTAGGCTTCTGTATTATTATTTTTTAAAAAATGTGTGCCACTTTAGTGACTCCTTTATATTAACCAGAATTAACCAGTATGCCCATCCTCTTTGCTGTAAATGGGGAATTAATCTGTTGGTAGAATGTTTTTGTTAGAAGACTCTTTGGTGCATGGCCTCCATATATTCTATGAAATTCCATCTTTCTGCAGTGTTGTAACCAGTGTGGCTATGTGGAAACAGAACTGAGATGAGTATTTCTTACAGAGAAATTTATATCTGGTACAGAACGAATTTCAGGGAAAACATATTTCATAATTGTCAATTATGTCTCAGTTTCCCTATTGTATACAGTTGGTTGCTTGGATTATCTTTTATATACATGAACAAGAAAAATTAAAATGGGAAAAATGCTTGCTTTATTTGCTTGCAAAACTCTACGAAAAAGGATTAGACTAAAGTTTTAAATCGCAGCCATCTCCTAAATCAAACGTGTAACAAGGGTGATAATGAGCGTAAACACACTGAACAATAAAATGTAATTTGTGTTCTGAGTTCTAGGGCTCTAATCCAAAGCTCACTGATGTCTGTGGAAAGACTTCCACTGATTTGAATTAGGCCTTGGCTTTTGTCCTGAATGAACACAATACCAGTGGAGCTATTCATGAAAGAAATGTTTGGAAATAAATCACAGGAGCTTGCTGTGTCAGAACCCAATTCACTTGCTAATTCAGGCAGTCATGTTTTACAATGCTTGTTGTGTCCATAGTTTGTCATAGTCCCTCACATGAACTAACCAAATTCAATCTTAAAAAAAAAATAATCATTCACCACTGCTGCTGTAATTGGAAGGTTGTTTCTGGATCATTACTCTGATGTTTGAAACCTTCTTTAACTTCTAGACTAAACCTATTTATTATGCCAATTGTTTCCACTCGTTTCATGCCAACATAGTCTTCCAGTCTATACAGTATACTTTGTCTTTATTCTGTACAGTTCTGGTAAACTACTGATGATTGTCCCATCTCCTCTCAGGCTTTGCTTTGTTTTGCTAAATAAGCCAAGCATTTTCATTTCTTATTCAGCAAGTTGTTCATTCCCTGTAGCCTGTATCTGAATCTATTCCCGTTTGGCTTAATCTATCTGGGATACAGGCAACAAAACCTGCATCTTTAATGAGGTGTAATAGTGCTCCATATAATGTTGTTAATACTTTACATGCTGTACTAGAAATACTTTTCCAAATGCATCCAGTATTTTGTTTGCCTCCTTATGGCTGCATTTCGCTCATCACTTCTATCATGGGACTTATAGGATCTTGGTTCCCAGGTGAGCTCCCATTTAGTAGTAGGAATAAGTTTTTAGTCCATGAGTGCACAGCTTTGACCTTGTACTCCAGTGCTCACTTCTTCCTTGGATGGTGCTCTGTTTGTCCTCTGCATTGGCTGTCGTAAATGATAACAATCAAGCTTGAGTAATCAGCAGCCTTAATTAGTATGTTCCTACTTTGTGCTAATTTTGTTAATTAAAAAAACCCAAACAACTCTAGAAATTGCTAGAGGTGGTGAATGATGGCTGATGGAAGGTGACAGGAAACAACTGGGGAAAGGTGCCCCGTGTTGGGCAAAGAAATAGTGAGATGAAGAGAGGCCATGGAACCCAGGAGGGAGAAGTGAGAGCTTCTGCAGTATTGGTCAAATGAAGGCTACTCACATTCGCCAGAGCATTAATTGGTTCTCACGGAGACATACCTGGGATGGATGAAGACATGCCCAAATCCTAGAAATAAATGCATCGCTCATGACTTTATGCATTTTGGCTTTTTAAGAGTAGCAACACTGCTGCTTAACTTTGGATGTTCCTTTATTTTTTTTCAGGAGTTTTCAAAGTATTCTGAAAGTTTGAAGACTTATTTTCTAAAAGCATCTTAAAAATACTGAATCCTAAAAGCGCTTTAAAAGTCCTGAATTGAGGGGATTATGAGTCTTGAATAATTTAGCCGCGAAACTTGAAAGGGATGGAATTTGCTTAGGTCTTTAAAACGTATATGATACATTTTCTTAGAGATTGGAATGACTCTGAGACTTTTATTGAGATAAGTACATTCAGCAGATATTAGAAGTCACAGGCAATAGCAATTAAGACATATGGGAATTAATATCAAGCTGGGAGGCTCAAGATGCAGCTGAGGGCCATTAACTGCAGTTGATGATTAATGACCTCTGCTGAGGTCATTATTATTATCAGCTGAAAATGTAGAAAAATTCAGATGTATGAATCTTTTTAATGGGAGATGCAGTTTGAGTCAGTGCAGTAGATGTGTCTCAACTGTGGATAGATTGCCCTGTATTAATATCAAATAGAGGGCTTCATTCCCCTCCTCCCCCCTGGCATTTTTAGGAGTGTTAATCAAAGCTGGATCTCTAAAGCTGCTCCAGTATCAAATTGAAAAGTAAGCAGAATAAAGTCCATAGTGCTTTAATGTTCTCCCAGTATTACATTTGGCGTCCAGTACTTAATCAGCTTTATTTAGAGATATTCCCATCTGTCCCTTTCTGTGCCTAATGAGAGTACGTCTCAGTATTGTCCAGAAATGTGCCCAGAACATTCCTTGTGCTCACTGTTCTTGGACCCACATTTGAAATCTCGTTCTCCCTTCTTTTGCATTATGCCCCTAACGAAGATCTAGGTTCCACATTGTCATATATGCTGTGCAAAAAGAGGGCCAGCACACAGGACTGGCCAATGCAAGAAAATACTGCTGTGTTGATACAGGGAGAATCTGTTTCCTAATAAATTGTCAGTTGTAATAGATACTTACTTCCTAGTGTTCAGACAAGTCCATGCATGGTTTCTTCCACTGTTGGTGAAATACTTTTTTTATATGATGAATTTCTATGATTTTTTTTTATTGTTGACTTGTAGGGAAACTGAGAGCTACTACAGGGGACTAGGAAATGTTCACCTTGCTCCTTATTTTTAGCTTGTGTGAGTTCTATTACAATACCTTGATCATCTCTCTCTCTCTCGTATGTATGTGTATATATATAAATACCTTGATTTCTCTCATATATATATTTATGTATTTAAGTTTGTTTACTTCAAGGTGCTTTTTAAAAAAAAATTGAAGAAGTCTGAAATAGGTAATATAGGTAACATAAAGACATAAGCTTTAATTAGTCACTATTATCTTTTATTTAGATTATCCACACTACTGCATGTTTCTGAACGCTGCATAAGTCCTCCTTATATGCTGGTCCCTTGTCCCTTTCTCTCCCTTCCCCCAGCCCTCTTTCCCTGGTCATTGTGAAGGTTGTAGCATCAAAATTCCAAGCAGGACAGGACTGAGATGACTGCTGCTTTTGGCTGACCTTTATACAAATGTCACTGGATGTAGAGTTCTGCTCAGGAAAATGGAATTTTGCAAAACTGTAAGCAAAGCAGTTAAAAAACATAACTCAGGTGTGAAATGTCAGCAATTTGAACATTAGGTGGTATGACTAGACCGGCTTGTACAAACCTATCAACTTCACGCTGTTTGTGGGATTACTGTATGCCTTTATTCACCCTCAACCAAACCACTGAGCTCTCTCCTCTCTTTTTTTTATTTTTTTCCCTCCTCCAAAGTATCTCCTGTGGTGAGAGGAAGAGGTGAGTGAGGTCAGGCAAAATGAAATGAAAATCATGAAAGCTTAATAGACCACAGGGAGGTTCCTTTGAAAGGGTGCCAGAGATGGACTATCAGTTGTGGGGAAGAAGACCACAGAGTTGGCAGTGAATGAAAGGAGATCTGCTACATGCGTATTAGTGTTTAATACTCCTTGCCACGAAACTGGTCTGTTTTCCTAGTTAACTTTTTAACAAATGTATCATGCTGACAGTGCTATTGGTGCTCCCTGATGCAGCTTCACTGTGCTTCAGGATACATTTTTCTAAGTAGTTCTGGATTCTTTGTCTTGCTTGTAAGATCAACAGATGAGAACTGAAGTATTGATGAGATTACATAAATTGCATTTTCTGTTTCATCTTTCTGCAGCCTCTACCAATTATCCACTCTAAGGGATAAGAAATTGTTTTCCTGGATGAGAAGGAAAGAAGTGCTTACTTGCAGATATATCAAAGAAAACGTCAGGTTACTGTAATTATGCAAACACCTGACATAATAGCCCTCAGCGTGTGAAATGGTGTGGCCAATCATCTCAAACGCTGGTTTTTTCAGGTTAAAGAACTCTTAAAAGAAGGGGCTTTGCTCTGGCTGATTATCCATCTTCTAAGACTTCCAAGTCTGGGTTGCAGTAGTTAAGATACTAGGACTTTATGTGAGACTCACTGGGTGGTAGTCTAAAAACTGAGTAAGCACAAAGGCTAGACTAAATGATAACGGCTCCCTTTCAGTCTTAACATTTTATGAATCTATGCTTGCGTGAATGAAAAGACCTGTGCAAGTGTCAGAATTGATTTAAGGACTCTGGTTTTATTTGATGATGTGGAACTAGTCCACTGTGTGCACATAGTTTACAGAGAAATTGCAGAGAGAGTCTGATCCTCCAAGGCTGCTAACGTACCTTGAATTTCTGCTGATCTCTAGGTCCATAGATGTGGTACATTTCAGACCCTTCTTTTACAATGTTGAAATATCCGTATTTGTGTCATGTGCTTTTGAACATGGAGTTCTACAGCTGAACATTTTTAAGCCTGAAATTTGTCTTTGGGACAGGTCACTGTTTTCAGTTATTTACTTTTTCCCTGGTGCTACAGGAACTCTCAAAGAACAAGTGTGTATCTGCACTAAGTATTTAAAAGCCAAAACATCCAGAAAAACATAACATGCAATACAAAATGACCCTGCAGTGTTAACGTGAATGTAACCCTCAGTTACAGTGCACCTGACTCTGTCTGCTGAGTCCATTGTAATTCAACACAATGTTTGCTTTTGTACAGATAAGACCACAGTTGTCTGGTCTTTTCAGTCATATGCCCTTTTCAGCTTCATTTCATAAGTCACTGTCACAGTTTGGCTCAACTTTTAGGAGAAATTCAATAGCTGCTGGGTTCTCAATTTGAAGACTCCTTCCCCCAAACATTTTGCAGAGTTCAGCACTTTCAGACCAGTGCTTTCCTTAGTGTCTTTTTATAGAGCCCTTATTAGTCTGTGGACACCCACCCCCAAAGGCCCCAGGCTGAAACCTCCTAGTTAAACAGTTGTTGTCAAGTTTCAGATTATCCTTGGGCACAGACTGATGTGACAGAGCACAAAGTTAATCTTCAGCATTATTTCTTTTTCATTTGCAGGAAAAATTTGAAGGCTTGTTCCATGCCTATGATGACTGCGTGACATTCCAGCAGTTTAAAAGCTTCAGGCGCGTGCGGATAAATTTTAGTAGTCCCAAATCAGCTGCTCGTGCCAGAATAGAGCTGCATGAAACACAGTTCAGAGGGAAGAAGTTAAAGTTGTATTTTGCACAGGTAATGAAATCTGGTACCTACTTCTATGTTAGTGCATAGCTTTTATAGAAACATTGTGCAGTAACACTGAATAAAAGTGATAAAGGTTTCTCCCATGCCCAATCTCTCTGCTAAAAGATTACTTAAACATCCTTATGTTGCCTGAGCTGTACCTGCCCAGTGGGTCTGCAGTAAATCTCAAGGACCACTTAGGACCCAAGTTGCTTATTCAACACACAGAATTTATATAGCTTAGAACTGATTTACAACTGATTGGGTCTTTTCTGTGGGTAACTCTCTAAACTAGCTATAAAAAAGGCGGTAATGTAAAGTATCATAAGTTCGTAAAAAAAGTAGGGCTGAATTATTTGACTGCAACCCTGAGCCACAGTCAGGCTTCTTCCTGCCTTTTTTTTTTTTTTTTTTACTTACTGGATGTATGTGTGAATTTTCTATTAAGTTCAAGTAAAAGGGAGAAGGTGGGGGAGAACAACACCCCTAGCCTGGGAGTGTAGGTGATTATATCCATCTGTTGGAAGTGTCAGATGGGGGTTCAATTCTTGGCCAAGGGAGAGAGAACCCAGATCTCCCACAGCCTGGGTGAGTACTAGGCCCCAGCCAGGATGTAGAAAGGTGAGGGAGGTTGAGAACCCGACCACAACCTCTTCTGAATGTATTTTAATAAATTGCTGTGGCCACTGTGGCTTATGGAATACTCACTAGTGCTTAAAAGCAATGTAAGTGTGCTTTAAGCTGCCAGATTGGTCCTTCAGAGGTCTTAGGTTAAAGGCAGGGTCATCTGAAGATATCAATCAAACCTAGGAGGCAGTTACATTTTGAGCCTCTACAGCCTGGTCAGAATAGGAGCGGTTTTGAGCTTAGGCAGAGCAGAACCTCAGGAACATGGGAAACTACAGTTGTGAAATATGCTTAATGGGTTAGATGAGTTCAGAAGATCTTACAGTTGGATTTAGGTGTTGACAGTTACCTCAATCCCATTTTATATGCCTTAATCTCCTAGATCTGGCTGTGATTTTTTTCTGAAAGGTTTCCAAACCTGCTGTTAAGCAGATCTCAGAATCATTTCACTCTAACTGCACAATCAAGAGGTTAATAGGAAACTTAGGATAACACAAGAAAAAGAAAAGTGTGCAGAATAGTGATTAGTCTCCATATCTAAGCTGATTTCCTGCAAAGCCATTTAGGTATCTGCACTACGCTCTCCAGTACATGCAGTCTTAAAAGAGCTTGTTAGCTGTGTCCAGGGAATGAGTATGTGGAAGCAGCACAGTGTCTGGAGCAGTGTATGTTTGTATGGGCCTCAGCCAGACTGAATAAGCACTTCAGAACTAGAAGTTCTGGGGAACATGGAGTTGAAAGACCCTAACTGGCTCTTTGCAAAACCCTTTGTGGTATAGCAGGGTGCTGTCTCAGGCTTGCTGTCATGCAAATGCAGTTTATTGCTTCTGGGCCCGAGCTGGTTGTAAACTTGCTCAGGTATGGCTGTAGTATAATTCATTTATGTTGAGACTTCTTTAATATATCAGAAAAAAGCAGGAATTAAACTAGATAATTTAAGATGGAAATAAAATGAGAACACTTAGTTGCAAATTACTAAGGAACATGTTAGATTCCTTTCTCATTTCAGCTAAAGAAAACAAATCTTCAGAAACCTCTCTGAAATTACTGATAAAGCCTTGGTGCAGGACTTACTGGTTTCTTGTTTAATGTCTGGTTTTATTTAGGAGTTTAGGCCAGTAGATCACAACAATATCTTTTCTGCCTCAAAAATCTCTGAACTAGCAGCTGTGGATACCAAAGCTTTGCATGTATCCTCAGAGAACGTATACAATAGGCACAAACATTGTAGCTTTGCTCATATAACAGCCCCCCACAGTGTATTTACTGTAGAGAAACCATCTGTAAGGTTGAGATGAAATTCATCTCCAGGCCTTCTCTGCTGAGACTGACGCTGAAACCCTGCCTGGGTGGCATTTGGTATTAGAAGTGTATGATTTGAGTAATCATTCCATTTACCCATCCTATACTAAACAATGTATTTGTTATGCTTTAAAGATTCAGACCTCCGAGACAGATGGAGACAAGCTTCATTTGGCACCACCACAGCCTGCAAAACAGTTTCTCATCTCGCCTCCAGCCTCCCCACCTGTAGGGTGGCAACCAATAGATGATGCAACACCTGTCATCAACTACGACCTCCTTTATGCAGTTTCTAAGCTAGGACCAGGTAAGCTTTTGGTCCTTGTGTGAAAATGTGTCAGAAAAAGCAGATGAGAGAACAGCAGTGTAGAGAATAACCATAGAGGAGGTTGAGGTAAAGCCTGTAAGTTGCGTTAAAGCTTTAGATTTAAGTTGATGCATGTCAACTGGTTGTTTACTTAAGAATGAGTTTTACCATATGTATGTTCAGAATTAGATCCTGTCTGCAGCTCGTGAGCGTGAGTTTTACCGTATGTGTGTACAGAATTAGATCTTATCTGCAGCTAGTGAGTGCTATTTGATTGAATAGCAGATCAGAGCTTGTTTACACGATTTATTGTGCTTGGATTTGTGCTTAGATGAGACAACTGATGGTTTATGTGGGGACTGGATAAATGCTTGTCCATGAACTTGAGGAGTTTTTGTTTTAAATCACATCTGCTTGGTACTGCTTTCCAAGATGCAGAATACCTCTTCAAATGTTTAGGCATCACTGCATCTCCACCAGAGTGGAGAATCTCTCATGTTAACAAGTTTGTCGAGACAGAACTACCATTCCCCAATCCTAGCAGGATTGCTCTGTTGAGACTGCCCATTTTCTGTTGAAAACTGTATGCAGAAGGAATGGGATAAGTTGTAGCCTCTAGCAAAATAGGATAGATGTCAGTGGATAATGCAGATAGACTTTCTTCTGTGTTTCCATCTTCAGCTAATGCCAGGAATTGAAGCTAGCTGGGATTTTCAAAACAATCCTTTCCCTAAGAAAATGCTCATCTGATGAAACCAAAACTTTTCACAGGAGAGGATTAGTTTTGATTTAATTAAGTCATCTTTACAAATAGTTTTCTTTCAAAGCTGTTGAAGCATCCTTTTTTAAAATTTTCAAAATGGAAAAGATTCCACTTCCAGGTCTAAGCAGTATCATTTAGAAATTGTCTAATTTACATATGTAAGCCATAGGAAAAAATAGCTTGTTAAATTATTTTCATATTGAAATAAAACACTTCAGATCCAATCTAATAACAATTGGGGGGTGAGCTCATGAAAATTTATTAGAGTTTATTTTTGAAATTCTTGTGGGATGAGAGAATTTTTTTCTCCCCAGCTGTACTGAAGATGCTGCTCTCTTGTTCTAAGACTAGCTTCCAGTTGCAGACATCTTATCACTGGGGCTTTTGTGTAACTCCACCAGAGTAACCCAGAGCTGAAGTGCATGGGGTGCAGAAGAGATGTGTCATGATTCACAAGGTTTGCAGGATCACCTCATATCTTTTTCACGTGGGATCTCTCACAGGGGGAAAATATGTATCAGAACGTCAGAGATTCCTGTGTTTTATTCTTCTTCAGCAGGAAAGCCCATAGAAAAGGGCTGTCAGGTGTAACACTTTGTACTATATTGCTTTTTATTTCCAGAATTGATGCTTTGCTTCTAAACTGCTGAATAAAAGAAAAACAAAAAACTCTTTTTTTTTTCTTTCCTTTGATGCAGCAGTGTTATAAATGGAAACATGTAAACGAATTCCCTAGCTAGCTGGGTAATAAATCGATTCCTGTTCTAGAGCAGTGGAATGTGAAATATCACTCATTGTCCCACACTCTGGGACAGCTTTGCGTGAAGGTCATATTCACCCGTATTTAAGGAGCCTGCAGGGAGCAATATGAAAAGTCATTGTGTGCTCTCTTCTTTCTATTTTTAGCCCTTGTTAGAGAGATCAATTTTAGTTAACTGCAGAGGCGGTTTTAAAATAGTGTTGCAGTTCTCAGTTGTGCATTTACTATGTTTAGAATTTCATTGAAAAACAAATCCCACCAAAACTCATTTCTCAGTATCACATCAGTAAAACATACTGCTGTATGTCAAATGACACTTAGTCTCAGCTAAGTTAGATTTTTTTTCATTCAAAAAACACAATTAAAAAATATAACTACGGTTTGTCAGCTATCAAAAAATACTCACTGGCACAGTTGTTTACAGAACTCTGAATGTTATAGCACAACTTCTATGTCTTTAACTTGTGAGGAATCTTTCCTATATTAAATACACTGATTTGGTAAGATTAATATCTGAGGACCAGGAAAACTCATTTGAGCGTGTAAATAGTGAACAGTTTCTTGTATGTCCTCAGTACAAGATGAGTTTTACTGACCTATTTTGCGGGAATGTAAGATACACCACTTGGACACAGACCCATGCTACTGTCCCATTCCATGAATCGAGGTCATCTTTCACAGTACGCTGCCATAATCATCATAGCCACAAAATTAGAGACTAAAACTGTCCCTAGGCACAAAGGCTGGGAGATTTGCTCCAGAGTAAAATGGATAGGCTGGAAGCTAGTTAACAGATTTGCTGTGTGTTCTCTTTTTCCAAGCTCAGTTTTGGGACAGTTTTGGGTTTGTTTTTTTTTTTTTGCAGCCTTGTGGCTGCAGCAATGACTGTCTGGCATCCGAGAGGTCTAATGGAAAGATTTCTTTTTGCTGTGCACAAAAAGAAGCTGTCTTTTGGTCCTTTGACATTAAATTCAGACAGGTAAGGGTGCATTTACTTGTTAGGGAAGACCAAGGCATGTTTAATTAAGTTTCTGGTTGATTGATGTATATTCTTACTTTCTGCAGATGCAGACAATGAGCTTTAAACAAGGCATGACTAGAATGCCATAGACCTGTCAGAGCCAGCAACTGTGACTGTGCCTGGTTCTGACTACCAGCCTACAATTTTTTCAATATATTGCAAATAAAGAAGCGTGATCATTAATCTCTTTGATGAAGAACACTTCTATTGTCAAGCAAACTTCCAGTAGTTTAAAATACTGATGAAGATACAAAGGCATTGCACTGAACTAGGGTGGTAGTTTGGCTGTTTGCCTATCAGGCCCAGGTTGTGTCTCTGCCTGGCCTGACTTGCAATGTACCAAGCTGTTGGCTCGTGTAGGCCCTCATGTCTTTTCCATAACATTTTATAAGGTCTTAATTTCATCCCACTGAGGAATACAGGAAATAATTTTATATGAGAAATGTTTGTAAGGGGGAGGGGGGGGAATCTCCAGGTCTAGGCTATGTGTATACAGCAGAGCTGCTCCTCTCAAAAGTTACAGTTTACGAACCATTACCATCTTGCTGGCATTAGAGTAAGTCCTTATTTTCTGGAAAGCAGTCCTACCCCCTCCCTGTCTATCCCCAACCTGCATATTTCTTCCCTCTTTCCCCCATGGCCTCTTTCAAACCTGTTACCCCAATTTCTTCTCGACAGACTGCCCTGTATTCCCTCACTTTCTAAGTCCATGCTCTTCAGAGTGCCTTTCCCCAGGGTCCCAGGTGCCACCCTGGCCTCCCCTTGCCAATCTCAGCCTCTGCCTGCTGCCCACACAGCATTTGCCCAGACAAATTGCCTTTCTCCCGTGGCTTTGATTCACGGATCATGGCTCCACTGATGAGATCTGCGCTATGCAATAACACACAATGTAGGTCAGGGTCCTGAGTGCGTAACTGCTCCATGTGCTCCCCAGTGTGATTTCTCCCTCTGTCACTTAGCACTCGCCTCCACAATTTCAGGCACTATTTGAAAACCAGTGCAGGCTGGGCACCATCTCCAGCAGCCCATATAGACGAATTTGTACCAGTTTCAGTTCTCTCTACATTTCCCACTCCTTCATCAGCATTCCAGCAGGCTTTGCACCTCCTAAATGCCTTCAGGCTATGCTCCAGGTCATGGAAAATACATTTTTCACATTATGAAAGCACCATTCTGAAGTGTTACAGATGATGGCTCTTAGGTCCACAGTGGTACCTCTTGGGACACAAAGGAGACCCTGCAATAGTCTGTGCCACTTGGCTGCTGGGTCTGCAAATGATTAGTGGTCAGAGGAGGGGTTGGGTCAGGGTTTCATTTTTGTCTCTGAGCCATTAAGAGGTAGCCATTCCTGCCATGCTCTAGCTGGGTTTCTTGAGGAGGATGTGTAGCTCTTGCCCCTGCTCCGCCCTTGGTTTGGCTTACCCTTGCACAGGGGAAGGGGAAAACGGGGAAGAGCAGGACCCTGCCCAGTAAATGCTGCACACAGGGACTTCAAACCATGTCTCACACGGCAAGTTTTCTATGCCCAGGTGTTTTCAAACTCTCATGTTTGTTCTCTCTGATTGAAAGGAATTACTAAATACTTCAGATGACTTCCAGAGAGGATTAAAAGGGGTGGAGGGGCAGGCAGATGGGTGATAGATAAAATTTTCCATCCCTGCCCTTCCTCTCCCCTGTGTTCTGTGCCTGCTTCTGCCCTTCCCTCCCCTTACCAGGGGCAGGGTACAGGAGAGCTGCTGGGTGTAGTAGAAAGCTCTCCCTCTGCCTTGTTCTGCCAGCCTGGATAGGAGGGTGCCCTTCTCCTGCAAACATCAGTAATGGACTTCCAGAGAGCAACTCCTCCATATTGCGCATGGCAGATCCATGCAGCAGAGCTATTATATGGGATGGGTTGTAGCTCTTCCGGAATAAACATGCACCCGTGCAAAGGACTACCCGTTATTTGTACCATATTTTTTGTAAAGCACTTGGATGAAGGGACTACAAGGGGAAGGTATTTTTATGAAGCTAATGACACGTTTAACACAGAATGGACAGCTCTGAACCCATTAACCTTTTACCATGAGTCAGAATCAGGGATGAGGTAGCTGCACAGTATCATTACCATTTCTTCATTATTAATTAAGTGTATGAACATACTCTTTGCTGGACAAAAGTGCCTCATTAGACAAGAGATGCACCATCAAAGTTCATAGTACTGATTCACAAAGGGATAGAAAATCACATGCCGTTATTTTTATTTCTAAAATACCCTAAGTTGCTTTTGTGCTGTTCTTGGGGTCATCTTATTTGCGTCACCTGAGGCTGTGGGTTTGCTTGTGGCAAATGTGGTCACAAAAGGTAGTGCCAAGTGACATAAAAGCAGCTAGGCCCACTGTTGAATGGTGAAACTTCAAATTCCTGTTTTTTTTTCTTATGTGAAACAAATGAATAGAGGGACACCGCTGCTATTTTCAGGGGTTAGGAACCTTTTCTGACAAATCTATATGGTGGAGGTGCCACAGCTGAATTCTTCCCTGCATTATACCCTGAAGGCAGAGTTTAGATGTTCGAGCATATTTGACAAATTTTGTAATATTTTTCTGAGTAAATTTATGTTAGCTTCCATTGTTATCTCAGCTTATGTGAATATTTAAACAACTTAATAATAAGGGATAGAGACAGCCCAAAGACTGCTGGAGGAGAAAGACACCTCTCCCCAAGAATCCTTTGGCTTAGCCTGTAAGAGTTCTCCAGGCAAGCGGGAGAAGCAGGAGCGGTGGGGCAATGTAAGGCCTGAGAATGCAAAGGAGGCAGCATCAGAGACAGCTGAATGAGATAGCTGGAGAAATGCTTGAGTGATATTAACTACAGAAGTTGGTGAGTCTTAACTATGCTAACTTGACTTGCTACTCTTAGCTTGGGACAACCTGTATGTCTTGTAAACCTAACTCGATTGCAGTGGTTCAACCATTACTCCACTAGCTTAACTGCTGCAGATTTAGCTCAATTTTTTTTTTTATGCTGGAGGTGTTGTTTAAGAGGAGAGAAAAAAAAAGCAGAAGGGAAGGGGTAATCTGGCTGTTATCTATTGGATTTTTATTTTGTACTTATTACCCTAGTATTTTTCTGCAAACAATGGTTACATTTAGGAACAAGACACGGCTGTATAAAAGTCCCATAGTTACTGTTGTCCTGTTCCTAACTCAGCCATAAAAAGGTTTTCTGCAGTTTGAGCCACAGTTCTGCAGGCATGAATAATTGTGAGTACAGAACTGAGTCTGCAGCTCATTTATGTTCAGAAATAACCGTATGCCTTAAAAACCTGATTTATAAGTGCATCACATTTTGATTTGCAAAGTGACATTAATTGCTGTTGCAGTTACTTGTGCCAGAGGCATCTGAATATTTTTTCCTTGTGTCTGTAGTTATTTCCACTGTTCTTTTTCAGCAGAAAAAGTCCTTCTGGGAAGGATTTGAACAGTAAAAGAATGTGGCATTTGAACTGAGATTATTACCTTTTAAGAGGGCAGTGAATCTGATTTATTTCATGGTGCTGGTGTATGAGGAAAGGGCCCAGCATTGTGTGTGTGCAGCACTGCAGAGCTGCTTGTAGCTGACAGTGACCAATGTAGCCTTCGGTGCTGGTTGGCAGCATTGACGTCAGACCATAGCTGAGAAATTAGCTGAAGCCCAGAGGGAAAATAGGCAAAGAAAAACCATATAATTTCTCAATGCAGCACAACCAAGCTATTTCTCTTTTTATATTTTAGCCTATCAGCAAGACCTGTAATGCTTTGCTCAATTTGGATTCAGAGGAAAGGTTGCTAAAAATAGAGCAGTTAAATGTCAACATTAATGGTATCACAGCAGTAAAATATTTCTCACAGCAAGATGCCTGACTTATAGCTATTATTCACTAGTTGCCGACTGTTTTTTAGGCAAAAATGCAGAATGTCGTCTAGTCGCAAGCCACCCAGTCTTATTTGAACGAAGAATTTGTCAGCACAAATACCATGTGATGACAGTCCCAGAACTGCGTGTGCTAATGAAGGGCCAAACCTGCAACCCCTTCCTCACATGAATTAATCTGCCACAAAGTTGCTAATAAATAAAAGTCCAAATTAGTAACATGAGCAAACTGCAAGTGCTTTGGGGTAGGGACTGCCATTTCACTTTCATCGTACAACACCTAGCCCTGCCAGGTTCTGCCAGTGATGCAGGCGTTTAGGAGCTGTTGCACCACGAATACAGGTCAGCTAGGTATATTGGGCCTCACCGTCGTCATCTCAGAATATTTTTCAGGAAATATGCAGTGGTTCTGGACCAGTCTTACGGAGAAAAAACCAAGCTATCAGGTGTGCGTGTGGTCACTGTAAGCCTAGTTCAATTTAACTGAGGCTTGTGGGTCTTGGAGATGAGAGTGATGAGAAATAGTCCAGAAGGGGGCAAGCGCAGTATCTGGAATGGTTTCTAGTTTTCAGTGCTGTGAATGGGTCTTTGTCACATCTGAAAGACCAAGTCATCCTGTCAGAAATGTCACCGTTGGGACTTTTTTTTCTTTACAGTCTTAAATTAATTCCTTGCAATTTAATAACCAATACCTACTTACATCCTGTGTACAATCCACAACACATGTAGTGCCAACAGACTGAATGCAGGACTGGAAGTCCAATGCCTGATCTTGATTTTCCTTTGTTTGCTTGTGGACTCTTGCAAGTAACCACCTAAGCCATATTAATCTTCCTCACAGGAGTACTGGGTGGAGACTTAAATAAGGAATGTATACTTAGAAAATCTAATGTACTGTTTAAGCATTTAGTCTGGTAGTGAGCATTTATAGACTGTACTCTGTAGTCTCATCTGTAGAGACAAAATTTGTTTCAGTCTCAGCTAAAGAGCTTTGAATCTCAAAATCCTTCTGGAGCAGATACATGTATTTTTTTATTTCTGGAGCAGTTGGACCAAGTGTTGATGTCTGTCTGGAGGCAACAAGCTGCAGAATCTAGTGGACTTTAAATGGGACTGGAGCCATGCTAGACTGAAAGAAAACAACAACAACAAAAAAGAATAACCCTAACCCAACAGGTGTGACATGACTTCAGACCAAATGTTTGATAGGTTGGATTCCAGTCCCTCTTCTTAGCCATGAACTTCTGTGTTCTCTCTCCTCTTTGTACTTTTTTTTTCAGTGCTGTTGGTCACTAATATTGGTGTAAAACACCATTATAGACAACCAAGGTATTTTATTATGCCTTACAGACCAATGATCACTGCCTCCCAGGGGCAGGATCCCCAGAATCTGTTGTGATAGCTGATATTGTCTAGCCATGCTTGCCCTCACCTACATTTAGGAGCAGCACACGCTCATCTGCCCTATCCAGGTACAGGAGTATTCTGCAGTCCAAGAGCGCCATGGTCTGTACTGCTACTCAGACTGTTGTCTTTTGATCTAACTATTTTTCTCTGCTTCCAGGGGAGAAATACGAGTTGCACGCAGGAACAGAGTCCACTCCCAGTGTGGTAGTGCATGTCTGTGACAGCGACATGGAAGAAGACGAGGACCCAAAGAATTCTCCAAAGCCAAAAATCATTCAAACCCGACGCCCTGGTCTGCCACCTCCTGTATCTAACTGAGCCTCTCCGGCAGAAGCAGCACTTCTCTCCTCCAGCACAGCTCTTGGTTTTTGTTTGCTTTGTTTTGTTGAAAGGCAGCCATTGCCTTTTGAGTACCAGACATTAAACTCATTGAAATCCCTTTACAGTAATCAAGCCTATGTAATAAAAGGGCTAGGAAAAAGATCTTTGTATATGTAACCATATCACACACCAACTAATAGATTTTTCTGGAAAGGACAAAACAAGGCTGAAGAAACAAGGGAGGGTTTCAGTCTGAGGATTTTTTCACAGCTATAATTTGCATGCTGAAACACCACTACCAGAGAGATCATTCAGGGTGGGCAATTAGGCTGATAGCAGGCTTGATATTCAAACTCCCAGAATACTTGCTATTGCCCTTCATCAAGCAGCCTGCTCCTCTGACCTCCTCAGTTCCCCACCAGACCTTAGTCTTTTCCCTTTTTTTTTTTTTTTTTAAAGGGGGGCATGTGTGTTGTTTTTAATCTACTAGCAGCTTGGTGGCCTTTTCAATCCCCCTGGAGTTTCTGTAAGGAATACTATCTTTGCAACATTTTTAGAAATATCAGAAAAACACCCTCTTCCACCAACAGCTGTAGAGTAAATTCGTCCTTAATGGTGGCAGGGATGTGAGACAGAGCTCTCTGGGCTGAGAGATAGCAGCTGGCTGGAGGGTCTGGTGTCTTTCAGTCCTTCTCTCTAAGGAGAAGGGAGCCAGAATATCAACAGGGATTGTCATTTTATCTTCCATAAAGGTATGAGTGGTACTTCTGAATTTGAGGCAGAAAGAGAAACTGCTTATTTAAGGAGGGATTCATTGCTCTCTGTCGTAGCTGTAAGTTCTAGTAATGATATAGGCTGAATGCTTTCCTAGTGGTGTGTTGAATAGCCCTGAAACTGTTAGTAATTACTCGTACATCTCTAATATTCAGACCTTTTCCTTCCCCACTTCCTGTGCTTTAAAGCCCTTTTTGAGCTGTATGCAGTTTGGGTTTGTGGAGGTGAGGAGAGGTTAGTTGGTGTTCTTTTGTTGTTTTTTTTCTCTTTTTTTAGGCCAAAGAAAACAGGACCATAATTACACACTTGAAATTAGACTGCATGCAATTGAATCCCCTTTTTTCACTCTGTCCTGCATGTTTCTTTCACTTGCACTGTATACTGGGTTACAAAAATTGTTCTGTGTTTTCATCATGGCTGACAGCAGGCAGATACTGGATTCCCTGTCTGGCAGACCTTCCATGATGATTTTTTTTATGCATACTTGTCCTTTTGAGAACATATTTTCTAGACATTTGAGCTCAGATTTTGCATATATTTAAGCATGCACTTAATTTATGCACATGAGTAGTTCCACTGAAATTAATACTGCAGAAAACTGAGCATATGTGTAAGATACGGTGGGATTTTTAAGCTAATTAGCTGCAGCTGTACTCCCAAAAGTGACTATAAAATGGCACAGTGAGATTCCACGGTTTAAAATCCTTTACAAGTTAAAATAAGTAAATACATCTTGGAAGCTCATTCTAGGATCTGAAAAGTCAGCTTAGGTTCTGTAATCAAGATTTTTGTCATAAAACCTAATGATCTGGTTTCTGAGGGAGGGTTCCATTCTACCCTTAATTAGCAGTGAGGCTACAAGCTTCAGCAGAGTCAAGTCCCCCTTGCTGGGGTATTGGCTCTCCAGTACTTCCAGGAAGAAAAGCATGTTGCTTTGTCGGTGAAGACAGGAGATGCCATTCTCAACGTGCACCGTGAAGGATGTTCTGAGAATGAGGACTTAAGCATTCTCATATAGTTCATTCTGCGACCACCACAGGCCCCTAATATTCCTGTTGAGATGTAGTGCTTTACTTAGCGTATATCTATAATGTGATACTTGTTACTGCATTATGGACATCGTCGTGCGTGTGTTATACTAATAGAAGCACATTAAATACAGCAGAGACTGAACAAAAAATGGGGCTTTAGTATCTTCATGATATCTGTGTAAAGTTGTCTTAAAGTAACTCCTTAGAGGTTTCACTTCAATTATTTTTTCAGTGATGCATTTAGAAATGGTTTCAATAAATAGTCACTTACTACCCTAAGACTGTAACCTGATGTTCCTGTTGAAAACACCGTCATAGGCCACCTACAATATTTCAGAAGTAACACCACTGTTGTTTTTGAGAACATATAGAACGCTAAGGTCCATGGGTTTTAGACCAGTACAAACAGGGAGAGAAAGATTTAAACGCCTAAGGTTTTTTGTTGATACGTGCTGTATGGAAGAATTTACTGGCCACATCCTCGATTGATGTAAGCAATCAGACATCTTCTCCAATCAAATTTGATACTCTGGATTTTTTTCCATGCAGAAGTGTTGGAGGCTGAATCTAGTCCTTGTATCCATGTGCTTAAACTTTGGAGACTTGGTTCTGAACTACGGACTTTGGCCTCAAATGATGTAAAACTATACTGCAAATTAAAGCATTGGATCTTAAATGTTCTTTCTTCAAAGTGCATTTTCAGACATTTAAAACAGGCCCCTTTCAATGACTACTCTTTGTCTTCACAAAACTACGTAGTACTACCCAGGAGGGCGTGGAACATGGCTCACTGGTTAAAGCACAGAAATAGAAACACAACTACAAACCTGAAAATTCAAAGAAGCCTGTTGTAACTATGGTCAAAGCTTATGTATCACCTTTATGTGATAAAATAACGGTCATCAAGGAAAAATGTTTCAAGTATTACGGAATAATGTCCCCATCATAAAAGTAACAGGATTTGTGACTTAAAGAGAACCTGGTATTTTGCTAAAGGCTGGTTCTTGCCTGGCACAGAAGAAAGGCTTCTTTCAAAAAAATGCTGACCATCTGGAAGAGTAACTGCCCTATTTAATTCAGTAATTCACAGGCAAGAGTCCCTACTTACTTCAGTGGGAATTATCTGTTGTGTAGCATCTATGAACTCAGTCCCTCTGACTTGCACTTTTCACAGGGTGTCCGCAGTGCTAAAGTAGATTCTCTCATGTTGTAATAGTATAAATAAGAATGAAATCTCTGTGTTACATTGCAGCTTCTGATGCACAGTGACACAGACAGTGTCCTTTTAATTTCCTTTCCAAAGCAGGTGCCCATGGGAGCGGCTGGCAGCGATGCCCTGGGGCCCTCTTTTGGGTGGACATTGCTCCTGCTGCTGCTTGGAAATGGAAGGAGAAAATCAGGGGAGTACAGTTGCTGTTTCTGTTGCCTGCTGCCTGCTTGTCCTTTCTGACCTCTTCAGATACGAAATCGAAATTTTAATGACTTCCTAAGTACAGTTAAAAGGATGAAAACATTGACAACGCATGGAGAAAGGGTATTTTGGAATCTGCTCTTTTGGAACAAAAGAACAAAGAATTTTTGTGGCCTTGATTTTTGTAATTAAGACAAGGTAGTACAAACTCCCCCCTTCCTAACGTATACGTACACACTCAAGTACACTTTGTTTTCAGCAAGAAAACATGGCAAGAGCATCCCTTCCTCAACCATAACAAGACTACAGACATAGTTATTGTAAAGTGCTTTATATTATAAAAATGTGCCCCGTGCATAAATTGTTTAACATTTATTTAATCCTAAATAGGGTGGGAGAGGTGGGTTGTTTTTATTTTGGTCTTTTCCCCCCTCCTTCCCATTCAGCAACAGTGAAAAAGCTTTCTGCAAAAAGAAAGACTGTTCTTTGTACAGAGTAATGGACTGAACCATCGTGCAAGACTTGATTACAGTGGTATGTCTGAGCACTGTGACAGATTATGTTAGCGTTTCCATTATATTGTACATACTTTTGAAATATTCTATTTAGTCATATTTTATAGGAGTATTAAAAAGCTGTTGGCTAATTCATCACTTTTACACTTGTATAATTCAGAGCTTAGTTTGAAAAATAAATATGGCAAACAATATTTTTGTGTTCTGCTTGCATTGGCATTTTGAAAGGCAACATTTAAAGAGTTAAGCTCTATTAATAAACTGACTAGTGTGGTATATACCACTGGGCTCTCAACTGGTAGAAGTGAAAATGCTTAAATGGGTGACATAGGTCAAACTGTTTCAGTAGAAATTACGGAGAGAAAATAGCCCTCTTATTGGCAGGTTATGCCGTGTTCCATTTTAAACTGCTGCAGTTTCACAGTCACGTGAACTTGCACTGGTTTGCTGTGGATTTGGCTAGGTGTGTGCAAAAAAAGAACACAGCGCAGTCCCTGATGAGCAAAAGCACATCCCTGACAGCTAATGTGGTTCTTACTGTGCTTTTGTAATAATGGCTAAATACAGTGGGCATGAATGATTGAATAAGAAACATTGTAGCATCCAGCTACCATCCAGGCTGGGGAAAAAGTTCTATTAACATTAATTATTACAAAAATTGAAACTAATTGTTTGTAGTCTCTTGTGTCAATTTGTACTGGATCTTGCAAAGGATTGGAAACCAGGAGATGAGTTTGCTGATTAACTGTATTGTGAAATTCTTATATTTGATCACTGAGATCTGTATTTGGAAAAATGATTTATTTTTTTTCTGGGTGTGTGGCATAAAAGACATAGTTTTCAAAGGACCATTGTTCATGATTCTGAAAATTAGATCCGCTTAAGAAGCCTCATTGGAAATGTAAGCTCTGAGCTTACTGATTCCTTTTGAAAAGACAGGCCTTGACCTCTGTGTCTTGATTAGAAAAAGTAATAATCATCTTCTTATGGAATACTTGAGAGGTAAAATGCACTATAGGAGGTCTGATTTATTCTTCACTGTTGAGCAGCAAATGAGCTTTTCCCAACTACAGTAAGGTTCTTCATCTGATCGGACTGAAATGTTGCATTACCAACATGTTGATTGTGGCTCTTCCATCTTGCTTGGCACTCAGCATAGCACCTGGAAATAAGCTTCAGAGCATCAGTTGTGGATGGTAGAGAGCTGTATGTCCCAGAGAATCTCAAACTGGTCTTTGGTTGAGGACGTGACTCTGTGTGTGTAACTTCAGTACACACTTAATTTGTACACACAGATAGGCAATATTTATTTATACTGGGCATTTGTGCATGCAAGTGATAACATGCAACCTAACCCTGCACAATACTGAATAATGGGAGTTAAAAGTATTTCTCCCAGCTGCAGCAGGGGCCCGAGGCTTCCATGGCTCGTGCCTTGATTACTTACAGCTGAGGCTCTCTACACTTTACAACTGATAGTCTGGCTATTGCTGTTCCTTGTGCAGCCTCGTTTTTTTCTCCTGAAGACTTACAATCAAAGCAAGAGAAACGGTGATTTAAGAAGGACGAGTTGGAAGGTGCAGAGCAGACTGCAGCTCTGCAATTGGGTCTGTAGTTAGCAACTCTCTCCCTGATGATCGGCCCAACTTTTTAAAATGGATTCAGCAGCTCACAGGGGTTGGGTCCTTCAGTATTTTACTGCCCAATGATGGAATGTAGTCAGTTTGGTGGTGTTAGAGATAGACTTACGGGAACAGCTTGCTTGAAGACAGTATCTGTCACGAATCTGGGGAGCTGGAACAAGCTTTCTATGGAAGAGGGGATTCAAGTAGGTTATTGTGGATATCTGATTAAAGCTACAGTGCTTTCAGATCACATCCTCTAAAGAACCTTTACCAAATTTATTTTTGTTCCTTTTTTAGTGGTAAACATTTTACCACTAAACATTTAGCCACTTAAGACTTTCTCTCACATACTAGGATGAATTTAAGACCTTTGCATTTTCTTGATTCCCATCTGGCTAAGAAATCATATTTTGTATCTCTTTTACCAAAAGGCAAAACCAGGTATGGATTAAAGTCCCAGACAGATCCTCATTTATACTCATCCTCATGCAATGCTCTTGAATAACTAGTTATGCTAACAAAAAAACAAAACCCAACACTGCTTTTCCTGCTTTAGCACATCTTCTGGGGGGAGTCCAGCAGCTTTCAAATATCCTAGCCTCCTCTTAAAAGGAGATGTTTTTTCTAATGTGAGCTGTGCTCTCTTTTAAAATACACGTAGACTGCGGCATTCAGAGGTAAAATTACAAGGGAAGAAGTGTTGTAAAAGCTCCTTCCCACATGTCGAAGGGTTGAGTATATTTGCTTTGGCTTGGAGGGGAGGGAAGCTTGCACTGTTAGAGGTAGAGCAGCAGCAGCACTCCCGACTGAAGGGCACGAACCCCGAATGCCTCCACGGCAGAGATGCTCAGAAAGCATGGAAAAATAGCCTTAATTCGTCTCACCCCTTTTGTCAATTTGTTCAGTTGCTACACGGAGATTCTGGGGCTACAGCAAGAGTCATCTGTGGATCCTTTCAATATAGGATTGTGTGCCAATGCAGCAGCTACAAAGCCTAGAATCGGAGACATTTGTTAGTGAGGTTCTTGCTGGAGTAAGGCTGGGAAAGCTGTGAAGGGTGAGCAGCCTCAAAGTTAATGAAAAATGAAGATACTCAGAACCTTAAGACAGACGTTAGGATTTAAACCCATGTAAATGAGAGCTGTATGAAGAAGGGCCCATTTGCTGCCCCTGAGTCAGGGGCTTCTTCACCTGAGTTAAGAGTACCCAGCAAGAAGGATTAAAGTTCTCTATTATTACACACCAGAAAATCAGCCTTGTTTTAACAAATTCTTGTAATTGATCATTTATCTAGTATGAGAAAGTTGTGTCTACGTTAGTGTCACACAGATGTGTTCTCTTCACTATTTGGTTAGTGAAGGTAAATGTTTTGAATCCATTTTAGAGCAGAGTTCTTGTTCAGAAACTTCTGAAAGAAACGCCATCTGTAATGACTGACAGATCCTTAAGTGTCAATTTGGCAAGTTGTCCTACTGTGGGTAGCTGCAGAAATATTTCATGTATGTCGTTGTAGATTTAAAAACATTACTCATGTTTTCATTCAAGTGTCTGCATTTCTGACACAGATGTGACATATCTGTATATATTATAAATCAATACTATTTTTAACCACGTATTTTGTACAAATATTCACATTAGCTCTGTACTTCAGTGAAAATCTATTATGGTATTAAACATTTTGGTGGAATTAGCAGACTCCTTGTCCATGCCTTGTTTTCATTTTATAACTGTTTTAAGCAGCTGAGCCTTTTCTTACATCCAAGGCAAATATTATCATTTCCAGCTATTTAGAACAGTGCCTTGAATCCGTATACACCTATACCCTCTAGTGACTAATTCCAGCCACTGCAGAAGCATGCAGGTCACTACTGTGGTTTCTGAGACCTCTGGATCTCAGTAATGAGAGGCCAAAATTAAAGTTGAACCAACAGTAAATGTGAGTACTATTTTTCCTAGCTAATGAGAGTAACTATTAGCGTGAGACAACACTTTGCTGTTGAAGGGCACCCAGCTAGAGATTTCAGTGCACACAGGTGCAATTTTATAATGGCTTTTTTCTTTTTACCCCTTTCTCCAAAGCTGCTGTTGTGGGTCACTGTTGGGAAACATATGATGAACTTAGTGCTACAGGCGTGGTCTGGTTCAGTTTCCTGTGTACCCAAGCCACATCCACACAGCTTCTGCCAATCACTGCAGCAATATATATTTCCAGTTTTGCACTAGTCTCAGTCTCACAGCTCTAACAGTACAACAGTAATGGGGGTGTGTGCGGGTGTGTGTGTGGGTGATATTAAGAAAACGACTAAAAGAGCCTTGTCCCCTACTACAATTCTTAGAGCTGGGGTGAGGAAGGTATATCACCCTTGCTTAAAAAATTTAGATACAAGGACCAGACTTTGCCACTGCCCCAGGCTTGAGTGAGTCCCTTACTGCACGAGCCTGATCAGGTCGGTGATCTTGAGCTCATGAAGCCAAGCTGTAACTTCACAGAAAAAGGACGGGAAGGAGCCAGAATCTTACCCGGATTACAGCCTGTACACAGGTTTTTACGTAACCCTTTTCTACCTACTTACCAATAAGGTACTATGTTGGAGATATGAAGCCTCCAGTAGGTTGGCATCAACAAAAAAACAGGTTCATCCTGTATGGATTAGGCAAAAAAAAAGGGGAAAAACCCACAAATTTTGTTTTCTTTGCATTGCAATGCTTGTTTGCACTAGAAGGATGTGTAAGTTAGCCAGTGCTGGCTATGAAGTGACTAATAAGTAGCATGTTCTATGCACCAGCAGAAGTGTAACGGTTTTCTGCACTGCCACAAAGTGGGGTACGGTTTGTGTATGTACACAAGGCATGGGCTTTGGACCTCTACGCAGCACAGATCCTTGCCTAGTAAAGGCGGGAACCCAGCTCGGCCTTTGTCCCCTTTCAGCAGTTCAGTTTCTAGCAAGATGACGAGGGATAAACCGATTTTCCTCTTCATTCCAGGGTACGCCTACAGCTCTTGAGCACCACAACACAGGAAAGCACACCTGCCAGGAAAAACATGGAGAACGCAGAGCGTCAGAAGACAAGAGGAGACAAAAGGAAAAACGCCTGACTCAAAATCAGTTTAATCTGGGGTTTGTTTTGAACTGAGGAAGCCCTTGCAGACAGATACCCAGGAAGCGAACTCTGCTCCTTGCCTTCACAGCCAGCTCACAGCACCGCCTGCCCCGCCTGGGCCCTCGTTCTTCTCCCTTTAAAGCAATCCCACGACACCCAGCGGCCCCCTTACAACCTCCCCGGCTCTAGACCCGCCAGGCCCCGCTCTCCCCGAGCCGGGGGCACCCGGGAGGCGTTAAAACCACCGGGAAAGCGTAAAAAAAACCCCCCAAAACCCGAGCGCAACGGCCGCCGCTTCAGCCCGGCGCCTGAGGCGGAGGCTCCTCCCTCCCCTCAGCCCTCCTCCCCTCCCCTCAGCGCGCCCTGACCGTTATCCGGCGCTGACTGACAGCGCCGCTGGCCACTCCCAGAGAGGAGAGACGGGGCGGGGCGGGCGGCCGTTACGTGCGGGCGCCGCCGCCGCTGCCCGCTGAGGTGAGTGCCGCTCCGCCTGCGCTGCGGGGCCGCCGGCAGGTAACCGCGGGTCGCGGCTCCTCCGGGGGAACGTTCGCTCGCTCCCTCCCTCCCTCCCTGTGGCCGGGCTGGGGGAGGACCCCGTGGCCTCGCTCCTGCGCTCCCCGGGGCGGCGGCGGTGGTGGCGGCGGCCCGGACCGGAGGGAGAGCGGGCTCCGGGGGCGAGCGGTTCGTTTAGGCCCGAGTGGGCCTCGGTGAGGGCCGCCGTGGGCGTCGCGGTGGTCTCTCGCCTGAGGGAGCGTGGGTTTCGTGAGTCCCGGTTTGGCTTCGGGTGGCTGGCCTGTCAGGGTGAAGTGAGCCTTCCACGGAGGCGTCGGGCCGCTGTGTGGGGGAATGCCGGGCTGCCCTTGGCGTTCCTCTGTGTGCTGGGCTCCTCCGGCTGCTGAACAGGTCCCTGGGCACTTTGTCTGTTTGTGTGGCAGCTCGCTGCCCTGGGCAGCCCAGATGCCTTCGTCCCACCAGAGCCCCGTCAGGGCCCAGAGCCGTGCGTTGTGGTGCTGGGTTTCTGGAGAGAGCCGGATCAGTAGGGGTGCTCAGGTTGTCTCCAGTGAAGACTGGTATAAGAAGGCCTTGGGGAAAAAAAACCCACACCGTTATTTATTAAAAATATGCAATTAAAGGATTGGGTGATGTTGACATCATTAACTGTGTAAAGTTCAGAAGTAAGGACCTAATTTCACTTGAGAGGACTTAAATTCATACTTGTTGCTCCCCAGAAGGGGGAATTTGCGACTCAGCCATGGGCTGCGCTTAGTTTGGCGGATGGGGTTCAGATGGACACAACAGCATGTTCTCCCTTTCTCCCTTCATATTCAGCTGAAAGAAATCCCACATCGGGTGAAACTGAGTGACTCCGTGGCCTTTGGGTCTGTGGTGTTGGCTGAAAGGGGAGTTATGCCTCTAAGTGTCAGTTTATTCTTAGCAGGACTTTAGGCGTGGATTTTAATTTTGGGAGACACGCAAGTTTGGTGTGACATTCAACTACCTGCAAGTCGACAGTGCCTGTGCTGTTTTCCAGTGTAAATGAGAGAATTAGCTGGGGAATTAGAATATGAAAATTTCCCATAGAAGATATCTTGGGTTCTACCAAAATGACAAATCCTATTCCTTCATTGCAGTGGTATTCAGGTGCTTGTTAAGCTATAATGTTTTATATTAACTAGGATATTTAAAGTACTCCAGATATTCATATGGATTTATTGGTTACACGACCACTGTTTTCCTGCTGAATTTCAGTAGTGACTTGTTCCAGAAGATTGCTGAAAAACGGGAACCTAAAGGGAACTGTGTGGGGTATCATTTCAGTCCACATGCAGGTTTGGATTGAACAGTATCTGGTCTTGTGGTTAAATGATGCTGTTGAGCAAGAAGTGGGGAGTATTAGCATGAAATTTTAGGTCAGTTACAGATAGGGAAGTCATGTGTGAGGGTTCTTATAGGGATCTTACTTTGAGTTAGATAACTGAGTTTTGAACAAGAAAGTGTTTGCGAAGGCGAGAGGGAAACTGAGGCAGGGGAGTACAACCCAATACCATATGAAATTGTGTGTCATATTATGTCATGCAATTAGATAAGGAGTGCCAGTCATAGCTAGGAATAGTCAACATCCTTGAGTCATATAATCAGAATTAGTGCTGAATGTTTATGTAGGGAGCAAATGCTTTAGGGTACAGTGTGTGGTGGTCACCATCTCATGCAGTTCATGGACGGGATTTGCATTATAGTTCTTGGGTCTTGCGTACTTCAAGCTGCTTGCACTCTGGTTGCAGCGGTATTTGACTGGAAAGGACAGATGATGCTTGCTTGAAAGATACACTATTTCCAGTGGCTCACAACTGTACCAGTGAATCTTTCAACCACCTCTTTCCAATCCATTCAGAGACATAAGTGTTCAGTTAGAACTTAAACTGCGCACTGACTTGTATGACTTGTATATGTTCTTGTCTGTAAAGCTGTCACTAGAAGTGACCTTTGGTAGTGAGTGTCAGAATTAGCTGATCAAAAAGAGCTTAGTTATGTAGGGAAGCTATGATCAGGTTAGAGATGTGACAAAATGTTGGGAAACTGATGTTCCTGCTCTTTGTTTGTCTTAAGTCTTGATCTGACCCCTTTTAGGCAGCAAAACCTTTTAATGGATATACTGCTGTATCTGAAATTCAACTCTTATTTGCTAGTTTCTCCACTAGAAATTGTACTCGGCACGTTTAGTAGCACTGTACTGAGTGTCGGGGCTGAGAAGCTGTAATGGTTTCTAGCTGCCCTCCCCCTCCCCGATGGGAGCTGTGCCGGCACAGAGTCCTCCAGTTCCAGTGTGTACTTCCTGCTCCCATCTGCTGGTCTGCCATGTGATGCTAGTGTGTCTGTGCCACACTTGCACAGAAGAGAAGTAATGCTCCAGAGATTTTAATGAGGGTTATAAAGTTCTGGTAGAGATGGACCTTGTTATTCTGAAGGTGAGAACTGCCCCTGTTCTTAACTCTTAACAAGCACCAGCTTTCTCATAGGGCAGTTTCTTACAACATTGAGTACAGCAAATACTTGAAAACTTGTCAAATTGCAAGAGCAGGAGTTCCTGTGTATTGGGAGCTGGAAGAAAAAAAGGAAGAGGTTGGGCAGTGGTGTCGGTTAAAGAAGTTGCATTGTGAACTGTGTTTCCTTCAACAAATCGTAGTGTCTCACTTCCCATCTTTGAAATTGGGATATCAATATAACTGATAGGTAAAAGGTCCCGTTCCTATGTTTGGAATGCTCAGTGTTCATAAAGCAAGCTGTATAAATACATAGGGACTATTTTAGCTACTCATTCTTAAAACTGAGTTATGACTTTGACAAGCTAATGCAAACAAATCTTCTGTCTCTGCTCAACAGATGCCATGCTGCCTCAGAAGAGGGGACGGATACCTTTCAGAATAGCCATGAACTGTTATTGGAAGATCCTGGCAATTTTCTTACTGTTTCTTCCAAGTGCATTGTCTTTCCAGCCCAGAGCATTGCTAGTATCTTTTGATGGATTTCGATGGGATTACATCTATAAAGTCTCAACTCCCAATTTTCATTATGCCATGGAGAATGGTGTTCATGTCAAACAGGTCACTAATGTGTTTATAACAAAAACGTATCCTAATCATTATACAATGGTGACTGGTCTCTATGCAGAAAGCCATGGTATAGTTGCTAATGAGATGTATGATCCTATTCTGAATGAAACTTTTTCTCTGAACAAAATGGATATCCATAACTCCAAGTTCTGGGAAGAAGCCAGCCCAATATGGGTGACGAACCAGAAAGAAGGACATAAAACCGGTGCAGCTATGTGGCCTGGAACAGATGTGAAAATACATGGAGTCTTTCCTACATATTATATGCCCTACAATGAATCTGTTTCCTTTGAAGATAGAGTTGCTAGGCTTATTGACTGGTTTACATCAGAAGAACCCATAAACTTTGGTCTCCTGTATTGGGAACAGCCTGATGAGATGGGCCATATTCTGGGCCCAGAAAACCCACTTATGGGTCCGATAATTAGCGATATTGACAAAAAGCTGGGATATCTTATGTCTGAACTGAAGAAAGCAAAGCTGTGGGATGTGATAAATGTCATAATCACAAGTGATCATGGAATGTCACAGTCCTCCTCAGAAAGGATCATTGAGCTTGATCAGTACGTGAATAGAGAGCTCTATGAAGTCATTGACCATTCTCCTGCAGTAGCTATTTTGCCAAAAGAAGGTAGGAGCTATAGCAGTAAAATTCTCTGAAGAAAATACTTGAGTATCAAAACTTTATAGACTTGTTCCTTAACTGAAGTGGTGGTAGCAGCACTGATGCCAGTAGGACATCAGCCTTGAACAAGGAGTACTTGCAGGATCACGTCTTTGTTCTTTTTGCTAGCTCTGTCAAAAGCCCGAATTAACTTTCTGAAATGAAAAGTGAGCAAATCTATTACTGACTAATACTGCCAACTGTCCTTTAGTCCTTATGAGAAGTAAAGTAATCTAATGGCATTATCAAGGATGAATGGCGTTCTAGATGGATAACAACTGAGTGTTAACATATCTTGCCTTTCATCAAGATGCTAAAGCCATAGTGGAAGAATTAGATTTCCAACTCAAACAGTAAACTGAAACCAGATGCAGACCTTTGATAAAAAGAAAGCCTGTGTTGGCTATTTGATTAGCTGCCAACTATTGTAGTTCACTTCAGTGTTTTTTTCCCCCATCACGCTGAACAGCCAGCCAGTTATGTTCATAGCATATGTTAAGTTCATATCATATGTGATAATGCTGGGCAAGAATCCTGTTGGAATTGAAATCTGAAGTCTGGTTGCAGTCATTGAAGGGTTGCTTGAGTGTCAGGTGTGTGTTTAGTGTCACTCGTGTACAGGTGCCGCTCTTTATTTTGATGATCAAAAGCTATAAGTATTTGGTGTGAATGTGTTAACCTGGAAAACAGCAATTTTTTGTGTGGGCAGGGGTGCTAATTTGGAAGTTGAGTTTTAAGGTGGCCTTCTGAAAAGGTGTGTTTTAAGATTTCTGTAATATTTCTTTTGAATATTATCCAATATCACTAATGGATAGCACTCTATTTGATGCCCCAGCAGGTAGGGTATTTTGCAGATGTAAGTGACCTTTAAATATGTAAACAAATGTCTCTTGTCATTTTTAGTTTGAAGAATATTCCAGACTAAAATGTTAGTATGTCCAAACTGAGATCATTTGCCGCCTGAGCACACTCAGGTGCTTGTAGCTGGGCACTGTTTCTCTCAGTGGTGATAGAAGAGCTGACTTCGGGAGCTCCATCCTAATGGAGACAAACACGGTTGTCCAGGATGCTCTCATTACCAAATAAAGGAGTTGTTTCAGCACTAATGTTTACTTTTACATCCCTAATGCAGTAAATGAGAACTTGAAGATGTGTAACCTGATTCTCCTGTCTGCTAAATGCTGAAAAGAAATAGTATCTCTGCAGCAATTAGATAACAGAATAGTAAAAAAGCCATTTCAATGGATTTCAGGAATAGCTTGGATTTGGTTTTGCCAGAGGTTCAGATATTTATTACACTACCAATAAACAAGAAGCAGTTTTGAGCACAGCTCAAATTCCTTCCTTCCCTGTTACCAGCTGTAATTTTTATTATAAACCAGTGAGCTTCAGTCTCAGTTTAGCTATGAAATAACATACACTTAAGTACATAAGACTGATTCTTCAACAGTTAGTCCATTCATCTTGCTTAAACCAAGGGAATGGTAAAACTTAGTGAGACATTGAGAAAAAATTTAATTGCTTAAATATGCAGCAACTTCTGCTGCTTAAACTGTTTGGCTACATGTTTCATCCCCAAGAGATGGATTAAAGCCATTATTTAACTATGCTAGTGTATTGGTGTGTGTGGAACTGATTGTATGTTCATGAAGATGGCACCTGTACCACAGCTGGTAATGCTGGCCTTTCTTCCATTCAGTATAAATATGTTAATTCAAATAATTAATTTAGTTCAAAATCATGGTTTGCTGTATTTGGGGCTTCTCCTCCCTGTTACCCCATATAGAAAAGTGGCATAACAAAATTAATTTTGTTACTAATGTAGTCCTAGAAATGCTAATTGGACTCCCTTTTCTTGTTTCTGCAACTGTCTCTCTAATGTATGGATTTTTGCTGTCTCATTTTGACCTTTATTGTGTTTCTTAAGTTTAGTGAACCTTTTAAGTCTTTTTTTTTTTTTTTTAATGCCAATTTGAGATAAGAAACATTATGCATCATTCTATTTCTATACCAGATCCTAGGAACTGAGGGAAACTGAAGATGGTTTCTTTAAAGACATCGGGCACCTCACAAACATTTTTTTCCTGAGATGTATTCAAAACTTCATGCATGCTGTAAATGGTAGACAGGAGTTTATCTTTCGTTTACTTCAGACAGTGTCTCAGGTCAAACTAAGCACTTGTTCTTGTGGTCATCAAGGCAATTGTTTTTTAGGACAGTCAGAGAAGAGCTCACACGCAGGAATGCCTGATGCAGGACGTACAGCTAGCTGTGAAGGCAGAGCTAGCAAGAAATAAGTCAAAATGACAGGATGTGCTTAAATCCCACTCATCTACTAAAACCAGCAGTGTTGGCCACAAAGAAAATGTAAACTTCTTGCAGCTGTGCTTCAGACCTTGTAGCGCTGAAACTGGCCTGCAGAGACTAACTGTGAACTCGGCTGTCCAAGTGAATCGCACATGCGTGTAGCACAAAGTACTTAAGTCATGGGGCTGAGTTATTTGGTATATAACAGAAGTCTGTTATATACACTGCATAGCCCTCAGTAGGAATCTGTGCTTAAATGGGGGCTGGGGAATGACACTGAAGAACCTTGCTCAGATGTAGGTTCCTGAACTTGCTTTTGTGTTCCTGTCTGTGTGTCCTGGTTCCTCCTTTCTGTGTGCTGGTGTTCTAGCCTGTCCAACTGCTTTCTGGCTGTTCAGTGATTTTTTTACTGGAAAGAAAAGCTCAGAAACTGAAAATAAGCAAATAAAGAATTGGAGGTAGAAAATGCCTATTTATTTGGTAGTGATAGTACAGCTTTTAAGGATTTACGCTTGTTACACAGCAGATGACTAGGAAGGGAAAGGAATAGACAGTAAGAATACAAAGGAGTAGGTAGTGCTGTTAGCCGTTATTGAATATACAGAGTGGCTGACAGTTCCAAACCAAAAGTGCCATCTTTATATGCCGGTCCAACCTGTCCCTTTGTATGCTTGTCCTGTGTTCCCTGCTTAGGACTCTGCAATCTTTGTACAGCTCCTGACATGTTAGCGGCATCTGGACTGAGACTGAGGGCTTCTGCTGAAAGATTAATGCAAGCTAGTTTTGCTTTTCCCTAGGTAATTAATTGCTAATACTATGATGTTACATGGAGCATAGCAACAAACTGGCTACTCTTTCTAAATTGGCTAAACTTGTCATCAAAATGGTAGAAGATCAAAACTGGGAATCAAATGAGGTCAAATATGTAGCTGTTTATTGGAGCATCTTGCAGAAGGAGAAATAAACAATTGGGTTCACTCAGAAGTAAGTTTTCAGAGATGCCAAGAAACAAAGTGGCTGCTCTCTTTGGCCTTTTAAGGAAAGCAACTAACAGTTAAACTACTTAAAATAAATAAAAAGTGTCACTTGTCATCATAGCCAACTGGGAGAGAGACAGAATATGGCCTTAATATGCGTATTACCTCATAAACAGGTTCAGGAGCCATCTTCTTGCTTTCAAGCTTTGCATGGAGCTAGGAGGAGCTGGTTTCTTTTCTGCGAGACTTAGCTGAATGCCTTCTAACTCATTCTTGTGAGAAGCTTACATTCTGATAACTACGAAGTGAGGGATTTTTCTAAAATTAGCAAGGCACTTACTGCTTAGGAACAGGCTGTGAAGTCTGATGCCAGGTGTGATCTTACTGTGAATGACGCTCTGGATTTCTCACAGGAAATTCTGTGTGCATTGTAATCCACTGTTTTTTCTTACAGCTATAATTAGCTTTTGGGGAAGTGCATTTTGCCCTCTTCTTTCAGTTGTATTTAAACTACTGGTGAGTTCAGTAAACATATTGGTATGTTTAAGTTTTGTCTTTTGTTTCTTTTGTTTGTTTGAAGGCAAACTGGATGAAGTATATGAAGCTTTGGCCAGTGCTCATCCCAACATGACTGTATATAAAAAGGAACAGATTCCGGATAGATTACATTACAAACACAACAGTAAAATTCAGCCAATCTTAGCAGTAGCTGATAAAGGATGGGAAATTGTATATAATAAGTCTGATGGTTTTCAATGTAAGTATTCTGTATTTACAGTGTTTTGCTATATCTTCCTAGTCAGAGATCTTACATGATAGTTTCTCTTCCAATCTCAACCAATGTTAGTTTTTTGTTTGGGGTTTTTTTTTTCCCCTGTTTTTTAAGACTAGGAGGGAAAACTCTGAAGCTAAGTGTGTAGAATGTATAATTTCTTTCTCCTGATGGGATGGGAAGCACCCTACTGTTAGGGGAGGGGGACTTGACTTACAGTTTCTAAAACTTAAACTTACCAAGGTAAGATCATTTACATGTGTTAGTGGTCACATGCTTGAGGGAGTCTTGCAAGATCTAGCAAACTGACAACCACTTCCTGAGAGATTAAAAAAAAAAAAGTTGTAACTGAACTTCTTGCATAGAGGATGAATAGCATTGCTTTATCATATACTATTTATTTACTGGAGAAGGGTTGGGTTGGAAATAAAAGAATGCTTTCTGGAAAGTCCTCAACTTCTGTGTATGCCTTCACTTGTGGTAACCTTGTTTTATTGCTAGAAAGAGTCTTTGAATATTGTGTTACTCTACACCAGTGATTTTTGTTTGCCTTGTAGGATAATATGCGTTCTAGGTGATTTGGAGGAAAAAAACCCCCACTTTTAAGTTCCTCACCTTGGGGTTTTGAGATTTATTATAGATAGAATGGAAACAGTAAACTGTAACTTTTGGTTAGCTAGGAGAAAAGATATAGGTGTCACATGGTCAGTTCTTAAGTTTCTTAACTGAAAACCTTTTCAACTTTGCTGCTGGTTATGAAGCTGAACAGCAATACCTGCAAGACTTAACAAGTTTCTCAGTTGTTGATAGATGATGAGAGCATCTTTTTGTGCCTGCATGTTTATTTCCTTGTTCAGAGTTTTTAGTGTCCCTGTAAGGAAGGGTCACTGGAGACCCACTAGTGAGATCTGTAAACTTCTTCCTTATTGATGAGTAAATAGTGCACCAAATTGGACAAAGTGTCAAAGCAGTCAGAGCTTAAGTTCTGTCTGCTACTTAGGTGTGAAACAGTCTATCTCTACGTGGATTTTTTTTTTTAAGAGATCTGGTCCAGTTGCAAAGTTGGAGTTTTGACTTGAGGAAAATCAAGGAAACTTCAGTGTAGCATAGCATGCCATTGACAGTGCTGTTACTACCATGTGAGCTTACTTTTTTTTTTTTAAATAGTGCTCTCCATTTTTTTTTTAAGGCATCTTCTCTTTGTAGTTCTGAGACTTGGTATTTTCTAGGAAACATTTGTGCTGTTGATCAAAATGATTCTTCTAAACCTCTGCAAGAATAAATGATGGCTGTTCCTTTTCTGTGTTATGCTAATTCTAGGAAAAGGTTCATTGCTTGTTTTGCAACTTCAGAATATTGACCTTTATCTATCTTTTATTTCCAGTTGGTAATCATGGATATGACAACACCTTACCAGAAATGCATCCAATTTTTTTGGCAGTTGGGCCTGCTTTCAGAAAGAATGCCACCAAAGAAGTCATGAATGCTACAGACTTGTACCCCTTGCTGTGCCATCTACTTGGTATTAACCCACTGCCAAACAATGGTTCATTCAACGCTGTGAAAGATATACTTGCTGAAGAAGTTCCTGTAGCCGTTGGAGCAGACACCTATGCTACTGTTGTAGGAGTCTTTCTGGGCAGCTTTCTTGTTATGGTTTTTATTGCAGTTTTTGTTAAGCATTTTATCCTCACCCAAGCAAATACCATGCAAATGCAACGTACTGAAGCAGCCCAGCCACTGTTGCAAGATAAATAATGTTTGGTACTATTTCCTATTTGATGCTTAAAATAAGGTTATACAAAAAAAATTAAGAGGTGGATCAGCATAAATATGTGGACTAAAAGGAAATGGATGCTGATCCATTGGTACCATGGTGTATGTACGTACTAGGTATGCAGAGAAAGAGCATGTTTCTGTTTCACCCTACCACTGCTAAATCCTTCAGAGGTTGAAAATATTCTAGGTAAACCCGGAAAGCTGTGTATGTAGATGTGTAGTGACAATAGACCTTGAATACCTCATTCTGAGCTACTTTGGGGGAAATAACGTCAACTGAGGTGCACTTCACAGACTATTATGTAGTGATTTAATTTTCCACCCCCTCTTCTTTTTTTTGAGAGGCTTTTTTAAAGTCTCTTACATTCTAACAAGTCACTGAATGTGAATAGACTTCTTTGGGGTTTTTTTTTTTTTCTTCCTTGCCCAAGGAAACTTTTGCATGGATCACCATTACAATAGCTTGGTGGACTAAATCCTGCAGAAAACAACATTATTATTAAGCTAGGTCATGCAGTGCTAAGTGTCTAAATTTAGAGTTAGACACATTTATTTAAAGTACTGTGTTAACTGTAACCCCAAAATATGAATCTATGTGGTATTGCCTTTAGTAATTAGCATTAAACTACTTGATTTTTTTTAAGTTCTTTTTTTTTAGGTAAATATAGGTCTTCACAATTTTAGGTATGACTTTTGGTAAATGTAGGTCTTTTTCTATTGTTTCCTGTACACTGGACTAAATTTTCTAGGAATTCCATGTAGCTAGCAGTTTAAAGACACATACAAGCACAACACCTGTATATCCAAATGGAGTCTTGTATTTCCGAGGTAAGAGGGTTCTTTCAGAATAAGGCAGATGAATCAGTTAAGGAACTTACATGTACAAGCTGGTTTCAAGAGTGCTTGTCACTGGGTGTAACATCTGACCCATTGCTGGAGACTCTTCTCTAGTGTGAGACTTCTCTAGTACAAGTTTGGCTTGCTATCTTGTGTTTCATATGATATGTCTGGGTGGACCTTAGAATTTGGTGAGTAGGATTAGGCACACAATTTAAGGAACAGCCGTATAAATCCTAAGCCATATATACTCTTAAATCTGAAAAAGCACACTTTAATATGAAAAAAGGTGTAAGATGGAGTTTGTTCTTCCAGAGGAAAGTCTCTGTCAGGGAAAATTATTAATTCTCAGTCAACAAAACTATATATTACTCTGTTTCTTTTGTGTGGGGCAATCAATCTTCTTGCTATTTGTGGTTTTATTGATAAGATCACTTAAATAGTAGTTGAGAAGCTGCTGACTCAGGTTTGTATGAAAAACATGGTATGAAGTGAGAAAAGTTGTCTAGTTGTCAGACTTGTTCGAAAGCTGAATTTTTTTTCCCCTCCCTGTGTCAGTTAGTATTTCTCTGCACTTTGCTTCAGAGTACAATGCCTGAAGGAGAAAGAACCTTTCAAGATTCACACAAACAGTCAGGTATTTCTCTTAAGTGCAATTTATTGCTTTATCCACAGCACCCAGCAGAGGGCAAAGATGGGAACATCTTGGCCTTGGATGTGCTCTGTCAAACTAGTAATGTGACTAACAGTCCAATACTGCAATTGGGAGGGTTGCTAGCAGACCTAGCAAGGAGCTGCAATAAGCTGACTAACTGCAAGTACAAGACTCATTTTGCTGAACTTAATTCCAGACTTAATGAATGGTATCTAGGTGAGTTCAGAAGGGAGCTTGCTTCTCGCTGCCTCAGTGATGACTCTCCAGTGCCATGTTACGAACTGTCTGGTGCTCACTGCGTCAGAAGTAATCTGTTGGATTCCTCTGTGATGGCACGGACACTTGCTTAATATTAAGCTGTTTTGCAGGCAGATGTGGGAGTTTCCAGAGACCATAACTAGGTGCAATGAGTGCTTGAGAGGGAAGGCAATGAAAGACTCCAACTTAAGGTATATGCTGAAAGTCTAGCTGTAATAGTAGCTTTAGGGAGGCAGGAAACTAGCAGATCTGTTGGAGGACAGCCCCTTAATTTGGGGGATATGTATGAAGTCTTGTGTAACTTAATCTGATTCATCTCTGCAATTCTGCTGTTACTGTTCTGCATACAGCCTTGTTTTCCTACCTTGCCATTTTCTTAAGAAAACACTGAAGGAAAATATCTGGGTTAGGTGTGCCTGATACTGTAAAAGCTGATTCTTAGTGGAACTGACGATTAGGTATGTCTTAAGTTTCATTTGCTGATGCCAGGTAAAACTGAATGCTGCAGGGGCTTTTCAAGTTGAAAGATGAAAGCAGTAATGATGTTCACAGTAGTTCCTAGAGAGGATGGGGAAGTGTGAGTAGAAAACCTAAACCTGTAAATTGTTACTAATCACTTCCCTAGCTACCTTCCAAAAAGTGGATGGCAGATAGCAAATTGATGCATTGAGTCCACCTTTTGCTTATTTGCAACTTAGAAACAATTGTAGTACAAGCTTCCTGTGTGTTTTAAAGAAAGATCTACAGGCTTAGTTAAGGGAATAACACTGAAAATTGGAGATGCTGTAATCCTCGCCTGTAGCTACTTCAGTTGCACACTTTCTCACTTTGGAACCTGCTGCTTTAATAGAAATTTTCCTTATTGCAGTAATTTCATAGCAAGGCTTATGGCAGATGTAAAAATAACTGGATTGTAACCTCAGAGGTGTTCATTAAACTCCCACTTTTTTAATTGTGACAGGTGTAGTTCTATCATCAGCCAAACTGCCCCTTGATTTTAAGGAGGGGGCAAAGTTGGTCAGTGTTGTTCAGTCATCCTGGGCCTTAGGTTTGCCTGCCCAAACATGCAAGAAGGGAAGAGCAGTAGGCTTTCCCTCACAAAGGGTGTGGGAACAATAATATTCAAAATAGATTGGTAACACAAACATGAGAACTCTCGATGTCGTTGTTCTGTATTGCACTGTAAGGCCCTTCTTTGAGGAGGGTAAAATGAAACTTTATAGAAAACTGAAGGGAATCTTTCAGTATTTGGGTATTTCAGTTTAGGTGTAAACATGTTTCCTTTATTGCTTAGGTCTATTTGCAGGTACCTCTTGAGTAGTTACCTTGTTAGGGTATTTGCCTAGCCAGTGTTAAACACTGTTTTAAGTTGTTGGGTGTATGCTTAATCAAATTGAAAGCACATATAATGTCACTGGAGAAAAATACCAACTTTTTCTCTGATGTGATGTGAGTTTTTTTTCAGACTACATTTTGGTTGGGGAGGAGGTGCGATTTGGTTCCTGTATATGTGATGCTTTTTATGATGTACATTGGAAAGCGGACTTGAGTACACTGTATACTACTTGTAAGTTAAGCTTGGAAGCTGAGAAGGTAGCATGATTTTGTCTTTCATTATTGACCTGTGAAGCATATTTTGAGATGTCAAACCTTTTCTTTGTTTCTTCCCGTTTGGAAATGCTGAAGTTGAAATACATCTTTGCTGTAGTGCTATCAAGCATTGAGTGCTTGCTTCATTTAAAAACACTTCTGGAAAAAAACTTGAGTTGTGGAGGGATGGCTGGGGGAGAATGGCCTTAACTCGTATGTATCCCAACTATGTCTTGTACTCTGCATAGTGTATGCCTTTATTAAAAATAACTGGAAGTGTGATAGAACTTTCTTATATAAAAGGCCTCTTGTTTCCCACCTTGCTACTGTATGTGGAAGTAACAGTTTCTTTAATAAAAGATGTCTTCCAGACTTTCTTGGTAAAGAGCTGCAGTAAAGCTGTTAACAATAAATGCGGTCTCAAAAAAAAAAAAAAAGGTGCAAAAATGCCTATTATCACATGAAGGGTTGTGCAGTGTGACTTTTCAGAAGCGTGGAACAACACAATCTTGAGCTGTGTGTGGGCAGAATGACAAACGCGCAGTTGTTGAGTCCTGCTGCTTTGTAAAATGCAAATATAACAGGCTTACTTCCAAATCTTCTTCTCTGCTTAAATAATAAGCATAATAATATTAAGCATGTCTTGACCATGCCTATGCTGCTGTACCTATCTTTCAAGAAATGCCATGTTTGTACTACAGTAAAGGTAATGGAAGCATTTATTAGATGTTAGACTACAAAAATTGTTGGATGCACATGAAAGTGGCAAGTTCAATAGCAGTATCTGCAGCATTGCAAATGGACGGCCTTTCCATAACAAAATCCTAATCTGAATCATATTAAGTTAACAAATCTCTATTACTGTTTTTTGCAATAAAAGGTAGTACCATGCATATTTAAAGCAAACATCTGTCCCTGTGGTCCGATCCTTGGAGGTACGTGATGTTGTTTGTTGGTTTATTTTCATAGGCAGTACATTCTTTTCAATTTATAGGAAGTTAAACTTCCCCCTGAAACAAGTGTTTTGGACCTATAGTTAGTTGGAATTGCCTCAATTCTGGAACCATTTCCTGGTGCTAATGGACAAAAAGCATATAAACCCAGAGGGGTGGATGGTTTAAGGCTTCTTTACCCAGTGTTGAGAGTTCCTTTTTGGAGGCAGTCAATATAATGAAACATCAGTCTTTACTACTGGGAAGTAAGTGTTATGAACTTCCCCTGTTCCCTTCTAAACTTCAGTGCTAGTTTAAGTGTTAAGTTCTCCTAAATTAATATGCCCGGTATGAACATTGCAGAGTTGTGTATATTTAGCAAGTCATTACATGTTGCCACAAACTGTTGTGGGATGTCTCCTTTATCGCAGCTTTGAGGAAGGCGGAAGCCACAGCTTCTTATGTTCTTGTTTTGAATTTGCTATTCAAAAGGAAATCAGCTGCTGACTTTCACAAGCAATAATTCATACAAACTGTAACTAGGTAGTGGAAATATTTCATCATGTTTAAGGCACTAACACTGTTTTTAAAAAAAAAAATCATCTTTAAATAGATCAACTTTGTCTCTAAGGAGAAAGAGGTGTTTTTCTAGATTCTCTTGATTTGTACATGATCTGTAAGAAATCCTGGATGTACAAGAGCTACTTTGAAACCCTCCCTGCCAGCACCATAGAATTGTGCCAGGAAGAATACTCAGCCTCCTATAGACCATACTGCATCTTCAGAATTGGAAATAAGTAGCAATGCAATTGGCACATAGTTTATCCTATTTCTTGATTAATACTTAAACTTTCTCTTTAAACCCTTCCCACAATAGCACTGTTTAGTCTCAATGCTAAAAGGGAGGAGCAGAGGGTAATAAGGATCTCTGCTAGATACTACCACTCACTTTCTGGTTTGATAAGAGCTCAGTTGCCTATAGCAATTCTTACCAGGAGCTAACCAGAGCTAGGAGGAGAAATGCATTTAGACCTAGATTGCCCCATCTGTAACAATATTTGTATTTGAGATTAGAGTGCTGCCATTGCACTTCAGTCAACATTTACATTTCTGGTAATTAAAATTTTGGTGGTAACCTTGACACCTGGCCTGTGGTAGTGATGCGGAGAGGAACTGAAAGCACATCAGTCACACACTGTATGACAACTATTTGGGGGAAGGAGGAAGAAAGGAAGAGTAGAGTGGAGCATATACTGTGCTAATCAGCTTTAGCATCTAGGAGAAAACCCTCACAGGTAGAGGACAGTACACTTTGGTCTTACCACATCTGCCAGAAAGATAAAGATAACTTAGCTGAGTCAAGCCTTTCCATATATAGATGGTGCGAAGCAGCTCCCAGCAAGTCTGCCACCCTCTGAGGATGGCAGCTGTTATTAGCAAAATCAAAAGAACCTGACAGCTCTCTCCAATGTAGGAATTCAAGTATCCTCCCTTTTACAGCATCTCTAAGCCTGGGTTCTACCCTGCAAAACATTCACTTCATAGTTACTCATTAACCTGACTTCTTACTGTATGTAATTAATTACTTTAAATCTTCCAGCAGGATAAGAAAGTGACTTCTGTATTTGGTCTCATTATTGCTCTATTATATCAACAGCCTAAAATCCAGTATACTGTCAGTAACGGTACAGATTTTTCAAGGGGCCTGAGCCTCTTTCAAGTTCAGATTAATCTAGAGTAAAGCATTAGTCAACAAGTAGTACTAGTAGTTGGGGGGGGGGGGGGGGGGGGAGAAAAACCAGAACAGGTTAGTTTTTTATTGTGTTTTTAATCAGTAAAACAGAATCCTCAAAGAGAAAGAGACAAATTAGTAAAGCTTCCACAAATCATTTTTAAAACTCAAATGTATTTTTTTCAGTGGGCAGTTAAAAGTAACCCTTCCCTCTGAAGTCCATACTTCCTTCCAGTTGGATCACTAAAAGGTAGTCCATGGCTAATACCAAATTGCATGGAATTTGAGCTTGTGAACAAGAAACCATGTTGCATGCTACCAGGTACCTCAGCTCTCTCATTTCTTAAAACCATCAAACTTGTAGGAAATGGACTTGGTAACTATAGTTCTTTTTTTGGGTTAGTATTAACAATTTAACTCACATTCTTTCCTCACTAAAAAGTAAGGTACCACTAAGGCTTTCTAAATCAAATTAATTTTTTCTTATGGCAAGTTACTAGACTTGACCATTAACAAGGAATTGAGAGTTTCAATTAAGAGAACCATTAGCACTGGTCTTCACCAGAACTTTACATCCATAGAACTTAGTACAGGTAACAGATCTTATCTCAAAAAAGAAGTTACTTTTTTCCCCTTAAATTTCCAGGGTTTAAAATAAAGAGTTTGGAATCCTTGCTTGATGATTGCATGTCAAACTTTCAGTTGTTGCTTTTTAGCACATGACAGCCTTCAAAAGATAACTATCAGCTGGTACACAGGTCAGAACCACCTACAGCAGAGTTTACACCTGAAACACTTTTCACAGGGTTTAGAAGCAGTAATTTTACTACTACAGCCCATTAAACTGAGTAAGCCAAGGATTCTCAGATTAAATCGGCATCCTTGAGATAAGCAAGTAGTACCATCCGAACTCTCCGAGTGCAGGAACTGTGGAACTAAGACATCCACAGACACACGTCTAGAAATGTCAGAGCCATCTGCCCAGTGTTGTAACTGCTGAACCACATACTTATTGCTCAAAATAGAAGTGATATCCACCAATTCTTTCCTCACTAACTTCTGTTTTCCTTCTCACCAGTTTCTTGTCATATTGCTGGCTTAGGGTTGAAACAGAAGTATTGGATCTTTTCTACACCCTCTATCCCCAAATTTAAGAACAAATCAGAACATACTGTCCAAATACAACTTCCAACTCTTACAAAAAAAAGATCTTCTTTCCAATACAGGTACAAGAACAATAAAAGAAGTCACCATTAATTTAAATTTAATAATACAAAAAACCAATTATAATTTACAAATGTTAAAATTCACTTAATCTATCCTGGCTAGTTCATACTCTGGAATTTAATTTGGAAAATGTTCAAAGGCTTGAGGGAAAAACTAAGCATCCTTATTTTGTTAAGCATCTCCTCCAGCAGAAAGCCACCTGTTCACCCTTTTGTTCTGAAAATATTTTTACAGGACTCCTAGTCAGGTAGCACATACAAACAAGTTAGCAAGATCTGGCTGTACAGTATTTTATACAGATACCATTAAAGTGCATCAAAGAATGCCATCCAGTGCAAGTTCAAACTCTTTTTCCTGAAATCACTATTTAGCAAGTGAGACCAGGCTCCCTGCGTGCTATCCAATTAAAGGATCGTCATCATCATACTGTAATTGAAGTCGGGAAAATGGCCGTGGGGGAGCTACTCTATTCTTTGAGATTATTATAATGCAGGTGAAAGTAGTCAGTATCATAAAAGCCCCAATAACTATCCCAATAGCTTCTGGAATATTTGTGCACCGCTGGTCAGCGAGCAAGCACTTGGTGTTACTGAAAGTGCCATTGTGGGGCTGTGGTGTCAGTCCCAGGATGTGGCACATCATGGGGTAAATATCGACGTTGTTCATTGTGCTCTGCTTGTAACCCCGATGAAAAGCAGGCCCGCGAGCAGCCAGGAACGGATGCATGCTTGGGAGAGCATTGTCATAGCCATGGTCACCTACTGGAGAAATGCAAAGTAAAGAGTTAACGTCACAGTTTGCATTTGCATATCAAGTATTCCCCTCCCTGTCTCTCCCCCACCCACAAAAGGCATATATTTTAACCAGGGACTAATGCAGAACATAAAAGCAACTGTTGGATGAAACACTGAAGCAACCTAGTGTTCCTTCCCACTTCCTCAATCCCCAGAAGTCTTTTCCCACACTGGTCTTCAGCCATGGTTCCCCCCCGCCATTATCTCTTTTCCTTTTGGTCATCAACATTTTCAGTTTTCCCCTTCCCACTCCTCATGCCAAAGTTGAAAAGGATGTTGCCACTCCACGACGAGTCCGTAGCTGGAATGCAAATTGGTACTTCTCAGATTTTTGGAAAGACATCTCCCCCTTGCAAAGCAGACACTTCAATTACTTCTTAAAAGCCAAGCACTTTCCCCTTGATAGTGTTTGGTTCAAGCATATTAAGTACCCTGAAATCATGCTTATCAGATTAGGTACTTCAGGTGCAGGGACACCCAAATAGTCAAACCCCAAAAAACAGTCAAAGGATTATGATGTCTGTGACAGGCATACAACAAAACGTTTGTGGCTACAAAGTCACCAAAACTTGAATGTTTGGTAGGTTTTTAAGACCGACTCACTCCGATTTTTGGCGGAATATAAACAGCTAAAAAGCAGCCATAGTCAAATTTCCTAGTAACATGGCTGAAAAATCTGTCCAAGATGCCAAAAATTTCTCATAGCACACACAGCACAGTATTTGAGTGACTGCATTTGAGTTCATTTATTAGTAAGTTTGACAAGTCTCCCTGAGAACTGTCCTCGGCTGCCGCTTCCTTGAAGTTTCTGACATGAAACGTCAAGATTCCTATTGATTACATTACACTCATCACTTCAGTATACTTCCAATATTCCTTTTTAATGTTTTCCACCATTGTGTTTGTTACCACAAAGATACTACCACACTGCATCATGCTTGTTTGCTTTAATGCAGTCCTATGTTTCTTGATCACATTTTTTTTCCTTCTACTACTTGCTTGTTTTGAACACAGCTGTTCCAAGTCCCCTCTCCAATGAAGTTTCCTATATTTCACCTCTGAAGTAGGAGGGCTGGTGTGTGCTAACATTGCTAGATACAGTACAGGTATTGGTACCCTTGCTAATCATTACACTGCCACTTTGTCCATGAAGACAAGTAGAATAAACATTTAAATAGCCTTTTAGGCTAAAACCTCCCCTGCCGGCTTCTGGGAAGCCTTGGCTAGCAAAATTGTTTTGAAAAGTGATTCACTTCGACTGATACAATGCTGTTACTTATAAATATACACTTACTAACTGTTTTAGGTACATGGAATTGGATCTAACCATAAACAAGAAAGAGACTTCTATTAGAGAACACCTCTGCTAAGTGTTGTCAATTTGAAGATGATTGTAGCAAATCTGGAGGGGAATTAAAATATAAACATCTCTTACATTAAAAGCAGTACTTTTGTACAAATAATGAGAAAATTTGAAGATGTGCAAAGGGCAGACAGAACAGCCAAACTGGGTGAAAGCGGGAGTTTACGCCACCCAGCATCATGTCTCTGACAGCAGTCATAACAGGGAGTCTGGGAAGTATCCAACAGGGTTAGCCCTGACATACCAACCAGTTTCTGAGCAGCCAGCAGCTCGAGGCTATCTGGAAGTTGGCACCTTTGTATTTAATTCCTATTAATGAATTTTTCTTCCAAGAATTATATATACAGGTATGTATGTATGTATATACGTATCTATAAACACACACATGCACACATATATATACACATACATATGTATGTAATTTGACATTCATAGCATCTAGCTGGGAGAAAGTGCACAGCTTAGCAATGCACTGTGTGAATTAACATCCGTTTTGTTTTTTGTCTTTAAAACATGCTATTTGATGGCCCTAACAGGAAGAACTCTGGCTTCTTTGACCATTACTGTTGTGTTCCTATTATTTTTAGTATTTCCTCCCATTTGTTTTTGTTTCCTCATATATGTACTGTAACATTAAATGTTGTGTCTTGCATTCTTCAATTTATGCTCCCCTATATATATATATATATATATATATAAAAAATATACAAAAAATAGTTAAACCACACTCTAGTAGAAGCTTGAGACAGACTGCTAACTTGCCTAAGATAACTCTTAAAAGTGTACCACAGGCTATTAAGTTGAACATGACAAAGTGCTTTAGACAACAGAATATCCCCCATCTCTTCCTCATCTGTTAAAACACTCCAGGCTCAGGCGGAGATGTTACAGAAAATGCTGAGATGTTCCTAAAGACACAGTGCCAAGACTCCAGTAGCTAAACTAGGACCATTCTACAGATGGCTGGAATAAAACGAGGAAAATACTAAAAATAATAGGAATAATAGGAACACAACAGTAATGGTCAAAGAAGCCAGAGTTCTTCCTGTTAGGGCCATCAAATAGCATGTTTTAAAGACAAAAAACAAAACAGATGTTAATTCACACAGTGCATTGCTAAGCTGTGCACTTTCTCCCAGCTAGATGCTATGAATGTCAAATTACATACATATGTATGTGTATATATATGTGTGCATGTGTGTGTTTATAGAATAAAACGAGGAAAAAACACTTACATTTTGAAAGTGACTCATTTTGTACAATTGTCCAGCCTTCATCTGCAACCAGAATTATGGGTTGAATTCTCTTATTATGACGATAATGAAATCTGTCTGGAATTTCTTCTTTGAGATATACTTTCATGTGAGGGTCGCATTTTTTCAGTAAGTTATACACGTCCCTTTTGTCTGCCAAGGAAAAAACCGCATGTGAAACAGCTGGAAATTATGTACCCAATTTACTGCAATTATCTGTCTTTAAACCTAAGATCCATTTTTTTCAAAACAATTATTTTTTTAAAAGGCATAGAGAAAAGAATTTTTTCATGTCCCCATTGAAACTTTACATGTATTGAGGTGGATTTCACAATTTGCTCTCATTTTAAATCAGCACCTCACAGCTATGGTTTCAGACCTACAGTTCAACTTACCCTCTGGGCTTGCAGGGGAGGAGGGTAAAACGCAAGCACAGAAATCAAGAGAAAGCAATCGCACACCAGAGTAGTCAATATTTTATCCAAAGCAGTAAGTGTTAAATTTTGTTACTGTATAAATCACTCTGTTCATTAGAATTGCTTCAGTCTGGCTACAGTTGTGGAAACTGAGACCAGCAGTGTCATGATTTAAGACATGCCTGTTAGTAACCACTCCAAAATACAAAAACTGAATTCACAGTATGAAAACTGAAGTTTCATTCACAGAAACAGAAGTGGTAAAGCAATCAAAGTTGGGTTTCGATTTTTACTTGGAAGTTTAGACAATGACATTTTTCATTGTGAATAAACATGAGAGTTTATTTCATGCTCACTGTGAATTACAACCGTATAGACTAAGTGAGCAACAAGACAGCAGGCATACTAAGTGCCTATCTACTTTCTCAACAAGCTATACCAGGACCATCTTTACCACCACAGCAATTTCACAGGAAACTCTCCTTGGCCCATTGATTACCAAAACAAAGTAATTTCTAAATAAATATTCTTTAGCTAATTCATTAAATGATGTCAACGTTCTGCAACATGAACTACACTGGTTTTGCAAAAGATGTGAACAGTCTACCATAGCATGTACTTTTTAGCAGTAAGACAAACAAGATTAATTCTCAGTGTACAACTTAAAACAACCAAAACTTACTCTGCCTTGGCAGCACTGCAGCAACCGGACTCTTGTCTATCAGAGTATAGTTATTGCGACCAATGCAGTTATCCAGGATAATTAGTTTCTTTGCAGAACAGGAGGCCATTCCATGATCACTTGTTATTATGATATTAATAGTGTCCCACAAACCAAAAGCCTTCAATTTATTAGTAAGGAAACCAATATGATTATCCACTTCTTCTAATACTTTGCGCATGTTCTCAGTGTCATCTGGTCCATACTTGTGCCCACTTGCATCTGGTTCTTCCCAGTATAATGTAGCAAAACTGACCACTGGATTAGAGCTGTTCAGCCATGCAACAATTTTCTCCGCTCTCTCTTCAAAAGTTACTGAAAAGTTATACTTCAAAAAGAATTGAGGGGTCGTATCGTTAATTTTTACATCGGTACCAGGCCACATTGCAGCAGCACTTGCTCCATTTCCTTGCTGTTGATTTGTTACCCAAATTGGAACTGCTTCATTCCACCAGAAGGGATCCGAATCATTAAACTGTGAAAACTTTTTCTTGGCATCTGCATCGTACATGTCATTAGCCACGATGCCATGGCTTTCTTCATATAAGCCTGTCACTATGGTGTAATGGTTTGGGAAAGTCTTGGTGATAAAAGCATTTGTAACTTGTTTTACAAGCACACCATCCTCAATGAACTCCTGAAGATGAGGAAGTTTATAGGTTTCCAAGTAATCAGCCCTGAAGCCATCAAACGACACAAGGAGTAACTTGGATACTGAATCCCCAGTAGAGTGAGCACAACAGGCAACTATTCCAGAAAAAAGCAATGTTAACATTGAGTTTATTGTTGATACTTCAAAGTATTTCCAGCAGGTAATCAGATGCATCTGAAAAATTTAAAAAGATAAGGCATGTAACACAAAATAATTGTACTGGAACCAGTTTAACTAGCTATACATTATGGAAATCTTCCTTATCGAGGTTAACTGCAAAATAACCAGTCTAAACAACCACTGAAGTCAACAGTCTATTTCCCTACTGACTTCAGATGTTTCTCATATATCGTCATAGTTTTTCATACATTAAAACAAACGAGCAATGAGATTTTTTTTCATTCCAGACTAAACAAAAGGAAGAATTGTTCTCTCTCTTTTAAGCAATTATTCCATCATTCTGTGTGTCTGATTACAATTCTACATTTCAAGACAGACAATCAGTATATTTTCCTCATGTTCAAGCACAGCCACCTGAGCAACTCTGGCTCCACATTTAAGAGTCCTCTGCAAGTCTAAATCCTGCTTATACATCACTGTTCGGACCAGCAGTTTGTTTTCTACTATAATTCTGATTTTTCTTTTTCATCCCACCTTTCCTTTTCCACAGTTTCCACCCTCTCGAGTTGCTGGAAGACTTTTGAGCCTTTCAGCATTGTTATTTACTCATTACTTACTCTATACATGGAACTGCCAGGAGTAACTTCCATGTCTGTTTTCCTTCTAAGCTGTTGTACATCTACCATAACAGTATTTAAGCCTGTTCTTTACGTATCATATTTCTCTCTCTCTCTCAAAAACCTAAAAATATCATTAGCAACCTTGGCCACGAGGCAAGTATTTCTCACCAAGGAATTCATGACTATTACGAATGCAAGGTATGATTTGTAAGTGGTGTGATTTTTCCCCCCCCCAAACTTATGATGTGTGACAGGAGTACTCTCTGTTCAGGAAGGTCCAGAATTGTTCTATAAGCCTTTAAGAAAGAGGAAGTGAAGCTGCAGGTTCTACAAAAGCTTCTGCAATATCGTTACACAGCATATTTACTTCTCAAGAGCCTCACTCCAGCAAATTTCTCCTTTATCTCACTTGCACAAACTAGGGTGATTGTAGGAGGAACAGCAGGTATTTTCCTAACTGCGGTAGCATCTTCTGGGCTATCTCAACTTTTTCCCCCAAACTCTTTAAAACTGTATTATTTTAAAAGTGTAAGTAGCTTTAATGTTAGCTAAAGCTTTAGCAGGGAGAGGAATACAAAGCATGGGAAATCACCACCACCTCCGCAAGCAACAGTTAGAATTTCTTTAGAAGAAAGGATCGTCAAAACCAGCATTAAGATATCTGCTGATACAGAGGACTTGTAACACACAGCCCCTATAAAGGTGGGGGGAAAAAAAAAAAGAAATGAGATGAGCAATGGAGGAGGGAATCGCCCGTTTCGTGTCTTCAGGTGCTTAAAAAAGCAGAACCAGAGTTTTTCACGGCGCAGGGAGACCCAAGACCCCCGAGCACCGGTGCTTCCCCACGCGGGACGGCAGCCGGTTACACAGACCCGTCACCCCCGCGGCCCCCCGGCTCCCCAACCTCTCCGCCTCCCGCCCGCGTCTCCCAGCCGCTCCGTTCGGTGAAGGAACGCGTTATCCCGGCCCCGAAACCCTACAGCCAGGCGGTCCCCGGGACGAGGCACCGCCGCCGGTCCCGCGGCCCCGTCCCCGGGCGGCCCCAGTCACCACAGACCCGCCCTCCGCTTCTTCCCCGCCGCGGTTCCGCCCCCGACCCCACCGTGAGGGCCCGCTCCGTCGCGGCGCTGGAGGTGACCGGCTGCTGCGGGGGGACGGGACGGGACGGGACGAGCAGAGCGCCTGCGCACCCGCCGCCCCGCGCGCCCTCAACTGCCATTAGCGGCTGCCGGAGCGAGCGGTGCCTCGGCCGGGGCGGGCTGCGCTAGCGCGGGGAGCTCGTCAGCGGGGCCGGCCTCCGCCGGGTGCGATTGGTCGGGGGCCCGCTGGCGGGAGCTGCGATTGGTTCCAGCGGAGTGGGCGTCGCGCTGTGAGACATGGAGGCGGGGGCGGGGGGGCGCTGAGGTGAGGGGGGCTGTGGGGAGACATGGGGGATTGAGGGGGGCTGTAGGGAGCCGGGGGGGCTGAGGTGAGGTGAAGTGAGGGGGGGCTGTAGGGAGCTGGGGGGTGGGGGCTGAGGTGAAGTGAAGGGGGGCTGAGGTGAGGGGAGCTGTAGGGAGCCGGGGGCTGAGGAGAGATGAGTTAAGGTGTAAAGGGGCTGAGGGGAGGTGATGGGCGCTGTGGGGAGCCGGGGGGGCTGAGGTGAAGTGAAGGGGGGCTGAGGTGAGGGGAGCTGTAGGGAGCCGGGGGGCTGAGGTGAAGGGGGGCTGAGGGGAGGGGAGCTGTAGGGAGCCGGGGGGCTGAGGTGAAGTGAAGGGGAGCTGAGGGGAGGGGAGCTGTAGGGAGCCGGGGAGGCTGAGGAGAGGTGAGTTAAGGTGAAGAGGGGCTGAGGGGAGGTGATGGGGGCTGTGGGGAGCCAGGGTGGGCTGAGGTGAGGGGAGCTGTAGGGAGCCGGGGGGGCTGAGGTGAAGTGAAGGGGAGCTGAGGTGAGGGGAGCTGTAGGTAGCGGGGGGGGGGGCTGTTGAGGAGAGGTGAGTTAAAGTGAAGAGGGGCTGAGGGGAGGTGATGGGGGCTGTGGGGAGGTGAGGGGAGCCGGGGGGAGAGGGGGCTGAGAGGAGCAGGGCTGCGGGGAGCTGCGGGAGGCGGCTGTCCCAGGCAGGGAAGCGTGGCGGGTTGCAGGGGAGCACGGGTTCTTACGAGAGGCGTGTTGGCCCCCTCGTCCCTGGGCTGGGATGCGGGTGGGTTGGCCCCCGAGGTGGGACGGTGGGGCCCGCTGGTGAGGGGCACGGGCTGTTCGCTAGGTCTGCTGGGCCCCCCCGCGGCTGCAGAAGGAGGCGGTGGGGTGAGGCGAGGCTGTGGCGGGCTGCCTTACCGGGGGGGTGTACTGCTGTGCCCTGCGTTCCCCCGGGATGTCTGTACCCTGCCTCCTTTGCGGGTGTCGCGGCAGCCCTGGGCTGTGGCCTTCGCAAGGCAGTGGTGGTTGTCAGCGTGACTGCAAATCTCCTGTTCTCCCTGACTCCTGCTCCCTTTTGGCCACACAGCTCTGAAAGTTGACTTCGTACTCTTTCCTGCATATGACCTTTTTGCGCTCTCTTGTGACAACACTGGTTTACCCTAAAACTTAGAATACATGCAGGAAAATGTGTTGTGTTGGTTAATGTAAGTACTCTGGATGCCAGTGCTGCTTTCAGTAAGGCAGTGTGTGGTATGATGGGTTGAGGTCTGTTTTGGGTCCTGCTGTAGGTTTGCTCCATAAGTTAAGGCAAATAGTTTACACTCCCTTGGTTTTCCTTTTATTATGAAAAAGGATTAGTAATTCTGCAAAACCTGTTAAGTTACTGGTGCTGAATAACAATGAAATCAGCTTTGTGTAAACAGAGTAAATTAAGTGTCCTTTAACAGCACAGAGAAGAAATCATCGCTCCATTTTAAATTTCATCATAAAAACTGAGAAAAAGACATGTCTATAGCTTCATGATTGACTTAGGTAGAGGACCTGAATTTCATTCTGTGTGTTCACTCTGAATGCTGCATAGATTTGAGCTTGTTTCTTTCTAATGGCTTTTACATATGTATGAGTTTGGCAGATTATGCTAACTGTGGAGTGGCTCTAAAGATGCAGTACAGTAGGCTGAATAAAGAGACACACCTTTGATTGACCTTGATTTATGGAATGTAGCAGGTGTGGCAAAGCACAGGATTGTAAAAGAGGAAAAAAAAAAAAGAATTCCGGGTGAGCTAGATAAGACTTCCTGCAGCTATTTACATGTTACATGTCAAGTTCAAGTCAAGTTCCTCCCGTTTCCTCCCCTGTTTTGTAAATATGCACATGACAGGTGATCATGTGGGGGAAATAAGTGTCCTTTATGAATTACTTTATTGTATTTCCTTCAAAATATTTATTACACAGAGTGAATTAGAGGTCAACGAAATACATAACAGGTGCAAGCTTTTAGCCAATTTCATCCAATTACAATGGAGTTCTTGTTACAAACTTTATGCAGAGATACAGGCAAATTTTAAGCATCAAGGCTCTTTTGCTAACCTAGTTTGGCAACATACTTACTCAGCTGTTCAGTCCAAAAAGGTATGAGTAATGTCTTGTTTACCCTTACCGATGTGCTTTGAAACCTATTTGCAATATTCACCTATTCATGAGCCCAGCCTAACATAAGGTGTCCAGTTTGACACATCATAAAGGCAGCATACCATGCAAACTCTGGACTTTGAACTGGGCTAGCCAACATGTATAATGTATTTCATACAGCTCATACAGTGTATGCCTACAAGAAATGGGTGAGTTGCTTATATTAAGTAAAACTGGGAACTACCAAGATGTTTGCCTTTCCTCACCTTGATCTCTCCCTGTATTGTATTTTACCCCACGTTTGTCTGTATAGACTGCAGTTCTAGGCACTAGACCATACTAAAACCTGCCAGAAGCTGTACAGACTTACTGCTGTAGTAGAATTGAGCGTTTGCAGCTCGAGAACCATTGCACACGTTTGTTTCTGTCAGTGGAATTTAGTTAATGACAGGAAGTAAAGGGTAGGCAACCTCTAAATATTCTCAGTGTTTGGCTAGGTTTAGTAAAACCCTTAATTTCTAGATGGGAAACTATACCCTCCTGTTGGCCGTGTTGTGGAGGGGAAGCAACTCCTCATTTATTCAGATTAAAACTAGATGTTGCACACGAATAGTTCAGATACCTGTCTTAAGTACTTTCTTAAGAGAAAGCAGGGCGTTTTCATTACTTAGAGTTGAAATAACTGAATATTGAAAGAGAAACATTTTCTGTATTTTTCCTTTTTTTTTCCTCAATTTTATCCATGGGATAGATCTCTGTGATCTTTTTTGTGTTTTGATGCATCTTTATATAGTTGAGATGAAGAAAAATAGGAAGACGTTTCATAAAAGCATAGAAGAGCTAGGTGACTAACAGCTGTTAAACTGTATTAGACTTTAAGCTTTTAGTGCCCATTTAATCTGAAGAATAGGTTGTATATGGAGGCTATACACAAAATGGGGCTCTTAACCATGTTGTTTCTCAAACTGTGGAACGATGTCCCTAAGGCTGCATGAAAGGGTGATACAGAGTTGTGTGGTGTCTCTGCCTTCTTTATTTCGGTTACTAGAGCCTCCACTGTGAACAAGCTCGAAGCCAGGTTGCTGGGCTTTCTAAGAGTGCTTAGTTTCAGAGGTAAACAACGATGTTGAAATGATGCCAGATTTTAGAGGCAAACAAATATGTCTGCCTTGGAGCAGTTGGGTGAATAAAAAGTCAATATTTCTTAGGCTCTCAGGTATTCTAATGGAGTTTCCAACCATGGTGTTGGAGAGCAAGCCAAACAAGGTTTTTTAAAAGGAACTGGAATACCACAAATAAAGGGCTTTGAAACATCCAAATTGGGAATAATTGTTTAGGCCCTGCAGCAGGTAAAGCAGGTTTTCAAATGGCTGTTGACAGTGACTAGTCCTGGTATTTTTAACAACTAAACACTGATGATAATATGAGAGTTGACTGTCCTGTGCAAAATAATTTTCTATTTTTTGTCTAGTTCCCAGTGGAGAACTGTCTGTCTTATGCAGAGTCAAATTTACTGGTGTGTTGGCTTTAAATATGCCTTTTATGAAGTGTCAGTAGAAAAGCAAAATCTGGCTGAAGGTGAATCACCCTTATTACGGTGGGGTCCTGAATTCATGAGCCAGCCCCTCAGGACTGCAGAATCCAGGTCAGTGTTATCTGAGCAACAAACAGATTTCTGGAGGCCTGCTTCAAGGATGTGCTGACTCTTGCGTGAAACAGTGTGATGATCAAAGTCTTCCACCAAACCACTGTCTTCTGAAATGGTTTTTCTGTGTGTTTGATTTTCCTTAGTATGTCTTAAGTAGAATACAGAAACTGCTATAGCTGCACATGTCAACAGTTAATATGAAACAGCTGAAGCATGTGTTTCAGAAGAGGAACTAACTCCATATGTACACATAGAATACAGATAAAATTGTCAGCATACCTATGCAACTTCTTGTCCTTCATAAGGTAGCACTTCATAGCAGCATGGTTCCAGTGATCTTCTTGGGTGTCCAAAGGTGACCATCCAAAGGCTGGAGCAGAACAGGGCCATACTGAACAGTCTTGTTCCTCCTTCTCACCAAATCATACCCATTTTGAAAAACTGTGGGGAGCTGCAGTTGCTTGGACCTCTAAGAGTGCTGTTTTTCACAGTCTGTTCCTATTATGCAGGTCTGTGAGTGTTAATGGCTGTAGGAATAACTGGGTAGAGGAACTTTAGACTCTCATTCTTGTGGAGAGCGCAGAGCCAAAACAGAAGAGTACGCTACATGGAGACTTCCTAAAAGATCTGAATGCAGGATGAAGGTCTTTTCCTCATGTTGTTTAGTGCAAGATTGGCAGAGAATAAAGCATTACTATTTATGAACTGTGAAGAGATGAGGTGTTGCTAACCATATAAGTAAAAGCTGAGGCTGGAAACAATGCAAGAAAATTTGTTTGTGGTTGATTTCATCCAGGTATTTAGTGCAGTCAGGAGTGAATACAAAGTGGTATGGTTTTATTGCAACTCCCTTGTAATGTGCCTGTAAACCATAAACAGTCTTTCTCCTGGAGCCCACAGTGTAGTTTTGATAATGTACTTGAACTACATGTTGCAAAGCTTTGGAAATGTTTGAGCTTTACAAAGAAAAAAAGTTGTTTTTGTAAAGCCAGCATCCTGAATGGCCAGGAACATTAATGATTTTTGCATTGAGTGCTCATAAGTGCAAACGAATGTGGGATCCTGTGGGATGCTAAGATCCCTTAGTTTCTACTGACATAAAAAACATTCACCATCGTTCAGTTTTGGGTTCAGCTGTTTCCAAGAACTCTGAGTGTTTTGTTTTAACTATTCATTTTTCTTGCTTCTCTTATGGCTGGAAAAAGATATTTTACAGCAAGCAACTGAGGGACCTCAATTTATGTTATGAAGAAAGATTTACAGGCTCTTTGCTTAAAGTGTGCAAGTATCTTCATGGAGAACAAATAAAACTGAAGGACTCTTTTAATTAAAACACTAAAATCATAGCAATAACCAACTGGAAATGACCTCCTGAGAAATTCCAATAGAAACAGGTTGCTATTTCTAAACAGGGCTATTAACTACTGAAGCTACTCATGGCACTGATGGATGAGTTGAAATTTCCCATACTGTGGAACGTCTAGAAGACATGCAAGTTATTGGCTTTAATAAAGGGGCACCCAGGTAAAAGTCTTGTTGTATTGGTAATCTGAATTAAATAGTGTAATGTGTTTTTTTGCCTTTAATTATTAATCTCTGAGAAAATGTGAGGTATGCTATTTAGGGGTCTGACATTCTTGTTACTATTCCTTCTTTCCACCCTTCTCTTCTGCTCTGGAGGGGACAGATAACTGACTAGCAATGCAGGAATTTCTTTACAAGCTGATCTGCTTGACATTTTAAAGTAAGTCAAAGCTGGATGTGCTGACTTCTGTTAGGGTTACAGGGTGAACAGGTAAAGCTTCAGTAGCAGCTTCAGTGGTCTGATTTTAACATACTATTGTAAGTGTGTCGGGGCCCTTACTATATTTGCTGTCCTCCAGATAAAATCAAGTTGGTCAGCAAACAACTTAAATACCAATGAATGGCTGTGTGTGTTTGGGCTACTGAACTGAGTGCTGTGTATCTCTGCAGAGTGAACCAGGCAATTATCTAGGTTCCTAGCATGAGTTTTGATGTCCATTTGTAGGCTTCTAAATGTAGGTGAATTCTAACCTTGCTGTCTAAAAACCATCAGATGACTGAGATTTGCAGTAGTAAAGACCATCTCCAGAATACACTTAATCTCCTTCTGACATAGTTCTTTCCACCTCTTTTTATTACATACTCCGAGATGTCCATTGCTGTCCATTAAACTGTAGAAGGAAACAGTGATTAGCTTAATCTAGGTGCTGAACAGCAGCGCACTGAACTTAGTATAAACAAAGTTTCTAAAAATGAGACCCAAGAGATCTTGCTGGTTGACTGTAATTTGTGTCTTATGTATACTGACTGGAGTTATGGTCATGTTAATTCTGGTACTTCTTGCTTTAAAAAGAATAAGGTTAGAGTAAAAATGGAAATTCAGTCGTGAAGTAAAAAACAAACCTTGAAAATGAGGAGTTTGGTTGCTCATGTTCTATGTCCTTATATGAATTTTGCTGCTTATGGTTTATGTGGTTATCTGCATTTCCGGAAAGCAAGTAACCGGTGTTATCAGATGGCTCACGTGGGTACGGGTGGTATACGCAATGGTAAGTGACACAACTTGAATTACATAACTAACAGCCAAAAGTATTGCTATTACTAACTACCACATTAATTCAACACCTTCTAGATTTGGGACCAGAGGAATTTAGGGCATGGATGAAATTGGTGATCTCTCTGTTTTTGTAATCTTCCATTCTTGTGGCTGTGGGGCTGGGACTGCTACTCAGAGGGCTTCACTTTCCTGTGGAGAATGGACCACAAAGTGGTGCCAAGACCTTTTTCTGCTCTCCTGCCTCATACAACCTCTTTCCTCTCACTTCTCTGCAGGAGGGAAGTCCCATTTCACTGGACACACATGCACATGGCTGCTCTGCCCTGTTCCTTTGCTGGAGCGGAGCATTTTTGGCTGGGGAATAGGGAGGGAGCAGCACCGGACACAGGGGAGCAGGCCAGGTCACTAGTATCTCAGGTCACAATGTGCGTGCCGCAGTTTTGATCTTGTTTGTTATCACATAATTTTTGTGCCACAATTCAAAAGTTATTTCTGTCTTCCCTGAAGATGAAATGTAAGGGTTGTAAACCAGTGGTGGGTTCATATAATGTAATTTGAAATGCACCTGATTTTCACTTGGATAAATTCTTAAGGGTGGTCAGGTATACTCTGAGCCTTTATCTGTCACAAGAATGAAGTCTGGATTTTGGAGCAGTATGGTACTTTGCTTTTGGAGGGGGGCAGAGGAAAGGAGAACTTGGGTAACTCACATATCTGACTAATGAAATCCACATAAACTGTATTTATTTATTTTTAAATAATACTCATATGTTATGCTCTTACTCCCTATTTTACCTGTGATATTTTATACCCTCCAGCAGGTGCTGCTGCAACCTGCTAATGTCGTCTTCATGGAGGGAAAAAAAAAAAAAAATCAGTCATTTGATTTAATACCGTGCAACTGGACTTTGCTCTTTGTTTTGCATGCTGAATATGCCTCTGTTCTCTTTTCTTCCTCGAGTTATTTGCCAGCGGAGTCACTAAGGAGGGAATTTTTATGATCCCAGCATATTTGATCCTGCAAGTGTTCTTTGTAAAAGGGGTTGAAGATCAGTGGGAGTTGCTTGTCAAGGCCATGCTCAGAGCAAGTTGAACAGACACAGGTAGAAATACATTTGTATTTTTACAAAATGTGAAGAAATGCAAGTGTTTTCTTAAAAGTAAAAAAATTAATAAAAAAGATGAAAGTTATAAAAGTTTCTAGTTGGCTCATTGGTTTTCCCAAGTTTCTTGAGTTTTAGTAATTTAAACTCATGATTTAAAATCTTATCATTAGCCTAATAGCTGGTCTTGAATGCTAGAAGTTTGCAATACAGATTACGCAGCACACATTTCAGAGCTGTGGCTGAGTTACATACAGAAAATGTAAAGAGGAGATGTGCTTCATTCTGTTTGCTGGTGGACCACTTGTGCCAGACAGAAATTTATGGGTACTAATAGTTGAAATTAGGCTTTGATATGGGTTACATATCTTTGAAGTCCTTGAGTTGCACCAGGCCAGACATGCAGTCATGAGCTAAGAGATCTCATTGATCTCTGATACTTACCTGCATCTTTGTACTGTATTGCTGGTTCCATGTAGGGAATTGAAATTCTGTAGTGTTTTTCCTCACGGTTATAGTGATTAAACTTGGTTGGGACTATGATTTTTGGCACTTTTGGGGTTATCTAGGGGCCTTAGAAGGTGAATCCAAGTTTAATAAGCTGAAGTATTGGTTTGCTTTTGATATTTATTAGTAGTCTAAAATGTTCAATATAAAAATAAGGACAGTAAACTACAATCATAAATCTCAGGCAGGCAACACTTTTTCTGCCACGTGAAACAATGTGTGTCCCCTGGTCATTCTGTTTGGAGATGGCTGGAATTACAATCTCTCTCTCTAACCTCTCTTCTATGTTTCTTTTAGAAATCCAGCCTGGCTGTGGCAATTACCTCTCAGGAAGTTATAAGGATGGATCAGGAGGAAAACACCTTTATTTTTCCTTTTGGCTCAAAACCAAAAGGTTAAATATAATTCATAGAGTCATAGAATGGTTTGGGTTGGAAGGGACCTTAAAGACCATCTAGTTCCAACCTCCCTGCTATGGGCAAGGACACCTTCCACTAGACCAGGTTGCTCAAAGCCCCATCCAACCTGGCCTTGAACACTGCCAGGGATGGGGCAGCCACAGCCTCTCTGGGCAACCTTTTCCAGTGCCTCACCTCCCTCACAGGGAAGAGCTTCTTCCTTACATGTAAATCTAAATCTACCCTCTTCCAGTTTAAAACCATTACCCCTCGTCCTTTCTGTAAAAAGTCCCTCTCCAGCTTTCTTGTAGGCTGCTGTAGATTCTAAGATTAGATTAGATTCTAAGAATTCTCGTAATATCTACATAATCCAGATGCATTAAACATACAGATAAAAAGTCTTTAGTCAATCAGGTCTGAAGTTCTCATAAAAAATTCAAATTCAGATTTGGATCTTTAATGAGTTTTAGCTCCGTTGATTTCAGATGCTCTGGAATGTGCATCTGTCTTTAAGAGGGCAGTTCATTTTATGCCAAAACTGGAATTATTAATCCGCTTTAGATTCTGTGGAGTTTTGTGTGTCTCTCCATTCTCTAGAGAAAAGGAGCTATACAGACAAGGTGGCTAACTAGGTTGCTAAAGTCAAGTGGCATTAACCCAACTTTGGCAACTTGGGTCTATGTCTTATGACATGGAGATATATAACATAAATATGATTATAAGTAATTGATATATTAAGTATATGTAATAATAGTTAATGCTTATTCATTGCTTTCTTTTCCTAGATTCTAGGGCAGCTCACAAAACTTTTTACAGTTTTTGCCCTACTCTGTAGGTGAGAGGATGAAGTTGCTAAATGTGAAGTGAGTTGTTGAAGGTCCTAAAGTGAACCAGTGGCAAAACTGGAAAGAGTTCAAGTTTGATGGCTTTTTCTTGTGGATATACCACTTTATAATTTTTTTTTATTTGTAGTTTTTTATAAATGATCATTATTTGTTGATGATGTTGTAAGTAACCACTGAAACGTTGCAGATGATTGCTTGTATTGTTGAGGCAGTTTTGCCTTGCTTTTCCTTGAAGCTAGGCTTTTGTGTGTTGAAAATATGAGTAAATGGGTGAAGTCTGTGTTTCTCCCTCTTAGCACAAAATGCACATAAGATTTCCAGTAAAACTGTTTTTTACTTCCTGTGAAAGCATACTTTTTTTTTTTTTTTTACCATAGCTTTCTAGTACCGATAGGTACTTCAGCTGTTTTTCACTATACTTGGCCAGGCTATATCTGGAAGAACAACAAGTGATTACAGCTCCTAAGATACAGTTACCAGCAGTCAGATCGACAAAAGGGTTAAAAGTGAGACAGCCCTACCTTTTACTTCAGTGGAAGTGTAGTTGTTGATTTAAAGCTCTCAGTAAATGATTGTTGGAGATCTGCCATGTGTAGCAGAGCATTCAGAAAGCATACCACAGACTCTGCTTCCTCCTGAAGAGCATTTGTCTGTCAATATCTCACTTCAGCTGTAGTCTTCTAAAGGTACCAGAAGGCAGGCAAAACTCACCAGCCAGCAGTCATGGAAGATCAGGTCTTTACCAACGTTTATCAAAATGTTAATGACACCAACAGCTATGAGATTCCAGACTCTGAGAAAGACAAACAGGGTAATCTTTATGATCACGAAGATCCAGCATCTCCTTCTTCCATCACTACTATCCCAGAGAGCATGGATAGTAGTCAAGAGAGCTCAGAAGATAGCTGTAGTAATTCTGTGGCCTCTCAGCATGAGGCTGATGGGGAGGATGGTTCTTCATCTCACCATGGTGCTGAAGAAGACCACCCATACCAGGAGGTGGATCTGATGAGCCCAAGTCTGGAAGATAAACACGCAGAGGGCATGATGTTTGAGAGCAACGTGCATTTTCCTCTGGATTTCCAGTTGCGTCGGAGCCAGAGCACCTCTTCCAACTCTTCAACTTCCCTCAAGTTCCCCCTTAACAATAACTTCGGAGAAACTGACAACTTTCAGGAAGATGGTGAGATTTTCCTGTTTGTAAAGGTAAGAACTTGGGTGCTCCTAAGAATGCACTACTTTTAAACCCCAAGTCAATGTACACGTCCTCCAAACCAGTGAAATACAGCTACCCACTGCTTTGTTCCCAACTCTGCTGCCTGTGTGCTGCAGGGGGCCAATCCATTCACTTACCTCTTGCATCTTAAGGCACAGAAGAAGATTTGTGTTGTGTGGAGATGCCTGGGATTTCTTCACTTCAAGTGGAAGTATGAGTATGGTGAAAGTAGTCTGACTGTTGCTGCAATTTATTCTGTGAAATCTCACTGCTGTTACAGCTAGGCTGCTACTACTTGAACTAATTTAGTTCAAGTTTAGTTAAGCTAGTTCAGCTATTCCTGCATTTCACTATCTATCTAGTAGCTAATAGGTCAAAAGTGATAGTTATTAATGCTATGAAGAAAACTAAATGCATAGTTTAAATAATGGCAATAAAATTTCCATAAATGCTCATCCCTGAAAGAGGTCTGTCTTTTATTTCTTTCAATATTTAGATTCATATCTTTCTGTGATTAGTTAGATTAATGTAGTTCTGTGACAATTTTAACATGTATTTTTCATTAATTTCAAGTTAGGTATAAATTACTGAGGGGGCTTTCACACATCTCTAACCTTGTAAAGTCTTACTTGAATTTCTAAACCATAAACACCCGTGTCCTTAAATAAACACTGTACTTCCCTTCATAAGGGCTCTTGTATTCAACCATTCTCAATATTTATTAGGCCATAACACAGACCTGACAGTTCCTCCTTTCAACTACATGAGAGAGAAATTTTCAAGTTCTTGTATGGCCCTATTGAAGGGAAACACGTTGAGTGTAATACTCTGTTATTTCAACAGAAGTCTTGTGAAGTTTGTCACTTCTCAGCATAAACAAGATTATCAGGATCTGTTCCTCAGTTTCACACGTGCTATGAAAGCAGGATAAGAGATTTTGTTACCACACGCAGAAGTGTTTTCAGCAATATCTGTGTTTGGTTAATTTAGTTTATTTAAGAAAGAACACACTATAACCTTTGCATTGGTGTGAGATGCTGATTATCTTGTATGAGCTAGGGGAGATCAATGCCTTAGTGGACTCTCCTAATACTTCATTTGGTTCCTGTTACAAATCTTGGATTTCTTGGAAAACTGAGTTAGTTAAAAAGTTATCCTACATTTACTTGTAGTATCAAGGAAATCACTTCCATAAAGTGTCAACAGAATCTTGAGATTCTTTTCAATGCATTAAGAAAGTTATGATTTAAATATTTTTACTTTGTGTCATGTCTTCCTGTAGATGAAAAGTTGTTATTCCCCCTTCATGTCTCCTTTCTCAATGTGAAAACCCTTTGCGATTGCTTTTCTAATTTTTGCATAAAGATAGATAATTTAAGTTATTGATAAATGAAAAAAAACAACAAACAAGAAAAGGCTTTCAGGTTACTTAGTCTTATTCTGCACAAGACAAACTACAAAACTTCAGCCATTTCTTTTGAATTTAGTTTAACTGCAGCTACTCTTCTAAAAAGGTGTGTATCCTTCAGGAGAGGGAGTATCTATTAATTGCTGGGTCATGAATTGTTCTGGGTCCATGTGTGCTGCCACAAGGGTTTTTGCTACTGATTCCTGTAGAAGTGGGCTGCGAGACCCATGTGTGGGGGCATTTGGCCTTTTTGTTATCTTCATAGTACTTGCACTGTATGGCTCTTTGAAGTGGCAGCTGTCCTGCTTCTCTGACTGGATCATGGGCGTTGCTAAAAATACATTAATTCTATGGACAAAGCAATATCTATGGTGTTGGTTCTAGTTCATATCTCTGCTTGTAGTCCTGCATAGGTGTTTTAAAATTTGCAGCAATTGAGTATATTTTGTTTGTTAGCAACTTCATGGTGTTAGCAATATGAGTGTTGTATTTTGGCTTTAAAATCATCTCTTTCTATTCCTTATTCTTTCACGTTCCTCTTGTTTCAAAATAATGGTGTCGTCTCTTACTGTGCGTGAAAAAAGAAAATGCGTGCAGATGCTCCCATACAAGCAGAGATGATGGGGTTAATTTGAATTTCTGAAAATTGGGAAGAGGGGCATTTTGAAAAGAACTGTCACAGAGAAGGATTGAGAAAGTCCTTTTCCTTGCTTTTGTTGTCCAGAGTAGCCAAGTATCCCGTAAAGGGGCCTATCAGCTAGTCTAGAGAGAAGCACAAACTTTGGACTCTATTCACTTGCCAAAACACAAGTGCCTATTGCCTTTGAGATGTCCTTGAGCCCCAAGACATCCCTGCCTGGCTGGAAGATGAGACGTGAGGCTTTCAGGTGATCCTTGCTGTGATCCTCCTCCAGCAGGAGCTGGAGGCCCAACGGGCTGGGCACTGCATACTTCTGGGTGGGTGGCTGAACTGAACTCCTACGACAGCATTTTATTCCTTGAGCAATTGATGACATTTCATTTTTGCATTTTTGCTTTTCTTTCTTTCTGGTATCAAGGTAATAAAGCACTAACTCCACGGAGTGCAGATCCAGCTTTGCTATTTTTAATTATCTAGATAGCAAAAGTCAGCCTATAAAGTGGAAGGTCATAGAGTAATATATAACAAGAATTGTGTAATACCTGATGGCTATTGCTCCTTGCACATAGGAACCAAATCTCTCAGTTGTGTCCATGGCTATTATTCATAGACAGTTTCCTTCTCATGTGGTCTGTAGTCCACCTGAGGCCAGTGTTACTTTGAAATAGGGTTCATCTTCTGGATTTGCTCTTTTCTGCAGACATCAACAGTGACTTTTTGCTGTGGGACAATAGTGGTAATGACAATTCTGCCACTATTTACTCCTTCCTTTGTTTGTAGCACTAAAATATCTCTGTTGAGTGGCTGGAAACGTGAGTGTCAGACAGAGGTCGCTGCTGACTGAAAACCAGAGAAAGTGGAAAGATTAAATGGTGTCTAATTTACAGTCTAGCTGGCTTAGTTGCAGTGTGCTGCCTAGAATCAAAATTTAACTTCATCAGAATATTGTAAGTGCTGTTCCATTAGGACCATAGTTTCAGTCAGACTGGATAATCTTTTCTGTACTCTATTCTGTGTTTAGAGACCACAAACATGTTTAAATCACATAACTCATCTTTCACTGATTATCAGTACTTGGTAACTATGTCATCGTCAGTAGACTGTTTCAGGATGTGCCATAAGATGAAAAATTTTGGCTTTCATCAAGGAATTCCCTGTACCTTTAATAGCAGAATCTAGCATGTACCAACATGTAGCATATACCAACATGGATATGTTTGTGTCAATCTAGCATGTCCAGGCTTGTCACAGCCACCTTAATGCCCTTTCAATAACATTGTAATTCTTCAAACAAAAGTCTTTGAAATTTGAACAGAAATATGACTGACATACAGGCTTTGTTACTGAGTGCATAGGAGAGCTTGACCTAATTGTAGCTGTTGCTCAGAGGCCCACCTTTTCATTTGTATGCTTCATTTCCCTGTTTAGCAGTGAGTTTGTTCTGAAGGTTGAGTTTCTTTGAAAATTTTTACTTTTTGTTTTCCTGAAGCTTGAAGTTATTTAAAGAATAGTCCCTCTATTTTCTTTTCAGAAGAAAATTATTGCCCTTCTGGTTTATTGATGACCTGAGACTGGCTACAGATTATACCCTCTCTGTACACATTTGTGCCATAGGAACACAGTTCCCAAAAGAAGGGAGGTAATTCTTTACCCCGAGCAATAAACACCTTGTGTTATGCAAACAATACAAATTTAATACAGTGGTTTAGCATCATGAACATGCATGTTGGATCACTGCACTGGGGTAACAGAGTTAAGGATGCTGGAAGGCACCTCTGGAGATCATCTAGTCCAACCCCTTACTCAGAGCAGGATCACTTAGAGCAGGTTGCTCAGGGCTGTGTCTGGTCAGGTTTTGAATATTTCCAGAGATGAAGAATCCACAACCTCTCTGTGCAATCATTCCAGTGTCTTACCCTCATGGTAAAAATGTGTTTTCCTATGTTTAAATGGAATTTCCTGTATCTCGGTTTGTGCCTGTTGCCTCCTGCGCTTTCACTGGATACCAATGCTTATATTTAAGAATGCTATTTTAAGAAAGATACTGCTTTTAACTTCTCTGTACATCAGAACTTAAACTTTTAGCTGTTTCCATTGGGATTATTGCATCCTTTAGTAAAACTTCATTAAGTCAATAGCTGGGAAAGAAAGGACATTTCTCTTCTGCCTGCAAGATGCTTCACACTCCCTTGTTTCCAATTCAGGAAGGTCTGAGGGCTCTAACTTGATGGCAGAACCCTGTGCTAGCTCCCTACTGACTCACAAAGTTGAATGGAACTCTTATAAATGACAGACTGTGTTCTTAACAGGGACAGTAAGATTAATCCCTTGGATCACTGCAAAAATCATGCTCTTTCCCATTGAGTTGACTTTTCTGTTGTTTTATGGAGCCTATTGGTATCTGTTGAGAAAGTTTTGTTCAAAAATGTGTATTAATAATTTAGAACATGAAGTCGCAGGACATAGCTAATTTTTAGCATGTATTATTTGAAAAGAGCAGAACCAAATCATAATGTAACCACATGGATGCCCAGTCTTAAGTTAGTAGTTATGTTGGTGCTTTGCTGAGCAGAACTGAGCATTTTGCAGAATCAGATGAAAAGTAAAAGAGTACCCAGCATAGATGAACATGTGTAGAGTTCAGTAGGAAGTCCTGCAGAGGGGTTCAAATAAAGGGATGGATATGGACATTAATGAGAGTATCAATTTTTCAAATTCAAGCCATTTATTTCTTACGACACTCATAGTCTACAGAGTAAAACAACCACACTTGCGATTTTGGGGTGGTAGAGATTTGCAAGCATAATTTGGTGTCCAAATAACTTTAGCAATGCAAGCCGGGTAGTCTTTTAATTCACTCCAATACGGCACATAAGGCTCGTTAAACAATATCTTCTCCACTGAGGTTTGCAGGTAGTAAAACGACTTCTGGCTGAAGCCAGGTGGCAGGTGTAAGTCTCTATATGTACATAAAATTATCGTAATTTGGCTTTTTTTGACATTTCAGCTTTTAAAAATATTTTTTTATAGTAAATCTACTGGAAGTAAGCAAATATTATTTTGGTCTTATGAATAAGCTTGGAAAAAGGTTAAATGATTCATGATCCACCTTTTAAATAGTGTTAACTGAGCAACTTGAGCAAGGACAAGATCCAAGAACTATTTTCAGAGCTCTCCAGTCATGGCAGATTTACAGACCAAGATGCAACATGCTGAAGTTAACGTGCACTAATGACTAATGGGGAGCCAATATCCTAACATGATACCTTTTTCGATAATTTTAATGGAATTAATGGATGTTTTTCGCTGCAAATAGTCTTACTTAAGATAATTTACAAGTACAATTAAGTATAGAAATACAAGTCTGGAATATCAAGTGATAAGATGTGTCCTCCTGCTCTCAGTCTTATTTAGAGTACCCCTAACAGTTGCTGCTTTGAAAACATTCAGTGATGCAGATTCAGCACTTATACCAGTTAGTCTCTGTCAATGCGTAATTATTTTCCTGAGACAAATATTTTCCTTTATTAAAATTCTGTTGCTCTGAATTATGCTATTTTTCTTTTTAATAGATAGGTCCTTTATGTGTTAGAGGACAGATACCAAATTTCCTTCAGTCTTTGCTTTCCTAGACTAAACGAATTCACTTCCTTCAGCCTGCCTTCAGGCTTGAGTCATCATTTCTAAACTTTGGTTTGGTGTGTTGTGGGGTTTTTTTGTTTGTTTGTTTTAGGCTTTTTTTGACCTTTCCCAGTTTCTCTCCAGTTAATATGTATATTTCTTAAGCTCTGGTTTTCAGGTACACGTAGTGTATTTAGCAGTGCCAATAAAAATTACTACAACAGGTCCCTCTAATTCATCATCTGTCCAACTCTCTAGTCGGGACACTTTATCTGCTGTATTTTAGCATTTATGTGTATCCTTTAACATTTTGTTTAGGATTACAAAGTTCATCTTCCAGCCCTGGTATTTTCACAATAAATGCTTCTGCAATGGTCTCAGCCATTTATTACTCACCTGTTTGCAAGCGGCTGTAATGCAGTACTGTTGCACAGTTCGCACCAGCCATTTGACTTCAAGAGCATTAGGTTTCTCTGAGTGATGTGATCAGACTGATCACCTGTTGCTGAAAACAGTATGGTTTTGAAGTTGGAGAATTGCTCTGATATAAGTCCGATGTGGAGCATACTATCACCAATGCTTTTGCTCTACTAACTCAGAAAATAGAGATACACCTGTAGTATCTCCGCACCATACTATGCAGACACAACATGGCTTTACAGCTACCTCCTACACCTCACTACGTATAGGACACTGGTAATCTCTTGAGTGTTAACATATAAACCTAGTAGCTATGTAACCCTCATTTCTGAGGAGGAAAACTGTGTTGTGGGTCTCTTCATAGCTTGATTTATGCTTATCTGAATTACTCTGTGTGCTTGTGTGAAAAGATTAGCGAATGGCAGTTCTGTTAACAGATAACATCCAGTTACCTGACTATCAGTCGTGAACAGAGCATGTGCTTTAGCAGCAGGGCATAGCAGTTTGCTTAATCTTTTGGATACAAAGAGTAAAAGGTCTTGCTTCTGACCTCTGCTGAGTCTGTGCCTTGCTTATGCACCTTTTCTGCCTCCAGAAAGATCCATGAATCAATTTTCAGCTGACACTCCTGTGCCACCTTCAGCTTTTGGCTCCAGCAGCGACTGTGGCTGGGTATAGCACAGTAGCGTAGCAACAGCTTCAAAATACAGACCTGTATTGTCTAGGAAATTGTTACTGCACAGTGATTGCAGCTATAGCAAATACAATGTAATTATGTAGATCATACTGAGGGAAAATTAAGATGGGATTTATTTACTTGTTTCTTTTCCATGCAATTTTCTTTTTGTGACTCCCTCTGTGATGTTCTGAAAATAAGACTGTTATCCCAGCCTGGTTTGTTGTTTTCTTTTGCAACATCTCAGTTTCTTTTGTTACATTTTAGGAATGGAAAATGTTTGGATTTGTGGATTGATTACTCTTTTGCTGTCCCTGACAACTTATCTATGTAGCAGTACTGTCAGCTGTTAAATGGTTTCTGTTCAATATAGAGGGATATGTATTATTTTTAATTGTTTATTGCAGAAGTACCTAAAGAGCAGCTCTACCGAGACTGATGTTTTACAAACACAAAGTAATAGATAGTCCCTGCAAAGCAACTGGTAATGAGATATGTAAATTATTTTTGAGTCTACAAGAGGAAAGCTGCTTTTATTTTCTGCTCGTTGTTTTCGTCAGTTATCAAGGGTTAGATTTGGCTTATTCAACTTAGGTGTGTCTGTAAGCTAAGTTATTAACTACATCTCTGCAGGATATCTAGGCTGCTTTTGCAGCAAAAAAGCTATCTGAAATAGCGCACTGGGATGGTAACTCATGTAGCCAAGCGTAGGCATCAGCTATAGGGTGGGGTTAGCTGTTCTGTAGACTCCATTTGTTGAATCAAGTAGGGGCCTCATTCAGCTTTCCACCCATAGGCATCCAGTGCTGTTTTAGATGCCTTAAGGTTTCCCTCCTGGCCTCCAGCTGCCTCTGCAGAAGGCCATGGGTCTCCCATCCTTTCTCCTATAAATTTACAGATTTCCTCAGCTATCTTAGGGCCTCTCAAATGCTGCTGGATATCTAGGTTTAGGCAAATGAATCAAGCTGTAAACTGTCACTGCATACAATGGCATGGTCACCTGAAGTTAAATAAACTGGATGCCACTAGTGACAGTTTAAATACAAAGCCTGGATTACTAGATTAGACTAGAAGCTGATTCTGATAATGGGTATCTGGAAACAAACTCCAGACAAATTTTTTTTTATCACCCCCCCCCGGCTATTTAATTTTCCTTTTTCTTTCAGTGTCCACACTCGGCAACAGTTGAAGTGCAACAGTGAACAAACATTGCAATGTTGGACAGTTCTGCTGTTCACTGGACAGTCTAACTTAATCAGATAAAATCATCTGATACATCTCAGCATCTTTCCAAGACTGAGAACCAGGACTTTCTTTAGCTTCAGTCAATAGCAACCCCCATATATGTTTCTTTCAACTCTATTTGTTTTGTAGTTACCTTTTTTTTTCAGACACCATAGTAGAAGAGGAAAGCGAGCTGAACTTGAATTCCTAGGTAGCAGTTCAAACACAGCTTAATATTTTAATTGTGAAAAGAAAATCTGCTTTGTTTCTTTGGGTGATAAGACCTTGTACTGTATTGGAGGGAAATTTTCCACTGATCTGCAACTGTATTTCCTGGTCCTTTAGAAATATTTTCAGTGTTCTCTCACAGACTGTGATTGTGGCTGAAAAGGAACACCTGAATTTTTCTGTATCAGTGGCAATTTTTTAAATACTTAAAACTGCTTAATGGTAAATGTTACAAACCTGTATGATACTACCTTCTGTGGGGAAAAAAAAAAAAAAAGACGGCATGTCACTCTAAAATGAGTCATTGATTTGTTATCTGCAGGTGTGATTTTTATATTTAGACCTCTAGATGATCCTTTTCATATCAATTAATAATACAATTATGGTTGACTTTTTACTGTTGGTACATCTCTGATAATGTTATAAGGAGTCAGCGACCTTCGTGAAGTTATAGCGATACAATTAGGAATAGATGAGAAGTGAATTGTTTAGTGCACAGATCTGGTTTCAGTACAGGCAAGAAGTGTTTGAAACCAAGGTAAAAATCTTTGCACGCTCACCAAGATGGTTTTTTGGGGGGGTTCCTGGTAACCTGAAAAAAAAATGCATGGGACTGAGGTGACCTTTTGGGACATGAAATAGAGTCCTTTACTGTCACAGACAGCCTCATCATATAATACATAATTCATAAACTGATCAAGGCCGATCTAAAAACTAAGTGGCCATTATTACTCATTTTGGAAATCTCTTTCAGAATGTCACTGCTCTGATGGTTCGACACCTTACTCTAATTTCCAAATGACATTTATTCATGTGCAGCTAATAAATCCTTGTTCTTGTGCCAGCACGGTCCATTAGCGTTCATTCTTTCACTTAGCACTTTTTAAAATCAGTTTAGGCTTAGGCATCCTCAGATGTTTTGGGGCTAAACCAGCCAATCCTTTTTGTCTCCATTTCTGCCAGTCGTCATAGTGATCCCCTTCTGCACATATCTTCTTTCCACAAAAAAGATGCCTTTTTTTTTTTCACAGCTGCATCCTGTCTCAGGTTGCTTCTACTTTTTATAGCTAGACTAAACAAGCAGCAAAAAAGATTCTTTTAATAACCTCCTGGTTTAAGATACCTATGATTGTTTAAGTAAACACATAATTCTATTTGAGGTGCAATGTCCTGATATAAACATGTTAGAGTCAGTCACAAAAAGTTTCATTAATTTCTTGGTGCCTTTCACAGTTTTTCACTTATCCTGACACCTGTTTGTTTTCCTTTCAGCAACAATAACGTTTTTCTAACATCATTGTAAGGTTTCCTCGTCTGCCTGCAGAGCACCAGCAGGGCATAATTCCCACTGTCCCATTGGCATTGGGTGCTCACAGGTACTGGTTGTGACTCTTAAGTTCGTCAGCTTCAGAGGGCTTCTCTCTGGATCCTTAATTGACATTTAGATAGGGTTGTTCACTTGACTATGTCACTGCTCTTTGGGAAATGTTAGCATCTGAAGCTCAACACTATATGCCCATAGCTTGAGGGCTGGTTGAGAAGCAAATGGAAGGAGTGGAAGCTTTGCATCTGAATATATAAGTATTTAATCCCTCTTCTGACCTCTGCTCACATGTATTTGTACCATTTTTTAAATTTATTTTTAAATGTATTTGATTAAAAATCTGGCCAGCAGAAGTGTTTTATACTTGCCCCACATTTATACTTGCTCTATAAATATGTGCATCCTTATCTGTAACACTGATACTTTTGTGGCCCCTCATTGCAAGAGGGTCACTGTTAGACAGAAATGGCATGTGACTGGTTAGTGAGATGTCTAAATAATACTAGCGAGTCCTTATTAAACAGGAATACCAGGAGAAATAATTTAAACTTATAAAGATTTTTTTCTTAATGCCATTAGAAATTCTTTCTAATTTTAATGTCTGTTACCTAGGAACTTTCCAGATAAGTACTGGAGAAAATAATTCAGGAATCCTGAATTTCATAGAGTAGACTTTGTGACGTAAGAGTTGTTGTTTTAGCTTTTTGTTGTTGTTGTTGGGGTTTTTTTTGTATCACACTCTGATTCAGGCATGGAAGGTAACCTTTCTTGTACATAATCATGTTTTTTTTCACAGGCCATCAATAAGGCCTATTAAGAATGAAGACTGCGCTCATATCCCAGTTGTTTAAAACAAAAAAGTTGTCCAAGAGCTCAGTGCTGGAGCATGCTGAATGCTTTGATGCTTATCCATAAAAAGTATAAACCACATGCCTAATGTTTTAGCATATAAGAACTTTAATTTGCATTTTTCTCAATCATTTTAAATCAACAAAATTATGTTTCCACTTAAGTACTTCAGTGCTTTGGGAAAAGGAAGAATAGATAGCAGGACTTTTTTTTAAAAGCTGATGAACCTTTAGAGAAGAATCATAGTGTTTAAGAGGAAGTTCAATGGACAACACTACAATGCCATCCTTTGCTTTATGAAGATAGAGAGCTTAACTGATTTAAAATGTTATCATATAGAGAAATCATGGATGAATTTAGATGTAAGGTATGAAACTATAAGAAACTAATTGCTATATTTTAATTTAATTATCTAATGTTTCAGTCTCATTGTTTGTCATTTTGGGGACTAAAGAAAATTCTACTTGTCAGTTCAGATGAATATGATAAAGGGCTATAGGGCAAGTATTTTTAATCAAGTGATTCAATGTGGATCACGATTAAATGCTGTCTGCTCAGTGGGCCTCAGTGAGATTTCAGGGATATTTCTAAACAATAGCATGCTCAGGCTGAAAATGTAAACTGTGCTGAAATTAGTAAGAGATTTGCACTGATTCAGTGCAGACAGGATATTACTCAAGATAGTTTGATGCATACTCTGTACATGTGGTTTGAAGGTTGTTTGGATTTGGGGATTCATCTGTGTAAAATTTATTAAGCCTGTTTTAATGATTGATTTCTTGAACATCGATCTGAACTGCTTACTTTTCTCTTGTTTCCACAGTAGGATAGATGTTGGATATGGAGAAGAAGTAATTCTTACTTTGGCTAGAAATGGCCATTCACGAACCTCAGAGACAATCTATTTGAATTAAACACCCCAGGACCCAGCATAGACTGTCCTAAGGAATTTGTCCAGTCTAAATTTCTAGGTCAGTCATTAAGGGGTAGATCAACTAATGGGGAACTCTGACCACCTGATAAATCTGACCAGGTACTATTTGTGAAAGAGCAGCTTTCTCAGCTGGGGAACTGATTCAAGTGCTTTAACATGTTCCTGTGAAAAGGAACTGTGTGAGGCTGGGCAGAATACCCCAGGGCATCTAACATGGCCCAAAGGTCTATGTCAGAGCAGTCTAACCCCGCCATCAGTTTCTCAAAGCTTAAAGTTACTGGACAACAGTCCAGTATCAAAAATTTGTTATATGCCATGTGGCGTATTTTGAAGAGGCACCTGTCTTTCTTCCCCTTGGTGAGCGCATGGATTTGTAAATAGTCAGCAGTAAGTAGTTTCTAGTTACATAGCACGAAGTTACAAGGTGACGTAAAAAAGAACACCTTTGTAAAAACCACACAGATTGTTATATATATATATATATATCTCATACTGCAGGATTGCATACTTTATTGGACTTTTGGGGGCACTTCAAATTTACTTACTTTCACCAAATGTAGGCAGGGTGCTTATCTGTTGAATCGGTAACTTCATCGTGATCTTAACTATTCATGTACTTTGGTGTGCTAGTCCCTTGCCGTGTGTTAATGAGCCTGTATAACCAACAGCAGAGGTTTGGAGCAGCAAATTCACAGTCATTTGGCTCCTCCCTGTGAGATTGCAGAGAATGAAGTTTGGACGGGAGCGGAGTTTCTTGCAGGCATCGGGCGCCGATTGGCCCTGTACACTGCGGCTGATAACAGCTAAAAATAGCACCGGTATAAAAGCCCAGCGAGCAGCACAGCTGCCCTGGCATTCCCTCCTCGACTGCCAGCGAGGGAGGAGACGGTGTTCTCCAAGTCCCTGCAAATATGTGACCAGAGAACATTCTGCTGCTTAATTCCACTTAACAATTAACTCATCAAGTAAAGACACACACTGGACTGTGTGACTCATGGGGAAGTAACCAAGTTCTACTTCAAAAAAAAAAAGGGGGGGGGGGACAGAAACTGAAGGCCAGATTTTTCAAGCAGGTTTTCAAGCAGAGTGTGACAGGTGGGCTGGTGGAATGTCTTTGGAAGTGTGCCTGCAGAATATCTGTATTTTTGTGTACAAGAATGTTGTACTTGTGTATATACTCATGCAGTCACCTGTATGGGGAGCATACTGCATGACGATGGAATTCTGAACACTTGGAAAAAACAAATGTGTTTTTATTTGACAATGGTTTAACTAAGCTGGCATTGAGGAGTTCAGGAGTCTATTCTTAGGCTTGCTGTTGATTCTGGGGAAGCCAGGTCACCTCCTTGCATTTCTGTTCCCTTTCAAGCTCTGCCTGTCTTCTGTTTTAAACTATAGACTTTGGGGGAACAGTAACTTCTGTGTTTGACTGCATTGGAAGATAAACCTTTGGATGTCTGAAGTGCTTTGGATGAACAAAGGCAGACACCTGTATTGAAGAGCTCCCCTTTTAAGGTCCGGCAAAAGTTACATTGAATTGAAAATAGGGTGTAATCAGGGAAAGCATTAGGAAATCTTAAAAATAGGTGGCAGTATCAGCCCTATCAATAGTAAACTATTCCCTCATGTATTGATTCCAGTTGCTCTGAGTCCTTCTCTTTGATTTTATGAAGTATTTCACTATGGAATTTATATGGCTGGATTTCCTTTCAGTTTAGTTATAGTATTTTGGTTTTTTCTCTGGTTTATAATAATATCTACTGAAAGGTTTATAATATCCTGCAAGACTGACAGATGACCTAAGTTGCCTCCAGTTTTGATTTGATATATTTAATTTTCTGAAAAGGTCACTTGTAACTGCTTAGCCATTTTCCCTTTCATAAGAACATTCAGTTACTTTTATTTTTTAATTGAGACATCTCTCGTGGTGAATAAGATAATTGCAGAGGATGTTGGTTTGGTAGTTCTGTAGGCTAAAATCGTCTTTTTTGGTCAGGAGACCCAGCATGAGCAGAGCTGGTAGAAGCTCCCACACAGTGGCTTCCACCTGGTCAAGATGCAGAGCTGAGAGGAGTCAATCCTTATAGCACACCTAACTTCACCCTTCTGAAATCTCTGCCTTTCCTCTCTGAAAGTCAGTTTTCTGTGTTAACATGCAGCCAAGAGAGAACCCGAGAGTCTCTTATTGGTGCCATCCTCCGCAGGGGGATTTAGACTTTCTCTCAACATCATGAGATACCTTTATATATATTTATGAATTAGTCTGGCATCAACTCTCACTTGCTGCTTGGCTAGGAATGGGTAAAAATTGCTAATAATGAGTAAAGGGCTCCATATCTCATTAGCACTTTTCTAACTGATGTACGTCTCCCAGGAAAACCTCATCCATTTTCTGCAGAGTTGTATCATAGTTGTCACCAAGGTCAGAGCACTGACACTGCAGACGACTCTGAGCTTTAACATTTCAGTGATCTATGAAGTTGCTTCCAGGTATTGCAGCCGGTGACCAAGGGCCCACACCTTCCTTATAAAAGTGATACCTGTTACATGCTCTGTGAAAATGTTGTGATTTTTGGGAAAAGATGAAAAATTTTGGGAAAATTTTCCATTTAACAGGAAAAAATCTTAAATCTTTCTAGTTAGACTACCCAGTATTCCCAATTCTTAGACAGACTTAAACGAGACCCCATCACTATTCAGACTGTGCTCAGAGCTGAATTTTACACTGAGGTTCCCTTTCAGTCTTAAACTAAGCTCCTCTTAAAGAATTGCCACACCATCTTTCACTTAAGGATGTGGGACGTGGTCTCTAATAACCTGCACATAGTGATCAACAGCGAAAATCTACTAAATTGAAAGTGTAGTTGCAGCAGAGGGGTTCACATCTGTGCTTAATTAACCACATCACTCCGATTCATTGTGGTTGTCTGCATTAACTCTGCAGTGAAAAGCATCCTCAAGCAAAAAAAACCTAAAATGAGATACCACCAAGTCAATGTCAGGTGCTTCAAGATGAACTCTTATGTTGAAGACGGAAGGGGGAAAAAAAACCAACCTACCATTCATTTAATAATGGTTATGCACTAAGGAAATTGAGCTTGTTCTCTGGCAAACTTTGTGGAAACTTTATCACAGAAGTACCAAAAGGTGAAATGAAAAATGAATGAGGGCAATTTTCTAAGGAGAATGGAAGAGTTCTACAGTTCACTGTAAGGCTCAAGGTCAGCCAGCTGCATTAACCTAGGCGTACAGCACTGCCATTGATGAGGTGGACCATAATGTATGCAGAGGTTAAACTTTGCTGCCATAAGGAAAGATGTAAAGATGCTGATCCCTGCTATTTCATACTGAGCAAGCGTGGGTTTATCAGGGAGCCAAAAGCCCTTTTCTGAAGCCAAACATTACATACACCATAGAGGATCCTGTAATCCGCTGTGCAGATCCTTGCACGTAACCTGCTGTGCAGGTACTTTATGGCTTCATCTGGCACAGCTAAATGTCACTGATGCCAACATTTGAACCCATGGGAGCTAGTCTGAGTCACAAGTAATTTCAAACTGAGTTGTTGAAGGCTTTATCTTTTAGAAATAATGGGCATCAGAATATAGAAAGTAATTTCTGCTTTCAGCCAAATTGTTTGCTAAACAACAGAGTGAAATACAAATGTATCCAATGAAATCAGCAGCAATTGTGCATTCTTTGGGCCTTATTTACGAAGGAGAATTGAAACCTAGCCTGAGATCTGCATGAGTTGTACATACCATTTTGAACACTTTCTGAAAATAATAATCATAAATTGGGATTGGAGTAGTGTGTTATGTGCTAGTCTTTTGCTTGGGGGGATTTAATCCCAGTTTGCATGTACATGCTTCAAATGCTAATTAATTTAGACTTAATTTATGACAAGGAGCATACCAAGAAATGAACAGAAATAATCTAAGTAGGGACTTGCACTAAGAACACTTGTAAATTATGACAGGGATATGCATTACTTAATCTGTTGCAGACTTGTAAGTAAAATCATGTAATTTTAGTTCTGTGACAGCAGTGAGTCAACACTAACGGGTACATCATGCTTACCTAGTGTTTTTTTTCTTCATCACACTTAACAGTATGGAGGATTTACTTTGAAAAGCAAGGGCTGAGGATATCTACATTCCTTCTTTCATCAGCTTCTTTATCCATATAGCCCACAGTTTGGGACAATCTGTAATGCTCTCCATTGTATCCCCTACAATACCACTTTCCAAAGCAGTCTCAGTCCTATTTGGTAGTATCTTTTGTTTTTAATTGAAATAACAGTTTTGAAATGATAGTAAAATAAAGAAATAAAGGAATAAAAACCTGCCCTCTAGAAGCCTCTCTACTGAATGCTGCATTGGTAGATGATTTTGTACCTTTTAAGTGCCACCTCCTTATGAATGGTTAGCTGTGACTGTCACAGTGCGAGTGTTGAGATAATTATCCATAATGAAATCCTTCTTCACACTGAACAGCAGTGGGTTTTTCTTTTGAAGTTGTTAATGCTTATTAATGTTACAGCAAAGTTTGATACTGCATCCGTGTGAAAACATAATTATATTTAAAAATCATTTCATGCTTTTGGACTAGAACTTACTTTGCAAAACTCCTGCCTGAGCTGATTCTAGTGATCTACCATTCTGTTAAACAGCTGAGTTTCATCCAGAGACATTTAGAGCTAAAATAATGCATTTTCATAATAAGGCATAGGAGAGCTGCTATAGCTCATGGCTATGATGGATTCGTAATGTCTGGGGGATGGATATAGAGTGGACTATCTCAGATTTGCCAGTTAAGGGAGTGCAAAGTTTTCTGGCCTAGGTTTTGCCATCCCATCCCATTTCTTGGGACATTCACGCTGTACACCTCTTGTATCACTTGATGTCTTTTGTACCATGCCCCTGAGTGTGGGGCAATTTATAAGAAGGAACAAAATCACAGTTCCTCCTCACTCCATCAAACCAACATGTTTTGAAGCACTGTATGTCTCTGGAGTTGAGGGAAAATATCTGCTCACCTAACCTTGGCATGAGGCTGATGAGGAGAGCTTTGTACATCCTTGCATGTCTTGTACATCTGGGGAGGGGAACATGCAGTCCGACCCCAAATATCTGCAACAAATCCCTTTCGATTTTTCTGAAGATTAAACAAGAACTTGATAGTGACATGTTGTAATTCAAAAGGAAATTAAAACTATTGGTTTGATTCCTTGCACTTGTTAACTTGTTAAATAAGTAGCATGTTGAAGCTACTAGCATGCAATAAATGCAGTTGCAAATTACCAGTAATTCAGAACTGCCTCTGGAAGATACATTTTCATAACCCATTCAAACATGCTGGTTTAGTATATGGTTGCTGCTTAATTGTGTTTTTTTAGGCAACTAGGCAGTTAAATAATTCCCAGGTAAAATCATAGCCCCAAATACCGTTTACTGTGGCTGCACCAAGATTTTACTTCTTCTTTTCATCCACGATGGAAGTTTATTTACAACATGAAAAACGTCACCTGTGTCACACAAAACTTGTAATGCCGCTCTCACAGGATGGGCTGGGTGGCAGCACCAAGTGAGCATGGGGGATGGATGCACTCTGTGCCCTGATCCTTCTTGGTAGCTTAGTGGTCTGCTGGAGAACTCCACGATAGAATTACATCCTGGATGCTTGGCCTCTGATTCACCCCCTCGGGACAAATCTTTACGGGAAGTAAAGCTTGGATCAGGCCTGTGAAAGCTGATAGTGCGTCAGAGTTCACCTACAATAGAGGTCTTATGTGGAGATGTGGTGGTTCTTTTTCTGAAGCTGTCCTCTTCTTTTATTAATGGGATGACGTGCTCATATTCATTTATATATCTCATAAACCTCAAACTATAATGACTTGTCTTATGAAGAGTTCATAATTCAGCGTCTAATGTTCTTGTACGTAACTCAAAGCCTCTGCCATTTCTGACTCGTGAGAAAATGATAGGCCAAACTAAGCGACTCATTCTTTGCAGTAAAATGAGAGTGTACTAATTATTTATCAGTATCTTACCCTTAATTTGGCTGAAGAAAGACCTGATTTAATAACACAAAACAGAGCTGTGTAGATAATAATAACCATTATAGTCAAAAAGGTTCCACCCAGATGTAAGTGATAAGTCAGTTTTATATGACACCAAAGGAGCAAATGTACGAATAGATTCCTGAAGCAGTACTTACATATATGTATATATTTCCTCCTACTCACTGCCTCCTACAATGTTTATCTTAAATCAAGCTTTCAGAATCCATTTTAAAAAACACAGCATTTATATGAACAAGGAGTCTGTTTTGCTTGGTCCCTTCTAGGGGTTCCATAGGGAGATTTTTGAAAATCAGAGGGTTTTTGAGGTGGGCTGGGTTATTCTCTCTGTGGATACCTAAAAGCACAGCTGGAATATCAGATGTGTGGTTTTCACACTACAGCCTCTGTAACCTCTGAGCATCCCATATCAAGTCCTGGGGCAGGCGATGAGTGCAAGATGGTGCCTCATGGGTGAAAGCGGATGGGGAAGGGACCTTCCAGGGGCTCTGCTGCCCAGAAGCATCTTGAACCAGACGGACTCTGGCCCATTCCTGCAGTAGCTTTTATCTGGGTCAAGATGGAAACTGCTTCAGGGCATCTTAGCTCCCTTTCCCTGTATTGCACAGTTTCCCTTCTGCTTTGCTGAGCCTCAGCACAATACTCTTCGTCTTGCAAACTAATTATAATACACCACTAAGCCCAGACAGTAATTGGGAAGGAAGGATTTAAGTGTTTTGACATGTTGAGTCTCTACCGAAATTGCTATATCTAGAGTTTAACTTTCAGAAGCGCAAGGCATGCACAACTTCTGAAGTGAGAGATGACATGTGCATAGAAATCAGGCACTAAAGCCACAGATTTCTTTTACTTAATAATTACAGCGGGATTTGTCTGACCATTATAATGTCTTTATCTGAGCTTGTTAACCCTGGGCTCCCTTTATTACCAGTGGAAAAAAGTAGGCACTTCTAGGACACGTTTTTTCATTCTAAAATAGACATCTAAATAGGTCGCACGCATCACATCTCGTAAGTGCTGGTATCTTGAATGCTGCTTTTATTTCAACATTTTGGTTTAGCATTAGCGGTATTACCTCTATACTGTTCTCATAGCTGGCAGTATTTTCTCTTCCAGAGCTGATATGTATGCTCCTGTGATATAAACTGTTCAAAGCACTTGCCTATATCAAAACAGTGTTTTCTGTGGGGCTGGAGCTACAGGTAACCTCAGTCAAGATGACTCACTTCCCATTGTTTACAGGAACCCCCATTAAAGGGAAATTATGTTGTCACATGAGGTGCTAAAGCAAAATAATTTTTCAGCAAAAACAAAAGCTTATAATCATATAGTTGATAATATATTATTTAAGGATGCATTTTAGAGATATGGTGAACTACAGTTACGTTTCTGGCAGACTTTTATAACTGTAATATATAATTACAGTGCAATGATTCTTTTTGCCACATGTAAGTACACTTAGCCCATGTCCTTGGAAGTTTGCCGGTAGGCCTAAGAATAATTATACTATAAATGTTTGGTAATTAATGTGCCTAGTCCAAAAATTACATGTAAAAAATTTGAAATCAAAGTAGTAATAACACTTAATTCTCTTATAGTTAACCTTCCAGTTATTTGAATGAGTGCTAATTAGATCTAAAAACCATAAGCATACTTTTACACTAATTATAATGTTGATTATGTTGTAATTACAGTTGCAACAGCATAATGAGATTTAGTTGTTAACCATTTCAGTGCTTCATGGAGTGCACAAGAAACAGCTGTTGTGGGAAATTCCTGTAGAACTTACCCGAAGAGCCAGAGCTGCGACTGCTCTGGATCCATGTCAAATGCCTAGAGGTCACGAGAGAGAATTAAAGATCATCGCGAAAGCACACAGCTAAGAGCACTTTCAGGGAAGGCGAGTGTTTGATCATGTCAAAACCATACCCAAAAGGCCTCTCTGTGTCAGAAGGAGAAGGTAAAGCTGCTCATGTCTGGCAGTGCGAGCTGCAAACAGCCTGCGAGCCGGAGCTTCGGCGGTCCCAAAACAGGAGCAGCAGACAGGGAGGGCAGAGGTGCAGGAGGGTCTTCCCGAGGGCAGGAGGGCACGAAGTCCCTCCGGGCAATGATGGCAATGAGGAGGAGGTCCCACCCGACCCCTTTGCCTTTGTCCCCTCTCCCCTGCTGTGCCAGCACTCCTTTCCTCCATGCCTTTTAGCTGTGTCAGGCCTTTCTATCCTGTGTCACCTCTTGCTTAGGGTTGCTGTGTGGTGACCTCTGAGTCATGCAAGGAATGCAGGGTGAAGGAAGGGAGTATAGAGGATGACAGTATGTCAACAGCAGGCTGAAGCCCTTGAAAGTTTTCTTCTGAACTCCACCCCAGCGTATCATCACTCTCCCGCCCCCCCTCTACAACCAGCACCCCGCTGGACACACTGAGAAATAGTTACGGGACCCAAACATTTTATTTTCCCAGGGCCCTGAAGCTCTTCGTTCTCCTGCGTAACCCCATTCCCGTTCCTCTGCTCCTGAACTCTACCAGGAGTGGTGGCACCACAGGTGCTTTTCTCACCTAAGAGTGTTCAGTTTTGGCTTCTGTACCACTTTGTACCACGCACAGGGGTTTTCGCCGAGGCAGAGCTCTGATTTCCGCATGCTCCTTGCACTGATGCAACAGCCAATGCACAGGGTGAAGAAATTTGGCTTTTTTTTCCTTACCATTCTTGGCAATAACAATATTAGGATTTTGAACAGCTAGAAGCAGGAAAAACACCCTTCAGAAAAGAAGGAAAAAACATCACTGTTGCTTCAAGCAATGAAACCAGCCTGCTGCAGACCTTCCCTCTTGCCCTGTCACTGGTGCTCCCAGCTGAAGAACAAGGGAGGGAACAACAGAAATGCTGAAAATGGGGAAGAGCAGAATTATTTGCTCAGAGGCTGATCCTGCTGTAGGTACCAGGACCTTGTCTCCTCCCCTGTGAGTTAACCCCACCCTCTTTTTTTATGCTCTGGGCTATTTTGGGCAGGCAGTGAGAACTGCAGCTCTGACAGATGAGGATACTGTACCAGAGCACAGCAGCACTTGTTGCTCTGAAGAACTACACAGCCGTAACAGGGACTGCTGCTCTGCCGCCTGCTTTTTTTTAATGATTATTATTTATTTATTAACCCGCAAACTTGTTTTCTCTGCTGGTTTCGAGCTTTGTCATTATGAATGATGTTTTAAAAGCTTGGTGAAAGCTGTTCGGAAGGGAAACCTACCCACTGTGCAGTTGAAAACTCCTTTTGCTACTTAATAGTGGGAGATCAGCTGGTAGCCTTGGGGGTGAAAAATGACAGACTCTGTTCCTGCTAATGGGGAAGGAAAGGACCCTGAAATTGAGCTCTTCGTGAAGGTAAGTTGCACTGTGAACTGGACACTGGTGTGACTCTCGGGTCAGCTCGGCTTCTATTGAATAATCAAACTTTAATTTTCTGGCGCTGAGCAGAAGCGGTGCTTTGACAGCCTGTTATCTCTTGCACACACATGCACACTGCTTTCTTCTTCGTGACATTAGAATTAGGTAAGGTTGTGGAGGGAGAGTCAGGGTTCCTGTATTTTATTGTTATTTCTCTCCCTGTGAGTTTGTCCTGTTACTCTTAGCCTGCTGCCTGCAATGTACTGTGTCCTAACTTTAGAGTTCAGGCTTTAGAATTCAGGTTTTTCTATAAGAATCCTGACTTGCTTCTCTGTTTTTGGGAAGAGAGCATGAAGAGCTGAGGGGTACCATTATTGGTACCTTGGCAGAGGCTGTCAGGTCTCAAATGCTAGTGGATCATAAAACAAAAAGGACTGAGATAAGCTGGCAGTCTTCTGATTATTTCCTGCAATACTTTTATTTTTCTAAAAAAATGAAAACTAAATCAGTTTTTACTCTCAGTTTCCTCAGCCCGAAGTTCATTCTGATTTTATACAAGGGTAACTGAGAACAGAAACTGATTTAATGAAAATATAGAAAAATAAGTGCACCTGTTATATGGCAGGATTTCAGAATGTTTCAAATTGGGTATGTCTCTTGGTCTTGGGCTATGAAAATCTGACCATTAAAATCAGTGGCACACTTCAAACCCATTACACATTGAACCTTACTAACTGCAAACTTCATGCAAACTCTGTCCCAGTGAACAGCTCAGATTTTTTGATGTTCAGAGCATGTTTCAAAGCCTCTATGTATGTCGAGGCTAAAATCCACTATGCCCATATAAAATGCAGGTGTTTGGTCTCGCTGAGCCTAAACCATCACTGTAAATCAGTAGGATTATTATTAATATGTGGGAGTTATATCAGGCCCATTGCAAACACAGTACTGAATGATTGGAAAAGCAAATTCCAACCCCTCCTTTCTGTCAAGTTGAGGGTATATAACTGCTTTGTACTCCCTAATGGATATTTTGGGCTGTAGGTTGAAATGTCAGCCATACTCATGATGTGTATACATGGCTTCTTCACACATCTTCTAAAACCAGTCAATTCAGGTGCAGCCTTTCTCATCAAGCCAGCAACAAGGTCTTTCTCTCTAGCAAACTGATTTTACAAGAATTCCTGGTTCATAACTGCCCAATAGGCCTTAATGTATTAAAAGGGACCTGCGTGTGTCCATACATCCCGATACCTTTCCTCTACAAATTGTTTCTACCAAAGTGAGTTTAATGGAGATGTTTGTGGGCTAAAAAATAGGTTAATGGGATTTTTTGGCACTCTGTCATCACAAATGTATTCTGGAATGCAAACCTTTAACTGGTGGTTTGTTTTAGTGCCCACACTATTTTATTGAGGCTGATACGGATGTTTGTGATATATGGTTCTTTGACTGCATCAACTGTTAAAGTGAAGGTCATTGCCCAGATTCATTGTGTGAAGTTCTGGATCTGTAAGTTGCTGGAAAAAATTTGCACTGCATTCAATTCGGCCATGCCATCATTTGAAGATTTATAACTCCAGAAAGAACATTTTTAGTAATGTGACTTCCTGCATAATGCATGTTACAGAATTGCATAGACACTTTCACATAAAGCTCATAATTTGCAGAGCTGGAGTAAAAGAATTAATTGGTGTCTGCCTGGAGACTTTCCATTTAGGTTGAAAAATTGCAATTCTTGATATTTTGGAAAGGTGCCATTAATTTAATTAAAAGTCTAAAAAGTTGTATAGTAAAGCATATAACCAGAGTATTAAATTATACATCTCAGAAGTTGAAAAATAAGTAAGAGAAGAACATCCAAGTAAGGGAGGAACTAAAAGTTGAAAAATAGGAGCATATAAGAGAAATATGAACAGGTGACAACTTGCCAGAGCATGACATTTAAAAGTATAGCATATCAGTAAGGGGAGAAAAACAGGAAGGCTGATCCAGGAGAAAGTCTGCAAAGGACAAGGCACTTGCTCAGTCTGTTTGAAGACTGGAAAGAAGAACTGAAAGGTGGCAACTTCTGGATGAGTATGTGATGCTGGGACAAGTGGCAAACCTAAATATACTGGCCCAGACTTGAGGCAAGTTCTAGTAACAGGAGATGTTGGGGTCAATGAGCATTTCATCCTTTGATTTTTGTGGCACTAATATTTCCCTTGAAAAAAGTTCTGCCCTGCATCCTCGAATGAACACAGAGCCAGAAAACACAGAGATCAGTAAGAAAAATGCAGGGCAGTAGACACGGCCTGGAGAAAACTGTATCTTCTGCAAGCACAAATAAACCAGAAAGGGCTGTTTTTCCCCAGCCATAGAGTCTCTAATAAAAGCAGTTCCTGTCTCAGGTTAAAAAAAGAAAGGTGTTACACAATTGCTCTATTTCCCTTTTTATTTAACAACCAGGAGAGCAGGAGCCTTAGAAAGACAAGTAGCGAGGTGACTGTAGACAAAAGAGCCGTGCTGTAACCTAATGCAGGTCAGCTGCCATCTCCTGAGCTGTGCAGATCGGCTGGGCACCACCAGGACACAGCTAGCCGAACTGCTCTGGCAGAGACGGGTCAAGCGGTTATCACACCTGTTGGTTACCATCCCCATCGATTTTACTCTTTTTCTAGTGGTGCCCTAACCTGGATCTGTGAGATTTTATTTTTTTTTTGTGAACGAGTGTTTGTTCTTGCAAGGTGCTTGACTGAGAGATCTGGGGCAGGACAGGAGCAGACTGATGGTGAGAACGGGCAGAGCCGAGGAGCGGTGAGGTCGGCCGGGGAGGTGGTGCTGCCTTAATCAGATCTGCAGTTTGTGTAAGCAGGCCTTTTGTGAACGCTGAAACTCTCCAGCAGCAGTTCCCTCTCTAAACTTGTTTGACAGGGAATTGGAAGAGGCTGCCAGAGAAAAAGGCTTGATACGCGGTAGTGCGAGATGCTGGCAGCAGCATTGGGGAAGCGAGCATCGGGAGGTAGTGCTTGCTCTGTGCTTAACCCGGCTTGTTGTAACTCAGGTTAATTTTAATTCTTTGTGTGCTGGAGGAGCAAAGTGCTTCTGTATAAATGACACCCTGATGGAAGGTATATTTAGCTTTTTCTGGCAGTCTTGCACCTGTGACTAAACTGAATGGTGCTCTTCTTACATACAGACTATTAAAATACTTACGGGAGGATCACAAAACTGTTCTGGTTTCTTTTTGTTTGCAGTGGAAACGGGTGTTTGGATGTACATTCCTTGCATTTCAGAATTAGAGTAGTGCCTAATATCCAGAAAGTTAATTTGAAGGGAGATACATTGTAAACATGGAAAACAAAGCATGGTACAAATAAGACTTGAGAGTACAGCTGTCTATTTGCATGGGTCAGGATGAGTGCACTCTAGAAAGCAAACAAACCACAGGAATGGTCCAAAGTACATTTCATTTTAAAAATCTTCCTGCTTTAGAAACACTCTATAATGAGATATATGTTAATCCGTATTTCTCACAATCAAAAGATAGTAGTATCATCATGGTAGTAGGAGAATGAGTAGTGAGCTGGCAGACAGTCATTTCTGCAAGGAGTCATCGTTGTGGTATTGAGTAATTAACATTCAGGATACGTTCATCAGCTCAGGTGTGCAAGAGCTTTTGCTTAAAAGGTGTAAGGCTTTACTTCACAAAGTGTTCAACTGCAGTCACACTGAACACCCATCTAGAGAAAACATGAAGGTGCTTGCAAATCTAAAAAGCAGGAGGGATGTCTCAAAGGCCTTGATCTTCCACACTCACTGGTTCAGACATTGAACGTATTCCCGTCTGCCAGCTGAAGTCTTAAAGGTGTAAAACGCACTGAACGCTCTCAGCCTGTTCCTCGTGTTAGGACCTGAGTGTTGTGCACGACCAGGCACCGTGATGGTGTATTTGCCATGTCTCGGGTCTACGGTACCAGCCAAAGTATGGTTCAAGGACTGACAGCACTGAAGTATTTGTAGGGCCCCGTACGGTCATTTCTTGTTCGAGGATTATCGCAAAGAGAAGAGCTTAGTCCTGGTATGCTCACAGTCTCCTGGAGCAGCAAACCCACGTACAAGGAACCTGTGAGCCCTTTGTCATCTCCAACGGTTTCATTTCGGGGAGTTTTAGCTGTCTGTTAGGAGTGTGTTTGAAAGCGATGGCAACATTTGGCACCGAAATTTCTATCCCTGAATGAATCAGTCAGTCAGAGAGCCTGGTTGCCCAGGACAAAGCAGTCATCCTGCTGATTTAGTGTGCTCTGTCAAAAGCCCGGGAGTCACTGCTCCCGGGAGGGTGTTGCTGCCCCTCTCCTCTCCTTTGGACACCATTATCCCAGAAATCATCCCAGGGAGGTGCAAGATTTTTATGCACTCTGAAATTTCTTGTTGTGCATTTTCTGTTTTTGTTTTTTAAGTTGTCTCTGCCAAAAGGTGATTTCAGACTAACCCTGGTTTGGATTTTGGAGAACTGCTGCAATGTAGCCTTAAAGGAAGATATAAATATAAATGTTACTCCTGGTACAAACAGTCATTCCCCACTATTGAGGCTTTTGTAGTTGTAATGTAAGAGTCACCCTGATAAGAAAACTGATTTTAGTTTCAGAATTTCAGGATTATCAAAACCAATAATGGCTTTACAAACTGGGAGGGAAAACTTGACAGGAACATTTTAATCCATTATAAGAATACAGGCTCTCTAATTAATTTGATTCGTAGACTGCCCTCGAGTAGTGTTTTGATGATGAGTAGAAATCACAATCAGATCTGGAAGGTACAAAGTTCATTTCCATTTCTTGAGAAGTAGGGGTATTTTACTGGGTATTATGAACTCAGCTTTTGGCTTCCATACAAAATCATTCCTATGTTCAGCGAAACTTTCTAGGTAAAGAGGAAATAATAAAGAGAGAAAAACAAAAGGAAGAATAATGATACTGAAACATCTGGTTCAACCTGTCTGGTGCTCCAAGACTTGACAATAACATTTTTTTGGATCCTTGGTCATGAGGTTGGCCAAGTCTTTCACATTTTGAGACAGACATAGCCACCCTACAAAGCAGAAACATATAGTGCCTGCAGTCTCTGACAATTTTCAGCTGTCACCCTGGAAGTGGCGTGAGCATGGGGGCTTATTAGGGTCTTGCATTTTTCATCTGTTCGGCGCTGTTGAGCAGATGGTGGGCACCACAGTTCATATATCTTCCAAACTTCTTTTGGTGAGACAGTGTATGATCAGCATCCTAAGTCTTCTCTTCTAGTGTACTGGCCTTGTGTGTTAGTATTAAGGTTACCAAATTTACAAGGTTTACCAGTAGTCTGGACACCAGCATATATATCGGGAGGAAGATAGTTTTACTAGGTTTGTTTAAACACCTATAAATGTGTTTCATAAGTTCCATGCAGGGGGACTCAGGTATTTCAGTGTAATTCTGGCTTGGTTCCTATCTTGCTTAGATCTTTTCAAATCAGGAGTGACTGGGTTGAAGCCCATAGAGTTTATATATATATATATATATATATATATAAAATGGGCACAAGAAGAGAGCCAGGCCTCCTAAATTTGAATCACAAATTAATAGTAACTCCAGACAGACCCAGTTAAATCAAGGAAATACTGCCTGGACTGATAGTTACTTCTCTGGTCTTTTTATTAAGCATTTTCAATAAAATAATAAAAAGAATAGTCAAGGAGAAAACATCCATCTTGGCAAAATGTAATTTTGCTTTAATCTTATGTTGTTAAAAGAAAATAATTCAATAAATTAACAAATAGCTGCCTAGCAAATGTTTTAAAATCACAAGCTGCTTGTTTTGCCTTGTGATGAAGAAAACCAATACTTTAAAGAAGCTTTAGCCAGAGTTATACAACCCAGAGTCTGTACGTCTGTATGTCTGTTTTCTCTCTGAGCATTTGCAGATTTTGTTTTGCGTCAAGACAAGTGCCTCATTGGTGGGAATATGAGAGATGGACAGTGAATAGTTTAAGCAGGCCAAATTTATAAAAGGACTTGGCAGGGTTGTAATCACTATCCCTGCCACCTTGAACTTAGTCTGGAATGCTTTTAGGATTGCTTGGAAAACTGGATCTCCAATTAAGAAGGGATTTTCAGCTATGTCTCCTTCTGCCTGAGTTCATGTTCTAATCATTAGTTTATGGCTAAAAGTGAATGACAGCCTTATCTGGCATAGTTTGGGTTTTTTCCCTCATATAAATGGCTGTGACAACTTGCTTTTTATTGAACTTGATGGCATCAATATATATGTTAATTGTCATCAGAACATCTGATTAAAATGAAACATATTCAAATGCTTTGTTGAATATACATAACTTTATTTCCTTAAATGCCTTTATAAATTGGATCCATAATTTGAATGGATAAGTCTTCAGAAACATTCAGCATTGGTCATATTGCATGGCCATAAAAGCAAATCAGGTTTGTACTGCTGAGTTCAGTGGCAGTAGAGTTAGGCTAGCTTAAGTGTATTTGAGATCTTCTTTAAACTCCACCTACTAACTCCTTCCTTTATTCCAGCTTTTCTGAGCTGCAGAGTCAAATCAGGTGAATACAGTGTTTTAATTCTACCATGAAGAACTGGTGATATTCGTAATTATTATTGCTTGTAGTTAGAAATAGCCACTGGTATGCTTTGGATGCTCTACGTTTAGCTGTAGATTGCTCTTTTTCCATCTCTGGCAGCACGCGTCTCGTCAGGCTCACGGGTTGTTGTGTCATGGTTCAGCGATGACAGCGAAGCCCCAGTAAGTGTCCCCAGGAAACTTTTATCGGCAATATATGACTCTGCTGCAGTTATTCAGAACAGCAAATGTCACAGAGATCATTTGACATAACATCCCAAAAATATACAGGGATCCTTTCCAAGAGAGCCAGTAGGAAGTAAGTCTGCCTGTGCTCCAGAGTTTAATGTTAGTATCAGTTCATCTGGCTATATCAAATATATTTTGATGGAGGGCTGTGTAAGGATTGTTTAGGATAACATACTGATCATTACAGCAACAGTATTACTTAGTTGTTGTATGACACATAATTCTTCAAAATCTGGCAGATACCAGCAAAATAATCCCAGCAATGCTGCAAAGAGGTAACATAAACACTAGTATTTCCATTTTGCAGCTAAGAGCTCTGGTAGAAGATTTTTCAAATTACTCTTTTTTAACAGAGTCAGACAGATGTTAAAGGGCTGTGAGTCTGTGTGTTAGTTTTAAACATGAATAACAGAAGGTTTCAATGATACTTTTTTTTTTTTCCCCCCACAAAGGCTGACTGGAAGTTGTAGGGAGAATCATTTAGAATAAGGAAGGTTTGGTTTTGTGCTGGATTCATACTGGATTCAAATCTATAAATCTTACATGAACTAGGAAATCGGAGCAGGTATCTAAAGTGCTATAGTAGGTACTTTGAAAATAGCTTGAAGCAGTTGGTTTGACACAGTAAAGTTTAACATGAACAAAGTCCAGAACAGATCCTCATTCCCTTTCCTTCCTTGCTCCTTGCTCTCCCCATTTGTTTGCACTTCTGTATTGCTGACATGCAGTAAAACTCATCTAGATGCGATAACAGTAATATATATGTACATCTGGAGCTATGAGTTAAAAAAATCTTTGATTTTTGTAGGTCTGATGAGTTTAATCAGCATCATGTATTCCTGGCATGATTTTTATATTAGACCTAAAAGTTGGAAATCATTACAGTGGAACAAAAGTAATTAAAAATTTATTCACCTGTGTTTTGAAGATCCAAAGCCATTAATTTTATCTAATAATACCTAAGGGTAGAACTTTCTGTAACTGATTACATTTACAGCACATCATTGCTGTTTGCTACGCAACTTGATTGCAAGTTCACACATAAATGTAGAATGGGTCCATAGGATGTTTTCTCTGACTCTGTTAAATTAAATGATTCTTTGTAAATGAGTATTATTCTGTCCCTCACAATAATAATTCCATAACTTACCTTTTAGAGTGTTTATGATTTTACCCTTCTATAAGTATCATTTTTTTATGGTGGTGTTCACTGGCTGAAGTGGATCTTCCATGATAGAACGCAGATTCCTTTTTGATTCAGTGACTCTGGTGCGCTACAGAAATCACATGGCTACAGTGTCATAAGAGAAGATGTGCTCAGAAAGGAGACTGGGACATGAAGCACCTGAGATACCATTCTGTAACACCACAGCAAAGTTTTGCCATGTTAAAATGGCACCAGTCAAAATGCAAATCAACATTTTTTTTGACTTTCCATTCTGTGAACAAATCATTGTTTCAGCACTGTATCTTAATACAAAGCAACACCAACAGCTCCCACCAGCTGTAAACTCTGATTTTCATTATTTTTTGTCCAGCTCTAATCAAACTATGAAAAGGTCCTGCCATGCAAATTTTGCAACGTGTTAAGCTCAGTAAAATTACTAGATTTCTACGCAAATTCTCGGGAGGCTTTTTTTTACTTTTTTGCTTTTCTGCCTCCTTCAGCAACCCAAGGCAAATTATTCAGGCTCTCCTTACCTTGATAAAATGCTGATACCACTCCCTCTCCACCACATGTGGACACATCGTGGGAGCAGGGAACATTCTTCACCCTTATCCCAGCACAGCATCCTGAACACCACTTAAAATAGAAGAGAAATACACGATGGGATCAGGTCTCTGATGTAGAACTGTCTCCTGACAAAGTATATCGAAATTCTTGATTTCCTGGACATAAAAGAAATCAAACCAGAGGAAATTGGACATTTCTCTGCTCTCAGGTACAGGCTGTTGGGTGCTTTATTAAGTGTCTGGACATGAGCTAGCTCTAGCCCAGAGTTTGTGCAGCCGTGTTAGCACCGCACTGGGCCCAGCCAGGTAGTGGAGCGGTGGGGACCTCAGTTTGAGCTGCCTCCCACAGCAGTTGAGCCAAAACTCCTCTCTGCTGGCACCCTGTCCACTCTTTCCTGCCTTCCTTTTTCCTTCTTAGGGTCTTGTATCTTCTGTAGTACCTTCTTTTTCAACTTCTCTGTTTTTATTGCTTGTTCTTATATGCATTCAGACTCATAAATTTATACTGGTGTCCTAATCACCATGACTTGGATGTTGGTCTCATGGTACCCTGGTTCAACTTCTGCCTAAGAGATATTGTATATCTGGAGCTTGGGTGCTTCTCCAGTTTTTTTCCCATGCACCTGATTGCCAAAAGACACTGAAATATCTCCTTTATATGTATTTCTGGCAACTCTGCATAAAACTGAGATAAAGCACTAATTGAAATGTATTTCAGGAGGGTTGTGTTGTAATAACTTATTAATGCCTCTGTAGGACAGTAGGAGTCGAACCTATCCCTGCTATAGCTACTTTGGCATAAATGTCATTATATTAAGGATGAAGTTCCTCAGACAGTGATAGTTTGTTCTTCTAAATCATCATTCTTGATAGTCACTAATTTTGTGTGCAGAGCAGATGACAGAAGCCCATGGCATTTACCTGTAGGTGCTTGATGCAAAACCTAATAACAATGTTCAAAGCCTAATATTCAAGGCCAAAGCTGATTTTCATTTACTTTAAATTCTATAAAACTTGAATTTCACATATTTAAAACTTGCAAAGATTATATATGGGAATAGTAATTTTTTTTTTTCTTCCTTATGTAAGTTGGGCTGTAAAATAGCCATTTCTTGACTATTTTTGTTGCTTCTCTTGTATTTGTTGGTTTCCTCTGGACTAAGAAAAAAATATCATGACTCAGTTTGCCATTTACTGATATTTCAGGTGTTAATACCTGTTCATGATACTGGGAATGGAGTTTACACACAGAGGAAGTTTGCTTAATTTAGGTAAGGCTTTAGTTTCCCTGTCTGTTAACCATGAAGATGCCAAAGCAGATATAAAATTTTCTAACTTCTGCTGCTAATAAAGACATAGAAGTATAATGCTTTACTGTCTGGAAAAGGGCTAATCACCTCTAAAGAGTGTGTGCTGCTGCAGGCTAGCAGTGGAGTTCAAAGCATGATGAGCTAATCCATGGAGATGTATGCTCCATCTCAAAAAACATTTGACAGCTAAGGTCAACAACTGTCTGCAATTTAGAAAAGATATTTTAGCATAAGTTTTAAATGTTCAGCAGTTGTGGGTTTGTTTTGTTTTTTTTTAAACACCCAGTAGTAAAACACAGGGTGATAACAGAAGATCCATAACCTGCCTAGATGCTGACAGCTATTAAGCATACTTAGACCCCAGTTCCGCAAAGGAGGTTGTGCAGGCTGCTCCATGCTTTGGCAGTCGTCTCTGAACATGATTCTTTTTGCAAAACCCAGTCTCTGAGATAAAAAATACAAAGTCCTTTTTAGAGCAATTCTGAAGCACTTTACAGTCACGGTCAGCACTTTATAGGTGCAGAAGCTGAGAAGCCGTGGCCCTGTGGAAAGAGGTCCAGCAAGAACACCAATCTGGTCCTGTGCTCCATCCTTTAGGCATAGCTCTTGTGCCTTTTGGTTTTTGCACAGCACTTAGCACGACTAATTCAGTGTTCATGTGCCCCACCTGCTTTGTAATTTGCGGTATTCCAATAATAAATACACAAATTATACTAGTAACAACTATGCTTTTAAATTTTTTTTCTTTTGCTATTATTAGGGAGGGGTCAAGGTTTAGATTATCTTTTGGCTGGCTATTTTAAATGCACACAAAGCTAATGTATGTTATCATATTGAAAAAGATGTAGAGAAGAATAATTTTAAGGTTTAAAAAATACTTCAGATTGCCATCTTTAAGGCAGTCTTTCTCATTTAAGTAAAAGACCAAATGTCACTTGACTGCAATATTAAATGCATCTGTAGCGGGCTTTTTAATATAGTGGTAACAAGTATAACAAGACATACTAATAGTTAAGGTCAGATATAGTCAAGTTAGAAATAAGCTTAATAGTAACTGTAAAGGTGATTAACCATTGGAATGAACCACCAAAGAAGTCATGCCCTTTCTTCTGGTTCAGATCAGACTAGATATGCTGTAATGAAACACATATAGTTTGAGTCAATAAAGCCATAAAATCTACAAACCAGGAAGGCATTGCAATGGAGGGTATGTTGGCAAACAAGAGCAGGGCTTGGTTCAAGTGCAGAAGAAATCTTTGACTTCTGTGTCTCAGATAACACAAATTTGGCCAAAGTCAGTCTGATAGAAACGATATTCAGAGGCTGCTTGTCTGTCTTAAAATATCTCTTTGTCTCCAGGGTGTGATTAGTTCAGGTGGTGGTTAAATATGTGATTGCATATCTTTGTCTGGATATGCAAGGGCCAGACTTTGGAAGGGTCTTCAGAGGCTGAGCAGATGCTGGCTTGGCCAGGGCTCTGAATGCTGTGTCAGTGCGGGTCAGAGCCTGAGGCTGAGATGAAGAAAGAGCTAAACTGGGAGATAGCAGAGACGCGTTCTCTTTCTGTCTGTCATTGTCTAAGTCACGCCACATCCCTGTGCCTTGGCTTCATTTTCAATGAAACATTTGCACCAACATTCATTTTCATATTTGTGTATCCCAGTAGCTTCTCCAGCTAAAATTGCTTCCCTTCTTTTCTTTTTACATAGAAGAACGACTGTAAAAGCTACTCGAGCATTGTGGTTTAACTCCTCACAAAAAACTGACTTAATGCTCAGGTCGGGCAGGTGCTTCTCCGTATCAATTGCCAGGCTTGTCCACCCCATAACATTTCAACACCCAAATAAACATCCTGAACCTTGCCACCCACTGCATATAGCTATTGTTTGGGTGCTGGTGCGTGTCTGTACCTGTGTATTGTCCGAAACAAGTGGAATTCAGAGAAACCGCCCCTGATGGATCATCGCTATTGTTGCCGGTGTTTTTCTAGATTGTGATTCAATTTGTGTGGGTCAACAGGCACGCTGCGTTACTGCTTTCCTTTTGCTTTTAGCTGCTGAATGGGCAGCTTCAAACAGATACGAATGCATATCATGGGAGGAAATTATTTTCTTTCACTGCCCTGTGTTTTGTGATGAGCCATTGCTGCTGATTCAGTGTGCAACTGGAGACCTGTTTTGTTTGTTTATTTTATTTATAGTATTTTTTCAAAAAGCTGTTCCTGGATGAAGAGGGGTAGAATCATGGAATATTCTTGCAGGTTATAGGATCTCTCAGAATGACGGTTTTAGTTGTTTTTCTGTGTCCAGTTCTTTTAAATGTTCAGGACATGCCAAGAAGATGCAGTGCTCCAAACCCCTTCATTATTAAGCCTTTTTTTCAGACTTTCACCAGCATTTGGATCATTTTAATTTACTTTTTTTTCTCTGACTGTTGACTTGCCCGTGCAGTTTGGCAAGGAATAGTATTTTTGCCTTGATTTACTGAGTTGCCCTTTCTTGTATTGAGGTGTTCTAACTTTGAATTTTTGGAGTTTTTTTCTTTTTAAAGTCAATATATCTGAATCTCCCAGTTAAACTCTAGATCCAGTTCTAGAGCTGAGTATTGTTTGAGGTTCAAAAATGATCTGTTGCTTCCTCTGCGTTAAGCACACACCCTGCTCCAAGATGAAGCCACAAGGATCTCCTCAGAGTGCATGAATGTAATCTTTTCGGGTTTAGTTCATCTCCAAGTGTGTATTTCTTTAAACACCCCATAGGTCTTCTCACTAATCAGTCTGTAATAAAGGCAGATGAACATACATGCAGGAAGATTTGTTCCAGTCTGGAAGGATGTGACCAGGGGGGAACTTAGAGGAAGCGCAGTCCCATTCCCCTGACAAAGAGACAAACCTTGAAATGTCAATTTTTTTTTTCAGGGGAAGGAAATGCCTCTCTCCCCTGACCTCAGCCACTGCTCCCAGCCCCGTCTGCACATGTGGCAGGGGCATAATTAGCTCCTGGACATCTTTTCAACTCTGGGCACCAAGGATTATTTTTTAAAATTTATTTAAATATTTTATTTATTTAAATATTTTATTTATTTAACATTTATTTATTTAAAGCCATATCCAGGACCTTTGAGAGTGAGTGCAAACAGTAGTAATCATGTTGTGCCATGCTGTCAGAAAGAGGGTTTTTGTGCTGACTGATGTTTAGGTCTTCATTGGAAGTGTGAATTTACAGGATTACTTCGTATTTGTTATTTTTCAAGAAGCACTTGTGTACTTGGCATTTCACAATAATAGAAAAAAATCTCCATTTCAGAGAGAATTATAAGTAAACATGACAAAATAGCTAATTCCTCAGAGCTTACTTAGGTACTTCAGTGAACTGGGCCTAGCTGTACACAAATGTATATAAAATGTTCAGAAATTCTCTTGCCAAATGCTAGTTTCTCAATTACCTCATTAACCTGGATGTTCCAATAAGCTTTTCTCGGTGGGTGCTTTGTATATGGAGTTCAAATGGCATTCTCCAGGTTGCAGTTGTCCAGGCTAACAGCTCTCGGACAGCCTGCAAATGGAAACTGCTGCCTTCCCTGAGCAGGACCACAGGATAAAACAAAATGCTGCCAGAGAAACTTTGTAAAGGAAGCAGGGTGAGATGACTCAGCCCTTCTCTAGATCTGATGGTTAGGCTCAATTACCTGTCTAAGAGTATAGCACCAGAAAGTGGTAAGGTGTGAATTATAATTGATTAACCATGCTGGGAAACAGATTAACCATGCTGGGAAACAGATTAACCATGCCTCTTAACAGATTGCATAACAAACTGTAAATATAAAATAAACCTGTAAGTATAAAATATAAAATAGTTTATATAAAATATAAAACTGCAAAGATAAAATATATATAAGTGATGTAGAAGACTAGAAAGATTGTAGATTGATAGCATGAAATCTGTGAAAACTGTGTCTACTCCATCTAGAATAAAATCTAGGTCCGAAGCACGAGCATGGCATAGGATGTATGACGTGCTCCTATCACAGCACAAACCCCAGCTCTATCAGCCCAAACCTGAGTGTGCAGATTAAACTGTAGTGACATATTTTAGTGACTGTTAAGTGAACATTCTCCTTTAGAACAGACAATAGGATCAAGAAGGTTCAGGTGATATTTTTTGTCTATTTTTTAAGCCTGAGAGGGGAAAAACTGTGAGAAAGTTCTTGTTTCTAAGAGTGTTAAACAGCGCTTAGGTCTGCAGGGTTGCAGATCATGAAAGGGTTGTCATGCCAGAGGAAAGCAGAATAAAGATTTGACTTACAGAGTTTGGTTGGAGACTGTCTTCAGAGGAGAAGAAGGTGGCACCCTCTTATGAACTTAACGATAAATGGGTGAGGGGATTTACAGGGCATGATCCCTGTGTCACGCTCCATTTCCACCCTACCAAATGGGATTTGTTTAATTTGAATAAGGCAGCTGAGAGACAATGTCAGACATGTAGAGCGGACAGTCAGGGGAAGGGACAGGAGGTGGGGGCAGATTTCAGTGGTGTTGTCACTGACTTGGTTGGTGAAGCCAGTGAACAGAGTATGTGGCTGAAGTGTGAGGGGCATAAAATGAAAGAAAATCAAGAAAGTGATTTTGGGGGGGGGGGAAGAGTGAGCAAGACACATTTGGGGAGAAAGTTACTGATTTCTTCTGAGACAGGTGTGATAGGAAAGAACAGGCTGGAGAAGAGTTTTGCTGCATGACCATGCTGGGGTCACTGCTGGTCTTCTTGGACAGTGGTCCACTTGGAGCATGAGAGGCCTGGGTGAGAGAGGGACTCAGGAGTGATGAGAATATAAAAAAAAAGATGATACTGGGAATAGACAGCATGGTCAAGGATCCCAGAAGCAAGAGGACAGTAAGGTGAAGAGGTACTAGAGAAATTGCAATCGCATAATTATGTACGATTTTGTATAAAGGGAAGAAATGTAACTATTATTTTCATAAATAACATTGAATTAAACTTAATTAAGTGTGGTTTTTTTTTTTATGCTGGATAACAGGATAAAATGAAATTAGAGGAAATTCAGTCTGAGCATCAAGTCAAAATGTGTTTCAAGAAAATTGTCAAAACTGTTTCCTATGCGAAGTTTGTAAAGCAGCATCACTGGAGCATTTCAACCTGACCCAAACAGTATAGACACAGAGATTTAAGAGATCATCCTGCACTGAGATGGCAAGTAGACAAGAAATGTGATCCAAACTCCACTCACTGATCCAACTATTTTTTCTATTTACAACATTTATCATACATTAGTTTCAGAACTCCATACTGTAAAGTACTAGGAAATTGTACTTCTACTAGTATACACACTTACTGAAAATTTCTCAGTAGCTTTTGGAAAGCATCACTGCTTTTTTTTTTTTGAGCATTTGATATTGAAAACGCAAATTGTTTTGCTTTTAGATGAGTCACAAGGAATGTTTGCTTGCTGTTTGTGTACCTCTTAGACTCTTGTTTTTGTTGCAGGTATTTACATTTACAAACTCAGAACTTGCTCTCTCTTTCTTGTTTAATGAAATACTCAGAGAAAGTCGCATTCCCTTCCTTTGTAGACGGCTATCAGAAAAGACTACCTTGTAGTGTAACACCCACTTTAACAGCTAAATTTGACTGTATGTCTGTGTAAATGATGAGATGAACAAATACAGCAGTTTTGGCAGGTAAGAAGATATTAGAAGTGAAAAAATATCCCCTGAACATTAAACTCTCTAAATTGTTTATATTGCATTTGTATTCTCATGGCAGTAAGGCTTGGTCTGAATGCTGGTAATATCATATTGATAAGTGATTATTTTACTGAAGGTATTGTGGGTTGCATTGGGAAGTCATACCATGATGCAAACACCAAACCAAAGACTAGTTTTAGCCTACAATGTAGTGCTCCTTTGCAATGCAACTTGATCTGCTTTCAGTGAAAGTTGTAAACATTCATCGCATCTCGGGATGAAGCTTCTCTCATACCCTCTGCAGCACCGTTAACTTTGGAGATGCAAAAGGAGATAGAAAGACAAGTTCTGCCCACTGCAGGATAGCTCCTGAGAGTTACTGATTGCTCTTTCATCCCATTTAAAGTCACTGATGAACAGTATTTTTATGATGTTAAATAAGATACAAAATGAGACCATGGAGGGCAGGTTATGGCCTGCGCTGGGGTCAGCTGATGTGCTGCTAAATGCCCTTATCAGCAGCACCCCACCATTCAGACCTTTACTTGCAGTGCCTGCAAGTGACTCTCTCTTCTAATAGTGCAAATAAAGTCATGGAATTTCAATAAATAATTCAGCCCTGGATCTGATTTCAGGTTCAGTATTAACTTTCAGCACCTGGCTGCTGGTATTATTTGTTAGTCCGATACACTGCTTAGAGGCATGGAAATTTGGCTGCAATTCATCATTTGCAGAATATACTATATGACCAGATTACTGTCCCTGGCTCAGAGATTTTTAAGAGGCATTCAAATTCCAGATGTGCACAGATTTAGTTCTTACGAGAAAAACTGCATGCAGGATTCTGGTACTGTAATGGGAACCTGAGCTCTGCATAGAGCTTGTTTTGGAGAAACGACTCCTTTATTTGCACCTGATCTCTACTAGAAACAGGAATAATTTAACTATAATTTGCATTGCCTGTGACACCTTTTGACAATGATCTATCTCTCATTTTATTTTCTGCAGCTTTCCTGGGGGAATGATTTTTTTACATCTCTAATTAGCTCTCAGGATATAGAATCATCAGTATTTGAAACGCTTATAATTGGTGCTTTGTGAATAGCAAAACCAGATTAATTTCCAGATTCTTTCTCCAGAGCCCATAAAACCACTTGTGGTTTTAATCACTTATTAGAAAGAAATTAGTGAATCCAAAGTATGACTCTGCTTTCACTGAAGTTGGTGGAGTATTTGTCATCAGTGGGAATATTTTGTATGAACATTGACTGTTAAGGAATTAGATCAAGTGAATTAGAGTATAATCCATTAATAGCTGTGGCACCAAAAGGCCAAAACCAGAATATGACCCTATAGGCATAAGCTTCCAAAATGTAGGAGCTGCATTCTGTATATGCAGAGCATGAATAGCTAACCAGTATGAATGTGTTGCAGGACAAGTTTATTTGTCTTAAAAAAGGATTTGTGGCTTTCTTGTTCAAAGTCCTTACCTCTTCCTATGAGATGCACCGTTGTATCCAGATAACCAAGCAGTAGCTGATGCTTAAGCATCTCTATTAACTTTTACTAAAATTGTGACGATTTTCTGAGTACTGCTGTGGCCTGACTCCCCCAATCCTGTGACTAAGGTTCCTTCCAGCACTTAAACCCACATACAGAAATGCAGCTGATAGATAAGAAAAAAAATTACATATATAAGTTATGGGGCAAGTTAGCTACCTTTAGCAGAATCCTACAAGTGGTATGTTTGTGGTCGACTTACACGGGAGTGAGAACTTCACCCTGCAATGCAAACATACACCACTAGAGGGGATTTTACTACCACTCTATGTCTAGCATATGTCTATCCTGAAAACCCTTTCAAAACATATGTTCTAGTTCAACCACAAGACGTTGGCTACAGGCTGAGTGAAATCTATGGTTTGTATTATGCAAAAGGTCAGGAAAGATTATTATAATTGTCCCTTCTGGCCATTAAACCTATGAGTGAAATTCTGGTCCCGTCAAAGTCACGGGCAAAATTCCCATGGACTTCACTGGGGCCAGACTTCATCCTGTGCAGGTCAGAGGAAAGCAAAAGTCTGTGCCACCAAGCATCTAGCACTGACAGTAAGAACAACTTCATTGTCAAGGTCACTAATATATACTGTTAGAAAGGATTTTTAAAACATCCTATGCACCTTCTCCGCTCTGCAGCAGGATGAAATAAATCGAGACCAGTTTTACCAACTTTTTTCTTTTGATTTCTTCAAAGCCTCCGCTAATGCGGATTAGACAACCCCCTTAGAAAGCCTGCTTTGTGTTTCAATAGTCCTATAATTACACTGGATTTTTTTTCCCCTAAATCTTTATTGTTGCAAATTAAGCAAAATACTTAAACCTATCCTCTGTGGGCATGAACAACAATGGGTCATCATCCTCTTTGTAAGTCTTATACATGCATGAGGACTGTTCTGTGGTGTAGAACATCGCATGTATGTCGCATTATCTTGTTGCTGTTGCTTGTAGATGCATACACTGATGATTCATATTGTTTGTGATTTACGTAAAACCTCCTTCACTTCATCCTCGAAGCCTCACCAGCTATTCCCCATCCTGCATTTGTACATTAGATTTTGTTCTTCTTACATCTTATACCTTAAGGTTTACTTTCCTAAATTCCATTTAAGTGATTTCAGACACTTTGTTCCAACTTCTTAGCATCACTTTGGAGTCTACTCCTCTCCTGGGCAACACCAATAACTTCTCCGTGCTTATTGCTGTCAGGAAATTTTGTAAGGTTCTCTCTATTCCTTCTGCCGTGTTGCTAATGGAAACATTAAATATGATTCATCTTGTCGTAGACCTTTATGGTACCTCTGTTACATGTTTCTAGACTAACAGAAAATTTGATTATTACTACTCTATAAGTATTTTTTCAACCACTCATACAAGCACTTTGCTGAGATTTCATACAGGTCCTATTTCCCTACTTTGTTTATGAAAATGCAGTCTGGTGCTTATGTCAGAAACATTACAAAAGTCAGCTTCTAGATACCTGCTGCTTCCTTCCTACCTGCTGTGTGGTACCCTGTCAGAGAACAAAATTTGCGTGGTTTAATGTCATTTTTTCCTGATAAGTCCATATTGTCTTTCCTGTCAACTTTAGATTTCCACATGCGCTTGTGAGCTTACTGTTTAATGGTTTGTTCCAGTATCTTTCTATATTTTAAGCTTATATATCTGTCATTTCTTGAGTTCTTTTCTTGTTCCTATGGCATCTCAGTCACAATGAATTATTGAAGGGTCCCCCAAAAGCAAAGCTTTAAAAAGCTATTCTCTGTGGTTACATCCAGTGGGTAATGTGGGTACACAGGATCCTGTGCCATGATACTGGTGAGTGATGGGAGCACAGTTGCTTTGGAAAAGGCTCAGGAAGAAGTGTAAGGGTTGATTGCTATTTGTCCGTCAAGCCAAGAAGGAAATATATATTTCCAGTCCACGATGTCCAGAAGCACAAGAACTTTGTGCATAATGTGCTAACGAGATCTGTGATGAGAATGACAATTTGGGGTTTTGAAGAAGATGAAGATTCTGCTCTAAATTGCTCTAAGTCTAAAAAACATTTCCAGCATTATTGAACAGAACCTGTGGGTTTTCTGCAAGGAGGGAAACTGAAATAGTGTCAGTAATTTTGAAAGGAAATTTTGGCTGGTGGGTGCGTGGCCGGGCAGCCAGGAGCCCTGTGAGTCCAGTCCGAGCTGCACGGTGGGACCCTGTGCTCTTGTGGCTTTACATGGTCCCAGCACCCTGCCCATCCTCTGGCTGGACTGCGGGGGGTAGCCAAAGACCAGGACTCCAGGCGTAGTAGGGGCTCTGCAAATATAAATGAGAACAAAATAATTTCTTGGTCTAGGGTGTTGGACCAGTCTGTGCTTTTCTACTCTGTTGATATTTGTCAAGTTATATGCCTTTAGTTCTTTAAAGAAAGCAGAAGAGGTGATGGAATACCATGAATCGTTTTCACGTGATAAGACTATTTACCTGCTTCTAGTCTGTAGTTTTCTAAATCCAAACTGCACGTGACTTATTGGAGTTCTCAGGCATTGCAAAGTATATTTCAAAGCAAAACATATTTCATGCAGAACATATGCAGTGGCCAGTGGCTCTAACAAAGCCCTTGAGGAAAACCGAGACTTACTTGTGCGGGTTGATCACTGTGCATATAGCTATTCTGCTACCAGGACCTCAGCTGATGTGGCAGAGGAATCTGCTCTGCACCAGGCGCATGGACCAGCTTGAGTCAACCGATCCTTAACTGTGAACGTCCTAAGCCATCATGAAAGGATCCCTGCGAAGAAGCTGACCTATATGACTGATGCCTTCCTGCCTGTGCTGCCATTCATGTGAATATAAAAAGTTGTAAAATAATGATTTACCAAACCTAAAGAGAATATTTGTCATGTCTTAACCCACGCGGTCTCCAACCTGCAATTCCATCTCCTGAAAATCCTGAATGTCTCAAGAGTACAAGTGCATCTCTCCCAAAACTGCAGAGATCTGAGAAGTGCAACAGCAGTTCCTTGGAGATCCTCAACTCTACTGACGTGCTGCTCAGCCGGTTTGAACCAAGTGTAACAAGCCAGCTCCCTTCAAATTGGCCAGCAGTGCAGACCAAGTTAAGCTTATGTGCATCTATAATATATGTCTGTATGTATGCCAAACTTGGACAACATTTTGGCTGGCTTTTGGGGAGCTGGCTAACAAATTTCACCACTTCCTTTTTTTTTTTTTTTGTGTTACTACCCTGACAGTCTTTCTAGCAAATGCTCTATTTTTATTTGACATATATGCACATGGTCCATTTCCATGTGTGTGTGCTTAGGGATATATTTCTGCTCTATCTTGCCCTCCCTTGGAAGGCTGCTGCTCAGAGTTTCTCCTAGCAAAATGAAATCTCGGAAAAAGTCCAATGAAGTTAAAATGCTGCACAGCAAATTCATTATTGTTGTTATAGGCCCCCATTCAGGAAAGTACTTAAGTATGTGCTTAAGTCCCATTGAAATCATCAGGACTTAAGAACATGCTTAAAGTCAAGCATATACTTCCTCTGAATTGGGATGTATTTCAGCACATGCTTAAATGCTTTCCTGAACCGGAGCCACGGTCAACAAGAATGTCCTGTGATACACAGGACTTGTGCTGCAAGATTTACTTCTTAGTTGAGACCAACCAGTGGTGCTCTATGAATATACACTTCTTAGCTTGCGTCTCCGTTGGTGGCACTCCAAATAGCTTACTGGCTTTTACATTTGGACGAGAAGTTGTGAAAGAAAGGAGACGAGAAACTGGAAAAAAATGATCCTTACTAAAGCAATACCTTGGCATGTCTGATCTCATGTTGCAGCCAATGATTTTTCCCTACAATGGAGATTTGTGCTATTGTGTGTGTGGTATAATTACTAAGACAGATTTTTTTTTTAATGGCACAATAAATAGGATATTTCCTGGCCTGCTCTGCATTTCGAATAGGATTTTCACTTCCCCTTTGGGTTCTGAGCGTAAGAAGAGTAAGTGTCAAAAGACAGGCACTTTCCCAATTTTAAAACAGAGGGTGTAACCTTGTGTAATGTGAGTCTAGATTTTGATTATAGGGATGATGAAATCAAATCCCTCCTTAATCCTTACTGGGAAACATTGAGGTGAATTAGCCTGCCTGCTTTTGCTAACTTGTTAAAATCCTTTTGAAAAAGAAATGTGTTTTAGTGTCATCAAAAATATCTCCCTACTTTACCCCAGAGTCTAAGAGAGCACTGGTCCACTGTGCAGAGTGGCCTCAATGCAATGAAAAATGAAAGAAGAAAGAAAATAGGTAAAACCAAATACATTATTTTACTGGAAAAAACACAGTGCTTTCCGATATGCAACTCTTTTCCAGCACTGCCATTTTTAAGCTAGATGCTTAGTCATTATTAATGACAGTATATTTCATTAAAGCTGCTATATTTGGGAATAACTGGAAATGAAACTTGCTTTTTTTCCCCCACTTAAGGTTAGTTAAACTAATATATAGCTGTCTGTGTGCATTGCAGTCACTATGCATGTACCAGTTAGAGTATTTTTGGAACAAGTGAGGAAGTTTATTTCAGTTATTTCATTTATAGCAAAGTATTAGCTTGAACTTGAGAAGAGCTCTCTGTTCACGTCATTCAGCTGTGCTGTGCAGTGGTTGCAGGCTCTCAATACTACCGCTACTTTACAAAAATACTTGGCACAAGCTCGTAAAATCACTGAGACTTTTTTTCTCTCCCCCCCGCCCCCCCCCAACCCTCCTTAATTTTCTTCCTCGGTAATGTGTCTGTACATCCCCCACTTGTGCACACATATATCTTTAAGTTTTAATTAATTTATTAAAAATAGCTGAAGTATTTAAGGAGGAGCACCTTATAAATAATAAAGAAGAACATCTTGTTCATTCTTGCCATTACTTGGATAGAGGCAAGCAGCTGGTATGACGGTGAGATTTTCCTGATGTGATTATACTGAGTTCCAGGGCAGGACCTTTCATCAGTTGGTGTGAAGTACCTAAACAGGTGGAGATTAAGTAGAAAAGCCTATTTTATTAGTAGGTAAACTAATAAAAGTAAGCTTGTGTGAAGCAATGGGAGCAGAAAGTGATGTTTCCAAGATGGACCAAAATAATTCTGTAGAAATTCTGCCTCCATAAATTCCAGGCTTTTCTGTTGCTGGGGTCTGCATTCATCCCACCTAAATTCAGGCACTTGTCGGATTCAATCAAAGTGAAAGGTGGCCAGATTCATCTTTTGGATGTGCATCTTGGCCTTGCCCGCACAGGAGACCTTCCCTTAAACATCTCAATTAAATTTCAGCGGGATGAGCATTGGCCAAAGAGTATCACCCAGCAAATCCTCAAATCAGTTTTACTCTTCTACAGTCACTCTGGGAATTTGCCTTTTCAGGTGAGGTTCTTCTCCATATGGGGAGGGAAGGTCTGAAACCCTTTCACAGCTTTGGGACTTATAGTGGACTTTAGAAACTCTATTTCCTTGATCCTAGTGCCCACAAAGCCTCAAGTCTATCCCTAGTTGCAATCACTAAATCAGAAATACCTGGTGTTACTGGCAGGGAGAGTGCATATATCATCAACTTGCTCTTTTTTATAACTGCTTGATCACTTTGCTGTGCTTCAGGGAAGCTACGTGAGAAAGCTTTTGTGCTCATTTGTGAGTAACAGCAGGGATAAATGGTGTTTCTCTAGTTTGTCAATTATTTGTTCTTTTCTTTCCATCCACTGTTTGAGTTCTTGATCTTGATGAAGGTATTATTTAATTCCTGCATTTCTGAGCCCTTAACCTTGGACAGATATATAATAGGCTTGTATTTAGACACTACTGGGGTGCTTTAAGCAAGCTGTTTCTCTTTGAAACTAAGAGTGACTAAGCCTGGGAAGTTCTCTATTCTTCTTCATCACCTCCTGGTAGTTAATAGACTTCACAAGGGATCTCAAGACACTCTGATAAGCCTTTGAAGTTGTTACCTACTAAGGTTTTGCTCTTTCTGAGTGCTGAACATTGAATTACTGACTGCTGTTAGAAGCAATGAGAAAAGATTCACAAAACCAACAGAGCCTTGCCTATAATTTCTGCAGAAAAAGAGCTGAATTTAATGGATAAATTGTGTTGCTGGGGAGATTTTGTTTCTGTTCCCTCCTCTGTCACCAGTTTGCCTTGTGATTTGTGGTAGCATTTTCAGTTATGCCCAGTCACATGAGATCAAAACCCATGAGTCAGACTCCACCCAAATCATGAGCCAGGCTTCCAGATCCAGGAGCTTTGAACAGAGATCATACCGTACTTTTTCTTTAGTTTATCTTTTGTTTCTGGAATTTCCTCTGTCTATTCCCAATGTGTCTCTAGCGATTAATGTTTCCCACTCTTTTGAAAGTGTTGGGAAGATATTTTGACCATTTGGGGCTGCTGGAGGCCTCGTTTGACCTACAGAATTTTATTTTTCATCTCCAAGTGAATCTCGTTTATTCCAGACTTCACATCTTTCTCCTGTCCCCAGTGACTTCTGTCTTGCTTAGCCTCATACAACTCATCACTTCTGTTTCTTCCTTGCCGTTCAGCTGCTCTGTCCCCGCTTTTGTCCTCTCTGGTCTTGAGAGAGCTTTTCACCATTGCCTTGCAGGACAGAGAACGTGTAAAAAGATGCAGATCTGGGTAACCCTTAAGCTTTGTATGAGAATATATAATTGAGGAGAGCAGGGAAATGGTCTCCCTGACTCTCTCTCCTGAAAAAGATGAAACTGTTACTTGCAGCACAAGAAGTGGGTGATGAGGACAGGCAGGAGATTGCCTCCACGCAGGATGGAGATCTGTAGGAGGGCTGGAGCTTTGCATGTTATTGTGAGACAAGACCCCTTTGCTCGCAAGGTGTTTGCAGGACTTGGCAAACCAGGGTTTTACACTCGCTTTGAAGGGAGTCAGGTGAAGAGTGAATCAGACTCAATGAATTTATAAGCCAAAGTAAATCCAGAGAAGGTAGGATGAGAATCAGCCCTTCTGTCTGCACTCTTTTGCCCTCTAATTCAGTCAATCTGTTTTTCTTCAAATTTTAGGTTTGTAATATATTGTGTGTAGACTCAGTTAGCCAACTCCATTATGAAGGATATGATTATGACTGAGATGGTCAAAAAGCCAAGGGGAAATTTGGTGTCGTATCTCTGTTTTCTTCTATAGCACTTGACTCTTTCCAGGAAGGGTAAGAAGTTAAACGTTCTTGGCAATGGTTTAACAAGCCAAAGCCAAATCAACGAATGTCACTTTACAGTAATTATTGCATGTAATACAGTGGTGCCTGGTATTCCCATGGCAACATTGTTGTTGTTTTGCCATGAAATTTGTGGAACAGAGCTAACTATTTAATAAATAAAATTTTTCAGAACTAGGCTACTCACACCTCAGGCAGATGGGAAAATGCATTTTCTCTTGCTCATCCTCATGCCATACCACTCTTTCACCCACATTGTTTGCTGATTCTTGCATATGCCATGTGCCAGGCATATTGCTGATCCGTAACTTCAGACAAACCGTACCCCCATATCCAAATACCTCTAAAGTCTGAGTGTTTGAAACCAAATCTGAACCCATAGAAAACCTCTTTACATAGCCCTAAACTTTACGACGGGTATCTCCAAGCCTTGAATCCACACTCTCTCCATGTTTTGGTGGATAGGAATCGTGGAATTTGTTCATAAACCCAGAATCATCAAAAGCTGCATTCGATACATGAGAAAGATTCACGAGGCTTACCAGAAAATCTTTCAGCTAAACATCTCACATGCAAGGCCTGAGTTTGTAGCAACTGGACACATCTCAAAATGTTTCTAGTTGTGCTGTGAATGCTTCACAGAACTGCGATGATTAGAAGTGATTCCTTCGTTAAGACAGATAAATGCTACCTCACATCTTGAATATCAATAAGATAAAATTTATGAGAGCAAACAGAGTAATGTAACATTTTCTCCAAATGAAAAGGGCATGTATTTGCTTAGCTCTTTCATCAGCCATTTTCGGTCACACACTGTGTGCTTAAAATACAGTTATGCAACCCATGTGGGTCAACAGCGGAAGGTTGGTTGCTTCACCAGGATTATAAGAATCTTTTAAACACAATGGTACCACAAATTAAAATGGAAATCTATCAAAACCATTATCGTCCTGAAAGCTTTGGCCACAAGCATAATTATTGTAGAAGGATGTTGTCCTTGGACACAGCTTTGGCTCAGTTCAGCTAGTGTTATTTGTATCCCTCCATGGCTCAAAGTCAGAATTTGCATGGCTAAGGACCATAAATTTTTAGAGGAAAAAATAGGCTCTTTCCTCAATGCTAACACTAGCAGTTTTTTTATTGTTTTGTAGTGGTTTGTAGGCAACTCATTAGGTACTAGAGATAGGAACAGACTGAATGCAGTGGCTGAAATCTGCCTTGAACCTTGGAAGGATTCGGATGGAGATTTCTGTCTGGATCTGGTCGTTTGTGTCAGAGGCTGTTGCTTTAGTGGATATGAACATGAAGGAGTGAATGTCTGGAGTGCTTGGGTTTAAATCTAGATCTGAAAGTCCATATTTTGGATAGTAAAACAGTGAAGCAGATCTTGAGCTGATATAAGCTGCACTCCACAGACTTAAATAGAGCAGAAAACCTGTCCTGAGTTCTCAAGCATGTCCATGAAGCAGGCAGTCCTGTAGGGATGAAAATAATTGAAAGAATATACAATCTCCTGGATGTTGCTTGCCATCAGCAAGGGAAACACCTCCTTTACCCAGAGCTGCCCTCAGGAGAGGCACCAGTTTGCTTTCTCAAGCTCCTGATGAAGGCTGAATCCTGGAGTAACTCCATTCTTGTGTTGATGATAAACTATATTAAATAACCGGCACTGCTGGTTATTTTTAAACTGGCTATTTTTCTTTCAACATCCAATTTTCCATCTTGAGGGAGGTAAGTGACTAACAAGTCTGAAATCTATTTTTCCTCTCTTTCCATCCCTCAGGCTGGTATAGATGGAGAAAGCATTGGGAACTGCCCGTTCTCCCAGCGTCTCTTCATGATCCTGTGGCTCAAAGGAGTTGTGTTCAACGTCACCACTGTTGACCTGAAAAGGTAAAAATTGTTCACTTTAATTGAAAATAGTTATATGATCTAGTGTTTGCCCTACTGAAAGGCCCAACCAAGTTCAATCAGATTTGTATCTAGCCTAGAAAGTCTGTGGTGCACAACAAAATAGTTGGGATTCAGGTTTGGTTTTCTTTTTTTTTTTCACTTGTGGAATGTTTTTATATTAAACAGGGTACTTGGGGTAGTTTCAAAGTCTTCTAACCACAAACTACAGGAAAAAAAAAGAAGGGCAAACTGATTTTGTAGGAACTATAAATATCTGTGAAACTACCTGACCATAAAGATTAGCGATTTCATTACTTTTTCTCTCTCTGCAGAAAGCCAGCTGACCTACACAATCTGGCTCCTGGGACCCACCCACCTTTCTTGACTTTTAATGGAGAAGTCAAGACAGATGTTAACAAGATTGAGGAATTCTTGGAAGAGACTCTTGCACCTCCAAAGTAAGAACTTGGGATTTTTTCAGTCAATATTCCATTTCCTAGGAATGAAAGATGTCCTAAGAGAAGTTCCTAAAAAGCACTCCCTCCTACAATCTTTACTTACAGGAGTAATATTTATTTATGAAACTTGCTGGCTTCAGTGAGATGACTTCCATGTGTGAAGGTTACTTGTATGACTAATAACTGCAGAATGTTTTCTCTGTACACATTTCAGGATGCCCTTGTATGCAGAATTAAGGAGACCAATTCTAGAAAAATTTTGTAGGGGTCTGGTGTCCACATTTTACAAAGCTAAAAATAACTTGGAATAGATGCCGAGAATTGCCACACAAAATATCTGTGCCAGGAAAAGCATTTTACAGTGAAAAACTGGAGGTTTCTGAGCTGTGTGGTGTATTAGAAAGGTTGGAAGGGGAACTGATTACAGAGTATGAGAGGCTCTGGAGGCAGAAAAGTGCTCATTATTCTAGTCAAGAAATGACAAGAGCCCATGACTGGAAGTTATAACCAAACTAATTCAGATCAGAAATAAGGCACAGATTTTTTGAGTATGAATGATTAACCATTGGAACAAGCTACCAAGGAAAGTTTTAGATTTACCAGATATGCCTTAGTTAGTCAAACATTTTGGACTTAATACAAGGATAATGGGGGAAAAAAAATTGTTGGCTTGTGATTTGGACCTTAAAATCTATGAATCAATGAAAATTGGCTTGGTTCCTTATGGAGTGTTTTACCTCCAAGTGAATCAGCAGCTATAGGCCAGTCCTGAGGCAAGAGATCAGATATTTAAATTTTCTATACTGTGGTCCAAGACCACTGAAGTCAGTAGGAGTCGTTAGTTTGTGTTGGTCTTTCAAATCGATATATTCTTTTACACCAGATGTCTATAAAAAACAATTCAGAGACTGAAAACTTTATGTTCCTTTACCTGGGTAATACGAACATGCCTTGCTATTACATCCTGGAGCACATTTTCAGTGTAGGGAATTAGACATGACTGCCATTCATAATAGAGCGAGCTGGCTGCCAAACTCCTCTGCACCTTTCTGGAAAGCTATGCTTCCTTCTGATTTAAGGCCACTGTATCTTGGATCGTGGTAACATAAAGCACCAGTGCATTACCTTTGTCATGAATCCATCCCTGTGTAAGTATCCAAACGCCTGCCTTGACAGACACAGCTATTATTAAGAAGGACTTGCCAAGCTGTTGTTTTGAGATAAATGACAGCGTTAATTGCAGTTCCTTGTACAGGGCTTTTTTCTTTGTTCTTGTAAATTGTATTTGTAATCATCACTATGTTGCTGGTAACAAGATGTTACTCTCCACACTGCTTCTCCCTTTTCAGGTACCCCAAGCTGGCTGCTAAGCACCGGGAATCAAACACTGCTGGAATTGATATCTTTTCCAAATTTTCCGCATACATCAAAAATACCAAGCAGCAGGACAATGCTGGTGAGTAGGATCGTTACCAAATGTGCTAGGGAGTTTGTGTGCTTAGAAGTGGAATAATTTTGCCATTCTCCCATCATTTTATTTTAAACTCTGTTCATATGACATCAGGTACTGTTGCTGATCAGTTCGAGATGGTTGGTTCAGTGGACTCAGTACACATGTCTACAGTTGAATTAACTACATCTATACTAGTATACTAGTAAAACAGGCCACAGAGTGTTTAGCAGCCCCTTTACCAACTGTCAGGACATGGCTCCTGTCCATACAGCCCAGCTTCCTCTCCAGAACAGGATCCCATACTGCTTACTAGAAGTGGCTGGTGGCCCATGCTACCTTCTTTGCTCTGCCCAGGCACTGCTTAGAGGACTGTGTGTTGACTGGACCCAAAACCATGCTAGTACTAAAAATTTAGCAGTGAATGACTGGGTGAGAGCAACTTATGACCTGACCCTTCGTAATTTGTTAGATGTGGTCATCAGACTCTTGGCCCGCTTATCTCATGATCATGTTATGCTGTTATACCTAATTTGCTCATATAAACTGAGTTATATCAAGACATTAAACATAAAGTAATTAAATGAAAGAAGTGACTTTAAGAAATGTAATTGCACTCTGTAAGCTCCAGACTTTCCCTCACATGTTTGTGTGTCAAAAGAAATACCCCCCCCCCAAGTTGGATGCCATGCATATTTACATGCATCCTACACTGTCTTCTTAATGAAATAGCTTTTCTTCTCCACATTCCTTTCTCCTCAGAGAGGCAAGACTTCAGCTAGTCTAAGCTGCTGTTGCTCCATGAAAGCTACTGGATTTACACTGCCATATCCCTTGAGATGATTTAGTAGAATATTTGCAGTCACTCACTGGTGTACATCTTGCCTTATATTACTAGTTTCACAGACAGAGACCTAAGGCACGTTAAACACCATGTGCTCCTATTATATCATTCAGAGAGAAACTAGATTTTTTCAGGTTCCAGCTCTGCCACAGATTTCATCTGTGTGATTATATTTCATTGCCTGGGGCTGACCCATGAGATGAAAATGGGTAAATGATGATTTATGTCAGATAACAATCTGCTCCTTAATATTTTTGTGTTGTTAACAGAAGGAAATAATTATAGTGCTTCATTTCTCAGAGATGCTAAAAAGTTATTTTTTTGTCCAATGCTAATGGGATGCTCAGCTAACCTCTGTAGGAAGTTGTAAAAGTAAGATAAATTAAGAGTTAGACTAAATAGATGTTACGGTGAAAATAAAATATCTTGGCCATTTACAAGGAATTTTTATGGTCTGTTCCGCAACTGTAAATCTTAAATTCAGCTGTGCTGCCCCTTGCATTCTAAAACAGCCACAGGTATCTGTCCACATCCCAGCGTGTTGCTTCTCAGTGACTCTGCAATATGCAAATCCCTGGACTCATAAGGGCTGGCAGCTCCAGCCAGTAATAAATGGCTGTCCTAGAGGCATCTGCATCTGGCCATAACCAGAGCTGGAATTCAAGGTCGGATATCCACCACTGTGAGATAAGGAATCTAACCCTCATGATCGGTCCTCCACATTTTTACTAGCTTCAGTGTGATTAATGGAAGTTTTCCTTAGTTCTGCCTAACAAGGTCTTGATTTAGGTACTCTTGAAAATAAAAGGAAAATGCTTCCCAATGGCAGTTAAGCGCACCAAGATTATAGAGGAAAGATACGTTAAGCTGCAGGAGAGCAATAATATTTGTTCCCTGCAAACATCCTCACTCCATTTTGTTAACTGGTTCATGCTCTTGTGATATCCAGACACACTGCAATCTCTGAACATACTGATACTCAACTTTCCTCTCTGAAGTAAAGTTTCTGGCTTAATTTTCTACAGCTGGAGTGCTGCAGTGCAAGGAGAATAAAGCCGAGATGAGCAGAGTATAAGTAGTACCTATATGTTCTTTCTAACAATGGAGTAAAGTACCTGAAGACCTCAGAGTCCTTGGGACTATCAGTGCAGACTTACGCAACGCGGGAAGTAGACCTCAATTTCAGCAGAGTAGTTGACTTTCAGTTTTCAAGGGCTAAGCACAAACAGCTTTTCCCTTATCCCAGAGACATTTTACATACTTCCCTATCCAGCTCATCTGAACCTGCAGCAGTTATTCCGAAGGCTGGTTTGGATAGCAGATAATCAGTTAGTTAAAAAGTAGTTGTGTTAGATTTCTTGAGCAGTGAAAAGACTATGTGCAAAAAGGACAGCACCACTGGATGCATATTTCCCAATGAACCTATTTCTTTTTGTTTGGTATTTTTTTAAATTGCAACACCAATCAAAAAGGGATCTGGGGCTCTAGCCCTGATCTGGTACGTGTCATTTTGCAGCAGGTTCTGATGCACTGTTTTTCCTGTGTAACAGCAGCAGTAGTTGTGTATAGTTCTGTAATAATAAAAAGCATTTTATAAACTTAAAATTTATTTACTTAGGAGAATGTCCCTTTCCCTGTCTCCATATGAGCATATGAGAACAAAGATTGCTGCTCGTGGTTATCTTAAATGGTTCCTATACACCCCAGCTCTCAGATAAAGGTAACACATGTCTCATAGTCATCCTCTATACCTGCTCCTAGCTCCAGCTGACTCAAGTGCTTGGGTTAATCTGGAAAGCTGCACCAGTGACCAGGACATCAGTTGCACATGATCAAAATACACAAATAGAAAAAAACTTGTTAATAAATCCAAAATAGAATGGAGAACCCAGACTGTTACATAAAAAATAATTTTAATTTATTTTAGTTGGGAATAGGGGAGTGCTGAATACCAAGTAAGCTAAAGCACCAAACATCAGGTTGTTTAAATTATGTTCTCTTAACTTGGGAGTCAGGGAGGCGAATTCATTAATGCGTGGGATATCAGGCTGGGAGTTTGTAGCATCAGCCTATCTCTAGCTGTGAGAAGTGTGGGTTAGGTGTGATTATATATGATCATTCTTCGTAGCATAGTGGTTTAGCAGAGATCATGCGGTCTACGTAACATGAGCTCTCACTACAGCCTGTGGCTATTACATTTTTGCAGAAAAGTGCCGTGAAGTGGTTGGGGTAATTAACGAGATTTATGCAGTATGAGGATACTGGATGTGAGAATGAATGAGAACCTAATGCACACCAAAGATAAGCCCAAGCTGGTGTTCCTCCCAGAAGGGTTTACAGCCAGGGTCATGCAACAATTTCAGACTTCAAGTGGTGCCATCACTTGGCTATGTCATTGCAATGTTTCCTATCGTGAGAGAGGTGGTGAGATGGCACTGACAACAGAGTCTGTAGCCTTTAAGTAGCTAAATGATTTTTTTTCCCCCCCAATAGTGGAAAAGTTACTGAAGAAAACGAGATTTGTAATTTCTTGGTTTAGTATGTGTCTGAATTTTGCATGTAAATGAATAGACACGATGATACATATGTCTGTTTGTTTCTAAGATTGTGATACCCTCTGCTGGCAAATATGTGAATATATAAAGCAAGCAGCTTTACAATCAGGGCTGAAACACCCCCATAACAAAACAGGTTTCCTTCTATCAAGACAGTTTCCTCTTACAAATGCAACATCGTCACAAGTGAAGTGTTTCATAGTAACCTATCGATTTTGACAAAGTTTTCATGGAAAAAATCATGTTTTTTCTGGATGAGTTAAAATTACTTTGAAGTAAAATGCTTTAACGTTACAGAGAAAAATGGTACTTTTTTTCTGGATTCATGCAGTACTTCATTAGCCACACACCGTTATGTTTCATGCCTGGCACAGAAACAGGTGATAACCTTCTCCTGTAAGTCTGTATGGCAATATGTTATTGATCATGATTCATTTACTTACCAAAGGTATTTGGCAGCTAGGCTGCCCTGATTTAATAGTTCCCTGAATTTCTGATTCTTTTTTTCTGTCTTTGTTTTCCTAACTTTTCTGTCTTATAATATAAAAACGTTGAAAGGTTTGGAATGGGCTGGTGAGGGCTGTAAGCCCAGAAGCAAACATGCTCATGCCATATCAAAGTCCCACCACTTTTAAGCGTCTTGAAAGGGAAGGAATTGATTCCAGATTCTCAGGATGTGGCAAGCTGTGTTTAAAGAAAGTGTGTGCATTTATTATTTCAAGTCAGTTCAATTACAACGGGCTTGATTCCTTCCACCCCCCGTGTCACTCGATAATTTTATAACAGGCCTCTCTGAAGGAGTCATCTCCTCATCGTGGGATTAGATCCGTGCCGCCCTTCGGTAACACAACTGGGTTCTTCAGTTCTCCAGCCATTGCCGCCAGGCTTCACCGCTTGCTCTTGAAATGGCAAGTGCTTGTTCACACAAGAAGAGGAGTCTTTGGGAGAGTGTAGTGGCAGTAGTCTTAAAAATTATTCCCTGGATGCTCTTGCTCAAGTTTTCATGGCCAATTTGAGAGGTTTTGGTTGCTCAGTGATTGTTTAATAGCTAGAAGGAGATCTTGTCTGAGCACAGGAAAGTAAACCGAGATCTTGTGAGTTTACTTTGGTTCCTTTGGTTGATGCTGAGCAAGTCACTCAAGCTCTGTACAGTAGCCAGGGTAGCAACAATTTACGTATTCATTGCAGGAGGATGAAATTTAATTAATTGGAATGCTGTGTACATATTCGGTATCCTGCTTGTTATTTTTTCTTGCGAGACTGTATACTGCAAACCAAGGGGACAACTTATAGTAACCACCCATTAACTGTCCCGCCTAAAATTGTAAGTTCTTTGGCTCATAGAATGAGCCCTTTGATTTCATTTATGAGTTTAAAAAGTTGTTCTTGAATTGAGTTCTTAGGGGGCACCAGCTCTAGTGTGGGTGGGCGCATTCATTAGTGGTACGGAAGGATATTTCACTGTACGGCTCTTCAGAAGGCACTGAGCCGGGAGACCACCAACATGATTTCATGCAGAGGAATTTCCAGCCGTCTGACCAGAGGACTCCGCTTGTCTGGTTTGGATTTACATCAAGAGGCCAAAAATAAAAGCGCATTTAAATCATTAACTTACATGTGATTAAACGCCATTCACCTCTTTCAGTAGCTACATCACACTTTGTGGTTAAGTGTGTGAGGTGGGAAATGTCTCTCTTCGTGCGCTGTGTACGTATGTATACAGTAGATATGCACACGCACACATAGGGCTGGAATTAAAACAGGCCTACATCAGTTTTATGCTGTGGAGTTGCTCCTGCTAAGAAGAGAGTCAGACCCACAGTATAGGTATGTGCACAGGCTGAATGGTGTGCTCTGATCCTTTCTAGAAACCGTCGCGTGCCTCCTTAAACAAGCAGAAAATCAGTTCACGCCAAAAACCTACGTGGAATATTTACAGTAATAACAGCTCTGTGGTGCAGACCCTTTGTGGCACCTGAGCTGATGGACGTGGCTGGGGCAGGAGCTTCTTGATGTTGTGGGCCAGCCCGTGTCGTCCTGACCAGCGTGGTCTGGTCTGGTCTGGTCTCCAGCAGCAGGTCGGTGTAGGAGAGCAAAACATATGTTCCCAAAGCATCTCCGTGCTTGGTGGGGAAGGGCTCGGGGTCACTTCTCTTCCTTCCAGCCTGGCTTCTCACATCCAAAGGGGTCAGATTATAACTGTGAACGTGATACAGCTTGTCCTAAGTCTTTGATCCTTCTGGCCTATTCTGTGCCTAAAGGCTTCACCCTGTGCTCAGCAAAGTTCCTGGCAAAGCTCCTCTTGACTTTAACAGAGCAAGTTTTAAAAGCTGTTTGAATGTCCTTGTATCGATGGGGAGTTTCCTGTGACAGGGATCTTGGATCAGGCTCTAATCCAGGACCAACATTAATGCTTTATGCTTTTTGCACGGATTTTCAAGGAGCCATATAAATATGTAGGTATAAATACATGTATGTGTGTGTGTGATGTCTGTGTATCAACTTGCAACTAAATTTTTTCCTTCTTCAGTTGCAGAATTTCCCTTTTCCACTACAAAAACCCACACCTGTCCAAGGCCCAGCACGAGTCACAACTTGTCCTATGCTATGACGATATTAAATTTTCTCTGCCGTGCAACCAGGAAGGACTAGAAATAGCTTTTAAAATAGTTTTAGAGAAAAGGACTTGCTTTGTGATGGAACATATCAGGATGGCAGATCTTTAACTTTGGCATTTTGAAGCACAAAAAACTTATTTCAGAACATTTTAAACAATTTTTTATGGCTCCCTCTGAGCTGAATACTGTTGGGCTTGCAGTAGCTAAAGTGCCTGGCAGCTTTACAAAACCGGGCCTAATATAAAAAATACCTAGTCTTTAAAACATATGTAAAATAGCTTTTCTGCAACATTTGTGGCACATAAAGTACCAAATACATGTTGGTGAGTGTGATATAAAGCTTTTATTGCCATTCATTTGGGATGACCCATATAACTCACTCATGATATGTTAATAAAACTGTTCTCCACTCTGTCTCTTTATAAAAACACACATATAAAGACCACTAAAACAGTGGTGATAGCTGTGTGCTAACTTGTTAAGTAGTGCCACAAGTTGCATTTATCATCTCTCCTAAATTGCTTTATCTGCTTTCTGCCCAGTAATCAAAGACTGATTCTAAAATGCTCAGAAACAGTAGTTTGCAAAATAAGTTTGCTTGAGAAATAACTTTTTGAAAGTTCTCCTCAAAATCATGCTGGCTGGAGGCCCGGAGCCATCAATATTCTGTCTGGTACCAGTGACAGCTTTAAGGACCTATATCTTTTGACCTGCCAAAACTAAGAACTGAAATTTTATGCCATTGGAAGGAAGAGGTTTTCAGTTCTCTAAAATTATGACAAACCATCATCTTAATCTCAGAAATATGTACCTTACTAGGGAATGTTTCTGAACTTTCCTATCATTTAGGTTTCTTTCCTTCTTCTAAGACCCTGCTAATTAAGGTATGAAGATTTCCTGATTGAAATGTGAAAAATACTATTTGAAAACAATGCAAAACTAAAACTCTGTGTAAGTCCAGATGTGATCAGACTGCAAGCCCTCCAAGGCAGGGACTTGGTATGCCTGATTAGCAGTCTTAGATGCAGCCATTCCAGGAAGAATAAATATTTACAATTAATGCATTAGCAGACATAATTTTCTGACACATCTGTGCTGAAGTAGCTTTGAAGCCATAGCATATCATAGAGAGGGAGAGAAAAAAATGAAAGAATATACATATATTTATATAAGTTCAAGACACAGAATATGCAAACCCCTAAAAAACAGTTGATCATGTATGCTGAAGTCAATGAGGTTAATGATATGCTCAAATTAAGGCATGTTCTCAAGTCTTTGTTGAATCAGGGCTTATATGCACAGGCCAGGCCTAGACTAAAATACTTGCAATGGGAACTAGTTGGCAGATGCTCTTCTTTAAGAGGGAATTATTTCCCCTGTGTGTTTGAATATTCCTCCAAGTGCTGCTGGCTTTACTGGGATGCTTTGTTCTGTTTCCCAGCCGAGCTTCCATGCTCACACACAGGAGCAGTAGCACAGCTGGAAGTGGATTAGAGCAATCTGGCGGCAGCAGTCCTGGGAGGAATTAAGCGCCTCGCTGCTGGAATGAGAGGCCTAAATTACATTATTATTTAGAATTGAGTTTTAACTTCATTGCTCTATGGTTTCGCACTAGTGGGTAACTCCCCTCGTTGCAATATACTTGCTGCATCTGAAGTATGTTCCCCACAGCAAGGACTTAGATGAAGTTATGGTCTTAGTAAAGTGTCCAAGTCTTAAATAAGCAAATGTCCAGATTTAAGCACCCAACTGGTCTTATTGTCCTGTGAGGATTGTTCACAGGCTTATATTTAGGAATTCTAGAGCAAGTTATCACATGACAGAGCCCAGTGCCTGGCTCCTGGAAGTCAGTTTGCAAAACTGTTGATGACTTCAAAGGGAGAAGGATTGGCCCAGAATCTGTTTTTCCCAAAACAGATTTTTTGTTTTATGCATGCAAATGTTCTTCATCAAATAACAGGGAAGAGAAGAATGAGACATAAATGAAAATCAATGTTGCTAATTTTCTTTATTAGATCAGATCCTAAATAGCTGACCTTTAGCTTGAAAACAGTGCTGGGAATAAGGTGACTAAGTGGGAGTTGGAGACGTGATTCTTGTCTAAATATCCTGATTCTTATGATTGCAGAAAAAAAAATCAGAATTTCATGGAGTTTGACGCTAGAAGGATTATTTACTATGATCTCCTGCAAATCACATCCCAGTCAGTTTTGCCCACTGAGCAAACTTGTTAGTATTTCAGCCTTTAGCATAGAAGTTGTTTTCCATTAGAGCAGAGAATAGGAGGAACTGAAGTGTCTTTGGTGCACAATGCACCGGAATTTACCGGATGAGAGATGCCCAGCTGGTGGCAATAGCTGGTCCATATTCTGCACCGCAGGGGAAGGTGAATCCCCAGTGTTTCAGCCAGTCAAAGCTGTAAAACAAATATTTCCTGGACCTTGACCTGGAATTGGGATGCATCTGAACACGTGAGGAAGGCATCTACTCAGCGAGACTTTCTGCATGGCTCCAAGGCATTGGTCCAACCATTCCCATCTCTAGCAGAGAATGACCTGACGGCCATGGATAATCCCCACAACACATCTGATTCATTGCATATTGGGAGAAAAGATACTGTGATCTTTGCAAGCATCTTAAGTCTCGAAGCATGAGATTTAATTACAGTCATTGTCTTAATGTTGAGTAGCAAATTCTCTGTGACATTGATGGTGGTACAGTCAGCCTACCACAGTCCTTGTTCCAAGACCTAAAAGATGGTATTAGGGATTTTAAAGTACCATGACCTGCCCATGTGACTCTATCCCCCTCCATCCCAGTTTCTCCTATTTCTGCCAGAACTGGATTAAAGTCTGCCTTTTCTTAGTCTCATTATAAACACCCCAATAAGTATGTCTACCTCCCCTCTCTCCTTGTTGGTTCCTTGAACAGTTCATTGCTTTGGCAACGTGGAAACCGAACTTGTCCAACCTACAACCATTAGACCTTTCCACACCTTTGTCAGCAGCGCTGAAGAGCTCCCTCACGCTTCCCAGGTGTTTGTCCATGGGTGAGCATCTGTGCACGTTGGCCCCTTAGCCTTCTCTCCGATTAGCTGAACAAATAGACTCTTCAAACCTTGCATTTTGAGGCTTGTTTTCCAGTCCTTGAGCACCGTATTATTGTTCTCCTTTGACCTCTTGCTGGAATTTCCAAAGCCTTTTTTAACTGGGGACACCAGAACTGGGAAAAAAGTTCTTAATACTTGTCGCGACAGTACAGTTGCAACAGAGGGAATATGATCTCCCTACTAGTACTTGAAAATTTTTCATACATCCAGACATAATTGTAAGTCTTATTGCTTTTGCTCCTTTCAGAGAGGTTAAGTTGAGGCATAATCACGATGATCCCTAAGTCATTTCATGGAGCTTGAAACAAAAAATCTCAAAAGCAGAGAAACAATGGAAAAGAATTAAGATGTGAGTCATTTGTAAATCTCATCGTCTCATGGTTTTTTTTATCTAAGCAACAATTTTTGAACACAAAGGGCAGAAAATACTGGAAACATTAAAATAAAACTATTTGAGACTGAGATTTGCTAAGTGAACTGAGGAATTTGGGAACTCAATAAGCTTTAAAACTTCATCCTCAGGTGCTGCTAGCTAGGCACTGCTGCATTTCCCTCTCGTGTCTTCACCACTGCTGAAGTTAAATAACATAGTTGAAATGGGTGGAGTGCAACTGGGATTATCCTGGTGTAAACAAAACCAGACTTTATTCCTCTACATGCCTGGGATTGAAAGAAATTGACATTAAAGATGCAAGTGCCAACAGCCTGTAGATGAACGATCTTCTTTCTTTGCTTAAATATTAGAACACAAGGGGTCCCCACAGCACTGTCGCTAAAGCCCAGTTGCACTCTCTACCAGAAGCTAACTTTACTCTTATTTTAATGCACAAACATGTAGTTTTTCTTTGTTACTCCCAGAATCATCTTTTTTGCTCTTTGATAGTAAAACAAAACTTTACACTCTGAGTAAACACACAGCATCTTAAAAATCAAGATACCGGAGTGATAATGTCATACTATAACTATGTGGTTTTATAATCTGCAGGGCTTGATTTTTTTTTTTTAATTATTCCCCCCCCCCCCCCCCCCCAGGTTTCTGATGCAAATCAGCTGCTGCTTGCCTGCAGTTGGTTTGGGGACACCTGCACAAGACTAGCATTGCAGAGGTCAGGATTAGGCCCTTGGGGACGTGCTCTAGAAATGATGCTTGTCACTTATGTGCTGCTACAGAGTTACAATGATTTGTGAAATGCAAGTTAGGTACTGTTCTTCCTGGGGCACTTGTAGGCCAGTAGTTTTACATTCACTTGCTTCCTGCCCTCAGGGTCGCTTGGACTCCTAAGAGACTTGGAAATGAACCCTTCTTTTGGTGTCATTTGAACACCTGGGTTTTCTTCTTAAAAACCAGCATTTGAAGGTGCTCCAATTGCATTCTTCATGATAACATTACAAGTATTACATATATTTCTTGCCTCCACTGTAAAACTGAATAAGGAAAGGAAGAAACCTGAGTTTTCAGTCTAAAACTACAAACAAGTCAAAACAAACTTTCTAGATACTTGAAAAATATGTGTTTAATTTTCTTATTAAAGACATTATTGATCCACCTGTTTCTCTAGGTTTAATTTGGGAGTAGGACAGATGGTATCACAAAAATAGGAACATGCCTCTTCTTTTTGTTATATTTACTGTTTGTCCCCTCTAACCTGAAACATAAGTCTACGGCTGATGCATTACTGCTTTTACCAAGGTAAAGTTTGTGGCTGAAGAGTACTATTATCCTTATTTTGTATATAGAAAGTTGGAAGGCAGATAATTTAAACCATTTATATAAGATCATGTAGAAAAGCTTGAGAAGAGACTCAGGTCTCCTAAATCCAGGTAACCTCTTAACCCTTGGATCATTATGCTGTGTTTTAGGAAAGAGTACCTGGGGAATCAAGGTCTCAGTCTCTCTGAGACATACCTTCTGCGGAGTTTTTGTGACAGGTCTGTCAAAATATCCCAAACTTTTGAGATGAAGCTCTAATTGATCAATCCACATGATCAAAGGTGTGTAGATGGGATGGGAAGGGCTTCTTTTGTGATCAGTGGAGAGGGACATAAATCCATTTCCAAAGGGCAGTTTGATTTATCTGAAAAGATGGATCTAAAGCTGGGGGAACTTCCTTTAGAGGTGCCTGTCTTTCACTGCTATCTGTAAAGGAGACTTGGACAAGTAGGTTGGACTAATTACCTAACACTTAGATAGCTGAAGTTAGGCAAGGTGAATCTTATCCATAAGTGAATCAATAGATTTTTGATGTGTCTGGGTTCCTAAGGTTGCTTTGGGTAACTAACAGCTGTATTTCAGCTCCATGTTCCTCTTGAGTCCTGGATGAAGTGCTCTTGGGGTTTAGCACCTCTCCCACTGGACATACACAGAACGTATGCACCAACATATATGGAAAATATGTACCTATTTATACCTGGTTTAGACCATCTCTGAAGGGCAGCTTATGACCAGTCATGTGGCTGTTTGCATGTGTGCACCTGTGTTCGTGTGAGTTATCCCACTCCTGGTGTATGCTCACTGACACGAACACTGACCAGGAATAAAAATCCCTTTTCAAGTTCCAGCTCTGACTGATCTGGAGGATGAATATTAACACCTGTCCCCTAAAAGAAACCCCTAAACAGGAAAGTAGAGTTGAGAAATAAGAGACACTGATCTATTTCTCTTCTACATACGCAACCAGGTATTTGCTGATCATTAAGTGAGTAGAAACAGATCACAACTTTTCAGCATGGTTGTATGGGCATTTACCTTTATTGTGGGAACATGCACAAGTCTCTGTTCCAGTGAGTATTGAATTATTTATCTAGAGTGCAACATCTTTAATAGGAGAGGTGACTCACCCCAGAAACTCCCTTTGGCCCAGAGTTAGGCATCTAAATGCCTTGGATGCATGGGAGCATACAACCTCCATCCTTCCCCTCTGCATTTCCAATGGCTCTCTTAGTGACTGCCCACTCATTTGCCTGTCAGTATAGACACTGCACAGAGCTGGGGATTTTGCAAGGCAGAAACATGCCTGGAAAGGATGTTGCAATGCTCAAATTTGCAATTTACTTGTCCTTTGGGGAGTAAGACCTAATATTTAAGTAACTTTAAAAAAAAATGGGAGGTACTATCCTACATCTCTTAGGTGAACTGTGAAATTATATTCAAAGGGTAGGATTCATCTCTAACTTCACCTCCCTGAAAGTTAGGTGTCTAGCCTGAGCTAGTCCTTTAGGCTTCGTCTGTAATTCAGGCAGCAAGAAGGGCATGTGTGGAGTGAGTCACACCAGTTTAAATCAGGTGTCTCAGGCAGCTGGAAAGAATTTCCCTCTGGAGATGCTTAGCTGAGAGGGAACCTACATAACCAGCTTAGACAAGATACCTGACTCTTAAATGGCTAAACAGAAGAAATCAAGGCAGAACTCAAATCTCCAGGGTTATATTGAAATCATAGGGGGGAAGATAAACTGTTCAACATGTAATACAGTGGCATGCATGTTGCAGTCACAGCTCCTCCATGTGAAAAGGATTAATCTATACAGATTAAAGTTACAATACTCTGTTGAGCCTGCCTGAAAAAAATGAGCAGGATGGAGAAAAAAGAGAGTGAAAATATGAATCCTTGGTCTTTAATCAGACTGTCAGACTAGTAGAATGATATTATTTTCTTACCTTAAATTGCAGTTTCTTAGCTGGTTTCCCTCTCCGACCAGAAAACAGTATTGGGTCTCTTATAATATCAAACTCTGTGAATCTGGAAGTGATCAGGAAAGGTGGTTTGTTTTTTTAAAGGAAAAATAAATTTCAGATTGTTTGTGTGAGACTGTGAATATTTATGTACTGTTCCCCCTTTTCCCTCATTGCATATTTCACCAAGTTCATTTGCGTGTGTTACAGGATAAATCTTACTGGAGGGCAGTGGAAGAAAGCAGTAAAAAGGAAAAGCATCAATCAGTGATCCAGGGTAGCAGCAGGAATCGTTGTTCATTTTTGTACATGGAATATTGTTTGTTGAACTTGCCTGGGCTTGACAATTAAGAAACTTGCAGTTCTGCTGAGGTCAGTCTCAGGTGGTTGCAGATGATGGCTACAAAAGCCATTATGTTGCTGGGCTTCGATGACTTTGAAGCCTTGTTGTCCCTGTGCTTTCAGTGGTATTCACTTATGAAGAGGGCCACATGTATTTTACTTAAGCCTTGGAGAAAATATTTTGTGACAAAATATTTATTTGACAAAAAATGCCATGGGTGGTGTGAGTAACCTGAATTATTGGCAAATGTATGTTGAATTTGGTGAATAATGACTTGTTTTGAAAAGTAAAAGTATTTTCTCTTAAACTTTTTGAAACAAAAGGTTATTCTCTTTTTAATTTGAAAATGATGTGTTAATTTTCAAGATTACCAACATTTTAAAAGTGATGTGAAAATCACTGAATGTCTAGGCATGACTTACTTAACCAACCATGCCAAAACATGGTTTTCTTTTTGTTTTCATGTTTGTTTGGAAATCTTATGTTATTTTGCTTTAAGTTTGTTTAAAAAATTTAACTAGTTTTGCTTTCTTTTGCAAATAGTTTTTACGTTCAATTTTGCCAAAGAATCAATTGTTCTTACTGTTCTTATTGTGTCCTCTATGCTTTGCATTTCTTCCCATAATAACTATCAAGTAAAATGTAAAATCTTCATCCTGCAAACGGTTCCACTCAGACACATAAAATAGGAGTCATCTCACCTACTTTTAGCTATTTTAAATTTAGGTATCCAGTCTGCCTATTCTCAAAAAAGAGAGAGAGGCTCCTCTGGTGGTTAATTCAGCTTTTCCTAGGCTACTATTTTAGGATGGACTGATTTGCCTTCCAGTAGCTCCTTCAGGCCACAGAGATTGGCGTTTATGTGCTTTGTCTGCTTTGGCTATTTCTCCTTGTCCCAGCATTAAACAAGGAAGGAAATATTTGGAGTTCAAGGAAGGGGAAGAAGAGTCCTTGTCTGACCTCTGCAAATGCTGTGGGTGTGGGCAGTCTGAACCAGTTTTACTTTTTCCAAACCGTTTTTCTTTTACTACTTTCTAGTTACTTTCCATTTTGCTTCAGCCTTATTTGACCCACAGAAAATAGAGATGGAAAAGACCAGTGATGCTGGAAGTTTTATGGCCGGTATTATTTAGGAGGTCAGATTAACTGATTATAATAGTCCCTTTTGGCTTTAGAAGCTGCTGGAGAAATCCTAACCCCACTGAAGTCAACAGCAAAACTTCCATGGGCTTCGGTATGGCCAAAATTTCACCCTGAGTACCTAGTAATGAATCTTTGTCATCTGGCCTTCCCCTTGACTTGCAGGATTGCTCCATGCATTACATTTTCCAATGTTTTCTTCAGTTGTGGTATAAGTACTTCAAGACACAAGGATTTCTCTTTGTCCCCTGGAAATAGTTGCACAGGCTAATAGTTTAAGGAAGTTTTTGCTTGAAGAGTTGAGTAACAGAGCCAAAGTCTGTTCTCGGTTGAACTGGAGTAAATATGGAATAGCTTGTCGACAATGCGGAGTTACTCCTCTTTTATGTCAGTGCAACTGAGAGCACTATTTTGCCAATTATTAACTTTTGTTACATTATTGGTATTTCTGTGCATGTCAGGATTTGTTAATCTCATTGTTCAACATCAAGTAACCTTTTGCTGAAAACAGAGCGTCATTGTGAATTAGGTATCATCAGCTAAATTGAACCTCACCCTGTGCATTTGACAGATGGTAATACATTCATTAAGTGTTCTGTGGTTGCTTTGAGGTTGGAAAGTGCTATTTTTCTGGCTTCTAACTCAGGATTCTTCAGTAAAGTTGTATAAAAGCATAGTTTTGAAGGGGGAAGGAAAATCACAAAGTGCTCGTGAGGTTTTTTTATTAATATTGTTGTTTACTATTGGTAGGATGACACGGCAGGACTATAGTGATTGCTATAAGTTGTCTTTGGATGCCTAAGTAGCCCAGAGCAGAGTAGCGAAGAGTGAGAGAGATGGTTCCACCATGGATTTTGTATACACACAGGTAGAACTTCTTGGAATTTGAAGTTATATTAAATATATCACCGTGGAGGCAATACGATGCTGATACCTTTGTGCTTGGTGATTTCATTGTCCAGAAAGATGGTTTCCAGGAGTTCAGATGTTGCAGCTGTTGCACGGGTAACTTGATGACAGCGCTCCTCTCAGAGCTGGTCACATTTGGGATCAAGTTCATACTGAAAGTCTGGAGGGTGGGGAAGGAATTAGAGGTAGAAATGTCAAAAGCAGTGCAGAGCCACATTCTCAGGCATGGTTCCACTTGGTGTTGTAATATTGAATCCTCCACCCTGACATTACCAAGACAATGCAAGGCTGAGATTAGACACTTCAGGAAAAGTTCTCCACACAGCTGATTTAGGGGTCACCTAAACCAAGTGTAGAAGAGAAGACTCCAATGACTACAGAGGAAGCTTGGTGTGTTTAATTCAAACCTACTCATTTAATTTATTCACTAACCCCACCTATAGACTTGCAGTGGAGCCTCAGCTGTTATCAACAAACCTATTTAGTTATTTAATGATGTTTCCAAGAGGATAAGTTGCCAAGGGAATTAGCTGCTTAGCCACTTCTGAAATTTATTGTGGATAGTATGTTCACAAATGGGGAATTAGTCACTTTTTAATTAGTCACATTTTTTTAAATGTCTTCATTCAGTCTAGTACTGTGACTGGTATTCACAAGGCCCCTGCCCTGGTGAATACCTGCTGTCCCCTATGTTCTCAGGGGAGACAATGTATAGTCATCCAGATTTTCACAAAATAGCCATAGTATGGGAGGTTTAGAATTAAATCTTTCTTCTGCTGAGTTTGCTCAGTAATATGAACCCAGGCAGCTCTTCCCTCAGCAAGAGTCCCAAAACCTTCAGAGCTGTGGGATATTCTGAGAAGGTTATTTCTTTGTCTCTGTTCATGTTTTTTCACCTTTCACATAATGGTTACATATCGGCCAGATAAGAGAGAAAACGAGAGTTAGTTTTTCTGACTTTCACCTGTGGTGTCAGCCTTCAGTCATGATCCACTGAATGTTGAGTCATTTAGGGAAAGTGAAACAGTTCAACAGGAGAGCTGTACAAATTACCTGATACTTCACTGGTGGGGTCTCATCTGCCAGATCTGAGCTGACATCGCATTAAAACAGCATTTGAAACTCAGTCTTCCACTTTCTAGGAAAATGCTCTCCCTATACCACTGGTAAAATCACAGCACTTCTCCCAAAATTTTTTGTAAGAAAGAAAAACCTACCTCTCTCTTCTAGGGGGTCACTGGTGAATTCAAATATAAGGTGGGTTCTCTCACCCATGCCAGCATTAGACGCTTGGCTTTCTCTGAGATGGGGCACTTAGAAGCCTCTTGCTTCAGTATTTTTTAGATTCTTTTACGCATCCTCCTACTTTGAGTGGGGATTTCCCTGAGCACCTTCTCAGGGCACATAAGACTTCAAATCATATAGATAAATCTGAATGTGTCAGGGCATGTAGAAAGTAGGATTTCCAACATGGATATTTGCATCTGGATTTCAAAAAATGCCTTGGAAAACCATCAACAGGCTTTGAAAATCTGATCCTGTGCACCTAAACTCCATTTGAAATGGCGATTTTAGGATCTTAATTCTCTTAGCTTTTCAAAATTCTGTCACTAGTCAGTTGGAAGAAAGGCAGTTCTCCCTTGTTCAGTACTCTTCTGTTTTCATGGCTGTTCTGGGAGATTTACTAGGATCAGAAGAGTTTTGATTAATTAAAAGAGGTCATTGGTGTCACAAGTAGTGGTCTGGTTCCTGACTATCAGTATATGAGATGGTCCTGACCATGTGGTGATTTCACTGTGAGATATCAGGATCCCATGGGTTCCAGCAGAGCCTGTGAATTAGGTCAGAGATGTGTTGAACCCTGAACATACGCTTATTTCTGGCCTAAAGCTGCCGTATGCAAGCGCCAAGTATGAATTCAGATAGATGTTTTTCCCACTGTCACAAATAGGCTTCACTCCAGGCATTGTTTTTGAGACAGCCATGACGCACTTTGATATATCAGTAAGAGCAAAAAAAACCCCAATCCTAATAAGTTCCAGAAAAGTTACATAAACACATCTCACCTGCTGCTCCTGTCTTCATACACACACCTAACTGACCCCACGGGTTAGCACGAAGCATCTCATGTAGTACTGATACTGGAAATATTACACAGATGACTCCGAGAACCAATGATCTTACTGGGTGAAGGGGAAACTGGAAAATGCTCAGCGTTAAACCAGTTCTCTAAAATCTGGATGAGCAAAATTGAATTAAATCACAGTAATTCGATTCCATTGTCTCTAAATTAATTCATTTTAAGAGGACATAGTCTGAGGCTGACCAAGGGAAGGAGAACTATCTATTCAACAGGTGTTATGGGTCAAACCAAAAAGAGATTGCTAAATCTTTTGAGTGTTGCCACATGGGGGTATATTAAACGCTATGCAGTTATTACCCTTCAGTAGAAGTTGCGCAGTGGAGCACAGCTGCAGACGATTAAAGACACCACTGCCAGCATCTGACAGCAGAAAGTCAGTGTCAAAATTCAATTTGAATTGATTAAATAAGGGATGGCAACACTTTTGTTTTATGGATGGCAGCACTTCAGTCGCTTTAGATGCTCTGCTTTCAGAAATAAAATTCTTTCCCTCCCTGCTATGTTTGTTGGGGTGTTTTCAGTTGGATCGCAGTCATTTCTCCAGTCAATCAATTAAGCCAGGATTTGCCACTGTGTCTAAGAGTCAGCCACAAAAGAGCTGGTATGGTTCCCTGGTGCTTGGCCAAGAGGCATCAGTGGGAGCGAGACATCAGGCAGCTTAATCTGACTTCCACCACTGGCACAAGGTTTAATGGATGTTAGGGCAGCAGAGAAATCATGTTCTGTGGTGTTCAGCTCCTGCTCTCTCAACGGCCCCATACGCGCCGCCTTTCTCTCTGTGCCAAAAACACAGGGGCAGCTGACAGCAGAGCCAGCGGAGCTACCTGTGCCAGCAAGCTGCTCTACACAGGGCAATCGCTGCAGCCTTTTGAAGCTTGCGTCATGCTCCATAAATATATTTATCTCCATAGGCTTGTAGTGCTACACGGCCTCAGTATCTTGACACATTGAGTAGTCTCCCATAAGTTAAATGGCAGTAAGTTACTCAGAGATATAAGGTTTTACAGGATTAGGCCTTAAACGCTGACTCCAGGCCAGATCTGCAGCAGGTATAAATCACTGCAGGTAATTTTCACCAGCTGAAATTCTGGCCCTAAGCCCATGAGTCATGTTGTTATTTTTTCACATTGTAAATTCTTGCTGTTTCTTATTTATATTGCTTTAGCACTTTGGGGCACTGGTCAGGGGCCAGGACCCCATCGTGCTTGTCACCCTTTGAACAGAGATGCAAAAGACCCTTCTTGCCCCAGAGCGTTTGCTGTTTAAATAACACGCAAACCTGTATACAACCATTCAGCTTTCTGCAAGTGCATTATTACAATCAACTTTTTCTATTATCCTTCTAGTAAAGCGTAAGAACAAAAATTCTGTGCCTAGGTTGATATTTTTAAGTAAAAAATTTGCACTCTGCTGTATGTTGCGTCTAAGAGGCATTTCAAGGCTGGAATTTGTTGGAGCCAGTAGCAGTGTGGGACATGATCTTTAGTAACTGAAGTGAGACGTCCAAAGTCTCCTCTCCATTGTGGCACTCTGTTTGAGACATGTCAAAAAGAGGATCTGCACCTAAGTTGAACCTGAAGTGAGGGGAATCTTAACAGTGGCTGAATATCTCAACACTTTTGTGTAGCATTGTAATTAATTATTGTTATATTACCTTCATTTCAGTTGGAGTGTATCTTCCAGCTCCAGAGAGCTCTGGTTAGCATCTTTGGAATTATTGCTATTGCCTTTAATTACTCTGGAAGGGGTTTAAAAGAAGTAAAAGTACAACTTCTTAGAGCTGAAGTAATGCTAGAAAATTCTGCCTCATTACAGTCCTACCTGGCTGCTTAGAAAAATAAAGTAGCATCGTACAGGGCTCCAGTTTATTGTGTGACGGCCTCAACAGACCAGAAGAGTATTGTAGGTTGTATGTGGTTTACTAGTGTATCATACTGACAAGCTGTTCTTTTGTTTCATGATGTCTTTCACTGGGGTTTTTTTGTGCTAGTCAAGAGAAGACATGGCATAACAGTTTCCTGTGTCCCCTTTTTCTGTTGCAGGATGAGCTTTACCCTCAGGCAGCTGGGGTACTGGTAACCCTTGCTGGGCTACCTTGTCACCAGATTGTGTAGGCATTGGAGCACAAATTAGCAACAAAGAAATGGTTCTTGCCTTTTTTTCTAGATACAACCATAGCCATCGACAATGAGTGTTTCTAAATAATTCTTATCTGCCCTAATCACTTATTCATTGTTTTTTGGCAAAGCCCTTGAAAGAGGCTTGGTGAAGGCTCTGAAGAAGCTGGATGACTATCTGAGAACCCCTCTGCCAGAGGAGATTGATGCAGACAGCACCGAAGAGGAGAAAGTGTCTAAACGCAAGTTTCTGGATGGAGATGACCTGACTCTTGCTGACTGCAACCTTCTCCCCAAACTCCATGTTGTCAAGGTAAAAGATGTCATGCGATGGTCAAAGAAGCTGTATCTGACAATGAAGTGCCCTGCTCTGACAGCCGTGAGCTAAATCCGACACATGTTTCAGCAGAGGCATCTTAAGTCCTAGAAGAACAGAGTTTTAAACACACTGTTGGTCCTCAGTATTTCCTATAGGTTAACTTAAGCAACTTTATATTTAGTACATGGGGAAATTGTCCCATCACTAATTAGTGGCAAAGACAATGTTAAGATCTAGGTATCCCATCACTTTATTTTTACCCTGCTGGAAGTAACAGCATATTTCATATTAATTAGTTTCCATTATTCTTAAGAGAGATGTCAAAACTTTAGTCAGTTCCCACCCATTTGTAACTTAAGAGCAGCAGTCCCTCTTTGGGGGAATATTTGTTCCATCTGGTATTTCACACAGAAAAGTTAACAAATCAAAGTCACCGCTGAGGTCCAGGATTTAAGGTGTACAATGGTTGCTGGTATAGTGCAAGTGGCGTACATCATCTTGACTTCTAAATGTTGCATTTATTTAATTTATCAGATTACATGTTTCTTTAGAATAAAGCAAGTACCTGGCAGACCTTGGCAAGCAAGAAAGCTAGGAATTAAAGCCAAGTCATGCATCTAATTTGGCTCCATGAGCCAAAACATAAACTAAGCCTGCGAGCTGACTGCACACATGCAAAAAAAAAAAAAAAAAAAAAAAGTAAAAAAAAGTGCATAAGTCACCAAGTAAGAAATGTGATAATATCCTCACAAGTTTAGCTCTTTCTTTGGCTCATCTTCACTGTTGACGTTGGAGTCAGACGATGCAAAATGAATGTGTGGCCTCTTACTGGTTCCTGTTTCCTTAGGATGAAATGAAAGATGTCAAAAGAGAATTAAAATCTTTCTCAGACAAGCATAGCCATAAGATATTGCCTGAAAACCATTTTACAGATGGAAGAAAAGGGTAAATTATTAGGACTTTTTCATTTGATGGAAGATGTGCGCTGGAAATTGTGAAAATCTTGACTTAAGTTGCCCAGCAGGTTTTATCTTCCCCATGTGTGTGTGAAGCAGCATTGAAGGCAAGAATGCTTAATTAAATGCAGTTTAGGACAGGATTTGGACTTGCAAATACTGAGTGGGTCCTGGTAATAAAAACAAATCACAGTCATTTCTGAGAACATGACTGTCCTAAGAAATTTGAGATAGAAAACAGCTCTACCATGTGCTTTAATAATAAAGGGGAACTCTGTGGCACATATGTATGTAATTTATGCCCAGGAACAATTTTATACTGTCAGAAAAATTAGAGATTGGAAGCACTCATTAAATCAGCTAATCCATCCCTTCCTATCAGCCAGTTCATTCTGTCACCACAGGATTATTCTATATGGTATATTCTTACAGGAAAACTGAAATATCCCAATCCAGCAAGCTACTTAAACAACTAGCTTTAAGCACAGATTAGTCCCACTGACTTCAATGGGACTATACAGGTCCTTAAAATTAAGTATGCACTTAACTATTTTCCTGAATAAGGGCCTGAGTGTTTTTAGAAATCGAAAATTTCCCTTGATAGACAATTTCCTAGTCTAAAAAGTCTTGCAATAACCATTTTCTCTCCCAGTTTATCCTAATACTCCTGTTTCTAATGTCTGCAGACATTAGGAACATCTTGGTTTCTCAGTCTTGGTACCTATACCACCCTGAATTCTTCCTTTGCATGAACACAGATATGGCCTTCCAACAGCTGTAGAAGCTGTATGTATGTAACAGCTGATGTAACAGCTGTTAATCCTCTGACACCATTGGCTAGGCAAAATATATTGCATATATTAAAAGTAGAAATACAGTATATATAAAATATGATATAATGTTAAATATAAATATAATAGTATGAAAATATGTTATATATAATTGTTACTGATGCTTTTCCCTTAAATCTATCTTCCTTTTTCTGATTCAGCTAATCAGCTCTTTCTGATGTGGCTTCTCATCTTTAAATGACATACCTAGGACTGGTAAAAATCACCAAAAAACTATATGGTAAAAATAATGAAATTCAGTGACCATAAGAGTAATTTGGTGACAGTAGCCAGGCCATTGATTTAGAGTGTCCTTAGGCCAAGTAGCATCCTTGCAAGATAGGGGACAAGCAACAGTCACTTTTCAGGCTTTTCTATTATAAGCCTCTGAGTCTTTAAGCATTCCTTTACTTTGCTATTATTTATGTGACAAGAAAGAGTAAGAAGCTCTCTAAAAAGGAATCTGGAGCTATATCACCATCAAGATGCTTTTTTCCCCCTTTTTTTATCTTTGGTTTAGATTGTTGCAAAGAAATACCGCAACTTTGAATTCCCGACAGAGATGACAGGGCTGTGGCGGTACCTGAAGAACGCATATGCCAGGGATGAATTCACCAACACCTGTGCGGCAGACAAAGAAATTGAGCAAGCCTACGCAGACGTGGCCAAGCGGCTCAGCAAGTCTTAACTGACCTCAGCAGTGGCTCAGTATCCCCTTTCACAGACTCTTCTCCTTGTTGCCTTAAGATATACTTTATCATTATGTTATCTGGTTGGCATCCCTATGACTTCACCTGTTCAAGTGTATTGGTCAGGGACAAATCTGCTTCTCCCTGGAGAAAAGAGAAGGCAGCTCTAGTGTGGGGGGTGGAGACCCTTTGAAATCTGAACCTAAGATCTGGCTCAACTAGTATTATTCGCAATCAGTATTGGAAATGAGTCCACTTTCTAGTTTCTTGCTTCATATTGGGGGCATATCACCACCTGTATTCTCTGGAGTTTTAGAAGTAGGACATTAGCTGAAATTTCAAGTAAGAGAGTTAGGAACACATAGCACTGGTTCTTCTGTAGGTTATTTCAAGGACACTTTTTCTCCCAGTGCTATTGAGATCCTTGAGGCAGGAGCAAAATATGAGAGAGAGAGAGGGGTAAAAAAGGAGTTTGACCCTAAAGGAGAAATGCTCTTAGCAGTTATTTTTTAAAAAGCTCTCTGAATGCATATTCTGTCTTAGCAGGCCCAAGAGTTTATAGGGTATTTATTTTTAACTTGGCGCAAGAGGGGGAAGCCTGAGCGAATATGTCAGACTTGCAGATGCAACTTTGCATAAAATTTGCATGATGCTGTTGGATCCGAATGTTTAAAGCGAAAGAGAGTGAAAGAGCAATTGAGCAGGCAGCCCTTGGAAGAGCGAGGCTCATGCCAAAATGCCCAGTGGATCTGCTAGTTGGTAGAGACACAGACACAGCAATAATGGGGGCAGCATATTGACTCCAGCGACTACAGAGGGAATTGGCACAGCTAACCAAACCACGTAGGATATTGTCATCTTGACTGTATGGTTGCCAGTTCCTTTATAATTGCTATCTTGGGAAACTTGGATAGGCAGGAGAAAGCTGTCGCTGCACACGAATTCCAGGCAGGGGAAGTGCTTTCTTCGTGTTGGGCTCCAGATGGGTCACTTTCAAGCACTCATCATCTCACCCCAGGAGAAGTTTGCTTTGAGAGCCTCAAAGAGGACAGGCTAAACCAGAGAAAAGGCACATTTCCAGCCAGAAGTTCAGCAAGAATGCTAGCAGAAATCCATGCATGACGCCTTAGTCCCACTCATCCAGGGTTTACTGATCCAGGTTACACGATTCTGAATTAGGATTGTTTTCTAAAACTGATTATTTTGTTCTATCTGTAGCTCTGCCTGACACAATCTGCTTTATACTCATGATTATTTGCACATTAGTTACTTCAGCAAATTCAGAATGGCAGCTCTTTTGCATGAAACTCGCGTGCCCTGATATGTACAGCAGTGCGCATGCCTCTTGGTATTCGGTTTGGGGGGATTTATCATTGTTTTCCAAGATAAAATAAAGCTCAGCTGTAACCTGATGTGGCTCCCCTTCTGATCAGAGCTGCTAGAGCTGCACTGATTTGAGGGGGATCCCAAGCTGGTGAGCTGTGACCAAGGGAAACCTCGCAGCAGGCTTGTTTGCAGCCAGAGAGCTGGAGAACCGGATCCAGCATCGAAAGCCAGCCTCTGCTGTGTGATGCTGATGACAATCTGAAGCCATCCTGTTGCTTTGGTGGGATTATTCCACTTTTCACACTAACCCAGCTGGGAGCAGAATGTTGCTTGTTGACTGTGAAGATAGTTTGTGGTTGACTATTGTTTCACATGCAATGGTCAATTTGTTCTGAACTTTCAAAACCTTGGAAGAAAATCCATGAACTCCCAAGTCTTCTCCTAGAATGGGCTAGACTGGAGCGCAGAGGCTCACACTCTTTAAAATATTGCTGAGAAATCAACTGGCTCAGAGAACACTAATAGCAGCCAGAAAAACCTAATGAGATTAGAAGTGTCTGCACAAGCACATGTGGCTTGTTAAAAACATTTCTTCATGAGATTGGAATTATTTGTGATTTTTTTTCTTTTTTTGTAAATTAAGGCAATTATTTATTTATTTAATTGACTCAGTCCTTTCCATCTGTCTTTCTGATTTTGTTTTGACTCAGCATGCTGGTCAAGATGGCTCTGTTTGTTTAGAAAAGTGTTATTAGTAATGCTGTGCAAATTATATTCTAGTGAAAAGTCTTCTATCTGATTAATGGTCACTAGGATTTTTTTCCTCTCAGTATGATTTGGCTTGGAGCATGCTGATCAACAGAATCTATATTTTTCTCAGTTGTCTTTTTCCAGGTTTGTACTTCAGTTAGTGGCTTTGCTTAATCACAGTTGCAGTGACTCTTTGAATAAAGACGCAGAGGCAGATGCAGATTCTTGCTCTGTGCTTATTACATTTAACTCCTTAGAGAAGTTTGTTCAAACATGCAGCAGATCTCAGGCAGGGTAACTGAACCAGTTCAGGGTCTGTCCTGATTTCCGTCTCTGAATCTTCACCAATTTGCTGAATCCTGTGGTTCTGAAATGTTCTAATATGTGTTTCTTTAGTTTTGCTAGAAGAGGGCCAAATCAAAATCAGTTCATCTCAGTGACCTCAACTTGCATCTGTTTTTAAAAAATTATGTTTAAATATGGTTGGGCTTATACCAAAAAGAAAATGAGTTGTTAGTGCAATGAGCTTTTTCTAAGATGATTTGCATGTCCTTAAAATCTTTTTAGGATTTCATTATATAATGTGAAAATCCCCAAGCTACCTACCTTTTAATTAATAATAATAAAAAAATCCTTAAATATCTTCATTTTTCTAACAATATACCCCCAAAATCTAGATAAAATATGTTGATGGATATGAGAAAGAATAAGAGGGAATTGAAACAGTTTTCAGCTACTGTGCCTGGTCTGTCTGAATCCAAGTCTCGCTCTGCATCCTAACTTTGCATTTTACTCATAACTCTATTATAGGCTGATCCAAGATTATGGACAGGTTCAGGCATTCCTTGACCTTTGTTTGTGTTTGAAATCCAAGCTCATGTATTCAGATCTGTAGCTTTCACTCACCTTTGTGCTTTTTGGCTTTAGCCATAGTCAGAAGCAGGAAATACTGGAAATCCTACATAGAAAAGTGTTTTGCTAAGATTTTGAGCTCAGTTCTCAAGACTCAGGATCCATCACCAGTGAGATTTTAAAGGGCTCCAGACTCCTTTAGGCAGGGTATTTTTGGTGACCTTCCATTGTATTTAGAATTATAAGTAATAAATATTAATCATACAGGATTGTGTATCTACATTGGGAAGGCAGCATTTCTGAAAAGAATCTAAGTGACAAGACAGACATTGCAGATTTACAATAACTTTGTTCATAAATTTTTTGCAAGATGTAAAGAAAGACATAGTGCAGAGGGGGAAGAAGCCAACAATGTGGATTTAATCATCTACATTTCAGAAATGCAGACCAAATGTCTGTAAAGATGTCCATTTCATACAAACATTTCTTAGATATTTATTTCAAAGCTCCCTGTTCAGTCAATCCAACACTCCATTCATATTGGAACTAATATTGATTTTTCTTCTATTAGCAGTGGTATGGGAGTGCTAGAGGATCTCATATATTAGTTACTCTTATTCTCTGTTAGACTCTTTGAATTGCCAAGAGGTCATCTTACTGTACAGGTAGGACTAAAGAAGTATATGTTTCAAGACTATTTAAATGAGGGCTTCTGACAAACATTTTTTCCAATAGAAAGAATCATATAATGATATTGCTTTATCAGGTCTAGTGTGCAATACAGAGCTACAGGTCTACTCCTATGTTTGCATCAGCTGAAAAGCCACTGCCAGGGAGGAATGGCAGTCTACATTACAAAGAAACTAGACAACTTTGTTTCCTGCAAGAAAGTTCAGCTGAATTTCACATAGCATTTATTTTGAATATGTATCTATTTTATTTTAACCCCTAGCCACCTTTCCTCCTCTCTCTTCCCTGCTCAAATGAACTCCAAGTTAGCCATAACCATTCTGCCATTTCCTCAGTGCTAAGTAGCAGGTTGCTCATGGATGGGCACATCCCACACACGGGGAAGTGTGTTTTAGCGTAACCCATCCATCTTGTGGGATGAAGCAAAGAGAGCGCCCTTTCTGCATCGACAATTTGGCTAATTAGCTGAGTTTAAAATATTGCAAAAATTTAGGCAGTGGAAATCCCGCTCATGTAAAGCTCCAGAAGCACACGGAAACATTCACTTTTTAAAATGAATTGGTGTTTTAAAGAAAAAAATAACTCCGAAGTCTTGTGTCCTCCTTCATGTGTATTCTTTTAAGCATCAGGAGGTTTGCATTTGTTTATTATTCTGCTAGATCTATTCATTATTCTTGAATTGCTTTCGATATTAAGAAATATTTTTGAGCCTTTCTGCTGAATCTTTCATCTCTTCATTAATTTTGATGTCTGCAATGACCTAGTAATTCCAGAGGAGGCAGGAAAGCTGTGAAGCTTATACTTGTTGAGAAGTTGGAGGAGGTAATGATTTTTTCTGGAGAAAACAGTATTAAAAGTATTTTTAAAAAATGTGTCTTTTCATCTGGGCTACTTTAACCAAGAGTGATAGACTGTTTAGTCTGGACTGTGATGTTCAGCACAGACCTGAGCAAGCCACCGTGTTTAAGGTGGCTTTGCCTAGGGATTTCCCCAGGATACAGAGAGATGTTCTCTCTGGGTCACAAAACTTCCTCTTTCCTTGGTCAGGAGGGATCTGCTGGTTTGTATTGGCACTGAACTATGATAGCCACTAACTCAGTGCTCACCAGTGAAAAGAGGGGTCCTGTTCCCTTCTCTTCCCTTCTAGCTCATGTGTGGGGAGAGCAGAAAGCATTAACCTCTTATTTCCTTGCCTCACATCCCAAGCAACACTCCAGCCCTAGGAAAGCATGGAAACCTCGTCCAACGCTGGTTTTCAAAGCTTGATCAGTCCATGTTTTAACATGCGACATAAAGGTCTGGAAAGTCCGGTGTAACTCACCACGCAGCGTTACAGGACTCGGCAGCGTCTCAGAGACTGCAGCCATCACGTTATTCCCCTGTTGCCCCAAATCGTTCCCCTTTCACCATTTATTGGAGAGATGCTAAAGCTGAAAACACTCCAGAGGATGCACTTGAATGCGCTGTATTTTGAGCTGCGCCCATCAGCTAACCAGCTCCGAACGATGACATTGCCGCAGCTCGGCAGGTCGTGCCTCTGCTGCCAGACGGACGCCCATCGCCCGGTGGGGTAGCCACGCTCGGTGGGAAACGCTGAAGCCGCTCGCCCAGCGATGGTGCCACCATGATGAAAGGTTTCAGCGCCACCTTTTCTCCAGCCCGGCTCTCTAGCCGATGTGTGTTAGCAGCTCAGCTGGGGCCATGATCCAGCACTAATGAGCATTTCTAGCTTGCAGCATGTGAATAGAGACTACTCATGTGTTTAATGTTAAACATGTGCTTGCCTGCTTGCCTGGATAGGGGCCTAAAAGCCATGACAGAAAAGCCTATATTAATGAAGAGCATTATTATTCTTTCCTTTGAAATCCGGTGGCAGAATTCCCAGTGGGGGAATTCCCAATAGGAATTCCCAGTAGAGCCCAAGGCTACATAAGCACGAAGATGTTTCAAGCGTGAAGATGTCCTCAGAGAACAGAAAACACTCAAGCAGAAAAGGAAGCGGCAGTGATATATAGAGTCTTCCTACAGAAGCAGGACAGGGGACCCAGCTCTGTCCCAGTGGTAACTGGAGGGGCACCACCAGTGCTGTCAGGCTCCATTCTGGTTTGTCATGGGGAGGTTCGGGGTGAACTGGGACCGGGCCACGCTGACAGTGTAATGGCGAGGCGTGTTCTGCTGTATCTCCAACCGCGCTCCCTATGGTGGTACCCCGCAGTATAACGATGCCTCCATTGTGTCTGCCTCGCTCTTATTATGAAGTGGCTTGTCTAAAGAAAACCAAGAAGGGTGGGGGAATTTTTTTTTTTATATATACATGGAGTAAAAACAATCCAAATATGCTTTAATGGTTCTCAACATGATACTGTCAATTCTCACCACAGGGTGGAATTTGTTAGTGGAAATTAAATTAAATTAAATTAAAACAGAAAAGCTTAGCTATTGCTAATGGGTACTACTGGGAGCCCTAAAACCAGTTTGCAGTGTAGAACCATAACAGGAGTGAACATCCTTTAATTCCCAGAATCACTTGGGTTTCACAGGGTCATTTCAGCCTATTCTGCTGCACTGCTGAGAAGTTGCTCTTTCCCTGTCTCCCTAGGTCTATAAACTCTGAAGAATTTGGGAAATGGCTACGGGCACCACATTAATCTTTCTCTTTTTCACTTTTTTTTCCCCCTTCATTAAATTAACTACTTTAGTTTGGAAGTAAGCAATAAGTAAATAGAATTTGCAAATAGCAGATTTCTCTACTTTTTCATTAAGGAAGTTTTTAAGAGCTTTCAGGAAATGAGAGGTTATCCCCAGCTTTGGGAATAAACTGTGGTATAAAATATATATAGAAGTGTGATTCTGATTAAATAATTTAAGCAGGAAGATTACAGTTTGTTTTAAGGAGCATGATTAGGACTAAACGAACAGAATGCTCCAGGAATTGCAATAGGGATTTAAGATTCTGTTCCAATCTCTGTTGGTTTTTTTTTTTTTATTTATTACTGATTGCACAACATAGAAACTATATATATATTCACTATTCACTTTATTTAACTTTATTATTTCATTCAATAATGCTGTAAAGTGTGTTGGGATGGAAGGTGGCATAGAGAGGAAAACTTGTACTCTTGAAACAGCACTATTATTTCTGTGTCTTTGATTTTGTTCCCACTGGAATAAACAAGAGCAGCACCATTTAGTTGTGTAGAAGCAGGATCTCAACTTCACAGCTCCAGATAGTTTGGCAGTCTCTGTGGAGGACAGGGTAATTTGCTCTTTAGCAATCTGAGTCTTGCAGTGGGCACAGCGCATTTCGGAAGGCGTCCAGGACCGTCCTTGGGTGAACGGGTTAGCGTTGCTTGCAGAGGACCACAGTGAATCCCCTGCTGTTATAAAATGAAATTAAGCCATCATGAGATGTGGACTGGCTAACCCTGAACCAGACACATTTGCCTGCAGCGCAGCCGCTAAATTGGTCTGACATCAGGAACCGCAGCGTAAGAGCTTGGCCTCAGAAGTGAGTCAAAGCTGCATCTTTGTCACCAGTCATTTTCTATTTATAACGACACAGATCTATTTTATAATCACGGGGAGGCACAACAGGAGTGGGCTTTGTTCTGCCTAAATCTCGTTTCTCGTGCGGGTGCGTTTAAACACAGCCTTTGGCCCCTTGCCGCACACCACACACACCCAAGGCGGGCAATTCTGGCACAACAATGCACACCCTGTCGTGCTTGAATGCTCAAAGACTCCTGCACTGAAGCAATAAACTCCTGCTAAATGGCTTAAAAATGTTCCCTTAAGTGTGCTGAGCTGCCACGCTGCCTCACTTCTCATTCCCAATGCCATTTTGTGTCCAAGCCTTGGGTTTCAAATAAACCAGGAGTATATTGCATCGTTTAGTGCTGGAAATTACTGGGCATTATTAACCATAAGAAATTGGGGTGAAAACCCCCAAACCCCAACCCAACCCTCTTTCCTAGTGCAAAACTGGCTGCTTGTGCATGTGACTATTTTCAGAGGCTGTGAATAAATTCCCAGTAGCTGCTTGGTTTGGTTTCTGGAGAATGGGTCCTCATCTGTGCAAATCCTCAGAGCTATGATGGTACCCCCTCACTTTTTGTTTTTTTTCTTTGTTTTTAAAAAATTGAAGGCTTTTGCTCTCTTTTGCCTAGAAATTTATCACCTAGCAATCAATAGATTTATTTCTGTAGTCTGTTTTCAGTTCTAAAGTCTGAAGATCAAAACCAAGCTGCATAGTGAGATTTAGGGGGGAACAAATGCTTTTTTTTCCTCAAACCCAACTCATTTTCAAATCCTGACTCATTTTGGGCACAATCTTTGTTACTTTGAGGGGGGTCTGAGGTTGAAAGAGAGGAAGGGGAACCCACTGTACATGCTACTGTCCTTCCACTGAGAGGGGATAGCAAGAACCAGTCTGGAAGTCCTAAAAGGTATATGGACAAGTTTCCCACCTTCAGAGTGAAAACAACCTGCACAGAGACCTGAATGGCCCTAAGCTGACCCACAGTTGCTTAAAAATTGCAATGACGTTAAAAAGCAAAATTTAGGATGTGAACAGTGACATGACGATCAGGCATGGTACCACTTTGGGGCATTATACAGGAAAAAAAAATCTCATTTGAAAGGACACTCAAATTTTTAGCTACTGGCCCAGACCCAAGATCAGGACTAGATTTTTTTTCAGCCAAAATGTCATTAATCTCAGAAATATCTAATGGCCGTTAGGATTATCACCACCTGAACTTTGGGGTAAAAAGCAAAATCAGGAACTCTTAAGGAGAAAGCAGGAATGGCCTTTAAACTCGGACCTGGTAAGCTTCAAAGAAAAGACATTTATTTGTAAACAACTATTTTATAGCGGTTGACAGTGAAAAGTAGCTGTGCATCTAGGGGTCTCCACCAGATAAGAAAGAAAGACAGGATAAATTGCTTTACATACTTGTGATTTTCAGTTGAGGGACATCCTCTATTAATGGGTAGTTTTAGATTAGACTGTAACCTTTTGGGGTAGGAACTATATATTTCTTCTCTGTATGTGCAGCTCCTAACACAACAGGAGCCTGATTAGAGCCTTTGTGTGCTACTCTAACCCTCGTAATACATAATAATAGGAATAATATAATTAAAATGTCATTGCAGTTCACCTTTAATATTATGATTGTGCAGCTGTACTCTGTCAACTGTGAATAAAATTAATGTCCTTTTTGTATAATAGCTAGTATATTTTATTATTGAAGAAACAGTTAAATTTAATTTTTAGAAGCAAAAAAGTATCTGCTTATTGTTTCATTTTAAGCTTTCAGATAAATAAGGAAACTTTTCTTTTGTATCCTTCAAATGAGTACGTGTTAAATGAAGAAATCCACCTTCCTGAATTGGAGCTGTTTATAATCTTGTATCCCAAGAGTGATTAACACCTGATAATTTGAATAAAAGTGGTTTATTTTCTCATTGGGTTATTCCTGAACTTTTGTTTCATTTGTTAATTGTTTTTTTTTTAAACAGGCAACATTCCCTCAGCTGCAAGAAGAAAACGCGCGCCCACAGCTTGAATACAGCCATACTCATCACTGGCTCTAAAAATCGATTTAATAGAAATCAAGGGAAAGTCAACAAGGACAAGTGAGCTATGTCAGTGCTAGGAGAAGAAACCTGGCCAGGGTATAACTCGTGCCCTGTCCCCAGATGTTGGTGCCATATAGTTAGTGCAGCTGGTGGTACCGCGTTGGGCTGGACCGGGGAGCACTCTCCGAGGCAGGGTCCAAGTGCAGCACACGGGGTATGAGAGGTGGCAGGGTTATACTACAGGTCTATAAAATAATGGATGGGGTGAAATGGGGAATGATTATTCAGTATTTCTCATAGCACAGATTATGTGTTCCTAATGAAATTATGAAGCAGGAAGTTTAAAGCAAACAGAAGGAAGTGCCTTTTTACAGCGTATAATTAAACTTTGGAGCCCTTTACCGGAAGATGCTGTGCAGATCAAAATGAATATGGGATTCAACTATGGATATGATAACTTCATGAAGAACATATCCGTTAATGTTGTTAAACATGAAAGTTTGGATGCAATTTCCAGGTCAAGAAGTCCTTAAATACCAGGGCTGGGAGAAGTAGGTTTCCATTTGCTTTATTTCTTTTATTGCTTCTGCTGCAAGAGGTTAGACACAGCTGAGGTACGGCTGGGTGGCTTGGCTCCAGGATGGCCTTTCCGCTATGATACACGAATGGGAAGTATTGTAAATTTTATTCCAGCACAAAACTTTTAGTCTAGTTTCCCCAAAGCGAACCACTTCCAGAGAAGCATTAGAGACAGGCTTGGAGTCCCTCTCACAGCAAATGACAGGGAATCACATCCATCTGAAGTAACAAGAGTTCATCATCCCCCAGCTGCAACTGGAGAGGAACAAATAGGATTTCTCCCAGTTTACATGTCAATTTTTTTCTGGTCACCAAGAGCTGTACCTTTTGGGCCACATCTCTCTAGTACCACATCTCTCTTGATGGGATGTGTGATATAAAAATGAGAATTTGTTTCAAATTCTTCAAGCCCAAGCTGGTAAGTGTCAGTCTAATGTTTCTGCTTTAACTAGTGCTAGAATAACTATTCAGTTTTCCAGAACTGTAGAAGTCCAGGGCCTCGGCTGATTGCTTTTGGACTCAGCTCTCAATGTGCAAGCACCCAGCTGCACCTTCCTAGCAGATGTGGTCTTTCCCTTTCTCTCTGATCGTGGCAGCATGGAGGAAAACCAGGGCATCTGCAAAAATGACCATCGGGCATATCAGAGAATGAATAAATAAGGTAATGCAGTCCTTTTTTTGCCTAATTTGTAACCAGTCCTGAATGGAAATACAGCTTTGCTGTTCGGTCACAAAACTGCGTGAGGGTTGACCATGGCCAGCACTGCTATGGGCGATTGGTAACACTGCCATGCATTTTCTCGTAGAAACCCACACCTCGCACAGCTCCATCGTGTCACTGCGTTGCCAGAACCACACGCATGAAACTGCACCATCCTGATGAGCATCTCTGGGAGTGGCCAGTACTGAATGCTTCAAAGCGTGGTGCCAGGAGCCCCAAACCTTGGGGTTTAACATACTGACCACACACACAAAATGTTCCACACTGGAGCTGGTTTTTTAGTGTTTATTTCATTAAAAATAGTTACCTATAGCTCTGGCTTCTCTCATTGTACAAACAAACCTGACACTGGTCTCAGGCTCTCTGGACAGTGGTCTAGGTAATATTTTACAGTAGTGAGTGAATCAGATCCATTAGGCACTGTGTAAAAAAAAGCGGTTTCTGTGCGTGAGTGACTGTGATTGCAGACCTGAATGATGAAAAATGGGGTGAGTAACAACCTGGATCACTCATCATTTTTCCTGTCTTTATTTTATCATTCCTTATACATCTGCTCCGAACAAGCCCAAGCTTTCCCCTTTCCACAGCTGTGTCTCTATGCTGCTGGTCATTTTTTTGGTCATTTGGTCTCTGAAGGATTGCTTCTACCCAGCTAATCGCTGTATCTGACGGGGATTTGTACTGCTGTCTCTCCCTGCTTGCCATGTGAAAAATAGAGTCCTTAGCTGCTGGCACCTCTTCCTTCAGGGATAGGGGGGGGCAAGCTTTGTCAAGGAGGGTTTAGTTTGGTTTTTCTTTTTTATCTCAATACCTGCTGTAACACTCTACACATCCTGCTAGACACGCTGCAATCAGTCCAGTCTGCGCCAGGCAAGAGTTTAGACATTTCAGGTGTCATCCATCCTTCATATCTCGTGCATGCCTTTCCTTTCGTGAGCCCAGCAGATGCCTTTAATTGCCAGCCACTGCTCTTGGCTTTCCAAGAAGTAGCAGAGGAACTATGGAGTCCCTCTGGCGAAGGATGAAACAAAGGGGCCCAGCAGTGTTATGACATTTTCTTGCACTGAATTGGCTTTGGGAAGAATGGGCTCTTTCCTCCCGTTAGATAAGCACAGAAATCTTAAGCAGATGCTTGCAAAACATCAAACAAATATATACTTAAAAAAAATAAATATAGGCTATACCCACATGCCCCATAATCTGGCCAATATTCAGCCACCGCTAACAGTATCTAGCCTTTCTCTGGTGAAGTCTGAAGGAAAAGGAAAAACCCACAGTCTAGTCACTCCGCAGCAGGATTGCAACTGGCTCCTCCAGCACCATCATCCCAGGGCTGAATGTGACAATGCCAAGAGCTGGTGGCCAGTCTCTAATCGACCTTGTTGTTCAGCAACTAGAGGGAAACACAGCCCTTCTCTCTCGTGTTGTGTGTACACTCCAGGGGCTTTAATCCATTTAAGTTTCTCCTTAAATCAGCATTGCGGAATGTGAAGGGGAATTTCATGCCATAGGGAAGAAGGTGCAACAGTCTGGAAAGCCTAAATTACCAAAACCAAAAAGAAAGGGTGTTTTCTTTAGTGTTTAAGTAACCCTTATGCTCTGAATTTCTAGGGCAGAGATAATAGGGGGGATTTCTTCTAGTTCCCTTGCATTGAAAGCCATAGATTTTGGGAAAAGCTGGATGGAATTATATTCATTGAGAAGTGCAAGAAAGAATTTATTGCAAGAAGTCCCCCTTTCCTCAACCCTTTGTTAAAACAACATTAAAGAATATTATCCGTGCCAAGGGAAGGACTTCTAAGAACCTGCTGGAGTTCAGGTCACCCATGTAATTCTCATTCACCTCCTTGTGCGGACGGGTTGTGGTACCAGCTTTCATCGGCTCATGTACCACATCCTGCGCAGGTCCTGCCCCGTTCAGCACCCTGAACAGGTGATGCAATTTGTTTTCTCAGCAATGCATGGTGCTGAGCCTTCTTTATTGCTTATTACTCAGTCTGTTAGGGAGCTCCTTAAGATAGTTGTGGTATCATGTGCTTTCTACAGCAGTGTCATTTGTAATTGCTTCACAAACATTCATTAAATCACTTCATATATCCCTAAGGGGAACAGGATGACGTTTCACAGCGTGGGAATCAAGACAGAGAACATCAGATAGGAGTTTTCTCTTCACTTTGGATGCTCAGGTTCACCTATTTAAGCCATGATTTTCCACAGTATGCTGCACAGCACAGCAATTTCGGGGTACTGCTGTACCAATAAATTCAATGTGCTGGGACCACTCCCGATCTCCGGGATAAACTGGCACAAAATGGCTCCTGTCCATACTGGCTTTACCCTCCTAAACTGGGTGGCTGCCTGCAAACTGCTTATTAGAAACAGGCCTTGGACAAATGAACTTCCTAACGGTGCTGGGGACAGATTTAGTTTGGGAGGGTGCTAGGTGGCCTGAGCCAAGAGGGGTCTCACAGTCTAGACATACATACATACATACATATACACTAAGTAGTAAAGGCAGGTATCTGGGTTCCGTTCGCACTGCTTTCAAGTGCAACTGGGAGTGCTCAGAGCTCCTGCACCTCAACTGTTGCCACCTCAGATCCCAGTGCCACCGTAAGAAGTAGCAAATTTGGCTCAGATGAGCAGTATTTGGTTTTTTTCTAAGTTCAGAGTGTTTGACTTTGCAAGTGTAGTAAAGTTGTAGAGTAGTTTTTCCTTTCTATAATGTTTTGTGTGTGTGTGCATATTTATGCATACACACATACATAAATCTGTTTTTACGTGTGTGTGTGTGTGTGTATATACACGTGTGGTGGCATCCTTCCCTCCGAGCAGCATTTTAATTCTGGTATCTGTAATGACCACAGAAAACTGGTGCAGTTGGTATCTGAGCTGCCACAGGGGACCAGCTGGCTTTTGCACCATGTCTCCGCTGAAGCCCAAGTCCTAGGGAGGTTATTTATCACACCGCAGCGAGAATCGTGCTGCCATGCCAGTTTGGCTGGGAAAATTCACTACCCCTTGCCACGGGGCACGATTCCCCAGGGAGAGCCTTGTGGCTGTCAGAGCCAGTTGGATGCCTTGCTCTGCATCCAGCCAGAGCGGCACTCATATTTATGGTGTATGGGCTAAAATCTTTATTCATAAAGCAGCAGCTTTAGCTTTTCATTGTCAACGTGGATGTTGAACTAATCAGAAAGGGGAGCAGGGGAAGGGTGGGGACCGGAAAAGAGGAGTTTGTGGGAACATAACAATGTTAAAGAAAAAACTCTGCTTGCTGTCAGTTAATTCTCTCCATTAGTTACCTCTACCATTATGGATTCATTTTAAGATCCAGACTTCAATATACATAACTTTAAATCACTAACATCCTTCATGGCTCTGTGATTTGCTGGTTCCATATGTAGCCTCTTGGCCCATTGCGTTGGCACAGGTTCAATTCTTGTTCTTCCTTTGGGTTACGATTTCCTTGCTTTGATGGGGGGGGGGGGGGGGGATTGGGAGGGGAAGAAGAGGGAAAGAACAAGAAAGGGATGGTGAGGTAGAAGGCAAATGATGGGGGAGAGGGAAAGAATGGGAGGAAAACAGAGGAGCAAAAGGAAAAGTAGAAATAATACAAATGGAGAGAAACAGCTTAAAATAAATAGGAAGAAGTAAAGAAACAGTGTGGGAAAAGCAGAAAGAGGAAAATGTTGAGAAACGTTGTCACGAGCAGCCATCCATCCCCATCCCGCTGCTTGCGGCAGTGCTGAGATACTGAGGAGCAGGAGGAGAGGGCTGATACAGCCTTTCCCCAGTGCCTGAAATGGCAGTGCCATGCTGGTGCTCATCCCCTCACAAACAGGCTCAGTCCCCGCCTGAACTTTATAATTAAGCTCACTGAGAGTTTGCTTGGGGTCTGGGCTGACAGCTGTATTGAATTTTGGTTTATTGTGTGATTTATCAGGGCCGTCGATGGGCGTTTGGATGATTTAGTGCTGCAAAAATACCTTGGAATGCAACGCACAGCAATATCTGCATTATTAATAACAATAATAATAAAGATAAATGTCCCTCCCCAGAGCATTCGATGGCTGTGCCACTCAATTTAACATTTTAACAGTGGCATGTGGCCTCTCCATGGCACCTGGTAACGTCTGATGGATTTGAGCAGGCAAAGAAAAGGTTATTTGTCAAACGCTCAGCCTCAAGTGTACGGTATTTTGAAAGCTCCAGGTCAGAGCAGCCTGAGCCGCATTCCTGTCCCTGACATCCAGCGAGACTGAACTTTGTCATGTTATTAAGCTGTCAGCAGCGCTGGGGCGATATTTAGATTTCTGGTGGGAACTCCTTGCACATGCTTGGGGTGCTCTAGTGGGATTATATCAACACCATTGTAAAACACACACAAATGAGCTGTGCCGTAATTACCACATGAAGACCTCGCTTGGCTGGGTTAATCAGCAGAGAATGGAAATACCAGATAAACACAAATGGGCCACCAGGATGTTTATTCCAGTGGCAACAATACCATTGTTTCCTACAAGACCAGCCTGATTCTGGGGCTCCTCTGGCAGCCAAACCACCGGCTGCTGAGCATCTGTGCCCTGCATGGCAGAGCAACATGGGGCTCTGCTCCCTCCCCTGCTCCAGGGTCCTACAGGCATGAGAAGCAAGACCAGGGCTTGGAAGATGCAGAGGGACCAAGGGATTTAGGTGACATGATATTTGCTGATGTAAAAAAAAAAAAGGAAAATGTTTTCTCTACGTCCTTGCACCAGTTGCACGCAAAGATGTGCTTTGCGTGAGACTCGTGTGCCCACCAGGTAGGACAGAGGCTGCTTTCTGTGCACCCCTCCCCACGATGCTCTCTGAAATGGAAGGCGCAATTACGGCTTTATCAGTTCCAGCTGCCTGTCGGAAAGGGAACGCTTGGGAAAAGCAGCTGTCTGGGGAGTTTTGTTCTGTTGGTTGCCATTCAGCAAATCACATTTTATCATGCTTTTACCGTTTGCTTTTCAGGGAGAGACACAACCTGATGTAAATTGACTGCACCTCCCAGTAGCCACAAACCACGGTGGCCAAGCGGGACCATGGTGGCACCAACCACTCCGGGCAGTGCAGAGGGCTGAGATCCTCCTTCACAAATCCTCCTTTCTCTGCCCAGTACATCAGACTTGTTTTATCTTCATAGCATCTGGGTGCTGTAACTAACGCCACAGATGGTGGTTTGCTAAGAAAACTACTGGGTTGCTGGAAAATGTCCTTGTCCCAGGTGTTTGCTACAACCTCCCCAACTCTGTCCCTAGGCAAGGGGTTGCCTGAGCACTCCCCAAGTCAGCGACGGTGTTTATCTGGAGTAGTTTGAATGAGCAGTGAGGATGGTTATGCACGAGCCTGCCTGGCTCTGTCAGGAGGTGATGGCAGAGCACTTGGTTAATACCTTCCTCTGGAAAAACTAGAGGGAAACATAAGGGATGGTGGCAAATAGTGAATGGGTTACACCAGCATTGGTTGGCACAGCAAGCTTTGAAAGAGGTTTTCCACACAGCCTGACATCCTATTGTAATAGTGTAACAATAGAATAGTGAAAAGATACGACACTCTATGTCAATTATGTAATAAGTTCTTGAAGTGACAGTGCTAGTCCCGCAAATTTGCAATCCAAATGGGATAAAGATGTCTTACTGGAGCCTCGATCTGCGGAGAGAGGATTGTCCAGAGATGGTCATTCACCACCCAAATGACCAGGTTAATAGTTCAACCCTCATCTCCTGGACATGAGTGTATGAAGCTCAGGATCATCAGTGCCTTCCCATTCTCGGCACAAATAGAGGGGCTTGCAGGAAGGTTTTCTCCTCCATGGAAAGGAAGGGGAGAGGAAAAGGGTGGTGTTGTGTTGCAGGAGAAAGCTAGAGACAGTGGGTTAGGGAGAGAAAGCCAGAGCCAAGAAGGAATGGTGTTTACTTAGGGCCTTTTGCCATCTGCTGGTTCCACACAAAAGTATATCCAGACTATGCTCTGAAAAGCTCCTCTCTGCATCCCCAAGTGTCCCTGTCTTCACTTATTTCGGGACCATGTAGGATGCCAGACATGGAATAACCATGACAAGCTCATTGCTGTTTCGTCCTCTGTGCCACATCTATCTGTGCCATGCTTCATGTTAGCTCTTGACCTCCCATCTCATGTAGAGGGTTGAGGTCCATGCTCACCATTGGGGCTAAACAATGCAATTGATAAATAATACTGACCAATAAACCCTTATGTCCTCAGTGCCACCACCACTATAGCAGCTAAAGGAATGGACATCACAGATCTGCTCCTCTCCTGCCTTTATCCACTCCGCAGTGAGGCCACTGAAATCCTGATATCTCCCAGGAGTACCCTGAGAGCTACAAGGGTGGCTCATCACCTGTAGTGAACCAGCCAGGCACCTCTTGCTGCACTGGTGACTTGGGGTCCCAAGGGCACAGCTCATTTTTATCATCAGTTTTGGAAAATTTGAATGCACAGATCATACATCATCTGCGCGTGACTCCTCAGTTAGGGACTTTTCTGAGCAATGTCTATCCCAGCTGAAAAACATTTTTCAGCCAAAAGGAAATTCTCATTCAAGAATGTAATCTTGTCAAAATTTTCTATATAAAATTTCTGGTTTGGACACACACTCAAATCCTCACCAAAACAATTAATCTTCATTTACTAACCAGTACACCAAAGTAAAGTATCTCAAGTCAGTATTTGGAAATGACATTACATTTTTAAGTAAGATGGCAGCTCCAAACGAATTGTTCCTTCCAGTGCACCAAAACAGGCTGGTTTTGGCCCACAGTCATTGTCACCTTGTGTTGTCCCTGCTTGCTTTACTCATTTGCTGCCCTCTGACACGTGGGCTGGGTAAACATCTTCATTTGTGTGTACCGTGGCACATAACACAGCGGACCCACAATTTACTACTGATGAAATATGAGTGAAGAGGAGAAATAAATGGTCTTTGCCTCAGTCTCAGAGGGGTGGGCGCAGAAGCCCCCGGCTTCTTTTTGCAGGTGCTCAAAGCTGGCCAGATGCAGCTTGGATTGAATCTTTTGTTTCTTTGACTCCCACTTGAAAAAAAATGCATGGTCACATACTTATCCTTAAATCCAGGCTTGAAGTCAAGGGGATTATATGGTCTGTTGATCTAGGATAGAGTTTAGCGTGTGCTTGAAGACATGCTCATTTGGTTTACTGAATGGGAGCATTTCCACTGAGTTTTAAAAGAGAGTGATTGATTAAAAAAAAAAAAAAAAAGCCAAGATAAGGGAGAAGGTCAATGTCACTGGATGGGGGTGACACAGCAAGAGAAGCACCTTCAGATAGCTCCGTCCCCTGAACAGCACTGATCAGCACCTTTAAAAGTCACTTCTTTAAAGTGTCCACAGCCAGGCACTAAAAACTAGTGAAAAATAAATCATTAGGGATATCTGAAACATAAAAATATGGAGACAATAGAATTTGGAATAACGAGGAGTTATGCACTGATGAATTGTTCACTATGCAGCCCATGTTTTCCTTGTTGTTTTATGAAACGTCTTAAGCAGGAAAATAAGAAAATAAACACCTTTGCTCCCAGTATGCTTGAACATTGAATGTTTCATATTCTGCAGTACCAAGATTTCTTGCCTTGGTACTTGCTTTCTCTTTGCCATCAGTCAAGATCTTCTGCAGCTTCAGAAGAAAAGGCATCATATATTATTTTCCTCATAGCTGCAAAACCAAAATATTTAAGAGAAAATGTAGACCTCACTTGAAAAAGAGGGGTAAAAGTGTTCCCCGCAAAATGGAAAGTATTGTGACATTTGAAAGATTATTATTCCTGGGACTCAAGATTTTTACCAGTGATCTGCATCTGTAGCCTTTCCCAAAACACTCTATCATCAAATGATTCAATGTCATCATCAAAGAATTTTTGGCTACTGACTTTGCTTTAATAATAGTTGAGAAGTTTAATGAAAGGAAAGATCTGCATAGATTTCTTCCTAAATTGGATGAAATCCTGCCTTTTTCTTTTTTTTTTTTTTTGCTTCCTTTTTTTTTTTTTGGTAATATTTCTGCTCAGAGAAAATTATAGCCTCTGGTGCCAGTGATGTGCTCTGTGTGTTTTGTTTATTACAGCAGTTTTAACTGGAACCATGGGTGAGGGAGTATCATTATAAAATTCTTGATACCCCTGACATATTTGTGCAAACATAGTTGTGGGCACCGAAGGCAGTGGAGGAGATGACATTTTCAAAGCGTTTTCTCCTTATTTTAAGCATCCGCTTGGTCACTCAAATGCGGTACATGCCCACATGCTCTCTAGGCAGAGAGAAACTGAGGTCCTGGTTCAGACCGGACATCTGACCTCGCGTGTCCGACCCCACCGGAGCTGAAGCCGGTTTTCTGCAGCTGCCTCTCCAGCTGAGCCGTGGCTTGGTGGTGGTACCGGGGTGGTCAACCCCTTCCTGGTGTTTGCCATCACTGCGTCAGGAGCATCGTGAGGAGTTGTGTGGCTTCCCACAGGAGGACGGCGTGGAGTTGGACAAACCAGGAGCGATTGCGGTTTGTGGTAAAAACTTCCCAGGCGCGTAGGCTACAGGTGTAGGGACAGGTGGTTGCACCACCTTTGTGAATAGCAAGTGGTGGGTCCCAGAGAGCTACAAATTCATGCCATGTCTGCCGTACCTGGGAATATGAGCTCTGGAAATCAGGCCTGCTGGCGCTCTCTTTGCTATTCTCTATATTTCTTTATTTTCTATTTTTTAGCACTGAATTGCTTCTGACTCCTTGTAGGACTGCAAGAGGTGACAGGTGTGGAGGAGATAAACAAGAAACTTCTTTGAAATGCAAGGGGCCAGGTTTTCTAAAGAGCCAGGAGCTGGATTTCTTCCTATTCAGTATCTACAGGCTGGGCCAGATTTTCCAATGAACACAGCCAGCAGCACTGGCTGTGTCCCACCTGGACACTCTGCAAAAAGCTTCACCCACAAAGACTTTAAACCCTCTTAGAAACCTGGCTGCTGTGAATCACAGGTCTGCTTATTTATATATATTACTCTAAATCGTGAGGATCAATTAGCTGATGGCGATGCGGAGGGGGAGGGAACTGAGATTGTTATTTAACTCCAGGAACTGCTGTATTGGTAAGGGCTGTGTGTTGCTTCTGCAGACCCAGTGCACCTTGGTGTGATTCTGCTAAGTTGGGGGCTCACAGCAGACCCTTGGGGCTTGTCCTCATCTAATGTCGGCTACCTCAGACCAAGGTGTCTCTGCCATCAGTGATGTGAGATGAGCACCTCCACAAAGCTGTTTACCTTGGTGGTTGCAGCGGAGGACCCAGCTTCTCTTCCAGAGTGCCACCTCAGACTATGCATTTAGCTTTATGATGGGTGAAGTCAAGTGAGAATAATCTCATGTGGAGACGAACGGGACTATGGGTGGCCTCAGCTGAAGCACTGGGCTTGTACACTTTGCTAGATTGAGCAATGAGCAGCTGCTATAACCAACCTCTAAGGTTATCTGCAGTTATATTCCCTGAACCACCCCTCTGAAAAGGATAAATTCTGCTCCAGCCCCAGAAAGGCTCCCCTCATTGCAGTGCCGTAGGTCAGCGATTAGGAGATATATAACTGAGAACACATTTGTCCCTGTAATGGTGGAGGTAGCTGCCAGCAAAATGTGATGAGTAGGAAGTAAACCAGGCATGAGCCATAGACATCCCCCACTGGAGCCAGGAGAAAAGTTGTTGTTGACATCTCTGCTAATCAGGGCTGAGCGAGACGAGGGCTGTGAAGAGAGAGCCCTGTGTGCTGCAGGGTTGTGTTGGTCTACAACCAAGGAGGGGAATATTCTGTAGCCTACAAGATCCTCACTGGGCAGCGCAAAGACAAATTTCTCTTTCATCAGCACAACTGGTATTAATCTGGATTTGTTCTAGTACAAAAAAAGAAATAAATTCACTCTGCACTTTTTCCCTCCTCTCTCCTTCCCCCAACCCCTGAATATGCATTAAAAATGAGTCCTGAGCCCTGTTCTGAAGAACCGACAACTTGAGGTCCACATGCTGGGAGTGTTTGGGAAACGTTTATATGGCAGGGTCATAATCTGAGATACAGAAGAGGAGGTGGGGGGAAGGAACAAAGTTCTCAAGAAAGGAAGGAAATCAATAAAAGACTGGTTACCTAACCCTGGGATAAATTTAGAATAAATAAGTAAGTAAATACCTTGTTGACTCAAGGCATCTTGTTCAGAGGGGCTCTGAAAGCAAAATGTGAATGGACTCAGTGTCTTGGGAGGGCAGTAGTGGTTTTGACTACTTCAGTTGATCCATGTCTTTATGTTGCTGCTGCTGCTGTTGTTTTTTTCTTTTTGACCAGAGACACCGTGTCTTTCACCTATGCTGATAGATTAAACAGTGCTAAGGAGCATTTTCAGGTGCTTGGTTGTCTCTGCTGTTAAATTGCCTGAATTTTCCCCAGCATGCTTCTGGCCTGATCCCAGCAGGACCCAGTTGCGAGCTGGGAGCTAGCAGAGAACAGAAACCATTCCCAGTAGCAGTTTGGATGCAGCTGCCCACTTTTGGGAGAGTATTTAGCAGTGTGGACATGGACATCCAGCGAAGTGTTGCTCCCACGTTTAATGTACTAGTATAGATGCAGTCTATGTGTTTATGTTAAAATAAAGTAAAATATTTAAATACATATCTACCATAAACAACTAGAGGCAGATTTCTGGAAGGTGTTGGGGTGGAAATTCATTGGACAGCTGAGCACCAGGGTCCTGCAGTCCTGCCCCTCCGCTGGGCTGGCTCTGCTGTGTGTCTGACCCCGATGTGCGTTGAGTCACCTCTGTAAAGTGGCAGGAAAGGGTGCACTTCCACACTTTTTTTTTTTTTTTGTTGGATACATCTTTTGTCACTTTAATGAGCTGAATTAGTGCAGAAAAGGGTCAACAAAGAAGGGTCTCACTGGGACTTGAGCCGGGGCCGTGAGTATCCCATTGATGCTGGTGAAATCCTGCACACAGGCTTACACACCTTCCTCACCTGGGACTCCCCATTCGGCAGGTTCATTTTGCTGTGTATTGCTTTTTCTCTTTCACAGCCTATAAAGTATTCCCACCTCCCCTTTCTCTTCTCTGTCGTATCTTGGCCTGTGTTTTCGTGGGGAACATGTGTATTTCATGAATGTACAGTCTTGCATGTATGTTGCTCATGCCAAGTATGAGCCCATTCTGTATCACAAACAGTCTTTTATGGGGCAGGGAGTAGTCAAAAGCTTACTATTAATAGTAACTCCTGGCATTTGGCAGTGAACGTTCGGAATCTTTGGATGCTGGGAACATATAATTCATTGCAACAGCCTCAGCCCACATGAAGAAAACAAGTTTTAGTACAATCCAAAAAACCTGTTCTGAGGTTACATCCTATTTATTTTAAGGGATTTTCTGTTCAAAAAGTCAGATTATGAAAAAAAGATAGGAAAAATGCCTATTTTCACTAGGCTGGTAGCCATTTCTTATCAAAATGAGGATAGGGAAAGATCAGCGCTTCCCATGAGAAGTGACCAATTCAACAAGAAAATAGTAGAAAGGGAAAACCAAAGCAAAGCAAAACAAGTCAACCCAACATACAGGCATTATTCAATACAAAAAAATAGGAATGAACAAGCCCAGGAAAATTACTAGAAAATTAAAAAAGGCTGGAAAAAGATGGTTAAAAATCAAAGGAAAAAGAAGAAAATAGTTTTCTTTAACTCCCTTTTGAGTAGCCCCCCAGTCAATGATTTTGCAGAGCTTTACTTTTTTGGGGCATTCTTGAAAATTAAAATTAGACTTACATGCACATTTACTAATATTGTATATCACTTCTGGCTTAGAATTTCCTAAATAAACAGGACTGGTTAGTTTTACTGTACTACCTTGTATCAATAGTACTTCAGGATATATTAATGCTCTTTTAAGGGTAAGGGAACGGAGGCACAGAGAGACATTAATAAGACAAATACTAGAATACAGAATATCTAGAATATATCATCTCCAGCTTCTTCACTAATGGGTTACCCATGGGGCAATACCACCTACTTAAATTTAGATTGTGTTTAAAGATACATCTTGTAAATGGAAGTAGATCAAAAGTCACTGGTCTCCTGTTGTGCACTGGTGTTAAGGATTTGACTACTGGCAGAAGCTGAACAAGTTTACTTAAACTAGTACAACTGTGCACAGTGGGAACAGAAAAACAGTTAATTTGTTTCCATAATCCATGCGTTGTTGTCACTTAAGGATTCAGTTGAAAAAGAAGTATTTTTCTTTGTCCAAGATTTAATGGAAAATGAATAGTCATCTAGAAACTTTTAAAAAAATTGAAATGTGGACAATGTCAAAGGTGTCAGCCAGTCCAAATGTGGAGAAAAAGCTTAGGGGGACTTGGTGGCTTAGGAAGCCCAAAATGTAATTCAGTCTTTCACTGTCACTTGGTAGATCTTACTCTACCCAGGTTGATAGTTCCTGCCACACCAGGCATGTTTGCCTTATTTTTACGAAATAAATGCTTTTAATGAACTTAGTGCCTTTACACCATGCACCCTCCAAAGGAAGGTTGTACATCTTGATTTTTTCTGTGTGTTTTGAGGGAAACAAGAACCGTGAAATGATGTTCATGCTGGGAACAAATGCCCCAGCCCCATATGCTACTTCATCTCCCCTGCACACTGCTCCTGCTGCTGCTCCTGCGTGTGGTCACTTACTGTGGCAGGTACAGTAATGCTGCTTAGACTGGTTTGGGTAAAATAAGTCCTCATTTTGAATTTCCCTTTAGAAACCCGTTCTTGATACAAAATTTCAAGGGCTTTTCAGTTTCCTCTGTGTGTTGTATCTATAAAAGTTTCTCTTCAGGGTACATCTATGCTGGGAGCAGTTCTTTCAAGGATTGCTTTCTTCTTGTAGAAAGGCAACATTTCATTGGGAAGGTCTGAGTTAAAAGGTATATTTTTTTTTTCACCCTCCTGGTATCAGGGAGTTGATTTGAATAAACATGTGCTGCCTTGAAAGCCAAACCACGTGAAAAAGGAGGCAGCACGAGGAGGCAGGAGTTCAGCAAACAGCGCTGGTGGAATTGGCAGTGATGGGTCCAGGCGCGATCGTTCCCAGCTGCCCACCCTGCCTCTCTGTTGGGGGTCACTACCCTGCCCTTCTGCTCACAGTCTGGTGTCTTCATGCAAACACCAGCAGCATCAGTTCGTACACAGGGATGTGATAGAGCTCAGGAGGCAAAAAGTTCATTGGACACTCGCTGTTAGGTGGAGGCTGAGGTGGAGGTGATACAGACCACGGGAGGTGGCATTCCCACTGGCACGTCTCTTGAAGTCCCAGTTTTCCAGCTCTTTCTACCTCCCTTGCCCACTTGCACCAGTGAAAAGAGTCAAAACATGCCTGAATCATTCATCCAGCTCAGGAGGACCTAGCCACACTACGTGCAAATGTGCTGATTGCCTCTTGGCCATTAAATGGAGTGTTAAAGCTATCTACATATATGCCATAACAATTTGGCTCAGGTCCTTGATGGATCAGGTGCAGCAGAGAAGCATACGGTCCATCCCCACCCACTCTACTGGCAGCTCCATATTCACATCCCCGAAGGAAATGGGGAACTAAAAATTTTGGGAGGTGCGTTGCCTCCAGAGAGAACGCGCGATGCTCCAGCAATGCCTAGCGCCTGTGGTTCTGGCACCAGTGGCGCTGACTGCCGCACTTTCACCAGCGGATCACTCAAGGCAATGGAGAATTCAATTCAGGGAGAATTCAGGGAAATTGCTTTTTTTAATAACAGGGCAGGAGTTTTCACCCACCTCTTTCACCCTAGTCTGAATGCTACAGAGAGTAGTTATCTGTATGAATTGGCTTCCTCAGCCAGTCTGAGTCATTTTTCTGAGTCTTAAGTTTTAAGGGATTTTTTGTGGCTACACATTGACTCTGGTTTTGTCCCTGGCATCCCTACAGGAAATTCAGCTCCACAGTTTTGGTGTCAGACTCAGCAGAACAGCCCTAGACTGAGTGGGAAGAGTTAGACCCTCTGGGAGAACAGAGACAGCGTGAAGAGGCAGGGTAAGGAGAGGTTGCCCTTGTTATTCTAGTTTTGTGGATAACCAGAAGGTTACAGCCTTCAGCACTTCTGCCAGTCAGAGCTATTTTTAATTAAAAATAAAGCCAGGAAGTTTTTAATATGGACAAACCAATAACGGGTTGTGTCACTGGCAAGTTCTAAAAATTATACTGCTGAGTCTTTATTAAAAGACAAAACCATTTTGCCTACTTTCTTTCTCTTTTTTTTTTGGTAGCTTTTAAATTTTTATTTTTTTTTATGATCAGCCATGTGCCCAAATATTAAAAAGTACTTTTCTTGCAAAAGACATTACCTATAAACAGCAGAAGCTGACAACCCAGTCTGGAACACTAGTACAATACAGACTTCCACGTATGAACTAAGAAAGGTATTGTCAGCAGTATGTTCTACACTACGTGACATTGCCCTGTTATGATAGTGTATTTATATCTTCCTCTGCCCTCCAAAAGCCCCACAAAATGTTAGAATATATGTCGTAGCCCATCAGTGATCAAATATGATTTAGCTGGAAGATGTGTAAGCAATCAGCTCAACAGAAAGCAAAAATGCATGTGATGAAAGAAATTATGTATTTGGCTGGAAGGAGGTTACTAGATCAGTTTTTTTCAAGAATTATGCTTGTCATTAACCATTTCTTAAGAATAAGCATATTTAATATGGTCATTAGTCACTTCAGCACAAAAGGCTGTTGAGATTTGCTGATGACACAAAGAGAAGGACTGGGGTATCGTGCAGGGAGAACTGATGTCCTGAGGGTGAGAAAAGCAGAAACAGGATGATATTCAACAGAGCAAAATACAAGAATTTCACTTTAGAATTATTAATGGAAATTTTTGCTGGAATATCAGAGCCATCAGCTGGAAGAAACTGAGATGGGAAAGGCACTAGTTTATTAGCTGATAACACCTTTATTTGGAGCCACCAATGTAACGGAACCAGAATAACACAAAAGTCTTCCCAGGGTGGAAGATGTTCCCAGCAAGGAAGATGTTTTAATACTGTTGTAAAATATCTGCAATATCGCCTACTTTCTGGGTACCCATTGTCGTGTGGACAAGCCTGAGCAAATCAACCCTGTGAGAGCAGACTAAGGGGTACCACTAAATGGGCTAGGTTGGGGTGCAGAAACAGCCTCACCACATTTGCAGAAGACTTTCTTCAAGCCAAATTAGCTTTCACCTGGCACGCGACTGGATCTGAAGTATCCCCTGCAGAGCTGTGAAAACAAATCTCCTTGTAGGCTCCTCTCCATTAACACCTTTTGCTGCAAGCGCAACAGCACCTTCCCAGCGCTGCTACCCTACAGTTGTCCACTTCGATGTGCCAGCAACCTCTTCTGAAGCATCTGACACCAGTCACGCTCAGAGACGTGACCATGGTAAGATAAGCAGCTCTTTCCAGTTCGGCAGCCTGGCAATTTTTTTTCCCTGGGAACTGGCAACTGCCCACATCCACTGAGCCACTGTGTAGGAATCCATAATTAATGTCACATTTGCTCTACCATCAGTCTAGACACATTTGTCTAAACTATTGTTTTTAAAAAAGAAATAAAAATATAAAAAACATCAATCCCCGATAGACAGAGAGTAGAGAGTAAATAAAGCCTGGCAGGCTCTTTTGCCTTTGATCACTTTTGCAACATTCCTGGTTGTCTTTTGAAAGGGTCTGGCACAGATTTGCAAAAAGTGATTTCCTTTACCCTCTTTGGCTTTAGAGTTGCCCTGCATTAGTTGGCATCACACAACAGAAATGTTGTTAGAGTTAAATAAAATAGCCACCATGTTTAGGGTTTAGCAGAGCTGTATGTTACTTGAGCACCTTTTGCTGTTGTGTTATTCTGATGTAATTTTCTTTGGCCTGCAAATGTCCAGAAGGGTTCAGAAACAGCTTCACTTATCTCTGAAGTTTAGTAATTTCTGAAGTGTCATACTGAAGGAATAACATTACAGAGGCTTTTGGATCAGAATTATATAATTAAATATCCAGATGAAAGTACAGGGAAAATTTCAGTTGGTAGGATCCTGATTTGATATCTTGCTTTATAGCAAGTTAGGATTTGTTCTTTAAAAATGCCAGTAAAGATGACTGTATAATTTCTCAATATATGGTGCTATTTTCTAACAAAAAAGAGAAATCACTCCTCTTTCTCTTTCCTTCTTTCTTTCCTTCTTCCTTTTCCCCCTTCTTCCCTTCTTTCCTTCTTTTTCTTTCTTTTTCTCTCTCTTCCCTCCCTTTCTCCTCTCTCTCTTTTTCTCTTTCTCTCATCTCATTGAATTTCAGCCCTCTAAAGCTGTGTGGGTAGCTTAAATCACTTATCTAGGGTTCCTTAGAATTAATGGAGTATGACATCCCACCCATAATTTTACAGTTGTCTCTTAGGATGGAATAAGGAACACTGTGAAGGTTCTCACTCCTCTCCATCATTTATACAGGGAACTAGGCAAGTAACTTAGATGTCACCTTAATTCATAACTTCAGGTGCTTATAGATGTAGATATCTACCTATGAACTAGTTGTCTTGACTCCCATTATAGTTAAAATCTTACTGGTACTGTTAGTGGAACCTTGGGCAAAGATCATCTGACCAGATGTAGGTGTCTACAGCAAGATGAACCTCAGTCTAAATGTCACTGACTGTTGGGATTAAACCTCCACTGACTAAAACAGGGGTCTGGATGCCCAGCACACACGTAAATGTGTTCTGAAAGCGTCTGGGGCATGATTCAGCCCACCCTTCAAGTGTAACATAAATAAACCATTTGGGTGAGGACTCCTGACTGTAATACTGATCTGTAAGCTACCAACCCACTCTGGAGAAATGACCAACTCTCACTGTTGTAACTGTCTGCCAAACTTTATATAATCTGTAGAATTTGCCTGCAGTGAATTTTTCCTTGAGGTGGACAAGTTAGAATGACCTCAAATACATTCTTTAGAGATCGTATCTACATATTTATAACATTTCAAAGTTCTTATCAACAGGATATCACCACAAAAGCCTTTTAACTGGAGACAGAGAAGAGCTGGCTTTTGGGTTTAATGCATCCAAGCACTTATGCCACCCTCATTCACAGAGTTTCTAAGCATTTAACAAAGGATGCAAACAGTGAACTATGATAGTCTGTGTACTTATTTTCTCCAGTTTTTACTTTCTATGATAAGAACTATAGCTCTAGAAAGTCTCCACAACAGCTCTCCTAACTATGTTCTTGTAAATACATGGTAAAATTATTGGATTCAAGGAGAAAAATAGACCAACTTCAAGTGTCTTGCAAAAACCTGTCTTGAAGAGACAATAATGCAAATCATGTAAAATCAGGGGGAAATATCTATCATAAGCAAAGCTTGTGCACAGTTTGCATGACCAATTTTTTTTTTTTATTATTTTGTTGTGTGGTGATAGCCTTTCTATATTTCTGTCTGAGTGAATGGGATTTTAGAAAATAAGTGATTGCAAGAGAAATTTTAATGAATGGAGAGGTGAAGGAAGAAAAGTCAGAAGAGTGAGTGAATGGCAAGGAGCACAGTGGGCAGAGATAAAATTTTCCTGATGCAAGTAGCCTAGACTACACCTAAAAATGAGGCTCAGTTGGAATAATTTAAGTTTTTCCTATTAAAGTAGACATTTTAATAAAAACAGTACTTCAATTCAAATTTTTTGACTGAAAATGTCAGAAGATTTCTTTAGACTCAAAGACTATTTGCAGATTTTGGAGGCATTTTGGGGGGGTAAAACACCCTCCGTGTGGGTGCAGTATCATGTAAGTTTTGCAAGCAAGTGTTTGGCATCGGTTTCATGCCACGTCTCCAAGAACAAAGCTCAGGGAGCATGCTGAAAAGCCACGGTGTATCTTCTAAAGATCAGTACAACACAAGCCTACAAAGGTACACAACTTTCATCCAGGAATTTAAACATCTCCCCACTATTCTACCTCATGGACACACGCGTGTGCTGGACTCCCGTTCCCTTTCCCTGAGTGAACATTAGCAGCAAACAATGACCTGCAAGTTGGTTGAGGAATGAGACACACAATTAGCAGTGAAATAAAAAACAGCTGGTGCAACTGAATAGCTGTTATTCCGAGCACATGAACCTGAAAAGATACTGTTTATTTTATAAGACAAACAAAATTTCCCTTCTGTTTGATCTAGGAGAGCATCTAGTATTGGGAGCTGTCCATTTTCATTTAGTCTTTCTGGTGCCAGGGCCAACTGTGTAGAGTTATAAACAAAGAGCAGAAAGTATCACTTTCCTTGTTAATTTGACAGTAAACAGTACTAATTTGACTGTGCAGCTGTTTATTGATACCACCTCCGCAACAATTTAATATAGAAAACAGTAGCCACTGTGCTGGGTCTGCACTGTTTATAAAATTCAAGGATCCAGAGTGGCCACAATCTCTTGTTGTAAAGCGGACGTCAGGAGGTGCTGTGATTTGTGTCTTTTACCTTGCACCAAAGCAAGCTATGGAAATGCATTACTGAGATCAAGATGGGCTTTTTTTGCTTCATGGGTGTCTTCAAGATGGTGTTTCCAGAACTATTGCTTATTAGTCTCTCTCTGATTTCTGTGAGGGCAATGAAAGCTTTACCATCTACTTCCATAGTGTCTGCTCAACTAGCTTGCAATATCTTGACATTGAAAATGAGTCTTATGTGTTTAATTATAAAACATTCTTAGTACTAAAATAGGTGAAATGCTGTATTATATAAAATAGTGACTGGCAATAATTTGCGCTGAAAAAAATGAAGCTGAGTCTGAAGTTGCTCCAACGTTGTTGTGAGATAAAAATAGAGGAGAGGGATCATGCAGAGGCATATCGATTTTCTTATATAAACATGTACACCTGGGCTGATAGGAGCCAGACTACAGTCTTCACCATCAGCTCCTAGGATGAATGTCCTTAGACCATCCATCATTAAGGGACCATGAAGGCAATCCCTTCAATCAGTTGTTTTCTTGCTAAATACCTTCTGTTTAACAACCTTCTTTTGGTAGGGTTTTAATCTTGTGCTGAGATGCTGAATCTTCTGCTCCATACAATATTCCCAGGTTTCTCATCTGAAATCTGATAAAATGGTGGCGTTAGGCTTGCAATTAGCAAATACTTCCTCTTAGTTTTTCAACATTTCTCCAAGGATTTATTACTTTATGCTACACCTGCTGAGTCCAAAGGGTTGTCTGAAAGCTGCTGAGAGATGGATTTGGGAGCCAGCACTATGCTAGCTACTACTGCTCTATGATACTTTATCTGCATTACAGTACCACTTCCCCGAGCCTACCAATTTATAAACAACTCTACATGCCCTTATGTACTAGTAAAAGCTGAGTGCTCTTTGCAGCTCTCTTCTGTGTTTTTTAAGGGTAAAAATAAAAGAATCACAGAAAGATTTGTAGTTCCACAGAGGACAAATAGCGGTGAATGATTGTACTGTCTCACCTTGGTCCAGACTGGTGAGGGATATTGGTCATTATTCCCAGTTGTGCTTGCAGTCTGTGGACTTGATTGGAAGACAGGGATCATGTAGGAGAACAAGTAGTTACTCCCATGAAATTTCAAGAAGTCAAGATCTGCAGATTTCGTTCAGATGAGAGGGGTAGTGAATGAAGCAGAGATGTCCTAAAGCAGCAGTTGGCCTCTAATCCTGTGCCTCACTTTCGGTTTTGAAGATGTGAGTGGATCAAACCGGACTCAGAGGGCAGTCTTGGATATAACACTTTGCCTCTAGTCATCAATAGCAATGGTTTTGGGGCCCACAGTTCACTCCAGCCATCTCTCTTTCCTAGTAAAGTAAGCAAGATGTTCATGTGTATAAGCCCACAAAAACTTTTCTTTTAGTATGTAGGTGGGCATTTGCCATTGGTTTATTGGCAACCTTCCCAAAGCAGAAATACTCCAACGGGCTGACTATGTTGTTACAGTGTCTTCTTGATAAGGGCTGTTTTGGTCCTTGAAGACTGTGGAGAGAGGACAGGGGGATCCCAGTGGATTGTGCCAGGGCTGGACTGTCATGACAGACTGGTGAGGCAGAAGAAGTGTGTCTTGGGAGAAAGTACGGAAGCTGCAAACGGCCATTTGTGTTCTGGGAGAAGATCCAGGCTGCTGGCTCTGCTTGGGGTGTATGGGTAGGTTGAGGCTCACTTTTCTGTTGGCAGCAGTGGCCGTATTAACCACAGGGCCAAGCTGCCACCAAAGGGCATGCTGGGAAGGTTGCTGGTCTTGCAGAAAGGCATGTTGGGAGGATGGGGCTGGCACCAAGGATGCTTTTCCCTCACAGTGGTGGAGGCTGCAGAGGCTCTCCCCAGCCAAGGATGACTTCCACCTTTTTTGGTTTGTGTTTGTGGTTTTGGCCTGAGACTACCAGATGCTGGCAAAGATCTTCAGCTTTCCCAGGGCAGTAAAGGAGAAATTCTACAGAGATGCCATCTTGCTGGTTTTATTTTCTGAAGAATAACGTAAACATGGCCTTTTTTTGTGTGGCCGTAGCCCTGTGACATACTGCCAGGATGCAGAAAAGTTGATGTCCCCATCCAGAGAATATTCAGCCTACAGAGATGATATGCAAAAGTAGAAAAGTGGGCTGTCATATTTGAGAAGCAAGTATAATAAAAACAAAGTTAAGACATTCCTTGCCCGATTTGCATGATTTCTAATAAGAGCTGTTTGCTTTTGCCTTTTCTTTTCTCTTACCTATTTTGTTAATGCTTCCTTGGAGTGATGACTGATGCTTTATCAGCCTTTTGGACGAAGGATTGTTTTATAGATTGTAATGAATGCTTGGAAGGATTCATACCACTTGATTATGCCAAGTTTTGATTGGATCACTCTCACTTGGCAGAGATGGTGATATCAACTTCGAATTTTTTTTTTTAATTCACTATTGCCCAATTTTCAAAGTCAACAGCTTGATAATTAAAAATATATGTATGGTTTCCATTGGCCTGAAAGGGAATTCAAGTGTACACATAATTCTCTTATGTGCATTGACGATTTAAGGTGTAGCGGAGAAAGCGAGCTGAAAACTTCTTGCCACCAAATACACAAAATTCAGAAAAACAGTATGGGTGTACCAGCAGAAATACTATGACTCCATTTGCCTTGAGATTTTTCAAAGAAATTGAAAGAAAAAAGTATTTAATGTCCATATTCCCCCCCCATCCCCCAAATATGAATAAAAAGCCAAATATTTGAAATAACTTCCTGACACCCTTCTTGATTCTCTCTGCATGCAAAATCAAGAGCTGCACAAATCTGATCTCTGGTGCTCATGGTCGCCTCGTGACAGGTAATTGCGGAGCTGTTCCTGAGTTCTGTTGGGTCAGGATATTAAAATGTCGCCCCCTTGTGACACAGCTGAGGACCACTGCCAGTTCTCAGGATGGCGGTATGTTTGCAAACAAGTAGGGATGTACCTCGTATTATACACACCCTGGATATAGTTGCAATAATGCTTTAAAATCTACAAGCGCTGCTGAGAATTCTTCTTCCAAGTGAGGCTGAAAGATATCGTCTCTTCACTGAGGTCTGCCAAGCTTATCTTCACTGGAAAATGTACTTCCCTCCTCTTCTGGGGTTTGTATTTGGGTGGTGCCAATAGTAGCTGTGCCTCAGGACAGATCCTGTGTCCAACTGGATCCTGAAGTGGCATCACTGAGTTAATTTTGTGTTTTTGTGTTTTGCCTACATGATACCACAACTTCAAAAAGGGAGCTTATATCTGAAAGGCAGAAAGTTGTCTACAGCCAAAAGCTTGCTCCATATTGCTTACTCACTCTTTCATACCACTTCTTTGCATATCATTTTGTATCTGCTGGGCAGAGGTAAGGGGCAGTAGTAGGAAAGCCAACGAGTGGTTGTAGCAGTGGTCTGGTAGTGCAGCTAACTAAATCACTCATGGAGCCCAATTAATAACAGCAAGCCTGAAAGAGTGGTCCAATTAATAACAGCAAGCCTGAAAGAGTGGTCTAGCACTTCTCTTAAGTAGTTGCAGAGCAGCCCTTGCACATGCCTTTCCACTCATTTTTCTTCTGTGTACGTTGGCCTGTCTGTTGGCTCCAGATATGAAGACCAGTGCCTGGACTTGGTGAACGTGGCTTGGGTTTGGCTCTCTCTCCAAGCTTTTATAGGAGCCAAGGCCTTTTGAGCATTTACATGACCAAGGTCTTAAAGATCTTTGCAAATGATAAATTACATAGTTTTCAATACTTTTCTTTTGTTGTCTTGGCCTCAGAACACAGTTTGCAGGTTTCTTGAGTTCCTGTAGATGGCAACTGCAGGAGAGTTGTCCCTTTCTCTAAATTAACATCTAAACTGTGAGATTGAAGCTCAGGGAGCCAGGAACAGGAAGGGTCCTCCCAGTTGAAACTAATTGGATCCATGCTCCGATATCCGTGCCTGTTTCCAGAAGGGTATAATGATTCCAGCCAGACTGTTTGCTCAGTGTCAGTCTGAATTTAACTTCATGCTACTTCGTTTTATTTTAATTTGACATTATTTTCATGTTTATTTTACCTAATAAGTGAATCATTTAACTATAAAAGACTCATTTTGGAGGGTTAAGGGTGGAATCTGGAATGGGTGAAGCTTGGAATAACCACTGACCTGCTCGATTATGCTGGAGTAGGGCATGAGCAATGATGTCACATCAGGGAGGCAAGCCAGACACGTAGGGGTGAACAGGCCTGCCATTCTCCCTTCCTCATCATTGGAAATGTCAGTAGACTTGTTTGAAGGACAGATGCGGTTGAGTTTGTGATAAAGACATCCTGAAGTCTCCACCAATCAGAATGCATTGATGTTATTGTTGAATTTCACTTTGAAGAATAGATTTTAAGAGAAAACTAATGGCGTTAATACCACGAAAACACCATTTCACTCAATCCGCAATATCATGATATAAATGTATTATGAGACTTTGAAGGTGGCTACTGATTAAGTAAACCTCACCTGAGGGGAACACAGTCTGTGATTCAAAAAAGCGCACTGTGAAATGGGGACAAACTGTTTCTGAAAATTGGGCCCTTTCATCATTTCTCAGACTATGTTCCAAAATAAGTTGCCAGTTGAATTTGAGATTCTTTAACAGTGAATTGAATTATTCCTGATATACGCTGTTCTGAAGGTATAATTTAGTAAGAGATATGTTAATGTCTCCTGACTTCAAGGGAATTTGTTTCCTTTGTTGTCACTTGAGGTGGGATTCATCTTGCATAACTTTAGAAAGCTACAGTGAGGATATCTATATCTAGGATAGTCACCCCAGGCATCTTCTATAAGCAACGAAAAGAAATAGGATCTCTTGGGGATTGCTTCATCTAGCTTATTTTTATTATCTGTATTTGGAAGAGATGTCTCATGACTTTAAAATATATTTCTCCTTATTGACTGTTGAGAGAGTTGGGGTTGTTCAGCCAGGAGAAGAGAAGGCTCCAGGGAGCCCTTATTGTGGCCTTTCAATATATAAAGAGGGCTTATAAGAAAGGTGGAGAAAGACTTTTTACTAGTGCCTGTAGTGACAGGTCAAGGGGCAACAGTTTTAAACTGAAAGAGGGTGGATTTAGGTTGGACATAAGGAAGAAATTTTTTTATGATGAGGGTGGTGAGGCACTGGAACAGGTTGCCCAGAGAAGTTGTGGCTGCCCCGTCCCTGGCAGTGTTCAAGGCCAGGTTGGATGGGGCTTTGAGCAACCTGGTCTAGTGGAAGGTGTCCCTGCCCATGGCAGGGGGGTTGGAACTAGGTGATCTTTGAAGATCCCTTCCAGCCCAAACTATTCCATGATTCTATGATTCTGCAACTATAAAGAGAGTCCAGAGTGACTATTTCTGTGCAGAGATCTATATTTTAAGTGTATATCTGTGGTCAGGTGAACTTGGTCCTTGTGGTCTAAACCTGAAAACTTACTTTGAAATAATGCAATCTTACCCATTGTACATAACAGACCATTACAGTTTACTTCATTACCCATCCAGGGTCACGTCTTGCCTGGCCAAAGCATAACTTTCATGTAACTACCCATCTTTTCCAGAAAGGCATCTGTTGCTGGTCTGAAGATCTTGTGCACAGTCTGCACTACTTGTTTCTAGAGCAATACTTACACCTGTATCTGCTAAACCATCTTTTGTTTCACAGGGATGAGGTTACCAAATGATCCAAATCGCTTGGTATTGAGGCTCTGTCTTCATTTACCATTTAGCTGCTTGGAAAATTTTGTGTAATCTGAAAATTTTATGAGCAGCATTTTTTATACTTGTTTTTGGAACAATGATCAAAGCATTGAATGGTATGACACATTACACCAATCTCTGTAGGAGCCCACTGGATGTACCATGTTCAAAACTAATTTCCTGTTGACATTCCTATTTCTGAGATCCATTAGCTAATAATTTCTTAATCTATTTCACATATGTGCTATTGAGACTGTGCAATGCTCATGGTTGAAGGAGAATGACGGCACAGTCAATTGACCTTAGAAAGGCCTATATACCTCATATATCTCAGAAGATATTATTATAGACCAAATGTGTTGTTTCAAAAGAGAATGAGGTTAATTTGAACTTACTGAATGGCCCCAATTACACCTTATTTCTAAATTCTTTACTTATTGAATCACTTTTCTGCATTCCTTTAATTTTGCCATGAATTGAAATTATATCAGTCTTAGCTATATCTGCATCATCTCACTTTTCTGCCTTAAAAACTTGCACATCAGTTTTGATCTTACTTCTGGAATTCTTCTGAGCTTCCATAGTTATTAAAAATAGGTATAAACTCACCAAAATCTCTTTCAGGTAGTTCTTAGGTGCAAATTACCAAGATCTGTTGAATTAAAAATTGTTCAGTCCTCATAGATTGCCAGAGTATGTTTCCTGAAGGCAGTTAGGCTGGAAGCCAAATTCTCTCCCCACCTACAGACCACAGTCACCTGAGTTCAAGGAGAACCTCTTTATATGGGCTTCATACAAGCCTTGACTGAAACATATGAGTACACATGAATTGCTGTTAATAATACTTCTTATCCTGAAAAAAGCTGATGCAAGATCAACGTATTCAAGGAATGACTGACCATGAGATTTTACCACCTGAAAAAAAGAAACCTGAACAAAAAGAGCAAGTAGCTGACGTGCACAAATCCCTACCTTGACCATCTTTCTCCCTTTATCCATATCTCTCAAGCATTGCATACTGAAATCCTTTTGTAGGCCAAGTAACAGAAGGGCAAATCCTGCCCCCATTAACACTAATTCAAGCCCACAGAAGCCATTAGGATTGGAATAGTCCAGCTGACTGCTACTTCTAGCCTGGTGCTGGTGCTCTTCTGCTTATGCAAAACCTCATCAATGAGATTTTTGGATAACCAAAACCAAATGTGACTGATTTAAGAGAAGGATGGTGTTGTGGTCAAGGCACTGGAGCTGGGTATAGGATACATAAACTCAGTTTCTGGTCATCTCACAGTCTTCCTGTTTGACCATTGGTAAGTAGCACTGTAACTGTAATATGTTAACGGATGCTCTGGTTCATATTTTAGTTGAGACAATGAGGATCTAAGTGAGCTAATTTTCATTTCACAACCATGACAGACCCGAAAGAGTCTTTCTTTCCACAGAAAGGGAGTTACTCAAAAGATAAAGAGGTTAAAGAGGTAAAGGAAAAAGCATTAGAGCACAAGCCATGATGCCTTGTCAGTACATGATATCTGAATAATAAATAGTTAATGAACATTTAGTCATTCATAAAACATCATTCTTACAAAGTTTTTTTTACACTGTACCTTCATATTAATAGAAAATTACTATCTTAAGGGAACAAAATTATTTTACTACAAGGTCCATTCTGTTGAGCCAGGATACAGCCATATAATTGTCTTGCTATTAAGCAGCAATCTTTTCTTATCAATAGGGGAATAAGGCTTTGTGCAATCCTACAACCTGTATTAAATAAACTGAGTTAGACAGATTTGTCTAAAGTTGTCTTGGACTCTCACCCTCTCTCCACCACAGTAATCTGATCCTGCAGAATTTCACAATGAGTTTTTGGCAGTTGTTCCCCTAAGGTCCATGACTCTTCCGATAAAATCCTAGACACTGATCGGAAAAAAACCTTCAAAGCTAGAGAAAGAGCACATTATTACAGTGGTTGACATAATCACATCTGGAGGAAGACATTACCACTCAAAAATTGACCATGGCGGTGTGGTGAGCAGTGTGGCTTCTCCTAACTTCAAAGCTCAACATGGTAGTTAACAGATGACAATACCCACTTCCTTGGGCCTTACTGAATTTACTTACTGTGCTTCTTGAAAATTATCTCCTCCACCACATGAGTGACCAAAAAGAAAACCTCTATGGAAAAAAAAGTCATTAGCATCTGTACTATGGAGTCAAATGTGCCCATGTTTATATAGGGCTTTGATGTGTGTGAACAAGTGCTGACTCTAGATTTTGTAAATTTAGTATAATGTGTCCCTAAATATTTTTAATGCAGCTTTTGAACACAGTGAGAATATGTAATCTATTATCAGATATTTAGCAGGTCAAAGAAAAGCATACCTCTGCTTGTGCTGGTCCACCTATTTAGGAGCTTTTATCTATTTGTCTGTCTGTCTTGCTGTTCTTCAGTCTGTTCATCCAGGGTATCATTAAATGCGCACTTGCTCAATTTGACACCAGATAATTTTCTGCTGTGTGTTGAGCAGCTGTATTCGAGACAGTGTAGGGCAGAAGGATGGGATTAGGTAAAGTGTCAGAGGTAAGAAAGAGACTGAGAGAAGTCAGAGAGGAAGGGGAAGAAGGAACGAGCCCTGTTTTTTTGCCTATTGCAGTCTGGATGACTCCCAGGATTTCTATTGCTCATTATTCCTTTGAAGTCAGTAAATGTCTGTGAAAATTACTGGTGAAGTTTTCTCACCTCTACACAGCTCTGGTAGAAGATGACAGTTTACTCCCACTGCTGCTTTCTCTTTTAGCTTTAATAGTGGTTGGTCCATAGTCTGTATCAACAGAGTCCAGTCCTTCCCCTGAGCCAGGTGAATATCAGCACGATGGCACCTGATGAACCATGGAGAGGGAAGGGAGAGTGGGGTTTTTGAGACCTAGGATATTACATTAAAAAAAAAAAAATAAATAATCCAACCAACCTGAAAGAACATTTTATAGTTGTAGAATCAAGCAGTTAAAAGCTGATAAATGCCAGAATTAAGGATGTCAATCAACTTCAAAACATTGCCTTCTGGCATTGTAAATTATGATGCAGTCTTTAGTTATCTCATCACATACAGTTTTTTTCCTCAAGGCTCCTGTGTCTATTAATGCACATGTAACAATGAGGAGCAGAAAAAGAAATGGAAGAGTTGCCTATTAAGTTTGTGTCAAATGAAGCAGAGCTGAGTGTAAAAATGGAGCTGCAAAAAAGGAGCTAATATCTGCAAAAGGGGAGTTAAACCACTAATTCTGAGATCATAAATTTTTGACAATTATTGTAGTGTCGTCTTCATCTCTGCATCTGGGGAAGCATTGACTCAGATTATAACCAATCATCTAAGCAGTCATCACTTCAACAAAGTGGTTCCTCTGAGGCATTGCAGATTCTAGCTGGTTTTGAAACCGTAGATACAATCTTCACACCCATACAAATTTAGAAAATGTATAGAGACATACCAGAATTACTATTGCACCTTTACTGTTTTGACCAAAACAATGCTGATACATGATTAAATCTTTCAAAGATTTTGCTGAGTAAACTGGATGGTCTTTCTGGTTTCTGTAATCTATCTCATTCATTCCTCTCTTGCTGGTAAAAAAGGCAATTAAAAGTGCTCTTTGAAGGGCATTTTTGTTACAGACAATCAAGCAAAGCTATGTGCTTACACATACAAGTCATGGACATATGCAGTCATCTTGACTTGTCACAAGGCAAGCACATTCATGGTAGAACTGACAGTCTTTGTCCAAGCTCTGCAGAAGGAGATCCAAATCAAAGATCACCTCAGCAAAAGGTCTACAGCATCTCTTCAGTCTCTTTGTATCATTCAAACACCTTTAGTCTCACCATTAGCAGCAAGGAGGTGAAACACCATTACATTTGTATCTACTCCAAAACTGGTCTGAAATCCATCCCGCCGTAACAGCTAGCGGAACAAGCCTGAGGCTGACGGACAAAATAATCTGCTTTGGTAGCAGATCCAGACCAGTCATTGCCAGTGCATTGCAAAAGTCACTTTACCTTTTGATCATCACTTAGGTCTGGAGTCGAAAGGGACGTGGTATGTAGCCCCCATGGCTGTACACCATGCTATTGTAGTTCCTCCTCTCCCTGTGTGTGTTTCTGAATTTCAGGCACTCACGTATTATCAAAGACAGACAGCTGGGATATTCCCACCACTGTTACCTACACCGCATTCTGGGTGTGCATTTATAGTTCTGTATAGAACAGCTGAGGCTGTATCCTGCAGGAGCCTCCCCAACCCTGAAGTCCTCCTGATAGTTCTCCTCTGTGTCAGACACTGCTGGGATGGGTGGTGTTGGGGGGTCTAAGCAGGCCTGCTTGCCACAGGAGGATGTCTGTGGCCAAAATATGGACATTCAGGACAAGTTGAGTCCCTCCTTGTAAGTCTGTCTGATGAATATTAGTAAAGGACAGAAAAAAGACAAACCAGCCCTGATGCTACTGCTACTACTGAAAATGGCAGACAGGCAATAATAATACTGCTGGCTGTCCCATCATGCATGTGTGCAGGGGGCTAAAGCTAGGAAGATTACACAGAGAAGCATAGTCTAGTTTTTAGGAACATTTTGAAGCTGCTTTGTAATCTTACTGTTGTGTTTCTGATGTAGTTTTACACGTGTGCATGTGACATCTCAGAATTAGAGGAATATGAGTCTAAAAGTCTGGAAAAGACTTCAAGAAGACATTGAAGACAAGGTGAACTTCATCCATTGTTCGTCCTGACATGTTTACCTGTTCTAACAAACACCCTGCAATGACAAACTTAAATTCCCAAGGGATATGTTGACTTAGCTTTAAAAAGTTTGTCCTCTTGTCAAACCTAAATTGTTCTTGTTGAATTTTAAGTTTATTACTTCTCATTTATCTTCCCTTGCTCTTTGTGTGCACCTTGTATGTCAAAGCCCATAAAAATTCTGAACTGTCCAAAGCAGAGTTTTGAATCCCTCTGTCTCCCAAAGGAAGTTTTAACTTTAGTATTACTGGCTAGGAGACATGGTTAAAGGAATAGGATTTTCACTTCGATCTTTGAGGTTTTTTGTTTTTTTTTTTTTTTTAACCTGGTTGTCTTGGTTTCAGCCAACTCTAGAGGATGCTCTGGTATTCTTCAGCTCTGGAGGAGCTTATCTTCCCCAGCGTCTCAAAGAGCAGCCACCCACAGCACAGTGAAGAGTTGCTCTTGTGGTGAAGGAAATGTGCTTTAGTCCTCTGCCCTTTACCAGGAGTAATTTGTGAACACCTTCTTTCACCAAGGAAGTCATCCAGCAAGTCTTCTCACATAGTATCCAAAATAAAAGCTTTTGTCTTTACAATTAGAAAGGACTTCAGACATTGAGTATTTCTTGTGGTGAGAGATACTTACCTAGAAAACCACTGTAGTGAAATTCAAAGTGAATACCCAGCCACCTACCACCCTCTGTCACAACTATATATAATTGTGTTCCCTTCCATATTCACCGAGAAATTTCAAGTATGTCTATATCAAATTTGATGCCATCTCAGACAGCTATTTTCAGTTCTGTCTGCTGTCTCCATTTCTAAAAATCCTTTTCTATTGCTTGATGAGTTTTCATTTTTTTCATTTTCCATCTAATAACATTACTGAAAAGTGATGTGAAATAGATCCATCAGTTTCTTCTTTCACTCTCAGACACGCACATACAAACCAGAGGGTGTGCATGAAGTGCAGAAGACAGAAAATTAAAAAAAAACAGGCACATGCTTTTTTTACTCCTGCAGTGAATGAAAACCTAAGGTCCTGAAGTACCAGAGTCCTACAAGACTTGCAAAGCTGGCATGCTGCTGCCAAGAACATGCTGTCATTTGTGGCTCCTCACACTTCCTTGACCACAAGAGAGCCTGGAGACAGGAATCCACCACTGAGGCTTTGAAAAAGCTGCATTAGGTTATTGAGCAACTGGATTCATGAAACTCTCCTTGTTATCCTATTTGTGGTGTCTCTCAGCTTTGCAACTCATAGCAAAATGGCAGTTTCTGACTGCATTTTTACCTAGTATATTGTATATTTTCACACTAGACAGTCTGATGTCTGTGTTAACCCAGACAGAAATTAGTTGGGGAAAAAAGTACGTTACATACATGTGCATGCACATATCTCTCTATGCTTCAAGAGCTTTGGGTCACAAAGGCAAGCAAGAAATTATGAAAAGCCACAGTTTAGGTAGCCTTTGCAACCTCAGTTTTCTTTCCATGTGCAGAAGGTCCATGATAACATCTTGAATGAAATGATCACTTCCCATCTCTTCCAAACAACCTCAATCTCACCCGGTGCTCGGGATCAGTAGTCTCAGGAGTAAACGAGAAGTGTAGAGACCCAGGATCTGCCATAAGGCAGTACCATACCTGATGGGAGGATGTGGGAAAATGGAGTAGGGCACTACAGGGGGAGAAAAGAGGGGTGTAAGAGGCCCCATCTGCTTTCTTGCAGTGATACCTGCTCTTGGTGCTGCGAACATTTGTGCTTATATCTCCCCTGGTAATTAGAATTACTTCTTTTCTTCCAGCTGACAGCACGTAAAGCTTGCACGGAAAGTTCATTTTTCATTTAAAAAACTGTATAAACCGCCAACTCCAGTAATTGTGGGAAAAACCTTAACAGACAACCCCAGCAGCAACGATTAGGTCAAACCCATATTTGAGGGTCTGCCTTTTCCCTTGCCCTGCTTAAAGCCACCTCCCACCCGACTAGCCATGTTACCCATCTCCCTCCCCAGCAGCATCCCTCATGCTGCTCGACTCCAGCAGGAGGAGCAATGGGAGCACACGAGAGGCGTCCCCCAGCTCCCCCAGCGTTACCAGCACCCCTTCCACAGCCAAGAGCAGCAAATTATCTGGAAACTCATATTTGGCTCAGGGCTGGAGGAAACTCCAAAGCTGTTAAACTTGAAAAAAAAGTCTCTGTGGAGTGTGCGCAACCTCAGAGTTCCCAAAGGCTCATTTCGTAGGATAATTTCACGGGGTAATTTCACCGGAGAAGGTTTTCGCAGGAAAAGGCATGTCTCTGACATTAGGGTAAGCCCCTTGCTGAATTCCAAATCTCCACTCCAGAGAAGAGGGATAGTAGAATTTTTTAATGAAACACCTATTTGGGTTTTGTTGTGTTTTATACTGTAAAACAATGGATTTTTTTTTTTCTTGGGCTCTGTTTTGGAAACAGGTGAACCACATTTGTAAAATTTCAGCCCAAATGGTTAAATTTACAAAGTTATGAAGAGCTATAAAAAGAGTGTCATGAGCTATAAAAAGAGTGTCATAGTGGGAGGAAACACAGGCTTCCTCTACTATAGGCCAGGATATGAAAGCCACGTATATGCTATAGGACAATGTCCTATAAATAATGGTATAGAGCTAAGGGCTCGTGCATTTCTTCTGCAGGTGAGGATCAGTGCCCCTGCCAGCTTCTTCCCAGTGCTGTCAAAGAGGGTATGTGCCACTCCAAGTGGTGCTAAAGGAGGGCCAGAAATTCCTCTCTAGAAGGATGCCTTAGATACGGGTGTACACTTAAAAGAGGATTGAAGGATTTAGAGATGCAGCACGGGTTAGGCTCTTTGCTATTTAGCAGTGTCAGGAGCAAGGATTTGTGGCAAACTTAGGGAATGCAGCTGCTGGTGCCTTGGAGGCATGTCCAAGGTTTGGTGGGAGGTAAGGCAGGGATTTGGATTTCATAGGAGCTTAGAGGGATAGTGAGGACAAGTTAAGCACCCAAGACCTTTTGCGGCTCTTGCCCTTCCTGTCTGATCTCCACTAATCCCCCAACAGCTGTGCAATAAAGGATATTGTTAAAAATGGGACATTTGAGCTGGAAACCACTTTTAACAAAGCCAAGAGAAAGGTCTTGAAAAACTCTAGAGAAAGCCAAGCTGTCAGAAAAGAAGAACAAACACTGGTGTAGTCTTCCTGGATTTCCAGTGGTGTGTTTCAAAGATGGAGCAGTGCCATGCAGATGACACGTCCGCCCGCAAACTCGGCACCAAGTGCTCCAAGAGATCCGTGCATCCATGACGCAGGGTGATCCAAAGTGCACAGCTCTCACCCCTTCGCAAGTCCCCTCCGGTACGCTGCTAATTACCTAGATGGCCGCAGAGGCAGAGGGCAGCTGGTCATAAATTACCCTGAGATTCCTGAGGCTGGAAAGGGCTGATGGGGCTGAGGTCGAAGTGTAGCACGCTGCAACTCTTCTGCTCAATTCCATTGGGAAAACAGCGAGACCAGCTTGGTACAAGCCACTGTGAAATGGCAGGACATTCTTGTGGTTGGCTCCATTATAATTAGCTTTGGAAATAGTTTGGACATCTCTCTTCTTTGTTGGGCAGGGGAGGAGGAAGTGTATGAACCTTTAAACCCAGTACGTCTGGCTCTGTTCCTATTTACTGCTGCGTGAGAGGGTGAAGGCAACGCTTGAGCTTAGAGAAAGAGGAGAGCTGGTTGAGTGTTTCATACCTGCTAATTGCTTTTGTTAATTTATCTAAGGGGTTTATGCCAATGTGCTGTGTTTTCCTACTTCACTATGTCTAAAGAACAACAGTTCTTGGGACAGTTCAGAAAAGGCAAATTGACCTCACAAGTGATATTGCTGCACTCAAAAAGTTATCCTGCTTTCTTTTCACCTGCTTTCTTTTCTCACAGGGCTTTGGAAGTAAAACAATATTCCACTAACAAATTGGGTTTTTTTAGTAACCAGCCTAAGTCCTTTATAGACAGATATGCATACAATATTAAGAGGGCATTGGGGCAGAAAAAGACATTAATTCAGAATCTGCTGGTCCAAGATGTGGATTTAACATCACCAAGAAAGCAGTCTGGTGTGCAGGGTATGCAAAACTCAGACTGTGAGTCCTAATACCAGAAATTTCATTTCTTTGTGCCTCGAATTATTATCCTATAAACTGGAGTTAATTATACTTGTCAGCTTTGTAAAATACTTCGAGGATTATTGGCAAAAATGACCATCTAGGAAAAAAGTGTTATTAATATTATTAGGACTTATGACACAAAGTTAAGCTGTTCCAATTTTATCCAATGGCCAAACACGCACTCCAGTTTTACAAATTACAGCGTGGGCTATCCAATTTCACGAGCACACTTGCCACTCAGTGCCACAGCTTTATACCTCAGGCTCCACAGTTAAGGTGAACAGAGTATAATCACCATAGAATTTATGTCAATTTTGTGGAAATGTTATGATTATTCACAGCTGAGACTTCAAAGACATCTTAAAGCACTTGATAGCCATAGAGCTTCCCGTCATGCGTCTCACGAGATCTACCTGCTGCACTCGCCACCGAGCCTGGAAATCTGCCCACTGAGCTGAAACCTGCGCCCACACAGGGAGTCCAGCTCCCGCGTTTATGTGAGGGAGCCTGGGACTGCGATATTCACCTTTGCTTCTGTTATTGGCTCAAAAGCAAAATTTTCTAGGTCTGTGCAGTCCACAGCCAAAGTAAAAAAAAGGAGGGTCTCTGGATTATCTCCCTAGGATTGTATTTTAGTCAATAATATAAGCAAGCACAAATCTCCAAAATCTGGAAAACTAACCTCTGCACCCAAAATCACCCTGTGTCAGGTGTACATTATTGCAAATATTAGATCAGATTGGTCATTTTAAAAAAAAAAAAGATAAGCGTGGCTTAATGGAAGTATGATGGAGCAACTCTTCCTTAAAATTCTGCCCACAAAAAATATTATTAAGACGAGAAAACAAAGTCGTTAGTATCACGGGGCTGATTTAAACTCTACCCCATCAGGTGTAGGATCCTATGATCAAAAGTGCTCTCTGGCATGCTTTTCACGGATGCCAACAAGCACTCACCTGGTCCGTACTGGCCAGGTACTGCACGGTGTTCCTGGTAAGCAGTGCAGACAGTGACCCACTGGGGTTTTGGGGAATGAGGGAGGAGAAGACATGGACATGATCTATGCTGTGCCATTTGCCCCCAGGACCAGAGAAAAGGGCCTGACCCCATTTCATTTATTTTTGTAAATATAGATATTCTGAGTGGGATCCTTTGGCCACTCTGGTAACATACATCTTCAAAGAGCCATTTCGAGGATGGGAAAATTAGCAAATAGTTTAAAATTAAGTAAGTAACTGAAAACAATACAGAAAATTGTCTTTCGTGGATGTAAGCTGTGCTTTTAGAACCAGAAGTATCACAGGTAAAATCTAGTCAGTCACCTGCCCTATAGTAACCAGAATTTCTGCACACGCAGTCTTGAGATTGACTGACAAATGTTTTTGTTAATTTGTCTACAGAAGGGAGAGTTTTCATAATTATTTCTATTAAAAGTTAAGAAAAAATATTTTTGCTGATTTCAGTGGGTATCCACAGAGTTAGTAAAGTGGGCTGAGAACCACTAGGACACTTGTCAAAGCGTTTCAAAACAGAGGCAATGCACATAAAACAATGAACCATGTGACACATATAATTTAAGTAAAAGACTTTCTCTTTGAGCAGTTGCTATCTGCTTTTGATACCATTTTAATACCTATATTAGAAAAAAATTGTGAAGTTCTGTAGCATGGGAACTTCAAGTCTCAAAATAACTTTTTTTTTCTTTTCTACGGTGAGGAAATGAGAGGTCTGAGTCAAAGATCAAGGTCTTATACAAAAGAGAGTACAGAAAGAGAGGAAGAAGCAGGCTCTGGTGCTAAAAGATAGCTGTCTGGAGGGATGAGATTACGGGCATTAAAATGCAAGTACTGTTTTCCTTATGTTATAAAAGAGGAACTAACAACTACATGCATCACGCAGAGGACTAACATCAATTTTATCTGAGATGAGATGAGAAACTTTGCAGCTTGGGAAAAAAATATCTGTTCCAAAGAGGATCAGTCTCCGTAGCCTCTCCAGCAGGGTCTGATCTTGCGTTGCAAGGTAGAGGGATCTAGATGGGCTGGTCACTGGAGCTTGGACTGTTTGATGCAAAAATGGACACCGGCAGGGCTGTCACCTTGTGGCTTTGAGGTTGACAGCCAGTTCGGGTCCAGCACTCTGCTTGCATCTTTCTGTGACGGAGAGGGAAGCAAGCAAGGTGCTGGGCTCCATTTCCTTTTTTTCTTCCAAATGGTTTGCTCAGTGCCCTCTGCTTTCAGCAGCTGCCCTCTGGGGCTTGCAAAACGGTGGGTGCCGCTCCATAAACGAGATGGAACAACCACCTTCTGGTCTGAAATTTGTCTGAAAACACAAGCTCCAAGTCACCGGAGGATTGCACTCCTCCTCCACTCGGAGGAAGCTCGTCTGCAGCGCCGAGGTCTGACAGCCTCGCAAGTCCTAGACGAGTCCTACTTACCTGACACGTCATGGTGCAACTCAGGAACCTCCAGACCGGAAAGCCAAGCTAGAAGTTGTAATAACTCATATCCGCTGTGGGTTGGTAGAAAGAGGACCTGAAACTCAGGCGCACCACTGGCTTGCACAAGCCACGCACCATTCTCAGGGCCAAATTTTTGGTCCTCATGCATCGCTGGGAGTTTTGCATTAGCATTAAGGTTTGGTGTTAAGCAAATAAAATGCCTACCTTGTGTCAGGCCTTCAGCTGCATTTTTTTTTTTTCTCCTTTTTGAGCAGTGAAATGGCGTCTTATGCATTTGCAGCTAAATATGGCTACAAGATAAGCATGATAATAAAGGGTTATGGAAACGCGCTGACCACAACTCAAAGCGCAAGTCACAGTGTATGAGAATACGCATGTTTGGGGGTTAGCTTTATGAGAAATAAAGATCTGAATGATGCTGTGCTTGCGAGTCATGGGCCTTGTGTTTTCTTAATGCCAGGAGTGATTTATTTCTCGTAAACAGTTTTGCTCATTTGGGGCATCCAGTTACTACAGACCTTGTTTGGTATAAAAACTAACGGCATAGAAAAATATTGCTCTAGCAAGGTTTAACTGGTTGTCAAGCCCAAACATGTGGCTGAACATGAATTCCACTGCTTGAAATATCCTCTAGTCGCTCAGCAACATCTTAATGTCAAGAGATTATAGTCAGCATTCCCACTGAGCCATGACTCAGAGGTACTGTATGGAAAGAGGACATTTCCAGCAAAAGCATGATATGGAAACTAAACACAGAAGTGCTGGAAATATTCCCTCCCATAGAAAAAAAGAAATGTGAAAGGCTAGTTCTTCTGAAGTGGAAGTTCGGCTGCTGCTGGGAACGTTATGAAAATACACATTACATGCATGGTTCCTCATATATAACTATGTTTCACAGCACGTTTCATCACCCACCTTTGCCCTCCCTTTTTTAATTCAGAAAAGACCCAGGAAGAGACCTTGCTTCTCAACAAAAATAAGTGCAAAACCTGGGGAAGGTGACATTTTTGCAAAGCAGGAACTCTGATAACTTGAAACGGTGTAGTTTTGCTTGCATTGCATAAAAGCTGGCTATTAACATACCTTAGATACTTCGAGAGGTATGGAAATGTTTAAAAAAAACATGGACTGAAGAGATTGGCCTCGGTGAAATTTACATTAAAAAAACCCAAGGAGACACTTAAATATTCATAGTTTCCATTTCTAATCTTTCTCCCTGTAAGTTTCCTGACATACATAATTCTCAGCTATGTTTGTGAGATGCCCGGCATTCTGAGGTCGGATGCATATTTCTTGTTTGGATCCAGATAGGTTATTTTAAAAGTTCTGATCCTGTACAGGCTCGCACACAAGAGTAACTCTGAAATGATCAGGACTATGTGCAGTTTTAAAGCCAGCCACATACTTGTGTGTGTGTGTCTGTGTGTATATATATATATATATATAAGTGTTTGCAGGATCATGAGATATAGAATCTAAGTGAGAAAAGAATAATATATATGTAATATGTCAGGCTTAAAGAGTTGCGATCAGTGGCATGAAATACAGCTGGAGGCCAGTCACTAGCAGTTGGCACTAGGGGTTTATGCTGGGGCCAACAGCATTTAACATCTTCGTTAGTGACCTGGTTGATGGAACGGTGTGGACCCTCAGCAAGTCTACAGATGATACAAAAGCAGGACAAGTGGCTGATAGACCAGATGGATGCGCTGCTGTTCAGAGGGACCTCAACAGGCTGGAGAAATGGGCCAAGAGTGACCTCACGAAGTTCAGCAAAGGGAAATGCAAAGCCCTGTCCCTGGGGAGGAACAACCCCACGTAGCCCCAGGCCACCTGGGTGGAAAGCAGCTTTGCAGCTCTGGTGTCCCGGTGGACACCATGTTGAACACGAGTCAGAAATGTGCCTTTGCATTCAACAGCACCCCGGGCTGCATTAGGAAGAGTGTGACCAGCAGGACAAGGGGGATGATCTTCCTGCTCTGCACTGGTGAGGCCACACTGGGAGTGCTGTGTCCCACTGCTGGGCATGGACACGCTGCAGCATCTGTCACAGAAGAAGAGGCTGAGAGACCTGGGATTGTTCAGCTTGAGGGAGAGAAGGCTCAGGGGGATCTTAGCACTGTGAATAAATACTTTGTTGGAGGGGGGCAGGGGAAAGAAGACAGAGCTGGACTCATCTCAGTGGAGCCCAGTAAAAGAAGAAAAGGCAGTGGGCACAAACTGAAATACAGCAAATTCCGCTTAAACATAAGAAAATGCTTTTGCACGGGGCAAGTGGTCAGAAACTGGGAACAGCTTGCCCAGGGAGGTCGCAGAGTCTCCATCCTTGGACATATTCAAAACCCAACTGGACCCAGTCCTGGGCAGCCCGTTGTAGGTGACCCTGCCCTGCTCTGTGCAGGGCCATGGGTTAGGCGATCTCCAGAGGTGCCTTCCAGACTCAGCAGTTCTGTGATTTTGCAATTCTGTTGAAGAGAACACAATTATTTGGCTTTATCTGATGAATTATTTCCTCCTTTGTTTAACTTCATAAAAACCCATAAATGTTTATAGAGAAATAAAATGATGGACTTTGTTCCCAAAACTAAAAACCTGCTCTGCTCATATGTAAGGTTGCTTTCAAATCAATTATTTGGTTTAAGTCCTCAGGTATATTTGGTAATCTTATCTAAAAGTAATGAAATTCACAGGCTCACTATCCAGTATGTTAAAAAGTTCTTTCCTCTCATGTGTTTGAAAAAGCTTTGTTTTCCATTTTCTTTATTCTTTTAGTTCTTACACTACGAGGGGGAGGAAGTAGGAAAACTTGTTTTTGCCTTTTATCTCAAATATCTTCTCATGAAATAGTACCTATGCAAAACCAGCATGTGATAAATTTCTCTAGCATTGGAATAAAAGTGTGGAAAAAATAGGGTGAAGCAGCCTTAAGTACTATGACTGGAGTACCCACGTAATAGCCTTTTGCTGAAAGGGTTGTCTATTAACATTTTTTTGAAGTGTTTTTCTTTTCACTTGAAAATTTTCCAGTTTTCTATGTGCAGTGATTCAGTTCCTAGCAGAGAATGGCCTGGGTCCAGTTATGACACTGGCCTTAGAAATCATTTGTAATGAGATTCTGAGCTGAATTTCATAACCAAGAACAAAATTTATGGGTGTTCGAATCCTGAATTGGATATGAATTTTGTGGCTGGGGTTGTCTGAAATATTTGTTGTTGTTGTTGCATGAGACCTGGACCTCACTGTCCTCTCTGCATAAACTGCATTAAAAGTGGCTTCTTCCATTAAAAAGCCAACAGTCTAAAAAAATTAACTTTTCTGCATTCAAAAGCCAACAATTCATCAGAGTAGTCTGAGACAGTCTACCTCTTAGGTGTACCAATGCAGTGGGAGGTGTCTGGGGCTGGAATAAATCATCCAGTGGGATAGAGCTGGCCATGAGCCACCAGCTGGATGAGAATAAGCCAACAGGGAGCCCTGGAGTAAAAGCCACCGAGCCATTGCTGGTCAGTATGATAGGGACTGGGATAAGATTTTTTTTTTTGAGTTGGTCAGCTTTAGACAGTGCAGCAAAGGAGATGTTTAAGAAGGGAACCAAAGTAATGAAAGTAGGGTATGTTTACAGATATTTAGGGGACGCTTCTTCCAAACTCAAGAGGCAGCCTGGAAAAAAGGCATGGAGGTGTGTATCAGAAAAAAATAGCAAGTAGACAACAAAAATTAACTTCACAGACAGCTCAGAGCCTCTAGTTCCTCCTAGGCAAAGAGATACATCGAAATGATGCTGACTCTTGGAGAGCGGTAATTTGACTTCTTCAGCTGCAGTTTGGAAAAGAACCCCAGCTCTGGTTACTGTAGCACTAAAGATACTATTACTGCTGGCGTAAACGGGAACCTCTTCCAAATACAGATAAGCAGCAAAGGATGTAATATTGAATTATTCTGCCAGTCTAGAGGTGACCCTTCTGAAACAGGCTTGAGGCCCACATGTGCATGGCAATGCGGTGAGGTATATCCCACTACTGCTTTCACTATATCTTTTCTGTGGCTAGGAGAGGGCTTCAGTCCTCAGAGCTGTCAGCTGGACATCCTTCCTGAGCACTAAATTTATTTTTAAAAGTAAATATTGCTGGGCTGATGTGTGCACTTAGCCTTGATGAAGTCATTAATGTGGTTTCCAGCAAACTGTTCATAAAATTCATGGCTGCGCTTAATTGCTACCATGTTCTTCCTCCTCACATATTCTTATATTAATAAGAAAAAATGCTGAAAACCCTAATAAACTACACACAGAAGAGGAATGCTTGAACTGCAGTTAGCTGGTCACATCACCACAGATATGCAGGCCAGTTGTCAAATGGGAGATTGTGTGTCACTGAAGGCACTGAATAACGGCACAGCCGGCGAGGTGGCTCCAGCCCAGTTCTCCTGACCCAAATGCCACCAGCAGACACATGCTGATGGGTAGGAGAGGGGTACAGCTTGTTTACTCTTAGACTTGTGTCACTTTTTTTGGTTGGCGCTCTGCTCCTACAATGCTGAGCTGTGGGCTCACTGAAGAAGACAACTCACCACTACTCTCCTAGGAAAAGGTAGGGTCGTGCCACCAGGGACAGTTTTTCTTCCTGAGAATTCCTGTGTGGTGTTTCTGAACATATATCTCTACAAAGGGCCAGGACAATGCCTGGGTGCTGACCAACCTGCTTAATTTGGGGCTTTCTCTTGGAAAAAGGGAAAAAGGAGAGCAGGAGGCTAATTAGCTGATGGGTGTATCAAATAATTTCGGGTACCTGAACTTATTTTTTGCCTTTAGCTTGGTACAGACTGAAAGAGTTGTATTTATCTCACTTAACTTTAGCTCTTTGAAAGCTAAGCTTCTTGTCTAAACAAATTGTTTAGTCTCCCTGTATGGTTAGCACCTTCAGAGGGCATTAATCCCCCCTATTTAGAGGTATTTTAGCCCTCGGTAATCTCTCCTGACTCCTGATCCTAATCATCGTTGCTGTTTCTCTAACTCCCGTCTCCAGGGGAAATTGGAGCAGTGTCTGCACAGAGACCAGCACTTCAAGGGCATTGCCTCGATACTCGTGTCCTATGAGAACAGATCTTTTGCTTTGTAGGCATATCACAATGTAGTGAGATCAGTGGAGTTAGGCCAAGCAGGCATTCAACCTCACATATCTAATTTATGCCAACACGCAGTTTCTGGGGGACTTTGTCAGAGAGCCAGGATCCTCCTCCAGCCAGGTTAGATGTCTTGTGCGGCAGAATGGACTGACGTGCACAATCCAAACTACTGCGGTGGCTTTCCTTTTAGTGTGTCTTTCGTACTGGCCTGGGGTTTTGGCTCTGGGGACAGCCTAGTGGTTAATGTCTGGGGGACTTGCCACCCTCTGCTGCAGAAATAATTTGGTCCACTACTGAAATTTGGCCTGGGAGGCATCTGGCTGTGCATAATGCTACATGCTACCTCTAGACAAGACCAAAACCATGTTTTCCCACTAGCCACTGTGGGTGAAATGAGCTGTAAGCACAGCATAACTATCCTGGGCAGGATTTAGCCAGGAGATGGGGAATGAGACCTTCAATTTGAAGTCTCCTGGCTGTAGCAGAATCAGGAAAAAACCCCTTTGTTCCCATCTCCCTCCAGAAGCTGACATTCAAAGCTTAGCAAGAGGCATCTACAAAATGTTTGAGGGCTAAATGTATCACCATCTGGAATGGGATTGCCAGAAAGAGAGCAAGAGAAAGACTCTTTTTTTGCATGTAACTTGTTTAATAAAAATAAAATTCCTCTTGCATTTCTGACATGGGACTGTAACCACTCCACCCTAACTCGCTTTGTCATGCTCAGATCTATGAAGTAAGAGGAAATTATAGAAATTTATCATGTCTGGGTTCTCAGGATTGATTATGACTCGCTGCTTTTATCTTCCAAACAGTCACTAAATCTAATTGCCTTGTTGTAATGGATTAACCCCTGTGGTCCACAGTAGCATTTATATTGTGTTCAAAGAGACTGTTACGGAGTTAGGGTACTTTTTTTCAGCAATATACTTTCATAATATGTAGGTGCTCTTTGGGCATAACTCACCCTTTGTGGGTCTTGGGGGTCTAATTGGCTCATTGCACTGCCTTTCTGCAGGGGATGAATTTCACATCACTTTGGGAGCAAGTATAGGTGGGTCAAAGGGCCTTCCACAGCATAACCATTTCTTTTAAATTACAATGCAAGCAGATTTTGAAACCCTGCGTTCAAACATCAGCATCTGCATTGTAATCAAAAACATTCCCTTGCTGATATTCGTGGGATTAGTATTATTATTAGTCATAGGATCTTAGCCCTTGGGAGACCTAAACTCTAGGGTCAAGTCCCCAACAAGGAGCTGTATAAATACAGACCCTGTGTTAATAAAGCTACCACCTAAGCTGCCTTACGTTGTGTTTGCCGAGGGCTAATGGCTTACACACGGGCTCTCCTGGTGACTCAGCGGGTCCTGGTGACTCTCCAAGTGTTGGTATCGAGATCTTGTACGGCAGCAGTAGGCGTGAGGCAAGAAACAACAGATGGCTTTGGGCAGCAGTGGCAAGGGAAGGAGACAACTGCGACTTAGTGTGACAACCTGGAGTCAAAGTATGCTCGCGCCCCAAACCCTGACCAGTATCTTTGGAGGTGCAATGGGAGAACAATGTTTTAATGAGGGATATGGAAGAGGAAAATGCAGCAAAAATGAAGAGAAAGGGAAAAATTCAGAGGAATGAGGGACAGGATCTGCAAAGACGTCATGTGGGGTAGGGCCGCCAGTGTTAAAGGAGGGACACAAGTGTCCCTGTTTGTATCAGGAGGAAGGAAGAAGAGTGCTTGGAGATAGAAAGGGAGCAAAAGAAATGGCACCAAAGAAATGAGAAAGATTTGAAAGCGCTGGTGAGATCTGACTTGGAGAAAGTTCAAGAAGAAAGGGAGACAAAAGGGATGACAGCGAGGCAAATGTGAGGCCGGGCAAAATTGCACTGAGGGGTTTGGTAATATTAGGATGTAGAGTTGTCTGGAAATAGCTAAAAAAATTTTTAGCTAGAAGGTCAGCAAAGTTACAGGAAGATGTACGGGGTAAGAGGGAAATCAGCCAAGTCTTGGACTTGCCACAAGAGTCTCTGCACCCAACAGGGGTGGGCGAGAAACAGCTGGGGGTGAGCCCCAGATGTGGGAGGTGGGACAGACCTGACAAGGGGAAGGAGACACAAAAAGGAAAGGTTGGAGGGAAGAAGTAGGGGCAGAACCCACCACCAAAGCAGACACCAGCAACGGAGATGCTAGAGAGAGCATGGGCCATGCATGATGAAACCAGGTCTAATGGGCAGCCAGTTGGTAGAGAGGGAGAGGTGGTAAGCCATGAATCTGACAAGGGATGTCAGGACAGCAGGTACATATGGAGATATGCCTTTTTTAAAAAGCCCTATAAATGAGGCTTGAATCAGGTCTGGGGTTTATAAAAGGATTTTTAATGGAATTATTTCAGATTTATTTTAAAGTGAATAGGAAGCAGTTGTGATCCAGGCTCCACAGTCAGAGTAAATCTAATCTAACACATTTTCTTCTTTCACCACACAAGACATGACTGCAATCTCAAATCAGTGTAACTGAATGTTTAGTAGCTTCAAGCAAAAGAATAGAGCAGGTGAACGCATTTCTTTAAATTGCTTACTCTAAAGAAGGGCAAATTGTCTGATACATTTTTGTGAGTGCACAGTTGCTGATATTATTAGTTTTATTTGACTTTTTGCAATGTACTTTTAATTAAAACAATTAGGGAAATTCTTGTCTCAACCATTAGCAAAATAATTGCTTTTAAAGATCTCATTCACTCCCAAGTTGATTTTATATCCTGATTGTCATACTGATAAATGTTTAAATGAGGTGCTTCACAAAAATTGTCATTGGAAAATGGAATTTGTTTAAAGTCTGTTAAATGAAAATGACTTTTAACTACAAAAATAGCTATGAAATGCTTTCCCGCTGTTTGTACAGCTTGAACAGCACAGTTTAGGTTGTGCTGAAATGACTCAAGCTGAACTTTTGTTTCACCTCTGAGTTTGGTACAATGGTTTCCAGAGGTTAGTTCAGGAGACTGCAATGCTGATCACTAACTAACTCGACATCTTCTGACCCATCTTTAACTCTGATTTTTTCCCACTATAGCAAGTCACAAGGATTCACACGAGCAGGCTGAGATTACTGTGTCTAGGGATACATTATTACTGTGGGTATAACCATGACATCTTTGCAAACAACAAACCTTTCTTATCTGAGATGAGCTTAACTGTACTACTCAGAATCTGTATTGCAGAATAATTTATAGCAGTTCATTGGGACACAAGCTGATACAGAGAAAGAAAACAACATTTATACATTTTTATGCACAGTTTCTGCAGGGAGCTGTAGCTTGGGTTAACTGTTTCACTGCCTTTTAAGGAAATTTGTCAATGACTGTAGACCGCAAAAATTTGCCTGTTAAGAATGCAAATTCAGTGCTGCTTTCCCTATGCACACATTTTTATGCAAGCTAAGGTACTTCTGGATGTTTCTGTGGTGTGTTTCAGCATCCATATTTTGAATATTAGTATGACCTTGGTTTCAATTCTATCTAGTGGCAATGAGTTCCCCAAGTGAATTGTGCAGAAAGGCTTTTGAGAAGATATTAGCAATGCTTGAGAAATCTGCTTTCGTTTCAAAGCCCAGGCAGTGCTGGGGTTGTGGCTTCTCTGTGGCAGCCCTGGTGACAGCCCAGAGCCCTATTATAGCACTTTCAGGTGTGCTCGCACGGTGAATGTGTTCACATTGTAGACAAGTGCACTTACGCAAACCCACCGGCTGGCTCCTGAGGACCTGACCTTTCCCTTGGCAAGCGGCCACAATGTTTCGTGAGCACACCAGTGCGTGTGTTTCTGCATGTCAAACTTAGAAGGCTGATTCCAGTGAACAGAATAAGATTTTTTTTTTTTAAAAAAAAGCAACAGCAAAACAAAACAAAACAAAATAAAAAACCCAAAGCAAAATAAATGTCTAGTCTCAAAATGAATTTGACACCAGAAAGCTTCTCCCATGTTCAGACATCTGCAGAAGGCCCAGGCACTGGCAAGAGGAGGATTTAAACAACAAACTAAACAGTAGAGTACTGTATTTATGTGGGACCAACATGACAAACTCTATTTAGGTTTTATACCAAAAGCTTAACCTTTTGCAGTCTGTGGGTTTGAGCTGCACTAACAAGAAGCAATTACTGCGGTGGATTTTTTTTTTTTTTTGCTTACGGTGTAAGGCCCTAGGCTTCTCAGTGTGGCTTCTCTCATAGCTGGCACACAATAACAGGGGTATATGCCAAAGCTGCTCTTACTTCTCCAAGGCAATGAATCAAAAAGAGCTGTGGTCTTTTAATCTGAACGCTTTCTTTTGCTAGGCTGAAAGTCCATTGCTTTCTTAGAAACCAGACAGACATTGAAATCCCTCCTGCTCTCTCATGTATTCCACCATAGATAGCTCACTGGAGGCATATATGCACACATTTTGACTAAGCAACATGATGGATGAGGAGTCTGGTGACATAAAAAGTGCAATTTTGCTTTATTTAGATGTCTGCACCTCTCCTGTAAAGAGTGGATTACAAGGATGGGCAGAGCAATCCTTCCTTTCATGCTGGTTGTTGGCTCCCAAGATGTCTCACCATGGAAAACAGCTCCAATCACATATTCAGGGAAAGAATAAAGGCCAGAGTCAACAAAAGTTCAGATTCAACAAGTTATTAAGAGCTCCCAAGTGTGTCTAGGCTCTTCACTTTCCCTTGGAGTCTCAGGATTGACTTGGTGCCCTGAGATTTCATGATCTTCTGTCAACAATTAGCCAGAAAATTAAAACTCATAACAGCATAACAGCATGTCTTTACATGGCAGAAAAATCTGCTTGCGTGCCAAGAAACAGAACTGGAGATTCTGTGGGAACACTGCCATTTGGAGACACCTGCCATAAAGCTATTTATATGCATGTAGATATATGTGTGCATGTATCTGTCTGTGTGTGTAGGTGCACACATCTACCCATAAAGTGGATGATGAATATGCTTGATACATTTGAGACAAGACAATGTATTTTCTTGTCCAAATTTCACCTTTATTCAGTTTTTGCAGTGCCCTCAGACGATTCTTTCAACATATTTTTAAAAACGATTCCTCTGAGTTTGGTTTCATTGCATGGATTGATCACGACCACAACAAACTGAAGGGCTGATCTAATATTCATTCACCTCAAAGGGAAGTTTCCCATTGGAGGTATTGCCTAAAGACTAAGGGGACTGGAATGTCAATAATCTCATTGTTAAATGGATACACATACATGACACCTGGAGTCACAGCTCCCTCATTCAGTAGTAACTGAGTATAACTGAAAAAATACATAACCAGAGGATTGAATTGTTTTCATGGAGCTATAATCAGTTTGAACAGCTGGAAGATTCACTGTAGTTCAAGTCTATTTTAAGATTTATTTTCTAGGAAAATTATTTTATTTTATAAGATGTATGTGTTATAATCAGACTGCAGGCTAGTAATTCACAAAAAATGTAACCAATAAGTCCTACCTCATTTTTTGATTCCATGATTCCCTTGAATTTATTCCATATTCCATATTCCATGTTCATGATTACTTATTAAATAATTTTCACAAATGATTCTGAACTCATTGGTCAGTCATGGCCAGGTTTTTAAATGGGACCGTCCACAATTTACCCAGTTCGGATTATCTGTTCACATGATATGTTTGTACACTTACTGCTTTATACAAAGTTATTTGTGTAATGGATGCAGCTACAAATACTCATAGCTGATGATGCAAATTACTTTGAGAACTCTTAGAAGACTTCCTTGTAATTCATGGCATGGAGAAAATCCCCAGCAACGATTTTTTTTTTGCTAAAATGTTTTGGATTAATAAAAAATAAACAGAACACAAGCAAAAAAAAATTTCATCTGTAGATGAATTGTGTACGTGCATGAATATTGTAAGAATATAAATTCTGTTTGCTCAAGTCGTATTGATATGCAGCGTGCATTCCTTTGTGTGGTTTTTTGTTTCTAATGAATGCCTCAGTCAAATATTTTTACAGTCTATGACATTCCTGCTTTATTAGAGGTCTGACTGAGGCTTCAGAAGCTAACTTTTTGCTACATCAAATATTCTGCTATGAAAATGCACCCTTTTTTTTTTTTAATAGCTTTTACTATTAGTGCTTTAGCTTAGTACAACAGTAAGTGACACAATGGAAGTGCACATGGTTGTGCAACCTTCACCTGTTTTACTGAGCATGATGCAGATGAAATTCTGTAAATCACAGATACTAACCGTAGCCAGTGAGCATCAATGGCTGATCTAGTTCAAATGATACACCTGTGGCAGAGACTGGATCCCAGTACCTGTGCTTTTATGTATTCAGACAGATGCTATTTCAGCTCTGCTATCTACACAGCCCCTTTTAGGAAAATATATGTTTTATTATAGTTCATTTTATGGCCCTAAAGATGAGCAGTTGCCATTTCCTGGAGCTAAATAGACAATGGAGCTGCATTTATAGCTCATAGCTGACTACTTTCCTGCTATCTTAGTTAAAGGCAAATAAGAGCTCTTGTAGTTTAGCTGGGAAGACACTGCTCCATAGAGGGAAGAAATCATCTACATGTTGATGCTTAAACCCAGATTATTTTGTACACAGGAGCCAGGGACCAGCCAACTCCTCATCCAGAAGCTGTAAGGCAGCTGGCTGTGGAGACCTGCTGGCTGACAGGTTTGGAGCTGCCTAAAGGCTTGAGATGAGGAGGTAGATCCCCAATTTGGAGGAGTCCAAATGAGGAGACCCAGGACTCTTCATGGATGCTTGGGAGTCATCCATGACAGGGGGCAGAGGGAAATGTATTCACGTGTGTTTGCTAAAGTAAGAAAGAGAACATGTTTCATGGACATTGCATGCAAACAGGAATGTATAGAAGATACCTTCAGGAGATGTTGCAGGTTTATTGTCTTCTTAAAAATTGTTCTTTCAGTTTTTCCTCCCGGGCCAGGTTTTCTAGCCTTGCTCCCATCCTTGTATGAGTTTCACTGCTGTCCTCTGGCTTCTCCCTGGTCAGTGTATACTCTTCCTCAAGAGAGGTGCCAGAACTGGGTGCTGCATTTATCTCAGCTGGGGACATACTGATACTGAAGAGAGCAGGAGGGGTGCTTCATGGTCTTGTGGACTACCCTGCTTTTTGTTGCATTCGCCTTTTTTTCCCACAACAGCATGACAACATTGATGTACAATCACTCCATTTCTGATCCACTGTAACGCCTTGACCTTTTTCAACACAACTGCCGGTCATCCTTATCTTGTATTTGTGCAGTTGATTATTGCTACTCCAGTCCGGACTTTTGCATGTGCTGTTATTAGATTACACCCTGTTCTTTCAGACCATTTCTCCACTTTGTTCAGTTCATCCTGATCCCAATCCATTCTTACAGCATGCATGCAGCATCTCCCATGCTGTTGATACCTTTACATTTATGCTGTCCACCATGCAAGTCATTTATGAAAATACTGAAAGTGCCAGACCAGGGCAGACCCCTCCACATGTTTTATTTACTGAAACCTGAGCTTGATTTTCAGGGAGGAGGTAGAAGAACTTCTGAGTTCAATAGCATTAATGACCATCGTGATCTCCTTAAAGAAATGCAGAAAGTTTAGCTGAGGATTGGAGTGGGTGTTCAGGGTGCAGAATATCTTACAGCTGTAAATGCTGATACATTGACAAATAACTGCAAAAGAAGGCACACGAGCAAGATAGCTCTCGGCAACTTCTCTTGATTCTCTCTCTACCTACACACACTGCCATTAGGTGACCAGATGGGTCCAGAACTTCATCTTGTGCAAATATCTACTAGATTACAGCAGCTGAGCCTCCAGCTTCTTGTCTCCAGAGCTGCAAATCCAAAACCTTTCACACATACAAAGTTAGGCTGGAAAGTGAATTTCTTCACTAAAACCCACAGAAGTGTCAATGTGCCCTGGCACTCCACAGGATTTTGTTCTTTTTGTGTTAGAAAGGTTTGGCTGAATTAAAGAGGTCACTTTTTAAGAGTCACTTGTATAATAAAGTGGAAAGTTTTCATCCGTGATATTCTTCCTGGGCTGATACTAGTATACGTTGTATGGTCCAATAAAAACTTAATTAAAAATCAGGCTGCTAAAAATGATGATGAAAGTATTTTGGTGGGGCGGGGGGGGAAGGCTCCATTTTGGAAGAGAAATGAAAGCTTCAAGTAAATGCTGAAGAGTGCATTACATGCAATCCTGGAAAACTGTCTATGAAATCTCAAGAATTTTTAGAAATCTATTGATTCCTTATGGCAAGTGATTTATGTAAAGTTATGAACATTAGTGTAATTAGGGTCTTTTACTGGTAAAAAAACCCCCAACAACAAGAAAACTTAGTATAATATATTTATATACATATTTGTGTATTTCATAAACGGTTCACTGTAACATGCAAATTCCTTGGCTCTCAACACAGCCCTACACAGATGGTGAACTTTAGTCAGCTAAATAAGTGGAACATTTCACTTCAGACTTTTCCTTTTATCTTCCACCTTTCTCTGCTGTTTCCCTCCCATCTTTTCTGCCAGCTACTCTGCAAAGAAGCCTGGGAACAACTATAAGGCAGTCTCCTCAGATCGCTTAATATTACTTCTATGAAGACAGCCTGAATTCAAAGGCTCTGTGTGAGAGACTGGGAAGATCTTCATTTCTCCCTTGGCAGCACTTTTATGCTGATAAATAGCAGTTTGCTCTGCATGTTTCAGTTAGGAGAGAAGATCTGCCCAGGCTGACAGCATTAACAGCCTCCTCTTAGAGTAGATGAAACCCCTTTCAGCTCATTTAGGGCAGCACATACACAAGCTATAGAAAGCCTGCATCGACTTTTAAACGAGATTCATGCAACTCATTTCCAATATGAACACCGTAATTCCTCGGCTGTGCCAAGGCACCCCAAACACGTGCTCATTGTGCAACGATTTGCTAAGTGGCTTCATAGCTGCTCAAAGTTGGAATGGGGACACCATAGTAGATTAATTGAGTTGATTAATTTAAGGCCAGAAAGGCAATGAAAAGACATTTAATGTAGTGGTCCACCTATCAGATTATGCACAGTTACCTGGCTACAGACTCCATTAATTTTTGTTTGATAAAGCCATAATTTTGCATTGGCTAAAATATACCTTTGACATTTTTATAGCCCCTTGAAAAGTTCCACAAGTGAATATTTCATTGGTTTCCTTGTAGTTTGTGATGTTTAATCACTTCAATTGTCATATTTTTATTTGTAATTTTTAGGGCCTTCACTCCCATTATCCCTTTCTCTGACTGATTAAAGACCCACTGTATGCTGGGTCTTTCCTCATCGAGAACATCTTCACAGACTTTAATTGCATCACTGCTCAATTATCTTCCTGATAAACTCTATGGACTGAATAATTTTGACTGAGATTGAGTTTCTCATTGAGATTTGCTTTCCAATTTTCCAAAAGTTCTTTAAATATGGAGTCACTAGGAATGTATGTATAAAATATTCCAGCATTGGTCTCACCAATACTTGTATAAAATTGACTTCCTGCTTACCACCTTTCTATTCATATTTCAAGTTTGTCCTTATCCAATAGTGTCTTCTTGGGAGTCGATGTGCAGTAGCTCCTTTTCTGTGACGTTGCTTTCAAGAAAAGAGTGCCTAACTCTGATCCTAGGTCAGACCTTTGACCCTAGGGGGACATTTTTGCATTTACATTTATTAAATTTGAGGCATGAAGTTAATTTTTGTGTGAAAGGTCTGTGGAAAAAAAGGGGACTGACTTAATGAGAGTTTTGTTGACCTAATCCCACATAGAAGCCATTCACTTCACCTGCCAGACAAAATTGGAGACTTATCTGGTTTCTAATAATGAAAAAAAAAAAATCTGTTTTGCTCTCTGCTGTAGACAAAGTTTTAAATAGAGATAGGCACAGGCTATAAGCTGGTATTTAGATTTGGATGCAAACCTTCCTATGGCCTGAACTAATGGATGGAGAAGTTACCTGGAGACATTTGATGGCTAGTCCACTTGCATTAAGACTTCTTGAACTGCCATACAGCTGAGGGTGAAAGTCTATGAGAAAAACATGTCTGCAAAAGCGCTATTAGCCTGCATGAGACATCTGGCTCTTTCCTCTGACCTGAAGAGAGCTTGATACTAGTAAGCAATTTCTGTTTAGCAAAATACATTTTTCTCATTGCATTTTTTTTCTTCTTTTTACAACAGCCTTGGGTACATTTTCCTATTGCTTTGGCAAATGGGTCAAACTCCTTTTCTTTTACTCCCCTGATTTCAATAGCCTGATTACTACCAGTTGTGTGGTAGCATAGCATGTGCAATGTTTTATTCTGTATACTTTATTGAGCATGGATGTTGGACTCTGGCTTTTGGCTGGGACTGGCCAGGAGAAGGAAAGGAAGTAAGGTCTGTCTAGTCCCTGATGAAAAGATGAAATTTCCAGATGTTGAGGGTTTTGTTTGAAAATATGCTTCCTCCTATGTGTGAAATACCTTAATTTAAAACCAAAGTAAAAAAAGAAAGATAACAGACCAGTTTCTTTTATAATCTCCTTTTCAATATTGTAATTTTTATTCTTTCTTTTCTTCTTTCTCTAGCTCATGTTAATCCCACAGATGGTCAGGAGAATGGGAGATTCATAGCAAGGTCTATTGATCCTTTCATTTGCTTTGTTGCAAAGAAGTGCACAGTGAGCTAGGTGGTAACTCTAATTCCTGCCCTCTCCTTTCCATTATCCTCAGGGAAAATCCTCCATTTCATATTTCCCAATCAGATGTGGTATTTTCCTGCTTTTGGATCATTGCCTCTGTCAGTGTACAGGATAAGCATTCACTGGAACAAACAAATACTCCCTGATTGAAAAGATGGCTGTCCCTGCTTCATTATCACAAAAATTCATTATCACCACATGCTGAAATTAGATAAAAAGTGATGAAGGTTGCAGAAGGAGACATGTGCCCTGGTTCATGCAGCTACATAATGCTCAGGAATGTGACTTTCCACCAGTCTCTCTTCTATCTCCTTGCTTCCAGGCTCCATCAGGATACATCTGAGCCATTTTGTCCCAGAGCTCCTATTTAATTACGCCTGTTTTTCTTTTTCACCAGACCTCTAGCTCCTTGTCTGATCTTAACTCCCCTCAACTTACTCTCTTCATGTCTTGTATGACAGAAGTAAGTATTTTTTCTGGGCTCTGTACTTACAAAGGGTTGAAGCATTTTGATGACACTTCAAGAGAAATTCAGCTTGAAGGGAGTGCATGGCGTGGAAAAAATTCAGACAAACCTTCAGAGAGAGACAAATGAACACAGGTCCTATGACAAAAAATATCATACAGCATTAAGGCAGGCAGAACTAAAAAACCTGAAGTTAAAATCTGCTTTATAGGTCTTAGAGAAGATAAGGTACATCTGATCTTCAGGAAATGCTGTACCCCATCTTCTTTACCATCTGTTCTACTATTGCAAGCAAGATGCTCAAAAGCCCCCAGGCAGTCCCCCTCTGCCTACCTTCTTGGCCAGCAAAAAGTCAAATCTAGTTGTAGAAAGCTAAGAAAAACTCAAAACTCATGAACAAACAAACCAAGACACTATCCTGTCCAAGGTGGCTTTTCAAATGGCAGAAGTCACCAAGTCCATGAAAACCACTGTTAAGCTAGTCTGGGGCTAATCTGCTTTAGGTGCTTTGAGAGATACTCTGGTGATGGGCACCAGTATAACACCCTAAAATTGATAGCCTAGATTTTTATAAATGATGAGAGCTGCACGCTGCCCTAAGGTTAGCAGAAGTGCGACGTGCTTAGTTTTATTTATGTTGTGTTTCTTTTCTTTTCTTTTCCAACAGTGAATACTGTTTAAATTACAGAAGAAACTTCCACCAGTCCTGATAATAGGGGTGGGGGATAAGCCTGGCTTGTAGCTCTGAGTAATATATACCCCTCACCCCAACACTGCAAGATATTAGCTCAAGGCTTGTCAGCCTCTTGGGTTTTAATTAATGAAGTTCCTGTTAAGGACATTTTTTTCATCACTTGCTCTATTCCAACACATTTCTTTCATTTGAAACCTGAGCACTCTGCCAAGCAGGCCCACAATGTCAGAAGGGGAGAGAGAGCCTGTCTAAACTACAGTCGTCTCTCTGTTCAACTTGATTCAATTTAGTAGAATTTCACTTTGTCGAATGACAAGATGCTGTATTTTGACAGTTGCCTATTTATGCTAAAGTGGAGGCATAATAAAATCAGTTTGGCGTCTGGCTTGCTCTATCTGTAGCTTTTACTTAAGAATCTGATGATCCTTTTTTTGGTTTGACTGACATTACTCTTTAGTTTCTGATTTGCTGTGTTGGACTGTTTTCCTGTGGGGTTTTTGTTTGTTTATTTGTTTGGGGGTTTTGTTGTTGTTGTTGTTAAATAAAAGCTTTCCTAAGAAACTGGCATTCTCGTCCTCAAACACACCCTTCCTCAGCTGCAAATCTAAAAAAGGAGACAGCATTGTTAAAAGGAAGGAATTTCGTGTTTTTTTTTTTTTCCTTTAAAACTTACTGGAAAAAGTTAAATGTAACAACCAAACAAAAAACTGCTACAGTTTTAAAGTAACAAATGCTGAGGCTGTGAGTAAGAGGCATTATGTTACTGAGGCAAAATTCCCTCCTGGGTTTGGTATGAAGTTTATCTGATGATGGGCTGACAGCTCATATGTTGGTATGTTTGTATGTTCGTATGTTGGGCTCCCCACCGTAACGTGTGACCGCCTTCCAGTAGCCCACTGAGAGACGTGACTGGCATTTGTCATCTGCTCTTTCTCATATTTTCCCCAGGAGGCAAGTGTATGCAATAGGGGATTTTGCTTTCCCAAGGAATATTTTTAAGTGCTTGCTGATTGTCCTGTGTTAGAGGAGGCAGCTCAGAGGTAGACGGCTTGCATTTCAGCAGAAGACGGTGAGTTTTGTGATGTTTATTAATTCCTGGGGAATTTGATTCTACAACTCAGCCCAGGCATTGAGAAATTGTTCTCCTTACCCTTATTGTGGAAAATTCACTTGAGCCAGAAAAGTTATTTTGTTTTGTCTTGATCTTCATCCTGGAGCTTGTTTTGGATAGGGAACCCTAAGAACACCAAAGCCCTGCATTGCAGCAAGTCACACCTGGCATGGTGCATTAACAGCAACCGTTTTCCTTCCTCCCCAGATCCATATTTCTGGCAGAAAGGAGACACAGCCTTTGATCCAAGCCCCAGAATGTCACACTCCACATTTAGCCTCATCACAGCATTTGCAATCCTAACTCAATTTGTGAGCTGTGTCAAAGAGCACTTGTGTCAGAGCATTTCTGTGGTCCTCTCTACCTGAAGGCAACAGGGTTTTGAGAAGGAAGAATTAAGAACTCTGGTCCTGGGTGCATCTCAAAGCAAGACCTGCCTGCTAAAATAATGGTTTCCACAGGGTAGAACCAAGAAAGATGGACCACTGAGGAGCTATGCTACTCTATCCTTCCATTTCTCACCTGTAGTCAGATAATAAACCTGGGCCCTGAGGCTCTAGTAGGCACCTGCTACTCAGCCTAAGCAGCCTGGCTCCAGTCTTAGTTGCCCCAGTCTAAATCAAGCCTTGTCCTGTACAGACCCGGAAAGATTTTAAGGCATTTCTGTGATCCCATCTGTGTGTTCTTCATGCCCAGGGTGGTCTTGGATGCTGACTTTTCCTCTGGAGTTTTCTGAAGGATCAGTCCCTGTGTTGGTGCACTTCAAGAAAAAAACAAAGTAGAAAACCCACACTTAAACCCTCTGGTCAATAATATGCTTTATTTAAAAAAAATAAAGCCATAGTTTATGATCTGTATATTAGACCCACTGCAAAACTGGATTTTGGTACCTTCTGAACAAAGTAGTTTGTCATGGTCCTAATTAATTATGGTCACCACAAATCTCTATTCATCCCTGGGCACCCCGTTATCCCGATTATCATCACAAGGTTTTCTTTCAAGCTGAGCACTTAACTGCAGCCCTGTCACCTGGAGGGAGGAAAAGCATTGATCTCCAGCTTGTTTTCATGCCAGCCATGGGGAGGTCCTACCTTCCACCCCTGGCTCCAGCCTTGGTCCCAGAGCTGGGCTCTCCCTCAGCAGCATGGCAGCCAGGCACAGCTCTGCACCATGCATTGGTGTTAAAGCCTTTAACAGGATGGCGGCTGTTATAAACTGTAATGGGAGCCTATAATTACATGAATAGATCATCTATCTTTATTGAGGCCAGCATTAGAATCTCCTTAAAATCTGTGGCTAGTTGTCATTTGTGTAAGTTGCTTTTTCTTACGTGCATGTTGGCCAAGAATTACAAGGATAAAGTAATTTCAAGCTCTGACTTCGTGCTGAGCCATCTCAGGGATGTCAGACTGGAGGACACCACCTGAATAACCTAATCTACTCCCCTGTGAGTAAAGATGCAACAGATGCTAAGCCTGGGAGGTCCCCTCAGGGCATTTTCTATGCACAAATCCAAACATCATTGGCAACATTCCCCAACACTTGGCAAAAAAAATCAGATCTATAGCTCAAGAAAGCAAAACAACCTCAAAACCACAGTATTGCACAGGATGAGCCCCGGACAGACTCACCAGTGGTTTGGGCACCTTCACTTGCAGGACACTGGACAGTGAAAATGTCCAAGGAATCTAGCCAATGCACAAAATTATTGCAAATCTGATATGAAGAAAATTTTCCTGGCCATGTGACTGATGAGTGGTTCAAACCTGAGCACAGGAGCAAAAAGAAATCCAGAGGGAAGCAACAGTGCACCTGACCTCATGTCCCATGTCAGACTGCTGCCAGTCTCTGATGAATCTGAGAAAAATAGGGAAAAAATAAACATCAGAAATCAGCGGCCAAGTTATTCATCAAAGGTGGGAAAAAAAATCTTCCTGGCCTCTCTAGGCATTCAGTGGAAACCCTGAAGCATGGAATTAATTAAATACAAAGAAACATAATTAATTTAATTAAATGCAGTCCTTTTAAAAAGGCTTGCTCTGATTAATGCCTGCTCCTGCAAAAGCTTATGAATATATTTAGCCCCATTCCCAAAGACAACATTTGCAGGATCTTGATTAGAGCACCTAAAAGCTCACTAATATGAGTGCAAGCGAATACCTTGCACTTACGGTGTGAAAGCAGACACAAGAAACGCGATTTTAAACAACACACTCAGAAAAGAGATCAAAACATCCCTTGGTTTAATATCTTCTGGGGCCAGGAGGCACCATTCAGCTCATCTAGACTGACTCTCTGCATAATGCCAACCACAAAACCTCACTGGGTGATTCTCACATTAGGTCCATCAGACTCTGATCCAGCCAGATCCTGCCACCCATTTCCATAGCATAAGGTTTGGTGGGGTTTTTTTGATACATCGATTTCACCCTCTGATAGCATTTGGCAGTGGCTGAGGTCAAATTTATTAAGTCAAACCATTTCCCAATTAAGTGGCAGACCTTATCATATCATTGGTCTTAATCAGTTCCCACACAACAAAACCAATTAAATAAAACATCCCAGCTGAAAGCTTTGGAAATGAGTCTCAGTCTCCGTCACCCCCAACAGAGTTTGGGAAACTAAGGCTCAGAGACTGACAGTTTGTTACCATCGCGTGGTCACGTATTCCAGGATTTAGTAGATCTGCTGTATTTCCTGATCCTCAAGATCTGGTGGAAATGGCTGCATTTGGTTTTTTTCTTCCCTACCAGATGTTTTAGAGGGATGTTTTCTTAAAAGTCTGGAAGTCTTATGTGGAGAGTTGTGTTAGGTTTTATGGAAGAGTGACCAGCTTGTCACTTGTCATGTATATTTTAGTCTTTAATATTACTAGGTTATCTCCTCAACACAGCTAATGTGCATCATCTGCAACTATCAGAAGTTACAGTCCTCTGCATCATCAGTTACAGGGCCAGGAAAATTTTCTCCATGTCAGATTTGCCCATGAATTTGGGTGTTGTTATTTTAACTGTTGCAAACAGTGAATATTACTGGAGCAGAATTTGTAGCTTTTCACCAGTTCACCACTCCTAACACTATGAGTACTTTGATTTCTTATTAATGGGATTAATAAAGGTTTTAAGAATGAGCACTGTGATTCTACAGAAATATTGCCAGTTTTTCAGTGAGTTTACTTCTCTGTGAGAGACACTATAAATATTAAAAGACTTGTTATTTTTAATTCAAGCTCATCTTTTTGGTGTTAATTCTTCTTTTTTATTCTTAGTCACAAGTAAAGCAAATGTTAATATCCTCTATCTCCAGATAGGAAGCAGATGCAAGAGATCTTAGCTGTTCTTCCCAAGGCCTGTTATGAGTTTTGGCTCAAATGTCAACATGAGTCAACATTTTACTTTTAGTGACAGGTTGGTTTAGTTTCCTATTTAGTATTGGTTGAAACACTGCAAATCCCCCTTAGAGACAAAACACTGACTCCTTAACAGAAAATTGTTCTAAAAGCCTTAGTGAAATTTTCCAAAGTATTTTGTGTGTTTTCTCCCCATTTCCCTGAAATTGCAGCGAGAAGGAATTTTATCATCAAAGTGAGCAGAACTGGCAAGGCATGAATGGACACAAACCAAAGAGGCTCCCGATCGCGTCTGTCTTTGATGAGATCCATACACTGCACCTATGTGCTCTGTCTGCGGGGAGATCCCAGCTGGCACGCTAGTGTTTCATCTGCAAATTTCAATTCCCCTCCAGACCTTGAAGAAGTGACTAGAATTTGCCCAGATCTCATACAGTTCATAGCATTACCTTTATGGAATCCCTCGATCTTTTCTTTTTTGCTAAAGGGGTTATTTCTTGCTTCCTAGTTGGCCATATAAGCAGCTGTTGGGTTGTAGGAGAACTAACTTCCACACAGGTGCTTGAACAGTAGGGCACCCCAGGCCCTTGCAACTCAAGCTAGGCAGATATAACTCTTTTTGTGAAAAAACCTCAAGGTTGCTACTTTGCAAAAAATGCAGGCAGTTAGGAAACTTGCTGGAGGAATAGCAAAGTGCAGGTTCAAATCCTGGCCGTGAACTGGGCTGAGCATGGATTTCAACATGGCTTTTGCGCAACTCAAGCAGTAGTTGTGAGCACTGGACAGATATAAGTTGCCCTCACCTATTTGTCATCAAAAGGGACATGCAAATTTGCAAAGCACTTCCATTTTTGAAGAGGCAGGATTTGCTAATGGAAAAGATACTTGTTGAAAACAGATCAGCCAAAATCCCTGCTGATCAATCGAATTCTCAACATAACCTCTGCTTGGCAGTGGGGCAAGGAGTGACTCCCTTATTCAGCCTACATTGTGCTTGTCCCACCTGAGTTAAGGTGGTACCAACTCCGGGTGCTGCCTCCGGGTACCAAGTGTAACACACCAGCAACAGGCTATAGCAATATCCATCCGGATCATTATAACCTTGCTTAGACCTTCAGGTTTACATGGCACCATGTAGTTACAACAGAGGCACAGAAAAACATAGACTATCATCAGGTGGATTCAGATGTGTGAACACCACAACACCACAAATTAACCTCAGGTATAAGCTAAAGCGAATTCCCTCTGCCCACTCTTCTCATCAGCTAGATTTCATTATCTGTCAAAACCCTGATGCCAAAGGCAATTTTTTGCATATCTGTCTCTGCTATCTTGTTTCACTTTCCACTCCTTCCAAATGAGTATCAAGTCCTGAACGCTGCTGTTCTTAATTCAGGCATCCTTGGGGGCTTCTTTCTCTTTCGTTTGTTCCAAAAGGACCTGGCAAATGGCATCGAAGAATCACTTAACTTTGGCTTTGACTTCCACAGTCAGCCCTTCCTGCCCAGGGGTGACAATAGGGAAGGGGATTTTGTGGGGCTGTGCCACTGAGGCCAGCCTGAGCTGAGGATGCTCCGTTGGGGTCGATGGGGAAGGAGACACCACTGTGCCAAGTGCCCTTTCAGTCACTGCAGGGTGCTCCTGCAAAAGACTCTGACATCATTTGCCTGCCTGAAGCGCTCAAAGCTTCAATGAGTCTGAGAGCAGAGACAGGCTTAAAAGAAAAGAAAAATCATTTTCCTTCTAGCTGTCAAAATCCCATATAAATTGATCAAGTTGCAGGAAAAGGATCCTGTGACTCCACTGAATTTGATCACCCCTTCATAGGCTGTTTCCAAAACTCTGAGCTTTAAGTGAATTCTCCTCCCCTGGTTTAAAAACAAAGCAGAAAGCTGGACATAGATGCGACCTGGGGCAATCACTTCACAAAATACTACAAGGAGTATGATGTACTATTTCACATAGACTCTGAAAACATCATCTTGATACCCAGACTTTGCCAACAGGATGGCAAGAACTTAATTTTGAACTCTAATCTCTAACCTAATGTGATCACAACAAACATCAGACTGGTGAACACACTGACTTTATTTGCCTTTGCTATATATTTAAAGATTTGTCTACACAGGGAAGCTGCTATGAAGTAAACTCAGGTGTGAGTTTTGCCCTGGCATCTCATCCAGACACACTTTCTACAAGTAAGCATGAAGTAGGTTTTTCTACTGTAATTTGGGGCATTGGGAAGAGATTTTCAAATCCCCAAAGACTTTGAACAGCTGTATTACTTGCCCATGTGAACTGCCTCAGAGTTAGGCACCTCACTGCTATTTATGCCAATGAATTTCTGTTCCAAAATCTCAGCTGTATCCCTGTCTGATTTAGTGCTTTCTGAAGACAATGTAAACATGGGATAAACTGAATAAATAACATAGGACTGCAGTAAAGACTGTACTGGGATTAGAAACTTGACATGCTTATCCATATGAATAAGAATCAGATTTGCCATTGAACTGGCTGTGATGAAAATGTAAGAAAGCTTTTGAGAATATTCGAAAGCTTTTCCCTCACTAATATATAGAAAACAGATACTGATTCCTAAATAATTACTGAGACAAGAAGTATGTTTCAACTGGAAAGCACAAAGCATCTAACTGCAAATATGATACATGGGAAGAATGACTCACCATACAAAAGGGGTTGATTCAAAATGGAATTATTTACTCTTGAAAGTGTCTGTTTATGGGATGACTTGAATGAAATATTGAAACTAAGGATTATAATACATTTACACTAAGCAGGAGTTTCAAGGAGGGATGTCTGAAGGAAGAGGGAATGTATTACATAGGGGAGTGAAAGCGTTGTATTACTGCTAGAACATGGACTTGAAGTCCAGAAAAAAAATCATTATTCTGTTTGCTAAGGCTTTGCACTGCTAAGACTGTATATATCTGTCTTTTGGGTAGAAAGATTTTTTTGCTATACCTCAATTCCCCACTCTACCGGGTCAGAAATAGAACAATTCTCTGTTTTTTAAGGTCATTGTGTGGATTAATCCATTGATTTCTGTAAGCACATCCTGAATTCCTCAGATTATGTCAGCATCAGAATTGAAGGAGGCATTGTTTTAGGGAAAGAATAAATAGTCAGGAAGGATTTTGGTTCAAAGGAGCTGGAGGCAAATAGTATGAGCATCCTTAAGCAAAATTTAGATGACTTCACTGCTGACGATAAGGGAGTATTCAACAGTTTTACTCTTGAGAGCAATCAATATGTTAGAGGAAGACAGGACTTTTTTTATTAACCAGAAAACTTTGCTGGGTCAGTATTAGAAATGACAGTTAATTTTTTAAGCATTTACATTTAAAAAAAAAATCAGGTTGCCCTTCTCTAGCATAAAATGTTCAAAGTATTATAGAGATGACAGGATCAGCACTGAGATATTGCAGGCCCAGAGCACCTACCTCCCAGTCCTTGTCCTACACAACCTTGTATCCAGCTCGAATACACACCTTCTGTATGACTTACAGTGAAGAATAGCTTTCAAAACCATCTTTTCCTTCCTAAGGTTAGTGGAGAAGGTATTTAATTTACGGCAAAGGTTTCACAAAAGGATAAGCCTTAAGAGGCAATACAGAAGCTAAAGGCAATGGGTCTGAGATGATATTTCTTATTTTAAATTACAGCATCTTTTATCCCTGACTGTTGTTGGATGTCATTCTCGCTCTCAATCCCCCTTGTATCTGTTAAAGTATTAAACTAATCAAAAGAGTAAATATTAATAAATCACAGGGCCTGCCATAACTTAAGGGATTCAGCACTAGGGAAAAATTTATTTCTATGATAAAATATTGCATGACTAGCAAAAACATTACAGAGCAACTTTCAGTTCCTCCAGAGCATTCATCTAGGTCTACTTCAGAGACACAGTAGTGTACGTAGTGATCAGTGCTGTAAACCATGTCTCTCAGCCTCTAGTTGGGGTTTCAGCTGCACAGGTATTATATAGAATAGGTTCATCCCACCTACGTGACATGTTGTATAGAGGTATTGTCCTTCAATGCTTCCTATATCATCAATAAAAGAGACATAATCTGTTGACCTCATTAGGGAACCTAAACTAACTACCTATATACCTTGCCTTTGCAGGCTTTAGAGTCAGGTGAGATGGTCTGGACCCATGTGCATTGGTTTAATGAAACTCTTACCAAGCTGTATCTATTCTTATAGGGCCTGATCCAGTGACCAATAAAGTCAGTGGAAAGTACCTACACTGACTTAAAAGAACAATCAAAAAGCCAGCAGTACCTACAGCTATTACCTAAGGCAAAACCAGGGGCATCAAAGTGGCGGTTGTGAAAAATTGAGACATCACCTCTATGGTCTAGGGAGCTGCTCTAGGTGAGGTTCATTTTGGGGTAGTACGTTCTGAAGGATTTATTTCTTTTGAAATGTTGTTTCAGTGCTTTTTGCTCTGTCCTGAAGGATATAGGGGATTCCTGCAACATGCTGTGAGAACAGCCAAGGAATATTTTGGTTTATCCTGCTGTCTTGTTGTACGTGTCCCAAAGATGAGGCTTTTCAATACAAAACAGTGTATGGAAAAAAGTTCTGCAAATGTTGGGGGAAAAATCACCCTCATCTTTCTTTTTTGAGATGATGTGTCATAGTCTTTCTAGTTAAAGTGCTTTCACTAGCAATCTACTAAGGAAAATATGAAATCGGGATATTAAAAAGTGGAAATTAGACATTTGCCTTTTTAGATACATAATAAATAGTCAAACTTAATTAGTTTCAAAATAAATGCTAAGTATAATCTACGAGTACCGCATCCAAAATGAAAAGAAACCACGAAAAAGGTCTGCAAAGCAATGTGTTTGGCATCTGCTCTGCTTCTTGGAGTCACTCTTCATAATTGTTCAGGGCAGGATTTTCTATGACATCTCTTTTTGTTTGCACAGTAATCAGTCACTCAAATATGCAATCAGTCCTCAAGAAAAGAGGAATTTCATTTACGCTGTGAACTCCATATCACACGGAGAAGGACCATATTCAGTTCATCCAAGGAACATGGCTAGATACCAGTGTTAAGCTAAGGCATATATATATATATATATCTCCAGTACAAAAGTCACGTCCTGTTTAATATTATAAAAATGCATAGACTTTTGCATTCTGTACTTCTGCCAAGGTCTACAAAAAACCTAGGGTACTATGCCTACAGATGGACCGTGGCTTTGTCCTGGCTTGTGGCCTGCATCTTCTGTCTTTGTACTTATTATATTGACTTTGTTGCTATAGTGCAATAAAATATTACGACATTCTCTGTTGTAATACTGTTAAGTTCCATTTTCAAGAAGGAAAACTGAAGAACTAAGCAATGTAGCCTAAGACATGAACAGTATTATCAAGGAGCTAAAGCTAACCCATTCTTCTGCAACTGGAATTTTTTAATGGAAAAACTATTTTCAAGTGGAAAGAAATACAGAAGTACTTAGTCTTCATATAAAATTATTATTCAGGATAGTGGGGATTTTAAGGAATAAGGATCAGCTTTTGCTATCCTACTCATGTTATTTTATGCCCTACCTGATGTCTTACTGTCCCAAGAATAAGGAACTACATAATGTGGCTGTATGAATGCCTGCATAGAAGAAATATTTGAATCAAAGATACTTAGAAGAGCAATGCAATAACTCAGAGTATAAGCAATTAAAAATTAAGGAAGATTATTGTGGAAAATGGAGTATTTTAATCAAAGTCACACATTAGTAGTAGAAATAAGGATGTTCTTACAACTCTGCTCCATACGTATAGTGCACTAGTTAACACGCTATACCCTCTGCCCCACTCAAAATTGTAAAAGAAAAGGATGGAAGGAGCCTTGAAAGGTCATATAGTCTATTGTGGGAAACCAACCTTAGGTAAGTGATAGCTATATTATTCCAAACAAATGCTTGTTTTACCTGTTCTTAAACACCTCCTGTGTTGGAGATTCCACAGCCTTGCAAAGCAATCCATCTCAGTACTTAATTACATTTATGTTTACATTTTTCCCCACAGGCTATCCTAAATCTTTCTTGTTGCAATTCAAACCTATTACTTCTTGTTCTACCTGCACTAGATGTGAGGATTGTTTACTCCCTTCCTCTTTACTGCTGATTTCACATATCTGAAGACCATTATCACATCTCCCTGCAATCTTCTCTAAAGACTAAATAATCCTAATTCCTTCACTTTGCAGGTCATGTTTTCTAGATTTCTTACCGCTCTTGTGGAACTTCTGTGTGTTTTCTGCCATTGGCCTACGTATTTCTCAAATTGAACACAGTAATGCAATTTAAATTTAACCAAGCCAAGCAGAGCAGTATGATTACATCACATGTTTTATTAATAATATTCCCTATTGTCCTTGTCAAATAGCATCCCATTTTTTACCAGCCATTTCTTTATTTTGTGAAAATTAGTTTAATTCTACTCTGGTCCCTGAAAATACTTTCAGAATTCACTTTTGGATGACTGCATAATTCATGATCTGTGTATTTAATGAGCTTTTTCTCTCCTCTATCACCAATTCATTCATGAGGGCATTGAATATTACCACAGAAGGCTACTGCAAAACTCTGCTCATGACATATTTCCTGGTAGAGAGTGTAGCATTGGCAACCATTAGTTTCTCAGCAATTTCCCCCCCCATGTATTATTACTTTGACTTGTGCCTAAGAATGCTGTTTAGAATGATATCAAAAGCTTATTAGAGGCAAGATAAAGCATCTATGCTTCTCCCTTATCCAAAAGGTCTGTTGCTGTGCCAGAAAAAGAGTTTAGTTTGGTTTGGCAAGATTTCTTCCAAAAAAAATCCACAACAGCAACTTTTCTTCTTTTGCTATTTTGCAGACACTGTAATTCTCACTTATCAACTCCGCACCATAGAGTCTCCTGGCTTTAGGATTTTGATGCAAATCCTGAACAGCTTGTTTTGTGGAACAGCTTCCCGAGTGCAGTGTTTCTTTGCTTCCTGTCCCCCAAACTATCCACCTTGCCTGTAACAGTGTAAGCAGACTGGAAGCCTGCTACCCATCTCCATATTTGTCTAAAGATGACGATACGGATGTTGTTTCAATACCAACTGCAGCCCAACCTTTGGCTCCCAACTGTAGGATTAAAGAAAAAAATTAAAAAATATTTTTTTAAAGTATTTTCTGCTTTTCAGCTAGACCTCAGTTATGCAGGGTTGGAAGTAGCAGCTGCGCTACTGTTACCCCAACAGCTGACCTGGATTACGGATCACGTTGGGTGCTGCTAACAAGGGGGCTACTGTCCCTGCTCCCACCCCAGGAGCACCAGCTGTGGGGCTTTCTGCACTGGCCCCTGCAGACGGATCCGCAGTTGCTCGGCTGGACGTGAGCCAGCCCCGGTTTGAAAGCTGAGCAGCTTCATTAGCGCAGCGCTGTGCCTAAACAGAGCCGTAAGCCCTGCTGAAAGCGCCGGGCTGCTCCCGGTGAGCCGCTCGTCGCTTTTGGATCCGAGCTGCTTCATCTGCAGCCATGCTGCAGTCCAGATGATGCGAGCGCAGGGCGGCTGTCTGTGAAAGGCCATGCTAACAAATTCACTTTGTAATGCATATTCAAGCACTGGCTGCGCTTTCTTTTTGGAGAGAAAAAGAATCTGTATCCATTATTTCAGTATATGTGACGGGACTATTTAAAGCACTTTTCAAATGTTATTCTTTCGTGTCCCTAAATGTCCTTTTAGGCAACCAACCAAGTGTTACTATCTTTTTTTTTTTTTCCTAATAGATGAAGACAGTGAGAGGAAACAGGTCTTACACTGCAGGGTGGTTTCCAGCCCTGGTCTCTAGTCAGTGGCCCTACAACATGCAACTGCTGCATCGTGGGAGAGATTCAGCTATCGGGATACTCCTGTGTGGTTCCCAGGAGAATGAGAAAGCAGAGGAAGACAGCTCAACTAGCCTGCAGATATGTGCAAACTGGGATATCCTTGGACTTGACCTTTATTTAATGAACACGCCCTAGAAGTCCATGGTACCCACCACAAACCCAGCACAATAAGCCACTCCTTTCCAAACATCTTGACCCCAAATCCCCAAAGAGCCGCCAGATACTTATCGCATACTTTAGCAAGTAGAAAGTACTCTCCAAAAGTCCTTAGGAGGAGGAGAAGCCAATGGCTCCCAGATGTCCCATCGCTTCCCTGCAGAATAACCTCAACTGGGTGCTCAGCTGGCTCTGGGGTAACCCAACAGACTTGGCTTCAGCTTGTCTGCTTCTCCACAGATCACTAATTTTGGGCACGTAGACATCAGTGTAGCAAGGCAGCTGCCTGCCATAGGCAAGGTAGAGGATCCACACCTGGAGAGTTGAAAAACTGTATGTAATTCAGGAGGCTACATTGCCACCAAGACAACGTACAATGTGTCCCTTGGCTCAGCACCACCGCTGAAAGTAATTTCCAGTCTTTGTCTTTCACTTTCTCAAGTAATATTTTGCTGCTTGACTTGCCACCAAAGCCCAGGAACAGGAAGGTGAGAGACTTCTGTCTGCCATGCAATGGCTAAAGAAGTGGGTCTGCCTTAAACTCCTTATTAGTAACCCTGGGACACCTCCTGTTTAATTCTCAGAATGTAAAAAACAGAGACCATTTAGTTCACAGTACATTTGCAAAAAAGCTCAGACTATACAAATAAGACTCTTGCAGCAACTGCATGTAGAGGCAAGTTCCAGAAAGTGAAAAAATAGTCTGATGCATGTCATCTTGTGGTTTTTTGCTAGATTAATGAAAAGCCCACACAGCATAATTATGTTTACAATAAGCTTACAGGAGTTTTCCCACAAGGTAGAGGAGAGTCATAGAGGGATCAGGTTAAACCAATTATTTAACCTTTACAAAGCTAAACTTGCAAGTGTTTCAGAGGGAGGGAAAATGGACTATTTTATTGGTTGCTTATGACCATGTATCAAACTAGTGGTCTCCTTTTTTATTCCATCACATTGCAAGAGCATATCCTGGCAGATCCAATTCAGATGACCGGGAAACAAATTGTTGGATGCCTAGGTGACTTAAATATTCCACTGCTTAGCACAAGTTTGCTTTTTACTACCATGAATGAGTCTCCTCAGAAATAACCTAACATGTCTGGTAAGGCTCTTCACAGAACATGGCATCCAGATTGAGGGGTTTTAATGATAGAGTGAACAAATAAATCATTGAGCTTGACTGGAAGTTGTTGCACTCCCTAATATCAAGATTTCCTTTTCTGGAGCTGGTCTTTTGGGCTTGAAACAAGTGGGCAACAGTGGAAAGCACTGAAAAGAAAACAATATAGTATCATTTATCAGGCCTTTTGCAATGTCAGCTCTCCATTGTTCTTGCTTTAAAAAAAATACATACTTCTTGGCTTTCCTAATTCATCAGAGAGACATGCAGTTGTTCTGGTTTAGACATTAGCATTTGTTTTGTTTATTCCAGTTCCAGTGGGCAAAAATCAAGTAAACCTGATTAATTCAATGGTCTACCTACAGTTTTTCCAAAAGGATATGGCAAGCTATGATAGAGTAGAGCTTGAGAAACACAGATATAGCACCCTAGGGGCTAAATTCTATGGATGTTGTTGACAGAGCATCTGTCTAAATGATCTTCCAGCTAGTACTTGGGAAAATCAATTTTTTTGTTGTTTTGCTGACAATTTGAAAATGTAAGTTAAAAAACTCATTACTGCTCAAAATTCAAACACTTTGGCAAACTGTACCTTGGGGAAAATATTCAGAACACTTTATGTGTTTAATCTGGATTTGAGACCTTCTTATTTTTCACTGAGATTTGAAAAAAAAAGGGATTTTGTAACAAATTGTCATTTCTGTCAAAAAATACCGAACAATTTCAATAAAAAATGCTGTCTGAACCCCACCCGATTACCAGTCATAAAAACTGCAGCCAACACCATGCTTTACACATCAAATAATAATTAGCTGGCATATGAGAAGAATGTAAATGAAAATAATATCCAAATGGTCAACCTGGGGCTCTCCAGCTACTTGCTCCAAAGCCGTTCATGCCGTGCTGGCACTGCACACAGGTTGGGACCCACTGGGAGAGCCACCCCTCCAGCTGCTGAGGAAGCCATCCAGCACGGGCACCCCAGCCTTGCTAGGACTGAGCACCATGTTCAGAAATGAGTAATAGGACCCCACAGGGAGACGTTAACCTTTTCCACTTGTGAATACCTCCTGGCACTCCTCTGCTCCCTGCTCTATCTGCTTTGTGTAGGGCAGGTCTCATTTGTATGGTGATTTTGGCAAGTAGCTCACGGGATCAGGGAGGTGCGCTGCTGGGTGTGCATGGACTGATCCTTCCTCTGTGTCCTACAGCAGGTGGCATTTGCTCTTTAGAAGGAATCTTAGTGGCAATCACCAACAATAAATTAGTTCCCGACCTACCATAGAGCTATCTGGCCAAGGGACAGTTCAGTCGGCAGACTGTACATCGAAGAGTACTCAAATTTGGCTTTTGTACAACTTGGACAAGACGATGCCTTGAACACTTCAAGAGCAAGGTCAAACATTTTCAGTCACAGGGTTTCCAGTTCAGCAACGCACTTCCTATTTGGGCAGCGAAGATGTGCAATTTTCCAGTTGTGCTAGTCAAACATGAGGGATTTGTAATCTTTTCACACCTCTGAAAATTGGGCCAATTATCTAGATACCATAAAGGAACTGGCTGACTCAAAGTCTCATCCAGGAGTAGGAGTGGGAGTGGGAATAGATGTAGTAATGATCTGAGGTTTTTTATTGCATATATTCCTCTCACCATTTTAACCAGAGCAGTCAAAGTACTACAAAGTCAGAGATACTAAGCCACCTGATAAATGGATCACATTTTCTGATTCACCTGCATTGCTGCAAGCGAAACGTAACCAAGCATAGGCAAAAGGTAACTTCTTGTGACATGTCATCTCTAAGATTATGGCCTGGCTCCAAGTGAAAGAAAAACATATAAACATCCTTTGTCACAATAACTTTTAAGATTGCCCAACAAATACTATTAAAACACTAATTTTCAGTTCGTTGTGAATTTCCCAAGATTCTGTGTTGGGACTGAAATTTTCCATTTTGGTTGCTAGTTTATAATTTTATTTTTTTTTCCCGGTTTTGGAGGGGAGAAATTTAGCATGAAATGGTTAGACATTTCCAAGAAGAAGACTAAATTAATTTTTGGTTTTAAATTCTGGGGACATTTCCTTTGATTTCTAATGGGAACCTCAAATTTTACAGCTGGCTGGCTGCTATGGATGGGATGAGTCTTTCGCATTCCCCGTGAGAATCTGCCCAGAATTGGCAAAGTTTCAGGCTTTTGCAAAACCACAATTCACACAGTTTTAAGACGTTAGGCAACCTCCCCAAAGGTTCTCTCTGCCCAATTATTCTGTTATCTCAAGTGGCAGAAGCCCGAGAGGGTGATACAGAGGCTCCAGCCCTGCTGATGGCCCATGTGGGTGCCAGGACCATAACGCCTGTGAGAAAGCCTACTTTTTCACACTGCCTTCTTAAGAACCTAGGAAATGAAACAAAAAAAATGTTAACTGCAGGAAGATGCAGAGGTTAGGTATCACCAAATTCAAGAGTCCTTGTGCAACTTCAGTTTCGTTTCTTGTGTCATGCAGATTTTCACAACTCGATGACTTCCTACATTTCCCATTTACCCCTGCCTTATTCAATGCAATGAGGCTCTGCTTTGGGAACCGATGTTCTGAATGAAGGAGACTTATTTTCAGTACTGCTATCTCTGTGCTTTCAAAGCATGGGAAGGGTAAGAAAAAAACTGAAAATGAAGGTTGCAGTAAAAGAAAGCATGGTCTCTTGATTAAATTAGTTGAGTTGGATTCACTTTTATCCTGGTGACTATTAAGCCCATCTTTGGTCACTGAAACCAATTTTCCCCACAAGTCATTAACTGTGCATTTCTCATCTTCTAGATATCTGATAAGATCATAGATTCTGACTTGCAGAAGCAGCTATCATTCCCAACTGCAGCCAAACTCAGTGTGCAAGATCAGGTCATGTGTCTCCTACTGTGTCTCCCCTAGATCTCACCTTTCATCAGTCTCCCCGTGCCTTGCTTCTCTGACAGACCAACGGGGATGACAGCACCCCCTCCTCTCTGTTTTGGGAAGACTGATGAGTGAATGTTTGTGAAGCCCTCGAATCCTGCGGTGGTGAACCCCACAGGAGAAGCCACAAGGAAATTAATAATTCTGTCTTCAGAATGAGATTTGTACTGTAAATAAGGCCTGGGGTCACACTTCAGATAATAAGTAGACAACAAAATATTGAATTAGGAGAGCACCATCCATTCTAAATGCGGTAGTGGAAAATATACTAGGTGTTCGTTTAATTAAAGACTTATATAATTCATACACACAAGGGAAATGATTTAAGGTTCATTTTTGAGTTAAGAATTGATTTGCAACCTTAATAATGCTCTTTTAAAACAGTGTGTGGGTGGCATGTATGTTTGTTACAGCCTGCCAGCCAGGTAATTCAGGGAAAGAGGGAAGCTTTGAGCTTTCAGCCCCTGGTCATTTCTTATGGATAATTCACTACCTGCACATCCTTCCTGGAAGCGGCTACATGTATGTTACTGATGGCTTACGAAAACAAAACAAAACCAGAAAGATGTAATGCAGTATTTATTTAAAATCCCTGTTTTGGGAAATCATTGAATCATGTCTGTCTTGAGGCATTGTGGTTCCTTTCCTAAATACTTCTTACTGAAGATATTTCACGGTAAAACAACCAGTCTTAGGGCTGCCTGTTCCAGGGCCAGGGAAGAATTGTTTGAAAGGCAACTCTCAGCCTTTCAAAATTAGAAATTCTTTGTTAAAACACCCTCTATTTTCTTTAAGATCAAAACCCACACTTTATTTGAGAACATGGGTTATTATTTCAAGGGATTTTAAAAACTTGTCCTGAGTAGACCAATGTGGATCGCGTTTTTTTTACCTATGAGGTGTTTTTTTTAATTATGACAGCAGGCACCTGGAGTCTGTCAGGGCTTTTGCCTGAACCCAGCTGCATCCTTCACGCTGATCCTGCTTCCAGCTTCAGACATGGTCTGACACGATGGAAACAGAAAATTGACGCTGCACCTTGAAGCTGACACACAGGGAAGATTTCCTGGCTGGAAATGGCTGGGTGGCAGTTTGGGGACACTTGTAGGGGCCTGGCACTGTGACACTGAGCAGAAAGCTCAAGAATTGACCGTCAGGGACATCTGGGGACAGAGCTTAAGGAAGCAGAGAAGGAAAGCCTAACTGAAGCGTTAATTCCCCACACATCTGTATCATGGGAGGGAAGTGTCAGACACATGTGACCAGAATGGGACTGCTTAAAATGAGCAAAGTTGGCCAATATCTAATAACATAGGTCTCTGGCTACAATTTGCCTTGTATCATATACATAGTGCCAAGCCACTACGGGTGTAGATACAGACAGCTGGGGCAGCTGCGGTCTTACAGGTGCAACAAAGTGGATATTGCTGTTCCCAACTCTTGTAATTATTAACTGTGCACATTTAGATGAAGAAAATCCCCAAGAGGCAGAAGTCAAGCGCATTGCTAGTGTAAGTGTTTGGAAGCCAAAGAAATGAAACATGTTTTCACTAGTAGGCAATCAATGATACTTTTTTTTCTTTTGCAACCACTGGTGCCTCTTGTCAAGCACCTACATCTGTTTTATGAACATCTGAAATTAGAGTGACCTGACAAAGAAAAGCATCAAGCTTCTGCAGGTCCAGCAAAAGTCACTAAAAATCAAGATTTGACCCTGCAACCTTTGATTTTAACCACCCATGGCTATATAATTTGGTCCACAAGGAAGAGAACACTTTCTTGCCTTAGTGATGCAGTTTGAGAACTGCAGGGGAAGAAGCTGACTTCTCACCTGATGCAAAACACCCCCAAATCCAAAAGCATGGTCCTCTGGCTTTTCTGGAGGAGGGGACAAAAATCTCTTCCTCTCTGTCCACTCATTCCTGTCTCTTCTCTCCTTTTTTTCTGTATCTCTCTTTTCCTCTCACTAAATAAAAAGACAAGGTTGCTTCCTGGGCTTCCCAGGAGAGTTTAAAATAATCCTAAAAATGCTGCCAAAAGGACTGTAAACACATCTTTCCCTGGGATTTAATTAGTAGAAAGAACTGTGCAACCAAGTGTATATTTAAAGCAATCTAATAGTCTTTGCCATGATGAAGTCTAACATGCCAGTTTGTGTCTGAAAAAGAGAAGTCTGGACAACACCTTTGCTGTCAAAAAAAAATAGCCAGGGAAGGCAATAAATATTTGCTCTGTTGCCAGTTCATCAGTTCTTATTTAACCAGCCAGTGCAACAAAAGCTTAATACAAAAATGTACTGCAACCTTCTTCTATCCCTCCCTCCCTCTTCGGCTCTCTCTCTTCCTCTCTCTCTCTCTCTGGGATTGGCTTATTTAAAAACTATATTTCTGCCTAGGCATTCAAAAATGCTGAATGCCTCAAGCAAACTAGTAGAATAAGCATGTTTCTCTACTGTTTCTTGGCAGGGTCCACCGCCTGAGTCCTGCTTTAAATTAAAGCACATGTGGCTTGAGTTTAGCATTATCATGAAAATGAAATTACCACTTTAGAAAAGTCAAGTTATTTTGGAAGTGAAAACTGCAGGTCAGAGCCCACCAAAATTCCAAAAACTTGCTCGAAAAATGTCTCGTTGAAGGTTCAGAGCTGCTGCTGCGGACAGTGCATCCTTTTAGGTCCTGATTTATAGTCTTCCCCTTCATGGTTTCCTAGATTTGTTACACGCTCTTGGGAAAACCTTACAGACCTTGGCTCTTTGTCACTGGCTCCCTCTGCAGCTCCTCCCCTGGAAAGGGGAGAGAAAAAAAATATCTATCAGACATCAGCTACATTGACCTGAGGCTCATCCTACTGTTTTGAAGTCCTTTTGAAAAATGCCCTGGCACTGGTAAATACAACAAAGCCGTGTTGAAGCACTGGTTGTTTGCTCAGCTAAAACCCCTCCATACTATTACATTAATTTTCTTGCCATCAGCTGAGGGCTGCATGGAGAGGAGACACGAGCCCGGACTCTCCTGGCTCGGAATGGGTTCTCCTGTGCTCTTTTTCACGCCCAGAGGTTTGAGTAGGTGGTAAATCTCATCTGTTGCAGCAACATGGTGGTTTGAGCAGGGTTTGGGTTTTATGTTTGTGTGTATGTGTGTGTGTGCATGTGTATATCTGTATTTTGGTTAGTTAATACTTAGGTTAACTATAGATTTTTCTTTCCCTCTGGGCTTGTTGTCATGCAAAACTAGATACATCAGGTCAAAAAAAACCCAGACGTCAAGTCCCACTGCTACTATCGAGAATGTGACAGAAGTGGATATTGGCTTGTCACATTGTGGTAGTAATGAGTCCATCTATAGGATGCCGCTTGCCAGAATCTGAACTGTACCAAATGAGTCGGTTGCTAAAGAAATATTGTCAGATGGGCTTGATTCTTTTGCTCCACAACATTGATTTTATTTTATTGCAATTCCACTGACTTCAGTGGAGTGAAGCCAGTCTCTGGGAGGGTTAGGGAGCAGGAGCAGTCAACCGCCAGCATGCCAAATATTGCAGCTGAAGTTGGAATGACCAGTGCGTTGTATAATCCTGTGGAAACATGTTTGGTGATTGTGCAAATGGAGCTGGTAAACTGGCTAAGAAGTCAAGCCACAATAACTCACTCTGTTCCCTACACACACAAGCATGTACACTCATACACACAGAAAGAAAACTGTGTCTGGAAGAAAATAATTCTTCAGCCAACAACTTCAGAGACAGTTGGAAGGACAGAAGAATGGTGAATGCCAAGAAAATTTTCCCCAAGCTAAGAATTAGTAACACTGCCTTGCCTGTTGAGGTTTGCCAACATGACTGGAATTGGTGGTAAAGTGACTACTGATTTTCAGAGAATTTGGATCAAGCCTTCATCCTTCCATGGAGCATTTAGAATAGAATAGAATAGAATAGAATAGAATAGTTCAGTTGGATGGGGCCTACAATGATCATCTAGACCAACTGCAAGAATGCCTTAGTAGGTACCTACTCCTAACTTTGAGCCAGCCCACCTACAACACAAAGAGTTGGAGTTTGGCCAAAGTCCTACTATAATTTGGGAGGCAGTCAAGAGCAGAGCCTAGGGTCCAAGCTTCTTTGTTCTGCACTGCAAGATACTACCATTGGTCTTATCAGGTGATGCGCCTCTCTGGCAGCAGAGGGATTGGTCCTGAGGCTCCTGTGGACCTACTTTCAGACCTGTTCCTTTTTTCCTCCTACCTCTATCTCTTCCAGAAGGATTTTTGATAAAAGCAGTCATGACCAGGCTTTCCAAACCATCACAATGAGCAGAAGGGGGATTTTGTTTCTGTAGAGAGATCCGGGGCAAGAGCTATGGTTTCATCAGTCACAGTGCCTCAGGACCTAGGGGTGAGGAGAAAGGGACACTGACAGTTTGGGGGTAGAGCACACGAATTCAAACCCATCAAGAAGTTCTGGGGCAGGAGCAGGGCTGCGAAGGGAGTAACTGAGGTCAGAGGGTCTAAGGAAAAGTGTTGATGGGCAAGTGCACATTAGTGGATACAGCAACCACCTTACTTACAGTCAAGCAAATCACAGCTGTACTTAATTTTGATCAGACCCTTTGAAAGAACACCCCTCTTGAGTTTGAAGGGGATGGGCAGTTGGGGGATTCAGATGAGAGGTCATTTAGGCAGGGTGGGGGTTTGCAGGGAGTGAGGATACAGCTGCCTGTGGGTAGCTGTGAAATGGCAGAGAGCTTTGCTTTGTTGGAAGGAAACACAAGAAGCACTGGTTTTGGGGGCAACAGGGATGAGTACAAGGTAAGGAACAGACTAGAGGGTCACCACATGACAGCCCTCCATCTCCCTTCCTGGGCATTTTTAACCAAACTTGAATTTGTGCTCAATATCTGCTACTGCTAATCTGCTAATTGATCCTTATGGGTCCCTTCCAACTCGAGATAATAGATGATTCTATGATTCTACGCCAACATGTCTCCATCCTCTCACACATGACTACCCCCTTCCATCCCATGTGCCAGCATATCCTCTCATCAGTTGAATGTACCCTGTACTCATTAGGTAGTTTTCCAACACAGTGGTTAGTACAAGCTAGGTGTTACAGGTCTCTTATCACCAACACAGCACTCCTAAGGTCACAGGCTACAAAACGTGCTCAGGTGAGCGGCCACCTCTGCTCAGGTGAGCTTCCAACCAAGCACCCTGCTTCTGCAATAAGCAAATAGATTATTACACAAGGAAAAGGCTTAAGTTCTGTATCTGAAAATATGATTTTCAAAGGTGAAGGAAGGCACCTGATGGAAAAAAAAAGCGCTTTTAGTGTTCATAAACAATGAGAGGCTCTAAATGATCAATTGACAGCTCAGAAAAGAGAACTTGGAGTCGCTGCAGCTCTTTGAAAATAGGAACACAGGTATCAGCAGTCTAAAAAGCAAACAGAGAGAGAAAACTTGTTAGCAAAGACTAAACTATAAAGCACAAAACATCACTATTTAACTATATGCATGTGTCTTGGGCTCATTTCTTGAAAACTGTGCAGATGTGGTCACCTTATCTCAACAGAAAAAAAGCGGAGATCAGGAAAGGCAAAGACAATAATGATCAGTGATGATCAGATGTATGTATGGTATGGTATCTGTAAAAAGGAGACACTGGAAAAGAGACAGCTGATAGAGGCTTGTAGTAATGGAGTGTTATGGAAAAAGCAAGCAGGAAACAATTACTTTCCATTTTGTAGAAGATGGGAAGTGGCAAACACCATAGGAAATCATCAGTCTGCAGGTTTAGATCAAAAAAGAAGTATTTTTTAATCAAAAATGTAATTAAGTGGGAGAAATCATTATTGCAGGCTTGTACAGAAGCCAGAGGTGTTAATGGGCTTAAGGTGAGATTCAAAAATCAGGAATAATAGCTGTACTAGTGAACAGGCTGTAGCCTCTAACTCAAAAAAATCTCTGCTGAACAGTCTGTGGGACAATGAGTGGGTACATTAGTAAAAATCCTCTCTTTTCACCTGCTTATCATGAGCTTTACCATTGCTCTATCAGAGAAATGATGGGGGAGGGTCCCCTTTAACATAATTACTCCTGGGTTGGTGCACTCAGGGTTAGTGTGGAAAGCCCCACATTTGAATCCTCTCCTTGGCTTTCAACCCAGACCCTTTTTTTTTTTTTTTTTCCCTGCAGAGTGCTGCATATCTGCTGAGCCATCCTCTTCCCCGAGTACATCTACACTGTCATGTTAGCTCTTGCCTCAGATTTGCTCTCTGATCATCTGTGCCAGTGTTAGGCTCATTCTCTGACTCATGTCTGCAATGAGCTAACTGGCTCTCCAGGCAGAGGAAATTCAGGAATCCAGAAGCAGGAAGGTAGGAGGGAGATGATCTTGTCTAGTGGTTAGTGCATGCACTTGCAACATCTGCTTGCCATTCTGGCCCCATATATGCACAGGAACATATATGATTTATTTTCCTATAATTCACACACATACAACATACGATGAGAAATATTTGTATTATATATTATTACTTAAGTATGTTATATATCTAACGAGAAGAGTAATAAACCTGAGGGAGAGCAAGATTGAGAAACTCTATGTCTGAATATCCTGCAGACATTTTCTGCAGCAAATGGACACGTTTCAGCTTTGGATTCCCATTTCAGACTATGTAAAATGGCACTAGGCCCTAAACAGCCTCATTGAGAGGCAGAACTTCAGCCTTACTTCTTTCTCCCATGAGAAAGAGCCCATCAAAGTCTCCCATAAAGCCAGGGCTCTGGAAACAGTCCTTTCTCCTGCAGATGGGCTATGGGTCTGATGCTGGCTCCCTTCAGAAAGCTGTAAACCAGAGAGAGTCACTCAGCTGGTGAGATGCAGGTCTTAGGCTACCCCATGAATCCAGTTTGTAGCCCAAAGACCTTGACGATGTTGTAGAAGGTAAAATGTCTGCCAGGATGTCATATAGGTTCAGAGTAAGACACGCAAATGTAGATGACTACCTGTAAGCTGATCTCTAACCTCCAGGTATAGTTGATGGAGATCTACCTGGTAGAGTCAGTAAGGTTCTTAGAGTGACTCAGCTGACCGGATCGAGGTGTCTTAATGTGCAAACTGGCTCCCGTCCTGGCTTCCCATGGCTGAAATGTAAGAATCTACATTTCTGAAGGGAATATGTGTCTTTCTAACATTAGATTAACACTAAGGCTCACAAAGATCTAAGTTTTGTCTGTAGACCCTAAAAATTGTTTATGGTGGCTGCTTTATTGATCTAGCACTCATTCTCTCTGTCCTGTAATTCCCCTATTTTAAGAAGGTGAAAAGGTTACCTCCTTTTCTTTATAGGATATAGCAAAGATAAATATAGTAAAGGTTTTTAAGCTTTCAAATGCTATAGTTCAATGTGAAGTACTTTAAGTAGATGTATGCTAAGTAAATATAGCAGTTCTCATTTACAAAGATAAGAAAAAGATTTTTTGTTATAAATTTTTTATGTATGGCTCAGGATTCCACTGCCCTCTCTCCATACTTATTGTATAAGTGTGAGAAAGAAATATATATTTAAAGACTCCAGTATCTCTTATTTGGTTAATGTCCTACAACTATTTAAATGAGTCATTTGATGGCTCTGCACTTCATGATTGGTTAAGCTATTTAACATACTTTATTGCTTCTGTGATTTATTGCCTGATGAGGACACTCAAGAAAGTCTGAGAACCTCTTTGGGGTTTATTGAGCTGGTACATATTTTATGCTGATTTCAAATAAATCAATGTCTATTATAGCATAAAAAATGGGAGCATTGGAAAGAACATTGAGGAGAACTATTTCCGGAGCTTTGCGTTCTGCTTCATGCATAAAGCATGAGGGCTTCATTAACATGGAAGTATGCGCATGTGAACCTTTAGGTCCTTATTAATCATTTTGGTGACTAATACATGGAGCTCAATGATTCCCATAAGCTTCTCTAAAAGAAACCATAACGTACACACTGTGTGAGATGGTTCCCCAAAGGGGTGTGTAACTGTAACGTCTCAGATACCCTGTAGTTAGGAACCTCTTGATAGATAGCTGTGTTGTTCAGCATGTCCTTCCCTGCCCCACTCATTACATTTCAAACGAGACCATCAAGAAATAAAACAGAGCATCACCAGTCCTTGCCTTTTTCAGCTGGCACCTTGGTCATTCACAGCCCTCAGGACCTCTGCTGTTGATTTAATGAGAGCAGGACTGAATTCTCTGTGAATCAGAAAAAAATTATGTAAGCTTAGTGACCCAGGACTTCACTGTGATGTAAGTACTCATGCAGAAGAGTTAGGGTTTCAGGATGGTTGAGTCACAGCTCTTTCCCTTGGCAGCTATCTGTGGACTGTGAGGTCTTCTCTGGGCATGATCCTGAGGCTGGAGAAAAAACCAAGACTCGTTCAGTCTCTAGTTTTGCTAAATGAGAGTGGTGGGAGCAAGTAGAGAAGTGCTCCCCAGGTGTTTTCTGGTGTGGTCATTCCCAGCAGAGGACAAGAAGGACAACGTAATGGTGGTGATGAATGTTCTTTCAAGAAGTCTTTTGCAGTCTTTTCCAGCCTTGTGCCCTCTGCGAATTTAATATATCTACTCTCCACTTCATGGTCTGGACTGACCTCTGTGGAAATTTCTTGACAAGTTATATCTTCTGACTTTGGCAGATTCCTACCTACTCAACATATATAATAATTTGGTCAGTTTTACACCTCAAGTAATTTTACCTGGACTATGTCTTTAATTTGCTTATGAGAATGGCAAGTGAAACAGCATTGATTATGAAACACTTCAACTTTCCCCCATCCAAAAGACCCATTTTCCTGTTTTGAAAGAATACTAGGTTGGTTTTTTCTTGGCAAATCCTTACTGGCTGCTACTCATGTCCTTAGTATTTTCCAGGTGTAATAATTTGTTCACTTGCTCATTCCAGAGGGCTAAAATGTAAACTGACTGGCCTACGGTTCCTTGGCTTCTCCTCTTTTTATAACGGGCACTATTTCCAATTTCAGTTTTTCACCTTTCCACCAAAGGCTTGTCAAAGATAATTGATAACATTTGTAAGACTGCTTTACCCTTCTTTTTCAGCCTATGTCTGTTTGTGCAAGCATTGTGGTGCAATAGAAGTGGATCAGTCATAAGAAACTGTTAGTCCCAATGACCACACTCTGCTTGTTTGGGTTTTTCCTCAGGCTAGCTCTAGTTTGGTTCCAGGGATTTTATGCCCGTTAGCAACTACTAATTAACACTCCCAAAGTCTGTCTTCCTGTTTAGTTTCATTGTGAAGTTTAAGCCTGTCTGGAAAGCAAATCAGAGCACAGTAAATGGAGCTGGTTAGGAGTTCCTTATAAAAGTGCATTCCACATTGAAACTCGAGGGATGTGGAGCTGCACTCTCAGCATCCTAGACTGGAATTTATCAGTCTCAACCAATCTGAGAATAAATAAATCATTGAACTCCTCATTGTTCATGATGTTGATCATCTTAGACCTTTAAATTAAAAGGTGTTAAGCATATCCTTGCGTCAGCATAATCTCACAATAGCTCTTCCTCTCTGTTGGGTAATAGGCCAACTTTCCTTGGTTCTTTTCTTACTGCCGATGTATCTATAGAATGATTTCTTAATACACTGTTTGTTTATTGCTACTTTAATCCCATTTTGTGTTTTGGCCTCTCTGACTTTATTCCTAACATGTTTCTGCTCTTCTCATATGCTCATTTTAGTAATCTGCTTTCACGTCCACTCCCTGTATGCTTCTTGTGCTTAAGGTCTACCAAGAGCTCGTGCTTTAGCCAAGCAGTCTGCTCCTGTGCTCCTCTGCACAGGTTGAGACCTAATACCAGAGCATGAATTTGGATACAATGATCACTTAAGATCCCTTCCAGCCCTTTATTTACATGATACTATGATGGTTTTCTTTGTGATGCCACAGCAATAATTCATTAATATTGCTGGTACGTTGCTTTTTGGAGAATCACAATCTGTTTCAGTAAGACTGTCGCTTACATGTGCAAGAAAGGAAGAAGATCATGACCTGTGTCCAGACCTGAACCAAAGACTATCCAGAATATTCGGGTCATTCAGGAAGAAAGTAGGATGGCATGTACAGCCATGAAGCTGTGTTTGCAGAACAGCACTTCATAGCAGGTCATGAATAGACATGAGTGAAATTTAGCAACTGGTCTGGCTGAGGATTAAAATTTCTATGAGTCAACAGACTGGCTTTTAACCAGAGGGAGTCATGTCTAGTATCCTACAGCAGTTGAAAACCTGCTATAGCCTTGGAAGTGTCCAAAATGTTATGCAAAAGCAGAGATTTTTTGTTGGTGGTGTGTGTGTTTGGTTTCTTTTCTTTTCTTTTTCCTTTTTCCTTTTTTTTCTTTTTTTCCACAGAAGTTGTTCTGAGGACACAAAGTTCTCATCCAGAATCAGAAGTCGTGGCTTGTGTTACAAGAGTACAGGAGAACTGGCAAGAAACACAGAGCCCATGAGAACAAACTAGCAACACAATGGATTTGCAATATTTAATCAAGTTCTTGATGATCACAAATCTTGCAACACATTCCAAAACTACTAAAAATGCTATACAGAAACCAGCTGAGCCAATATTTAAAGCCTTTTTAATTTAACAGAACCCATTTTTTATAGTATCCAGGATATGTTTCTGGCTTTCCTACTTGTCACATGATCTCCTGTCCAGATGTGCTGGTGTATATCTAGTAGTGGACCAGCCAAACCACAGCACTTTCCTCCTGCTTGTAGTGCGTTACTGTAATTCAACCATACTTCTCCCAGCTACAGAAGCACTACATTAATATGTGGTATAACAACAATAACACAGGAGGGGATAAAGCTAACCATAACTTTAACTATGTATCTAAAAATAATAATAATAACAATGGAGTGACCCTATTCAGAGAGGTTAATTTGTGTGCAGAGTATAAAATCCAAATATGCAGTTGTTTTGAAAACTGCCCCTTTTTCTCACCTGCAACAGAAAATTTGTGCTGAGGAGATGATTTCCTGCAGCTTTCTTCAGGAAATTAGCCTTCCCCCTTTGTTTAGATCCCACAGATTGTACTGTGTGCTCTTAGACAAACCCATGGGCAGCCAGCTCAGGTCTCCTACATTTTTGCAGCCGTTTTTTCTCAGTGGTGGCTGCCATGCAGACTGAGAAGGGAATTCCAGGCTTGCGGGTTAATTATTAACACAGTTAAGCGCTGGCAGCATGCTCAGAATTAGAAAGGAAAGGCCTGAGGGCTGATTCTTCCCTCCTGTTCACAGGATAACCCCACCGGGCTGACTGCGACCTCCCAAGGCAAGGGCCGTATCCACACTCCCCCATGGAAAGTTAGTGGGATTCTTATGAATGGCTCCATTAGGAGTCGGGTTGGCTCGATGCCAAAGAAATCAGTGGCGTTGCTTCTGATTTACACGGGGGTAAGCACACGGGTGTATTAAATCCATAATCCTTGTCCCCACAGCGGCCAGAACTCAGCAGCTGGATCCTGCAAAGTGCCACAGAAAACCCTCTGGTGTCAAAAAGCATCGAGGACCCTGTCCGTGTCAAAAAGTGTTGAGGATGCTGACACAGTGGCATACCAGGCAGCTTAGGAGATGAGGAAAAGTGGGTTCAGCCAACTCAGTCCTAAACAGCGATTTCACCTTGCGTGCTTTTGCAGTCTCCATCACCCCAGGACCTCAACGCTTCATCTTGTGGATGATTACTGTGTCTTTGGAAGGTGGAGTGATGTTATTTCACAGAAAAAGAGGTCCAAGTTCTTCCTGCCTAGCTTTGCACAGGCAGCTTAGATGGCAGATGAGTCTAATTGGCTTAGATATCCCCTGCAGTCAGTGCAGAAAGGAGGACACCAAGACCTCAGCTGCCTTCTGAGGGTGACCTAGAGCTACTACACTTATTTATGTCCCTTAATTTAGATGGCCTGACTCTAGCCCAGAAAACGCATTGGGCATATTTTAAGGGTACGGAAGCATTTCTTGAGGAAGAGTTAAGTACCTAATTCCCACTGAAAGCTGAGGGAATGATGAGTCAAACCCATTTGAGTGACTGTGAAAATCCCAGTGATCATTTCTTTACTTTTGCAGAACTGCCCCCATATCACCTGGCTCTGTCACGGAGGTGTCCTTGGCATATTGGGAAGGTGAACGGAGGTCCCTGGATGTCACCCTCACCAGCCATCTCACCTTGCACGAACACAAAAGACAGCTGGGGTCCCACCACTGCGGGGCCCAGGATTCACCCCAGGGTGCAAAAACTCCCATTGCTGGTCCGGTGCCAGTCTAGGACCTCACTGGTTTTGGTGACCTCTCCACTCCAGGTCTTAGTGCTGAAGCTGTCCTGCCATGGATTTGAGCTGCTGCCTACTCACCCAAGGAGCAGTAACATTGGAAAAGCTCTGGGTGTCCATTTCCTCACTAATACAAATGCTGCCTTATGATCAAAGGAGAAGATGAATCTGCAAACCAGGGACCTCTGAGTTTCTAAGCCCCATGTGCCCCAGAAATACACGCCCACTCACCACAACACCTGGCTGCTTCATTTAATCCATTTTGTTGTGGTTATTTTTCTTTTCTTTTTTTCTTCACCTCTTGCTCTTCATCTTTCCTGATTGACTGCCATCAGAAATCCTTAGTTCTTGAGTCCCGATCAGCTCCTGCCTGAGCACTGGTAGGTGAAGATTTATTTCTCTGTTTTCCTGTGAGGAGATCTTCACAAAAAATGTATTGTTCTTAATAGGGATTTGTTCTAAAGCAAAAAAAAGAAAAAAAATACTAGGTTTTTTGTGAAATCACTGACATTAAAACACCTCCTGATTCCCATTTATTCCCTTAATAAAGCAATTTTTGAAAGTCTTTCACTCACCACACGACATTAACCTTCAAGCAGGAAGGCGATTGACTGCTTTTATTATTTCAGCAGCGTTTCCTAGCTTGGCTATGCAGCTAGTGCTAAGAGTGTGTGTGTAAATACACATTATCATCACATTACAAATCACTGCCAAACAGAGGATGTCTGCAATCAGAGAAGGGATTGTAGATTGGGTTCCTGCAGACCTGGAGTCAATGGGAAGGTACTTTCCAACTTCAATTTACAGCAACTTTTATGGAAAGGTGGCACCTTCAAGATCAATGTGTCTGCATCCCTGCCATTGTGCTGGCATAGTTATCCCTACCGAGCTGGTAAGTTGTATCCCCTTAAGCTGTATTGATAAAGCCAGCTTTATGGACAGCTATATTACAGAATCAACACCACCTTGGGCAAGTAAACTAGGGCCAATTCTACCTTGTGCATTACCAAATCAAAATTTAAGTTCTTAAATTAGAGTCATGAAGTTCATGCCTTCTATAAAGGAGAAAGCTGCAATGTTAACTGGATACAGCCAGGATGCCTATACCTAGAACCATGAGTGAATACTAACAAAGCTCTCCCAGCAACTGCATCGATTTTCCTCTTGGTTTTGCCCACTTCAGCAAACAAGAGATAAAGCATCAGACATTGCCAGTAAATGATTGTTACTTGCACAAGGAAGAGCCCTGCAACTTGCTGTACCGACTCTGTTGTTTGCTCAGCTCTAGATGTCAGAGAGTTAGATGAAAACAAACACACACACCCCAAAAGCACATCAGTATCTGTTTCGTTATCTCATTTGCTTGGTATCTGGGCATTAAACAATCCTTTTGAAGAAAGTTTATAGTGCCAAAGGACATTTTCGACCCTTCCTTTCTTTTCAGACTGAATGGATTATGGGAGTCAGTGGGTTATCCATGAATATGAAACAATTTAAACATAATTTGAACTCACCGTAAGTTCATTCCTCAATCACCAATGCTAAAACCAGCCTTGTCTCTGAGCCTAGACATTTTATTCTAGATTTCTTTATGTGGAACCATAACGCAAATAATCAGTATGATATACCCGTGGAAGCACATGCCTCTGCTGCATCTAGGTTTCCTGAAGCTTATTTTAATATTTCAGTTCATCTGAACCGTCTGTATTCTCAGTTGGTTCACACTGCATTAGACGTAAAAGGCAGCTGAAATAGCGATAAGAATCGCTGAGATGCATAAGGCACATGTGGTTTCAGGTGCCACTGAAGGTATTTGTCATCGAAAGCCAATGCCATGCTAAAACACCTCTGTTGCTACTATGTAACAAGTACTTCATAGAAATAGCTAAAAATACAGTCCTTTCCCCAAAGAACTGATCATCCAAAGGAGGGTATCCAACATGGATGTGCATTATGGACAGTGTACAGGCAAAAGGGATGGTGGAGAGTACCTTCTGAGACCCCGAACATATCTTTAAATCATAATTTGTCAAGAGACTGTAATTAAGGCTTTTTTGCATGCCTGGGGTAAGGGAAGGCCGCCTTTTCTGATATTTTAGGAGACCTTCAGCTCTGCAGAGTGGCTTGGCACAGCAGGGCTGGGAATAAGGTCAAAGCAGAGGAGCAGCCTGGGAAACGGCATCAGCGAGAGCCTGGGTGTTGCTGTCATCTGCAGCTGCTTTGGTGAGATGAGGAGGAGGTTACTTCCAGAGAGAAATCCAAAGACCTGCCTGTAGAAGCACCAAGATGATTTCTTCATCTGTGACTTTTATTAGGATACCATTTGCTCATAAATCTAGACAAAGTAAGCATTTTATAAAATTGAACTAACGAAGCTACCTCTCACAAACACAGAAATAAACTCTCATTTTGTTCCCTTTTCCCCCACATCCCCACCTCGGTCTCTGCTCCAGCTCCACCCCAGCAGACCGTTCCCACACTGGATGATGCTCAAATCATCTAATAGCATCTTTCTGACAGCGAGACAGAGATAGCGGATGCCTTCTCCTGGCAAAACAGGCCCCTGCAAACAATGCTGCTTTTGTTAATGTTATTTTCATTTCCCAGATCCTCTTAGTCTAAAAAAGGGGAGATGGGCCCTAAAGGTATTTGGAAGACATCAGTCCTTCAGAGGTATTTCCTTATGCAGCCTGAAGGATAGATCCAGTGAGGGTGTGAACGTGTTTCGTAGGGATTGAAGCAAGGACATTACGTAAGGTAGGGAAAAGGATACCCCCCCAGGCTCCCTGGCTATTCCCTGAAATCACCAGAGAGTGCAATCAAAGGAAGACATCTTTGTAGATGATTTGAGAAACATTTATAAAATCTGGCTTACCCTTTTTTAATACTTTTTTTTTCCCCCTCCTGTTGCTCAAACTATTTATGTGTTGCTGCTCAACCTGCATTTCAAAGTGACCTGCAAAGTTACACAAGCTGGACTAGCCAGGCTGCAGACAGCATCTCTGAAGTGCTGAGTCTGTTTTGTTCGGGCACGTGGTTCAGACCCAGAAATGAGAAAAACAAGAGCAAGATCCCAGACCTGCCACAGTTTTGACTTCTGCAGCCCTTTGCTCTTTGCAAGTTGTGAGACATGGGGGAATTGTGGCTGCAGGCAGTTGATGCTCTGTTTTACCAATCCAACACCGTAACCAGCAGCCCTTGCTAGATTTTTTCCTGTTTGTTGAAATCCTAGCTGCCCAAATTTCTGAAAGCTGTTTTCAAAGGATTTTGACAAATGCCTTTTGCATGGGAGTTGTTTCATATTTTGTGGGCATCATCACATACAGAGGAATTTTCTTGATTAAGTGTAATCTTTATTAAGCTCTCTCACAAAATTATATTCCTCCTTCTTCCCCACATTTCTTTTGCAGTATGATCTCACTTTAGATTACTAATGCAGCCAGATGCATCCTGGATAATTTGGCTTCATGCAAAGTGTCATTTCCCTGCGATCTCTATGTTGATACAGTTGTTGATACAGTTCAACATTATCCAATGATTAAAACAGGACGAAATCACATCTCTACATTTGTGAAGAACAATTCTGCTCTGGAAGGTCATCACATACAAAAATGACTCCATTTTACTCAATAGATACCCTGCTTTAATTTTGATGACAATGATAACATTCCCAGTTCCCTTTAGGCATGCACAGGTGATGCTGGTGAGAGCTGGTAGGAAAACCCTCCCTGGCACCAGCATGGTTTGAGGAACTCAGTCCCATTGACTGTGCAGGGTGTACAGAGCTTTACCAACACATTGACAGATGCTCCAAATAAAGGTTAATTTTAGAAAAGTGAAATAGAGCTGTCGTAGTGGTGCAATTAAAAAGAAAGGGTAGAGGGAGAGGAAGTGAAAAATTTAGGAAGTGCTAATATCGTGGTATGGCAGAGTTTCAGTAGGAATCAGAGATTCATGCTATTACATACAGGTGGACCACAAGCATGGTATCAATTCTGAACTCACATCTGCAGTGATCTGTGTCTTTTGCCAGAATTTTTACCACTTGCATTGAACAAAACAGTCGATACCACTGTGAAGTGACTACATATTTTTTAAATGGCTCTTTTTTCCCTCCTCGCTGTACATCATGGATATGTCTGCAGCCAAAAACACATGTTCTTTTAATTGAATTTAAAGTGGAGAAGGAACCAGCAAAGGTTTAAATTACAAGTGGAAAAAAAGGAGTTTGCAAAGCGAGGCCCTTTCAGTGACTCTGACAACCTGCTCTCCCAAATCCCCCACTCCCTCAAAAAAATGTTCAAGAGTTTTGCTTGCCCCAGACTCTGCAAAGTTCAGCCCTTCCTAATTTAATCACTTAAACTCTGCTTAACTGCAAACTCCAGCATGTTCACAGCTTTCTGTAGATGGTTATCACATCTCTTTTAGCCATTGTTTAGCCAAGCTGCGTGCACAACATTCTTTTAATCCTTGTAAAATCAAGGCAAGCGAGCTATCATTTTTGAATGTGCACAGAAATGCATCTTTTTGCAATGCTATCAGTGACCCACAACCATGTATTGGCTGTCTTAGCCATCTGCATAAATCCAGTAGAGGGAGGCATTACACAGATGTGGTTCTACAGCTGAGGAACTATCTTCAGATATTTAGGGTCAATAAAATGAAGCAAGGTCACAAACAACCAAAGCTCTGTCTGTTTTAGTGGCCAGGTTGGTGGGGGAAAGAGAGAAGGTTTGTAAAGGAGGGGGAAACATGCTTCCTGGGATGGCAAAAATTAAACTCCCAGTGCTGGAGGTGTTTGAGACAGAGATGACATTACTGTAAAGGGAGGGCACTTGGGGAAAAATAATCTTTGATTTAGATGTTCCAGAAAATATGTGGAATAAAGCTTTTCCATGAAATCCATCCATGAAATCCGTAGTGTCTCTTGTTGATTTAGCAGATGTAACTCGGGTAACTCCACATGTTATTTTCTCATCCATTTAGTGGCCTTAAAAGAAAAAAGGTAAAACACAGCCTTGTTACTTATTGTGCCTGTTCTTATTTCTGCTCTACAAGTTTAGTTGTAGCTGTGGTAGCAGGAAAAGTTGTTATAAGGCAGGACACTTACCCTGCAACATGGATGCTCCCATTGGGAGCCCACAGAATCAAATTCTCATTATGAACTCTATTTTCACCTCCCACATTGTAAGCATTGGAATAGAAAGACAAAAAAAAAAGGTCTTTGGCCTGTAAGAATATAGAATTTCTTCCTTAGGAGAAGTGAATTGAAAACTAATTTTCAAGGAAGAGAGGCTTTCTATCAGCAGTACCTTTTTTTCTTATTATTGGTTTGTATGGCTTTAGCACCTGGAACCTCCATCCGTGACGAGGCTTTCACATTGCTGGTTGCTGCAGGCTAATGCAGGGGGAAAATCGCTCTCTAAACAAGCAAAGGAAAGGAGCGTGGTTTGCTCCTATGCTACCGATGGAGACCTGGTAAAAGGAGATATTAAGGTACTTTGTCCACGTTTATGCTGCCAGCAATGGAACCCAGATCTCTTGAGTTTGAGTCCAATGCTTTAACCACAAACCCCTCCTCTCTCCAGTTTCAGTGTTTAATTAACAATGATGATGTCTGCAGCTTCCTCTTATCAAGCCACCCTTTCATCAATGATGATATTGTGGTTATTCCCCTGCTATGTGTGTGGCTGTCTTCCAGTTATATTACCAGCTCCTGAAATCATGTTCACAAGCACAGAATTTGCTAATCTTTCCCAAGTCCTTTCTCAAATGTGAAGCCAAACTCTGCTTTCAATGCACACCCATTTTATGCTACTGAATAACGTAGAAAAGTGATGGTGAAACTTCTTGGGATACATGGGTTAGCCAAAGTTTCTGCTACCATCCGGGTTGCTGCCTGAAGTGTGAGGTCTGTCCCTTTCTTCGTGTCACCACTTCAGCAGTGTAACCTGTTTTGCAAAGGACTTTGAACATCAAAGGAAAATATCCTCTTTCCTTCATGCCATTTCTGGCTGAATTGGGACATAAACGTCACTTGGTCCTGAAGGTTTTTCAAGTATGGGGGTTTTAGGTTTTGTTGCCTATTCTGGCAAATCCCCTTATTCCATAGTTCCATAATATTTACCCCTTTCCTTTGTGAGCATCAAGGGAAGAGCTTTGTAGGGATTGTTTGCCACCTCCACCACTTTCCTCTTGTTAAAATAGGACTAGGTTTAAGATCACGACACAGACCTGACACAGGACCCTTCCGTCAACTTTGTATCAAGCTGAATACACTACATTGCATGTCAGCAATATTATTTTTACTGATGTTGCTTAGAGGTGATCAAAAGATGCCTCATCATACCATCATGAGTAGCTTTGCTTCATTATTCATCTTATCTTACCTTCATTGTTTTTTTCCTGGATAAAACTTCAGTCGGTGGTCTGAGAAGAACAGGCCTCTGTCAGTCAGTTGGACTAGAAGATTGTTGTAGGTCCCTTCCAGCTGAAATAGTCCTCTCCTCTCTTCTCTTCTCTTCTCTTCTCTTCTCTTCTCTTCTCTTCTCTTCTCTTCTCTTCTCTTCTCTTCCCTTCCCTTCCCTTCCCTTCCCTTCCCTTCCCTTCCCTTCCCTTCCCTTCCCTTCCCTTCCCTTTTTTTCTCTTGTCTTTTGGTGAAATGAAAAAATAAAATGAGCAAGCTTCATTCCCATGTGTGATACACTGTGTGTTGATATGAATGCTTTTGCTTGTAACTGACATTAATTTCACATGCATCAGCGAGATATTATTTTACATGTTCTATGATCAAAAAGAAGCAGAAGAGGATTTAAAATTATTGAGTGAAGTCTCTATAGCTGCTGTATGAATAAATAAAACAGGACAGGGCTCAAATCCAGTGGCCAGGGAACATTCCACAACGCCACAGTTCAACTCACCTCCAGAGCAGGGTGGCCACATCCAAACAGTCTATTGGGAAAGATCCTTGATCTGCACCAATAACCAGACCTAAACACTACCTGGCACAATGATAGCTGGCCTGGACAAACGTAATTCTGGATTATGCACTAACAACTTATGAGTCCAGACAGTTGTATTCCAAGGCTTGTGCCATTCCCTGGCTGTTTGAAAGTACTGATATGGTCCTGGCCTCTGGTCCTACCCTTACATCCGTCTTCATTTCTTAGCAAAAGTAGGAGACAGTGGAATACTTGTGGGTCTCAACTCAGCTATGAAGGGTCCTACTCTGTGGACTGGGTGTGCAGTAGGTGGCTCCTTCATAGGACAAGGTAGAGGAGAATGCTCTCCTTCTCTGGCAGTTCCTGCCTCCAATCACCAAGGCTGAAGTCCCTGTAGACTGAGGACAAGCCTCGGAGCCCAAACACATCCACGTCTGGCCTGAAGAAAACTCAGAATGGGAGATGGCATAACAGTTGCAAGATATTCCCCGTGCTGCAATGGGACTCATCTTGCCAAGCTTTTGATGTCTACACAGCAGACATTCTGTCTTAGAGCTTTCTACAATTAAGAGAGGGAAATAGTCACTTGCTGCAGCACAACTAATCTGAACTGCTTTAAAAATTTACTTTAAGATTAAGTCAACTATTCTCTAGAAGTATGTTTTATTCTCTGTTGATAGCTAGTCCAGACAATTAACTTGGATGGAGCCATATGCACATGATCATATGGATTGCTACCCTTGTGCCTGGCTTACAAGTAGAGTGGAAGCAGCAAAATGTGATACCAACAATAAACCAAGATGGGGAGAAGTGAAGAAAGGGGGCAAGTGGCATCCTGTGGAGACATTTGTCCACCAGAAATGATTGGAAACCATTCTGAGGGCTCCTGGCCAAGACACTGGGGCATTCAGTGTTTTCTTTATTATGAAAGTGCTGCCAACTCACCACTAGTCTTTTTTTTTTCCTGAATTAATGCCATTTAATTATTAGATTCACTGTTTATGAATGGGAAATATTGGCTAGGGTACCTATGGGAAGTATTTGGTTTCTTAAGGTTTCTGGGCTATTTTTCTTGAGCAATTTTATCTTGTAATTTTAAGGAAAAATTTTAGATACTCAGTTTGGCCTTCACTGCTGCCAACAACACCTGGCAGGCTGGTTACCTATACAGAAAATCTCATCTGTCATCAGTAAAAAGTCAATCGTACAGTCCACACTGAGGCAGAATTCCCACCCAAGGCACTAGGAATCCCTCCAGAATAAGGAAGACAGAACTGGGCTTTTATTTTGTCGTTCATCTCTTCTTGTGTTTTGGCTTTCATCCATTTTGAGGGAAAATAAAATTTGCTGTAGTTGACCGCTTGAGCATCAGCTTGTGTCTAGGTCTGAGACTGGCACACACACAATGTTTCAAACAAAGCCAGAAGATTGAGAGAGAGGGAGAGCAAGAACAGCCCTTGTAAAGACCCTGTCATCCAATTTTGCAATGTTCCAGAGAAGGAAAAACTTACTTACTGACCCCTGTGGTTACCAGCTTATACCTTGAAGCATGAAATTTGATCACCTTTCTCCTTTAACTGGTCATCAAATAATCCTACTTTTTTTAAACTCCAACCAGAGTATTTGACTCACTGGTCCTCTACAGAATGAATCCATCAGTCTTGCTTTGTCCTTTGTATGAATTTTGCACTTTCTTTTGCATCTGTTAGAGTCCCAGTTTAATCTTAATGCACTGATGCTTAGCAGTGCTCATAACACTCGGGCATGCATTAATTGATCTTTGGACATACTCTCCTTCCCCATCTGCTTCACTGATTTGTTCCATTCAATTTCATCCAACACTTCTCGCATCAAGTTGTGCTGTAATTTCCTCTGCTGAAATTCAGCATCCTTCGTGTTTGACTCCTGGGTCTTTCTATAGTTCTAATTACAAACCTGGAGGATTTAGTTGGAATTTTAATGGTAATATAATATTAAGCCTAGAGCCAAAAAAAGTACACTGTATTTTGGAACTACCATGAACTAAGAGGCAGATCAGGCAGTGGGCTTTAAACACAAATGTGCAAAAAATATTTAAGGAGACTTATCCTTAACTTAAATTCTTTCTTTTCCCCTTGACTAACTCATTTTATTAGGGAACATTTAATTTGTTAAATTGAAAGGTTCAGACACTTTAAACAGAAAAGACTCCAAAAATGTAGTGCGTGTTTCATGCCAAAATGTTATTCCAGAGTTTGCCACCCATTTGTGTTTCAGTAGAAATACTTGCCTCCCACTCCTTGGCACTGGCTCAAAACTCTTTTTCTCAAAGGAGGTGCTGAAAAAGCATCTGAGTATTAATTTGTCTTTTGTGGGAGGTTTTAGTGTTGTTATAAATCACTATAAATCACAAATCAGGCTTTAAATTGGAGACTTCATAAGCCACTCTCACTGCATAAGGCTGTGAAAATGAAAAGCTTAAAGCAAATGTTATCTTGATGTGTTGTATTAAATTGCATCTGGCAGACTTAGTGGCCTGATTTTGCCAGTGTCTGACCTTCTCTTCCAAATGGTGAAGGGAAGCGTGGTGGGCATCTCCTCCTACAGTGCTGAACATGATTCAAAACTCCATTCGTCAAAGGGAGCTGCTTCAAGTACCGCATTCAAATTTGTTGGGTGGACTTTTCCATAGGGTTCTCATATCCTTGCAAGCATTATTGGTAACTTACCCAGTGCACAATCTGAATTTAAGATCTTAAGCACCACAACAGCACTTTTTGTCCTGATATCAAGTATGTGTGCTTCTATACGTGCAGTTCTGAGTGTTTCAAAACCCCAGCCAGAGACCTAGTTATACCCTATATTTACATGACATTTTTCATTCTGAGGTATTTTTCTGAGTCTGATACACCAACCATGTGTAGGTAATTATCAGTAATCATCACTAATTTTTTTTACAATTCTTTTTCCATTTTGGCATCAACTTTGAAACAGCAGCTTAATGTGAGCTCATCAAAATGTAGACTTTGTGAAGACAACGTTTCTGAATAGGAGCTGTATAGGGAGTTCAACGAGACAAAGCATTCCAACTTGGAGCGTAGCCAGGACACCAAAGTCATTGCTAGAAGTCATGGGATCTTTAATGCCCACAAAGTGGTCAGGACCTCCGCTGAGTTTTATGAGTGTAATGTCTCACCCGAAGAACAACTTCTTCAGCAGCACAGTACCCCATTGTATTGCACTGGACTCGTTCATGTGCAAGGAGAAGAGTACCATTCAGTGAATCGTTCATGCCAATGCGTCCAGCAGACCAGACTGTCTTAGTGCGTCTTCCAACCCAGCAGACCACCTGTCTTGGCTCACCACATGTGGCTGAGCGCCAGTGGAAGACGGCAAAGCTCTCGGCCTTCTCAGATAAAGACATTTTTGGGGCCTCACGGGATTTGTCCAGCTTTACTGAATTTTGTTCATACCTTCGTGCTTCAGCCCAACAGTTTGCAGTGGAAGGGAATCTAAACAAGGGCTGGACTGCTCTGCCTTCGGGTCTACACCAGCTGGGGTTAGCATCTGAGCCCTCTGGGCGGTCCAATGATAATAGGCTACTGAGAAAATGCACTGAATCGGCACGTCCTAACACTGCGAAGGCCAAAATACCTTTTGCCACATGGGGCCATACTTCAGGTGACTTAAATACACTTGAACCATCTGCTTAGCTGAGAGAAGAAAGTTGTGGACATTGCAACTGCTTTCCCACCTTCACTGATATTGCAAGTCCAGTTGTTTCTGTCAATGTGTGGACCCTGCTGTGAGTTTACTTCAGCAATGCTGAACTGGCACAATTTCCATCAGACAAGAAGTGTGTGCAGCCCAGCATAGATTAAAACATGGGCTTTTTCAGTTTCCTCTGCCATTTAGAGCTAGGACTCTGATGCTGGCTTCAGTGGCTTTTGAACACTTCTCTGCCAACATCCAACAGCCTTACAGCAGCTCTCTGCAGAAAAGAGGAAGACAAATTGAAACCTCTAGGTATGTGATGGATCTGTAAACATGTTTCAGGACGTCAAAGCAACTGCAATAATTATGGGACTATCCCAGACTCACTACTGACAGTTCAACTCAGTGTCCCAACTCCCTGTTCACGTAGCTCATCCATGCACACCATTGACTGATGGGGCTAGGAGGGAAGGCTAGGCCATTATTTTCTGCAAAGGAAAAGGTGAAAGTTTACCTCATTATTTAAATAAAACCAACTTTTAAAGCTTCCCTGGGGGATTTAGGCAGATGTTAGAGGCCTGTGTACATAACTGAGTTTTCAGTGATGTCCAGCCAGAGACAGGTCCTGGGGGCATGCATATCTGGGTAGTTATAGTTAAGAATCTAAGGAAATTTTGGGTTCAAAAGGGAGGTTTTCAATGAATCTAGGAGAAGGCAGTACAAGGCAGACATGAAAAACAACCAGATTGGATGCTAGCTTAGTCTGAAAATGGATTTTAGATATCTAAATCCTACTGTGGTTGGGATTTAGACTGACTAAATCTTGTCCAAAGAACACATGCATCATACAACATGGGCTGATCTGGCTTAGCGAGCATTGCTTCCAGAGATGATCTGGAAATTACGGACAATCATCTGAACATGAGCTAGCCATGATGCAACACAAAGAACAGATTCAGAGCTTGGATTTAAATAAGCAAATTGTGACTAAGAATAGAAAGTGTATTTACTGTGGTACGTGCCACGGTAGAAATATTGTGGGTTGTCTTGGACTTCTGTGTCGGGGTCTGCTCTGCAGCCTTCCACAGTGAAGTAGAAAAAGATGCAAAAATTTCAAGAAAGAACCATGAGGATTGTTTAAGGATCAGATCAGGAGAATGGTTAAAAGATCAAGACCCCTCACCATGCAGTACCTATGAAGGACAAGATTATGGGTCATTTGACAACAGTCAAGTGGTGCTCACGTGGACAAGGGAAATTTGAGAGCAGAGAAATCATCAGTGTAACCACCAAAATATTACAATAAACAATGACTGGGAGCGGATGCTATACCAGTCAGATGAAATAGAGCATGAAAGCAAAGTGTGACATGTAATTAGCTTTTAAGACCTGTGATGGAACATCTTCACTGGAAAATCTGAACATTTGGGTATTATTTTTTTCCTGAAAAATCCTTTTCTCAAATACAGGTCTGAATTAGAAAGAGGAGTAAAAACTCAAGATGTACCGTAGGCTGTAGATATAATTGCAGAGATTTCCATGTCTCCAAAATCCATGGAAGAGTGAAGGCTTGGGCTTCCCTCTGTCAGATGACCATATAGAAGTCATGCTGCAGGATTTCTCTAAGTATGAAAAAGGGGATCTGCCTAGGGCATGCTGTCAATGCAGAGCCAGTAGTATGAAAACAGGGCCAAAATTATGTTTTTGTAGCATCAGCTGAACATCCATGCTGCAGGTTATCCATTTATCCAGGCTTTTGGAAAGGAAGCCTAATAGTTTGTGGGAGGGAGAGAGTAAAGGATAGAGAGAAGGAGGGAGGGAGGGAAGTAAAGTATTGTTGATGTAAATTTTTACTATGGTTTGTTAATTTTGACATGTGGGAGGTGGAATAGCTCCTGGCTTTTTTTTTATTGTGATTATACTCCTTAATGTTGGCAAACACACCTGGAGCTGACAATAGGTGTTTTTTGGTAGCATATTGTTATGAATAGACTAAAAATAAAATAATGAAGCTAAACACAAAACTGAGTGTGTGGTTATCTTAAAGTGACACCCTAAGGCCTTACTGTTGTACTTTCAAACTGTATAAGCCTGTCACCCTGGCAACAAATAGATAAAAGAACAAAGATATATATTTACCTCTTGGAAGTGAGGAAAGCATTTGTAGGGCTAATTCCTGTGGTCTTTCTGCAGGTAGAAGTCCTGAGCAGTTTTATCTGAATAAGATCTAAGTAAAGACATCAGGGTTTGGCCAGCCAATTTATTCTGATTCTGTTCTTTCTTCTACTGCTTAGACAAAAATTAAAAATAAATGCCTATGGAATTATGATTGCCTGAAATAATGTACAGGAAGTAAAAGCATAAAATAAGAAATGCTTTTGGGCGATAAATTTGTTCTTCAATGATACACATCAGCTAAACGCTGACATACATTACGTGTTCAGAGATACAACACTGAGGCTACCATTTTTAATTCCACAAACTTATGTCTTTGTAAGAAATATTTGTATAATAGTTGTCTATACTTTTATTCATTTATTCATGCACCCACTAACATACCCAAGCATGCACATTAATAAAATGTCATTCCTTAGAGGCAAAGGTGTCTTTGCTTAAGGATTTTCAAAGGCAAGAAACTCCTAGTGTTTAACCCATAAATAGATTGGAAAGCAATTTCAAAGACCACATTGTTTTTTGCACTGGTTTGTTAAAATCTATGGGTCTCTTGGTTATTTCATGGTAGTAACTCAAAAAGCAAGACAAAACTGAGAGCAGGGAATAACACGTACTCATTGATTTGGAAGCTGTCCCACACTTGATGAGTATAAAAGATGAAAGCCACTTTTCTTCTTGCTTCCTCTCAGATTACTATTTCTACAAAAAGTCCAGGTTCATTCCTAAGTCCCAGAGATCTAGGGGCACATCAGCTCGTCACACTCACATTGCATGGGCTGTGGTAGTGTGGAAGAGGTGAGTATTTTCTTTCTGAGTCTTTGGTGAGAAGTTACAAATATGAGAATGGTAGACAAATACACGCTACAAACTTCCAATGCCAGCTGTCTTTCCCCGGTGTGCAGGCTGTCATCATTACATGGTTTCAGTCATTGCTTCAGCAAGTATTTCATGATATGAAGAAAGGGTTTAGAGCAACACTGGAAATGGAATACAAGACTCCTTAGTCTTCTAAGTTTGGGAGGGTCTTGTGTAAGTTAGAAAATGGGCCTGAATACACATTGTTAAAGAAAAATTTGAAAATTATTTAACTCACATTCAAACAAAAAACATTTAATATGTAGTCTACTTCCTTAAAATGGATTTTATTTCACTACAGATGAGTAACAGCAGTGGTTAGGCTTCTGTAAAGACAATAAATTTCAGAACTTGGGGACCCCTGGGAAGTGGGCACTCATATTTTTTGTACTTATTGCTTCTCCTTAGGCAATTAATCCTGAAGAAAGAGTCTCTCCTTCTGAACAATATCCTGAAAACATGTATCTTTACATTCATTATTAGCAGGTGGCATCTGGGTGAAGACCACAGGAAAAGAATTTAGCAGGTGGTCTTGTGAGGTGACTCATATCACTTCTGCTTTCTGCTTGTAAGAAGAAGTGAGGGAGGTTCGGCAGAAGAATAGCGCCTACCAAGGAGGACCGTGCCAACAGGAAGCAGTACCAGTGACTCAGTGGGTGGCACGCTCTCAGTCTGAGCTAGCGCTGCTCCCAATCATCACCCAAACTGATGGTGGGAGGCTTTGGGTGATACAGAGATAGCGTCTTTCAGACAAGGGGGACAGATAATAACCGGAGTTCTCGTGGTCATTTTTCCTCTAATTATGATTTTTCATCTTCCTAGAACTAGCAGTTCGCTGACAAAATCCTGATGAGTTTAACTAAAGGAGTCTACTAGGCTACACTATGGAGATACCCCTTTCTATTCAAGAGGCCTCTACTCTGTATCATGGCTACCTATTTATTAGCAGCTAGATCTACGTTGATATGATACAAGATTAGCTACCTGCCTCAAAGGGATCAAGAACTAGTCAGAGAAGGCACACATCATTGCACGGCTTGCAATGAGGTGAGCAAAAGCGACTAACAGAAAAGTCTAGGAAACAAAACAAAACAAAAAAACAATTAAAAACCAGGCATTTTTATTTTTTTTAAAGCAACCCCACTAAGCAAGGATGGCAATCTTGCAATCTCTTTCCCGGATGAATGCCAAGTCCACTATGCTAAACAAAAGCCAGATAACCTTTCCCTTTTTCTCTTCAGCACGTGGAACAGAGAGCATCTGTACTCTAATACTCTAAAGCCAGTAGAAGCTCCAGGGAGACAGGATCTCTCAGGCTGAGCCTGGATGGGAGCTCAGTTTTTCTCCCCAGAAAAGCACTTTAATCCCCAACCTGTTATACAGACTAAAAGCCATCCCTGCCACCCTGTAAAGCGAGGATGGTCCATCTGTGACTGTGTGTTTTGCTCTAGGAGCACCTACCAGCATGGGTCCATGCAGGAGTGTGTACTCTGGGCTGAAGTGTGAGTTAAGCACCAGTCTGCTCAGTCTTGTGAAGACTGGCAGTCTGGGCATGGGTAGAAGTAGTCTTGAGAGAAATTTTGAAATCTAAGAGGTGTGTACAGAATTAAAGCATTAATTAAACAAAGAGATTCAGTTGTTGGAATGAACACCTCCGTTCCACTTATATTGGCTCTGACCAGAAGTATTGGCTCTGACCTTGTATTGGCTCTGACCAGAAGTAATTTGCTGTATTTGCATGGAAGGCTTGGGACAGAGCAAGGACGTGGCCTCATTAGTCATGAACCTTAGCTGGCTCCCACGTTACAATAATAATATCAGGGTTTTGGGGCAGCATTGCCCCTCCAGTTGCTTTGCAAAAAGTGGTTTGCTCCAAATCAGCCTGCTGGCTGACCTGCAAGAAGAACCTGGACTCCACCAAACCTCTACCTTCACCTACGACAGACACCTGCTTGATGATACATCTTGCCTCTTGGGCTGGGTTTGCTCCAGCTGGCAGCATGGGTAGTGGGCAGAGTGCTCCGAGTTTCCTTAGGAAGTTACTGGATTTGTCAGGAGTAGCAGAAGGCCTACAATAGAGTTGTTCTGCATTCAGAAATATAGTTTCTACCTGTCAAGGGGGAGTTATATGCATAATGCAATGGAAAAATAAAAATATACCCTTCAGGGACTTGTTGAGATCTCTTACAAAGAGGCGATCATATTGAAATGTGTCTTTTCTTCTCCCATTTCATTCACATGGACTCCACTAATGGCCTTTCAGTACTTCAAGAGGGTTTATGAGAAAGATGGGGACAGACTTTTTAATAGGGCCTGCAGCAACAGGACAAGGGGAGATGGTTTTAAACTAAAAGAGGGTAGAGTCAGATGAGATATAAGGAAGAAATTTTTTATGATGAGGGTGGTGAAACACTGGAACAGGTTGCCCAGAGAGGTGGTTGATATCCCATTCAAGGTCAGGTTGGATCGGGCTCTGAGCAACCTGATCTAGTTGAAGATGCTCCTGCTTATTGCAGGGGGGTTGGACTAGATGGCCTTGAAAGGTCCATTCCAACACAAACCATCCTATGATTCTATGATCACTGCTGTAGAGACAAATCCCCCGTGTTCACTGAAATCTCCACTTTAAAGCAATGTAAATGAAGAAATAAGCAACAGAGGCAGGGATGCTCTTGAATTTACAAGAGATACCAAAAACCTCCCAGATCATTTTCTCTGTTGTGAAGTGACAGATCTCCAGGCAGCACAAATTTTCATAGCTTCGCAGAAATCAGTGCAACCATGGCAAGTCTACACCATAGCTGTCTATCGCAATGAATGAAGTATTCAAAGAAACTCAAGGCAATATGTTTAGCTAATGTAAATTAGATTGGATACCTTGACTTTGGTGCAAATGCAATGATTTATACTGGCCAAGGCTATGGGCCAAAGCTTTTATTATGCCTTTCAGCCATTAAAGATGCTCAAGAAAGAACTTCCTAAAAATAGAAATTTTCTTCTAGAGAACAGTGAGTGTAAAAGAAGCCCAGGGAAGAAGCTGGCCAAATGGATAGACCTTTATGTGATCACAATTAAAAAAAAAGAAAAAAAAAAAAAAAAGAATTATTATGCTGGAACAGCTCCAACCTGTTTTTTCTTCCCAGAATGGAGATCTGGGATATTTTTGTTCACATCTTGATAGTTTTTATTGGGCGATAATTTATAGGCCAGCTGATGTCAGCATAATCAGAGTTTAGTATGATTTCTTCTTCTTTTTGCTCAGCAGTGCTATATTTATTGGCCTGTTAAGTTTCATTTTAGTAAGGTGCAGCCTGAGCCAATGGAACATAACTTTGAAAAACTCCCGCGAACAGTGTCTCTCCATGCACTTTATACTCCCCCTCATGCTTTATATTCTCATAATATATTAAAGGCTTCTAATGTCACATCCCAAGAAATATCCAACTTTTGCTCATGAATAATTTTTAACAGTTTTGACTTTTCTGAATATTTGTGTTTTTTATTTTTTTATTCCCACTTTGTCTCACAAAATGACAAGTTCAGGGGCAAAGCCTGATTGACTGACCCACATTAGACGTTTCATAACTGTCTAAGCATAGTTCAGAAGTCACCAAAGCCACTCAAGAGGCCTCTATAGAGTTCAGCAGGTTATCATTTTCCTACTGTTTGATTTGTGGTTACTCTGCTTCAGTAACTGTAAAGAAATTAGTTCCCGGCTAGACAGGAACTGGTAAAACGAAAGTGGTGTTGATAGAGGTGTTACTGACATGGACCTTTTTTCCCCCTGTAAGTGATATTTGTCCTGTCTTGTCCCAGTGCGTTTTCTAAAGTCATTATTTATTAATTGCTCTGTTGGCTTTTTTTTTTTTCTTTAACATGTAGAAGTAATCACTTTTTTTCTAGAAGCATTTTTCAGCCATTTCTTCTTTGCATTCATATATCTATTTTTTACGGTCTGCAGTCAGCTTTCACTGAATATGGAGCTGGTCTGCTGCCTCTCTTCCATGAAGCTGCTCTTTTGTTGTTAGATGTCAGTGCATTCATGCATGCACCTAGCGCATAGAAGAAATAGATGTGAATTGAGGCTACAGAGCTAAACACTGTTGAAGGCTGCAGAAAAGAAAAACTAAATCCAACTTGCACAAATGAAATCTATGTCAGAAATTTACACAGCTCCTCCAGCCTCATTCATGGTACACTGAATTTGTCCTATAACATACCTATTATTTTTCCAAAACATGTGTTTTCAGGGCCAGATTTAAACTAAGTATAATATAGGTTTTCCAGCACAGGCACAGCAGAAAAGGCCCTTCATTATCTTGCCTATATATTCAACAAATTCCTGCTCAGACAATAAAGAAGCCAGAGAGGGATGCATTTTTCTCTTCTATGGAAATGTTGATATTTTAAACTTTTTTTTTTCTTATAAAGGAGATAAAAATACTCAGACAAAAAGTTCACTGTAGTTGGGCATATTAAACCATTTTTCTGAGAAGAAAAAAAAAAAAGAAAAAAAAAAAGTCAGTTCTCCAAGTTACAGTAAGAGTGCTTTTTGGTTTAGTCTAATTAGTTAAAAAGTGAAAAGAAAACCTGCGTTTAAACAAACAAAAAATCCATGATATTTCTTTTTAAAAAATGCTCAAAGATGCCATTTGGAGTATGATCACTTCAAAATTTTGGGTGAACTTTCCTTGAGAAATGTAATGAAAATGGCCTTTCCCGCAGAAATTTTTGGCTGCTAGTGAATTAACTTTTTTTAAAGAAGATTTATAAAAAACTTCAGTAACTCTGTCAGAAGGCCCCTGATGTTTAAATATACAGGATTCAAGAATCAGAATAATAACTTTTCCTCATTATTGGGGAGTCACGTTTGCTTTGACTGAAGTAAAACCATTGATAGCATGGATCTATTCCTTGGCATGTCCAGTCCATTTCAATAGGGAAAATTAATATATGACAGTTGCATTGTAAGCTGTTTTGGCATCTTACGTTCAACTTTTTCCGCTAAAGTCTTCTGGTTCAATCCTGGGTGTCTGCTAATGTGTTAGCTGTCACATGGGCATCACCAGATGCTGAGAAAATCCACCTCTCTGTCAGGTTTCTGCATAGCTTGAGTTTGCCTCTAAAGCTGTGGCCAAGCAAACTTGAAACTGATTCTCTTAGAGAAAAGTGTGATAGCAGCTTAGAGGTTTCTGAGCATGAAAAGCTTTGTTAAACAAGAGGAAGAAGTCAGGAAAAAAATGCAAAAAAAAGCAAAGCTGAAGTATAAAAAAGGTCCAGTCAAAAATGACCTGAGTTCATGCACCCTGTGGCCACTGGGTGAGTGCCATAGGTAGCCAAAGGTCCCAGCGAGAGCAGCCTACGCCCGGTAGACCCCAGCAAAGATGCCTGGAGGTCAGAGCACTGGTGTCTTTTGCATCCTGAGGACTGGCTTTGTGGGAAGTCTTCCTAAAGCAGTACTGATGTGGCAGAGCACAGGAGTCATATACTGTACAGTGTAGCCTTGTAACAGTTGAGTCAGAGAAATTAGAGATGGAAAATGCACTTAGGTCACTTGGTCCATTCCCCAACTGTTTAAAGGTTGCTCCCTACAATGTGTTCTTCATTGCTTTGTCTAGTCAGCTTCCCCCTTTCCCCTGGGGGGGACCATTCCACGTAGTAATAGACCTCGTTGTTAGGAAAATTTTCCTGATGTTCAGCCTAAATTTTCCTTGGCTCACATTCATCCCACTACTTCAGTTAAAACCTCCTAGTCAGCTCTTAACTTCTCTCCACCTCAGGCCCTTTTCTTCCATCAGAGGAAACAAATGAGTCTGATCGAGTAAAGCCCTGTGTCTTTAAAAAATAATGACATCCTTACCTCCTAAGAGTGATAGTCAATATAGAATTAACATAAAATGTGCAAATTGCCTTATTTTATACGGAAGAAATGAATAAGCCTCTGGAAGCTTTTATCACATGTCGGTTGGCATGGCTTGAAAAGTCCAACATCTACCACCATTTAGTAAAACACATGGAGTCAGGTCCCATCTGGAACAGATCAAATTGCTTTAGCTGGTCAATCAAAGCTCAAAGTCCCATGGAAATTTATATCACCTAAAGGCCTGTGAGTTCCCTTTCCAGTCAAGTTTAGGGAATAGAGCCATATACCCCTTCACTGGTGACATATATCACGGACCGTGGGACACCAGACTGGTGTCACCAACACTTTCACTACTTTGGGGAATCTGGAAGAAACTGTGGGGTTTGGATTTCAGTTCACAGAAAGCCAAGTTAACCTAAGAATTCAGCATATTCTCCTAGCTGAGCCACATGAATATCTGATGTTTGGATTCCGCTGACAGGGAGAAGAAATGTCATTTTCTGTTGACCCAACATAAATACTGTCAAAAAATTTTGAGGAAATGGATAAAGTAGCAATGCAGAGGAAACAAAATGCTTCAATTAATTCTTGAACTACTGGCATGGTTTTAATATCTTTAATAAAATACATATTAAGAAATAGAAACAGTTTTTGGCATTTTTCAGACTTTTTTTAGAAGCCCCTCATTTTTGTTTTGTGACAAAAACAATTTGTTGCCATCACCATGAATCACCAAGTGCTTCAGCTGGTGCAAATCCACATTTTCTGTTTAAAATATGTTTTGAATGACAGTTATAAGCAGTAAAGCTCTTCATGAAGGCTGTTCCAATAAGATCTGCCTCTGAATAAAATGAGATTTCAGCCAAAGTTCAAGATAAATGGGAAATCCAGACAGAGTAGTAGATGGGAACGATGTGGATCAAATCAGATGTCGACATTATACGATGTTCAGCAAGTGGCTGGGAACCACTTCCACAAGCAAAAGCAGTAGTGAGAAGTTACTGTTTCTGTCCAGCTTATTTTAGAGAGAGAGTCTGCAGCAAAACCCAGCAAGAGGTTGTGGTATACTTTTCTGTCTTCAACTTCTACATTACTGAATTCCTCTTCGTTGAGAGAAAGATTTCAGTTTCATGATATTGCTTGCTATTAATAAATACTTGTGCTGTTATGGTGCTTAAAATCCCCTTCCATGCTAAACTTTGCACGGTGGCAAAACAGAAACATAGTCCCTGCTCTGAAAATGTACAATTTAGGTGTAAAACAAATGGGGGCAGAGAGCAATCAGGATTATGGAGGAGCAGATGGACAGCATCGCTCAGTGCAGTGGTCCTGGCACACCCATCCACGCCATCTGAAAACCTGCCCCAGAGTATGTCACCTTTATTTCCTTTAAGAGCAGTACTAATTGCCTTGCATCTTACAGCCTAACTTTTCATGGCTAAGTCGAGAACAGAGCGTCAGTGCCTGTCAAGGCAAAAGAAAATTCCATGTGGCAAATGACCTGCAGCATCTGAGCAAGCACAAAACATCGCGCCATTTAACTGGCACGTGGAGTTGTGTGAGAGCAAAGTCTCCCAGCTCAGGGTATCGTTGCCCACTCTGGTGCCACAGTCTCTTCTGCCCCATGACATCCAAAGAGCATCTTTCACCGAGCTGGCAGCTGTGGACTCAGGATATAGCCTTGTGGTTATGGGTGCAACCAATATCCTGACACAGGTGTCCCGGCCAATTGCTCACGGACTGAAATAAATTGAACAGAAACCTGAAGAACTCTGCAAAATGCTGTAGTGAAAGGTCGGGGAGGAAGCTGGAGGCACAGAGGCTGTATGGCTTTGTGGGCAGAGATGGCTGTCCACCGGAGCGTCTGGCAGAGGGTACCTGCTTTATGCTTTGCAGACAGAGCTATGCTGAATAACCATCTTGTCTGGAGGAGGGAGCTCACTCCTGGGCTCTGCATGCTGCCAGCTTGCAGCTGGGCTAACGCGAAGGAATGCACTCCCTAGCAATGCTTCTTTATAAATTATTTTTGCCGGGGGAGTTGAATGTCGTTACAGTGAATGTGTGTACAAATATTGGAAGAACAATGTGCACTGGAGAAAAAGTGAAAAACCACCCGGCTTCCTATTCCTCCTGGGTAAACCTGCGATTTCTCCCACCTTCTTGAGTTGCAGTCTAATACAATATTGTACAGCCTGCTGCCTCCTTAAATAATTCCTGCTGGAGTAGCAGACACTGAGTACATCACTGAAATCTCATGAAGTTGTTTAGCTTCCAGTTCCACATCCTGAGGAATTAAATCTCTGGGAGAAGGGAATGACCTGGGTGTCCCTCTGGGTGCTCTCCTGGCACAGGATAACTCCTGGTGTGGGGCTGGAGCTGGATATTTTGCAGGGGTTTCCAATTTTACTGTCAGTCCTATTCTCCTGAGCTCCCAGTTACCCTCTTCCAGCTCCTCACACATCTATCAGGGCTCAAATAAATGTGATATATTGATGCTTCACCAGTTCGAAATGAACTGCAATTACCAAACAGAGGATTCATTTCATTTGCCTCCAGCCACCTAGAAGTCAAGCATCTGGCTTAAACCAGTTGTCTATAGTTAGGGGAGAGGGATGGACACTGTCTGAAGTCTTCCTACTTATTTTAAATACCTTCCTTAGGCTAGGATGAATCCCATGCTGAAAGCCCTTGCCTCCCGATGGCTGTAGAGGAATCTACAAAACCAAATTTTAGATAATTAAAGTGTGGTGACTTGAAACCCACCCTCAACATTTGTTTATAAAGCAGCTGTGAAACATGAGATCGGTGTGTTTAGGATTTTGATGGTGGAGCCAGAAAGGGTTGTGATGATCACCCGTGCTGCCTCTAAGAATAACAACCTGGCCTCTAGCCTTTAAATTTTGCTCATCCGGAGTGTTTCAGGGTTTTTTAGTAGAAAACCAAAGAAGTATCTGTCAATTATAAAATGAATCTTGCCCTATAAATTGCCACCTTCACAAATAACAAGGCTGTAAGAGGAGGAAGAAGGACAGACTGAAGATGTCCCAAGAGAGAGAAGGCCAGCAGGGGATTTTTAATAATTTAACAGACACTGGAGTGTGAGCCCATGATATTATTTCTGCATGGGACTTTGAACACACACCAAGACATTATAACTTTCAGCTCCTAGCTCTCTGAGCTGAATCAAGATGAATAATTCAGAGAAGAAAGTCTCTTGAACCGTTTGCCATGGGTTACGAGGCTCCGCCGCATCGGAGTAGCCTGGACATGCCATATCTCCGCAGGTGCTGGTAGACTGCAGGGACACCGTGCAGGGACGGTGCCAGCTGCACCGGGGTTTCTGTCCTTCTTCAGCTGCTCTGCTGCTGGCTTCAGATGCTTTAGGAGACTTTTGTTTGTGAGCTGCACTCCAGCTTTCGACCAGCTGAGTACCATGTGTGCGGCAGCGGCTCAGCAATGCGAGCAACGCTGCTAAGCAATCGGAAAGTGGCAGCGGGGCTGGCAGCACCAAGCCAAATTTGGCTGGTTGCAGATGGAAGCCAAGAAGAGCAAACAAAACCTGAGACAGAGGCAGCCTTCTTGCCATCGAAGCGATGCAGTCAGAGCAGCCACTTGTTTCTTGCAGTGCTTAAGTGATTCAATTAAGTTGAACGAATAAAATAATTCCTAAGGGGCACGAGTCTATTGAATGCACTGAGTAGAGAATAATGCGTATTATTGAATGAGATGCCCACAGGCAGGACTCCTCTTTGCGTAGCAGTGAAGCCCTTTTGTGCCACGGTGGGGCTGCCCAGACATACCTGAGCTGGGTTTTAACCAGCTGGCTCAGCATGGGCTGCGGACAAACCCTGCACGAGAATTTGCAGAAGCGGACCCTGCGGCCGCAGCATTAGCAGAGCGTTGGGCAGGCTCAGGCTGGCTCAGGTCGGTCGGGGCTGACGTGCACGTTTCGGCCGGACCCCAGCCACAAACAGCCTCTGTCTGTCTTGTCGGCTCTGCAGCCAGTTGCTGTGCCCACGTGAGAGCCAGCGGTTACCAAGTAAATCTGAAAGTTGCTAGTTCTGGCTATGGGCTCTGGTCCTGCTTTGTTGTCAGGATGCTGCAGGACCAGACAGCTTGGAGTCTAGACTGCAAGGGTGTTTAGCATCTAATATCTTTAGCTGTGGGACCACAGAAATCTGATTGCATTAGGAAGAGGCTCAGGAATAGCATTTTTCCTTCCCTGCCAGCTGGATCACATTCATGGTATCTTTGAGAAAGAAGAGTATTGCCTTCACAGCTGAATATCTAATGCTATAGGCAACTTTTTCAGGCTTTTTCTGGATTTGCATACCGTGTAAACTGTTCCCAAATCCCTTAGACAACTAAATGAAGCCAACCCTAACCTTGCTTGATAAAGCATCAGCAGCTGCACAGCAGGATTTTCTGAAGTTATCTATATAGAGGAATATGGCTGCGTGACTTGCAAATACTATCAGTATTAGGCCATGAAAAGTTACTATTCGAAAACAACAGGATAAATCAAGTAACACTATCAAGATTGGGAGAATATGCTATTTATTTACTACCATGTTAAATTGAAAGAGGGAAAGATGGGTAAAAATGAAAAATATTCCTTTTATTTTTTTTAACCATAGAGCTTTCCCCCTTCTTTTCTGTCCTATATTTCATAATGAAGGAGGAGAAGTGATAAACTTTTCTATACTCTTGCTCTTTTAGTCTATGGAAACTACAATAGTCAAATCAAAAGCCAAAATGTTTTTAAGACACTCCTTTTATCTCCTTTTGTTGAAACACATAAAACTAAAAGGTAGTGTAGGCCATCTGTGAAATGTCTTTCCACCTTTTTTGCTAAACACATCAGAGGAAAAAAAATCTGATCAGCCCTTAAAAAAACCACAATCGAACAGGACAGTTGCTTTGTCTTTCAGACACAGACTCAAAAATATGGGTAGGTTTATATATAAATATATATACAGTAACCAAAACCTCAAATTCAAATACACCTGAGCTTTGGGGAAGCTTGTATATTCATTCAATCTTTGTGGCTTAGGCTCATCTGTAACAGAAATATTTGCAAATAGACAGAATACTTCCTCTTTAATCTTATCTAGCAATCTGTCTGTTCGTCTGGGTTTTTCCTAGAGATGGCCTCAGATCTTGATATCTGAGGGCTGCACGGCTAAATTAAGGCGAGATCATACCCAACTTCACAGAGGCCTTTATTTTCTCTCGTTTGCCACGAGCATTTGTTTCATTTTAATTCATTGGGATGAAAGGCAGAGCAGCCACACAGCCTGCCTCAGCCTCCACTGGCCCTGTGCTTGGCCCACCTTTGGGAAAATATCTTATTTTGACCGATGGTTGTTTGCTCTATGGGCAGACTGCGGCCGAGATGCACAAAATGGCTCTGCGAGAGCTGCGAGTCCTCTTTCCCGCGGCTCTTCCAGAGCACCGAGCACATCCCGACCTTTGGCTCCCAGCTCTGGTGCCTCTGTCGGGACAGGCAGCGTCCGAGGGTACCTCACCAGCCGCTCTCCAGGTCACGCATCTTGGAGGGGCGAGCCCTGGATTCGTGCCCAAGAGCTCTTTCCCCATCCACAAAGAGGATTGTTTGAGGTTTCACGCCTTCAATGCCACCTTTAGGCAAGCCGCTGCAGCTTGGCAATAGGAAAAAGATGGTGAAATGTTGGGATCTATCCACGTGTGCCTGGCTAATTGCTGTAAATTAGCTTGGCCCATTTATGCCCTTGAAGAACCTCAGGCACCACTGGCAAGTAAAACAGATACGCGGTGCCTTTGGTTCACACTCTCTCAGAGGACAAGAGGTGGATGAGGCTGTTTGGTAGCTGTTCAGACCAAGTACTGCTTAGACAACTACCATGCATTGTATTCTGAACAATTTTTTATGGCCCTTACCTGCATCAGTAATTACAATTACCCCTGAAATTTAGCGCACTGGGAAGAGCTCCAACTTCAACAGAGCCGTGCCATGCAGTGTGGATGGAGAAGAATAGGAGAATTTTTCAGGGTTTTGTTATGTTCTTTCCTGTCTGTGTCCCCCACATTGCTCAGAGGGGTTTTGTCACCTCCTCAAGCATTTTGTCACGGTTAACTTCTCACTGCTTCAGATTCTCCGCATTCTCTGTGCGAGACCTCACCGATTCCTACTAGTGCTCGTGTGGTTAATGGGTGAGAGGAGGGGAGCGAGCACATCCGAAAGGAATGCAAGAAATATAAACAATTTTATTAACAAGACCACAAAACTATTTTTTAATATAGGCAGCCATTTACAAGGAGCAAATAAACAAACAAACAGAAAAACCCACTGGGGAGACGTGGTCGGTGTCGGCGAGTGCAGTGAACTGGCACAGACGATATGGGCAGGTTTGGGTCGGGTCCCTTTCCTCCACCCGACCTCCACCGTGGGGTGCAGAGCCCGGCGCTACGGCGGTGGGGTGCCACGCGTGTCCTGCTGCGGTGCCAGCGACGACGCCAGCTGCGTCAGGGCTCGGGCGATGGTGGAGAGGTGGCTGTTCATCGTCCGCAGCTCTGCCAGGATGTCGCTCACATTCGCCGACGCCTGCTCGGAGCTCGGGGGCATGGCGTGGGCAGCTGGCGGCGAGGGAGCAGCCCCCGGAGCCCTGTCTCCCATAGGTGCTGCCTGGGGATTTCCATCGTGGGAGGGGTGGGGGGGTGTGCTGCTGCTGCGCTTCATGCCTTCCAGGGAGCCCGTTCTTATGGGTGGTTGGTCTTCCTCCTTCCCTTGAATGGTGGCGAGGGTTGCAGAAGCAAGGAAGGGCAGCCAGTTGATGAGGTGGGTGGCACTGCCGGGTGGGACCACCGGCAGATAAAGTCCAGGGTGCAGGGATGGAGCAGAGGCGGGTGGCGCGGGAAGAGAAGGGAGTCCAGGGTGAACAGTGGCAGCAGAAGTTGATGTCGATGGTGGAACAGGAGGTGGTTTGGGATGTAGGGCTGCAACGCAGGCAGGTAATGGTGGTGAAAATGACGCAGTACCGGTGTCAGAGGAAGAGGAGGGTGATGCTGGAGCTGTGAAAGGTCCAGGTTCTTCAGAGGTTGGTGGTGAAGTGGCAGCAGGTGGAGCGTCAGGTGTGCAAGGGTCTGAGTCTGCAAGGAAGACACATCATGAGCCTTGATTCACACACATACTTACATACAGGGACTGTTGCTTGCTGTCACTTCAGTGGGACCGGGCCTTTTTGATTCAAGGGAGAACAGTGGTACTCTCTGTAAGGCCAATTAGAAAAGAACAGACATACTCACAGACAAAAGCCTGCTGTAGGTAAACATGCAACTTAACATTATAAATCTAAAGTATCCTTCCACTCTGATTCTTCATAAAGCCTGTGGACAGGCCTTAACATTTTTCTGGTTGACATCTCATAGGTATGCATTAGCTGGTGAATCACCTACTGTGTTTTCCTGGCCAGTCATGGAACGATGGTAATGTCCTAACTGACTCAGATCTCCCATGGAGATGTGAGGGCTGGACAGCTGCTGCCAGAGCCAAAGTTAATTACTGCTTCATAGAGGGTCCCAGTTTTCAGCATTCTGCTTTGAATGGACAGGTCATCACCAGAAACAGTAGGAGCTAGTTCGTGGCTTAAACTCTTCAATAGCTTTATTTTTTATGTGGAAGCATGACAGAGTTCACACAATTAAAATTAGACATAGATCCCTGCCTGTAGATATTTAGCAGCTTCAGCTATAAAAATCAACAAAGAGACTGAGAAAGAAGTTTTTGACACTGTGTGTCCCAGCTTGACACCTATGCTACCTTGCAAGCAGTTCAGTGGACCTCATCCAATGTCCACTGAAGTAATTAGAAACATGCTTGCTTGGACTGAGTTCAACATATACAGTGTAGGATGACAGAGCAGCCTCTGGGGAACATGCAAAGGTTTGGAGAGCCACTCTATGGTCCAAGGTGCTCTACCCGCTGTGCTTGGTTGGTAAATACTGTATGGTAAGGATGATCCTATTTTTACAATAATTCTGAAAGCCAGAAATGTAATAGGAAATGTTAGCCTTTCAACAGCCTCGAGTATCTGCATAAGTGGAATTACTATACCACGCCGCTGATCTTTATTTTAGCATTGGGAACGCATTATACAGAAGGTGGTGAGATGCTACAGGAATGGTCAGTGTAAGACAGATGGATTTTAAAACTACTTCTGCTGCAATTAAGTGCAAATTTTAAGGCACTGCTGTGGATACAAAGACACAAATTAATAGATTTATCTAGGTTAAAACAACCTAGAGAAAGCCAAGTACTAAGGTGTTAACACCATACTATTATTATTTCTGGCATCTAAAAAATCTGATGTGAGAAATCCATTTTCATTACTGGCTGGTTTGGTGTTCCAGATAGCAAACTGAAACTGTGAGTCAAAAGCAAATGAGGGCTTTTCTCCGTCATTTCTAACACCAAACCAATTGGACATGCAGCCAACAAAAGTCCATCTTTGTCCCACATTGGACCACCATGTTTTCCTTAACCAAACACACATTTTGGTTGGAGGGGATTATGACACAAAATTCAGCATGCTCTTATGTCCCTGAGATTTTTACGGAAAGTTACTGCAGGTTCCTTGAAACAGTTTCCTTCCTTTGTATATTGGCTTTCTTCCCAACACAAAGTCCTTGCCTACACAGGCGCTCGATCCCTTTTCACTAGAGGTGGGCTGAGGATGTTGGACATTGGGTTTCCAAACTGTTATTGATTGGGCTTTGGTTTTTCAAAACAAAAAAAACAAAAAATAAAGCACAGTTCGAATACAGGTTCCATTTCCATCCAAACCACCAAAGTTTGCAAAGGGTGAGATGAAAGGTTCAGGTTTGGCTCAACCGTAGTGTTAACCAGAACAGTGTTTATGGTCCATATATAGCACGGCTAATCCCTGTTCACACACTGGCCAAACGAACCAAATTAAGTGTAACGTTTTTCCATACATCGGAGAGCAGAGGAAGCTCAACAAACCTTGAGGTAATCTGGTTTAGACAAATAACTGTCACAAATTATTCTTAAATGGTTAAAGAGTAATGGGGGTTAAAATACAAGGAGCGGTAACTAATACAAAAATAGAGACAAAAATCTGGTTGCCAAAGGCTCTCCTTTTTAGTTGCAATCTTTCCAAACAGCGTGGCTTCCCTATCAGAAGCCACAGCTTTGTCATCCCCCTAATCCCCCCTTAAGATTTATTTATGCCATGCAGCCTTTTAAACACATCTTGCTCAGCTTGATCAGGCTCCCATACCTCCATCTAAGAAATTCCACATGGGCGTCTGGGCACCCGCACAGGGATCCTGACGTATCCAGGACATGTGGAAGCTGTTGCACGGCTCAGATCAACGGCTGGCTATGTGCACAGCTGACATTGTGCAGCGACTGCTTGTCTGGATGGGGTCTGACCCCGCTGCTCAATATCCAAAGACCCAAACTGATGATGAAAACTGTAGAATCACAGCATCGCTGAGGTGGGAAGGGACCTCTGGAAACAGTCTAGTCAAAACCCCTGCTCAAAGCAGTGTCAGCTAGGGTCAATAATTTTTTCTCCATGGACAAAATTGCTCGGGCATGTTTGAGAAAGCCCAAGAATAGGGAAGTCCTAAGCACAATGAAGCATGGAGCAAGCTACTACAGTTGCTTATCATATACAACAGGATGGTTCTATTTATTTCCTTCCTCTAATTCTGTTTGTTTTATCTGACTGTTACAACTCATCACAACTCTAGTGCTTGCTTTTTTCACTTTTTTGCACAGCCTCAGCAGAAAGAGAGTCTTCTTAACTGGAGCATCCAGGTGCACACGAATTCCTGGGGCTGTTAGATCTGCACGTAAACAGAGCTGTAGCTAAGTGGGGTTGGATGGATGCCTGCAGAGAAGAGAGATGTTGAAGACGAGGTGCTCAGACAAGTACAGCGACCTTCCCTAAACATATCAACCACTTGTGCATGGTCATTCAGCAATGTCCTGTACACCCAGTCTACAGAAGATGGGTAGGTACTGTACCGTATTCCCACAAGCAAAGACTGACTGTTCAAGGCAGGCTTGTAGCTTAGAAGAAAAGTTATTTCACCAGTTAGGGAAGTTAATCCAGGACTCAGAAAATCTGGATTGGGATCCACTTCATCTAAACAACTGAACTGTAAGTGCCTAGTGAAGAAATTCCATGAGTGCACCTGCATTTTCTGTGTTGTATAGAAAGGGAAAGCCCCCAAAAGGAAGGCTTAGTCAGGGAAGGCTGTATCTCTCTGAACAACCTCAGAGTCACTTACTTCTTTCTACTGAGTGCGTAGGGAGCTTGGCCTCATCCTTCAGGAGGATTGGTTTACAGAGATGGGATTCAGGTCACCTTTAGCTTTAACAGCCTACAGTATAGATGTCTACATCTTATCTAATTCCCTAGCCTTTCTTCATAGTCAGTGGATTAAATAGGTCTAGCATCACCTCTTTATTGCTAGAATGAGAAATATTTGTCCTCATCTCTTTGCTGGGAATAATGTAGGGTAACTAACTTGGCTGTGGATGCCATGCACTGAAAATGCCTACATTTCAGAAAATAACTCCTATACCAGGTGCATAAAAATAAGATGGATGCCGAGTTTATAAACAGTGGATGCCTGACATTCACTACCCTCCTGATCTACTACGGATCTCCCAAAGAGAAAACAGTGGCACATCTTTGTGTTACCTATTTGCAAATAATTATTGGGAAAACTTCTGCACTGCCACCTCTGAGAGGACATTGGGATGTTAAAAACACACAGGACTGTAAATAGGCCAGGTGATATAGTAATGAGAGAGAGCACAGGAGCACCTCCAGGAGAGGATTCCCTCGTACTTGTCCTGCCCATGATGATGGATGTTACCAAAAGATTAATGGGCTGCCCTGGGAGAATGGCGAAACTAAAGTTACTTTAAATGCATTCATCTGTATGAGAAGAGCATGCATTTAACTTTTCAGGCAGTCTTGGCTATCTTAGCTGCTTTTGTTTGACTACTGATTTTATCTGCCTTGCAGCCAAATTGCTGCAAACTCTGATTTCTTAGTCTTTTGTCAGCTAAACAAGGGAAAGGTCTGTGAAGAAGAAACCTTGAGGGAAAAGCAGGGGCATGACTTTCCACTGGCTATCACACTGCATGGGATTCAGCTCATCTAACATTAGCCGTTTAGCTGTCATCTACTGCAAGGCAGTCTTCCAGGCTCCAGCAGAGAAAGAAGCACCTCTGGGGACAAGACATCCCAAGCTATCAGGTCCCTAAGAAGGGTGGGAGGATCATGCTCTGGAATGTCTTCCCTTTCCAGCACTTCTTGTAGCACTAAGTCAACTATCTTAGATGGGCTGACTAACTTCTAAATGGCTGAAGTTGAGTGAGCTGCATTCCTCGCTTTATGTATAAATAATGCAAGTAATTTCCTATCAAATCAGAATAGTAGATGGGTAGTGCTGCCTCTGTGTTCCCGTGGAAGGCATAAAACCATGGAGATAAGGTTTAAGGTGCAAGAGAATAGAGACTTAGTCCCCTAGAGTGCTTCAAGGAATGAGCTGGTGGTTCAGCAGGTGATAATCTTTCCAGCGAGTCAGCACTGAACAGCCAACCTATTTGGATGATAAAGATGCTAAGATGTTGAAATGAGTAATGCAGTCCCCTCGATGACACAGTAAGCTGCGGGAGGTCTTTGTGCACTGCCCTTTCTGCTCAGGTTTACGAAGTTGGTCTAAAGCTAGCAGCATCTGCGTGTGTGCCTGTGAGACCGAGCGCATGCACGCACTCCGACTTCATTTTGCAGCTGCTTCCAAAGAAAGTCTAAATATACGCCTGCCTCCTCTTTCTAGTAAGAAGTGAAACTAAAGTCCTAACAGCTTGTGGTAAATGAAAGTCCAATAGCAACATTTGTGTAAGCGAGGGCGGTACTGCTTTTGCACGGGCAAAGTCCATCTTTGGAATCTGAATCTGAAGCCATCCCTCCTGTGCTGCTCAGGTTTGGTTCAGATACAGAGTGGCATTGCTTCCCACTGCTGGTCTGCAGTCAAGCTTAGAAGGGCTTCCAGCTGTAAATCAAGTTTAGAAGGGATTAAATTACAGCATTGTGTAAAGACACTACTGGACATTGCATTAGAATAGGTCTGAAAAAAACATCAGCGTGAGCACTCCAGGGTCGGTGTTTGCACATGTGTGATTTCAGAAACTGAATTTGGTTCTAGATATTTTGCCTAGCATCTTTTTTTTTTTTTTTGTATGAATGCAAACTAGCTCTGAATATTCACTTGCTTTTGGGTGAGCAGCTTAGAAATGCATAGAAAATTCATAAAAGCATTGGGCAAGCTTATTGTTAATTATTTTTTAGATAAAGCAAATTACAATTATATCCTCGGAATCCACTCCTCTTTGCATACATGGAAATATTCCCAAATATCATATATATCAAGTTACTGCAATCTTTAATGATAAAAGTGTTTTCATGTAGTTAAATATGCCCACTCAAGCTCAGGAGTTTTGTACAAAATATTAATTTGAAAAAAGATATTAATAGTTCACAGTGTTCGAAATCAGCCCTATTCCTCTAGTTCTCAAACTCCATTTCACCCGTCACTCCTACAATTAAAAAAAAAAAAAAAAAAAAGGATTTTGGAAATAATTGTAGGTTACCAGAAACATGCTGTAATGGGGCACGTGGCAAAGTCTGTCCCAGAGTCCAAGATATTTCACCAAAAATACCCAAACTCTGTCTCTGTGCTGTCAGATTAAAAACCTACTGGTTGAGTCACTTCAGCAAGGCTCCTTTCTCTTGCCTCTTGCTTTTTAAGCAGCCTAATAACAATTCATGAGCTACTCTACAGATTTTAATTCGCTTATGAGTTTTTATGACTTCATAATCTCATGCATCTCTTTGGAATTTTTTTTTTCTTTTTTTTTTTTTTAATTGTGGTCTGTTTTGGGGTCTGTTTCTTTTCTTTCAGGTACAATACATCAGGCCTAGCTGGACTGGGCTTTATGTGACTAATCACATTATGACTCCTGTGGAGTTGTGCTCTTTCAAAATTTCTTGAGTAATAGTCTGTTATGAGTACATACTTATTCCCATGTCATGCGAACAAATTTGTTCTCACAGTTTGTCATGGGCCATCTGCTTTTTCATCTTTGTCCCTGGCTTAATTTCAGTGAGATTTTATTCACTTCCTGACAAAATGTGCTTTTTTACACTCATTTGGGACCAGATTTTCCAAGAACCTGAGGTCCTTCTTTGACACCTACGGGACAAAGCCAGACTTTTTGAAGTGCTCTGCAGCTCCTGTTATTTTCTAAAGAAGAAGAGTCCCTGAGGATGCCCTGACATCTCAGCGTGGAGAGGGAACGGGAAAAGAGGAGGTAGGCACGTTGGAGAGGTAATATTGTTGGGCAGCAGGCAATTCCTTATGACAATATTCATTGCCTAACACATTTTTCCCGCTGTGCTCAAAGCACTGCACAGACGAGTCTCACACTGGCTGCACTTTATGGGGGCCCAACTGAAACACATGAAAAATGAAATGCCTTGACACAAGTCCACAATGGAGCCGGGAGCAAAGGCCACTTTCATCTTCCCCATCAACTGACATTGCCAACGCAGCCCTCTGATGGCTCCTTTACCCTACCACTCTCTTAATGCATCTTCTTAAACTGGGGAAACCTTCCCCCCGCCCCGCTCCTTTGCAGCACAGAAATAAGGCACAGCAGGAAAATCTGTTGTGTTTAAGGAGACTGCCAGCCCAGCCCTCCCCATAGCCATGCAAAGATGTCTTCTCTTCTCCACCCACAGGTACTCCCCTTCCCAAAAACTTACTGAGGATGCAGAAGTGGCTGGAGAGAGTGTTTAAGTCCTCTGAAACTAAAATGACAGCTACTTCCAGGTAGCCAAAAAGAAAGAGTAAGGACAAGAAAGCATTATAATTGATCGGACCACTTTGTCCATTTTGTCTTGTGTTTTGCCTCTGTCAAGGGTCAGTAAATGCTGCCTCAAAGTTAGCTATCAAAAAGTCTTCAGTAACAGTTACGCCATCGTCTGCTGTAGGAAATTCTCTCAACATTCCATTAATGAATCAGGTGCTTGGCCCAGGACAGATGTTTCCACTGTCTACGATCACCTTTCATACAATGCAGGCCAACAAATTTGATTCAAGATCAGGCTCAAAATGGACTGCAACTGTATGGACTACAACTGAAAGTAGAGCTGTTGCTTAATTACCTCTTTGAATGTAGCCATTAGGTACACCAAAAGGTTTTTCCTGTCTTGAAGCAGAAAGCCTTTCCAACATGTTTAATTCTTCTAAGAGTCTTGTTTTCTTTCCTTAATAGGTACCATTGTGTTTCTAAATGTCCTTATTATGTTCTTATTAGCCTTATAAAGATCGCATCCATTTTAAAGTTATTTTTTCTTTTTCTTTTTCTTTTTCTTTTTCTTTTTCTTTTCCTTTTTCTTTCTTTCTTTTTCTTTTTCTTCTTTTTTGGTAAGGTTTTGGTGTCGATTAACTCCTATAGCAATGAGTGTCTCAGGTTAGTTTTGCATTGTGTGAGGAAGTTTTTCCATTTACACAGCAGATTTTTGATACTAATCAGCCAGACAGCATTTTCTCTGAAACCACCTGTGTATCTACTCTTTGTACCTTTCAATAGCACTTCCTGCCACACATGGCCCTAGAATAAGCCTGTGATCACATAAAATTCAGCAGGTACTAAAAGACACAAAAGACTAGACAGAGGATGTACACCATTTGCCTTTAGCCCAAAGTCTCAGGCAACTAGGAAGATTATAGAAACAAATCCTGAAGTTGCAGACATTTTGGGTTTTTTCTTTGCTGGTTTGAGATTAGTTTAATTTCTTTACATATATGCTCTGGAGATTTCAAACCAGATTCAGATGTTAATTAACCAAGTGTAGTTATATTAACCTGCTCTTTTTTTTCCAGGAAAAAATACGAGACACACCATGCAATCTTATGGTTTTAATAGCCAGTGAGTCAAGTCTGGAAATTTGTTATACATGAGTCAATGAGATTTCAGGTTCCTACAGAGTGTCCAGCAAGGACACTGTTCAGCCAGCAGCAGACGGGCCTCTGTTGCCTTCACCGCACGGCTCTTCTTGGGCTGATTAATGAAACAAACTACATCCAGGCTGGGTTACCCTGAACCTCTGCCATGTTATGCTTTAGACAGGATTGTCCTTCTCAAAGGCTTGTCACAGCAGTGTTCCCCACAGAAACACAGTGACTATACCTTTTCTCGGGTATTTACCATCTGACTGCCCCAGCACAAGGCTTCGGCTAAGCCTTATAGTCTAGAATTTTATACCATAGCAGACCTAAGGTCCAGCAATCCTTATCTCGTACCACTTCTCAGGCTCTGGAAACTCAGTACTCAAATGCAAGAGATGATGAAAAAGAGTGCAGGAAGTGTCTTGCCCCATCTCAAGCAGAACCAAGGCTGTTGGTCCTCCTTGGCAAGAACGTCTGGGTGAAAGAGGGAGAGGCTGAGTAGGAAGTCATGATTAGACATAGCACAAGAGACTGTATCTGCAAGATTAGCTTGGCTGTTGCACTGCCTAAGAGTCTGCAGGCCAAAACCTGCTTATCAAGCTAAAGGTGGACACTTTGGCTATACAAGAAAGAGGCCCTAGGTGATCTGCAGATGAAAAGGGAATGATCTTGCCTTAAGTATGCAAGAAAAGTAGAAACTAACTAATAGAATTCATTAAATTTTCATATATTTCCCAGTATGTTTCATCCCCAGAGGAACGATGCCATTTTTAGGAAAATAATCTTGTAACGAAAATCCCCTGAAACTGCACAGCCAGAGGTGCTTTTTCTCATCTTCATACACTGAGGAACTGTATAGGCTATGTCTTTCCTACACAGCTAATCTGGGTGGGAGACAACCATATCTGAACACCTGAGTTATGCCAGTCTGGACATGAGTTATTTCCCCGAATGACCCTACTGCATCTTTGCTGTTTGTGAACTTTCCTGAGTGTGTCAGGAAAATTGGAGGGGAGGAGGCATATCTCATAATTTTTTGTATTTAGATACCCAGGGATTCTTTCCCAATCTCTTGTGTCAGATGTGGGAGAACTTGCTTACTCCAAGTAAAGGCTTGTGGGAAAGTCCTGAAAGATTCGACTCACTCGTGATCAAAGGTGGGTCCTCACTGCAAAACAGGTGAGTGCCAGCCCATGGCCAGACAGTACCCAGGCTTCTTATCCCCTCCTCAGAGCTCCTGGCCTGAACTGAAACCACCTCCCAAGCCTGAATGAAGCTTTTAACACGTGCAGAGTTGGTGCCCTGAAGATGTACCTTTTGTCCTAACTTTCATTTCAACTGCTAGATATGCCCAGGCAATTGTAGCAGGCATCATGGAAATGCTGTCTTCACAAAGACATTTTGTCTTCAATAACATTTTCTTTTACACCCAAGTCTAGCCGGAGGTGAATTCTTTTGTTTAATGAAGAGCCACAGTTCCTTTGGAACAAAATGTTCTCCTGTAAGCTGGGTGAGCCGCGGGTTTTATTGAAGAACAGTCCTGCAGACCAAGACAATGCTGTACTTCACTACCCTTTTTGAATTACCACTCTGTCATTTCCCAGAGGACCATGATCGGCCGACCACTAAACTCTGCTTTAAGATCTTATGCCCGATCTAAATGAGACAGAATGAAGCCCTGGAGAGATTTCAACCCTTGCTTTGTTGAAACAACATTGCTTTGTTTGGAATGTATTTGCCTTTGTACTGGGGAATGAAAATGTAACTCAGTGCCTAGTTTTGAAATACATAAATACAGCGCTTTTGGTAATGTCGCATATATAAGGAGATCCATAGCATATGCTCTTTCTTACACAGCTCTTTTTCTTGGAGATCTTCAACCAGTTTTGAAACCTTCAAGCTTTGAGTCTTGTGATAGCTCAGTGAAGGAGGAACATATCATTTCTGAGTTACAGGCTGGCACGGTGACCCAGTTAGGAAATCTGTAGCAGACTTGAAATGAAACCCAGACCTGTGCTTGCAACAGTGAACTCAGCCTTCCCTTATGTCCAGTTCGATTACACAACCCAGTAGCCACCCAAATGTTCATCACACCCACTCACAGCTCCAGTCAGTGGTCACCACTGCTTGGCTCCCAGGTCTCCCCCCGTGCTTTACTTTAATACCCTTAGATTATGAACTGAATAGATCTAGGGATATGATCCAGGTCTTTTCACCCTATGGTTGAATCCTGAGCTGGCACCAGTTGGACAACTGAGACAGTTGGACTTTTTCCTACCCCTTCTCCCTAATTTACTGTTGCTTCAGTGCACCTTGGGGCAGAGATTGCATGAACCCAGGCCCTTGTTTTACCATTGACTGTGTATCACACAACGCCTTTGTCAGCTGTGTACAAGCAGCCAGAGAATTTGGGGTGTGATGCACGTGACAAGGATGGAAGAACCGCACTAGGAGCTCCTCAGTCCCTCACCCCTCCACCTACCCACCGCGCATCCTCCTGAATAACTAACTGGAGAAGATGTTCGCCCACTTGGAGAGCAAACAAACACGTCAGCCCCGCACAAACAGAGGTTCTTGTCTCTCCATCTGAGTCCGTGTCCTTTGATTACCGTGGGTACCAACTCCCAGTTGATATTTTGGGCTGTGCAGGGTGGGCTTGGATGCTCACTGGGTGGAGGGACACACCTCGGCAGGGCAGGAAGGAAGAGTGATTCAGCCACTCCTTGCTCTCAGTCAATATTTACCCGGTGGTTCTGGGTTTGCGGGAGGGATGGTTTCTCTCTGGGGTCACACTCCCACCCTCCTGAGCCAGGCAGCTGGAGCCACCAGCCCAAGAGTGTGCTAGCAGCCTTCTCCTGGGAGCATGTCCTCTTTTTTTTTTTTTAGGCTGCATTTTGGATGCAAACTGGCGCGCTGCAGCTGCATCTCTTTTTCTTGTTTTTTTTCTAATTGTAGTCTGGAGTTTTCCTTAATGGGACAGAGAAGTCTTTGAGACTGGAAATGTGCTCTTCTCTTTGTTTCTGGTAAGACATAACACTGGCCTCATGGGACTGCACTCCAACAGGGATATTTTAGTTCTGCCTGGCTCAACTTCTTGCTGGCCCGCGGTCTGATTGCTGTTTGTCACTGGGACTGCAAGCGCTGGGGAACAGAGACTGCCCTCACTGCGGCTGCTCTAGTAGACTGGAGCCCTGAATTTGGCTGGGCTTCCCAAGCATTTCCACGAGGCAAATAGTAACACTAATTTCAGCTGGACACTCTAGTCCTTGCTTACATTCTTAAAGGGCCGTGTTGTGCTGCGTTCACCTCGTTCTCCACGTTAAATGTATTGCTAGATTTCACCCTGGGGGCTCTTGCGTCCTGCTGGTGGATGATTATATTCCTCTGCTTGAGAGATTGAAGATGAAAGAGCACTTTGAGATCCCTTTTGATAGATGGAGATACCCTTCTGGCCCAGTCCCCGATGTGATTTTGTGAAGGTGTTTAGTATGTCCCATCCTACAGAGATTGGTCTCATATGTACTGGTGTAAAACAGGAATAATTCCATTGGCATCAGTGTCATTACACCAGCATAATCATGGGAGAAGGAGAAGAAATAGGCCCGCAGGGATTTTTTTTGTTTTTTTGGGGGGGAACCATGCTGACTGTAAAACCACAGTAAAATTATTTTTAAATGAGGAAAATTTCTTTAAGACAGATCAGCCTCTTAAAAAGAGAGACAAATGGAATGAAATGCTGCAGTTCAGAAAGTCCTGCGGTATTTGGGAAATGGGGCAGTTTGCTGCAAAGGGAGAAGTAAATAGCCAAAGCCAGGAGAGTTGCAAAAAGAGAAAGACACAGAAAATGAAGTTGCTTATGAATTACATTATCAAAACTTCTCATAGCACAAGAGATGAGATTGTAGAGGCAAGTTTATTCTCAGCACATGTGTGGAAAAATGTAAACCTCAGTAAGAACCACTGAGTAAACCTGAGAAAAGAAAATGACTGTGCCTGGAAATGTTTAGGGGATGGTGTTTGTCAATTAATGAAATGAGAGGTCACCGTTTGCAGCTCAGTACACAGCAAAGACGTACACAGACTAAGTCCAAAGAAGGAGATTTTTTTTCTTTTTCCCCAGTAAGAGGAATGCAGGGGAATTCTTCTCTGTGCTTCATCTGCAATTGATTTTTTTCTTTCATAAAACCTGGTGATTATTGAGAAGAGAAAGTTTGTTCTGTGTGGCTGGGCAGGGGGTTACAATTACTCACGCTACCAGGTTCCCGTTTGCCTTCAGGTTTGTTGATTTTGATGACAAGCCTTTACCACTCGGTTTCTTAGTTGTGTCAGCAGCTTTCCCAACAACGTAGTGATGCATTTTGTGTTACGCTGTGCAAACAGCAGAGCAGCTCAAGCCAAAAAGCACACATCGAGACCGTACTCCCGACTTTAAGCAACCTCATGGTTTGACTAAGTTTGGATCCAGCTTCATGGTTTGGACTCATCTTTAATAGAAATACACAGATATCTCCAGTAACATATTTTAATGGGAAGAGGAAGTTTTCTAAGGACACAATACATGAACCTTGTCAGGGAAGGTTCCTCTCTATGCCAAGAAGCTTCTCTCTTTTCCGGGGGAGCTGCTTGCTTTACGTACGGGACTGCCTTAAAAAGGGGAGGGAGGGGGATTCTGGCAGCATTGGGAATCTTCAGCATGCCAAAAGAAAGAAAGACCAAAGGGTCAGTTGCCTTGTAAAAGGAGGGCTTCTTGATTAACTTTATGGAAAGAAACTGAGCTGTAAAAAGACAGCATTTTGTCTTTAACAAGGGCTGTGAGTTGGGAATGCCGCCAGCTGTGTAGTCTGCGCTAGCCTGGGACTATTAGGAGACCAAGGTCAGAAGGAGCCCGGACGCCACCAGGAATTCGAGGAGAGACAGGCTGGCTGAGCAAAGATGTGGAAGAGCCAAGGTGCAGCTGCTGAAGTCCATAAATGACTCAACAAGCGAAGTCATGCAGGATCCTGGCTTAGAAGGGAAAGAATTAAGTCTTCCAAGGGAAAAAAACAAACAAACAAACCCGAACACCACCCACCCCTCCCCCCCTGCCCCGTGTCCATCTATACATTTGTTCCATAGACATCAATTATATTGTCACAGAAAGAGGGAGCCCATTTCAAGACACCATTGCCGCTCAGTCTCTCTGGGCATTGGGAAAGTGGATATGCCTCTGGAAATTACTACAAGAACCCCAAATCATTCCTGCATAGCTTGCACTACAGCTAATGCTTTCAATGTAATAGCAGCAGAGGTTTGGAACAAAATACACAATCCAACACATTGTGTACAATGTCAGACGGTGGTACTGCACTTGGCCAGTCTCTGTGACATTATAATTAGAGACGGGGCTTGAATGAAACATCCAAATGTGGAGCAGTGCTATGAGTCAGCCGAGACACGCACACCAACATTGTCATTATCCTGAATTTTGTCATTTATAATGAAATCCAACCACTGCAATCTACAGGACATTCAAAACTTGGGTTGAGAGACAATCCCGAATTTGGTATTTATCCCTGCTCTCCAAGACCCAAAGTCAGTAAAGTGTTAAAACACATAGCTGGGAGACTATGGGATTTGGGGGGCTGCACTTGTGAAAAAGCTGCCTGAAGCTGCACTTTCCAGAAGATAGATAGTCCTCAATTTTTAGGACCCCTCCAAATGAGCGCATGTCCCCAGTTCAAGCTCCCCTAACTTGACCTTAAGGAAAAATAACTTAAGCTCCATGTCCCTTTCTCACTAGCACAGCTCTGACGAGAGAAGAAAAGTGAATCTGTCACGGAAAAAAAGGGCAAACAAAAAATCTCAAAGAGGAAACTGATTAACGTGATTTAAAAATATGTAACCACGCCACAGCAGATGCCAGTGAAACCTAGCATTTTGGGGTAAGATCTGCCAATTCTGCTGAGCACACTGTGTAGTACAGCTCCCTTTCTCAGCCTGCCTGAGTATTCCCTGTGCAGCAGCTTGAGCTAAAGGTGAGATGTGAACTGTCATCTGAAATGTCCTGGTTCATATGAACTTCTGTGACGAAGCACTGTATGTCAGCACGGAAAGTATTTTTGTAACAGAAATGCCTGGGGAGGACTACAAAGCAAATGCACCTGATCTTAGAGGACTGCAGTAGCATGGAAGCTCTTGCTGGCCAAGGGAGCATCAGTAGGCAATGCTGTTTTGAACACCCAACCCACGGCCAGGCCTGCTTTGGGAAACCAAAAGTCCAGTGCAATGCCAAGTGTGTATACAGAGCCCAGCAAGCCCATCACGAAAGCTCATACTCTCTCTGCAGGTCATTTCTTTTCACCGCCAACCTTCCCCATGCGTTGTGAGGACAGCCACTCTCGGAAAACCAGAAAGCCTCACTACCTATTTACCAAGGCGCTGTTCCATTAAAGGCCAGGTTACCCTGAACAGGTGAGAAAGCACTTGAATTTTGTTCATTCACAGTTTTGTCTCTTTCTTACATGTGTCCTGTAGACATATTATGTGAAGTGAAACAATGAAACAACCATAGCCTGAGAAAATACACTATACAGCCAGTCACTTCGTTTTTTTAATTCCTTCCTTTATCAATAGAGGCAAATAAAATCCTTCAAACTTCCCAGTTACTTACTCCAAGCATACAGATCTTCGGGGATGATCCTTCTCGGTGCAAGTGGGTGCATCAGCGCTTGGACCCTGCACATCTTTATCCTGGATTTCGCTTCCTCCCAGGAACCCTCAACTACAAATGTTTTGCGGGCAAGTTTGCAAGCACAATTTTCCTAACTTTTGCCAATACAGCATCTGCACAAAAGATAAGGAGTTCATGCATTCCCTCTTCCAGTACTGAATTAGATTCATTTAGCAAACTTGCAATTCAATCTAAATGTCTCGTAAAATCTACGGAAAGATAGATTTTTATCTACTGTGCAGTAGAGTGGGATCAGCCCCTAAAGTAACAAATTTTAAGAAAACCCTATGAGATATGTGGATCAAAGGTGGACCTGTACTCTTATCTTAGCTCTAGTAACTGAAACAGTGTCTATGCAGTGGTGCTTCAAGGTTGTAGGGACTAGTTTCTCCACTTCCTAATGCTCTTGATATTCCTTACAACTATACCATGATCTGCTGATAGATAAATAGCCCCAGGGCCATACTCCACCATCAATTACACTTATAAGTTTAAAAAATGTGCTAGCAAATCAGACAGGTCAAATTCAGTCAAGAGTCAATGGGACAAAGAGTAGAATTTGGCTTAGAGATGTAAGCGAAACATTTCCCTGACACATACAACACATTACGTTTCCCAGGATTCATTCTTCCTGCAGAATGAATGTGTGTTTTCATGGGTTTGAAGATGAATTCAGTTACATTTTTCTCATGATGTGGAAATGCAGGAAGCTCATCTCTCTTTGATGTTTCGGTTCTATCTTCTATAGATAAAAAAATCCCCCTATGATCTGCTGCTGCTAGTCTTCCCTCATTATAACAGCATCTCCTGCTCACCTGGAGTATACTTAACTATGATATATGATTCTAATTTTATTTCACAGAAGAAATAGGATGTAGTATCCATTTATTCTGGAAGAAATAGTGAGGCTGATAGGTGGAAAATCCTGAGCTGTTGTACACTTCAGTGGCTAAAAGGCAGGCAAAAAGAGTCAGGAACTCTGATTTTAATTCCTGGCTGTCTCACTGATTTGGTTGCATGGACTTGGATATCTCCATTGGAGCCAGAGTCCTCAAACCACTAAGAGATTTGTCTGAATGAGAATTGCTATTTGCTTCATAATTTTGCTGTCTCCCAAATTCTCCCTCCTAAATACAGTAAGGATAATTCTTCCCTCCCACTGGCATGGCAATTCTTAACTCCATGTTTGCAAAACTCATTACATGTTTTGGATGAAAGGTGTTAGAGAAGTGCAAAACAGATTTGACACCATTTTTTAATAGAGGGCTTTCGAGGTTTTCTGTGATTGTCCACATTTTTGGAGATTAGTCAGCTTTTCAAAAGGATTATGCAAAGTGAAAGCCTGCAACAGCAGGAGGTCAGGATCAGTGACCCAGAAGGTCCTTCCAGTCCTGTGTTCCTGGAGGCTTTTCCAAGTCATACCAAAGACGTTAAAGACTACTTGTGTGGTCTGAATTTAACACCTTCAATACACACTCTGCATTGAAATTTTTTGTTGCATCCATTTAATGGGGTGGAGGCAGGGGAGGGATAGGACCTCTGCATAAAGGTGAGAGAAAGCACTTGCCACAACAATGATGGAGAGCACCGTACAAGCTAGCTGACAGCTCAGGAAACTGAAGTGGTCACGTGTGTCAAGAAACACCTCAACAGACACAAACAGCTTCATCTCTCTGGCCTTGAGATCCCACCTCTAGAAGCATCACTTGTGTTACCACTGCCCGCTCAGTCCTGGACCTCCTTTCTGAAACCCAACAGCTAGTAGCAGTTATGACAGTGGTTTTGTGGTGTAGACACCTGTCCACATGAAACTAATCTGGGACCACCAACCTCATTTTCTTGTGGCAATTTACCAGTCTACCATATGGTAACAATTTTTGACAGCCACCATCTTGGGCTGGATTAAAATTAGTGATCCAGTGATGGAAGATGCTTTGGTCATGCTCTTAGTCAAGCCCATACTTTACCTAGCTGGAAAGCAGGTAGTTGTGTTGCTTCCCACTGTTGGGGCAAGTATGTGTTAGAGATGAATTCAGATAGTCTCACATCCCCCCACCTCCAAGCCTGTCCCATCTGAGAAAACCAACAGTTTCTGATGTTCAAATGTGCTTTGCCAGCCAAAATGTCAACCGCATGCCACCTCCGAGAAGGCCACAATTCAGTGGTTGCACATCAGACCAATTGGTCCATATTTATAAAGTGCTTTGATATCCCAGATGAAAGGACAGTATATAAATGCCCCATTCATTTAGGTTACTTACAGTAGCAGCAAACAGAAAAATCATTACCCACAGGGTTAGAAAGGTGTATTCCTGTTTATTAATTGAAGACCACATAAAGAATGCTTGGTTAAAGTGTTCCTTTTGGAGTGGACATTTCAGTGCTGGTCCAGTGAATGAAAATAATCCTGAAAATGTGCATGGGCAAATGGCATAAACATGAAGTTTGCACAACTCAAAACAAAATTCTCCTTAAAAATGCAGCAAAAAGCTTTTTATATGGGACTATCCTTGTTCCCTACACACCAATGGGAAGTGAGGCAATCAGTCCTTTGCCAAGTCAGGACTACAGTGAAATTATTATCCTAGAAAAAAATTATTTAAGTTAGAAAAAGTATAATTGTTACATGGTGAGCATCAGCTACTCTGCAACTTAGTATACGTCACACTAAACCACCTGTGGGTTCACTGCACATCTAAGTCTCCTCTCTTTTACGCACCTAACTGAGTGTTTGGATTTCTAGACCTGTATTCCTCGCTTCTTTCTCTGTGTATCTTTGAGATACATGACCCTATCAGTTCATTTGGAAAGCTATGTTAAATAAAACCTTTTCTGCCTGTCATGTCAGTATTGAAGTGCTGAGTAGATATCCATTCACAATCCCTGGGAGCATGCAGTGTCTTTCATAGATCATAACTGTAAAAATAAATAAATTACAAAGCAGAAAGGAGATAAGGCACAGGTTTAAGCTGCCTTTTGAAGATTTATTAAAACAAACTGATATTTCTTATAATGTGCATGTAACCAGAATACATAACTGACAATGATAATCATTAACAGGTACTAATGTTATTTCAGAACAGAGGACGGAATGAGACAGACTAAACCTCCATGCATGCAGCAGAGGAAATCCAAACTGCGATAATTAAATGCAAATAAAGCCTGGGGGCAAAAATTCCTGGTCTCTCTAAGATAAGAGAAATGTATTTCTACCATCTATACTTCATTTATTTCTCTTGAAGACTCTAATTTGTTTTTAAGCTAATAGATCAAACATTCTTGTCACAGTTCGTACAACTGTCTCAAATATGTGAGAAGTACCCGCCAGGCGAGGACCACCAGCAATTTTTATGATTTCTTTACACTACAAATATTTGGCAGAACTGAAATCACCCAATAAAATAAACCTGTGGATTCATCTGCAGTTTTAGACTCTCTCCAAGTATTTTTTGGACTCCTTCCCAAAATAACTGATGCTCATGATATTCCAATATCAAATGAAAATATGTCCTAATTTTCATGTCTCACTACCACCATCTGTTATTAAAGAGAAAGTTGTCTTTTTCCTAGCGGGCCAGGTGGCTTGGAGACACCTATGTGGCCATGAGTGAAGCTCTGGTCCGGTAGTGTTTCTGGTCCTTCATGCCATTGGGTTGGTGGGATTCAGACATAATGCAAAGGCAGAATCATGGAGCAGTGGTGGTGGAATATAATTTCTTCCAGTACCAGCATCATCTGCCAGCTGGTGCCCAAAGAGCCAGCAGCACTGCAACATGGGTGTCCCCATCTCTTCAGAGGAGAGGAAGCTTGAATTTAATGATGTGCAAGAATGGCTTTAGGGAAAGGTTCAGGATCCTCTTTGGAGATGCCTTTGGCAAAGGGAATAGATAAAAAGATACCATGTTTGAAAAGTCTGTCCAGCTCTAGTGACATTGCAGAGGTCTTCAATGAAAGCTACTCAGCAGTACACAAATGTTGCAGTCACTTTTACAAGGTTTGGATCAGCTAGCTGATGCCTCAGAAAGTCAGTAGCTGAGCTTTACAGACATTCAGGTCTTCTTATTACAACCATGCATTAAGAGTTAAGTCTTTCTCCTCCAAACCAAAGATGAATTAATTTATAAACCACCCCAACCTTCTGCCTCTACCATTGCATTTGACAACCAAACCACATCACCGTTTATTCACCCCAACAAAGGCATCCCAGAGAGCCGTTCCTAAACAGCTGACGCTGCTCTTCCCCTTCCCTGCAGATATTTTTCTCTCCAGAGGTCTTGAGCTGTACAATTTTAGCAAGTGCTACTTGCAGTATGTCTTGTAAATTCTACAAACCACTATAAAATCTGGTGCACAGTGTCAATTTTACATGTTTTCCAGCAGAAAGGAGCATGGCTTTTGTTTCCACCAGCCTCCCGGCTGTACAGTGCCTCATAGGTATTAATTTTTAGGGTTATCACCCACTCTGATTTTGGTAAAGCACCCTAATTTTATGAGGCTTGTCTCACACCTTGTTAGACTAGCTGGCAGGCTGGCTAATATTGACTAGATGCAGAAGAAAAACCTCTTTATTAGAGTAATGCTGAATTCTAACATTGCTGTTTCCCATGGATTGCAATGGTAACCTTTTTGATATAGCAGCGTAGCTCCACAGCTTTCACATCAAATCAAGAGAATGGGCAAGTAGAGCCACTCAGAAATTTCCCATTTTGCTTTTTTCTTTTTTAATACCAAATTTGTTTTGTACAAAGACAGTGTTGCCCCTAGGAAAAGCTTGATTTTCCTGAAATGTTTCCATTTTCCCTCAGGAGAGCTGATGGAAAGTATTTAACTTGGGGTCAACGTGATCTGAAAATTGTTCAGGTCAGGTCTAAGAAAATTAAAACTATTGTAGGTCAAGCCAGCCTGACATGAATCTTCTTTAGCTGGAGTTACACGTGCATGGTGAGATCTGCATATCGGTTGCAAAGCAATGGAGATTCACTCCAACAAGGAAGCCCAGCCAGCAAGAAAATAACCAGAAGAAAACAACTTCCACAAGGTGAAAGGAGAACAACTGTAAATACAGCTTAGTGTTGAAACAGCCCAAACAAACAAAATATTTAAAAATATTTCCCACGTTCACAATAAAAGATTTTTCTACAAGTATCTCATTCTATTATAAGTTTCCAACAGTTCATTTTGGGACTCAAATTAAGGATGAAAATGAATGTTTAAGGACAGGACACAAATCCAGATCCTTGTTCTAGTGACACGTCTGCTCGCAGACATAAAACTATTTTGTTAACTGGCAGGGAATACTGGATCATGGAGGGATTTCCTGTGTTTCATAATCCCATACATATTAGACAATATCGTACACTATCATTCCCATTCCACAGATAGGAAACTGGGACTGCACGAGCACTGCTACATAGGCAATATAGAAAACAGTGCAAGGACACTGGAGTGTCTCTAGCTATTAAAACTAAAAATCTATCAAGAAAAACTCCCTTTGAGGTAAGCTGCCTTCCAGGACAAGACCACAAAGGCACCACATGAAACTATGAAGTGGAAGATTGAAAAAATAACGGAAAGACATGGTCCTTCACAAAACGTGCAGTGAATCTGTGGGGCTTGTGCTGCAAGGTGTTGTACAAGAGAAATGTTTGCATGAGGTCAAAAAGCGATCAGATATTGACAGCTTGGGTAGACAGGAGATGAAGAAGAAGGGGGACCTTGTTTGAAGCCAGGGTGATCTTCATGATCCTCTTTGGCTGAACAAAGGTCCCTTCAGAGAGGAGAAGGCTGTCTGTGACCCCCGTCTCTGGAGATCTGCCCAGTCTCACCATATCTGCGGTGTCCTTGAGCCAGGCCACTGGCAACCCATTGAGTCTTTCTTGTTCTCCTTCTGTGACACATTTCAGCCACTACTCTTGATCTTTTCTTACAGGTCTGTAGGTGGCTATAGGGGGATGGGAGATAGGATGTTTTGTGGCCTGGGTAGCAAACTTTCTGCAGACGCATCTGAACTTACCACCAGTGTACATTTGCCTGCAATATGGAGGACTGGAAGTGATGACCAAAACAGTCTCTCCTAAATTTATATTTCTACTCTCATGATCCCACAGATGTATCATTCACAGAGGTCCACACCAGGCCAGTGCTTACTGCAAAAGGGCCCTTCCCAGACCTGGCTAAATGCTGAAGGACCTACTTCTTAGGGGTTGCTGTTCTTCAGGAAAAAGTCTCTCTGTTCCCTCATCCACTGTCTACACAAATTGTCTATGTTTTCCTCTCCATGTGACTAGAATAATACATAACAGGAGTTTGACTCTGCACTGTATGCAAAAGCAAACGGGCTTTATGGTAGAGGAAAATCTCAGATGTGAAGGGACAGTGCAGAAACACGTGAAGAGCTGAGGAAAGCTGAAGATGTACAGAAAGGGTCAACATTAGCTGATTTTCCTGTAGGTCCAGTGCAAAGCAGCCTACATGTTCAGTCAAAATAACCTCCTACTTATTCTACTTAAGTTTTTGAAGAACATTATTTCAGTGCCAGCACCAAGACAGGCTGTTCTCCACAACTCAGAAATCACAGATGGAGAAGCCTCCACCAAATGCCCACCTGGACCAACTCAGTGAAGACTGATCTCCTGCAGATTGAACTGAATAGACAAAACCTGGGAAGTGGGAGCTGCGTTAAGTCTCATATCCTCTACAAGGATCCAGTAACCCACTCACCATCGGGTTAAGCTCCTATTGAATATGAGCAGAGCTCCTTACAAGTTGTGCAACACAATGGAAAATTGAGACCATACCATAGATGAGGACATACAAGTTACGTGGTTTGCCTGAGGCCACACAGTGAGTCAGCGGCTAAATTATAAACTTGGGAGTCCCTGGCTCCAAGTCACTTATTCAATCTATGCTGCCTCTAAGGCATATTACATTGGGGGTATTGTATGGAAATGACATTAACTTTAAAGAGCAGTGTAGAGTAGAAGCAAGCAGAATAAGTGGGCTTTATTGTGGGCTGATTTTAAAAAAAAAAAAAACAAAACAAAACATGAAAAAAGTGACATGAGCAGTTTTGCAAGCATACAGCGTAAATTAATTTTGCACAATTTGATTTCAAAACCTCCCTCCTGGATTAAAAACCTAAACACCAAGTTTCAGGCCATAATGCACCCTTCTTTTCCACTCTTCTTTTTTTTCTTCTCTTTTTTTTTTTTTCTTTTTCTGGCAATTCTGTTAACCCCCAAAAACAGAGGTTTAATATGGAAATGCTGACAGCTCCTTAAGCAGAGCATCGCATTTGCAACACTGTAATTATGCCTACTTCAAAATGCTCCAAAGAAAACAAGATTTTCTTGTTCAGACAAATCTTGAATGGTTTTAGCCCCAGAATTAAATCATTCAGACCAAAAAGGACTGTGTTAAGCATACTGAACCAGGGCTGTACCAAGGAGATATGGAAAGAGATAAATGCAAACTGATTTTACAATATTTACGTAATTAGATCCACATCTCTGCTTTTCTCTCTTGAATGAGTAAAGACCAGATTAACCTTATTATTATTATGTTTATTTGATTGACTTAGGAATTCCATCTGGATAAAAGGAGAGTCTAGATGGCTTTCTCCATGCGCGCCCAGCGTGAAGCCAATCAACGTGCCTCTCTAAGTAACAAATTTGTTTTATGTCATCTATCAGCAAGATACTGTAATACTGGATATAGCTTTAGTTCAATGGATGACTGCTCCTTAAAGACCATGCAGCTTAGAGGTTTCCATCCTGCATTTTTATGTCTCCACAGAAAATTACTTGTCAGATTTTCCACTCTTGTGAAGACGGTTGTAAGAAAATGTGTGGTGCAGAAAGCGTGCATGGCACATTTAAATGAGAACGCAGCCAAAATCTCACTGCTTTTTTCGGTGGAGGATGTTTGCTTATTTTGCAAGACTTTCTTGCATCCCACTTCTGCACTGTAAAACAAAGGCAAAGATGGGTGTAGATACAGGATTCCTATGGTGGTGATCAGAGAATAAGAGAAAGGGAATGATTTCTTCCACTGCTCATAATGTGTGATTTTGATTGTTATGACTGCTTCATGCAAATAGTCCTTCCTAACAATACGTACTATATCCCCATCTAGCATAAGAAATATTAGATCAAAAATGGGGAGGAATTTGGTGTCAGCCTCATTGCATTTGTATGGGGAAAAACAATGTTTTGAGTTAATAGGAGAAGTCCCTGCAAATGGATTGTTACTTCTTTTGAGAAACTATTCTACCAGCTAATTAAAAACCACTGTCAGGAACCTTGTCCTGGTAGTTACCCTCATTTTCCAGAGAAGAAGAAGAATACAGTGGGCTGAGGCTGGGACAGGTTGGATTTATTTCCCAGCTTTATGTAACCAAGACAGAGCCACACAGTCTGTCTTTACCATCTCCAACATGGACAACAAAAATATTCTTTTTTTCTCCATTTTTTTATTGGTCTTGTTTACTCAGGTTGCCATAATTTCTGGGCAGAGTCTTCTTCTGACTATGTGCAAGTATAACACCCAGTTCAGACCGCTCAGTACTACACAGGCGCATGCAATTAATCCAAAAAGATGGCCATTTGAATCCAACCAAGAACATTTCTATCATCAAAGTGGCCATTTCGTAACTGTAAATGGACATCTTGTGAACATTTCTAATGTTTCTATTTTATCTGATTTCTGATTTCTTGCTCTAATAGGAATATAGCAATTTGCCATCAGGCTGCAATCTGAAACAGTTACGTTACATGAAACTCTGCATGTTATCTCATTTGTAGGCTCCCTTTACCACACAGACTTGCTTTTGACTTCCTTTCGTGCATTATCACAACAGACTCCAACTCACGTGCTTTGCTTTTCTGTTGGGAAAATATTGTGTAACCTACAACACTTACACGGCAACCCTTCCCCCACAGGGAAGGAAGCCTCCAGCCAAACGAAAGCTTTGATATTAAGAGCACAGCAATGTGTAAACCCATAATAATGCACTTGGACTGCAGCTCTCCTTTAGGAAAACAAAAAAACAAAACACTCCTAATTAAGCTATTGGCTTGGAGGAGGTACTAAGTCCAAAATGATTTTGACTGCATATGGTATTTATATGGAATGCAACATGCATTAAAACACCAGCACACCCAGATGTGGATGTTCCCCAGCTGCCTGTCTGCTGCTTTGATGGCAAGCTACAAAGATCCTTCCCTACATAGTCATCTCCGTGGGAAGCAAGAGGTGACTTCTCTGTGCTCGTGTATCAAACTGAGTAGTGGAAGGGAAATTTTAGAAAGAGAACATGCAAGTTTACAAACGTAAATGCTGCACTCAACTTCATTTTCTGCGTGTTCAAAACAGTGGCCTCTTAGTATGAGATGCCTCTCAAACTCAGAGATGGGTCACATACTGCCAAGGGTCTCCCCAAGGTTTCTGCTTGGAGCGGTCGATGCAGATGTTATTTTTCCCTGCAGCTGTTGGGGGCAGTAGACAATCAATCCTGGGTTTCTGTAACCTGTACGACCTGGGGTGTGCATCACATACAAGCTATATACATGCCCTGATGTCGAACAGATTTGCAAGCCACCTGGCATGTCTGGGAATATAGGGAAAATAAGTCCTGCCTTGAGAAATGGGTATTTTGGTGGTCCTTGGGATATAGACTATTGTGCTCCTGATCAGGACCAAATTCTATCTTAAATTGCAGTATGATTTAGCGAATGCCAATTGATTTTGGCCAGAATTTTCCCATTTTCAAACCATGAGTATACTTATTTTAGATGTAGCTGCTGAAATTTCAGACAAGTTCCAGGAAATGAGTTGTTTAAGTTCCAAGGTCAGGGAAACAGATTTGCTTTGGACACAGGCAGGAAGCAGATTACAGGAAGAGACCAGCAAGACAAAATTTTGGAGGTTATTTTTATACTAATGGCCACCAAAGATTATTTTTTACCCCCAAAAACCCACTCTACAACCATAAGGCATGCTGGGCACAGTTGCCACCACAGCATGTCCTGAAGTGTGTGTTGGGTTGCATGGTGTGGGACGGCCACAGCACTGATGTGTAGCAGGAGCAAGGAGCTGGGTTCAATCCATGCACCAGCCATTAATCATTTCACATTTTAGCACGTTGTAGGATTCCCTGGTCTGCACTGATATCTGTGAACAACTTTCAAATCATTCAGAAGCCCTAAAGCAGAAAAGTCCAGCTTGTCCTCATCCATAGACAGCAGAAATGAAGAGCCTTGTCTCCCCTACGCACCTTTAGTAATCAATGGGGAGCGGGGCAGTATCCTACAACACAGCTGAGCCCCAAATGCGAAGGCATCAGAAGAAGCAGCTTCTTGCTCCGCTACTGAAGGAGACCAGGCACCTCAATCAGACTGAAGTCCCTGGAGACAGATGAGATGAGCCCTGTGCCCTACGGTGCCCTGTGACAGCAGTTTGACCACCAGCTCAGAGCCGCTGTGGAGCTGCTAATTGCAGTCAAGCTGGACCCTTCTGCAGGGGGTCTGGAAGTCACCTCTACCCTCCAGTTCTCCAGAAATAGAAAACTGCCTGACTTCTCCCTTTTCTGCCCTTCTCCATCTTTTCTTTTGCTAATGAGCGAGAGGCACCCTTCCATAAAAACAGCATGGCATGGGCAGTTTCTGGCGTGCTTAAGCAAAGCTTAGGGGAGCTGAGTTAACGTTCTCAGCCCACTCCTGAGACGTCTGATAGTCCCTTCAGGTCCTAGTATGACCCATCAGTTGCTGCCCTGAGAGCTTTGCTGTCTGCTGCTGTCTTTTCATGATGTTTCGGGTGCTACTTCTAACAGTCAGCAAGCTTAATGCAATGAAAAGCAGAGATTTGCAGTGTAGCTGCCCATACCTAGACTACTAGTTTAGGCTTAGAGTCAATGGGAAGAAATAGGGGCATTCAGGGTACAGCTCACCTTTCCTAAAAGAAATGGCTAAAATAACTCAGATTTTGTCTAGTTTCCACGTTTTGTAGGAAGCATTAACTCCGTGTGCCTCAGCTTGACCTTCTACACCCACCTCTGTTCAAAAGCTCGGGTATGGGATATTTTTTTCCTTAGGCTACTCCTATTCTGAAAAGTGAGTGCTCTGTGGCATACTGGTCCCCCACTTTGCCATAGTGGGGACCTGCCAGAACAGCCCCAACTGCCTTCTGGGCTGGGCTGGGACCGGGAAGTAGCTGGTGCGCACCAGGGTCTTTCCCCATATGGGACTGCGCCGTGGTCAGGTAATTGTAGATGTCTGGTACAACAGGTGCCAGAATGCTCCTTTAATAAAATCATTGCTTTTAATAAGAATAAAAATAAGGAGGAATGCCCAGTAGCTAAAAGGCTAGGCCTTGATCCTGAAAATACATGCTCACATGAGTAATTATATGCACTTAACAGTCCTCCTACAGTGCTCTGAGAACTTCGGTACGGGCTGCTCCAGTTCCCATGGGCTGCAGCAGGGACAGGACACCCCGAGCTGCGGGGCTGGTTTCACCGTGCATGAAGTGACTCACGTCCCTGGGTCTGACTGGGATCAGACCCCCAGCCAGAGAGCCATACCTCAGATATACTCCTTTTTCAGTAGCAAAAGTGGAGTTCTGCAGGGGGGAAATACCCAAATCAGGATTTTATTAGTTAGCAGGACATGGTTCAAGATTTTCGTATCCTGCAGCTTCCCAGTTTCCATTGACCTGTGTGATGCCGTGAGGATCGGCTGTTTCTCAGGAGATTTAACAGGGATTAGTGGTTCCCATGTTGGAGCTATAAACACAGTCCTGCCAATCACTTCACCTTCCCTGTTCATGCCAGGAGAATAATACAAGGTCCTGCTCACTTTCCTCTTAAATTTCACATTCTCATTTAGAATATTTTTCCTTTCTGAAAGATCATCCAGGAATAACCAGATAGGGGATTATTTTAACTGAGCTCCAATACTGGACCATTTACATTGCTTGTTTCTAACTGGCCTCTTGTTTACAACAGACTGAAATGGTTAATCAAAATTAGTAACTTATGATATACCCAGGTGTTTCATACAGTGGCCATATATTTTTTTTTCCTGGAATTATTATGTTACTACAAACAGGACTGAAATATTTTAATATCTGTATCAGAGAACTTCTAGGAATAAAGAGATTTGACTGAAGGAAAATATTCTTACAAAGGTTTTCCTGTACAGGCCGTTGCACTCTGACATTAATACAGCTCCTTATAGCTTAACATTTTTAATGATGGGTTTGTGAGCAGAGCTATGAAAAGCTCCAGCCTGGAGAGCTAATAATGCAGTGAAGCTCACCGGGTGGTTTCTCTGTTCCACCCTAGAGGTAGCTGCATTTCCACTCTGTGACTAAGTGGATGATACATACTTGGGGCTAGATAGGTTTATTTTTTACTCTTACGATGTCAGAGCAATTCCCCAGCCTGCAGTGGAGGTATTGTGGAGTACAGGAGCTTAAGTGGTTCTCAATAGGTAAAGGACTTTTCGCTTGACTCAGTGAACACATACAATTTTTTTTATATATATATAAATATATATATATATATATATATATGTTGCAGCTTGACACTTCTGTTTCTCTGCTATGGGTGAAAATAGACTTGGGTTCTGTTTAGCTAAATAGGACATTTTTCTAATTCTTCCTCAATCCTCAGGACAGTGAGGAGATTGATGAGGGAATGTGAGAGCTGTTCGTAAGCTAAACGTACCCTTCCTCTTATTCTTACAGCTTGCTTAATAATTGGCATTTAAAAGCAAAACAAAACACAATAAAACAAAAATCTCTGAGATACTACAGTGTCTGAGGGGTGTTTGTATAAGTGGAGGATTTGAGGTCACGGATCCCACCTCTCCCTTTGCTTATGCCTCAGGTTGCTGGATGGTTGGGAGCAACCCAGATGGGCTCCAGCATGAGAAGACAACGTTTCCACAAGGAATAATGCCGCCAGCCAAGTGTACAACCAGTTTTACCGCTAATTAGGGCCTGGAGTAGAAATGATCATATGTTTTCATTATGAAAAGCAGGATCTTGTACTACTCTCAGCTCTGCACACTGCCAGAGAATTCCTCTGGAGGGGCAGCTCATAGCAGCCGTATTTCTTGCACACACATCTTATCCATCTTATAATCGATACCAAGAACAAGCTACCACTTTAAGTAATTTTATTCCCATTTTCAGAACACCAGCTAAGCAGCAGGAAGCATTTAGCAGGAACAGCAGGCAGTGACCCCTGTGCTCACACTGCGCTTGCAATCCCAGCGAGCGCTTTCGCAGCATCCCTTCCCCACGGGGCTGACAGCTCTCACCGGTGAGGGATGGTTGCTCTCGAGTGAGTACCTGTGGGACAGATTTCCAGCTTGCTGCATCTACCTTTATGTTTCATCACACCCCTGAGGTTCACACACATGTCAGCATGCTGCTGAATGGGTGTCTGCAATGACCACATGCTTTTAAGACCCTTAAGCAATCTAGCACAAATCATTTTAGGAAAAGTCTTGATATTTAGCAATCTTTTTGTTTGTTTAGTCCCACCTGAGGATTCCTACAGTGTTTCGAAGTCCTCCTTCAGCAAACATCCATTTCCATATGTGACAGCCTATTGATTTCAATTTATGCCATGAAATTAACTGACACTAACATTACAGGTGTCATTACCTACATTACCTACAACTTAATTGCATTGAGTGAAAGGAATAGCAATGGTCCCACTGAATATTCATTATCTTGTTTGGATTTTTCTGTGTAAAAAATCCAGCCTTTGTCTCCTTACCCATTCATATCGTTCTGTTGGAATTAACTTGTGCTCCTTCACATTTTTCTGCTCTTGATGTCAAAATGGCCAGTCGTCAAAATTACCATCAGAGAAGCCTTGGTTCACCCTCTAGCAGGGGTGTAGAAGGGCTGAGCAGAGAGGACAGGACAGCAATGTGATACTGCTCCCACAACAAGCAGACTCAGGACTGGACGGTCCAGAAGATGTCCTCCAGATCTGTGTTTCTGTGAAGAGTCAGCTGTAAAGACATTTTTCTACTTGTGGGCTTCTACTCACAGCTAAAGGTCGGAGGTAAGGGCTTGAAGTGCTGTAGAAAGTCATACCCGCAAGGAGGGACAAGCCCTTGTGCCAGGACAAGATACCTTTGGATTTACTCTACAAACCAAAATTGCCTTTTTCCACCATTTCACATTGTACAGCCATTGCCTAATCATTCTTAACCATCATTACTAGCTCTTTTAGAACATCAGTGTTTTCTTCAGATCTCTCACCCTCCTATTAAATATCTGTGTTTTGGATTATTATTCCCAGATTTACTAGTTTGCCTTTTTCCAGACAGAATCTCATTCTGTTTCCTGCTCATATTTCTAACCTCTGGTTCCATTAGTGTTATTTCTCTGTCTTCACTGGGTTTACAGTTCTTTCCAGCGCAGTGTTGTGTGCAGATCTAGTTAATGTACTTGGTTACACCTCCTTCCAGACCATTAATAAAAGTATTAAATGATGTTGCTGCTAGCACAAATCCATGCAGCACCCTGCTGTTCACCTCCATCATCTTCAAGACCACAGCCATCCATCACGCACACCATTTATCACCAGCAAACCGACTTTGCAGACTAAAGCTGTTCTGTTTGAATTACGTCGCTAGCTCTGGGTGAGGACCAAAGGGAAGAAATGTCAAGTGTTAGTGGCAGAAGGAGGTGGGACAAGGGCTGGATGATGATACCGCTCAAAGCCACTCCTTATCAAGGAATCCAAACGGACCGATGGAGAGAAATGTAATCCCTCTCTGCATCCTACCATGTCCCCTAGCAGAGGTTTCCCTGATGCACTTTGGTCTAGCACTACCAGGGACCGCATACTTGAGGGACGAACTATATATTATCCCAAGAGTTGCTCCGCTAGCCAATGCACAACAGGAATAGCAGTTACCGGCAGAAGAGGGATACTCTTTGTTCCCACATAATTGTTTCCGGAAAGAAATAATCACATATTCAGACATGAACTAAAATCAAAGAAGGAGAAGGTCAGAGCAGGCACATTGCCATTGTGCTTGCTGCTGGGATCTGTGATGAGGCATGCTGGTAAAGCTGAATATCAAAAAATCCTGGGCTGGAACAGGCAATTAGCTGGGGACTTCTATCATTTCTGGGCATCTACACTGAGAAGGAGGTTGGCAGAAAGGCAGGAGAGTTTCTTTCCATCCAGGCTTCCTCTTTAGGAAAGCAACATATTCCCCAGGTACTTGTCTAGACGTGTGGCATGTACAGACTGATGTCAGAACGTAAGCGTTGCCACACCGGATTAGAGACCTGAGGTCCGACAAGCTCAAAATCCTGCACCTGAGAGTGGTCAGCATCACGTACCTCTGGGAGAGGTGTAGCTCTCCCAAAACATGCAAAGCTGGCACAGCCTCCGCGCGTCGCCCCTGCTCTCCTTCTAGGGATTACTACCGAGGCTTCAAGAACGAAAGACGATTTTAATCCCCGAAGCATGAAGTATAATAGTTTTTCAAACTGTTTGATACAGCTGTGAGAACTGTGGATTCACCGGCTAACCACAGAAATGTCCCGACCTCATCTGTAGGATAACAAGCTCCCAGAAGTCCAGACAAATTCAGTGGGAACTATGGGGATTAACCAAGTGAGAAAATCACATCCAAAGACAATACATGTAAACTAGGATGATTGCTCTAGCCTGAGCAGTTAGTTAATATCTGGACTCCTGCAGGTCTGCTTCTATTAGAAGAAACTTTTCTGTTTCTCGAGTGTAATCCTGTTTAACTAAGAAATTTGACTACAAAATCCCGTTTCATTGAATGCAGGAGAAACTAAGAAAAGCAAACAGCTCTTTCACTCTGAAATATCCAGACTTGCTCCTGTAGCAATTTCTGTGCCCCTAAACCTATTTGTACACAAGAAATCATTTAATTAATGCAAGTGAAATAAAGAAATGTGGAATTAAGTAGAATTAGAATTATGGAGCTCGACTTTGTCTGGACAGCCGGTAGCAAAAAGCACTTGAAGAAAATACCAAGTAAAAATATTTCTTGAGTGTACACATATCTTTAGCTCTAAGTTGAATACACTGATGAATTTTAAAGGAACTGGTTTAGTAGCTTACCAAAGCACTGGGAGTTCAGTTTTGAACAGCTATGGGAAATAGAAGATACAGGACATACATAGGTGGAAATAGGAGGAAAAAATATTGAAATTATTGTGTGTTTTTAATTAAAAATAACAGTTTGAGCAACTTACATTTCACTGCTCCGATATTATAATTATGGTTATAATAAACAAGTCTGAACAAAAAAGCAAAAGAGCAAGACAAGTAGCAGAGCATAAGGTTGAAAAGGGGATAATAAAAATATGAGCTATAGAGAATATGATTTCAGACAAACAACAACACAGACAACTTCTTAACTAAAACTTTAGAATTGCTGAGTACAGAGCTACAGAGACTAGAGGGAACATAATGAATTTTAGCACAACAATTTCAAATGAATAGATCATTTATCAGGAAGTTCCCTGCAGTGGGTCAGATTCCTGAATCCACACATGCACTGCTCAAACCAGCCTTGTTTCTTCCATGGTGCTCGGGTGATCTGTTTGCAGACCATGTGCTGTGATCATATCGGGTCCCGTAAACTGGCTGCTCTCGGGTGTGCCACACTACTAACATGGCACTGGAAATTTTTATCCCACATACGCATGAAGTGGCATTCACCCTCTGAAGTCTGAATGGAGCTTTTGTGCACCCCAGAATGGTGCATCTGATGGTTCAGTGTTGTTGGATTGGGTACGATTGCTTAATAATCAAATAATAACTTTTATCTTTAAATATTTCCTTTGCTCACAGTGCTAAGCAACAATTAAAAAAAGAAGCAATAGTTTTTCTTTCATAATTTTAGATATTGAAACTGCTTGTGAGAAAAGGGTGTTGTCTGATGCGCTGCCTGACTTCCAGTTGTGTGCTTACATCTGAATTACTTTATATTCCTATGTCATTTAATCTAATAGGGCAATAAATTTCACTTTCTGTCCTAAACTATGTCAGTGCTGCTTTCACGTGTTAAATAGCTGCTCACTGCCCAGGACTCAAGGGCAGTGATCCTTCTGATTTAAGGCGTTCTTCATCCCGTCCCTAGTGCAGACCACCCCGCCAGCGAGGCATCTCCTCGCCGTCCATCTCCCCTTCCCGCTGCAATCCCCTAACACACGCGTGGTAACGCCTGTGATGACATTGCCCTAGGAAAACATTGAATTTCCGTGCAATGTGGCACTGCGACAATGAGCAAACCCTGTTCTTGTGAGAGGTGCTGATAGCGGCAAGTATTCTGGAGGGTACTAAGCGTCAGCAGTGACAACACCTGGGTGACTGCAGGTTTAAGCAGATCCACCCCGTGTAACCAAACTCGATGAAGAACTTGGTGGAACCACGTGCAGTACGATTTGTCATTTGATTTCTCACATAAGCCAGACAAGGGGGTAAAGCAATTAGGGGAGGGGAATTTGCTCCTCTTTCTATAAATGTCTGGACTTTGAGCCACTCCTGGACGAGGTTTATTCCCTGTGACACCACACAGCAACCCCGCGCTCCGACCTTGCTGACGGCTGAGGCTCCTCCATCTGCCCAGCAACTGTTTACAATTAACTGATGATTAAATGTGCTGAGATAGCGAGCTGCTCGCTTAGCCTGCCCTGAACGCTGAAACTTCAAGTGCCAAGAGCAGAGAGAAACCTTTTGTCTTGGTTTTGCATAAATACGAGGTTGTGGCTAAGGCTTCTCGGAGCTGCTATCAGCGATGGGGACAACAACAGCTTTTCAGGAGCGAAACCGCTGCGGAATTTAGGTGCAAAAGTATTTGCTTGCATTAGGATAGACACTGGAGCTGGGCAGGCAGGGCAAAATGAGTAAGTGCTTCCTGTATTTTCTGGTGCTTTTCTCTATTTACACAGGCCAGCATGCAGGTGTAACAAACAACAGTGTTTTAGTCACTGGCAAAAAGGAAGCATTTCTGCTGCCCAGCTACCAGGGATCTTGTTTTCTTCCATGCAAAAGTGTTTGCAGAATGCGAACGCTTTGTGCAGGGAATCACTGGATGAGTCCACTTCTTAATTAAGATCCTGTAGAGCAGGATACAGGTGTGAAGGGGCCTGTGCAGTTGCGCGAAGAGGAGAGACAGTAAAATAGCATTTCTTAAAGCCAGAAGAAAATCAGTGCTGTCCTCCGATAAGTATGTCCTTGTTGCTAGTGGCGAAGCCAGGCACACCCTACCTATTTGAAATGAAAAGGTTGTTCCACCAGCAAGATTGTGTCCTGTTCAATCAGCAGCTCAACAAAAGGAAATTGGATTTTTTGTTAATGCAGAAAGCTGTCTGGACCTTTTTTTACTGTTAAGAAATGTAAGGAAGGGTGTGAACGCACAGTCTAATACAAAATTTCGTGTTCTTTTCTTGATTCCCAACACCTTTTGGCAAAAGGCAGGGTTATGATTATAAACTGAGGCACAGCAAAACCTTTTTAGCTGCAGCTGACTTTCACTAGTGTGAATGCAAATTCTCATTTGCACAATTCAGATTGAATTCATTGTGACTACTCAGGAAAATAAATTAACTAGGCATAAGATGCAAGATCTGGCTACCGATATGTACAATTTTTGCTCCAGCATGCTCTAGAAAGTGTTACACAAGGTTATTTACAAATATACATTATCATTTCTAATCTTAAGGTATACCATCTCTGAAGTTTTAGAAGTTACATAGGACCAGATCCAGAATTATGTGAGCATCTAATTTAGATCCCAATCGACATCACTGGAGCTCAATGCCTGGATGCTACTAAGGTATGAGCCTTAGCAGTGGTATTAGTAAGTCCATAGTAACAATGGTAGTGTTAATGTTACCTCATTACAATGCAATCTTTACCCCTAGTCATCCTAGACCATTTTTTCAGCCAGTGGAGAGAAGCTGGCAATACCCAATTTACCTTATCCTAAGGGATATTCCTAAATTAGGTAGAAAAATCTTTCCAGAAAGGATTGCTTCTTTCCACAGAGTGTACAGGCAGCCTGGGATCACCAGCTCAGCTGTCCCCACCTAGCAGGTAACTAAAATTAGCAGAGCTGACTCTGTGTAGCCTGGTCACTCCTGCCATCTTCACGCTCAGTAGCGCTGCCCTGGGCTTTGCTAGATGCCCGTAAATTAAGGACAAGTCTCATGGGGGAGGTCTGGAGGACCTGCTAGTGAAACACAGCACAGGGACAGCACAGGCAATAAATTAAACTACAGGACAAAAGGGAACCAATGTTTAAGCAGAACTTGCTGGGCTTACCTTCAGGAATCAACAAAGATTTTCCTTTTGTGCAATAATCTTGCGTGAGGAATTTCCATCGGAAGTTGCATTATTTTAACAACTTCATTAAACCAATATGAACCCAAATGGAAACTCTTATTTACGTTTAAGTAGGCTAATAGGATTATGTCAAAAGTAATTATAATTTTTTTTTGTAATGTAAATGTAAAAAATTCATCCCCAAACACCTTAAGTTAAGGTAGAATAAACTGTAATAAACATCCACAACTCGATTTTTTAAAAAGCAGGGGGGGTTCTAGTGTTGGTACTGCTGTACCTTGCCAACTGATTTCATCCATTTTCTCTCTTTGATTTATTTCTTCATACTTCTCCCTGCAGAAGGAGCAACACTCTCTGTTCAAATGTAAACATTAGACTCGACCTAGGCACCTTCCTGGGCTGTCCATCCTGCCCCAGAAGAGGAACGAGCACGTCAGCAGAGTAATTCATCTCACCTAAAAAAACCAGCACTGGATTCAAGCCTGCAGCCCCCGTTTCTCTGCAGGGACTGTCTCAGGTGTAGCAGAGATCTAGATGTCTACAGCGTATAAAGCTGGTGAGATGGATCCCATTGTAGGCATCCAGACTGGAGTCCAGCTCAACCTTTAAATTGATATGGCTATTCCATACATCAGTATGTCTAAAACTTTCCCCTTTTCATGGGAATGCTGTGTTCGCTCCCGAACTGGGTCAGCAGAGCTTTTCTCTGCAGTCTGGCAGGTTCACTTGCTTCTCCTCCAAAATCATTGGAAGCACCTGGGCCCAAATAGACACTTCTTTAGATAAGCCTCAACCTAACATTTCCAGTTTCATATCAACCCAAGATAGAAAAACTGGTTTTGGAGGAAGAACGGTATCTTTAAATAGCTCCGAAAACGAACATGATGCAAAAGGCTCCCAGAGGTATGTTTGTGTAAATGTAAGCATATGTTTCTGCATTTGTTTTCATATTAATGTTATTTTAGTATCTATTTCATTGCTAGCATTTGAAAGGACTTAACAATTTACTGATAGTACACGTTACAGTCCTCCCACATGAATTGTTCCCGAATGTAGCGATAAAGCTCTTCCAGCACTTTATGCATCAGAAATATTTATTCATTTGCCTTCATGGGAATATAAGACAAAGACTATTAAATCAATAGCTATGCAGAGGGTTTTGGTTTTCTGCTAAGTCTCCAAAATAAAACTGAAAAAACTGATTAAACAGATCACATCTTGCAGTTTCCAAAGTCTGTTTTATGGGCTAGTCCGTGGTATTAATCAAATGCTGAGCCACAGGAAAACATTGATCAAACTCAGATAATAATAGAGTCAGACCCTCCACTGGTGTAAAATGGAATAATTCAGTATCTTTGCCTCAGTTTATATTGGCTGGATGTCTAGTCCACAGGCTTTACACCGACAGCTCTTTTGAAAAAATCTGTGTATTACACACTACCCATTTTCATTTTCCTATTAACATTATAGTAAAAGATTTAGACAGCAAGTCCTTTGAGGCAGGGATTTCCACAGCTGTCTACAATGGACTGTGTGAATATATAACTTCCATATATTGGAGGAGAAATAGGTTTTCCCAGCCCCAGAAGGGTCGCTTTTTCTGAAGGCACAAGTCCCTGCACCTGTTTTCCATTGCGCTCTCAGTGCAATGTGCTCATCGCTGACCGTAAAAACACTACTCGGGGCTCCTCAGAGCGAAACTGCCTGTCAGAGCTGCGGCCAGGGAGGAATTTCCCAGAGGTCTCGCTGCTGGGGCTTTTTTTATATTCTCTTGTGGTAGGTGGCATGGCCTACTTCTAGGATCACCTGAAATTTTGCCAATCTCGCCAGCTGACAAGCACCTGTGTTCACCCACCAGCTGTTCCCACCACCCCTGGGTGTCCCAGGTCACAGGACATGTCCCCAGAGCCTAAAATATAGAATAAAACCCACAAGTGCAACACAACAACAACAAGAAAGTAAGAGATAGAGATATGAGGAGCCTAAGGTACCTACAACAGGTAGGAACTGTTTTTGCAGTCATGCTTACTTTCATGCCATCTCATCAACAGGATATCTATGCCCCTGCTACATCTGTTATTCAACAGGATATCTATGTCCCTGCTACATCTGTTATCTATAAAACCATAATCCCACAGACAGAACCCATGTGTCTGCAGTGTCAAGTAATGTATTAAAAAAAAAAAAAAAAGAAAAAAGCAAGGGAGAGAACACCGTTATTGTCCAAGATCACAAGTGACAATCCAGCAGTCCAGATTTCTTCCTGATCCTGACTTCTTTCCCTTTCCTCTCTTTGCCTGTTTTTATAAGCCCTGTGCTTTGCTATTAACTTGCAGCAGACACTGCCCATGTGTACCTCACCTGGGGAGATGGCTTTTATATATAGGGCTTTTATATATAGGACTTTTATATAAGTAACCGGGTCATGTCTAAGATCCATCTCGTCCAGTATCTTGCCTCTGACAGTGGCCAGCAGTGGATGGCTAGCATAAGAAAAGACAATTGCACTGATATTTCCCCAGGGTACTGCAGCTTGGGGCTGGTGGGTTGGGACATTTTATTGTAAGGGCAGTTGTGAACCGATGGAATCCACGTAAACCAGTAACTGCAAAATTTGGATTGCACCCTTTCATGCCAGGTTACTGCTTAACCCTGAGCTAACCACTTCTTCTCTCTACTAACTCCCCATCAACCTTTAGCATGGCAGCAATGCAAAATAGTCGTAAAAGTTCGAAAAAAGAGACCGTTGCTACATGACCTTGAACTCATCGCACTGAAGGTGCTGGTGGGACCTGGCAGCACGCAGGTAAGGACAGCAGGGGAGGGGGGACAGCAGCAGGGTGAGACAGGCTCCTCGTCACCGCGGTCAGACGTTGGATTTCGGGATGCGTGCAGCCTCATGCAGAAAGCCAAATCAATTACTGCCTCAAAAGCGTCCTGCGAGTAGTTTTACATAAACTGTTGCTTATTCTCCTCTTATCTCAGCACAATCGGATACTTTCAGTGCAATAATTAGGAAGACAGATTCCCCTTATAAACATTTTCTGCTCTTGTGTATACTTCTTCCATTTTTGAGCCCTGTGGGACCATTAGCAACAGACCAGTAAATCTTCAAGATCTATTCCCCATATGAGCACGATTCTCTGTAGTTTGCCAGGTTACAAGAAATATAATTAGGACTCCTTCACCTGACAGATTAATGAGTCAAACGGCAAAGGCCAGATAGCAGTAAATTAAACACCTAAACGCTGTGATCCCCGTGCATAATATAATTGTGAAATAGCACATCTTTTGTAATGGTCTCAGCCATTTCAACACATAAATTCTTTATAACATATCAGTTTTATGGTACTTTTTTATTGTACCTTGGTATAAATATTTATACTAGTAGCTTGCCTTGCCAGTAAATATTTAGCATTTTGTTCTAAACGGTGACAGCCCTGTGTTCGTACACACAAAATGCTGCATGGATTTGTCACGTGAAAGCATTTAATGAGCCACCGAGAATGTGCATTTGGCAATAATCACCTTTTAGAAGAACTAACAAATGCTCGACAAGCTGCTTGTTAAATTCTGCACGCCCTCGGACTCAAAAGACAGAACTCCCGATGTGGTGAAAGCAGACACATCCGTCCACGGCCAGCGTGTTTGATTAGGTTAGATTAACATGCACTTGTGGAGGAAAGAAAAAAAACAACAACAAAAAAACCAGATCTCTGCTAAAGTGCTTAATCCTGCTTAATCCTTAATTTCTGCTCTCCATAGGAATTCAGAAGAAAACAGGGTTCTTGCTCAATTTTTATCATAGTGATGCCTAAAAAAACAAATTAGAGCATGAGCTGATTTCTCGCATATCTTAAAGTTCCCCAATATTTTACCATTTGGGTGTAAAATGAGATGCAACAAGCTGATTCAGTGGATGATCATGAGCAAAATTGCACCACATGGCTATAATACTAAAAAAAAGACTTGCTTGCAACGCTCAGCTTTTCAGTCCTCAAGTTTTACAGCTACCCAAAGAGCCCCCAGCCCAGCCACGCTTTGTGTGGGCAAGCTCTCCGCAAACACATACTCTAGCAACTCATTAGCTACCTCGATTTCCTTGGGGTGGGATTCATCTCACCTAATTAGCTATCGCCACGCCAGTGGTCTGCGCAGAGCCCGTCTCGTGGGCTCCCCCACAGCCACGAGAGAGCCGGCCACCTCCCGAGAATGATTTGTTTTGCCCGAAGACAGAGTGAACAGCCCCGAGAAGGTGCCTCCATCTCCCCGGGGTCATTAACGGAAGGCCGAATGACGGGTTTAGACTAGACACCTAGGTTTTAGACAGCTAAAGTTAGGTGAGAGAAACCCTATCCTGCGAGTGGGAGCTGATGCCCTTTCCCCATGTGGCCACATTGTTCTGCTCAACAAAAGGGTCTTTCTTTGGGGTGAAGCTCTGGATGGATGTCCCAATGAAGGGAGGCCAGGAGCATTTCTACTGGAAATTGTTTATAGGAAAAAGACCTTTCCCAACTTTTTCATGGGAAAAACTTCCATTCAAACATCTCAAAAAAACCCTCCAAACCCAAGCACAGCATTTGATTTCCCATCCACTCAGAACCAGGTGGCCCAGGGTATGCCTGCTGGCCCCAAGTGCTCAGTGAGAAAAATGTTATTTGGTGTTCTTCCATGTACAAAGTTGAGCAGTTCACTAAGGTTATCATGCATGTGGTGACAGTATGTGTTGAGTCAACGCTAGCTGATACCTTTCCCATTAATCACGGAATTAGAGTGATTCTGCTAAAAAAGCAGGAGGGTTGCACTTGGTGTCACCCAGGCACAGTATGAGCTAACATAGAATCACAGAATCACAGAATGATTTGGGTTGGAAAGGACCTTTAAAGATCATCTAGATCCAACCCCCTTCCAGCCATGGGCAGGGACACCTCCCACTAGACCAGGTTGCTCAAAGCCCCATCCAACCTGGCCTTGAACACTGCCAGGGATGGGGCAGCCACAAATTCTCCTGGCAACCTGTTCCACTGCCTCACCATCCTCACAGTAAAGAATTTTTTTCCTAATATCTTATCTAAATCTACCCTCTTTCAGTTTAAAACCATTAGCCCTTGTCCTGTCATTACAGGTCCTGGTAAAAAGTCTTTCTCCATCTTTCTTGTAAGCCCACTTTAAGTACTGAAAGGCTGCAATAAAGTCTCCCCGGAGCCAGGGGAAGACTTCTCCCAGCTGAACAACTCCAACTCTCCCAGCCCTTCCTCACAGCAGAAGTGTTCCAGCTCTCTGACCATTTTCATGGCCCTCCTCTGGACCTGCTCCAACAGGTCTGTGTCTGTCGTGCTGGGGAACCCAGAGGTGGATGCAGTACTGCACGGGGGGTACTATAAGAGCGGAGTAGAGGGGGAGAATCACCTCCCTCAACCTGCTGGTCACACTTCTTCTGATGTGGTCCAAAATAAGATTGGCTTTCTGGGCTGCAAACATGCACTGCCAACTCATATCATATCTCATATCTCATATCTCATATCTCATATCAAATCACATCATATCAACACCTCTGCAGCCCAGTCTAAATTCAGGTTAACCCTAGCACAGCAGGCAGAGAGCCACCCCAGCATGTAAAAGGACTAAAATAAAACCCCAAACCAGCTAGCCAAAAATACAATTCAGAGCTACAAGGCTGACCAACGCAGTCAGTAGTGTTCATGTCTGAATTATCCATCCAGATTTAATTTGATGTAGGAGCTTCATTTCCTCTTGTGGACACTTGAATAATATCATTAAGTACTCATCAGCTTTGGCCACTTTCTGCCTCCATGATGGCCACCCCTTTGTAGCAGGAAAAATAAATGAATCTTGATTTGCAAAGCTTATGTGGCACTTTGGGATAGTGCCAGTGAAGAGGGACAATTAAAGCACACACAAGTGATTTTTTTTGTGTTTTTTCCATTTGGGACATGAATTTTAGGAATGCTGCATTGCGGTAGAGGGCTGTTACTGCCATGAGTTTGGTGTCCATAAAGCAGCCCAGAAATTCTTTGTGGGAGTGTGACGGTGTGGGAAGTGGATGGCTCGGGGTGGAATCCCCTGCGGTTCAGGGATGGATGTGCCTCTGTTCCACACACACCGAGGCACCGCGTGGCCTCCCGGGTGCTTGCGGCACCCTTTCAGCTATTATTGCTGCTTTACTGAAAGCCAGGACCCCACTTTTGGAGGCATTGAGGTGCCAGCTGAGGTTGTCTAGCACAGAAAGCCACCTGGCTCCCCTTGATGCCCCTTGGGGCAAAGTCCTCCCTCCACCAACGCTGGGTCCCGAGGCCACCCTGAAGAAAGCGGGTTCCCATCCCCGGTGCTGTGGGGACCTCACTAACCACGAGATGAACCATCTGCTGGAGCCCTCCCAGAGCCAGCGACCACCACGCTGCAACTCCAAAACTGTAAATATGGAGGGGTGTGGAGGGGTGAAAGGGGCCCCAAAGCCCTGGGAATGGGGGGGGAGAGGAGAGAAAAGCAAAACTGGAAGAGAAACCCAGCGTCTGGGGGAGGCTTTGGGGTTGGGGATGGGTAAGAGAGCAGGTCTCCTGAGCAACCCCTCAGGCAGGAGGTGCTGGGGGGATGGAGGTGCCCCCCAGGCTGGGGGTGCTCCTGGGGCAGCATCAGTGCCGTGCCCCCCCTGTGCCTCCTCGGGGGGGTCTGGCGTTATAGGGATGCATGCAGAGGGGTTCACAGAGCCTGTGCCACATTTCGGGGTGCTGCCGCAAAAACGTCACAAGCCAGCCACTGCTTTCTGAGTCAAGCGGTGGGAAAAGGATCGGCCTGTCAATCACGGCCACCAGACAGGACCGCATTGCTGCACCACATCCCTCCTCCGCACCCGCGCAGAATCCGCTACGAGCATCCCCCGGCACAAAGTTCGCTGGATTCCCCCTCCAAAAAGAAGCAGGGGAGATTTTTATTGCCACGAGTCGTGTTTCTAAGGCTGACTTTAAAAACAGCCCCTTTCTCCAGCTGCTAAAATAGCAAAGGGTGACCACCAGGATTTTAATAGTCTTGCAAAACCAGGAGCTGATGGAGGGTAAGAGGCCCAGAAGGTCCCATTCTTTGGGGAGCAGGATTTATTCAGCATTTTGCTGGGTTCTTGTGAAATAAAAAAACCTGATCCCCGGACAGGGGTGTAAGCGCCGGCCCCTCCAGCAGCTCCTGGACAAGACAAGCACTGCAAAACCCAGAGCAGCTCAGGTTGCATTTTTCTCCCCTTTGATGCCGGGATGTTTGCAGGTCACAGGGGGGAGGAGGAGGGGAAGGACGTGCGAGACCGAAGGGGCCTGTTTTGGCTACGTCCGCGTGGGCGTACGGCGGCGACCGTCGGTTTCGGTTTGCGTGAGCCTGGGCGAGCATCGAGCCCTGCTTGCGTAGCGGCTGTGCAGGAGCGTGGGTGGCACAGAGTGCCTGTGTGTGACAGACGGTGTGGGTTTGGGGCTGTGTGGCTGTGGTACGGACGAGTTTGTCTGCGAGCATGTCCCGTAAATGCTTCTACTGTTAAAGGGAACCATTTCATAACAACAAGAAAAAAAAAATAATAAAAAATATGCGTTGTCTGTTGGGGTGGGAGGCTGCAGGCTGGTACCCGGGCGGCTCCCCAGCCTGGTCCGTGCCATGGCAGAAGCAGAACATTCCCCAACTATAAAGACGACCAGAACGTGCAGTTGTTCTTTCCCAAACCAAAAGCTTGTGTTTGGAAACAAGCAGCGCTTTGTTATATTATCCCAGCTTCTGACCTCGGACAGCTTTAAACCAAAACGGTTAGTGCGCCTTTTTTTTCTTTTTTTAAAGAAAAAAATCAAACAAATAAAAATAATCCCATCCTCATTTCTGTGGATGTGAAGAAGAATAAATTTTCCCTGCTTTTGCTGCTGTCATTTTCAAGTAACTGTCAAAGCCAAGAGGGTTACTTTGGACGTGCATCAGTGCGACTGATGGGTGAAGTCAATCTCATTTCTCCTGGGCCTGGGGTAATAAAACCTCTGCGGGCTTTGCTGGGCAAGGGGGGACGGGAGGGGATCTTTCGTTTCATGGTGTGCCCAGCTGTTGGGATGGGATAAGACATGGTTAAGAAGGAGGGGGACAACCCCTCTGAGCTGCGAACAGGTAAAGCAAGATTTTCAGGGACGGCTCATCCCCATTTCACTACCCCAGAAAGCTCTCCCAGTGCCGGCCCTTTTATTCAGCGTGAACACTGGAAACTGAGTTAATTCATAGGGGCAAAAGCAGATCACTGAAAACCTGAATACTGAAATACGCCTCATTTATCAGCCTATCTCTGTCTTCGTATGATCTACACGATAGGGATGAATATTAACTTCCTTTGAAGAAAATAAAGCAAAGCAGCCACATGTTTTACCTGGCAAACGTATGCAAGGGTGATTCATTCCAAGAACGCTCTGAAAAATCCCCACCTCACTTTTACCTCTAGGAAATTCCCTTTTCATGGGAATGAAAATCGCAGGTCCCACGCCCACAGATCGCAGGGCTCTGGCACTTCGAAAGGCTACGGACACTTCTCCACAGCCTCACTCACCGAGATTGCTCTGCGACAAGCAAAGCGCAAGCAACACTTTCCCCTAACCGGATCATATATTTTTTTTTTAGCCGGCGCATTTTTACGGTGGGCTTAAGCAGCTTCCTATGCTCCTGTTGTTGCTTTTAATTTTTTTCCCTACTTCGGGTGAAACCCCTGCAGGGTGAAGAGAAAAAAAAAAAAGAGAGAGAGAGAATAAATAAATAATGAAGAAAATGTTTCTCTTTCCCTCTCGATGTCAGGAATGTATGGAAAGCTTTAGGCTGCAGCAGTATTTTGACACTGCGCGCAGTACTGCTCCCCTCCCCTATTCCTTTGAGGTTCATCTTTCAGACCACAGCTCTGTTCCGCTGCCAACTCGTTGGAAGTGTTTAGTGACTGGAGAACTGTTGCCTGCTCTCTTCAGAACTTCACACTTCATTTTTCCAGATCCCTGTGAGCAGCAGCAAATATTTCACCAGCCTGGTTTGCTGGCTACCACCATAAATCAGACTTAGGACCCAAAAAAATATCCAGGCCTGTCAAAGCATTAAGCTTTTATTTTCAGGCTGGATCCAGTGGTAAATGAGGGCTTGTATTTTCCTTTAAAACTGTAAAGGGATTTTAAGGATTGTCGTTGGACAATGGCCAGATTCAAAAGATACAATGCAGAAAGTAACTGGTTAGGGGAGATTTGAAAAAGTCTTAAGTATGAAAAATGGCTTTTCTTAAAGGTTTTTCAATGAAATGTGAAGCTGGACTTGAATTTCATAAAGGCTTTGGCATAGGCTGTTTATGAGGAAATCAATTGGGAAAGCGAAGAGGACGATGCTCCTGAGGGTTTGAGGGGCTATTTGTCCCAGCCTGCCCCTTCAGATTCGCTGATCAGAGATCTGCCGTGGATATCACAGGCGCAACAGCTAGGAAAAATGAATCGAATGGTTATTTGCTTGATATTAATCGCTTCAAAAATTAGATAGAAAATAGGAACCTGTGTAACATTGTGGATTTGGGGAAGTTTGTAAGGCATGATGCTCGGGAAACTTGCTCTTCACTGCCCAGGGCAGAATTAGATTGCAGTAGGGTTTTTTTTATAGCAGCCTCTTGAAGCAAACAACCCCAGTTCTCTCAGTCTGCTCTTCATTACCCTAAACAAGCAATGAATAGAAACTAGGTCGGGAGTCTAGGAGTGGGGCTTGATTGCCAGCATTGTCACAGGCTTACTCTGCGACCTTGCGCTGCTAGGATTCAGCAATCTGGTAGCTGTATACAAATGGTCTTTTTTTGCATGATAATAATGACCAAACTCATTTGCACAATTTAGCTTTAAAACATGCCACAAAGCTTCCAGGCAGAGGCAAGCTGAATATCAGCAGAAATTGCCAACCAAGACACCGTCACACGTCCCCTGCCTCAGTTTCCCCCACACCTGAGAGATGAGGAGAAGACTTGACCCAGACAAAGTGATGAGGGGTGGAAATGTTGCTTTTCCCCGTTGCTCCCATCCCAGACCACCTTCTGGCTCAGGCCCTCTGACCTGGGGAGACCAAAGGTCTGTTCCCATCTTTGCTGCATATTCCCAGGGTTATCCAAAGCAGGTTGGTTCAGTTTTCCTGCCCTGTAGGGAGAGTCGTGTCATTCACCATGGCAAGGTGTTTTGAGGACAAGCTAGTTGATGCTTGGAGACAAAGCCATACAAAACTGTAATTAAATCGGATCTATTGGAACTTTTTTTTTCCCATCGGGCAAGTAGCCGTTCCCCAGCCTCAACATCAGTCTACACCATCCTATTTTGCAGCTCCTGAGATAGCAACTCCGGATCCCGGTCCCAAAGAAATTGAGGATAAGACTCCAGCTTTTGCATATCATGTGCCACTCCGCTTCCCTTAGTGCCTGCAGCACGGGCTAACCAAGACGAGCACCAGCGTTCACAAATATCAACCCCTCAGCCCCCAGAAATGCCTTTCCTTCACGCCGTGCTGCTCGGAAATGTCAGCATCCTCCCCATCGTGCAGGCGGGGAAAGTTCAAACGCGTGCGGGAGTGACGGCGGCTTAACAAATCGCCTCTCCATCAGCTGAGCCTCCGTAACTGCCTGTGCCTGTGCCCCTGGGCCACCTCGAATGGGAACTAACGTGATTTAGCTGAACACACGTTCGCTGGGGGTTTAGGCTGTGTCGCTTGGCCTCACAAGCTGAGGTGGATGAAAGCACGCTCGCGGATCATCCCCATCTCTCAGCCGGCCGTGAATGGGAAGGGATTACGCCGCCAGCACTCGATCGTGTGTCTGAACCATCCCGTTTGCACGGCCTGCTCAGGGTTACACACCGACGGGCCCTGAAGAGCGGCTCTGCAAAGGCATTTCGGTAACTAAGGGATTTCCACGTGATTCCACTCCCCGGCTACTTTCGAAGAGCTGAGTCTCAGTAAATCAGGGCAGGCAGAAGTTTTGGCATACTCTCTGTGTTGTGGACAACGGGTGGAGTCCGAGAGCTCTTTTTTCTGTTAAGATACATAAAATGAGAGCAAAAGCATTGAAGCCATAGGAGAAAACTCCTATGGGGCTGTACCCGGCCCTTGTTCCTTTTTTTCTCTGGAGGGACTGACTCCTAAGCAGATGGCGTCCCTGAGATAAACTAAATAATTTAAGATTCCTTTACACGGCAAAGACGCCGCTCTCTGCACTCACAGGAGATGGTCCTTAGGGTGCTCTTTGCACATCCTGGCTAGAGGCAAGGGGTCTCTGGAGATCCCCACCTCCCACGGCGAGCCGGGGGCATTCTCCGCCACAGGCACTGCCAGCTCCCCCAATAAATACCAAAGCCTCCCAAAGTCCCATTGCCTTGTCTCCCATGGCTGTGTCTGATCTGAATGGTTTCCTTTTACATTTCCCCGCCGGTGCCCATATTCTGCTCTGCTTATTGCTTGCTACCTCTCTTGCAAAATTTCCCACCTCCTCTGACCTTGCTACCGCTGCGTCTTGGGTGTTCTGTGTTTGAGGCTGCTTCAGCAGTAGGCTCCGAGTCAATTAATTTTCCAAATCACAGCTAACTCAGCAAGGCATTCATGAGCGGCAAGGTGGGGAGGCCAGCCGTACATCGGGAAGCAAAAAAAAGGAGTTTAGTTTCCCAATTTAGCCTGGCGTGTAGCAGGGGTGGCCAGGAACCGGCGCTGGCTGTGAAGCAGGATAATTTTCCAGGTATGCCGAGAGCGCAGGCACCACGCTCGGAGTAAAACAGAAACAAAAGCACCAGCCCTTTCCCCCATGGCAGGATCAGACCCCCAGCAAAATTACTTCCTATGCCGGGAGCTGACATAAGACTCCACACTTCCAGGCAAATAAACACCTCTTCATTTCAGTGGCTATCTGACATGGGTGGAACAGAGGGCAGGTCAAAGCTTAAAGCTCCTTTATATTTTTAAGAGCTATGAACACACTGCTGGTGCTTAAGAAATATGCTCGTTAATAACTGACGAGCGTGAAAGGGCAGCTCGGTGGTTAAGGCGGGCGGTTCGGTAGAGACTGGTTCCACCCTTGCCTCTGCCACAGACTTCTGGGGTGATCTGGGGGCAAGTTGCTTTGTACGAGCGTATAAACAAGTTCCCACAGGGTGAGCTATGGCGGTAGCTCCAACTGAGTCATCTTTCCCATCGCAAGTGCATTTCTTCACCCCCCCACCGATGCCCCGGGAGCAGGCTGCTCCTCCGTAGCAGAGGGGATGGGTACCCAGTACCCAACGCTTGCCGTTGGTACCTGGGGGTAACAAGCATGCACAGGTACAGAGGTGGAGGAGAAAGCTCTTGTTTACCCCGCAGCAACTTGTTTGTGTGCCCACACTCCCAGCCCAGCGCCGGTGTGGTCACAGCACGGGTAGGTGCATCCTCACTGCTTAGCATGGGTCAAAACCACAGCGAAGATGTGACACCATGGTTTCCACGCCGGGAAACTACAAGCTCATTCAAGAAACAGACATATACTACACTTTCGAGGTCCACGCTACGCTTCTACAATGTTTAACCTCCTTAACTTGCCTGGAGACGGTTTTGTCTGCCTGTGCCGCTGCGCGTTGGTGTGCAGACAGACTTCCCTCCGCCTCCGGCCCCCTCGCTTCAATAAGGTTAATAGCTCTCTCCTACCTACCAGATGGATTGCAAAGATAAATACATCATGGACTGGGAAGCACGCAGACAAGCTGATGATAGGGTGCAGCTAAATGCTTTGGAAAGATAACAAAATGAATATGCTTGGCCACATCAAAAAATAAAAAGGACCAGGGCCCATTCTTTGGACAGAAGGCCAACAGGTATGGCTTGGCCATGTCCACAGCATTCAATTTAGCCTCCAGATCAGGGTGGTCATATCCAAACTGCCCACTGGGAATGGTCCCTGGCCTGTGCTGGCTCCTGAGCTGTGCCAGGCATTGTATGGGAGAGCCCAGGCCAAAAGCTTGCCCAGGCCTCTCCCAACTATTCTGTTAGGGCAAGTCCAGGCTAATAACAGACAATCAATGTGTCCACTGAACTGTTTAATTTATTAGTGTAAATGTCCCCTTTCAGACTGGCTTTCAGGATTGAAATGCCTTTTCTTTGGATAACCATCTTTACTGTCATCTTTTCGTTGCCCATCACAGCTCTGTGCTGTGGACATTTGCAAGAAAATGCGACTTTGTGCTCATATGGCATCAATTATTTTGTGTAATCTCTGCCTTCTCTCCCAGATGGACCACCTCTTTTCCCCTTCTCCCCACCTCCTTCCTTAATCTAAGGAAAACAAGAGTGATTTTCATTAGAGGATCTGAGAGCCTTCTGCTCCTGCGCCCAGGTTCACCCTTGCTCCACATGATCACAGCGGAGTGGGTGTAAAACCAGAAGAATTGAGGTCTGCTTTGAGGGAATTAGCAAGTCCTTTTTGAAGTTCCTGCCACTGTGGCCCTTGGCAGTGGTAAAGAGCTTAAATGTGCCTGTCTGATTTTGGGAGCCTCAGCACCAAGCCAGCTCACAGCCCAGACCCAGAGCAAGCCAGATCCTTCACACCCGCCCTGTCCACATCATTCCCACAAACCCCAGATGCGCAAGTGGCTTGGGGAGGGACAAGGTAAATTTTAACCTGGTTTGCTCCAATTTTCATGAAATTGCAGGAAGGGTAAATCACGTTGAGCGCCTGAATTCTGTTTTCTCTTAATTTTCTCTTAAATTGGTTTGTTTGTTGCATGTAAATGTGTTGAGTCCTTCTAACGTGCCTTGTGCTAGAGGGTTTTTTTCACCTTAGCAAAACGTTTACTCAGTACCATCCGTGCTACAGTGGGCTCCTCTAGCTATGACCTTTGCTTTCTCAGAGTTGCCTCTCACTTTGTCATATGGTTGGGCTGCAAGGAGGCACGTCATGACAGTCATGTCCTTTAAGAGTGCAGTCTCCTTTTATCTAACCTCGACTCCATCTGAGCCTCGCACACAATCTTATTCCCTCTGAAAACCAGCTTTTGCAAGAGTGCCTTGGGAGCTGTGCAAACGGAGGGAGCATCAGCCACTGTGCAGGTAGCGTGTCCCAATGTGGGCCTGCTTCTTTCACGTGAGCTTATATGTATTTATACAGCTCCTCCCTCTCTCCCTGAAAGGTGTTTACCTTCTTTTACATTCAAATGCACAAACCTAAACAACCCTTTGCGACAATCTCAGCTCAAATTGTCCACCTAGAGATGTCTGGCTGGGATTTTCCAAAAGATCCCATCCCATCCCTGAATTTTCTCCCTAAGTTGGCAATGGCAACGTGTCCTCATCTTCAGGGACTGTGGCAGGTCCCATCTTCCAGTTGGAAAGTCAACTTTACAAATGGTTTAGGTGGGCCTAGCTCTGTTGAGGTAGGTCATCGATGAGTCGGACATTTCAAGCTTTTCAGCGCTTTCCTGCCCAAGTCCCATCACTTGCTGAGCCCTTCTGCTGCCTTTCTGCTCCCATCCTGGACATGGCCCCTCCTTACCACCAAGCGCCAGCCTGCCTCCTGAATTCAGCATCACCAATGGTAACTCTGGCTTCTCCAGCACTCCCAGCAACACAACCCACTAACACACCCAGTAACACGTCCAAGACAACCCTCGCATGAGGCCAGAAACCAATTCAGGCTAGTTAACAGCCATGTTGTGTTAAGGAGGAGAAGGTGGTGGCAAGGTGGAGCAGATGCATTCCCATAGCAGGTTGTAACACTGATACGCATAAATTGAGTAGCTAAAAGGGAGGCTAAGACCTGATCAGGCTTTCTGCTACAGTTCTGCTAAAGTTCTAGACGCTTTGGTATAAATACTGAATTTTGAAGCATTACAAGCTGATTTCTGGGATGGGGTGGTGTGGGTCAGCAGTTTTGTCATAGTACCTGGAAGCCCCAAGGTAGAAGCAAAGCTAGAACTGGAAAAAAAGCCATTAAAATGGCTTCCTGCCAGAAATTTTAATTCAAATAAATTTTCACTTTTTTTTTTTTTTTCCTGAGAAAAAGGCTTTAATGAAAAAAGACACTTTCCTGAAACAAAAGAATTTCTTTTGGAAAAACTCTGTTTCAGAAGGGAAAAAAGGGGGATTTTTTTTGTGTCACACTACAACTGCTCTTTTCTTTATAATGTATTTGGGTAACTCTCATTTCCTAATGCCTCAGTAGTAGTGTAAATATAACACAGCAGAGAGATGAAGTCACTTGATACTGTGGCAAGATGTCGAATAAGACCTGGTATAGTAGATGAAATACCCTATTTATTTATTGTATGTAGTTCCATTTTTTTAAAAAATAAACATTAAAAGCAGGGCTTATCTTATTCCTTAAATCCAAATCTACCCTTTTGGTGATGTCATATAACAGTTTGACTCTGACACGTAGTTTTGGCATTTCCTGCAAAATGGAAATAATAAGACTGTGGGTTTTGCTGAGCACTTCCTCCACACGTACGTAGACACGTGTTTCTCCTCCTACCTCCCCCCCCCGTCTGTAATCACTGCTCTGATGAAGTGTGACCAATCCAGAAAAAAATTATTATGTGGGATGGTGGATTCAATGGAAAAACATCATTTATTTTCCACCCAGCAAAATCCTTTTTGTTACTGCTCTTTGATAAACCATGGTTTGTGTTCTTTTCAGAAGCCTTGACAATGGTAGACTGTGCCTTTTCATCACTTGAGCGCTTTTGCTTTCAGTCACTCGACTATATATAGGAAAGTCTTTGTTCTGTCCCCTTTGGATCACAGCTACAAACACGAACCATGGAGGACACTCGAGCCTTTCCATGCTTCTTGGTTGTTCTCCTGCGAGAAAGCAGCCACACAAACAAACAGGCTGCTTTGTTTGTACTTTCTCTGAAGTTGCAATTTCTTCCACTAAATGTTTACGCATTCCAAAGTCGAGCAACTTGCCTTGCATCTTGGGAACCCAGCACTAGTGATTTACGTTACTTTCAGGAAGATTTGGAGATGTATATTTAATGGGTTCAGTTAACGAGTTAATTAGCATGGTTTTTTTCTCGAAGCTAAACTTTTGCTAAAATCAAAACACAGCTAGCATTTATTTTGGTGCTAATGGGAACATTTTCATAAAAAACAAATTTAGAGCTAGTAGAAGGATCCTGGCTTGGCACATTTTCAGGAGAAGGGCTCGATCCAAAGCTCTTTACAAAGTCATGGGAGTTTTCCCCTCTGTTTCAGCAGGTTTAGAGTCAGCTGCTCAGTTTAGCTGTTGACTACGTAAGAGAGGGCAATCTCCCATGGAGGGTGCCCAGTGTCCTGAAGCCTGACCTGGAGGACCTACCTCTGGGATTCAAAGTCAAAGATAATGTTAATGGTACTTTCTGTCCCTGGCATCCCAGTGCTGGCTGCTGCGCTGGACATGAGTGACAGGCTGAGAGCAGAAGGAGCTCCTGAAAACCCTGATGCCTGGTCATGACTGGCTTGGCCCAAGACTGAACCACAGAGCAAGAGGCAAGCAATCTGTTCTTCACACATGTCTTCACTGGATTGCCAACCTCCTCAGTTACTCATTTGTGAAGCTTTTCCCTGCCTTGTTTTTATTTCTCTTTCAGCTCAGTCTCTTTCTCTTTCCCTTTTTTTTTTTTTGGGGGGGGAGGAGCACAAATGAACTAAATTCTCCAAACCCATCTGCATTGCTATCAGACATTGTTTTTTTTAAAAAAACTTGGCATCATTTCTGAAGTTTCCCTATGTACGCTTTCCTGTTCGTGTATTTCCGTCATCCAGGTATCATCACTCAATAACCATACTGTGGCTGTAATGCTTTTCACATGGAAGGAATTGTGTTTTATTGATGGCAAATGTTGTAATGCACTTTCATGTCAAGATGAAAATCTGAAAAAGAAACTTTTTATAGTGTATGCTACATGAAACCTCTACACTGAACCAGGCTGTAGAGAGAATATATTCAAGTACACATATGCTATGACTATATATAGTAAATAAAACAGTCCTGGCATGTGGGAATGGGCATAAGAACACATCCCTACTGCAAAATTCTTAGCATGGGCACAGTCAAGTAGCACTCTCCCATTTCCAGGCATAAACCACATATCAACAAAGCCAAGGACCATTTGGAATAGGCCTTTTGGATGTGATTGTTCTCTTCTGGGGGCTAAGGGTATTTAGTGTTATGGATCTGATGACAAAAAAGCCAAGTGGCTTCAGGACCAGAGCCTGAGCCCAGGCACTCTTTGATTCATGCAGCTGCAGTGATCAAACCTACCATGGCCATGGGCAAGGACATCTTGGGGATGTCATTCTCCTACCTGCCACCTGATTTCTATGATCACAATAGGAACCAAACACTGTGTGGCTCACTTTGATGATGGTTTTATTTGGCAAAGGGGTGCCTGGTGAAGCCCCAGCAAGGGATTTGGAGCAACCTGCTCCTTAGGGGCCAACCTGCTTCCACAGAGGGGACAAATGTTTGGTGTGTGACGGGAGAAGAAAGCCAGAGCCTTGGCATCCACTGCTGAGTTCTTAGCCCAGAAAGAAATCAGGACAACACCATCCAAAAAATTGTGCAAGTAAAATAAAGCCAGTCTTTGCTGGACACTGCCTGGGAATCGGTTGCTGCGGCATTTGGAGGTAGGAGCAAATGCAAAGACAGCCTGGACACAGAAGCAGCTGTGAGGGATCTCTGGTTCCCCCAAATTAGAGAGTTTCCCCTTCCAACACCTCTGCCAGCACTGGCCCAGCTCATTTCTGAGCACAGACAGAGGAAAAACTCTTTCTGGAAGGCACATGCACTGCCTTTGATGGTGGGGACCCGGGTGTGCGGCACAGCCGGCTAATACAAAATGCCTGCTTGGCGTCAAGGGGCCCAGTGCCTCTAGGTTGTCATTACCCCACATCCAGCATGACACTTTCTTTGCACAGCTGATTGATGTGCCTCCTCCCGCTGCTTATGGAAATAGGCAGCCTGGCCAGAGCCCTTGGTTGGGTGCCACTTGCACCCAAGCCATGGCTCTTGCCATTGCCAGCACAGGAATCTTTCTCTTGTTATTTTTTAGGTTCCCTCACTCTGCCCAGGACTGGGAATGATGTGGCTGAAATGCAGAAGAGCCCTCCTGAGACTGCCTCCAACATGAGTGAGAGTTGTCCCGCAGTGATTTTAGCCCCACCGGAACAGGAAGGTTCAGACACCTCTTAGGAAAATTCTCCTGGGAGGTTTCCAACTCGTTTTTTTTTGTAAATGCAAAATGTTTAGCTACACTTCGGGATAGCATCCAAGTCTATAGCTGTTTGTCTGAAGGAGCTTCGAATCTTTTTAGAGGTCGGATTGTCTCCCCAGCTCAATCACCATTTGTGCAGTTACTTAACGTTAGTGAATTTGCATCTGCTTTATGTACCAGAGAAGCAAGACTACAACCCGTCCCAAAAGCAGGAGAAACTGCCCTTCTCTCTCTTTCTCATTTGATTCCTGGAGCAGTTTTCTGTTTGCCACCAACAGAAAAACTGGAAAACTCAACCCAAAGGCCAGCAGGTAGTGGGTCAGGTCTTGGGTCTTGCTTGTTACTGTCACTCACTGAGACCAACTCAAAGGCTTTCACTGTTAATAATACCTCCTGGGGCAGTGCCTGGAGCTGACAATTTTTTACAAAAAACAATTTCCTGTTCAAAAATATGGCAATCTCACTATTTTTGTGGACAACCATCAGTTTACAGGATTGAAAAATAATTTGGACTTCAACACCCAGAACTATTCTTCTCCCACGAGGTATATGAAATCTGCTGGTAGATTGTCTCCAGGGCCACAATGTTTTGTACCTCCTCATGACCCAGATCCAAGGGCAGATGCCTCTGGGCTGCCTTTGCAGTCGGGGGGAGCAATATGCTTCTAGAGCATCTCATCCTAAAGTGGGCAACTAAGCTGGTTCAGATCAAAGTGCTACTTCCCCTCTAATGACTATAAAGGGAGCGAACGTAGCGTAACTAGCCCAGATGTGGAAGTCTGTCCTGATTTAGGTGAGATAATCCCTGTCCTGCCTCTTTGGGCTCCAGCACTGGTCCATTTGCAGGAGTTCTTCCCAAATAGCTCATCCCCACCTTGGGCTGAGTTTTGGGGGGATGGCTGCTATGCATAATCATTAATTAGCCAGTTATACAGGTCCTGGAATGATTCACACCTGGCAAAACCAAGATAGAAATGCACTCCTGCCTCCTCCCAAGGGAACATCACTGTTGGTACACCTGTTCTTTTTCCACTTTATTTTCTCCCAGGCTTCATAAATCTTGCTTTCCTTTCCACACTTTCCACAACGTCAGGAGGTGTGAATGCTCCCGTTTGCTCAGCCAGAAGGGAAAAAGCAGATTTCCACAAGCTCAGCTTTGCTAAGGCAAATTAACTCTATGTGTTAGGAGGTCAGTGCACCAGGGTGGGGGTCCAGGCAGATGTCAGGAGTGCAAAGGACAGGCCAAAAGAAGCCCAAAGTGTGCAAACATGTAGCACCCGAACACCTGGTCAGGGAAAAGCCTTCTGCAAACAACTAGCAGAGCCAAGAGGAAAGATCTACTCTCACTCTGTGTTATTTTCCTATCTAGAAGTTTGGGCTACAGCAAAAACCTTTAGAAAATAGCCAAGCCTACATTAACAGTTAGTTGTTTTTCGTGGACGGAAAGAGAGAGCCCGACCTTTTCTCTGAAAACACCTTGCCCGGGGGTCCTGGAAGAGGCTGAAGTCTCTGGTTTCTACAGTGACTACCTCTTATCAAGGGCTCAGGCTAGAGTACGACTCCAGCTTTAGCTCAAGTCTGCAGAAGATCTGAGGAACAACCCCAGGAGCAGGGCAGGGCATGCATGGACGCACAGCGTGGCCATCGCTCTTCCAGGAGTATCATGTTCCTGAGGATACAGAAAGTGGGAACTCAAATTCTTTTAAATGGAGCATCTTCCCATCTTGCTTCCACGCTGCTGGGACTTTTCTTTTAAAATCTTAATTCTATCCTTTTCTGGTTTCTAGGCCTTGAGTGAGAAGAGTCATCCTCCTCTATTTTTTAGATGTTTATGTTCAACATCCTGAGTTTATTCATAGAGAAACCAGCCTGCCTTTAAAAATCAAGGCCAAATCTAGGTCAAATCTGATAAACATTTTATCCTTTGCTCTTCAGAATTGGAGGGGTCAGGCACACGATCGTGTCACTGCAGCTCAATGAGCAACACCACGTCAGCTCCACCGCACCAACGGGCTGTGCCTGCACGGGTGAGGCCAAACACAGTAGCTTGAAATTTCTTTCACTGGGCTTTCAGCAAATGCGTTTTGTCTCACATTTGCCAATAGTCACCATTTGAGTTTCATTATCGCAGTGTTTGTGGGCCCAAAGCCTCTTCACAAGCTCTTAGTTTTCTATGCAAGAAAATTCGCAGTATTTAGAAGAAGGGACTAGGAAACATGGCTCGTCTATAGCTGAGCCTATAAACCAGGGCTGGGCAGTGCTGGTCTGCCAGTTGTCCTGTCTGGAGGCCCACTGATGCACAGTGGGGCTGTCCAGCCTGTATTTCCTTTGAAGAACTTCCAGATGTGGAGGGAAAGGGTGCACAGTCCAGTTTTCTCCCAGGAAAAGAATTGGGATATGCCAAGAGTGCACCCAAGCTAGAAATACGTTGATTGTTGGAGAGGAAAAAGGCATTAGGGAGCACTTCTATTGCCTGCTCTGGAAATTGTCTCATCCTTGAACACTGAAGAGCTGCTCCAGCCCTTAGTATGCTCAACCACCAGGCAATGAGCTCAGAAAGCTCCTGAAACTATTTTCAACAGAAAACACATACACACGCACATGTGTACACACAGGCATGCCCAGGCACTATGGCTATATTATCCTTTAGAAGCCAATGAGCCATTTCAAAATGATGCAGACTTCAGGATAACGTATGAAGAAAAAGGCATTGTACACTTGGATCCTGGGATGAAGTTAATTCTATACACATGATTAAATACTTTCCTATTACTGTAACAAGCAGTAATGTTTAGTGGCAGTTGTAGGCAGTGGTTCAGTTTGAAGCAATGAGCTTCTGCCACAGAATGGGTGGGACAAACTTGTTAGGAGGCCTCTGACTCTCCTGTTGCCTTAGTCTAGGCCTAAAATTTAGGGTCTGTAAAAATATGAAAAGAATAAAAATATTCCCACAAATTGTACGACAAGTCATTGCATGAAGAGCAAACCAGCCTGGTTGATGAGTACAGGAGCTTGCTCTTCTGTAGTACAGCAAGTCTTGGTTACCCTCTTTGCTGCACAATAAAGGTTGCATCCAAACTTATGCTTGGACAGAAACATCTCTGCTATGTGGGGAGATGTCATCATGAAATGTATTTGAATTCAGGAGTTCTGAAATTGCTGAGTTTCACTGAACTGTGACCAGCCATGGGATTGAAAAGCTACAGGCAGAGGGACAGACAGATATCGCTTCTGTCTACACACAGCACAATCCCAGTGGTTCTGTCTCCTTCCAAAGAGGGTTGCAAATTAAAGCTAAACACCGGCAAAGGTCTAAGTTAAACCTTTAAACTGAAAGAAGGACATGCTTCCTTATAAAATCACTCACTTTGTGTACCTGGGCTTCATGTTCATAGAGCTCCCTTCTTCATGGAACAGCTCAAAGTGGCAGTGGCTGTTCATAGAAGTTGCTTCTACACATTAGTCAAACAAGGCAGTCAGGATGCGACAGCCCAGACGAAGTCAGAGCAAATAAAATGCAAATAATGAAACTAGATTCATGTGGTTCAGCCCTTTCCCTCTGCTATCTTCAGCATCTTTGCGACACCGCTGTGATGGCTGATAAGAAAACAGGGGGTCAAAGTGTCAAGAAAACAGTGGTTGTTTCCTTTGCATCAAATACAAAAAGGAACATCTCCCAGCTTTCTCATGGCTTAGCTGCACCCAGAGAGTGGCTAAACTTTGCTCAGGGGGGACCGAGAGGTGCTGGCTGCAAGGGGGAGGCATCTTCACAGCAACATATCATACCTATTAGCACGATTCAAATCTTGGGACACCTCATTTTTCCTGGATGCTCTGCTTTTCTGCATTGAGCAAAAGACTTATGCCATTTCTTCCACTCCAGGCAACAGATGCAAAAACTTGCCAATAATAATACAATGCACCAGTTATCCCCAACTTATCTGCTGGGGCTGGAAAAGGTCTCTGTGAAAGATCTGCCACCTCTACAAGCAACCTACTGACCATGCAGTTTGTCATGTTCTCGCTATTATAATATGGGGCTCAATGCCCAGGCTTTGTACTGAGAAACAAGTACAAGGTCACAAACTTAAAATTCAAGCTACTGGAGTCTAAGGATGTAAACTTGTTGAAAGAGAAACGGGAGGGCTTTCGGAGGCAGTTGATTAGACCAACTGATAAACTGCGAGCTCCCAAAAGCAACTGCTAAAGGCTACAAGGACAAAAAAAAAAGATGAACTATGTATGACCTCTAAGTCCTGTAAGAAGACAACCAATGCAAGATGAATCTGAGAACTGAAATTCATAACTGTACTAGATAGTAACTATTATGGATACAATAGAAATACTGCTTTTATGGCACTTAATCTCTTCCCTCATTTCTCCCACTGCAAGGTCCCTCTCTGCTCTACTTTTATGTCTCAGATAATTTATAAAATTACAGTAAACTCAGAGCAATTTTTCCCAGTTTCTCCAATTTCTTTTTTTATTTAGAGTCTTAAAAATGACTTGGCGAAGAACTTGTCATTTTTTCCAGCTGTGTTGGTTGGTCTACCAAAGATATTGCTTTGTCTCACTGATGTACAGTGAACTGATCTCCAACACCAGCAGGATCAGACACTGGAGTTTACAGAGGGGCAGAAAGATACATTACATTTCGAACAACCAAACCACCGACCAACGGAAACGAAGTCTTCCCCCATATTCTGAAGTCTTCAAAACTATCTGGAAACCTCCAGTCCAACCACACAAACAATTTTGGGCTCAGGGTGTATGGTCTAGCTGGGGTTGTGCACACAGGGGCATCCCAAAGCTCTGCAGCAATGAAGAGTATAACGTTAACAACTGTCAGCATCACCGCTACTTAATTACCCAGATGACCTACAAATCTGTGTATCTAGAGGCCAAAATTCTTCATTCTCCTAGGAAACAGAAATCCATTCTGCAAAGAGAACGGGTTTTCCCATGCAAAATCAGAGGCAAATCCCACCTCTTCATTGGGAGTCTCTCACCTTCTGTTTTCCTTGGGAGGGCAAATTTGCCCTGGCTCACACACACAGATCCACAAATGTGCCCAGGTACAAGGTGCTGATCCACAGAAAGCAAAAACCCCCAAAACCTAAAGGTGCATTTTAGGGTTCTTCTCCCAGCAAGGAAGCTGGAGTTTTCCTATGTTCCATTTTAAAATATTTGAGTATCATATAAGTACTACAATAGTGTATAAATACATATATAGGGAAAAAAAATCTATAAACTATCGCCCCTAATCCTTAAATCTCAGCGAATTAGCTCTTGACTTAAGGAGATCAACTTTGAGCACATCTTGGGCCAAATTCTTTACTCTTGGTCATCTGCATTGTGGAGGATATCCATTCTGGCATCTGGCTTCGGTTTCTGAAGCAACAGTCTGTATAATGCTTCTTATATAGTCTGTGAAACCTTTTTTAGGGCAATTTAGGGATTAAGTTCCTGCGTTAGGAACGAGTTAGTCATTGTCCCCAGCCCTGAGCTCGCTGGGAGCTGTGAGGGGTCATCTGGCAGGTGAGAAATCGTGAGCTAGGAGGCAATGACATTCAAGGCTCTGCTTCCCACTGTTATCTTTGCAGAAAACATTCAGATGGCTTTTACTGGCTACAAAAGGAAAACCAGCAGGATTCAGTTCTACCATTTATTACCTGAAGCCAGTCATTCCTTTGTGTATCTTGCTAATAATGTTTTTAAACCTTTATTGTGAATCCAAAGAGGGCAAAGTAGAGTGAACAACTATAGCATCTGTGGCAGAAAAAACTTCCCAAAACTCCACCCCTCTTTTTCTTTTTAATTGGGATTGGTTTTGACCTGTTAAGGTGCTTACTGGCAAGGTATTGGCCTTTTCCAGAAAAATGGCATCACAGCCTTCCAATTCTTTGAAATTTGCCTTGTCATAAATATTAACAAATGGGTACATATTTTACTAAGAAATGCTGATTTCTTAACAACAGCTGTAAAGCAGCCAAAAATCCTTGGAAGAAAAACAATAACTGCATTTTAAGCTAAAAGAAGTAACTAACTAACAATCACTTTTCCTAAATAAACCAGGAACTGCAGGATTCATAGTAAGATCAGCTCTCCTGTCCCATATATATTTGTACTCATTTCTGATAATATGTCAAAAGCCATCTTTGACTTAACAAGGCATTAAATACAGAGGCCAATTCATATTCATATTATATATTGTCACCAATATCTGTCTAAAGCATTACACAAATTTTATTAAGTACCCATCACTTCTGGGCCCTTGAGAAGAGTGAGCTTAAGAAAACATTTTCAAAAGTGAATTACTCATTCTGGGACACAGCTGAAAATTTGATTTCCCCCTTTCTCGTACTGCATGTGGGTGTGGGTGTGTTTCTGAGCTTCACATCTTCCACCTTTGAGGTTCAATTTCTTATTTGCAGTTGTTGTGGCAAAGCAGCACTGAAGAAATGACTTTGACATTTCATTCGCAAGGCCTGAGGTCTGTGGTCATTCTCATCTCTAGCAGGAGACCTTTGCGAATTCAGTATTATCCTTTTCTCTGTTGGCTGCACATTTTCGTGGGTCTTGAGGACCAAGGGACACTAGCCAGGCTGCTATAATTTTCCCTCATTTTGGTCCACAACACCAGTGTGGGGCTGAAAGGACACAACGGGATGGGAGAAGCCCTGCGTGCACCAGTGATGGGCTTGGGCTACACACCTAGGGAAGGGATGGATCCCTTTGTGCAGCTCGTATCAGCTCTCATGGGTCAGGAAGGGTTTATAATTAAAATACTTCAACACAGCAGTAACTGAAATGCCAAAGGGCCAATAGTGACATTAAATCTGGCAGCGACTTCAGCAGGTCTACGTTTCCTCAAAGCACAAACTGGATCTGACTTTAGCTTTGCTTTCTGACAGAAAGAAAAAGCCAAATGCAAAATGCGAACACTGACCCTGCATGTTCAACATCTTCTGGAGGAGCTGGAACGGGGTTGCCTTCAGGACCCTACTACTTGCAGAGGAAAGCCAGGATCAGAGCATGGAGATTTGCCTCTGAGAGGACTTTTGTTTATGGTCTGCATTAATTTACCCATCTTCATCAGGTTTTCACCCCTCAGCCCCACCGAGGTGGGCATGAGCCCCCACCAACTTGACTTGAACGGTCTCAGGGAGGTGCCATCTCCTCTGAACCATGGTCTGTTCAAGTACCAATGGTTTGTGTTTTCCTGTCTCTAGGTTGCCATGCTGCAGATGACCTAAATTATCTCTCTCTATTTTTTCTTGTCTCCAGATGGTGAGGTCTGATACAGGCAGGTGTGTCTGAGCAGCCAGTTGCCCCGTCACAGGGCACAAACCCTCAGCCATGACCGGAGGATTCTCTTTCCATCCTTCACCACAAGTGCTGCCGACACAGAGCGGGCACAGGGTCTGGCCCTCTGTGCCACACACACCCGGATCAGTAAATCCAAGAGACGATAACCAGGTAACGCTGCAGTTCATCAGCATGTTATCTGTTGGTATTTTCTGTCGTGGAGGAGCTGGTAACCTGCTCCAGGGCAGATGCCCACAGTAAACAAAATGCCAGTCTTAACATGACCATCCCCCCAAAAGTATCTTTTATAAATAAATCCAGTGCACACTAAAAAAAATCCTTGCTCGCGGTTAAATGGAGCAACCAAAATGAGTTTCTAACTGGAAACAAGAAAATAGCAACTGGGGGGATCCTCTTGGTCAGTCAAAGATGGGGAGGTTTGAAACGGCACGTGCAAAACCTTCCCTGGCTGGCAAGGAAACAGTTGCACAAGTTCTCCGTAAACACCTTTATCTGCAGTTATTAGCTGGCAATCCTAAACATCGGGTGAGTTCTCCCCATTGTTTCACAATGGGCTTTTTTCTGGTTTCTAGGAACTGTTTTCAAGGACTGCCATTCAGCATATGAGAAAAATGTGTGAACATGATACACAGTCAGTTCTTTTTTCTCTTGGACATTGCCCCATTACAGAAACACAAAATATCACGTCACCATGTACCCTACTTTTCTCTAACACCTTCCATCCAATACCTATAAGCACATTACAAACATGAGTGATTTTACTGTGATTTCAAAGATCCTTGCCCAGAAGGAAATCCAGTTTCTGTGCTGAACATAAGGAAAAGATGATTGAAGGGGTAGTGTGAGGAGAGTAAGAGGCATCTTTCTTAATGCACAATACAATACGTTATAAAACAACAATCCTGTCTCTATCTAGTAGTTTAAATTAATCTCTTCCAGACAAATAAAAGAGACTAAGGAAAGAAAACAGGGCGGAGGAGAAAGTACAAAAAAAGATGGAACAAAGATGCCATTTTAAATCACTGGCCCCAACTCAGCATGTAACCATTTTCTATGGAAAGGAGCAATTCAAGCAAATTCCTCATCAACTGGTACTTTCTACAGCTCCACAAAAGCCAAAGGCTGTGGATTTTGCAGCTCTTTAAAGTATAGGGGGAAATCCCTGCCAGCGCTGCTCCAAATCCCTGAGCGGTGCAGGAATTGCCGCTCGACACGCGGCGACTGATCAGCGAAGGGACAGAAGCACAGACTGGATTTTCAGTCCCGACTTTGAGATCTAGCTGCCAAACGGCATTGCAAAGAAAGACCTCTGGAGATTTCTCATACTTTTTTTGGCTTATTCTCCTGGTGTATTCATCTTAACAGAAATCAGCTGTTCTCCTTCTCACTTGTACAGCGTTTGCAGAAGAGACTTTAGCATCTGGCCTGGCTATTATTAAACGATGAGAACATCCTGCTCTGTCAGGAGAACACCACTATGGCAATAAAAGGACAAGGATCCTTTGCATCCAGGTTTCCCGAGATCAGTCTGGATTATTTGGGATTTCTTTCCCCTTCTTCCACAGCCTTTCCTGTCTATTTCCTGATATTTGCTAACCGGCCTTGCACACCCTGGAGCAGGGATAAAGATTGTGCTTTCCTGGGAGAAGCTCTCTCACAGAGTTTGGATACAACAGCATCATTTTCAGCTCCTAAAGACTTCTTCCAACTGCGGAAATGAAAAAGTAAACAAGCTGGGGGGCTGAGGGGCTGCCTTGGTGTTTAGGCTCTGACTTTACTTTTAATAGTGCTCTAAAGTCACAGCCTGGAGGAATACAAACGAAGGGGTGGAAAGGTGAGGTTGCTAAGCAGTTGACTCCTATAGATGTGCAACAAGGTTTTAAACCCTCACTGTACCCTGTGTGCCCAAACCCAGAGGCAGGCAAAAACCCAAGCCCAAACCCAAACCCAAGTCCAAACCCAGAGGCTGGGGGAAAAGTCACAAATTGCACTTTGGGAGGTTTGGGGTGGACATTAGGAGAGGCGCAGTGCCGGTATGTGCCACAGTGCCCCAGCTCCATGTCCACGCTTGGAAGATATCAAAACTTGCTGGACACAGCCCTGTTGAGCAGATCTGGTGGTGGTGGTCCTGCGTCCAGCCTCCCTTGGACCAGGAGACCCACGGAGACCCCTTCCAACCAGCATTTCAGTGACCCCTCATTGATAACACCCACATTTACGGGTTGAAAAATGCTGGCGTTCAAAAACGCAGGGCTATTAATAGAGGGACTTCAGCTGATCTCTACTGGCGTAATCAGCATCTGAGCTTGGCCTCGCGGTGAACATTAATCACTGGCAAGTTGCTGCGGCGTATCGACTCTAACGTGGGTTGTTTGCTTTTCTCTAAGTGTTGGGACATCCCGCAAGCTCCAGCTGCTCATCCCGAGCGAGCTGCCGGGAGGGAGCGGCCAAGGGCTGCCTCTGCAGATTGCAGCGATCTCTGCTTTTCTTCCTGCCCCACCGCAAATCCCGAGTAAATCTGTTGAGACAGCACAACTTGGCCCTAACTCCGCATTGTTTTTTGACCAGATCAGCAGTCTGGAAACTGGGTCAATTTTTCTAAACATGTGGTTTAGAAATGTGCTGTTTCAAAGGACACTGTCCAATGGTGTGAGACCAAACATTGGATTTGTAGTAAAAAGAGCTAAACAACAACAACAACAACAACAACAAAAGTTCAAAGCTCTCTATAAACACTGAGTCCAGGGGACATGCTGACAAAGTAGAGAAACAGTAAATTCCCTGTTCTATAGTTAGGGAAACTGAGGCATAAAAAGAGGAGTCCAAAGCTGCCTGGAGAATCACAGACAATGCTGAAATTTCCCAGCTACAAAACAAAAGCTAATTTCTCTCATCTTTACAAGTTCTTAGAAATATAACTATAGGCATTTTATTTTATTCTCCCACCCGAACTGCAGTAGGGAAATTCAAGTCCGCTTGTTATTTAAGTAACACAGTCGACATTAGGAAAGTAGAGAACTTCAATTTTAAGTTATGATGTCGTAGCTCCCAAGTAACTTTGCACTGCATCAGATCACCAGATGCTTTTGGAAGTTTAGGCTTTGTTCTCTTCGTATCTCACAGCCCTAACTGTTACTGGGGCCAACAGCTTCCTATTCCCAGAGGGGTGGGAATCAGGAGATGCCGATGTCCCCCCCTCCAAGGCCACATAAGTATCACGAAGAGACCCCATGGGAACAGCTCCATACATCTCAGACTGATATTGCACCAGTAGACCTACAGGGAAAAGATTATAATTACAGAAGGCCAAAGACAGTCTTTTCAATGCTAAATAAATATATTTTTTGCTTTAAGCTCATGCTAAAACTTTTCTTCAAGATGTTGAGTAGAAATGCTCAACCTGCTCCCAGTTATTTTATGTACCACAGTCATCCCCATCACCTATCCAAAGATTATGGGTTTCTAGAGGATTTGCTTATAATTTTAAACCATCCAACAAATATTTCTGGCGAATAATGCTCTTGGCCTGTTCTCTGCAAGCGTTCAGCCCAGTGGTGAGCGCCTGAGCTGCAAAGCTGGTCACCCACACAGCACCGTGACCTCTTCTACCCAAATATATGATCTAGTGTGACCCCCTCCAGTGCTGCAGAGCACTGCTGTGACTTACGCAGAGCATTGGCCATCCACGAGCGGTCGCCCAGGGGAGGGATCTCACTCCAAAATACCAATTCATTTCCTTCGGACCACGCAGAAGGTAACTAGACGGTACATGTCAATCCTTGGATATATAACTGAGGTTATTTCCTCTTTTTCCCCAGCAAACAGCTTGATGAATTTTTTATTTGGTGCCACCACAGGGCATGGTGCTGAACCATAAAGTCAGACCCTGCTCTTTCTCTTTACCACCTCTCCCCAAGAGCTTGTTTTAGGCACAAAAAAGGCTGATTTAGGCCTGTGGCTGCTAGCATGCGGCTGCTCCGAGCCCCTCCGGTGTTGCTCACAACCACAGGAAATTAAAAAGTTAAACCCAAGGCCAACAGGGAGAGGCAGCGCAAGATGCTGCCCGCCGTCTGCACGCTGTGTGGGACCGGTAAAAGCTGACTCCAGCGATCCAGCGTTAACGTTCAACCCTCACAACCCAAAAGCAAGAAGCTATTTACTGACACCAAAAGATGGGGAAAACAACGGTCACCACGCCTTGCAGGAAGCATCTTGAAATCTTATCTCCTAAAAATACGTGGAGTTCGACCCCCCCCCCACTGCTCCACGTCTTCATATCGGCCAGTCCTCCACGCTGACCAGTGGTGGTCATTTTGCCTCAGGAGTGGCTGGTTTCTGGCTAAGGCAAGAGAACGAGAGTCACCTTCTCAAGCTGCAAAAGGGTAAATTAATCAAAAAGTCAAAAGCAACACCCCCAGCATGATGTACGATGGGAATTGCTGTGCTGGCTCAGAGTGATGGTTTGGCTATTCCAACCCTGTGCTGACCATGTCTGCCATAGATATCCCAGAGAAACATGCCAGAAACCAACAAAAGATAGAGGGATCGCTGTAACTCCTCAATAACTTGCCTATGTAAGAACATTATCCTGCCAAACCTCTTTACTCAGATTGGTTTTAGCTGAATATGTGTTACCCGTACAGTCATACAAGCAGTTTTTAGCTTAGACAACAACCTGTAGCAGATAGCTCCTAGCCTGACTCACAGAACCATGGCATAATTTGGAGGGGACCGTGGGAGGTCTCCAGCCCAACCTTCTGCTCAAGCAGCCTCAGCTCCAGGGTCAGACCAGGTTGCTCCATGCTTTACCCAGCTGGGTCCAGTAAACCTCCAAGAACAGAGGTGGCACAATGTCCCTAGGCCCCTGTTCCACCACTCGACCATACAAAATGGTGAAAAATTGCTTATTTCCCTTTATGAGCATCTGGATTAAGTGACCCTGAAAGCAAGAATATAATGAGAGTATAAGTCTGTGTTCTGACTAGCTGAGATGGGTTAACCTGTGTACCAGAGGGCAGCAGAAATTCTTAGCACTAATGTTTGTAGCATAAGTCCCCCCAAAAGAATTTATATAGCAATTACACCACAGAGCATTGATTGGGTTGCTTGGTTCCTCACTCTTGGCTACAGCTTCCCTAAAATCAGGACTCTCATTATGGGCTGGAATGAAAGCACCCATGGAAACCCCCAAACATTATCTCAATCTCCAACCACCACGCAAGAAATGTGTAGGTCCATGGTAAAGCCAACAGAGCTCACAACATCAGTATTAGCGACATTTAAACTTCAGAGTTAAATGTTTCTTGAAATGATGAGGCATGAGAACCTCATGCCTCTCCGTGCTACTACTTCTCTTTTGCAGACTCAAGAAATAGCTAAAAAGGGTAAGAAGTTACTACGAAACCAGGCACAAGCTTGCAAACAACTCCTGTCCTCCTGTCTCCTCCTGCAGACAGCCTTGGGTGAACTTAACCTCACCTTCATTAGCTGCATCTCCTCCTACCCCTAACACTAGGCTGGAGGAAAAATAGCCTCCTCCCCCAGTCTCCTCCCTATCCATATATCTTCTGCTGCTTGGAAACTATTCTTGCCTTAGGCCATGCAAATCACAAGATTATCTGTAACTGCATTCCTCAGGTCTGACCAGGAAGAGGTGGAGATAGCGCAACCCCCATCCTGGAAAAGCGCCATAAACCCCAATCCCTCCCCCCCTGGTTTGGAAATCTATCCTGGCTTTTCCTATAGGTCAAGCTCTGCCCACCAGCACTGTAGCACCAGAATGTCCCAGCTAATGTCAGTTGTTAGGTTTCAGAGTTAATGATCTAGCAAGATGAATAGAGCAGTTTGCACTCCTCTAAGAAACACAGGTTTTGATAGTTTGCAGACTCAGGAAAAGAAGCGACATTTGAGATCAGATTTAGAAGGTGTCCTTTACCACCCATAGGCCTGGAAACTTGCTTTTTATATATAACTGAAAACTTAAGTGCTGCAGAAATTGATGGGGCCACCACGGAAGGGCCGGTACTGTGTTCTACCATGTACTTACTTTACCCTGCCTGGTGCTAAGAGGAGACAACGGAAGAAAAAGAAGCATAGAAGAACATTAACAAAAAAAAGCCATTTTATTGAAAATGAAATTCAAACTTCAAATTATTATTACAATCATGAGAAAATGCCAAACAATTCAATTTACAGTTGCAACATACAATACAAATAGTCCCTTTGAAGTTGAAGTAAACTGATCCACAATCATCGTCTGTGGCATAAAGCAGAGTGTGTTTGTACAATATGTGCATGAAAAGCAAATCTCGGGTGACAGCGTTTGAAAAAATAAAAAATTAAAGCTTGTATTTACACAAAATGCTACAAATATTTTGTTCCAGCAGAAATTCAAGACTGGTAAAGCATATTTAACAACAACAACAACAAAAAATTGGAATGTCACTCATATTACCTAAAACAAAAGTTACTGTAAAAGTATGGTTTTGGCTGATATACTTAAAAGTACTGCATTAAAAAAAAAAAAAAAAAGCAAAGAGTTATCTGTAAACATGGAAGTAAACAAACATCTAAAAAAGTTCTCAGAAAATGTTAAAATGAAATGCATTCTATTTAAAAACAACAAGAAATTCAGGGGGTTCAGAGAATGGGGCTTCTTTGAGCTCATGGCTGATCCAGGTTTTAATTATTGCTTTTGCTCATGGCTTGTTGGCCGCGTGCAGCCCGGCGCGGGGCTGAGCTTTGCTTTGCTAAGTGTGAAAGTGCAAAATTTTCCCCACTCGAGATGGTACCTGTGGAAACCGGTAAATCTTTGCTCGGGGGACTGCTGGCAAAAAAATTCAATGCTAAGAAATACACAGCAGCTGGTCTTTTAAAAGAATCGATAAACGCCACATGAATGATGCTGTGAGTTAAATAATTTGCTTTACTCATCCGTCCCGACCCGCTGACCCCGATCTGGTTACCCTTAGGAGGAGGGAGAGGAGGATTTAATCCTCCGCTCGGCAAAAGGGACATCGTGCCTGTTGTGCTGGAAGTAAATCTTTGGTAGGATAAGAGAGCTGGAAAGTAAAAAAAGGCCATTTTTTAATCTTCAAATCTATGAACGGTGCCAAAGATTGCCACTCACCGAAGGGAAGGGCTGTCGTACCTTTGAGAAAACTTTCTGTCAATGCTAAGCACCTCGCAAAACATCAAATAATCTGATAGGATTTACTACATAGCGCCAGTTGGGGTTCTTTTTGGTCTGAAATCCTGATTCAAGAGCATTTCCAAGTGAACTTGAAAGCATTTTCCAAAAGCTTTGATGAGCATCTCTGCCTCAGCCTGCACAACTCCCTCCATGACCGGCCTGACATACCGGGAGAGATTTTCCAAAGGCACCAGGAAGGTTCAGGAGCACGGGGTCTACGAAAAGTCAAGGGGCTGGTGCTCCTCCATCCGTAGGTACTTAGAAAATCCTTTCCTTCCTATCTCAAGCAGGCAGAGCCAGACGCCTGCCCGCACGGCCAGGGAAGCTGAGGGCACGGATCGGGTACGCGCGCCTCGACCGGGAGGAGAAAACGTTTTCAACGTCTGTCCCTAACGGTCCAGTTGAAAAACCACGGGGACACAAACAGAGTCCTGTCGGTACTGAGCAAAACAAAAGTCTGGTCTGTGCTGGATTTATCCAGAAACAAAAACCAAGTGCTTGAATTTTACAACAAAGTCTTAAAAAAAAAAAAAAAAAAAAATCTGGGTTGCTGCCTGCAGCCACTCTTAACAACATTTCAACACAAAAGCACCCTAAAAATTACTTAATATGCATACAGTAAACCTTAAAAAGCCCTTCTCAGCAATAACAAATAATGTACAAATATAGTACCTTTTATTAAATAGGAAACAGCTTGCACTGGCAGTACATCTTTTTCTCTTGCTTACTAAACAAAAAAACAAAACTGAAATGTGTAACCAGACACTGGCTTTTTAAGTGCTGCTGAGACTAACAAACGTATTTTACAGTTACAAATAAATGGACAGTGGTATGCTTCAAGCTACCACAAACCAACAATAAATAGAATCAATTACAGCTTCCATCTTTGAAGGAAAACTAAGTATTAGAAGAAAAAAAAAGTGTCTTACTTATACTTTAAGCATACTTGGTATACAACCTTTAGAAGGCAAAGACTTTATTAAATTTTTTTTTTTTTTTAAGAGCACGTCATCACGCAAATAGGAGGGTCGTACCATGCTAATGTCAACTCGTTCAACAGCTTCGCTGTTAACGAGCAGCGATGGTGTTGTCCGGCTCTGTATGGCTATGCCCACCGTTGATTTATCGCAATACTTTGGAGGTAGCCAAAGTACGGCCAAGGAGCGGCGCGGTGGCCGACAGCCGCCCCGCGGAGGCGATGGCTGAGGCTGGGGAAGGAGGGAATGCCGGCAAACCCCATCGGCACGTGCCGAAAATCCCGCTAAACCAGGCTTAACGTCACCGGCTTGAGGAGAGTGTGGGGAGAGCCCTTCAGCTCCCACTGCAGCTGGCCGACGCCACGTCGCCTCCCTGTTTGCTGGGCAAAATTTGGGGCCCTTGGCCAGAGAGGTTGGCGGCAGACAGGTTGGGCTGGGGTTTCGGGTTGGATTTGCTCTCCCTGTATCGCGCCTGGGAGCCCCGGGGTGGCTTTTAAGGTGACTTTTTTTTTATCTTCAGCGTTTGCAGAGGTGGGTATTGCTGCCCTCGTGCTTGTCTCTCTAATGCGGCAACAGCCACATCGGCTTCAAAGTCAACACAGCATCCTTACGGCTCCAGCATTTAATGCTAACGGGCGGCGATGCGCTACCAGGCAGTTTCTGTCTCAAGTTTTGAACGTTTTTATTCTATCGAGTGGGCTGATATTGCAAGGGAAGGGGAAAAAGTGTCACCAATTCTCCCTTAATCCCATTTCTGAGATATTTAACAATTCGTTAATTTGTAAAACACGGGCTTTGAAACAGTTTTGAATTTTCTTTGGGGGGAAAAAAAAACCCTGTTGAAATTCAAATTATGCTGTTAAAACAGAACATTTTAATATGAATATTTTCAAATTTTGAAGTTCTGAGAAAAATCCTGGGAGAAGAAGAAATTAGGGGAAGGGTGGAAAATATTTCATCCTTCCTACCATTTTTCCAGTGTCTCCACAACTACTGATTAAAAGGCAAGACTGTGTTGAAGGCAACCAGACAGCTAATAAAAATATTTTAAACACAATATTTCCTTCATAAGTTATATAAAAAGATCCTACATCCAAAATCATTTGATGTGGATGCATTTGGGTTGGGTTTGTCATTTTTAAGTCACATTGTAAACTGGTTCACACTGGAACTGCTTTTCAAAGTCGGGTAAAGGTTTGAGGTTTACACCATTGCAGAAATGTAATAAGTAAAAAAAAAACAAAACAAAACAAAAACACTTTTAGAGACCGAAGTCAATATATCATTACATTAAGAAACGTTTAAAGGGTCCAAATGTCATTAAATAATTATAAATATTCTTTTAAAGTTATATGATGATTCATGTTAGCAAACAACCTCAAATTTTACACATTTATAATTTAAAAAAAAAAATAAAAAAGAACATAGCCGAACACAAATACTATGTATACCATTTTGGCTCTAGTAATATATAATGCCATTTTCATATTTTGCATAAGTAATAACATTTTGTTTTTTGTTTTTAAAGGTTTTGGTTGTTATTTTTGGTTTTTGGCTAATCGAAGGCAAAATGAACGGATACAAAAGCAAAAAGGAAACCCCAGGGTTGTCTAGCCTAACTTGAAGACTCGTTCTCTTTAAGTACCCAAAAACAAACCAAAAAAGCAATGAACACAGAGAAGTTCCAACCGTTATCTGCAGCAAGGCTCGGACAGAGTTTTTTGGGACAGCTGTTTTCATCTGAATGTATCATGGCAAAATGGAAGCAACTCGATCTTTGCTTTCCTTTTTATGTGCACCAATACAAGCCAGTTGAATTGCACTACGGGTGTGAAGAGGGTCCCATACATTGTATGATTGCAACTGTATCTGGAGTTCATGGTTAGGGTTTTTTTATTAAAAAATAAAAGGGAATGCAGCCTTTGCCTTGCATCACCATGTTTCTCCTGATAGCTGGGGAGTCCGTTCTCTCCTCATTGGCAAAAGAACTCACTAGTTATTACAACACTCTAGAATGAAAAAAACCAAAAAAACCAAAAAAACCAAAAAAAAAAAAAGAAAAAAGAAGGAGGGGGTGATTTTTTTTGTGTTTGTAAAAAGTACATTTTAAATATAAAACAAGGTAAAATGGTTCCAAGAAAAAAAAAATAAAAATATGTGCTTTGATCCACATAATCTGAAACATGGGTTGTGGTGTGTTGGTAACTCTTGTGTTATTTATGGCCATTATCATCCCATCTACACAGTTGCACATATCGGTAAAATCTATTTTTTTTTTTTTTAGAAAAAACACAAAAACCAGGCACTTCGTAGTTAGTCGACCGTTTGTTTGGTTTGGTTTTTTTGTTTGGTTTTTTTTTTTTTGGCTCGCGGAGGTCAGGCCGGCTACGGAAGAAATCTCAGTATGGCCTCCAAACGGACTCATCCATTCTGCCACTAGAATTCAAGACGGTTGGGGAGCTGCTGTGGCTGCCATCCGCCTCCACACCGTCACTCTGGTTGGGCAAGTTAGGGTTTAACAGCGTGCTGCCGTTGGACGTGGTGGTGCACGGAGGAAGCATCCTGGAGGGGGAGCGGTCCCCTCCCGGCACCATGGGGAACTGGTATGATCCTGACGAAGTGCCATAGTAGAGATATGGAGTGCTGCTGGTCTGGAAAGGTCCACTTTGGTTTTGGGAAGAGCCGGGGTAGGGTGGTGGTAGGTAGGTGTGGTAGTGAGTGGTTGCGGACATACCCAGTGACATGCCTGAGGTGACTGGCGGTGTATAGGTAAAGGTGGCTGGATAGTGCATTCGTGGGTTGGAGAAGCGGCTCTCAGTGAGGGATGAAATGCTTGTGAACTGCCTGGGATCTGAAAATGGGCCCAGCTCTGAAGCACCTAAAAAATTATAACAAAAGACGGGGGAAAAGAATTCTGTAAATACCATGTTTTTGTATCACGTGATGAAAGAATTTTATTTTGCTAAGAAAACCCACTTCTTTTGGCCCCCAAGAGAACAGCAGATCATATCAAATAATACATTGCAAGGAACAGAGTCATACACCTGTCTTCTACAAGCGCTGGGCCAAACTCATCCCTGGTCTAACTCCACCGATGCCAATGGAGGGAGCAGCATTGCCAACCTGAAGCGTTCAAAGGTCACAAGTCAGGCCGGGAAAAAAAAAACAAACCAAAAAAATCTCAAAAATCAAGAGATTGAAAAAGAGCCAAAAAGAGAAAGCTGGATTTGGAGTTGATTTGCCTTCTGGTTTCTGAGCTTGGAGGGTTACGTGTCTCTGGGTTTTTGCTACAGCCTCTTGAGAAACTCAGGTCTGGTTGCACACGAAAGCTGAGATTCCCACCTCAGCACACACCGTCGGGAGCTGAGGTTTTGAGACAAGCAGAAATTACCGTGCAACTTGTAATAAAACTACAAGAGTTGGCAACACCAAGTTAGTTGCACCACTGACACCAGGGGAGTTACACCGGGGGTGACTAAGCCCCATTTCTTGCTTTAAATCAATTTATTTAGGCGAGAATCTGCTCAGCTACTTCCTATGGCTGAAAAATATTCTTTGCTGCATCTGAAGGATGGGCAAGGCCACTGAGCTGATAGCAGAGATGCCAGTTTTACTTTTCAGTGCAGCCGATGGAAAATTACAAGCCCAACACTCTTCCTGCCATTGAAAAAAGTTGTTTTCATATGTAGTCTGTGCAGTCTGGTTGAAAAAAAGACCACACAGTTTATGGCTACTGTGAACGTCTGGATGGTAACACTGTGAATTGGAGTCTAACGCAAAACAGGGATGGGTAAACTCATTTTGCCTAATTTCTAATCCCACATCAAACACCCAAAGTTTCAGAGCAGAACTGGAAAGCAAACGTTAGTAGCTTGGTGATCTGCTTAGGAGACTGTGGGATGGACAGGAGCAGAAGAAAAAAAAGATGGTGAAAGCTTGTGTTGAGAGCCAGAAAAGTGCAAAACAAAAAGGGTGTGGGAAAAGGGACGGGGGAAAGAGAAAAAGCCTAATGAAGAAGTACAGTGCAAGAGGGAGGGAAATGCATTGGCCAGTACGCAGTAGATACACATATACATTTTTAGTCGGAAAGAGCGGGGTATAAATAAAGGGGAAAAATCACGAAAACAAATGGGCTCTCCCTGTGCTTCCCAGCTGACACCTCTACAGCTTTACCATCCTCTAGATCCAAGGGTTCACCCATCTCTTTGCCAATCTACCAAATCTGACTTACCTAAAAGGAAAATATGGCATCTTCTAGATGCCAAACTGACAGGCTAAACACCGAAACACCCTGTATATCCTCAATTCAAGATGCAGCAATGCCTTTACTTGCAGATAAGCTTCGGATCTGACCTGCCGACACTGCTGTGTAGAAGGTCCCTCCAGTCCTTCTGCCCTTGGCCTCCTATAGCACCCACAGCGGTGGTTGCTACTGTAAGCCACAGACTCAGCAAACCATGCCACCTTGTGTGGCACATTTTGTGATTTAGATCACTATTCTCTCCTGTTCTACCAGCTCATTTAACCCACGCCTTCAATGATATCTAAAAGCAGCAGGGGGGAAAAGCTCAGGCACAGCTTGGGTTCAGGCTGGAGACCTGGGCCACAGCCAGCCAAGAGTCCAAATCGCACAGCCTGAAACCTGGGGATTTTAACCCACCGTCTCAAAAGATATTGAGTACAGAACTTCAAATGGGCAGTAAAAGCCCATTTTTAACTCTGATGACAATGTGATTACTATTATCTTTATCTGGAACTGAATCAGTGACCTACGGGTGAATGGGTCTGTCTCCATCATCAACCCCTCCAACCACAGCCCCATGGAATGTAATATAACTTGTACCTTTACAGCAAACACTCTACTACTTGATGCAACTCCTCTCGTTCCCAACTGCAAACAATAGCCAGAGGCCATACCACCCAGATTCAAAGCTGTAATTTTTGGAACACTATCCTTTATATTGTGAACAGGTCTGATACGTATCTGGAAATATAAGGTTAGAACATAATTTCCCCAGCTGCTCAAAATACTGAGTTTCAATCTGCTACTGCTTATACTCCTTTTTTTTTTTTTTTTATTGTTATTGCAGCTCTCCCAACATGAACAGAGTTGCTCTTAGTTTACCCTGATAGAAGCTAAACAAGACTTTTATAATCAAAGGTAGAATTGGTATGAGTGTAAGGGTGTAGAAGAACATCGGCGTTTTTGGTTTCTTTGCAACCAGTAATTTTTTTTTTCTTAATAACACAAACTATCCACACAGTCTTACACACTAAAAGGCAGTCTCCCTTTCAGGGCTAGATCCAAATATTATCTGTATGGGTGCTGCCAAGGGATCATGTATGTGTCGAATGACTGGGAATGTGCACACCACACGTAGGCATTTCTAATGTGGGGCTACAGACCTCCTTACATACATACCCTAGTAAATCCACACTTGTTTGTTTTTACTGTTGCTTGTAAAGCACAATCCTATTTACCCAAAGGCCAAATAACCATAACCCTTTCTTATCTCACTCATGGCTGTGTCTGCACGGCTCCTGCACACTCACTTCTTTTGCCCAAATGCCTTTTGCTGTCTCCATAACTCCCTGCACTAGGCTGCGATTTGTTCCCAGCCTTATGTATCTCCATTGTGTAAAGATATTTTTGGAGACCAGAAAAAGTTTTCTGTGATGCCTGTTCTGAAGTCTCCTTTCCGAAGGAGTCTAGAAACTTTTTAAAAAGTCACCTCTAAAACTCAGCTTCTTGCTGTCCTCACTGCTGTGCAATCTCACTGACGCGTTTTCACCCTCCTCCTCCTCCTTTCTCTGTGCTACCTCCTTGTGATAAGTTGATTTTGGTTCTAACTTGGAAACACCAGATGCATATTCATTTATATACATTTAGCTCTTTGCTGGACTGGGAAGATAAATCGCTCTTCTGGGTACGGCACCCATCTTTGTATATCTGGTTGCGCACAAATAGCGATGTCGATCAGCAACATAGTAACATGACAGTGCAAGTAAATAATATATTTATTCCTCTCCCCAGCAGGATTAAACATTTATGCTAATTTTTCTCCGTCAGAGCAAGAAAACAATTTGCATCTGTGAATTCCCACTCTCGTGATAGCTTGTATTAAATGGGTGAAGCGCAGATCCTCCGCCCTACATTGTGGCCGCAAGATTGCGAAACCACCCTTCGGTAAAGAGAAGAGACTTTATTTTCTGCTGCCAGAAAGAGAAGCATGGCAACAAGCACAGCAAGTGATCTTCTTTCCCTATACAGTCTGATCAGGTCACGGTGCTTGACAATACGAAAAATAAAAGTATATTTTTAAAAAAAACCCTTTACATCTGAAAGAGTCGAGGTTAAACCATTTTTAAATCTTCCAAGCTGATTCCTCCCTAACACAACCTGGCACTCAAGTTTTCTGAGAGCTATATGTTTAGAACAGAAAAGTGGTCATGTTAATATGCCAATATTTATGCTAACATCCTAGATTCAAGAATACTGCTTCAGTGTGTTTCATATTTAGAATAAGAACAATTAAAATTCCATGTGGTTTCACTTATTTTGATGCAGAAGCCTCATTAAAAACCCTAGACTTGGGCATTTGCCAGCAGCCGACTAAAATGGTTTTGCATTTGCGCTTAAAAACCAATTTTACCTGTTGCAGCTTTGCAGCTCTACTGTTTACAGCTGAATGCATACCGTGGCCATTTCTCTTTTTCAGTTTACAGATGCCAGCTAATGCCAGTTAATGCTCATTTCTCAATTAATAAGCTGTGCTTGTGGTTTGCAGAAAATAAGGCAACAAATTTCTGCCAGGTTTACAGCACTTTGGCCAATCGCTTCCAATTATTAAAGATCATAATGTACCGTGGATAGATTAACTCCTTGTGGGTATAGCAAGCTGATGTCTACTTTAAAGGGTTATAGGATAATTTTATAACTTACAAATATTGCAATTTGCTTTGTCGTTTTATGCCATAAGGTCACTACCAAAAAAAAAGGTCCCCTTGGCTTATTGCATATGTCGGATAGGGAAATTTCTAGCACGTCAAGTCAATGCATAGTCACTGGATGCAAGAGAACAGCATGGTGCTGTATTCAAAAGTCACTGAATAGTCTGTCTCAAGGAAATTCAGCTACATATAGTTAAAGATATTTACCAGTAGCTAAATGATTCACTTGTGTTTTGGCAAACTACAGTGTTAAGACATTTGCTGAAGCAGATACTAGGTTTTGTGGATTTTTGTTCAATAGTTAGTTCGATTCAGGCTGGGCCGCAGCACTACTTGATCTATTAAAACTGTTTTTTCCTTCCCTAACATCTACGTCTATGAATTATATGTGCAGCTTGGATTACTTACAGCTGATAATATCGCCTCATATGAAGTATGCCACACACTTCACATGATGAGACGATTTTCAGTCTCTTACAGCTTTGCCAAACTTTAAATGTTCTGGCTGAAATTGTCCATGCTGGGCGTCTGTCTCAGGCTAAATTGTGATTTATGCATTTATTTGTTTTTAAAATTTCAGCTGAAACTCTTTTGCTGGGAAAAATATATTGTTTTACTAATCTTAAACTCTGAGGAGCCGTCCTTTGAAAAGCTGTACCAGTTCCATGCTTTGAAGTAAGGACTTGAACTTTGGAATAGGAGTGGCTTTTGTGTGAGAGACGTTGCCATGAAAATGCAGCCAAATATGAACAAATCATAAGCATTCTGCCTAAAAATGGGCAGAAGAGTCTGTGCCCCTACAAAGACACTTGTCCAGAGACTGAAATGAAATCCAGGAGTCCCAAGTCCCAGCATTTTTTCTGCAAATATTGCTGAAACACAGGGACACCTCTACCCATCCCTGCGCCAGTCCTGATCGAGAATCGGTCCATCGGTGGCTCCATTCACTGGAATGGCAGAAGCCTGCGTAAATGGAGCTAAATGATGGTCCATGTGGACATTTGTACGATATTGCAAAGAAAAATTTCGGAAGGTGGGGTTACTTGGGGGTTTGCTTTTTTTAGAAATCTGAGAAACTATAAACGTAACTAGAGACAAACAAAGGATGTTATTAAGGTTACCATGTGAAGAGTGAGCAAGTTAGGAAATACCAGCATTCAAGTTACTTCTCCATATGCACTACAATACAGCATTCAATTATAGGAGAAGATGCTATTCCTTTTACACAAGCCCTCCTGCAGGCAGCACACAAGCTGACCTCCTCTAGAGATACATCAGAGTTAAGGAATAGAGAAGACTGTTGTCTATGTATCTTCCAAAGCCACTGCTGCAAGAAATCAGAAGGGTTGAAGTGAACAAGGTGAGGGAAACCCAATTATTTCCTGAGCAAACTGGATTTTATACGTGTTTCTGCCACACGGCTTCTACGTGACTCAGTTGAAATCTCTCCAAATCACATTTTCACTTCTCTCATTTTCTGTGCCCAGCAAAGACGTTGGCTTCTGATTTGCACGCATGCTAAATATTCATAGCTGCAGCTGAAGCCAACAGGATCATAGGTCTGAACATAAGGCTAAAGACAGAAAAAAAATCATGCTGTAGGTGACACAAAGAAAGTGCACTGAATTACACGAGACCTTAGAGTCAGTCTCAATACTCTTTTTAAAGCAGGTTCATGCTTTCTTGGGAATATTGCACTGCAGTGAACTGTGTACAAATGCTATGGCAGAAATATTAGAGCAAAGCCCATCAAGAAATTAACAATTCCTTCTTCAGAGCAGAATTTAATGCTCTGCAACAAGCAAGGCCTGAGGAAATGCAAAGAACAAGAAGAAAAACAAAATATTGAAGAGCTGCTCATTAAGTTAGCACTGTCCATCCTGCGCACTGAATGAGACAGGAATCCCGTGGGAAAAGTACCATGTGATCCTGTAATTAAAATCTGTAATATAATGCATAAGCAGAATGAGGCTGATTTAAAGTTGCACGGGCAACATTAAGTACTGAGATTTCCCAATTTCTAAGCACTTAGTTTTGCAATCTTAAAGATTCTTTGCAACACGTTTGGATGGGGGGGAGTGATTATTTGCTAGCTGGGTGTCTGTTTTCCCCAAGCATCCTTCTGTATCAGGGGAGAGTGTTATTTTTCTCCTCATTTTGTTAAATTCTAGTCACCTGCCTTTGCTAATAAGTCTTTAGTGAATCACACACAGCACGATCCTTCTCCTGCCTTCTTCCAGGCGAGCCTTTGACTCTCCAAAGGTGCTGTACCACCTTCCCTCTGGATGCCGCTGCAGGATGGAGCCTGGGACTGCGATTCCCAGGGATCCCAAACCACCTCTTTGTGCACGTATTCCTTGCTGTAGCCGTTAGGTCCTGATCCCGCAAACCTACACTGGTGCTCAGCTTCGTGCCAGAGCTCAGGGACACTCCTCCCACACATCTGCCACCGAGCATGTGTCTACGTGCTGCAAGGGTGAGGGTCCTGCAGCGCCGTGGAAATAAGGCACAGGGCTTCTCCGTCCCCGGGTCGCTTTTGGGATGAGTGTGTGTCATCTGGATACTTGCAACCATTTATCATAGGAAATGGTATGTTTTCAAATGCCCCTTCCCTCCCTTTAATTCAGAAAAAAAACATCAGGGAAAGAAAAAAAAAAGAAAAAAGCATTTTACATCTTTTTTTTTCTCTTCTTTTTTTTTTTTTTTTTGCATACAATAGCAGCAGAAAAGGTGTGAACTGCCCCCCCCCCCCCTTCCCTTCACCTCAACAAGGTGTTAACTTCAAGGCCTAGTTGGGACCATTTAAACTGCAACATTATTAAGCACAGCAGTCTCACAAAAGTCAGAGGGAGGAAGGAACATTTTAACCCCTTCAGAGCCTCACGCACAACAGGCGAGAACCTAATTCTAGTGCACCTCTTCTCGCTGTCCCTCGGTACCCCAGTTCACACACTTGTGCCTTCTGGTATTTAGGTAACAGGACTTTGGCACCTAAAATACCACAGATTAATTTGCAGATAGATGTTTTCACTGAATTTATGGTGCAGCACCTAAGCCCTTTGCTGGGAGAAACACCCCATAAATAACATAATTAGCAGTGACCATTAAAGTACCACTCGTGCAAACAAGGGAGAGTGTTTCCCAAGCAGAGCTGTTACATTGCTTAACAGCAAAATCAGGGTCTCTTCGCACTTCTCCAGCCCAGGCTGCATCATTACCTGCCCTGCTCCCTCAGTAGGACTTTTCTGCTGGACAAACTGTGCTGAAGAGGGTGATTTTCTTTAGGCACCTAAAAGTCTTGCTGGGTGACCCTATGCATCTAAACACAGGTGGCTGCTGGCTGCACCTCAAGAGGAGGATGATCTTAAATTTAGGAGCATCAATGGATAGAAATTCCTTCCATGTGTAGAAAAAAGCAACAACAAACTCCTGCTAGATGGACTGTTGGGAGCAGAAATGGAGCTATGAAAGCATCAGTCATCACTGTCTCATTTATAGACACCTCTTGTGAAGCTTCACTTATACAAGACTCATAAACCTTTCTAACGAGACCACAGGAGGGGGACAAATGGTCACATTACAGAAATATGTCCTCAGCTAGTGGTTGTGACCTGCCACCCATGGATGCCCGTTGACCTGATGTGATGGGGAGCCTCTGAACTTCTTAGTCTTTGCTATCCCATCTCAGTGACTTCAGCCTGGAGCTATGACGGGTGATTCAAGTGGAGAGGAATTGGTAGTATACCAAAAACCCCCTGCTCGTTTCAGTCTCAGGCCACCTACGCGCTACGTTGGAAGCAAAAAGTAAGTAACATTTCCTGGAAGTAAATCTAGCAGCTCTGCAACCACTGCATGGCACAAACACGCACACAGGCGCGTATCGTTCTTGGTTCAGTTTTCCCCAATTTTTCCTGCTTGTATTTCAGCCGCTGCTGTTTTTCACCAGCCCCAGCCGAAATGCATCAGAAGGAACATTTGAGGCTTTTCTTGGATAGCAACCTCAGCGGCATTGTATACAGCAAGGGGGTGAAACCGCAGGGCTGAGAGCTGCAACGCATGCACAGCGAGTGTCAGTACAAGAATCCTGTATCAATCCAGTGAATGGGAAGATAATATACATTGGGGCTAGCAGTCTATTACTTTTTTTTTTTTTTTTTCAGAAAAATGTGCCTTAACTATCCAGTATAAATATTTGTTTCCAATGTTGTCATGAATTGTACTTTTCCACTGCATGCTAGCAACTCAGAAATACCATCTGATCCTCAAGCAGACACAAAGAAACTATGTTTTGCAGGGGTGGGGAGGGGGGGGAAGCCCTTGGCATTGCTCTGTAATTTCACCCTTTAAACCCCTCTTTTTTCCTCCCCATCCAAATTTTCCTTTCGAATCTCGTTCGACTAATACGCGTCCCTCCCGAGGACAGAGGATTCCTTGCTGGTTCTTGATTAAGAGTTTTTTAAGAAGCTGGGAAGGAAGATATTCTTTGAAACTGGATCTACTGTAGGATGGGAGCCAGCACACAGGACACCGTGTCTTTCAGAGAGGGCCACACACAGTGCCACTCCAGTCATATGACTTCTCTGTCACATCCTGAAGCCATTTCCAGCTCGTGTGCGAGTTTGTACTCCCATTTAGAAAAGGATGGGATATATTGGGAACACACATATGGAAACACTTTCAGGGAATCAGTTTCCATGAAATCCATAATAAGCCAAGTGGCTTCAGATGTGGCAGCGTGCCTCAGATTAGCCAAAAAAAAAAAAAAAAAAAAAAAAGAGAGAGAAGAAGAAAAAGAAGGACAAGTCTACCCTTTCAGCCCTTATTTCAGTTTCAAGGGGGAAAAAAAAAGAAAAAAAAAATAATTAAAAACCACTAATGACTTATGGCTACCAAAACAGGGAGCCACAAAAAAATACAACTAACGAGCGCTCCTCCCTCCCCCAAGTAACGGCACTGCTATCAGCGCTCCCGTGGCTCCCAGAAAACTCTCCCGGCATCCACCGGTGTGCCGAGCTCACGCGGGACCGGCAGGGTGCCCGCCGTGCGATAACGTACGCGGGCAATTAAGAGCATTTCCGAAAACCTGCAGCTCGGTGATAAACCGTTTGTTAAGTAAATCTCCCGCGAAAGGCTGGATTCAGGAGGGACATCCTCTGGATGGGGTTGACTGGACCTGGGTCATATTAAAAGCAGGATTTACGGTGGGGATGATGCGTTGGGTGTTAGGCTGGGGTTGGGTATCATCTGCCTCGCGGGCTCCAGCGGCCGGGAGCTGAAAGTCAAGAGCAACCCTCAGGTGCCCCCACCGATGGGTACCGGCGAGCGGGAGCCAGGGAGCACGCAGCCCGAGTCCTGCCGATCCCGAACGGCACGGCAAAGGGCCGGAGGCCACGGCAGTCCCAGGCAGGAGGGAAGCAGCCAGCTCATCTGAGCTAGCGTGGTGCCGGAATAAATTTTTTGCAGGGCCGAGGAAGCGGGAAGAAGCACGGAGCAAGTGGCAGGAGTTCAAACGGGAACCGAAGAGATGCTACGTGCATCTCTGTGACAGCTAGCCACGTTTTTATCACAAGAAAATAACCAGGAATTTGGCTGCTAACTGGGGCCGTATCCTACAAACCCTACTTTTCCTGACAAACAAATGACTCCACAAATAGTCCCTCTGTTTTCAATAGGGTTATTTGCGGTAGGAGGGACCACCCAACACGAAAGGATCAGGCCCTCCACTCCCTCGCTCTGCAGCTCGCTTAAACCTTCCACAGCCAAATCCGAACACAAAAATCCCCACAAACTGCAACGGCTTTTCCTCGCTGCTGCTGGAAAAGCCCCGGACAAGAAACCCCGTGGAAAGGTCTCGTGTGGTATTAATACGATGCTCTCCCCGACTTCCGCCTCCGAAACGGGGATTTGCGATTTGTTTCTCAGGCTGTTTCTTTCCACTCGAGCCTCAGCACAGTAAACTAACTGAAAACTTCTGCATCAAGGAGAAGGTCTCTTTTAAAGTTTTGCTTGGCTTTGCTTTCAAAGAGTTGTCTGTATATTTTAGAATATGTAGAATTTGCCTTTGATTTAAACCTCTCTCTTAACAATAGACAAGAGACGATTTCTCTACTGAGCGATTTAAACAAAAACAAACATATTTTGGTTACCCGGGCCTTGTTCTCAAACGCTTTTTTTTTTTTTTTCCCAGAGCAAAATCAAACCCTACAAATTGTTACGCTTCTGGCCAAAAAACCTTAAATTCACAAACGCAGATAGTCCAATTTTTCTTTTTCCTGAACAATATCGTACATGGAGGAAGAAAAGGCACCACCCCAGCCCCCAGACATCCATAAAACACAAAACCCCCTCATCTAAACAATTAAAAACACACTTTTCCCCGCCAAAATAACTTCTCCCTTCAATGGACATTTTCAGCCTCTGTCCCTGTCCACGTCCAGGGCCATGATGATGGTTTTTTTTCCTCCTCCCCGGCATGAAGTCCTGTGTCCCCGGAGGGTAAACAGACACACCTCGTCCTGCGGGGAGGCAGCTGAAAGCCGCTGCTTGTGTTTGGAGCGGCCGCTCCGACGGGGATGAGGGCACTTAGCTCACGGAGAACTTCTGGATACTGGAGAAATGAGAGGGGAGATACCAGGGAGGCATTTCCATCTTAGGTTAAGGATTTTAGCAGCAGGCGAAATAACGCTGTTGGAGTGAAAACAGTGGAAAATAACTCACCCAGTGCCGGCCAGAGTTTTTTCCCTTGCAGTGAGAACACATTTCCCCCAAGTAACACGAACAGCGGTAACGTCAGGCCGTGATAAAATTGTCAGACATGTCAGCGTGACTCAAGACCCGCCGGTCAAAGGAATTTGGGGAGGCTCAGGGTGTGAAGGAGCCCCGCGGGGAGGTGCGTGGGCAAACACCGAGCCAAACCGCTGCGCCCGCAGAAGAGTGAGGGCGGCTCGGGGACGTCCGACCCCCGACCCTCGGCATCGCCGGAGCAAAGCTGTGGCTCTCGACGAGCCGCAGAGCGGGACTCGCCGCGGTGCAATGCAGATCGCCCCGGGTCACCACGAGCTTCGGGGAGACGGAGGAGATCTTCGCACGCAACTGCTGGGCTGTTTTCGCTAGAGCTGCTGCTCTTGTATCGAAGAGTCAAAAATAACGACCAGCACGAAGACCCGCAGAGGTTTCAATCCATGCTTTTAGGCACTCAATGCCCGACTAGATAGCAAACTGCCATCAAATTCAGCAGGACACACATAGCTAAACGCAGTTGTATAGCAGGGCTAGAGGCACTGTATCCCTTTTTATATTTAGCATTGCACCACTTTAACAATTTATGATTTTCAGCCTCATTTAATAAAAGCAGTGTAAAGCCCTCTGTATATTTTTTTTTCATTCATTTCAGACCTAACCTGAGTTTCTTACTAAGTTAAGGCAAACTACTGTAAGCTAAGTTTCAATCCATTATAAACTTGTCCACACAGCATCTCCATTCATCAGCTGAGCTGAAGCTTTAACCAGCCCAACTTTGAACACCTCTAAATAAATGCTTCTTCTCCATAGTGTAAAGTCTGAATATGGTTTTTATCCTCCCAGGAAACTGGTGATGAGAAAGAGAAACAGACTTTGGTCTGTAATAGCTCACATCATAGACATGCTTTAGGCTGTTTGCTGTATGGCGACTTAGGCTATACCTCTAGCAGCTGAAATCACTATTGATGGTCTAAACTTAAAATCCAAGTTACCACATCTCAGAGAAACCACAGTAACAGTCCCTTGAATGGCCACAGCTCATGGTAAATATGAGATACTCCAGTTCTGTAACAGAGGATTAAGTTAAGACTCACTGCCTTGCACTTGCCACAGGCTGTAGAAATGCACACTCCTACCAAAGCCTAACTAAGCCTGCAGTTAAGTCAGGATAACCTGACTAGTCTCTGAATTTGCTTTATTTCAAAAGAAAGCTTGGACAACTTCTAACCAGGCTGGTAAAAAATAAATATATCATGGAGATATTGCACGGGATAATTGCATGTTGGCAAAAAAAGCGTATGTTATTTAGAAGTTTAGAAAGCCCACTTATCCATTAAAGCTGTTAAGAGGGGAAAAGCGATGCATTGCTTTCTGGCTCTTGCTACCGATTTGTTTTGTGAGTTTGGGCGTATAATTTGATTTTCCTGGCTAAATTTTGCTTGCTATAAGATGGATATTTTAATACTTCATATTAGCCAAGTGACAAAGGTCAGTAACACAGTTTGGAAAATACTATGAAATCCTTTGCTGGAAGATGTTGTAGAGTTACAAACATAAAGGCAAAACCCATTAGACATTTTTTATAAGCTCTTCACCAGGTGAAGACACAGAAAAAGTGGAAGTCAGACAGAGTACAGAGAACTTGGCTTAAAGTAAACTTCCATACGCAATCCTGATATCTGAAATGAAAAAAGAGGCGTACAAAGCCAGCCCGAATTACCACCTTCCGCTGTCTTCATCTGCTTGAGAAAGCAACAGCTAGAATTGCTTTAAACTAAACACCCCTCCAGCGCATCTGCAGAGCAGACCGGTGAGAGCAGAAGCTGGCCCGGCTGAGGACCAGGCGCCGTGCTCCAGCTCCACTGCGGCTGGAACGGTTTCCTCCATGGGCAAGCAGCCTGTCCTCAAAACAGCTCCAAACCAGTCTGGCCCACCTACGTGGGCCAGGCCAAACTAGAAACTGGTTGGGTTTGGACTACCCTTAAACCCAGCTTCCTATCTAATTTTGGAATCTAATACGATGGCTCCTAATTAGGCTTCGCTGGTACTTAGATCCTCCCCTGCGCTCCTTTTCACCCATTAAAAAAACCCAACATGGGTTGGCTTTTAGCAGGAAACAAAATGAAAACAAAAACAAACAAAAAAATCCCTTTAGAGGGAGATATTTGAGAGAGGAAGAGGGAAGAAAGGGGGAAGAGAGGTGCCTTTTTCCCACTGCCAGGATTCCTCTGTGGCTCCTCCGGCCATGCCAGCATCCACATCACAGTTCCCAGGGACTTCCTCCGTGGAGCTGCTGCGAGACGCCTCTTCCAATGAGCCATTTCATCTCAGGCTTATGTGGCAGAGGTTTGGGGTCAGCAGCCCTCCTGGTGTTTTTAAGGCAATTGCTTCCCTTCCTATTTGGTAAACCTGTCACCTTTGCAGAAGGTCTAATTCTGAGTCCTCAGTCACTAGTCCAGATCCCAGCCTTTGCAATTTGCGCCCTAGAGGCATCTGAATGTTTATGCCCTTTCTCATAGAGGTTTCTGCTCTATACCTTCCCTCTGTCAATGCTGACAAACCCTACGCAGCTCTAGGTCTGTTCACCATGCGGCAGTGATGACTCCCACTTTATGGCCAGCAGTCTCATTCAGAAGCCCAGGGATATTTTGGATGTATTCATAAAGGCCCCATCACTTCCCAAGCATTTATTCATATGTTCTTTTATACTGTTAGCTTTGACTTCCTTTGTTTTTAAGTTCATTTTCTAAAAATCTTTTAACTGCACCAAAATGATCTATTTCAACCTTAATGATGTTTTTTTGGCTGGGATTTCTCCTTCTTTGGGACATGGTTTTATTTTTGTTTTCAATGGCAGCAATACACATAACTAGCTCGCTACACTTAACAGGAGTGACTTGCAGATGTTCGATCCTTTTTCTGCACAGACCATATGATCTTATGAGGTCCCTGTCAGTCCTATGTGACTATGACACTACAGACCTATAGGAAATAGAAGAATTGATCTAGCAGCTGCTCTGGGGTTATTCCCACCTACCTAAGAGTAAGGAGATTCACAGAACTCTATCAACAGCTACTAAATACAATGATCCAGATATAAACCTCCTGCTTTGGAAACCCCTACAGCTTGGGAATATATATATATTCTGCTCTTGCACTCCAGGGGAACTGAGTAACCCCTTTTGGCCATGCTGAGAAGGTGACGGGTCCTGGGTGGACCCTTGGTCTAACCTGGTGGGGCTGATCTTCTGCCCCACTCAGCTTTTTCAGTGATGATGCTGACCAACACTGCTTGCCTCTTCGTACAAGGTTTAACGAGCAGCTTTGTGCTTTCTTTCCTGCTGCCTCTGAAGCCTGGGAGGAGGTGAAGAGCCACAGAGCTATCTCAGTACCCTCCTTCAAACATCATCCTTGCACTCCCTTCTGACCCAAGCTCACTACTGCCCGGCTCTAGCGAGGCTGCAGCCACCGCTATCACCTCGCTGGCTCTCTTCATGTTTCCTCAATTCCCTCTTGTATTCTGCTGTACATCTTGGAAACAGTTGTACTGTATTTAAGAGTGCAAATTCACAGAGGACAGGGCTGACCTTTCTTTTTTTTCCTCTTCTTCTTTAATTGTATAGTCCTTAGCACGATGGGATCGGACTTCCAGACATTACCGCAACACAAACAATATTAGCAGCCGCTGCCTATCGCGTGGTCAGCGGTGATTCCAGCAAAGGCCCATTAGCTGTTCACAAATACAACCATTACTTTGATCACTGAACCACGTCGCCTGCAGTAGCCAAACTTGGGTGCTCCAGCTAAAGTCAAAACCTCGTGCGAAGCCTTGTAAAGGGGACTGGCAAGAGGACTGATCTCCAGTTCGTGGAAATCTCCTTTCAATCCCACGTTCAGCTTTCAACACAACACAGAACATAATTTCAGCACAGAATTAAATATGGCAAGCTGTGTTTTTACAGACATCTATCACCTAAAAATGATGTGCCTTATACATTCGGTCCTGTACCTGTGCTGCAATCCTGTTTTCCAAGCAAACTCATTGCACTGCCTAACTATATCAACTAGAACAAGGTGGACATACCTTTAGCTGCCGGCTTCATAATATTCTGCCAATTCTAGACGGTGCTTGTTTAATAGAAAAGGGCATAAAAAAGCACTGATGCTTACGGATCCAACAGCGATAGCCCAGTTAACCATTAAAAATAACGAGTGGAAACCACACATGTGGCATCACTAGAGCTTGTGTAGAGACTTTCATCTCAGCTAAATGAAAGAGGCTTTGTGGGTACTGCTCCTAACCCAAGCATACCACCTTCCACTTCCCACCGCCAGAGAAATGTGGTGTTAAGAGGCAGAAAGATCGACGTGAGATGCCCTACCCCTCCATTTTGCTTTCAGAATTGCTCCTTGTTTTAAAGCCCCCGGGCTGTTTTTCTCTGCTGGTGTTTCCCTTCTCTCAGCACGGTTGCTCCTCTTTCTCACAAGAGCCCAAGGAGGCTTTCTCCAGCTGCCTACACTCAGCACTTCTATATTACAAAATAACATATTACAGCAAACATTCATGGCTACCACAGGATGAAAGGTCAAGTGGGTGGTTAGGGAGACCTTTGGGAAAAATGACGGGGAAGCTTGGAGGTGACATGGCCCAGGCAGGGCTGAAGACGCAGCACACTGACTCTTCTCCACAAGCACCTTTAAAATGCCACAACCCCCCCTGCATTATGTGTATGATACCTCTTTTGCCACAACTAAACTTCTTCATGCACTGAGAGCATTGCCTGGTCCAAGTAATCCCAAGGGTACAACGCAGTTTCAGCTCGCTCTCTATTCGCAAATTTGCCCATGGAATAATTACGAACGTGGAGAGCAAAGAGGCTGCTCTGGGTGGGTGTCTGCTACCCAACTGCGCTGCAGGCTTCTCTTTGCTTTTGACAGAACAAATGCTAACTAACCCTAGAGGAAAAAGCCCCTCTGTGTTTCTTAAAATGAAAGGTTAAACAGTGTATCAAAACTAAGGGAGAATGCGAATCTTGTTGTCCTATTCCTGTATCTCCATCTAGGGTAGTGGGTAAGGAATTAAATTCATTTTGTTAGAAAAAATGGGAGGGACTTTACAATTGGGCAAATATAAAAGCAGAAAAATTCCTTAAGGAATTGCAGAAGCCCACAAAGTCAGTGAAAAATGCTTTCTCAGTGAGTTTTTTCAGGTGTGTTGGAAAAGTAGAGTCCCACTAGTAATTCAACCAAAAATAACTCATTTTCAGCAGACACCGTAGGAGTTTGGCTGATTAGGGAAGGGAACGTTCACTATTTGATAGATCATAGTGGACCCACAGCAAACTTAGATGACCAAAATACTTTTGCACGGTGGCCCTCCAGCCTCCTTGCAAGTCAAGCCAGTTCTGCATCCCGCAACATCCAGCTCCCTGTGAATTCTGCTATCTCCCCGAGACCCATCGCAGCAACCTCCTTTCTTACCCACCTCCTTGTTGTATCTGTCACCGCCACAGGAACCCACTCGAACCTCAGAAATAAAAATTGGTGCTGCAATCTGGCAGACAAAGTTATAGCAAGTTCAAATGAGTGGAAACTAAAGTTAGACAAATTCAGACTAGTAATAAGACCCACATTTCCAAAGAGAGCTTAATTAGCGTCTGTAAACCAAAGGTTGTGGTGGATTTTGCTTCCCTGGAAATTTTTAAATGAAGACCAACTGAGTTTTTGTGTTGGTTTTTTTTCTTCTCAGAGGTTATCCTCAAGTTCAAATGAGAGCTAATTTGGGCAAATCTTACAGCTGGGTTCAAAGCAGATGATCACATGGGCTTCACTGTATTGATAACCTACAGATCTATATATCTGTGGAAAGCTCCTTATATATGAAATCATTCTTCCCTGAGCTTTATAGGTGAAGCTCCACCATTGCGAAAAATCCTTGCCGTCCACAAAAACTCATTGGACGCAGAAGCACCATCGAGCGCCACGTGGGTGCAGGGTCGGGTTCCCCCCGCAGGGACCCTGCACCGCCCGCACACCGCTCTCGCGGACATGGGGTACCTGTCCTAAGCTCAGGAAGGCATCTCCTGCTTTGATCCCTTCCCTCACTCTTTTTGAGTCAGTCTGAAAGCAAACATTAAGAGATTTCCAGATTAGCGTCCCCAAATACCCTCCCTTTATGCATATGAAATAGTTCCTTCTGTCTTAATAACATCCTTTATGAGCCACGTGAAGGCGCGCACCTTCATTTTATCTCATTCATCTTCCTCTCTTTCGCTGCCTACGTTGTTTTCTTTTGTACAACCACAGAAAGCCTGAACCGCTTGCACAGCTCTTACCTTCTCTTTTGGTCACCAGTATCAGCCCAATATCACCCAATATCAATGCTCTTTTAAATCTGACAGCCAAGCTGGCATGACGCCAGATCCTTTTCTGCTAAAACAGCCATCAGGAGGGGAGGAGATTTAGGCATCTCTAAAGTGGGGCCAACAACCATTACTAAACCACTTCAAAAAGGTGTTGTGAAGCTCTGTTAGGCTCTAACGCTCCCTTCCTGACCAAATTCAGCACGGTCAAATTCTGCATGGCCAGAAACGCGAAGAAATTTCACTGGATGTCAAGGCAGCTCCAGTTATTTCTACCAGCAGCAGTTTTTGCCTCGAGTTGCATTTCTTACTGTAAGATTTGCAGAATTGGGCCTTTTAAACCATACAACTCCTTGAGGGCATAAGATACTTTTCTACCTATCTTGTAAGAAACACAGTCACAGCCTGAGAAAGACCAAATTCTCCCATATTTTATGGACCCTTTTCATGAATTCAGCTTGTGCAATTAACCAAACCAATTTCAGTGCAACAAAGACTCAAGGCCACAGAGACTTACGGGCAAAATAAGTGATACTGATCACCCTATATGTACCAGAGAGCTTCACATATGGAGTTAGATTCCCTCTTCCTATCAGGACACACGTGGTCCTGCATCAGCCACCACCGCTGGCTCCACCCTAGGTAGAAATTAACAGCGATTCCACCAAGGGAATGGAGAAATCATCATATGCCTTTGCAAAAGGATGAAACAAAGAGCTCGGTCCCATAGCCTTCCTGTTAGGAGCTTATTGACTTTACTGGGAGCACACATCTAGGCAATGGCTCAGGATCTGGCCCTTTGAAAGTCTGGAATCGAGCACCCCGTTGCCCCATTAACAATTAGCATTCTGTTTACAAAACCCAGCAGAGTCAGTAAGAATAATCATTACAAAACATGCTCAGACTGTGATTCCGGTTTAAGTTAATATAATTTTAATGAGTTCTTCAGAAAAGGCCTGGCACTTATGGAAAATTTCCTTAATTAATATCAGACCCTAAATTAGTAATAAAAAAAAGCCCTGAATATCATTTGGTCTCAAGCTGGAACTAAAGTATGTTTTGGCATCATTACTAACTGTTAGCAGCAAGTTCTGGAAACAGATGCAAATCTTGATATGTGTCCTAAATATAAAACACATTGCAAAAAAAAGCTCAGATAAAAATATATCTATACATCCACATATATTTGAGTGTGCTATTTCCTGCCTGTATCAGCAACAAATTTATTCCATTTAAAAACATTCCACTTGTTTCTTTTTGGTATTTTTTAAATCCCTTATTTCAGGAATAAAACTCTTTCCCTCTGCCTTCATTTTTTCCTGTTTATTTCCTCTCCCGACAGCCGTTTTAAGTAAATGAAAAGGGCTTAAAGACACGCATTATAATGTTCAAACATCTGAAAATCACCCGCTTGTTTTACCACCTAAATATGGGTATAGGTGCCTAATTTGAGGCCACCCACGCTAGAAAAATTTGGCCTTCATCCTTGAGGTAGGGCTCATGCAACGCATCTTCTGGACAATTACTCCAATGAAGAGATTCTACCCAGCAGAGAGCTGCTACTGAAACCCCACAGATGAGTGCCAAGGTGCTGAGATTCCCAGGTGGCACCAAGTGGGCAGGAGACTAAAAATGGAAAACCTGCGGTAAAGAAAATAAATAGAACCACTGAAAAATAATGAAAGAAAAAAAAAAAGACACGTTACAAGTTTAGGGAGGGTAGCAAAATGAGCGGGTTGTTTCTGAAGACCCAAGCTCCCCTAAGTTCTTTACTTTGCCTTAACTCAGTGTCACCTTGCAGGGAAAGCATTGAAAATTAGCTAGGAGAAATGGAGACAGAGACAACCTTGAGTCTTTCAGCTTCCATTAAAAAAAAAAAAAAAAAAAACGAAGACAGAGCGAAAATTGTTATAGTCACCAAGAAAAACATCACAGCGTAGCGAGCGCACCAGAAACAGAGCTGGCTTCTTGGGTTTGCCAAGAGCCTGAGACAATATTGCTGAAGCGTGAACTGCTCATTCATTTCAGGAGCTGCTAACACCAACGCCATTGCTGGCAATTGCCACGGTATTAACCGTTTCTCTACTTCCCAGAGCACGCAAAGAGGAAAAGAATCGTATTTTGGAGACAGCACTAATGCCTTCTCTTATTAAGGGTCTCGTCCTGAAATGTGCTTATTGCCCACAACATTTAATGAAGTTAGTAGGAATTAAGGGATGCAAGAATAGCTACATCACATGACCACAGTTTTTACTTGGCTGAAAAGTTTTTTGAGCTCCTTAGAAGAAGATAAACAACTTTTCCTTCTTAAAGTCAGTATTTTAAAAAGACTAAATCCCCCCCAAAAGAGAAAATCCTTATTATAAGGATCATATGTGTATGTGACATTAAGCAAAATCCAAGGTAATACACATTCAGGGTTAGAAACCCAAGATAACAACAGTACAGGACCTCAAGAAGAACCAGCCCATAGCTGTGAGCCACTTTCTCATTAACACACAAACACTAAACCCAGAGGTTCAGCTGGAGCTGCTTCCGTTATATGTGGGTTTTTTATTTTAAGATTTGTAGCCTTACAAGAATGAAAATTAAATTGTGTAAAGGAACAGTATTGTCACTGATTAGGGCATGGCTGGCATTTGCAAGGTTGCATTTATACTTGCCAGCCCTCAGTGAGCTGGAAGAACAGGAACATTTCTTAAATTCAGTATCTGATGAAGGTCCAGGATGGTCCAAAACGATTCGGTGATATCTACAGAGCAAGATGAATTAATGGGAAAATTTGGCTACACTCAAACTAGCAAACAGCCCAGGGTCAGGGCCCATTCTCTGGCTCTAAATCCAGCCAGGATGGTGTGGCCAAAACTGTAATATTAAATCCTTTTAGCCTCCATAACAGGGTGGCTGCCTCCAAGCTGCCCATGGGAACAGGTTCGGGATTCTGCTCATTTCCAAACCATGGCTGGGATCTGTTTGCTACCATGCTGGCCAACCCCACTCAAAACCAACCTTGCTGACAACTTAACAGTAACAGTATTTAACAGTCGAGGCCCTACCACTGTGTAATTTATTGGTAAAGATACGACTTTCCGGCCATTTTAGTTCAGAGCCATGGGTCTGCAACTTCTTTTGTTTAGAGGCTGAGCCCGCCATGTCCCTCATCTATCTCAGTGTGTCCCTCATCGATCTCAGCGTGGCCCTATTCAGTGACACAGTAAATAAATACAAAGACAGCAAAATCCACCCTGCACACTGAGGGGACTCCAGCACATGGGATGGGAGAGTTTGGGCATGGTGGCACAAGGCCAGCTGATAACTATACGCAAAGAGTGTGAGCCCAAGGCTGGAAAAGGTAGGTTTGGTGATTTCCCCTGGTATTTAAATTCCAGTTTAATTTTCTCCTTTGTCATGTGGACATTTGTCAAACACAGTTGCATAGGACAAGGCTCTTCCACAGCCAGCGCTCAATGTGTTCATGTTAGACTTGCAGGGCAGGTCCTCCGGCATCTTAAGACCTTGACCCCACAAGTCTCTCTCAAAGGTGAAGCAAAAAGCAGGAGACTAGCATTTAGGCAGAACAGTGAGGAGGTCCAGGAAAAGTATAGGGGAAGAAGAAGTCTCCCCACCTCTCTTTGTCAGTGTTCTTAACAAAATTAAATTCAAGCTCAAACCCTGAAATCACAGAGCAGGTAGAGGTCAGGGTGAGGCAGACCACAGCAGGGTTAAACCAGGACTGAAGTGTAACAAAGCTGTGATATGGGTATGTTTATAGGACAGTTAAATCATCCTTTAAATCACCTCACCAAAGGCAGACTATCAGATCAGACGTGCCCGTACCTGAACTACTCACCTAGGCTCGCTTTAGAGCCCGTGGAGACAAACAGGCTCTTCCAAGGCACTGCCAGGGACCAGTACAGCTCATCTGTGGACTGGTCAAGTCCTGCAAATGCTGGTTTGCCCCCACTGACTCAAAAGGGAGCTGAGGGTGACTGTCTCACACATGGATGTCGACCCCAGGGGACATCTATACCCATACCTCCTTCACCTGCTCCAGAGCAGCCCTCTTGTAACTGCAGGAACAACCCGACCTCCACTCTCTGCTCTGAACCTTGCATGCGCTGAGGACTCGCTGGATCAGTCCCGAAGCTTTAGGTAAAATGGCTGTGATGTGTATTTATATGAATCATATACATTAATTACATAATAGACACTCATGCTCCCCATCCCACATGCACTTTGGTTATGCATAGGACACAAAGACTGAGTGCACTGACTATGAATCATGCAGTAAGACTACGTCCCTCAGGCAAAACTCTCTCTAAAATGACCATGTTCATATATTCCCATGGTTTCCACTACAATATTATTTAAATAAGAATATTAATCTGCTAGGCCACCAACTTTCACCGTCTTCTGGGGAAGTCTGAGCAGACAGATATTTTAATAAAATATGGGGAATCCTTCTCTTTTTATGACTGAGTTGGTGCAATAAGGTAAGTCAATTGCATGGCCTCGTGAGCTTATTGTTTATTTCTTCTTGATATGAACATGAGACTTACGCACCAGAGAGACCATTGGTTCAAAAGTTGCATGAGTGATGCCAGATAATCTTTTTTTTGCTTTGCTTTTCAGCTACTGTTGTTGAATACTGCCCAAATACGTGTGACACATCATTAATTAGTTGTACAACACTGCAAATACAGCACTGATCCCCATTTGGAGAATAAAAGATGAATACTTGAAGTTTGAAGCCGTGGGCACTCATTTGCACGTGCCTGCAGCATGCACGCAAACATTTCAGTTGTGCAAAGAAATCAGTCTAGACACTGACACGACCAGTTCAGCCACATTACACCAGCCTGCCCGAATAACTCCTCAGGGTTGCAGCCTGCTGCCCTTTTCCCCTCTCCCATGGGATGGAGAACTGCATGAACTGCTATGGCAGTCCCCCGTCACCTCCTGTCCTACAGCCCCAAACCTCTTCTGATGCTCAGCCTAATCTGGGATTGAAACACATGCGTCCCCATCGCCAAGAGATGTACCCATCCCGGGACAGGGAGGAACACCGCTGTTTTGGCCATGGGATGGATGTATTTCTGGTCATCAGAGTACCATCAAAAATAGCTCTTGAGGGCTGACAATACAATCAGGAACCTCTCTTTTGAAGGACAGATTGCTTTATCAGATGGTATATTTTCAACATTTGGGTGAGCACAACTTAAGCAGTTGTCCAGGCAGAGCCATGGAGACCTGTGGAAAGGCTGGGTGATGTGAAATTGTGGCAGGTAGGAAGTCCTGTGCCTGTAGGTGTGACATCCAAGGCCTAGGGGGGAAGTTTTACCCATTTTTCCTCCTGCACGATGTTAAGCAACAGGCAGTAAATATGGCATTCATTAAAATTACCTTGTATACTTTTAACAGCCTTGATAATCAGATTTCTGCCACTGTATCGGAAAGCAAAGTTTGTTTTTATTCAAGGCCTTGTAAAACTCTAATTTCTCCCTCATGCACTGGAGGTGCCTGAAGTTTTCTAACGTTTTTAGTGTTTCCTAGCAGTCATTTTTTCCCCCCATCAAAGCTCTATTCTCCTCTGAAAGATGTATCAAGTAACTGAGTGGAGATTCGCCTTTCTCCGTGCGCGAGGGATAAACTGGTTGCTGTAAGAAGCAGCTTTAAACTTGCATTTCTCTCTCTACTTTATCCACAAGAGGGGGCGGATCCTGCCCTCCCTCCCTGTGGCACTGCTAGGTAGAAACCCTCAAGAGGAACCGCAGGGTTTGCAGCTGGGGCTGCAACACGCCTCCTCGCAGCCTGAGCATCAGAGCTCGTCCTCCACCCAGAACGCCGCTCTGTATTTCTGAACGTCAGCAAACACTGCAGACAACCTCTGGCACTTGTAGAAAATCAAAGTCCCCTTTTTCAATCTTGAATCTAACTGGAAGCAACGTCCCCACGCTGGGAAAAGGTAAGAGCATTGCAGAGGCATCGCTTGAGCCCCCAAAAGATGAAGGGCGAGAAGCGTGAAGGCGACCAACTGTAGAGCACAGCAGAAAAGTTCAGGCTGCGGCCACATAATGTACACAGCCAGGTCTTTTAGTCATTCTGCCTGTGCCCACATGCCAGGCGCTCACGTCTGAATACACACAGACAAGCAAGGGCTGCAGGGCAAGTACGCGGTGGTACAGCTGCCGTGGTCCCAGCCGAGCCTCTCCTGGAGGTATCGCTGGGGGCACAATTGCAAAAATAACCCATTCCGACAACACAGACCATCAGGAGGCTCTGACTCAAAGGGAACCTGTTTCGGGCCAAACAAAGCATTTCCTCAGCATCAAGCTGGTCGAGTTTTTTGAACCAAGTCAGCGCATTGCACAGGGAGCCCGCGGAAACCTGCTCCACCACTCTCCAACCTTCGGCCCACACGGAGATGTTCAGCATCTCCGAGAAGGCAGAGCGCGCTAGGACCGCAGAGGTTTTTGCAGCTGTTTGTTTGAGAAACAAAGCTTCCCTCCTCCAAGATGAAAGAAATCAAGGAGTCTACGCTAATCAAACCCTACATGCCTCCTGGCTGAAGTTCAGCTTGTCAGTGATGCAGCTCAGTGGAGTGATGAACATTTCCAGTGCTATGAGCTTGGTGGTAGGGGAAAACACGACAGCAAGAAATTCACCTGGCTGCGAGTCAAACAGGTGTATGGCAGCAGCATCCAAGATTATAATAATATCTTGCAAACATGCAAAAAATAGATGTAATAAGACTGATTCTTTGGTTTTCATTAATGAATCATAAAGGCTTTCTTTACATTACACATGCTTTTTTGGCATATGCTGCTAATATTTCCACACTTGCAAGGTTGGAGTTTTAATACTGAACCTCCCTCCCCTAAGGTTCCTCATTTTTGGCAAGATATACAAGGTGACTGTGTGCCATGACAGGCTCTATCTTACTTTGGGGCAATCAGATTACTTCACACAGATGGTTTTATCACTGAGACCATTAGAGATGAATTGCACAGTATGTAAATATACATTTGTTTGATGAAAAAAAAAAGTCTCAGTTCCTCACTGCTGTCTTGTCTGTGTTCCTAAATGTATTTCCTCTCTCCTGCATCATTCCAAAGCACAATTTGTCCAATCTTTACCCTAAAGTGACTCAGCTAGTTTCTGATAGGCATCTTAAGTACACATTAACTAAGGAAATAGGCTTTCTTGAGCTACTGGATGGAAATGCGGGAGAACGAATCTTAGCCTTAACTATTGAAGAAATAAAGGCATCTATCTGTCAGGATGCCTAACATCACACACACCACAAAAGTAAAGCACCAAAAAATAGAGAATATCACAATTACTTTAAAACATGCAAGTAAACATCCTCTTGTAGGGGAAAAAAAAGAAAGAATTTGTTCACAGAATAAGATTCACAATTTAAAACCAGCCCGATCTGAAATGGACCTAGAGACATTCAAATGATACATGCTCAGAGCAACACAGCAGCTCTTCCACTTCGAAAAAAAAGGAGACTTTGACCCCCACCCGCCATGCAGCAACCCTGTTATCACCAACTGAGCTTTGCTCTTCTTCTTAAGGTTTGTCTGAGGCCACGGAGGCAGCCTCTGCCAGTCCGGTTCCTATCTGCTTAATTGTTTTAGGCAAAACATGGTCTTTACCTGAGAGGCGTCTGGGCACATCGGTAATGGCTGGAAGTCCTGTGCCTCGAGTGGAGGACAGGGGAGTTGTGGAGTGAATGGACGGTGAAGTCATCTGGCTCAAGTAGGATGGATAAGACTGGTCATAGGACCACGGCGGGGATGACTGCGCCTGCCTGGGGTCTAGGAAAAAAAAACAATAAAAGAGAAATATTTTAAAAACGGAAGAAAAATTTTAGGGCATCAACAGCCTAATTGAAAGAGGTGGGATTACTGAACATATACACATCAGTGCTATAAGGAATGAGAACGTAATGAAGCACAACCTGCTCCTCTAGGACTCAACCCCTTCAAGCCTCGCTCTGTGCTTTTCCCTCCCCATAATTTTTGGGGGAAATGAACAGAGCAGTGACCAGAGTTTTAAAAGATCGAGCAGCTGTGCTGCACATTCCTGGTGTCTCTCATCCAGGTCTAACAGCGTGTTATACCAAGACTGGCCAGTCCTGGAGGATTCGGACAGATAAGCAGACAGCGAGTGCGAGACCCAGGTCCGAGCTTAGGAAGTGGACGTCAGAGGTGGGGAGACTCTACAGACAGCACTTGGCACGCCTGTCAAGTTGTTATCCAGTCCAAACATTACACAGTAGTGTTTTCAGTGCTGAAAATACTATCCAAGAAGGAAAATGTCATTAATCTTACCAGCATCCGGCCAAAAATGTCACATTTGGATGCTGGCCCAATTACCTACAGTCACCTCAATTACAACATTCTGAAACCAAATGGTTTGGGATAACTATCGGAAGCTAATGATGCTTCTTGATGTACTTGCTGCAGCTCACTGTGGAGGAAATGATTTTAAGGATAAATACAGTTTATTTTTTGCTGAGGCACTGGTGGATTGCACTAAGTGAGAGAGAGGGAGACCTAGTTTTACTCACTGGTGTTTGGATTTATAAACCATTTGCTCTCAGTTAATATCTGGTGATAAAGATACCACTCAATGCCTCATACATTATTATTTTTATTTCTTTACATCAATAAAAACAAAGCACTTTCAACCCCAAAGTTTGTTTCGGGCACTCCACGATAAACAGAAAACTACCTCTGAACTGGCTCGCAGAAACTGTAGCATATCCCTCCAAATCCTCCCCAATATTTTCAGTGAAGCACATCAGGTCCACTCAATTTGGAGAACCTGCTATGTCAGAGCGCTGTGCTAAGGCCCTACTTTGTAGACAGCAATGTGATAGCCACATGGCATAAGCAAAGGCACTTTTTCAGGAAATTCAACATTTTTTTTTTTTTTCCTTTTTTTAACTCCTTTCCCTGCTCTTCCACACAGCAAAACCTTGTAGTTTCAGCTATTCCTTGTTTATTTTTTCTGTTCAGACATGATTTGTTTGAAGAGATGTCTGGAAAGCAGATACTTCCTTGAAGCAAAATAACTATATAGATATATAACCTACCCCCCCCCCCCCAACTTTCCAATTTAATTTTAAGAGGATTTTCCTGGAGTTTGCCATTTATATTAGAGCTGAGTAATAGAAATGGTTAACCTAAACTCCTCAGAAATCCGAAGGACACTTGATCATTAAATGTAATGAACTTCTTTGTTTTAACAATTTCAAGGCCAGGGTTGTATGGATTGGCGCAGGTTCAAATCTGACTGACTGCTCGTTGTTGTATCTGATATCAACATATTTCTCTGCCTCATTCCACTACTATAATTCACCATGCAGTCAATGGTAAATGATCTTCAACTGGGAACGGAAAGCCGAGGCTTGCTGGGAAAACAATCTTAAAATTAATGATGTGTCAGGAGCACAATCTCAAATCCAAGCTCCTTCAAACTCCAAGCTCCTTTCAATCTCTGCTTCCGAATCCAAAACAGATTCCCTTAAAGTTTTGGTTTTAGGTCAGCTCCAATGCTGGAAGGAAATTATATAGCAGGTAAAGGCTGAAAAAAAAAAAAAAATCATGGCAGAGGATGTTTTTACAGGATTTTGGTCTAAGATGGTGAAAACCTCAGGAAAGGAGCTGCCTTCTGGAAGTTCATGCCACTTCTGGTGGTGCAATCCTCATGGCCTGAAAAGATCTTGAGCATCTCTGGCACCCTCACCACTTTGAACACCCATGCTAGACTTGGTTTGACACCTAGCATCCTTAATCCAACAACTGTGAATGCCTGTGTGGACACAAGAAGGACAAATGGCAAAAAGTGGTCTTTCAAAGGCTCATGTGGTCTTTCAAAACAGCACCTCATACTGCGCTGTCAGAGGCAGAATATGGCTGGATGGACCATCGGTTGACCCCAAAACATATCATATATTCTTATGACATCTAGCTTAAATTTATACGCAGCTTCTATAGCTCATTCTAACCTCAGAGCCACAATACCACATTTCTTTTTTAGATATACATATTTGATTTCAGCTTTCCATGAGTCCAATACCATGAGATTTTAAAGACCTAAGTATTTTAGAGAAAGAGAAAAAAGAGGATGGCCTCTTAGTGAAGATACTGTGCTGTGACTTAACTGCTTCTGGCCCTGAAGCAGATCTCCTGTTGGACTTGGGTAACTCACCCAACCTCCATTTGATGCAATTTCTACTTAAATTTAAGGACAATAATGATATATTGCATATTTAGCTGGTCATTTCTTTAAGGTGCAGGCACTCTCTGAGTACCTCACTCACAAAATGGGGTGCTTATCTTGGATGGAAGCTTTCAACCCAGATTTTCAGGTGGAAACTTCAGCCCCTCTGAAACTAGAGTGCAAGCAACTTAGGTCCAGGGAAATGAGATCATGTCTTCTCAGGGAATAGGAAATAACAAAGAGGAAAATCCTCAACCAAATCGAACATCAGATGATCCATCAGAGCTCAGTGACTGAGGAGAAGGTCACAATACCCCAGGCTGGAGGGTTACTGTGATTCCTCTACACCAAGGCATGGCTGAAGTCATGGTTGAGGCAGGGTGGGGAATTTTGCCCTGGGGCTGACAGGCTTCAAGAGTTATCTTTGGCCTGTTAGGAAAGCGGAAAGTGAAGACACAAGTTTCACCAGATCGTAGAGTAAATGCCCTAAAACCAGCCCCTGCTGACTGACAGCAGCCAAGGTTTGCGTGGACATGAGAGGAGAGAGCAGCGAAACACCCTCGCCTTGCCAAGTCAAAGGTGACCTGCTAGCCCACAGGGTAAACGTCACTGCTCAGCGGCATTGCCCAATCCCCAGAGTAAAATGTCGCGAGGCAGAGTCCAAAGCTGCCTCGTCTAGTCCTTGAAGGCGGACGTGCAGCTCGGTCTCATGTGGCACCCTTTGGTCCCACCAGAAGATGTTCCTTGCAACATTGCTGGAACAGAGACTTTGGCTGCTGAGGCCCAACCAGCCCATATCTTCTGGTTCCACACGCCACCAAACCAAACCTTCTGGGGGCAAGGAGGGTGCTGGGAGCACCATGGGGAGGTGCCAGCTGCCAGAACAGCATTTCCAAGGCAGATCCATGCAGATGTTTCTGAGGGAAACACAACAACGTCCTTAGGAGGGTCACCTCCTCCTTGGTCAGGCACAGAAAGGCTGGAGTGACTGGAAGAAGCTACAAGCAGATTTGTGAGAGGTTTTCCTTGGCCTCCTACACCAAAGACCAGCTTCCCCGTTCGCTCCAGCTGGCAGGCTTGCACGACAGGTCCCTGTGGGCCAGGGGCTTTGCACCGTCACCCGAAGCACCATGTGCTCTGCAGGCACAGCACATCTTCCCAATCGTGAGAAGCCCAGAACAGATGAGAAACCTTAGAGCTCTGAGGCAGAGCAAATGTGGATTCCTCCCTAAAGAAATCCCCCCAAAACAAGGGAAAACACTAATATAAAAATACAGCAAACAGCTCAGGAGAAAGCCCCCCATCTTCCCCCCTGGGAAGGGCTAGCAGAGCATTCAACAACAGCAAAGGAGGCAGAGGGCCACTTTGAGTTGGCATTTGCACTTGAAAATTTTGGAGCGATTACTAAGAGCAGTCCTCCTTTTGTAAACATTTCTGTTATGCCTGCGTGGGTGTGAAGAAAAGTGCGGCTTTCAGCATATTCATTCACAGTAGGGCATATCATGTGTATGCTAAGAAAGCCTAGGCACAGCTTGGCTGAAACAAGTCAGTGGGGCGAGGTCTAAACTAATGTACAAACAGCTCTGTCCTGTTTGCACTTCCAGGTAAACCTTCCCGAAGCAGGAAATATTGAGTATTGCAAATTACTTTGTGTCTAGATTTTACTACCACATTTACAGTCAGTGGGAGATACACATGGTTCTTGACCTTTGTGATCTGTGATTGACTGCATCAATGGACAATGGACATTGATGCTTAATGGACAATAAGCAGTTTTAAAAATCAGTCCAAGATTGGACATGCTGTATAAAACTAAAAAACAAGAAAGAATGAGAAAAAAACCCAGTGACCCGTTCTCCCACCAATGACATTGGCTCTCCAGCAATGTGACTTCTCTTCCTTCAATGAAAATGTTCTGAAGTGTCAATGGAGAGAAGAAAAAACCCATAAATTGCCCTGAAGAATGAGTTTTTCCACTGCTTTGGCACTGGATTATGAAGCACACAGATTTACTATAGAAAAAAAAAAATCAATTTCCCATTTCCCAAACTGAGTTACATGATCAGAGCATGATCACAGGCTCGCAGCTTCTCAACATACCATCTATAACACCCCAACATCACATGCATTCGTGCACTTCGCAAAACCACTCTCATTTAAATCCAGCCATCAGCTCTAGCACTGACTGCTGCTGATTGTATTAGTGCTACTGCCAATACTAAAAAACAAGCTGTCTGGAGCTATCTTTGGTAAACACTTAAAGCAAATATCCTCACTTCTGTTCTTAACAAAGCCAAGATGACTTTCTGCATGAGTAACCCAACTATTGTTGTAACACCACCCCCCCAGCAAAACAACAACAACAAAAATGCAACCTCCTTTTCTTCTCTATTTCTTAGGCATCTTTAAAAGCTCAGGGCTTGATCTGGATTGCCCAGTTCAATCAATGAAGTCAAAACCAATGGAGTTACACCCCAATGTACAGAAGCGTAATTGAGACCAGATTTTGGCCTGAAGAACCTCTAAAACCATTTCTCCTCCCACCCCGCCAAGAGTCACATTTCTGAAAGAAAAGAAAAAAACCAAAAAACTGAGCAAGTCATGCCAGTAGGGCAACTAAATTGTAAAGGGGTGGGGGAAATAAAGTTAAAAGAATACTTTAACAGGAGGGACACAACCTTTACCAAATGGAGGTTCACAACAGCAACTTGCCAGTTGCCTGAAGGATGCAATCAATTTGCATAAAATACAGCAGACTGCAGCCACCCTTGTGTTCACGGCAGCAGAAATCCCAACTCCACCACCTCATCTGCTGAGTCTTGTAGCTTTTATTCCACATTATAGTAAGCTGAAGGCATAATTCACCCTATGAGCCTATTACTTGGGTTATTTCTAAATTATCTGTTCAAGGCAACCACGTACTTTGTCTGATGTGCTCTCAGATTGATGTGCACCAGCTACACACTGGTGTGTGCTTCAGAGTGCTACTGGTCCCAGGTAAAACACAGCCAACCCCTGGCAGGGGACTTGCATAGTGCCAGTCTAATAACAGCCATACAGTTTCTGTTTCAAACCTGTCCTGCAGCTGGTGGTCTCGGAGAAGAGACACTGGTCCTTGAGGCAGATGCTGCACAGCTTCATATCTAGAGCCCAGGACAACACTGTGATGAGCACGGCTTTTTGCCCTCCCAGTGACTCTGCAAAAGGGCAGCATCCAGCCCATTGCCTGCAAGTCCCGAATGGGGGAATTAAGGAGGGCCCAGCTGGTACCATCCTCATCCTCCATCTGAGAGTCGAAGGTGCTTTCTGCCCATGGTCTTCCCAGCAGACTCGGTTTACACCACCCGTGAAACCAGTTCCTGCCTGCTAGTGGAGATGGGTCCCCTCACTAACTGCCAGGTAAGCCAGCTCTGAAGCCTTTAAATCTGCTTCCTACAACCCTAGAAATGCTGAGAAGTGAAAGCATAACATCCCTGAAGTGCATGGGGAGGGGAAGAGGAAAAGGAAAAAAAAAAAAAAAAAAAAGATTTCACGGGACCTGCTTTTGAGTGCTGTTATTTCAGTGATGAAAGTCACAGGTTGCCTATAGATCAGACGGTGCCACAGTGGTGATGGAGCATGAAACCTCACTTAACTCCCACTTCGCAGTCCCCGCAGCCCGGCCGCCGGGGTCCTCGCGCCGACCACATTCCTGCCATTACACCCGTGGCTTTTCCTGGCCCATAGAAGCTAATCCTAAATGGTTGCGTTTTAGAAAAACAACAGCTTTCCTCGTTTCGTACTGAAACCCTGATGCAACAGCTCTGTGCCTGAACGGGAACGTAATCGGATACGTGAGCAAGTTGTGCGAGTGCCGTTAGGGAAAGGGAAAAAAAATAAAAAAGCAAATATACCAGTATCCAAATGTGAGCAGACAGGATTCCTGATTTATGGGCAGCAAGCGGGGTTCAAATTGAATCTGCATTGCCTCAGCAAAGGCATCTGCTTATTGGACGATTTGTTTTTTAATGACCCTTCGATGTTGCTTTTGCAGAATCCTAGTTAAAATGCCATGTTGAATAAGGGCAACTCTGTGCCTTGTACTGCCACAGCCAGGTCCTGTGGTAGGTTTAGGACTGTGCCGTGATTTGTAAAACCTGTACTCCGATACTCTAGGAAAATAAACACAACCTAGACAGAGAAAAGAAATATAAGAGTGAACCCCGAAGTGCTGAGTTCTTTCAGACTCAGGTGTGGGCCAGCCAGGCTTTAAATATTATTTCTGTTTAATCATGCAATAGCTATGCAAGACCTCAAGGGGAACGAAACAAAAACAGTTTATGTGCTTACTAGCAATAACATGGATTTCGTCGTAGGAAACCAGTATTTACTGTTGAAGTTATTCGGAATTAATTATTTTCCCTAAATTACTAGGTAAAAAGATTAAGAAACAAAGGTATTTCTAAAGGAATGCTTGGTTAATTCCAATAAAGGTAATAAAAAGATCCTTGTTTTTCAGACAAGGATCTATTCTCCTTTTTAACATATACTCAAGCCATACCAGCCCAGTGACCATGTTAAGAAGCCAGTGGTATTCCCACTGAATATCGCACCACAACAAGGAAACTGGTGGAGCCCAAACAGCTCACTCCCTGCTACCACACCAAACAGGCGGACATTTAGCCATTTCCCATGGCCAGCTAACACCTGATCAAAGAGGTGCCTCATCTGCAGCATCAACTTTGTCTCTTGTTGGCAGAGTTTGTGCGGCAACGAGCATCCCTTCATCCCAGAAGAACTCGGAGGGACTGTCCGCAAAAAGCATCCCAGCATTTTGGTGGAACATCAAAGCGTGTAGAGCTTTACAGATTACAATCAACGTCCTGAAGAGCACCAAAAAGCCTTCTGGGGAAGCCAGCGCAATTCACAGAGCTCACACCGATGTAACATGCTCACGCTAATCGCCTTATTAAATGGGAGGGCTACCAGAAACCTAACGAGTAGCCTTGGAGGGCTGGGTGTTTTGACTTTCTAAATTGAGGAGGAGACAAGGGTGGGGAATAACATGGCAAATACTGTATGAGACCACTTATTCACTGCAAACTTTAATAAGCGGCTGAGCACTCACTCTTTTGGGGGAAACGAGAGCAATTTGGGATTCTAAAGTATCCCACGACCGTGAGTTTATCCAGCAAGAAAAGCACATACTCCACAATCAATGGGACAGTCAGCTTGCCTTCCTCAGTTCAGCTCACTTCCCTCTGCCCTTCCACCACCGCATCTTCCCTCTCTGGATGAAGTCTCAGCTGGTCCTTTGAACTGCTGACTCTTAGATTTGCAGAGAAGACAGCGAATGCCACACAGCTTTGTTTCCAGTCAGGCTTATTTAAAGCTCATCTAAAGTTTTCACCTCCCGGATCTTTAAATGCTGCTGCTGATTCATAACGAGGCAGAGAAGTACTCTATTAATCAAAGCCAGCAGAACATTTTCTACAGGAGGCATTTATGTGAATGAGAGCAGCATATGAGGTTACACTTAGCTAGGAAGAAAATTACAAGGGGATCTCAGTTCTCGTGCTTCAGGGCATAAGCTGATCACCAGATGGGGTCAGGAAGAATTTCACCCTCCTTCGTTCCTAGATATAGTGTTGCACAATAGGTAAACTATGGAGGCACAAGGAAGAAGGAAAAAAGCTGATTATAGCCATGGATTTTCCCCCTGCTTTCTCAGGAACTATGTCCCCAAACACTGCCAGAGAGAAGACAGTAGGTTAGAAAAAATATTGGGCTTTAGTTTGGCAGGTCTTACCCAGAAAATGATATGCACAAGGGCCCTGACTTCACATGTCCAATGAACAAAACAAAACACTAAGCCCGGCCAAAAAACCTGCTCTGGGAAGCTGGTGGGCAGCAGGTAGCATGTAATGGGTACTACCAACATATTTAATATATTATGAACATTTTACACTAGTTGAAGCTATACTTCTAGATCTGGGAGAACTTTGCCACAGCTCATGGGAACAATTTTTTCGTTTCAACTCTCTGAGTGCTTTGGGTTCAAATTAACCCACTTACTTCTCCTTCTTACTGCAAATTAATAAACCAGTTGAACTTAAAAAAGAAGAAAAAGAAAGACGAAGAAAGCCACAACACTTTGTTAAAACCACTAAGTTTCAGCTGGTATCATGTCAAAACCACTTGAAACATGAAACCAGAAATCTTCCTAGGTTGACTCAAAGACTATGTCTATACTAGGAGTGCTTTACCAGTAAAGGAATACTGGTATATAACATTGGCAAAGGACTCCTGGTGTAGATGCAACTATAGCAGCGAAACTGAGTTTTTAATCGGTCTAGTAAATTGAGCCAAGAATTTTGTTGACAGACTTGCATCTAAGTGAAGTTCTTCAACAGTTTTAGCAAGTGAATTGGTCAGGGGCAACAGCTCTTCACATCCTGGATAGACACAAATATGTCAGCACAAGTTTTGACTGTAGAAATGGCCAAAATTAGGTAGAGGTTGCTTTGAAACTCTTTTGAAAAATTTAACCAGCTCTGAATTTAGAAAAACGAGAAAAATTGGTTTTATTTTGTAGGCTTCACAGTTTTGTTGTAAACTTCTGGCATAGCTGCAGTTAAACATCTTATTTCAGTCTTATAATCTGTGACACATGGTACTTTATGATTTCTCTCAGCACAATGAAATCTGTCTCTCAGCATGCAATCATAAATGTTGCATACAACCCTCACAAGCAACCTTTAGAGATTTCTCCATAACCCAGTTCGTTTATTATAACAGTGGTCAGCACTGGTGCTAGAAGGAAATCGCCACATGAGAAGATTGTAGTATTATTCCGATAGAAAGACCATTAAATGCTGGCCGCTTCCCTCAACACGAGTGCAAAATAAAAAGGCTGAATAAAAATGTTCCTTCTATTTTATGCTAATACGTACTATTGCACACACGGAGGAGAAGGCAGAGCAACGTGGCAGTTAGAATTTTGCCAGATTCCTACTCGATTTACCTGGATTGACTATTTTGGATTATTTTGGTTTTATGGCAAAAAGATATTTAAAAAAAAAGAAAGACATTTTCAGCTTCAAACACTATAGAAAAATCCACTTCCCACCTAGCTTTGCTTGGAACACATCTCTCGCTCTATAACAGCCTCTTTTACTGCAGTTGAGACACAAATATCCATAAGCAATTACTACTGTTGCCTGTGCAAGTCAAACCTATGGTTCTGTCTCTTACCTGTAATCTGACTCTGTCCTTGTGGATTAAAAGGACTTGGTGCAGAGTTCAGAGAGGGCCGTGGGCTCTGGGTCGGGACCCCTACTCTCATACTGGGATGAGGAATGCGCCCTAAATCACTGAGGCGTTCAGAGAACAAACTAGGTTTAGAGTCATCAAGCTTCTGTCTGTGCCCTGGAAACAGCAAATCATAAAATAAAAGCGTTAATAACAAGATTTAGTAATTTAACACACCCCCAAAAAAACCCCAAATGGCCCTAAGGACCTGTTATTAGGTTTAACGGACTTAGAGGTATCTCAGCTAACCCCAACAACACAGTGACATTGGTGGGGGGATTTGTGTTTTGGACATGGTTGTGCTGGTTAAAGCCTTATGGAGCACAACTGTGCCCATAGAGAGTGTAATGTGTTGCAATTTGGATCACAATAAGCACTTATCAGGACACCCACACAAGGTCTTTTTTGTCTTTTTTTTTTTCCCTGCTTTAACTACACTAGATAGCTAAAGGGGCAAACTTTCTTTTCCAAAAGCAAGCCTCCTAAGTACAAGTTATCAAGTGGGACAATTATTCCATGCCTGATTTATATGTTGTGGATTTTTGCTAAGAAATGCAAGCTTTTCTTCTCCCCTTATTTTTTTTCTTTAACTCTATCACAGTTAGTCATTAGCTTTCATTCCTCTGGGAGATTTTCAAAAAAGTAAATAGTCACTGTCATTTGAGAAGAGCAGTATCACAAGGAAAACCTTCAAAGCTGCTGGCCAAGACTGGGTCCTACATTCCCTTGCATGGTCAGCCTTCCTCAGTGCTCCTACTCCTCTCCCCAAAACCAGGCTAACTGCCCTCGTGCCATATGGCCGCATTGGCAACACTCATTTATAGGTGCTCGGTTGTCAAAATGTAAAAGGGAAAAATGGCAAAAGCAACAGGATGCCCCAAGTGATACTGCTCATATTGTCCTTGAGCTGTTTCAAAAGTAAAGGCTTTACTTCTCTAATTGTTGTATTTTTGCTCCTAGGTTTAATTTCTTTCCCAAGTAGTTACAGGATGCTTCTCGCCCAACGGCACCTTTGAATGTGAGGTGCAGAAGGTGTTATTTCTATCATTCAACATATGGAGAAACAGGCATGCATAGAGATTAAGGTCAGGACTAATTTTACTTAACTTTAGCCATTCATAAATCAGGCATCTAGTCTAAACTCTTCTAATGTAGACTTCCTCTACAGTTAATGGAAAGAAATAGCTACTTCCAGAGGGCAATTCATCTCATTTGTCTCTGACACAAGCCTTAAAATGGGATGATTCACCTTCTGAATTTGCTTTCTCTTCCTTCTCTGATCAGAGAGGGAGCACACATGACTAGTTTAATTAGACACCCTCACCATTACTCAACATTAAATGGAATGAATCTTACCCTAAGTTACTGACCAAGGTCACACAAAAACCCTCTGGCAGAGCTGAAACGGGAGCGCATACCCTCTGATCGCAACCCAGAACCACGTCTGCCTCCATCCCTGTAAGCAGTGCCGGGGACAGGCACAAGCAGTAACTGGCTAAGATATTTTTACGCTTTTAACAATAAGAAGGGTCCTTGGTAGGGTTTGGGCTTGAACCCTTCCAGATGATCCCCAGTGGCTTCAGATAATCCGCGTTGTCCCTCAGCAGCGTGAACACAGCCATCTGTCTGGAGGCTACGAGAGTTCAGCTTTGCAGATACAGTCAGATTGTCCCATTGGTCTTAGGGCCAGAGAACCAATTCTAGCACCCGTTAATTTATTTTAAAAGCGTACATGAGGCCACTGAATCTTGAGGTTGAACTATCAGACTACCACTCTTAAAAAAAATGCCTTTTAATGGTACCTCTCACCACAGTACTGAAGCACATGGGTTCACATCATCTAACTGCGACCATGGTGCCTACATGACATATAGGTAAAGCGATGTCAGTACTAGACAGCTAAATCCAAAAGAGGTGCAGAGAAATCATGGTTCTAGATAGAGAAGTGAAGGACTCAGGTTGAGAGATGAGAAGAAACTGGATGGAATTTAATTTTGGAGAAAATTCTCTAGCAATTTAAAAAAATTAATTAGTTGACCCATTATTTTGTACTTTGAAGTATGGTTTTTCTCCCTCAGGATGACTCAGTCTAAAAGCACAGGGTAGGCGGGAGCTTTCTCCTTAAGGAGAAGGTGCTGCTCTACTTAGAGCTGACATGGGTGGCTACTCCTCTCTTCAGGAGGTGTCAATCACTTTAAATGGGGAACGATTTTTGGTGGGCTTGTAACAACTCCGTAATGGCAGCTTAATTAACAGGATAACATCTAATCTGGTAGTCTTCAGCATTATCTTTTCAACCTATTTAAATTACAACTTGTACAAGCTAGGTGCTGCTAAATATGAAGAAGCCACTTTTACACACACACACACAGAGTCAGTATTCTCTTGGGATTTCTCCTTCTCCATCTTTTTTTCCTCCACAATTTTTATGTATTTCCTTTTCCCTTTGCCAGTCATATTTTCCACTCCATTTTTTAAAGGCATCTACTTCCCCTCCCCTTTTCTCTTCTACTCATTCCTAATCACATTTCAGCAAATTCAAGAGGGCTCAAAATAAAGCACTTTCTTGGCCTATGGCCTCACACACCAGGGCTGACTTTATCTGTGAATGAATCCACCCCCAAAGGGAAATTTTGAATTTTTGTAGAAAAATCCTGTGCTATGTTCATACAGTGCCCTTTTTGCTAAAGAATCGCTAACAAACCAGTGCTCAAGCTTTTTTAACTGTCTTCGGATAACTCAATGAACACTTGTTATACAGGTCACCACTCCTGCACGAACCTGTGCCCGATAACCCCCAGCTTTGTCTTCATCACGCTCTGTTTGCCTGTGCATAGCTTTGCTAGAAAAGAGTTTATATTTAATTGTGTATCATTATTATAATGAACTAGCTTTATCACAGAAAGGCAAAATTCAACAGGACAGCAGTGCACTTTAGTGTAGGCAGGGGGAAAAAAAGAAGAAAAAAGAGAAAAAAAAGAGGGGGGAAAAATAAATAAGAAGAAAGATTCCCACATCTGGTTGAACTGAAATGATCTAGAGACGTGTGGGTTTGGGTGTTGCCACCTCCCCCCCCCAAAAAAAAATGCCGAGAAAAGAGAGCTAAATGCACATCTGGAAGACCCCAGGCATCAATGGAACTGCAAGTCCCCAGAAACCAGCAAGGGGCCGAAGGCAGACTTGCCTTCCCCTTCTGGACATTTAAAATTTAGGGTTGTAACACAGAGTCGTGTTGTGACAGAGATCCACAGAAGGAGCCACACTCCCCCAGTGAAATGTCCCAGTGAGATGAGATTACATTACAGCTTCGCACGTTATGGGTTACTATGCTTTGATAAAAGCTAAGACGTGCTCACGTTGAAAGTAAGCAGGAAATTCAACAAAAACTTCATATTGAGGAGGTGCTCACAAAGGAGTGTAGGCAACTTAAATAAATCTCTTGCCCTGATTCCTGTGCAGGAAAAAAAAAAAAATCCTATTAAGTACAGAGGAGCCATGAGGTATGGGCTGAAAACACTCTAAAAAGGCCTTCTGAGTAGCACATAAGCAGCAGTAATGAAATATGTGATACATGTTTAAAACTCATTCCACAAGCTGCTTTTCATCTCTCATTGATATATGTGTCCGTTGACAGAGAAATTCCTGATCCCAGGGGAGTGTGCTAAGAAAAGCTGTATTCCTTGGTCTCAGTCATGAGGTGTAATTTTATTTCAGGAAAAAAGATTAGGGTAGCAAGTGTGGATAGCCCAGGGAGAATCTGTGATCTGCTGCAGCAGTGAGTACATTAAAAAGCAATATAAAAGCTACATAAAGAATAGAATAAAATAATGCTGCAGCTATCCCAATGCCTGCAACACTGCATTTAGTGCATTTTTGTGGAATGGATTGGGTTGGCAGGGGGAGAAAATGGTTACAGACACAGGCAGTCTTGGATACGAATTGCAGTCCAAAAGATCAAGGCTGTCCCATGAGTTACTGAATAAGGATGGGACCCAGGGGCCATTGGAATAGATCAGGTCACAGGCAAGGAGATGGGAAAGAGATGAGAAAAACTGAGAGTTAATAGACAAAAGCTCTACAAGCTGTTCTGATTTGCCTGTTGTCATAGTACAAAACATGTTAGATATTAGAAATCCATTATTCGCACCTAAATGATGAGCAATATTCTGGTCCCTCACCGCTACTCGGCTATTTCAAGCCAAACACCAACCTGAGTATTAGTTTCTGGAGACAGAAAACATTGCCATTAATCCACTCCAGTACCAACTTTGGCCATTTTACACGAACCAAACCAGAAAATAGTACTGAGAGAGTGCAATAAAGTCAGTGCAAACTGCAGCCAGCCAGCCAGTGCCTACACTGCTGCTTCAGCTCGCCAGTCCAGGACGGCCTCAGAACATGTTAAAATGGCCCATGGAAGCTAATGTTCAATTATCACATCCCAGGCATGGCAGAAGATGTGAGGAGGCTTCATCTCTAGCTTAATCATTTCAGTTTAAACTAAACGAAGGAATGTCTCCCAGATCAAAGCAAGGCAATCTCGAGTCTGCTGGATGTGGTAACTGGAAAGGGACGTGAGCTCGTCTCTCATCACTGAACTTCCACTGCTCCGCTGGAGAAGTCAAGATGTAAATCGGGCCATGGAAGAGGCTGACTTGCAGAATGTAAATGTGGTGTTGATGCTTGAAGATTTTTACCTCCTCAGGGAGGAGGGGTGTGCGTTTTTATCTTTCAGCTTGTGGGTGTGGAACTGAAAACTAATCAGATTATGCTACACGTGGCCTCGCCAGATGCTGACACTCAGGGACTCCCTTTCTTTGTACCGTGTACACCACCCACCAGTTTTTTGTGTGTGTGTGTGTGTTTTTTTTCTGGTACCAAGGAGATCTGGTTACCAGATTTTCAACAGATGCTTTTATCACTCTCAAGCGGGTTAGCTATTTTCAGTCATTGCCCACTTCTATCTTTTTTGCTTTTGCCTTAACAAGAAGTATCATGGGAGTCAGGTGTCTCTGTAAAAGAGCCAAGGGAAGGCAGAAAGGTCATGAAAGTCAGAACCTGGGCTCTCACCTGCTGGGGACACAATTGCTGGGACATCCCAAGCAGAATGGAGGATGATGACCCAACATGAAATACCGCCATGGCTTCTGTTTGCTATATGTCAGGAGTGTGCTCAGCATCAGCTAGTGAAGTTTGGAAAGTCACTCCATGGAGTGACTACAGCTGGAAAGGGCAAACAAAATAAAAATCCTTTGAACGCCAGGGCCAGTGACCGAGGCTTTCTATGGCTCTGGGTTCAGCGCTGAGATTGAAAAAGAAGAAAACTTTAATGGAAAAGGGACTTTCCCTCAGGCTAAGGAGTGACAGAAAGAAGAATAATCACCTACTTTACAAGCTATGAATTTACAGCCTATACATCCCAAGCTTTCCCGGACTTCAAGAAAAGCACCTCAGAGCCCAAGAACCCAAGTTTTGATTATTCCCACTGTTTTCCAAAGGTGAAGTGCTTTAAAAAGTAAAGAATGGGCACATTTTTTCCTACTAACATTATACGTCTTTGAGACAAGCAGTCTGATTATGTCTCTTTTAACACTAGCACACTAGTGACATACTTCTGTGTACGCATTGTAGAAGACAATTTCACACCAGAAAAAAAGATAGGTTACATGTCCTCTGAATTTCATCACAAATTCTCATTAAATTCTCATTGGATGTCTTCCTGCATTTCATCCCATTTGGTCCTATGGATCAGATGTAACGGAAAGATATTGATAGGGGCTTGACTGTGAATTCAGCTACAGACTTGTAAAGCTGAAGTCAAGGGACCCACTTTTATGCCACGGTAAAGGAGTTGAGACCTGAGCCTAAGGCTTTTTAACAGCTGTTGTGCAGGGACTGAATAATGCTGAGCATTCAGCATGAACCAAAAATATTCATTGTTGTGTTACAAATTTCAGACAACACATCTCTGCAGCAAGATGTCACTCCAAAGCAGTGTCAATCTACATATTAGAGATAAAAATAAGAGCGACGTAAATCAGCAAAAGCCCAGAAGAAGCATGTCAGCTCTTTACAAGGAAAAAATCTCTGAAGCAAGTCACACGGGTCCCTCTTGTGTCCCTTGTCTCATGACAAACTGTCATCCCTGGGCTGGATTCCCCCCCTCCCCAGTCCTACCGAATGCACCCAATCCAAAGTTCATGAAAAAAATCCCAAAACACAAAAGAGCCAAACGTTTTTTACCCAGGAAAGGGGAAAGCTTGGAACCCTTCCAGTCTCTTGGGTAAAGACACAATTATGAGAAGAAAAATATAATCCACCCAAGAGACATAATTACATAATTAGGCCATAGGCTGTGCATAGGAAAGGTTCTTATAGTTCATAAAACAAGGAGCTACATAGGTGCAGTAACTGCAGTTAATTCACTCAATAGAGAAAAAAAAGATGTTTGTTTTTTAAATAGCTGAGGGCACCAGTTTGCATTAGACTGGAGAGCTTATTCTCCTGACTGTACACAGAGCTCTATTAGTGTCAACAGGAGTCACTCAGACGCAGGCAGAAAACAAGACCCTGTCTCTTTTTGTTCTTAAAAAAAGACATATTTTTTTTACCCAGGGCAGGTAAGCCCTGTACCTGAAACTACTGCAGAGAAATAGAAATAAATAAAAGACAGAGGCATGTACGCTGTGAATAGGCTCAGTTCCTATACAACGGATCTAAGGTGGCCCATTGCCAAAATCCCACTGAGCTCCTCCTCCCTGACCCCTGCTCTCCCAAAGGTCTGCAGACTACTGGTTCGGCTCCAAAAGGGCCAGATCTACCTCCCAGGGGAACCAGTTACGCTACTGTCTTCCCGGAGCTGTGGCTCCAACCCAGGGTGAGCAGAGGCAGGGGCAAGTTTGAACCTCAGCGCAGAGGTCAAGCCCATGGAGCATCTCTGGTGTTGATGGTCATCTCCCCACTGACTTACTGGGAGCAAAAGCAAAGGTCTGTGAGGGGAAACGATCCCGTGGGTGTGCAACCTGTGTCCCCTCGTCCCCGTTGGAACGACTCTAACGCAATCATTGCAAAGCCTTGGAGGATATAAAGTGCTATCGCTGCTTTTTAAAATTCAGCCAAGGTCTTTGAAAAGCATGCATCCAGCTGACAGACAGACCCAGAGGTCGGGGGTTTGCAGCAAACTGCAACAGCTGCAAAGGAGCCTCTTGCTCTCAAAATTTCTCTACGTAGAGAGGCGAAAAACGCCTGCTCGGAGCAGGGCTCCAGGCTGCTCCTCCGGCAGACAAGGGACTGATGGGGAGCATGTGGCAGGGGATGAGTTGGCCTGGAAGCTTGCACAGGGAAAGTTGTGTTCCAGCAGCAAAACTGGAAGATTTAATGAATGAAACCAAAACGGTGCTTTGAGAAAAAGGACAAGCAGAGCAGGAAGGGGCTTGAGGGGGATTGTTTTTGCACCAGTTCCCTCCCACCCTTCAACTCATCCCAGTGTTGTTGCAGGATCCACACTGCCCTCTGCTCTGCCCCTCTGCTGTGGTACGGCCTCGGCTTGCCAGTAAATAAGCAAGGTCTCCCCTTGCTGTAGTGTTTTTTTTTTTTTCTTTCTCTCTTCTTTTCGAAAAACTTTTGAATCCTGACTTGGATCTTGAAGCTTCTTCTACAAAGCTGAGCAACACCCCATATGAACATCAGCACAAACCAGCCGGGTCGGGGAGGGAGCAGGTGGGACCCCCTCGTGCCACGATGCTCTGCCTTCACCTTTATCCATCCTTCACGAACATAAAGGAATCTGTGTGCACGTGTGCCAGGAAACCAGCTAAACATTGCTCAGAGACATTAAAGACAACTCATATAAACAGAGACTGTCATGCAAGTCTCGGTCCCTGCCTTAATTCCCTTTGCATGCTGGTATCTGTTACACTCTCCCCCTTCTCCTCCCCCTTTTTTTAGCAGAAGGGGGGAAGAGAGAGAGCAAGGGCTGTCCCGCAAAAGCGCAAGAGCTCCTCATTCTGACTTCATCATCTTCATCCTAACCCAGCAATATCTTTGAGGAATAAGGCTTCCCCCCCCCGCCAAAGGCAGCTATCCTATAAAGTGCCCGCCAACTTCTGTTGCTTGCTGCAGCGACCGGCAGTAAAGATCATAGAAAACGAAGGGGGCGAGGGGGTGGGAGAGAAAAAAATCTCCTTGAACTGGCCTCCCTCCAGCTGGCAGGAGGGGATGGTTTTCTTAACGCTTGCGAAACCTGATTACTTTAAAAGAACGAAAGGGGGGGGGGGGGGGGCGATGTAAACACAGCCATTAAACCAGATTTAAGGCGCTTAGTTTAAATCTAGTCGTAAGAGCTCTCTGATGCTATGCTGCTCTGCTCTCTAGACATCAATAAGGTGCATTTTCCTTTTTGGTTTTGTTTTACACCCCCCAAACCAGGAGCGTATTGCAGGCTGAATGCTGCGGTTACAATGGGAATTCAGGCATGGAAGAAACAACAGTTAAGCAATAATAGATGGATGTGTGCATGTTTGCACTCTATCTTTCAACAGATTGTTTTGCTGCGTTAGAAGACTACTGTGTTTATATCCATGCAGCAGGTTTTAAGCAGATTGTTTAAACTTGATTAAAGTGGGATATTTCTAAAATAACCTTACTAATAAAATTCAGATGGCTAAAGAAACCTAAAAACATGGTTAAAAATAAAAAAGATGCCATTTCAATCTACAGTGGTGGGGGTAACATGATATAAACTCCAAAAGAAAACAGTCTTTACAAGTTCGACTTGAAGGATTATCTTGTGTATCAGCACCCTCTGTGGCAGAGTAGCATTTATCCACGTATCCACCCATGTTAATGCTGTTGCACAATTTACTACAGCTGTGATAGACAGATAATTGCTTTATCCACTCAAGTGTAATAAACGGAGTCTACTATGTTAATCCTTGTATTCTTATTGTCTGTGAATGCCAAGTAAGGGAGAGACGTATACTGAAAACCCTACCCTCTCCTTCCAAGACTACTGGAGTTTACTCACCCTCAGACCTGCTAAAGTGTTCTTATTGCATTCCACTCCCCTGCTTGCAGCGCCAAGTATTTTGAGAAGTATCAAGTTATTGTTATATAAAGGGCACCTACACTCAGGCTGTATGGAGGCAGAAGCCAGGATGTAGCAGCCTTTAGAAAAAAAAAAAACAACCACCCTCAAACATCTTTTCCTATTCAGTAAGTAAAACAGGCCAAGTATTATTTGTTCCTGGGCATAGCACAGAAAGTAATTAACCTGTCCTTCTAAAACTGGACATCTATTCAGTTTCTGTGGAGTCTGTCTGACTGTTGAGAAATGTCATTTAGCTGCTGGCCCATCAGTGTTTTCCACAAAAATCCATAAAGATTTTTTATTTTGAATGTCAAAACCAGGCGTATCCTTTAAAAGGTTTACAGATTCCTGGCGGCTTCATGAGCTTAGGTTTGTGGCATCAAATTTGTAATGACAGTTTGATGGATGTCTCCCTTTCTTCCTCCTGAAAGGCATAAAGAATTGGTGGTTCCCCCAGTAAAAATGATGCTTAATGTGGTTCTTTGCTCTTATTCATACACTCAAGTGTGTAAAAAAGTCTTGTGCTGCTGGCAACGAGTGGGTTTATTGGGGCAACTTTCATGTTGCAGAAGGTATTCAACTTTCTGTGTAATCACAGCACTTGCACAAGCACCTACATGATGCACAAGTTTTGAAGACGGACAGCCTTAAGCAGCACATAAATGATGTGGCGGGGCTTAAGAGAAAAAACGTTGGCCTGAAGATCCTGCCAACCATCCTGGAGGTGAGTCGCAATTTTTATCCCCTTGTTATGCTCCACCTCTATCTGCCAATGCTAGCAGGGGCATTTTGGTCTCAGGTGGAACCTGAGATGGATTAACTTGCTTTCAAGTCTTTGAGGGAAAGAAAGTGTCATTTAAAGGCTAAAACACAGCCATAGGGGATGCATGGATGGGAGTTGGGTGTTACAACATAGCCCGCTGACCATCACTAATGGTATTGAAATGGAAGGTATTTTATGTCTGTTCGTCCAGCTAATATTTATTATTTTCTTTAATAACTTGGATGATGCAATACAAAACATGATTATAAAATCTTGAGATGACATCTGGTAGGGAGGAGTCCTCCAGACTTTGGAGAAAGGGGTCAGAATTCAAAACAATCTTAGCAAATTGGAGAAATTATATTTGACATGTCATTAGCAGAATGTCACACAGTAAAAGTTAAGTAAGTGCATTGTACTACACTTTGGAGCAAGAAATCAAATGCTGAAATGCACCACAAGGACCAACCTATTAGCCAGCAGCGCTGCGGAAGAAGATCTGGGGGGTAGCAAGGAGTTGCAAGTTGACTGTGAGTCAATAGGATTCTGTCTTTTTAAAAAAAAATGAAGTAAATGCAGTTCTGGGAAAGATTAATGGTTAAGTTGCATAGAAGACATAGAAGGTAACTATTACACTCTGCTCAGAAGTGGTGAGACATCAGCTGGACTGCTTTATCCATTTTGGGACACGACCCTCTTAAAGATACGGACAAATGAGAGAGAATCCAGAGAAGAGCAACAGGAGCAATAAGAGATTTAGAAAGCATGACCTACATGGAAAAGTTGAAGGAAATACATTTGTTTAGTCTAGAAAAGAGATGAGCAGGAAAGGACATGATAAGAGCAAAATGTTTTCTAAAGAAAATGGTAATCAATTGATCTCTCTGTCAGCTGAGAACAGAACAAGAAAAAGCTGGCTTCATTTGAGGTAGAGGAGATTTAAGAGATTAATGTACGATATTAGCAAACTCCTTTTTAAGTATAAAAGAAAAAAACACAAAAAACAGACTTGATAAGTAAGTGGAAGGCACAGTACTGGAGGATTTAAGAATTTGGACAGATGTCAGTGATGATCTAAGTATATATAATACTTCCTCTGAGGAAAAATGGACTAGGTCGCCTGAGGTTTCTTTTAGCCCCACTGCTTTAGGACTGAGTGATTGTCTGTGCTTGGTTAAGTCACGTACACAATATTTTCAACATGAGTACATTAAGTCAGGCAGCTCGTGCTAACTGTGGGCCTGATGCTGCAAAGTGTTCAGCACCTCCAGCTGCCATGAAAGGGCACAGTGAAATGCAGGCTGGGGCTGCTTAGGTATTCCAGACCACAAGGAACCTGAGTTTGGAAATGCTGGTCTTAACCCCTCTGCGCCAGAGTTTCCTATGCCTCAAATTTCAGAATAACTGTCATTTCTTTGCCTCACAGTGGATATGACAAGATTGATTTCACCATTAATTTAGCAAGCATGACTCTGAGATTCCACTAGTTTTTGGGGGAGACACAACAAAGTAAAACTAGAATTTCATGCCCAATGCTCCAGTGTTCCTGCATCGTCAGATGAAGGTCCAGATACTAGTCCACGATTGGGTTTGACTGTTGCTTTCTTATTTGTGCATCTGCTGGTTACTTAAAGAGAGATGGTCCCACGTAGAGTAGCCCTGGCCATCCCCTTCTGCTGAAACCTATGTGCTCTTCTCCATGCAAGTATGAAGAACAAGAGACACCAAAATGACAAACTTCTTGGGGAAAAAAACCCAACAACTAAGCCTGAAAGCAGATGTTTTGGACAGCCTATGTATTCTATGAGAGTGTAGGGAACTCCTCAGCGCAGTGAGAGACTATAAAATCCTGGGACTTTCCACAAGACAGCCTCATTATTTGCATTATTTGCTCCTGGAAATGCTTCATTCATAACTATCTCCACTGGATATTCTTTTTTCCTTTGGCAGAAAAGAAAAGCAAAGCTACATTCTGCTATTAGCTACACAAACTCAAATCCTGTCCTTGCTACAGAAACTCCAGCCACATACATTCATCTGACATTAAACCCCCGCAAGCCCTAAGGCTGACTGCCTCTACCTAGCACCGGCCGTTTAATAACATCATGCCCAAAACTCAGCAAAGCATTGCAAGCGCATGAGATGCAAGTCGTTGGCCAAAGTTAAGCCTGTCCCTATGGGACAGGTCACTAATTCAGTGCCTAAGCCAGGTATTTGACCTGCTCAGGGGCAATGCCTCGTACCGAAAGCCCCAGCGGGGGACAGAGGGGAGGGCGGTGAGTGTCACAACTGCATTTGGCTGCAAGGAACATAATATTTTTTTGAAGGGCTCTGGCAGGGGGCTGACCCTTTTGCCGACAGTTGTAAAGTTTGTTTAGTAATGGGGAGCCTCCTGTGAACTTAAAAACAATAGGAAAACAGAGTCCTGGAGAATAAATCTCGCCCCCTGCCCCAGTTGCTTGTGCGTTTGGCTACCAGAAGGTAACAAATCCCCAGGAATGTGGGCGGTGGGGGGGGATGTGCCTGCAAGATGGAGCTGGAGGGTGGCCAACACAAGCAGCGGGCGATGCCATTCACAGCGTGGCGAACTGCGCTGATGAACACCCGGGGAAAGCCTGGGAAAAGCAGGCAAGATATCCCCTACGATGGCTCCCCCTGCTTCTGCAGGGAGGTCTTCAGGAGCTCATCCCACAGAAACCCCAAATACCTCTTCTACTGCTTCTATCTGAATCAAATTTAGTAGAAAGTGGGCTCCTCCTCAAGGCATGGTGGAGAAGATTGGTCCAAACAGGACCTGATTTTTACTTCTGAATTCATGAGTCTCCCTTGCCCATACACCACAGGAGCTCAGAGGGCATTAATTTTTGGTCACTGGACGGGACATAGCATACGAGACAGGGAAACCTCTGTCTTATCACCAGTCCTCTGAGCTGTGCAGTCCTCCCCCAAGTTCATTTTTTAAAGATTATAGCTCACAGGCTCTACTTTGACTCTGCTGTAACTACTCCATTATTCCACTGCTAAACAGGAATCCACTTGGGCATTACATTGTGGGTGCAACCTGCTGGAAAAAGGAAAATCAAAGAAACAGAAGCTGTAAATGTCTAGTTATAAAAATCACAAGTCGTTCAAATGGGCAGCTGTGAAGTTGATAGCTTTCAAAGATGTACACAAGCATATACATACAGCCCTAACTACATATACATACTTCAAGCTTGGAAAGACGTTAGAACGCGTTGGATCATCGCTGGCACGTGCTTCGAATAATCTCTAACTATTTTATTATTATTTTGGTGAGTCATTAAGTTTGGATGCCCACTACAGCGCACCACTGGAAAACATCTCTGCAATGCAAAAGTAGCAAGGATATTTTATTCTGCTCTCTTAAAACAGGCAGAAATAACACTAAAGTACTTAAATTCTGGAAATACTCATCATCCCCTTGCTATTAATATCGCCTCAATAGCTCATTCTATTTAAAGCAAGTTTCTTTCTTTGGGTTTTATTTTGCGGGTGGCAAATCCTCATTTAATTCACAGGATAAAAAAGTATGAACCTACAATTGGAAAAATGGGATTGTATGGGGCCCAAGCCATCCACCAGAGCCATGAATAGAGGCTTTGCCACCGTCTTCAGTGGGAGACAGCCTGGCCCTGAAGTCTTTACAGCTTGCACAGATTTGAATTTTATTATTTGCTTTGTTTTTAATGTCATATGACTCATTTTAAGGAATAATATAGCTGCTTCCACTGTAATGGTTATAGTTATGTCTCTGTGAGGCCAAAACTTGATCCCTTGGTTATGGAATTTTAGATACAAGCTGTGTAGTCTACCTTTTAGCCCTACCGCTTGCTTTTTTTCCACCAAGCAAATAAGGCACACTCAAGCCATTGGCACCATTTATTAGAGGACAACACATACATATGAGGGTTTCCTTTTTCTTTAAGCACAGCCCTGTTTTAATTCCATCAAAGAATGATGGAAAATAGAACACAAAGTGCTCTTCCCCTTTTGTCCAAGAAAAGTAAAACAAGCAACACTGGTGATGCTGAAGAAATTGGATATTTTTTAGTGGTGCATTGCCCTGGGTTTTTTTACAAGTAAAACTCAACTGTCTTAACCAATTTAAATGAAGTAAAAAGGCAACAACAGAAAAGAAGGATGGAAAACTTTTTCCAGCTTCAACACAAACTGTGAGGAAGTCAAAGATTAAAAAAAGAAAGTTATTTTTTTGGTACAAGTCTACAGAGTGCTCAGCACTATGACAAAGGAATAAATTTGGTTTTTAACTCTTCTCCAGGTAGGATGGATCATTCCTTGTCCTTTCACTCCAGCTTCCCACAAGGCCCATGGGATTATTCTCCTTCTGGCAGCAGAAGAGGAGTTTGGCTGTCAGTGACCCCTCATTGACCAGTTTAGATAAACAACAAGTTATTTCTCCCTTGACAAAAGACTCTGTGTGCTAACGATTCTCCTTCATCAAAGGACCAACATAAGACTAGGACTGAACCCCATTTCTAATCCCTGATGGATTTAGATGGCCAAACTACTGCCAAGGGTGATCTGCTGTCAAGTCTACCCCCCAGCATGTAGCAGCATTTCTGACAACACGTTAGTTTAAAATTATGTATCTTATATAGAGTAGGGAAAATATGCTCCCTTCTCTATGATACTGACCTTTCACTGCCTCGTTTGAACAGAACATCTATCCCCGACACTCACTCTCTCACCAGGTATGGTGGTAATTTACTTCCTGCACATCACTCAGATTCGAGTGAAAAGTGTTTTTTCCGGTTTTGCTTTTCTTTGATAAAGTTTCTTGCTAGCGTTTGAGAATGGCTGACATCACTGTTTGCAAATATTTTGATAATGTTTCTCGCTTTCTTGTTCATTGTGGCATAAATCTTTACTAAAATAAATGGATGCACACTGGTATAAAACTGATGTAAAAGAGAACTGTGGCCGCTGAGTTTAAAGTGAAAGTCAAGGCTGCCTCACTTGACAGTTAAGGTAACCGTACCTCTACGAAGCGCTGTGGTTTTCGCACCTTCATATTCAGCGTTTGGATGTCTCCTTCTCTGCTCTCACAAAAACAGCGACACGAAAAACTGGTCCAAGGCCTTCTCCTGCCAGGCGGGGACAGCACCCAGCTCCCGACGGCACCCCAAGCCCCAGGACCAGGCGCGGGACCACCGTCCCGCAGCACGGCGGGGTCAGAAGTGCCACCGCGCTGCCAAAAGGTATCGCCTCCCCCATCGCGTCAGACCAGGGTAACCCCACAGCCACCTATAAAAGCGGCAGGAGACGACGTGCCAGGGAGAAGGATGAGGCGCGCCGTAATTAAAACCTGCCCTTTGCATTTTGTTTTGCGTGTGCGGAGTGAAGTGGCCTCATTTAAAGTAAGGTAACGTCATTTCCACTGGCTGCAGTTTCTAAAAGTTGCTTATCCGAAACTGAAGCGTAACTCATTCTGATGGAGTGACTCTGTTATGCAGTTTTGGTATGCACAGATGATGGTACATTCCTTCCGTGTCTCTAATTCTGGTCAGAGGCCGCGCCATTTATTGCCGCTTCAGTACACTGAAAAGCAAGCTGACGTGTATATGGAAACAAACACACCAGCACCCTCACACATGCTAAAAATGACATTTTTGTGTCTGCTCACAGGGGAAAAAAAAAAGGATTAATTATGCACAAACATAACAACTTTCTCTAACTCTGCCTGGACATGGTGAAAGAGAAGTGGCCCTGTAATCACGTCTCTTCTGAGAATACTGCCATATGGTTTTAACAGAGGTTTATTTCCTGAAGCAAGAGAGGACTGCAGATTCTCAATCCAACTAAAATAATTATGCAGACAATTTCACTCCATTACTTGCAGTGGAACCCAAGCTGTGTGGTCCTCACATGCTTGCTGACACCTTTAAAGAGACATTAAACCATTTTTACATAAAATTCCCTTAATGGGTGGGATGTAGGATGAATTTCCTGGAAGATTAGCACCTGTCGCATTGCATAAGGCTTGCCTCTGACTGCTGCATTAACTCCCTTCAGTTGGTAGACAGCAAAAGTGAGATTGAAGCCTCCAGAATACGGAACACCAAAGCATCAACCATATCTCTAGAGGGAAACTTCTCCCCTTGCTGAGGTTTCCTATGCAATTATTTTACCTCCCACATTTGACCCTGAAATAGCACAGGACTTGAGTACAAATGGGTGCCCCACATGAAGATCAAGGAAATTGAAACATAGCCTTAAATTTCAGCGTTGGGTTATGCTACGAGCACAATGCAGAGACTTTGCTGAGAACTTTTTTCAGAGCCACCCTGGGCTGCCAATCTTTCCCCTCAACTAGATAGATCACAGGATAAAACTTCCAATCTTTCAATCAACAATGGGTAACAATCCAGGCAAAATGAAACCACTTTGACTCGAAATAATAAAACGTGTACTAAAACAACACCTATCCAACTTTGAATATAAACTACAGGAATCCTGTAAAAACAGGGATATTAACCAAGACACACAGTGATTAAAGGATATTTTAAAGGGAGAAGGGAGACCACCCTTAAAGCATGGAAATATCCCTTTTGGACTAAAATGCAATCTGGCTTTTTTTTGGTAACTGTGTCTGATTTTAGTTACAGTAGCTAGTTTATGGAATTAGCAAACATACTACATTTCAGACCAGCAAATCCAATTAAATCAGAAGAAAGCATACACATACTTTTAACGTGCCAATCTGCCTATGGTGTTAGAAAGACATAATTCCCGGTAGCAAAGGGGTGAGGGACGGGGAAGAAGGTTTGTCACAGGGTCAGGGGATTTTTCATAGTGTAAAATGCTAATTTCTTCAGATCAAAAAGGTAAATGTAAAGAAAAAAGCGACTGGGACTATGAGATCAGATCAGAAATCAGGTATATACCAGCAGCAAACCACAGGGCGCAACTGAATGGTGCACAGGGTTGTTTTCTTGATGGTTTGCAAATCTTGGCGCAGCTTGAGGCTACTGAACAAGCACCCTCCTCCGCCGGGCATGGGAGCTCTGCAACGGTTAATGGCACATTCTGCATGCGTGTGGCCTGAGCAGCGAGGAAACCGAGCAGGAAACATGTTTCTAATCTTTTTCTAGCGGCAATTTCAACATTATGCTACAGATAAATTATGGTAATATAAATAGTAAAATCCATTTCTCAATTCTTCAGCCCGGCGTCTGCCACCACCTTAGGTTTCTGCAGGCAGGACGGGCACAGGATGCTCTGCTACGGGGTGGAGGTTTTGTGCTCAACTCCTGATCATGCCATATGCAAGGCAGTCTCCTCTCTGCTTTCCCTCCCACATTTTATCCCTTTGTGTTGTAAGCTCTGGGGAATTTTCTCCCATTTCAAGTCTGGGGAGTGTGGTACCGAAAGATCCCCCTCCTAGCTGTGGCGTTGCTACATCTTACTACAAAGCAACTGCACCCCTGATAAAATTGTATGAGTGTATTCACCATTATCAAGGCTGCCCTTACTAATACAACCAAATAAGGTTGGTTTGTTAAGTCAACAGTACTTTCTCAGTCCCGTGCCCAAGCAAAATGCTCTGACTGAGCCTTTCAACACAGCAAAGAAATACTGAAGACGTTAGCAATGGCATTGTCTTTCTGTGACATTCTAAAAAAAGTTACGAACGTATTTTTGTCCAAGCTGGATTTAACAATGCTCTCTCTCTCCCAAACCTTCTGTTTTCAAAACAAAACCTAAATTTCAGGCCAATGTTTCCTGTGGTGATCGTTGTGGTTAAACAATATTTCTGAGTTTTGCATGCTTGATAAGGTCTTTCAGCTTCATAGCAGAAGAATTGCTTGTCAACTGAGGTGTGGCAATTGGAGATACAGGGTTAAACCCAGCAGAAATGGCCAGATCCAGTTCTCTTCTGAGTTTATGGCAAAACTCCCACTTACTTCAAGGAAAGCAAGATTTGGGCTGATACAGCTATTCCAGTTTGCCTTTGGTTTTGTGGGGAGAGGGGCGGCAGCTTTTCTTGTGTTATTCATCGAAACAGGAGGAAAATGCTCAGGAGAAGAGTGCCGGGGTTTGGCCAGCTGCACCTACTCTTTCACACTACGTGCCACAAACGTCTAAAGTGGATCTTGGGGAAATTACCCATAGTGGTTTTGAGGTTTTAAATAAGGACAAAAAACAAAAGCCAGGAAAACTGCACTTGAACACTGATTCACTCTATAAATTGATTTAGCTTTCTGACAGTTGAACTGAAAGTTCAAAGGGGCAACCTGGTTTATCAAGATGCAACCCTGTTTTGAAATAATTTAGCCAAAATGTCACCTTCTTCCTTGAGAAGATTTTGGGTCTCCAAAAGTATTACCTATTAATTTTGAAGTATTATGAGTCATGTATTTAACACACTTTCTCCCCAGTCTGACATGGACAAGTGAGACCAAACCTGCACAGAGACCTGCTCAACAGGCAGGACCATGAGTATCTGGAGGAATTCGATCTTAGTTTAGTAATAAAAAGAGGCACCAGTGATTTACAAACAACTAGCAAGAATCGTTGTCCTCACCAATGAATAACATCAGGTAGTTTGAGGACTTTGCACAAAAGTCAGGAACTCAGTAGTTGTATAAAAATGTGCTAATCCCATGAAGCAGCAGTGAACACTCCTACGCGTATGGTTATAATGGCTGGCATTCATGGGCCAACATTAATGTGCTGGTGAAAGTACAATGAGATCTCTGACCACAAATGATAACAACCTTAGTTTTATGCCGTGCCCTGAAGGCAAAACTTTGGAAAAGCCAGCGTTCCCTTGGTCTTTTCAGAAATGGCACAGACTGTTGGTTCCTTATCTTGATGGGGATTTCCACTCATCTTAGTTCTTTAAGATGGAACCTGTAAACCTTTTTTCCCTGCACCTGAACACACTGGACGCCTGTTTACCTGACATGCAGGTTTGGACTCTCTTGTCCCTGTCAGACTGGGGACAAAGTGTGTTAAATACATGACTCATAATACTTCAAAATTAATGGGTAATACTTTTGGAGAGCCAAAATCCTCTCAAGGAGGGAAAGGAGTCTATCTGTCCTGTACTGAGGTCTACAGGAAATTGCCAACACTGAAAATAACAATGTAATGGAACATTTCATCAATTAATCTTCAAATTATGGGCTTGTTAGACATCATTGCCTTCCCATCAGCACTGCTAAGAGTTTATTAGCAGGTTCTAGAGCACTCCAGGTTATGCTCTGTCCCATGTCTTAGAAATTACTGAACTTAAATCAATGTGATTAATATGATCTTCAAAACATGCTGTATCCTTGGCCTTTAATGGAGCAACTAAGAGGGAAACAATTTATCAGCTAGCAGCACAAATAAATAGTATTCACATATTTCTTTCCCTGCCTTTTTTCTGTGTTTAATTCCTTACAAATCTAATCCTTTTTTTTTTTGTCTTCCTCTTTTTTATTTTCTGGTGGCTTCCTCCAGAAAACAAACCAACAGAGAACAGCAAACCTTTCTTCTTTGATGTCTTCCATTCATCTTATTTTTCCCTCCTTCCCTTAGCATTTGCTGCACATGTATTTTTGGGTGCTTTTACCTCCTCCCATTCACTAACATTTCATTGCTCTAGCTATAATAGCACCAGGCTTTTAAGTCTACTTTTTCAAAAATTACAATTTTAGTAATCTGCTCTGATTCTCCGTGAACTGTAAGCCTTTAGAGATGGGTATGGTACTGGAGAAGTTAGTTATTTCTTGGCTGTACCAGATACCCTTCACTCTATGGTAGCACCCTGGCCAACACGTGTGGAGCAGCAGGAGAGAATTCACCATTTCCACAGCTTTTCTTTTCTACCTGAGCTTTTCTACACCAGCACTTTGATGAACAGGAGGGACATGCTGGACAGTAACACACAGAGGAACACACCTGGCATCCCAAATTACTCCCCTGTGTTCACTGTTGCTAACAAAAGATGAGGTTAGCAAATATGAGAGGCTCCATTTCCGAAATATATATATGGGCAGCATGGAGAAGCGACAGAAAAGTTATTAATTACAAAAAGACAACAAAAAAGGTCATCGCAATACTGTGAACCAAAATGAAATGGGATTTCACAGTCACTGCTCTGGTACCTTGCTTTTAGAAATGCATCAAGCCAAATTTTTCACAAACAACTTGACAATTTATTACTGTCTGTAATGTAGAAAGGAATTGGCCAAAAACTGGCAAAAGAAAAAGTTTTTCTCATTAACGTCAGGCTGCAGAATTCCAGATTAAAACAGCCTGGAGGCTTTCTCCCTTCTAACAGATCTCAATTACTTTTTCCCCCTTAGGGGAGAAATGACCAACTAGGTCTTGCAGCAGCAGGTTTACGGCTAGTACACTGTCAACATTTCCAGGAGAAGCCTCTTCTCATGATTTTCTGACCCTGTTAACAGAGCTCACTCAGACTAACTTTTTTTTTTGCCTAACAAACTTTACAAATTTTTAAATAACGCTTTAAAAAATAAATCTTGCTCAGGCACTCAGCTAATGGGAACTGACTTTTTTGGAGCTCACTTTCTGTTCCCAAAGCAGAAGCTGGTCTCAGCGAGACATTTAATTGAAACCTGGTCACTGTCCACGTCGCAGCCCCTGCTATTCATCACGAAGCTTGGACGTGCCGTCAGCACGGGGGGTAACGGAGCCCAACACAATTGAGGCTGTGTTCACGCAGCCTCTTCAGGTTGCAGCTGTGCCAGCTGATGGGGTTATTGTGCCTGGCCTCTCTCCACTGTTAATCACTCATCTTCTACCGCAGCTACCGCCGATTTGGAGCAGGACTCGGCTTTTGACTGATGCTGATTAGAGGAGCGCTGGGGAATGGTGTCCTCCCCGGACAGCACGGCTGTGGCTGGAAGAGGACACCCAAGGAGCCCTCAGGCCCCCCGGCCCCTGGGATTCCTCCTGCTAGAGGACGTGCAAGGCAAAGTGATGTGCCTTCCCCTGGCATGGATTTATTGTCACACCAGTCTACGGGGCTCACAAATTTCCCAATGGCCCTGGAGACCTGCAGGGAGGCTAAGGCACTTGTGGCAGATGCCTCCACCCTGACACCTGCCTTTCCTATTGTATTTGCAGTAGGTTCTGCTATCAGCTTCCCCCACTGGACATGGCCACGATAAATGCTGAATGCAAAGTCCTCCTGAGCTCAGGAAGGAGCTGACCTACCTTCTTCTCTTTTCCTCCCTTACAAAAAAATCTTATCTTAATCCACAGGAAAAAGATGGGAGCTTCCCCATGGACTTGCCTGTTTATGAACATCCATGGACCACCCGTACAATAAGAAACAAATGTCATTAGGGACACCAAAAGGTTAGTACAGGGACAGACACCACTTGCTAGACCACTGCAGACACAGAGTAGAGGAATGACCCAGAGTTAAGGAACTGGAAATCCTGCCTGTTCAAAGGGGCTGCAGAAAGTGGAAAACCCAAACTCACCACTTTCTCAAATCCCTTGTCTAAGGAGGGTTATAACATGTTAAGGAAGAGCAGATTAAGGATATGTTGTTATAAATCCAGAGGTACAAATTTAGGTAACTCACTCTCAAGTTGATACGACTAAATGGGTTATCATTCACATCAAAAATCAAAAGCAATGCTAAGCTGCGATTTACTGGGTCAGGCTGATAGTCTGCCCATGCTCACGATGCAGTCTCGCTTTCTCGCACGGAGCTCACAATCATGCTCACTGCCTGTGTCCCAGAGAAGTGTTGCAACTTCGCCCTACTCAGCAAGCAAAGGAGGCCACAGGGGACTTCAAAAGCAAATTTCTAAAATCAGCTTTTGATTGCTATATACCAAACATTATAGACTGTGGGAATTAGAGAGTTCAAGGTAAACAAATGCAAGCTATTTTTCCATATCCAGAATATCTGAGAAGTCAAGACTGGTAAAATTTAGGGCCTAAAATACCTGTCAAAGTTGCTCTAAAGATGTCTCTCCCCAACCAGAATGAGAAATAAAATCCTTTCCGTTTTGAATGAGGTCCTCAAAACACCCTTCTCCTGTGAGCAACAATGCTTGTGGGGCTGAGAGAGAACTGGCAAACGTTTTATATGGAAGCCAACAAACCCAGCTACGTTAAGGGATTCAATAACTAATTTTTAAAAGAGAATGTAAATGCTGATCTAAAAATTGGCTTGACTATTGCCAGTACAGAACCATACAGATACCCGGCCAATTCCTGGGGTGGAATGGGTTACCGTGTCCCAGACCTGGATGGTAACCATCTGCGCGTGTGCTCTCCGCCTGTGGCAAGTGTGCAGCGATTCTACTTATCTTAAGCCTCTTTTATTGAGGGCTAAGCTAAATCAAATCAACTTACATTTATGGGGGGCCAAGAACACCTACCAGGCAGCTGCTGTGGCTCAGCTGACATGTGGAAACACAGACATCCCCTGTAACTTGATCGTGCCTCTAAGCCCTGAAATTTTCTCGGCGTGGACTCAACTGGAGGCTGAAATTAAGTGCAATTCTAGGTCTCCCTTCTTTCAGACTGAAGTGGTGCACAGGTCTAGTGTTAACACTTCACAGTAGGGCAAATTCCATGCATACATACCAAAGCTATAATGATTCTGTAAGTTAAATATAAACAGTTTTGTTTGTGTTGAAATATTTGAACATCTGTCTGCAGTGTTGGGAGCCGGAACAATAGAAGTACACTACTGCACAAGAATCAAATGATGATAATTATGGAATGGAAGACAAAAACTCATGATAGGCTGTTTCATAAGCATGCAGTACTATTATGTGTATATATATATATATATATATATGCATATGTAGGCATATAGCATAATAAAAGAAAATGCAAAAAACTCAATAAACACCAATAAGAAAAATTTAAATCTTAAAAGTCTGCCTCATTGAATAAATGAGACTGTGGTTGAAAACACAGCAACCGACATTTATACTCAAGTCTTCAACACTTCAACTCTCTTTGCAATGTTAAAAAAAACAATGGTGCTCTCATGAAAAGGCCAAATTCACAATGCAGAGACAGCTCCTCCCAATCAGGCAGGGTATTCATTATTATTTTAGATGTGCAGAGTCTAAAAAGCTATAAAAATATTTGAGTGTGGTGTGTATCCTTTTAATTCTGCATATACTCATCTTGTTGTTCCATCAAGCACTTGGCATCAAAGGTTTTCTTTACATGCAGGTGTGAAAGGTGTGTGTACAAATTAAGGAACCATCACGCTAGCTATTCAGTCTGTAGGAGCATATGAAAGAACCTGATTATAACAACCCAAGGGATTCATTTTTACTCTGAACTAGGATTCCTGGGCTCCAGAGCTGCTCCTGTCCTCTTTGCACACCCAAGACTCACACTGACTTCTGCAGGACCTCTGCAGGAATCCCCATGCTAGAGAAATGTTCCCTTACTACCAAGATGGATACAAACAGCTACGTCTGTCTTTTCTATTAGCAATTTTTGTCCAAAACTGTCAAATCTATTTGGTGAGATTCATTTCTCAGATGAGCTGCACATCCTACCGGGTACAAGCGATCTGTTCAAATTGATGTATTTTTTTCAGTTCAGATAGGGAAATTGCCTTGCCCCCACAAAGTGAGGTTTGCCAAGGCCCATGCTCTCCCTGCGGCTCCAGATGGCTATGACTTCAGTCATATGTTCTGGCCAGTAGTCTCAAGGCTGGGGTTAAACAAGCAGTTTGTGCCTCTCTTACATAAGCACCGAAAGACAATACTACATTCGAGCTCATAAAAATATTTTAATTGGTGATGATTTCCAGACAACTATGTCAAAATTAACTCAGAGTTGATGCCCACTTGCTTAAATTTCATTCATCTGGGTTCAAATTATTTGCTTAAAAGAAGAAACATTTCCTTTTATACACACTTTGGTTTCAACCTCCAAAACCATTGCTAGAAATTAGTCCTAACCACCCAGTCGGCTGCCTCAGAAACCAAGCTCAAATCCATCACTTTAATGACATCAATAACAAATACACAACTTTAAACCCTATTGTGAACAGTGGCATACCAAGGAGCATGTGTAGCTGTCATCTCGTTAGTCACTAGAAAAACACCAACGAAACCCAAAGAGCCTAACCATGACAAATTATTCAAGAGTTTAACCTGAGACATTAATGAGTGCTAAATAGCTTATTTTCATGCTTGCTTAAGGAGATTTGTTTAAAATCCCACCAACCTCCCCTAAATGTCGCTTAGCGAAGCCGTTCATTCTCGTCAAGCTGGTTTTCCTATTCCAGCTAAAACAGCAGGTTGCAAATGTCTGGTTGAGGACGGCTGCCTTCCCCACCCCGCAAGACACACACGCGCGCAGAGGCGACCGCACCGGCGGTAAAGCTCTCTCCCCTCGGCTGCACGAAAGTGGGTGATTCACTCCCCAAAGTCAGAAAATGTATGGTTGATAAAAGCATGTGCACCTGATTGTGGTCATTCGACAGTCAGGAGCTTCGTCTTTTCAGACTTTCTATTTTGTCTGGTTTTCGTCTCTCCGGGCTGTGCTACTGTAAAGCTCCTAAGCAGGCACTAGAAGAGCCTGGCACTTGCCATTCTCTGAAAGCAGGTATTTAACTGCGAGCAAGAGCTGATTCAATGAAAGGCTCACTCCTACAAGCCACCTTTACCTCCCACAACGCCTTCAAGGAGTTGAAGGAATTGGGATCTGCAGCCTAAGACAACTACATTGTTCTGACACAGCAATATGGAGCAGCAACGTATGGTGGGAGCTCAAAGCTAACACGATAGAAAAAAAAAGCCCATTTCTTCCCATCTTGAGGACAGTTAAATATGAAATAAAAAAAAAAAATACATATATCAAGATGTTTCCATTTATCAAGGGAAACTGAAGCTTTCTGATTCATATTGTGATATACCTTGGATGGGAATATGCCTTAAAAACACAGCTCAAGTAAACAAACACCTTGATCTTCACCATCTTCCCATATTCATGTCATTCCTGGGGTAGGGTAGTGCCACTATTCTTACTTCACACAAGGTATCAGTAAGTTTGGATATCTGCTTAGAGGAATTTTCAAATGCATGAATGTCATAAAGACGTCAGAGGTGGATGACAGACCTGGAGGACCCGTGTTCAAATGCGTCAGCCACTGAACCATCCTCCTACGTCCCTGCCTTACTCATGTGGCCACAGAGAGCTGGTCTTCAAAACCTCCTGACATGAGAATTAAAGGGAAAGAAACCCAAAGGCATAGGGTAGGAGTGTTTTGCTCTTTTTAAAAAGAAACATTTCGTCTAACAGACAGCCTTTATGCTGACGTTCCAGATATGCTAGCATTGCTTTTTGCTATATACAGTCTAAATCGTCATTCAAACAAGACATGAGCAGGCTTCCAAAACAGGAGCAGTCTCAAATGCACTCCAAAAAACTGCATTGTGCTCCAATGTAAAACTATTCTTCAGTCCATATGGGAGATCTCAAGCATTTGCTGAGTCTGGCTTTACTTTTAATGGAATTTATGTTGGAGAAACCATTTTATTTTGACCAGATTGGTTTTTATGCCAAAACTTTTTTCTTGTCTTTTAAATTTTGGGCCAAAATTCACTTGACAGTATCCTCTTTGAAGAGATGACCAAGTAGACGTGATTGTTCCATGTTGCATATGAGCCCTAAAATCTAATCTCTCCCCAAACTCGTGTCCTTATAAAAATGTGAAGCCTTCTCATAACTTTAAGTTGCTCTGCATACTGAATGTAAATTAAGTGAGGGGTTTTGGAATTTTTTTAATAACTCGTAAAGTTGGGAAGTTTTCAGTGTGGATTCTGGAACTGAAGCTCAGGGCACACTGAACTAATTTAAAAATGTAAATGTAAAAAGATATGACCCATAAGTGACAAATTAAAGAGGGAACATAAACGGTTTGCAGAGCGCGCTGCCCTCCACCGCTGACTGCTTACACAGCGCAGCTACTCCAGGGTCAACATTTTCTGGCAGCACGAGACAATAAAAAATGCATAAACTTGCCACGCATGGTAAAGCTACTGTGTCTGACATAACACT